>NC_071402.1:51835014-53160014 GCF_017976375.1 Cuculus canorus
AAGTCAGAACTTATTTTCATTGTTGCTACTCTTTTGATACTATAATTATTGACAAAATGTTAAAAGCAGCCTTGGTGAGTGGTTTGCTTGGTATCAAAAGGCTAAATACATGAAGAAGCTAGAATAGCAAAGTAAAATGATAGGCTTGAGAAAAAGTAAATCTCAACAACCGAGGGAGCGGAAAAAAAATGGAGAGAAAATCTAAGAGATACAGCACATCAGGAAAACAAAACCAAAACCAAAACCAAAACAAGTAGGGATGGGATGCCATCCAGAGAGACCTGGACAAGTTTGAGAAGTGGCCCCATGAGGATCAAAAATGCCAAGGGCGAGGTCTCACACATGGGTCAGGGCAACCCCAGCTATCAGTATCACTTGGGGTGGAGGGATTGAGAGCAGCCCTGTCAAGAAAGACTTGGGTGTACTGGTGGATGAAAGGCTGAACTTGAGCTGGCGATGTGCGCTTGCAGCCCAGAAGGCCGACTGTATCCTGGAATGCATTAAAAGAAGCATGACCAGCAAGTTGAAGGAGGTGATTCTTCTGCTCTGCTCTGGCGAGAACCCGCTGTGAGTACTGTGTCCAGCTCTGGAGCCCTCAGAACAGGAAAGACGTTGGCCTGTTGGAGCAGGTCCAGAGGAGGGCCGCAAAAATGATCAGAGGGATGGAACACCTCTCCTATGAAGGAAAGCTGAGAGAGTTGAGTTGTTGAGCATGCGGAAGAGAAGGCTCTGGAGAAACCCTACTGCATCCTTTCAGTACTTGATGGGGGCTTATAAGAAAGATGAGGACAAACTTTTTAGCAGGGTCTGTTGCAATAAGACAAGAGGTAATGGTTTTAAACAAAGAGAGGGAAGATTTAGACTAAATATAAGGAAGAAATGTTTTACAGTGAGGGTGGTGAAACACTGGAACAGGTTGCCCAGAGAGGTGAGAGAAGACTCATCCGTGGCAACATTCAAGATCAGGCTGAATGGAGCTCTGAGCAACCTGATCTAGTTGAAGATGTCCCTGCTCATTGTAGGGTGGTTGGGTTAGATGAGCTTTAAGGGTCCCTTCCAGCCCAAGCCATTCTATGATCGTAAGTATAAGGGTAAATCATTCCAATGTGGAGAAAATATGGACATCATCATAGAAGACCATAGTGACTGTATCAGGAACTTTCTAAATACCTGCAGATGTTAACAGACTAAAACAAAAGAGGAAATGAGAGTAAGTAACGTGCTGAAGACCTTAAAATATAGAAAATATAGATTGTGTCTTCTATGCTACTGTATTCACAACAAATATAAATTGTGAATGCACTTAATTTTGATAAAGGATTAGGCATACAGACTGAAACAGGTTTTGGAATGGTTTTGAAAGTATTAAAAAAACCAAGACTTGTTCAACATAGAACAGGTTTTTCAAATTCACTCCTTTTTATTATGGTACTCAAACTGACATTAGCAAATATCATTAGGAGCTTGATTAGAACAAGGCCTGATCAGAGAACTAGAGACAGGCAAGTCCATGATACACATAAAAAGAGGGGTAAAGAAGTAATATTCTAGTCAGACTAACTCCAAGCTACAAGATAGTACAAGATATAAGATACAAGATACTAGAAACTGTGAGGCCTGAAAGCCTTTAGACAATAATAAAGTTACATAAAACTACCGGTCAGGGGCTGTCAAGAACCAGCTGGGTCAGACTGACTCATTTTCACCCTGAGGGCAGCTGCCCAAGCACAAAGCATGGTGTGGCAAGGTGGACAGCAAATCTGCAGAAGATGTGGGAACTGCAGTTAGCAATGACTTTGTCTGTTCCTCCGCTGCGCAACAGTCTTATCAAAGCATCAAGAGCTCTGGGCTAGCACGTCTGAAATGTGCTGGAAATCATCATTTTGCCCTAGCTGGTGTTATTTGGACCCATCTCCAGAACCTGTTATCCAGGAGAAAAGGAAGAACGATAAAAGACTTGGAAAATACAGCTTAGGAGAAAAGGCTGAAGGAGAGAAAAGAGATTACAATCATTTCCTTCCAATGTTTGAAAATCTTCTGTGAAAAAAGCTGTTAACAGTTTTTTTCAAATTTACTAAGGATGTGACAGGAAGAAACTAATTGGATTTTAAACAAAGGAGATTTAGATTAGCTGCTGCAAAACAGATTTTAATGATAAGTACAGCTTTATACTGCAATACACACACACATTTATGTGCAACAGGACTGAGGAATTTTCTCCTTCAGAGAATTATTAGACTGACACTTGTTAAGGACATTCTCTGTATTTTGATCTTCTTTTTTACAGAGCCGTGGTCTAAATGACCTCCCACCTTTCAGCCCAATGATTTTTTTTTTTTAATTTCCAAGCAATGATTAGGCAAAGAATTTAGCTTGATAATTGAATGGAGGCATTTTCACTGAGCCTATTTAAACTGGGCTTGGTTTATGTACTGTAAACCACACTTCAAGGACTCTCTCAGTTAAAATTAAGCAGGCTGTACTAATAAAGCATCTATATGAATCATTGAATTTTTTTTTTTAACAGAAATTCACCCTACAAGGTCTTGACATCTGGCAATACTCAGCAGACAGAAAAGAAAAACTTTGAAGAAGACTGGCTTTAAGGTAAGGTTCAGTTACAGAGAAGTATCTTGTTCCTTAATTTAGGCATATACCCTTTGGAAATAATACTTTGGACTCAATTCACAAACTGCAAATTTTATAGTAAGAGAAGACCCACAACACTGTTTTATTGTGTAGCTGTTTTATTGTGTAGTTTCTCTGAGGAAGGTCATTTCTTCATTATTCTTGATATGGTTATGCTGGCCAGGTAAAGATAATTTAAAGCCGATTGTTCCCAAGGCAAAAAAAACAAAAAAAAAAATCACTTGGATACAGAGAGTTAGCTCTAATGCCTTCTCTACTAACAGTTAAATAGAGTAACTGGCTCTTCAGATTCAGGGCTCTTAATTTCCCAGGCTGCAGCACACAACGTCTAATTGTATTAGTCATGAGGTACAAGGTTTCCTGGCGAAATGTAACTCAATGTGACTGATGTAAGCAACTTTGATGTAGGCATGCATCCCTCAAACATGCCTCGCTAATAGGCACGTCAACTGTTTCAGACTAAAGCTTCCTTCCATTCAACGTAGTCCTAGTATCACCTTCTGTTCAACATTAGGAATTGAATTATGGACTGCTTGAGGCTCAGGTTACAACACCACTTATACTCATAAAAGGAGAAACCTCACTAAATTAGGGTTTTTCTTCTGCTGTTTTTGGTTGCCTCTCCTCCTTATGTTCCCTACCAAGCTCTTGGGCTTGTTACAGGTTGACAGTTACACTATACAAGTCATATTAGTGTTAGAAATAAACCTGAAGTGCAATGCTTATATTTCTTCCTCAAACAAGAGATACTTCCTAAAGTATTGAAGTAGTTCTTAAATATTCCTCTGGCACCATCTCCAAATGCCATAAAACACCAAAGAACATGGAGCCACATTAAATTAATGAGATTATGTTCTCAGAAATATGCAGCCTATCCATTTCAGTGTGCCAGGATGAACTGAATGAACACATTACATTTCTAAACTGAAGGACTTGTTCCACTTTTGCTTACTTTCTTGTGTATTTTTTCATTGTCCTAAACTGCTTGTTTGACTACTACTAGTCAACTACTAACTTGTTGGCTCTTCAAATATTTCTTTCCTAGAATATCATAAATTATCATATATTAGAAAATAAATTTTCTTCAAGTTTAGTTTTGGTACATTAAGCAGTGCAATTCTTTCAATGTTTTCTAATCTTCACAGTTAAATACAGTAAAGGCATGCACAGCAGTCCATAAAATATTGGACTGTGTTCTCAACACACCGAAGCATAAACCACAGTCCCCAAGAGAATAGAAAGAGCAAAATAAAAAAGCCCCTTTTAAAATAAAAACTGCATGTTGCAGTACTGTAAAAAGAAATATGTAACATGCATCTGTCATCAGCGTCACTGCATCTTCAGTCAGCCATATCTTCTGTGAGCAAAGCGTTCACTGAATATTTAAAAGTTATGTTTAAATATTTAATAAGTAATGCAATAAACATCTGATGATCTGTCAGCTCCAACTACACTGGAAAAATGTTAAAAAACAGTCAAGTGTTTTTATCACAGATTGTGCTCTCCGCTAGTTTTTTATTTGCACTGCATGAATATTTTGTGTTTCTAAAAAAACAATATTAAAATCCATTCCCCAAAGGTATCTACATATATTGCACCGTACTGTTAGGTCCTACAAGATAAAATATTTAAATAATTTGAATATTTTTTGTGAGGGAGTAGAAAGGCATTATAAGCAGAGGAGAGGAAAGTAGAGGATGCGTAAAGTATTTCATAAGAGAAGCTTTCTCATGCTGTACAAAGTACAGCAAATAAACCATGTAATATTAACAGAGAAGGAGAAAGGAAACTTAATGAGACGCCTTGTGCTGTTAGTGGATTTGTATTTTTTTTTCTTTCTCAAATTTTGTTCTGGTTTTATTCTTCCAGAATCTTTCTGTCTACATATCAAATTCTTTCAGATAATCGTGTCATGGTTTAGCCCCAGCTGCTAGCTGAGTATCATTCAGCCACTTGCTCACTCCCCGTTGAAGTAAAGTAAAATTTGTGGGCTGCTGTTTAATAAGACAACAAAGGAAGATACATTAGTAATAGTAGTGATAATACAAAAAACTGATGCACAATTCAGTGCAGTTTCTCATCACCCAACAACCAACTGTCTAACCTGTCCCAAGCAGTGTTCACAGATCAGTGAGCTCTGGCTCCTATCTACTTCCTAGTTATGTACTCAGCATGACATTATATGGCATTGAGTATCTCCCTGGCCAGCTTGGGTCATATGCCTGGTTATGTTCTTCCCAGCTTCTTGGGCACCCATACACTTGCAAATCATGGGAAACAGAAAAAGCCCTTGATTTCTTATCAACGACTAAAAACATCATGCTATTATTAACATTCTTCTCACACAAAATCTAAAAAACAGCAACTCTGGGAACAAAATTAACTCTATATCAGACAAGCATAAACATTACCTGGCAGCAACTAAAACAATATGTTTTCAACATTATTCTCAAAACACAACCAATGCTGGGAAGAAAAATAACTCTATCCCAGCCAAAATGAGGACAAACAGCTGCACTCCTCAGTACAAAAATGTACACGTTCAACAGACAAGTTACCACTGTTTTCAGTGGAGATGCCATGTTTCACCCACTCTGTTCAAAGATTTACAAGACTAATTGTTTTCCAGCAGCACCAATTTTCTCAAAACAGCCAGCACTAAGGGAGGGCATTGCTGCATGGAACAGGGATCCAACAGAACAATGGTGGCATCTCCTGACCTCATGCTTGAAAATCAAGTGGTTTTCTATATACCTCTGTGTGAAAATTCCCACAAATTTCAAAACTTAATTTCCTTACATAATTTGGCTTTAAAGGTCCTGGACCACTATAAGTCTTGGCCTGGTTAGTTGAAAGTTGGCAATGTCACAAGGTCCCTTTAGCAGATTGCATTGCATTATACCAAAATCTCCCTATTGAATCATAGAATCATAGAATTATAGCATGTCTAGGTTGGAAGGGACTCACTGGGTCATCAAGTCCAACCATTCCTAACACTCCCTAAACCATATCCCTTGGCACATCGTCCACCCGTCCCTTAAACACCTCCAGGGAAGGTGACTCAAGCACCTCCCTGGGCAGCCTCTGCCAGCGCCCAATGACCCTTTCTGTGAAAACTTTTTTCCTGATGTCAAGCCTGAACCTCCCCTGGCAGAGCTTGAGGCCATTCCCCCTTGTCCTGTCCCCTGTCACTTGGGAGAAAAGGCCAGCTCCCTCTTCTCCACAACCTCCTTTCAGGTAGTTGTAGAGAGTAATAAGGTCTCCCCTCAGCCTCCTCTTCTCAAGGCTAAACAATCCCAGCTCTCTCAGCCACTCCTCATAAGACTTGTTCTCCAGCCCCTTCACCAGCTCTGTTGCTCTTCTCTGGACACGCTCCAGAGCCTCAACATCCTTCTTGTGGTGAGGGGCCCAGAACTGAACACAGTACTTGAAGTACCATTGCAGAGTACAAAGGGAGAATCACCTCCCTGGACCTGCTGGTCACACCGTTTCTGATACAAGCCAAGATGCCATTGGCCTTCTTGGCCACCTGGGCACACTGCTGGCTCATGTTCAGTCAGCTGTCAACCAACACCCCCAAGTTGTTCTCCTTTAGGTAGCTTTGTAGCCAGACTTCTCCTAGTCTGTAGCACTGCATAGGGTTGTTGTGCCCCAAGTGCAGGACCTGGCATTTGGCCTTGTTGAACCTCATGCCATTGGTCTCAGCCCAGCGGTCCAGCCTGTTCAGATCCTTTTGCAGAGCCTCCCTACCTTCCAGCAGATCCACACTTCCACCCAGCTTAGTGTCATCCGCAAACTTGCTAAGGGTGCGCTCAGTGCCCTCATCCAGGTCATTGATAAAGACATTGAACAGAGCTGGACCCAGTACCGAGCCCTGAGGAACCCCACTTGTAACTGGCCTCCAGCTGGAGTTAACTCCATTTACCACCACTTTTTGGGCCTGGCCATCCAACCAGTTTTCAACCCAGGAGAGTGTGCGCCTGTCCAGGCCAGACAGGAATGGTGAAACACTTAGGGGAACTGATAGCTTCTACATAGACTCAGCATTAGGCTTTCAAGAGATTACTACAAAACTTGCAGAACTACACAATGTTACTGTGCATGATCTAGGTACATTTTCGCAGATGCTTCTCAGTCACAAACGTCAGGTCCAGTCTAGTGAAGGACTTTTGATTTCCAACTTATTGACCAGTCTTTCCAAGTGTTACACATCAGAACATTATCACATCATTATAGGACATTTGCTCAAACTTGCAAAAGAACAATCACCAAAAGAATTCATGTGGGAAAAAAGAAAGACTGAGAAATTCATTAGAGAATTAAAAAGGGTACATGAGAGAATGTTAAAATACACCTGTTGCCAAAGTCCTGCAATGGGATTAGGATTCCAAGATTTCTCCCTTTGCCTCAGTTTGCATTTCTGCTTTTCCTTTTGAACACTGCATTTCCCTTCTGCAGCCCTTTGTTTGATTCTGTAGGCAGTAAAGTCCTCAAGGCAGAGCAGCAATTGACTTTTATGATATGTGCTTACAATCCTCAAACAATGGGACCTTAGTCTCCTAAAAAACGACACAAATAGTAAAACTGTCACTTTTCTAAAAATAATTTGTTCATTAAAAATAATTTGTTCATTAAAAATAACAGAAGAAAAACTCATTTTGCATGTCATCCATGCATAACAGCTGATTTGAACTGGTGTTTGGATCTATTCCTAATATTCGCATGAGATGAAGGTTCTATTTTTCCCATCCATTCCTTACCATATGAAAACAGACGTATTCTGACTATGGGCATTGTTTCCCTCCTGGGTCCGCATTCAGTGCTTTATAGCGTATTCTTTTGTGATTTCATTAACAGCCTGCTGGGGGACACTTACAAAAACTCTAAGTGTGTGTGTGCATATGTGTATGGATACATGGAGGTGCACATTAAAAAAGGTGGCTCTGCTGAGTGATTTGTTCTGACAGCTGTGTTGTCAAGCTACTGCAGAAATGAGAAAGAAATATGTACACTGCACTGAACGAATGAGATCCCACTGTAAAACATCTGCAGCACCTTTAAAGAACACAGCCAGCAGAACACATCAGAAGGTCTAATAAGCTAAAAAAAAGAGGGGGAGCAAGACTGCACGAAGCAGCAGCAATCCCCAAGGATGAAGGCTCCCCTGAGAGGCAACTGTCACCCAGTTTAGACAAATTTCAATAAATGCTGCTCTGCCTACAGGGCTGTATGTGCAAGGCTGGGTATTACACCCTTCCCAATGAGATTTCACATTGAAATTGCATTGATTCTGTGATTAACTCTCGCTCTGTGTAAAGTCACGTACAGAGTGTTGTGTTCATCTTACATTTTTCAGCCTGAGTTTTTCTTCTTAAATGACATTATTAGTGACAGTGGTAATAAGACAAAAGATACTCAAACTCTGAAATAGTGGAGGATAAAAGGGAAGCAGGAGATTAACTCTTCCTATAATATACAAACATTTCTGGAAAAAAAAAATCTGGGAACATAAGTCAAATAAGAGATAGAGTCTACATAGTTTAAGGTTTCCAAAGAGATGAACACAGAGCACTTCTTAGGGAATGGAGAGGGCAAATGGTTGGTAGCTGACACCGCACCCCAGGAAACCCATGAGCATTTTAAAAAGCCAACAGGACCCCTGGAGGTGTTCCTGCCCCACAAGAGACAGATGTGACAATCTGGTAGTTGACTAGCTGGGCTCATCAGTCCTCCTGACAGGTGACCCCTGAGGTCACTGCTACTGACGCATAGCCACGAGTTTCCAATGCAGATCAGCTCTGCTCCATTCCTCAGCCAAGCCATTTGGTTTCTTGGAAGAGAGGCATAGGAGCAGGAACTTCCTGCTTCCAAACTGTAGGAACTTCCTGCAGCCAAAATTGCAGCAAATGGTCCTTGGTGATGCAACACCTCCAATAGAGCACAGGGAGTAAAGGCATTTTTGGGGCAGTGACATTTAAGAGTAGCAGAGAGACCACAGCAGCAACAGCAAGTATGGGCAGATTATTAAAGGAATATTGTCAGAGTAAATATCATACGGTCAAACAAATTGGTTTGCTGGTGTTATAAAAAGATTATTAGAATCAAAAGAGTTTAAAGAATCTAATTTACTCTCCCCTGTCTAAGGTGTTTAGTTCCTGCATTGCTCCCACCTTGCAATATTAAACTAGACTAGTCCATTTCAGTTCTATGGATAGTTTCTAGTTGGTTTTATTTTTGGACTTTAATTCTATCTTATCACAAGTTCCAATAAATCCTTGAGGCTTCCCAAGAGGTCATGACACACTTGTGCAGAGCACTTTACACACATAATACACAGTAACCCACAAGCACAGAGAGAACCAGGCTTTGAAACAAAGGGGTAAGAAAGAAATTGGAACTGCAGCAAGACAATGGTGGTAACAACATCTATCTGATATTGTATATAACCATAAATATTGTATTTACCTTACATTGTGAATGTTGTATATTTATTAAATATATAGATTTTGTGCAGTACAGCTACCTTACTATTAGCTATAATCACAATCTACTGTTTTCTCCATTCATCTGTCAGTCATAAGACTACCGCCACCTAAGCTATATTTGGTCTTAGAATGTAACACCAAGGAGAAGACTGTCTTTCTCCAGGGGAAGCCTTTTATACCAGCTGCTACTACAGGGTAAATAACATGTTATAGAAATACTTTACAGCTTGTACTGAATAGAACTATTTCTTTTGGCCTCTCTTTTCAAAGCAATTTATGACTTATTTTTACAAGACCTAGAGTTGGAGACTTTGTGTACAAAAACTCTTCTCCAATGTGGAATCTGATCCTCTCGTAGTACCTTCTTACCCAATACACAAATATGGCATTCTCCTTTTGACCTTTGAGGTTCAAACATGTGCCTCCTATGACACTTCTGAAAGCCTTTAATGCTCCAAAATTGGTGTAAGGGGGCTCCAATTTAACTGACCTGTGCATTGTCATTTCCCCTCCAGCGAGGAAGTACTTTGCTGCCCCTTGGCTTCAGCAGTGGACATGCCCAGGATTCAGGTGTTTCAGGGACCCAGTTACAATCTCGCCGACACATTTGGGTGAAAAAAGCTTTGCTTTTATACCTCAAACCACATTTGGCTTAACTCAGGTTATAGTAGGTAAAGATAAAGAAAACAAGCATTTTCATAACATTTACAGGAAAGACTAATAAATGTTTATAAAAGGCACAGAAAAGTTAAGGAAAGAAATGCACTGAGTCTGCTTACTCTGACTAGGTAAGAAAGACTTCTTTCCTTCAGTGTTTCTCTTTGGACAAAATGGTAACTAGGGTTTCTGCTGCTGTACCACCTCTTCTCCTGTCATCACATCAGTTTCCCCTTTTGAGACTTCTGAGAAGGAAGAGATTAACTTCTTCCTGTTCATTTTTTATCCTGAAACACTTGTCTATTCTTTTAAATAAAAAAAAAAAAAAAAAAAAGGAGAATAAAGAAAAACAGTTCAGCCATCCTCTTAATTGGAAGTGTTTCTTTTACTTATGCATGTGAAAGTCTCAGTTGTACTTGAAGCTTTTTCCATACCTAACTTGTTAATAAATGATTGCTGTGCTTCAGTAAGATGTAAAAGTTTCCTGTCTGCTTTTGATGACTGCTTGGCATTTGTTAGTGTAGGAAGCATCTTTACTGGAGTTTAAATCAACTTATAGATCACAGTAATACAGGATTAAAATGACTACAAAATATTTGTGTGCCACTTACTACTTGATCTTGATTGAAGCCAGACATAACAGTGGTAATATTTTGGGACTACAGATCCCAAACTTCTACCTCCAAGGCACATTCCAAAATCATGGTTTTATAATGCCAAGAATATTAAGGAATCTGTTCAGAAAGACTAAGGCAGAGATGTGACTGACAGGTAGGATAAAGAGATATAAATACTAGGAGTGAACACTTAAAGGAAAACAGGAACAACCCTGAAACATCATAGGTATCATAAATGATAGTACTGCTTTTACAGCAATATATTTAAAACAACACAAGAATATTTTTAGTAACTATATGGGAAGGACTTAAGGTTTTATGAAAAACTGCACAAACCTGAACAAATGGATTTCCCAAACTCTGACAACACTAGCATTTCATGTGTGTGTAATCCAGAGCAGGACCAAGTTTTCATAGAGCTCCCCATACTGAAATTAATGAATTACCATCTCTGAGATTATCATATTGGTGTGGTTCACAACTTTTACGTTTTTGACATCAATCTTAGTAACCTGGAAATATTGCCAGGGTTCCCACGTTCTCTCCTTCCCCTCCATACGATTAAGAACAAGTTAGGAAACACAAGTTTAACTATTCTACTACATGAAAAAAAATAAACCAAGAAACAATTTAATGAAAATAAGAGCTCCAGACATAGCTTCAAAGAAGAACAGAAAGCAACTAAATACCATCACAAACTGCCTGTTGTCCTAAGACACCAATAATTTCTGTCTCTCTAGGTTTCAGCTATTAATGTTACCTAAAGACGTTTCTCACTGATGTTTCTCTGTTCTTCCATCTTCACAAACATGTTAGCTTGACAGGGAATGAAGGAAAAGTTAACTAGTTTCCATTCACCGAAGGCTAGAAGAAAGGCAGATGTTACAGAAATTGTACGTTAGCTGAGTGGCTATGCTGTATAATACTTCATAGTACTGTAAAAACTACTCATGGTACTAAATCAATAACTAAAGTAGCAAACAAGGCTGTGGGTTCTACTGATATTGGATGTTGGAAAATACTGGAAAGTGCTAGGTACTAATACAATGTTTAGTTAGGAGCAAATATATTGCTGGCAATAGAAAAGTGAGTTTATTCACTTAGGCCAGTAGTGATGCACTGATTAGAGCAGATTTGTTCGGCTAGGTCTGCAAAGTCTGGCATACAGTAAAAGTTCTGGACATTTATCATTTAGATATTTCATGCAGGACTTCTAAGATGGGTATAGAGTTGATTAAAGAGATCATCTCAGATCCTCTGGTTGCTATCACCTCTTCTTCACCATAACCAGTATTTGTCTTTCCACAATTAACACCTCCGCACTCTAGATTAGATAATTTCCCCTCTTTCTCAATAGTCTAAGGAAAACAATTTATCCCACTCTAGTCCAAGATATTTAGATTGAACAGCATCATATCCCAAGCCACACCAGCAAAGGATGAGACAGTAATTACTTGAATAACAACGGAAATAAAATCCATCCTCAAAAGTCCTCCTCCTTAAGATGTAATTTCATGTAAATACCCCACGTTGATCTATAATGTAATACAAGTCAGTGTCCTGCTGCCCTTAGCATCTTTTTTATTGTTTGTTCTTTATTAGGAGTCACCTCTCAACACACTGATCACACGATTTGGAAGCTACTGGGAAGGCACTGGAAGAGCTGTATTTTTATCAGGCCTGTTCTAGACATAATTCTTATATTCATACAGCCAAGTCAATGAAGGGTTTGATTTAATTAAAGTTGGTATACCATCGTCATTACTGGCTTGAAATACGTTGCATGAAATGTGTCGAGAACAGATGAGTTTCCTCCTGTAAGTCTACTTCCTAAAGCTGAACAATTTTTGAGTTGCAGATATACGCTTAGTGTATAA
The DNA here is from genome assembly GCF_017976375.1 of Cuculus canorus. NCBI lineage: Eukaryota > Metazoa > Chordata > Aves > Cuculiformes > Cuculidae > Cuculus > Cuculus canorus. The sequence continues at coordinate 51,847,300 of NC_071402.1, forward strand.
TGTACAATTATCAGCCAACAGAATTTTGAAAACATAGTTGCACCAGGAAGACAACTGATCATATAATGCAACTGGGGTTGTTTAGCCTGGAGAAGAGATGGCTGAGGGGAGGCTTTATTGCTCACTAGAACTACCTAAAAGGAGGTTGTAGAGAGGTGGGTGTTGATCTCCTCTCCCAAGTGATAGGTGATAGGACAAGAGGGAATGGCCTTAAGTTGTGTCAGGGGAAGTTTAGATTGGACATTAGGAAAAATTTCTTCACCAAAAGGGTTATCAAGCACTGGCAGAGGCTGCCCAGGGAGGTGGTTGAGTCCCCATCCCTGGAGGTATTTAAAAGGCGGGTAGATGAAGTGCTTAGGGATATGATTTAGTAGTGGGCAGGTATAGATGGAATTGATGATCTCAAAGGTCCTTTCCAACCTAATGATTCTATGATTCTCTCAATAAAAAGATGATGGGTGGATTATTCTGATAATAAAGTAGACAAGAAACAAAGCCGAGGAAACTAGAAAAATAAGCTCGCTTGCTCTCCCACTGGTGCTACTACTTGTTCTCACTACTGGCAACATCTTTCCCAGCTCCCGTGTGTTCAGAAGAGCAATAAGAAGGGGTAGAGCTCTCTTAAGCAAAACTGGCACCGAAATGGGCTAGATTTAATGGCCAAAGGGTTTCCTCTCAAGCTCATAAAAACATCTCATACAGTCACCCAGAAACCTAGGCAAATTAAATATGTCTCTGAAGAATCAGCCCATAATAGCCCAGTCTCATTCTCAGGTACTGATTTTACTCAGGAAATGAAGCAAGATTTCAGCATTAACAAGAGATGTGAACTTGGAAAGCTGTAGCAACCCTTTCCTGTCCTCTATATTCAGTCATACATACAAACACTATCATTCAAAACCTTCAAACCTTGGTTTCATAGGTGAAAACCAGCTTGAATTATGAATGCTGACAGGCAGCAGATTATTGAGCTTATGTATGGGAGTGTTTGCATGTCCACAGTGAAACTTCTGCATCCTCAAGCCTGTTACTTGCTACTGAAAGTGCTATGGGCTGGTTGTAGATTTTGGTAACACCTAAACTAAAGGATTGACACATCCCAAATCCTCTAATTAATAAAGAGACATTAGACAAAACCACTAATCAGGAGTCTTCTGCATCTACAGTGTTCAGATTGGGAAAACCAGTGCTCAAGAAGACGAGCCTGATCTCATAAAAAAAAGTGGTCTTGGGGAGAAGAGGAAGCTCTGGGCTGGAAGAGAGATCCTAGAAGGGTAGAAGGACCTAGAGATGGACGAGATGCATAGAAACAAATGCTGGGGGCTGCCCAAGGTTCCTAGCCAATGATGCCCAAGGCTGGTTTCTGTGAGCAGTGGTAGGACACGAAATGACAGGACTTTCTGTCTGACCTTCTTGGACCTGCAACAACCTTCCCATGGGAAAGGGAAAGTGATGTCATGAGAGCATTAATGTTGGGCAGGAGAAGTGAGCGAGTGTTTGAGATAATCAAGAAGGGTAGAAGCTCTAATCTCATCAGTATTTAAATAAAGCTCAGTATCCAGATTGAGAATAGGTTGTCCTTTTGCTCTGCTACTCCCTCAATGCCCACCTGCTGATGTGAATATCCAGTAGCTGCAAGTTCCTTTAGCCTGCCACTCTCTCCCTCCTATCACTCCAGCCATGGGGCAGGCAAAGCCCCAGGGAAGAATAGCAGAGTCAAGATTGCTGCCTGGTTTCCATACAGAAATATTCTCATTTTACCTTCCTACATCTTCTCCTGATAGGAGATCAGCACCCCCAGACCTGCCTGGACACTACAGCTTTCTCTCTTCTTATTAGTCTGGTGTCCAATGCCAGATCTTGCTTCAACACTCAGTCAGCATTACTGCAGTGCCTTGTTGCATAGTCTTCCCTGAGCATTCATGGCAGAGACACATTTCTGGACCTTTCCTCTCACACCATCTCCATACAGGAGCCTGAGTTAAATCTCTTTGCATCTCCAACTGCTGGTGAGATCTCAGGGTGGAAGGAAAGCTCCCCTCTGTTGTCTTACCAGAACCACCTAATGGTTTATGAGCTCTGCTGCCTGCTCTGGACCCTCCTGAACTTTTCTCTCCACAGAGTCCTTCAGCCGTATGCTTAAACTCTGTGATTTAGCAGAAAACCCCTCCATACAAGGGTTTTAAGAGTGTCACAAGACCCTTGAGCGTTAATGCTGACAATTCAACAAAAGTACCAACCCGATTCACACTCCTCCCTTCTAACTGCACAGACAATTCACTATCTAGTAATGACTTCAATCAGCTTTAGATCACACATCCACAAGGATTTGGGAGACACAGGTGTTTGAGCTCACTCTTCATCTTTTCTTCATCAGCACGAAGAGCATATGCATTGCTTTTTTCCACTGCTAATTTGTTAAATATCACAGGTCACACAGGGAGGGTGAAGAGGTTATTAAACTGGGGAGAGAAGAAAAAGAAGGGAGGAAACAGGCAAGCAGATCTGCTAATATCTTTTTAAATGTAGATAAAGGTGCAAGGCCGAATGCCACTGATCTTAATCCTAGAATCCAGACTACATAGATACAAACTAAGGCAACATGGCTGAATAGTTGGTAATTACCAGGCCACAGAAAGCAAGTGCATCAGAAGATTTCATTCCAGGCTGTTGCTGCTGCTGCAGTAATGCATATGGGAAAAACAAGAAAGGAAGAGCTGACTGCTGACCTCAGTATTCATTCAGTTACGGAGCCGGTTGGAAACTTACCCAAAATACAGATCGGTCAACTCAAAACCACTGGAGGGATATTTATATCTACGGATTAAAAAAAATAGAAATAATAATACTTTTATATTATTTCTCTTTTAATTTTGTAATTAATGTATTAATGTACTAAAGTGTTCAGGTTTTACATTCAAATTCAAATAGTTCCAGTTAATCAAATGAAATGTTTTTATTGACTGATTTCCAAAATCCACTTCAGGAAAAAGTCAGTTGTTTTCCACACAGGATGAATATTTCACAAAACAAAAATACTTTTTATTGAGGAAAGGTGGAGAATTGTATTTAAAAAAAATTTCTTAAGTATTCTCCTGTGGTTTCATTTTACTTTTCTAATTCTCAGTGCAGGCAAGTCTTCACTGGTTTTGTCTTTCTCCATCTGGGTTGTTGTCGGAGCCTCGTTGCTCATTTCTATGCTGATATTCTAGTTCTGCGGTGGAGGAAGGGAGGGCAGGACAAAATTTATAACAGCATTCTCTTTGGGGTGCTGTTCTCCTAATGAACACAAATTGCTTTCATTTATCATCTTGTGATGTAATCATATCAAAGCCTTTCCCATCCTCATCCCTATAAGGTAACTGTTTTGCTGTATTGGATTATAATGACAAATGACAAAATTGTTTGCATTACTTCAACCGTTACAAAATTCTAAAGCGATTGTTATTCCATAATGCCACAGAGGCTTTCTGATAGAGGAAACCCATGCTGGAAGCTGCAGTTAGAAGTACTGACTATACCAATAACTTTTCTATGCAATGTTAACTCTTTGGGGGGAGAACAGGGGGCAGGAGGACATCCACCAGAAAAAAAGTGTTGTCTTTGAGACAGCCCAAAACACCACAGGGAGTTAATTGTGGTTACATGTTACATCCAAATGGGAAATACATCCAGGGGTTCCGTTTTAGGGATGTTTAGTTAAATAAACAAATCAATCACAGTTGGACTTTTCAATATACCAGTGCTCACAGGCTACAAGAAATGTGAAGTTATCTGTAGGATTCATTTGTTTTCTCTATTTTGGAAGCTGATAAATCCATTCCACTTGCTTAGGGCTGCCGAAAAGTGCAGAGTTCCAGTAACAGCTGATGGAAGAAAAGGGTGCTCAGCAATGCAGAGATGTGTTTACTGTTTCTCAGGAACAGACTATGTTGCTATTTTGAGCAGGAGAGACAGAAATCCTCCCAAGGGTTCCAGGAGTAAATTTTACCATTTCATGTTTCCCTGAAGGATCCAAGCAATTTAGAATTTGTCATGGACTATTTGTGAATAGGTAAGTACATAATTACTACACAGAGTGAACTTAGAACATTTAGTCTGTTGAGCACAAGATTTGCCACATAAATGAACTGCCCTTTGGGGAAAATTCAGTACAGCCATTTGCATAAACTAATAAGTATCTACATAAGTCCTCAGGTCAACAAGCAACCCCAAAGAAGTAGAGGTCTGATTTTCTTCTGTCTTCCACGATTTTTTGCTGGAGATTTCCATCAAGTTCCGTGTACTCTTGATCCTTACACATTAGTGAAAAGTGTTGAGTCAGCTTTCTGATATGATGGTTTTCTTCATTTCTACCCTCCTTTCTGTCAATTATGAACTACCCAAATGACTAAGAGACTATACTATATTCTTTGTTAAAATGAAAAGTGATGCATTTAAAATATACTTAATCTAAATCACATTGGAAGACATAGTTCCCATTTAAATATATTACAAAGAACATAAAGTTCTATGCTGCATTTAATTAAAGATTTTTGCTGGCCTAATCAGCCTTGAATATGCATTTGTTTCAGTTCCTCAGAAGATTAAAATAGAATGGTAACATAATGCCATTCTCTAATTATGACATTGACCTGAAGTCAGCCATTGGCTCTAACAGGTTCACTAAATCTAGTGATGAGAGTTTTCCACTAAGTCCCATGCTATTCTGATATTTAGTGTTTTAAATACCATGGTAAGCAGCACATTGATGACATTAAGAGTTGAAGACATTAGGAAATATGAACAGGAGTACCATAGTTCTTATCTGATATTGATCCGCTGCTATCAATTTGAAAGTTTCATCTCCACATCCCTGGAGTCCTTCAGTTCATTAATTAGTACTGATAACAGATAACTACTCAGTGGATATCACAAAGGAAAATCACAGGCACATAAACTTGGGGCTCAAGAAGACTCTGAGAAGTCAACCCCGCCCCAGTCCAAATCATCTAAGGAAATCTTGGCAACCTCTTGTCTAAACCTCTCCTTAAACCCCTCAAAATGGAGATTTTCCAGTTCTGCTAAGTATTTCATTGTTGAGCTTAAATATACTTAGTGAATGTAAGTCTTATCAATGCCTAAACTGAATCACCATGGCTATAATTTAAATTCAGTGCCAGAAAATGCTGCTTCACTTAGCAGAGATTCTTTATACGCTTGAAGACTGTTACGATCTCCATTCAAGTCTTCTCTGCAAATTAAGCAAGTTCACTCATTCTTCCCACAGAAGTCACATTTTCTGGATCTCTAGTTTCTCTCCTCAGACTCTCTCCTGTCAGTCAGTAGGAAATCCATGGAAACAGAATGGCGGCATAACACAAATTGTTTACAAATAGTTGTCATTTCACAAAAATGCATTAAAAATTACTGTGGGAATAATATCTGCTCCAGCTGACTCTTACCCATAATAGACAGATACAAAAGCCTGTATAGAGGAGTATGTGAAGCACATCATTGACATGAATTATAAATTTATTTTTACAAATTCACTTTGACTTCGTATATTTCATCAGCTACTAGGAAGTCAAGCAGAGTTGAGATCCAGGATGCATGTTTTTGTACAATTTTGCATTTGAAGAAATTCACGTTCCGCCTACTCTAGCTGTTGGGACTTCCATACTGTCAGGGATCCTAGGCTGTTTTCAGTACTGTACAGGACTCTCAATGGGAACAAAGGAGTGGAAACAACTTAGACATAAACAGAATTTGTAAGTTCGTGATGACTGAAAACTATATCCCTTCAGATTTTCAGAGCATCAGAGTACAGTGGTAACATCATCATGCTGTTCTCTTGAATCAGTGCTCTTCTGCAAGAAATGAAAATGTGCTTCAGCTTTTACTCAAGGTCCTGACATTTGGAATTCATGCATACGGTAACCATTTTGATTTTACTACTTGAGTTCTGAAGGTACACTTACCCATGGATAAATTACATTGATCAGCAGCGGAAAACCCTATATAACAAATTATGACAAAACTAATATTTTTTTTCTTAAAATACATCTACTTTTTCAACACCTAATCTTATGGCCATCACACTTTTTTTCCTGAAAAGTGATTTACTGACCTATTTCTTTTATCATAAGTAGTTTTTATGGTCAGTTTTGTGATTACAATGGATTCTTATCATGACATTCAATCAAATCATTGTCATTTCATAGCAAAAGTACTCCACATTGACATTAACTGGAGGCTAAAAAAACGTGTCTTTTTGCACATCCCTCTATGGCCTGAGCAAAGCATCCCACTTACTTCCCTGGTTCTGACCATCTCCCTTCTTGCTGCTGGGGGAAAGTGGAAAGATGGAGCCTCATGATTGGCTCTTGCCAGAACACAGACTTTTTGAGTTGGAACTACCCTGGAATTTGCAGTGATGATCAATGTAAGAGACCTAACACTAGCTCAGCCCTAGTCTATTCTTTCAGTGTTAATTGCTATTGAGCCACTAGCCAGATATGGTGCAAAGTGTAGTACCAGTGTTTTATAGAAAAGCCTTTTTTAAAATCTGATACTGTTAGTTCACTCTCTTTGGTCCCCTGGGAGGCAAATCCTCATGTCAGCTCAGGTCAGGCGCTCTCATTCCTTACAGCTTTAATCCCTTTTGTCTACTTAGCTCTTTGAAGAAGGTCAAAACAACCTGTATTGACCCCAGGCACACAAAATTTCAAAGTCGTATTAGCTGTGTTGTTTCAGCACTTGGAGATTTTCATTAATTACCCTTCTGTGACTCTGATGTCAGCAAGAAGTGTCCTTTGGGTTGGCCACAGCTTCAGTAGCTGATAGATCATCAAAGATACGCTTATAAAGCTAATACCATAGTGTAATCCCAGCTTCCATACCACAAGTCACTTATCAGTACAGCAGTTTTCAAATGTTCCACTGTTGCAGTGTACAGGGAACAACATTTTCAGTTTCAGAAAAAAAAAAAAAAACACTTCCTATGACAACTGATTTATGTTTGTATTTCATATTTTCATTTGCATGATTTGTCATCAGTGCCTGATTTTCAGCTACTCTTCTCAGCACCTTTGAAAGTCAGTTCCTGTTTCTTCCACAAGAACATAATCCTGTACCTAAATCTGCTTTCTCAGCTGCACCAGTTAGATGAGATGGAATGCCTGTTCAGGAAACTCAGAATATCCTCACTGGGCAATGGAAAGAGCAGGTTCCCTCTCTTTAGGAGGGACAGGCAATGACCAGCTGGAGTGCATGGAGAGAAATTTTTTATGAGGGCCTGTTGCAACAGGACAAAGGGCAGTGGCTTTAAACTTAAAGAAGGTAGATGAAATTCGATATTAGGAAAAAGTTCTTTACTATGAGGGTGGTGAGGCTTTGAACAGGTTGGGCAGAGAAGTCGTGGATGCCCCATCCCTGGAAGTGTTCAAGGCCAGCCTGGATGAGCAACCTGGTCTAGTGGGAGATGTCCCTGCCAATGGCAGGAGGGGTGAGGGAGTAGAACTGGGTGATCTTTGAGTTCCCTTCCAATCCAAAACATTCTATGATTCTATGTTTCTCTAATTCTGTTATACGGAAATTAAGCTGCTAAGCAGAGCACATCAAGTATTTATGCAAATAGCCGTGAGCAACCACCCGTGACACATGTTTTGTTAAAGGTGTTTTGTTAACAGAGGTCTTTGGGAAGACCTATTTATTACCAGTGATGTTGGCTTTAAGTTTTTGGGGAGAAGCTTAAGTCAGAATATGGAACATATCAGTGCAAAGGGGAAGTTGTTAGTCTGGTATTAAGGAGGGCTTAGCACATTCAGTTAACAGATTTAAATTGATACAATTGTAACTGCACCAAAAAGATAAATAAATGGAAGTCACGATAGTAACTTCCTAAATCATATAGATCATATTACAAGAGCACAACTGACTACACCTTTAATGAATATGGTAGCTGTCACCAGCTGGGAAGACACATTATCCACTAACACAAGAAGAGGCTGTATCAGGATTTATAAACATTTTCTCTCAGTTTGCTAGAAACATATCTTGGACTTCCATCAAAATCACAATTCATAGCATTTTAGGCTTTCCCAGTGTCACTACCAAAGTAGGTCTGATGCTTCACAGAGCAGTAATCACACTTCCTTCAACAAAGTTTATGGAACATCTGACCATCTTCCAAAGACAAACACTACACAGGATCCTGATTTCAGCACTTGTGGTAGAAGAAGAGAGCAAGAGTGGTGCTCTTGAAGTTTCTTTTGTGGTGCAAGAGAAAAGATAAAACTGGGCCTAGATACTTAATAAATATAAATCTGTTTTGATACACTATGTGGGGTTTTTAATTCTGTTTTTCACTATACTTCAGACAAGTTATGGAAATCATCTGTTCTTAATGTGATGGAACATGTAAATATGACTTCTGAGGCTTAGATCTAGCTATATGTCAAAGGAATCAAAACTAAAGGTGTTTCTTAGGTGAATAAATACGGTGACAATGCAAAATTATTGTGTAGTCCAAAGCAACTGCAGAAAAACAGGTATTGGTTGAACTAATTAAAGAAGTTGGAAGTGAGAAAATACCTTTCCTTACTTCTCAGCAAACTCCTCAGTTTTTCTCAGCAATTCAAACAGCCACACCATTATCTCATTAAATCAACAGCTGAGGTTTTTGCACCATAGCATGTAATGTGCTCACAGTTTTCACTTGATGATGTGTTTCTAGGAAGTGAGCAGCCAAACCAAACCACTGAGAATTAAGGAAGAGTGTTGCATTTTCAGGTCAATCACACAAACTTCAGTAAATCTGTATGGCAATCACAGATTGTTTCAGGTTATACAGGTAGACCTGAACTGGACTGGCTAATAATACGACTTCATTATGCTGAGGCTGTTGTGCCCATTACCTCACTATGGTGCAGTCCAGACATGCCCAGTACAACAACCAGAACAAATGCAAAAACTAGTGTCAAAATGAAGGTTAATGGAAAATGGACCTCTCTTTTCCATCCCTCAACTAGAAAGGAGGAAAAGCATAAGCTGAATATAATAACAGGAGGACAGATGCAGTCATCCTCAAAAAAGCATTTCAGATGTAGGCAGTAGTGACTGGAATGTAAGAGCAGACCCAGCAGCAGCCAAAGGTGTAACAATACATAGATTATTTGCATGAACATCTATCTCATCCTTAGAGCTGTGGAAAACCTCAAATGTCTACATTCAAGTCCAGCGTCTTTATACGCTTCGACTTAAAATTCTTCACCAAAAAGACACCATCCTGTTTGAGTTTTGAAAAAAGATTGAAGATATGTGTGCCAAATGTGTGTACAGTTGCAAAAACAACACATTGTCACATGGCAATAGGTGGCTGAATACACACATGCACCTAAATAAGTGTTTGGATACTCACATTTGAATAACGATGCTAATGGGCGGCAATTTCTCACTTTGATACCTGTGTAACCTCAGAATGTGACACGGTTTATAAGCAGTAGCAGTTTCTTGGTGTTATTCTTCATTTTCCTCTTGCCATATCATGTAGGGTTAGGATGTATGAAGACATCTTCCACCTTCAAAAGTCAAAGGTAGAATTAAAAAACAAAACTTGAATGTAATTACAAGCAACATAATGAAACATTACTGCAAGCTGTCTCATAGAAAGTGATTGTGTCTGGAGGTAGATTATCAAATTATTTGCTTTTGATTCTATTAGTGATTAATTGTGGTTGTTTAGGAAAAGTATATAAAAATGAAAGAAAATACAGAACGTTTTGTCCTCTGCTATGACCCTATCCTTTGTCCATGAGAACTTTATGGTCTTCTTGAAAAATGGTTTGCATGTAGACCATCTTGCTTAATAGATATCAGAAAATTCTTCACAGCAATTCGAAGGTCTCTTTCCTAAGTGGTAGTAACTAGTATATCCATCATTGTCTATGATAGTTCAGATTATCTTTCCCAGAGGCATTATTTCTTTACTATCAGATTAGATTTTAGTCTTCTTTTTCCTCAACTGGTCACTTTCTACTGTATGCCCTTATAGGTTCACAGGTGAAAATCTCCCTTTCACTTATATCTCTGCAAATAGTAGTGACTAGGAGTTTACAAACAGAAAGAGCTTTTGAAATAAAAGGTTTCTATAAAACCTGTTAGCTGTGCAGGTAAAACACATTTTAGAGACACTACGAATGGCAAGTTGCAGTTCCTAGGAGGCAGTACAGAAAAGTTTAATTTTTCATCACTTGCCTGCAGGCTAAAAAATGAGACTGATCACTTATTCAATAAACTCATAAAAGATAAACTTAAAAAAAGGACATTATTAACTATTAAACTTTGAAAATAAGGACAAGTCAATTTTGATCCCTTTTGAATCATAATTTGGATAAGAAGAAACCTATGTAATCATTCTTTTTATCAGGTAGAATTATGAGCTGGTTTTCCTGCTCACTGTAGAAGAACAGATCTGTATCACCATCTTTAAACAGTCTCTTACTAATATTTTCATAGGGATCAGCATTTGTTTTAATCTTTTTCACATGATCTTCATTGATATGAAGAAATATTTCCATTAAGCCATGTATTTATATCACCACCACGGAGAAAAAAATATTGGAAACCATTCATATTAAGCTAAGAACAAAGGCTTTGCCACACAAAATGAAAGTTATGGTCTGAATTTCCCAGGATCTTATTAAATACTAAGAGGTAATCAGAAATAGAACAGAAAAGTGAAAAGAGAAAAAATTACAAACAATAACAAGTATAGGGATACAAATCAAAGCAGAAAGATTCTTTTGCAGGAAAATGCAAACACCAAGGTGAACTGGAGTAAAGTACCTCTGGACATAATCAGAATGATGGAGAGGAAAAATTGATAACAGATGAATGCTAAACAGATGAAGAAAAGACCTTTGATCAGACACAGAGAAAGTTATGCTCCCTGCCCTCCAGGAAAGGGCCAAGTCCTTGGAGATGTTTCTCATCACATTCGTAGAATCATAGAACGGTTTGAGTTGGAAGGGACCTTAAAGATCATCTAATTCCAACCCCCCTGCCATGGGCAGAGACACTTCATGAGATTCAAACAGGCCCACAGCTTGTCCACGTCCTTCTGTATGACATGTCCTTCCGGTGGGGCAACTGCACCACTCAGTTTGGTGTGATCTGCAAATTGCTGAGAGTGCACTCAATCTCGCTGTCTATGTCATTGATGAAGATATTAAACAGCACTTATCCCATTACAGACCCCTGAGGAACACCACTTGTCACAGGTCTCCATCCAGACATCAAGCCATTGACCACTATTGTCTGAATGCAACCATCCAACCAATTCCTTATCCACCCATCAATCCATATCTCTCCAATTTACAAAGAAGGATGTTGTGGGGGACCGTGTCAACTGCTTTACAGAAGTCCAGATAAAATACATCTGTTGGTTTTCCCATGTTACCCATCATATGAAGCCACTAGGCTGGTCAGACAGGACTTGCCCTTGGTGAAGCCACGTTGGCTGCAACTAATCACCTCCCTCTCCTCCGTGTGCTTTAGCATAGCTTTTAGGAGGATCTGTTCCCACCGCATATGAGTGAACCTTTGCACTGGAAGGGAATCTGTGGAAATTATCAGTTGATGCTGTCATCATATAGCAAATATTTAGAAGATATTCACACACCCCAGAAACCAGCAGCGATCTGCTCCTGTAGAGTCTTCTGCCATCCTCTACAGTTATCTATCTAGTGTGCAAACACATGACTGATGTCATGCAGGCTAGCAAACACTTTAGTCTTGCCCAGAGAGACCTGGGTGTCTCATGCTGCACACAGACAACACCTACACCTGACAGAGTGGATGCACAGTTCTCTCAGGACATTAGTCTGATCCCTAGTTCTGGAATGTGGAAATCAACTCCGTGGTTTTGCAGTGCACCTTGTCTCACAGATTTCAAGGATTGTAATTTTGAAGGGAAGTGTACGTCCTTCTGCAAGAAAAGTATCAGCATCTGGCCCTCCAGATCCTGCACAACCAATGTTTTTAATACCTGTCCAACTCATTGAAGAGATATACTCTTCAATAGTATATAAAAAATAGCAAAATAATACTGCTAAAATTAATTATATGGAAGAGATTAACTGATCACTGCAGAGAGTAAGTGAATGGTTCACTAAAGGGTATAAAGGACTGGCACTATATGACAGGCACTGTAGACAAAATTGAAATAAGTTATTTCTATTTATCCTAAGGACTTGTCAGAGCACATCTTTGGCACCCTAGAGAAGCTCTTATTTCAATTTGTTGCATTCTAGCTGTGGGGTGGGAGCTTGTGTGTATATGCATGTCTCAGTACTAAGAATTGTGGAGTCTTTATATCAGCCAACTTGCCTCCATGGGTTAGACAAAGTGCAATAGTTTAAAGCTAATACACCTGTATACTGGAATATTCTATTCTAGTTATATTTCATCACATCATTGCAAAAGACTTAGTGTCATTTTTTCAATTAAAATTTTGTTGAAAGTTCTGCTTACCCAGTCTTCTGAAATACCAGCTGCAGTCTGTACTAGTTGATTCTGACACTCACCAAAGAAAAAAGGAGTGTGGAAGAAAATTGAAGCATGCAGACTTATCTTTGTACAGGCCACAAAAGGCATTGTGTTGTAAGTCAAAACAGCACGCTGCAATACTCACAGAAAACTATAAAACAGAGCTGAAGATGTCATCTGGGTTATTTCTTCATCCTCAGGATCAACTCTATTTCCTGACAGACGTCCCCTCGATCTCTTCTTAAAGGCAATCTGACAGATTCCAATGTTTCTCCTGACAACCTATTTCAGCACTTCACTGCCCTGTTAAAGAAAGATATTCCTCAACCTGAAGTCAATTCTGCAACTTAGTATTCCCTGTTTCAGAAAAACAGCAAATGCAGAAAAGGATTTTACCTTCCATCTTGAACCTATTGTTTGTGGGTTTGAATTGTTGACCTGTGGGAAGATGAAAAAAAATGAAGATTGTAGGAAAGCAGAAATGTTCAGTAACTTTCAAGTCTTTATCTGGTCAATCTTACATATGCATAATTCTACAGCTTAAGTATATCCTTTTTAAATTTGTTTGTCGTTCGTATCGTTATGAAATTCAACACAAACCTCAGCTCTGCAGCGGGGGCTGTGTCATTAAACTACGGATGGTATGACTTCATATATCTTAAGGCTAGTGCATTAGTTCATATACATCATAATGCGACATTTGCTTTGCCACAACACTGTGACTCATATTCAGCTTGTGAACTGTTGTAACCAATAGCCTTCTCTGCAGTGGGTCTGCATGGCCATCGCTCTCCATTCCACACCCATACACGACTATTCCTATCTATGTTTCTACCTCTCCGTTAAATTGCATTCTGTTCTTCTCGACATCTTTTATTTCAATTGAACAAAAACATTTTTAAAAAGTCTACTCCTATCCTTGAAAAAGTTTTCAATCCTTAGGAGCTCCAGATTTAGAAAACACCTAAATTTATGGAGTGTTCCTCCAAAGATAAACCTTTGCAGTCCTTCCAGGTCTTAGTTTCATCTTCCATACAATCCTCCTTCAAAAAAGTCTAGGATTCAGAAAAAAATCCCAAACTGATAATGTTGCATGATTATATGTTGTAATATTTATATGCCTAACAAATTAAATATTCAGGCATGCTAGAACAATTCTTATTCAGTTCTGAGAACTAGTCTAAAAGCAGAACTATCTAGGCAAAGATATATTTTGTTCCAGTCCCTAAACTACACATAAAGGAAAGCCTTTCCTGATATTCTTCAGTCAGACAGACAGTCCCTTGAAACCAATGACAAAAATGCTTATTTTTCAAGCAGCCTATGTGCTCATACAGTAGTTGTTTGAAAGTAAAAAAGAAAAAGCTCCCATAATAAAAATGTGTCATGGACATTTTTTCATTCACAAGATGATTTATGTCAGATTGTAAAAGTAATCTTTTTCAGACTCCTCTCATTCAATTTAAGAGCAATGCTTTCCTTTAGATGCCAAGAGGAGCGTGAGTACTCAGGATGACCTCACTTTCAAATGGGGAAAAAAAAAAAAGAAAAGCTAATTATCAGCACCGGACAAAGCACAATCTACTTATCATCAATTTCTACACTTAAATGCCTTTTCTTCATTGAAAGGTATTCAAAGGACAGATGGGAAAGGGGTTTTTTAACATTTAAAATAGCCTTTTTGGTGTTTAGAAGCAATGATACAGGGACATTCATCAGCAAATGGCCTAAAGCCAATCTTAGCAAGAAGGTAAAGAAGTTTTGCAGTTCTAGAGGACCAAATATTATTCCAAACATTTTCAGAAATAAGCAAAATATTTTCTTAGACACACAAGGCATGTACACAAAGCACATCATTCACTGTATTTTTTATAGTTTAAGTGTGTGTCTTCTTTGACAGTGAGGGATGAACAAATTCCTCTTGGATCCCACTTCTGGTTTTGCTACACAGTTCTACAGCTAACGCATGTTTATGTTCTGCAATCCCTTTTTCTGATATTAATAACACCAGTAGAAAGGAGAAGTACTGAGCTGAAACATTTGTTCCTCAGGCTGCAAGGAGAGGGGTTCAAAATTCAGTGCAGAGAAAACACATATGCTCCTGCATGTAAATGGAGTACTCTCCAGAATCAACTTATTGTCTCAAAAATTGGCTGTAGAAGTGCCTGAACCAAGGTTGTTTTATTTGAAGCTGCTAGTCATGATTTCTCTTTAGTACAGTCTAGCTCATCCAAAGGCTTAAAATTTTTGTGGTTAATAACAGCAGCAGGATGGCCGGTTCAGGTGGATGACTTGGATGCGCTAAGGGCAACTAGGCCTAAAAGGAGCCTAAAAGCTGAAATATCTGAGTATTTCTGCTTAATACGAGTAGTGACAAAGGCAAGTTATGTGTGAATGTAATTCCTGTTCTTTCCCTATTGAAGAGGATGATAATCTTTCTTCTCTTGGGAAAAAGTCTGTCTTTGCACTCCTATAGTATCGTCAGGACTCCTGGTGACAGCAGTGGTCGTGATCAGAGCAGGTATACATGCAACATATCCTAGGAGACTGCAGTGAGAAATACAGCTTGGATTAAATCTTTCCAACAGGGATACTAGGAGAGTCATGAGGATCACTAAAATGCATTGGTTCCCGAACTTCCCAGAAGCATCTCTAAAAACTACTGCCTTCAATCTTAACTGAAAGTTACTGTTGCAGCAATATTAACTTTGGGAACACCTATCCATCCTTCCAGAACTTTGGCTACGCTTAAGACTGTCACACTGCAAGTGAGAAATACATCTGTTTAAAAAATAGTAAAAAGTGTTCACAGAGAGGACATAAAAAGGAATATTCATGACATACAATGAAAGTTGCTATTCACTTAATATATGCCCCTTCTTAAAGCTCCTTTCTTCTTAACATACTCGAAAAAAGCATACAGATGGCATTACACAGTCAAGAAAATATTTCAGTATTTTAAGGGGTGTATGGAAGACAAAACAAAGTAGCTGTGACTTTAAATTCTGATAATTTAAAAGATGTTGCTCTGTCATTATTATAACTCATAAAAAATGTATTGTTGCCATAACAACCACCTCGCCACATGTGAGACTGCCTGAAAAACTCAAGCTTTCTTTAATCAGTCAGATACATGGGCCCAAACCTGAAAATAATTCACCTATACATTCATGACATTTTCTTGTAAAATGAACTTTAATGCACAAAATTATGTTTTAACAACATTATTTTTTAAAAAAATCTATAATCAAACAAGTTTAATGAATTCTTTTCCCTTCTAGGGAATAGAAAATTTGTGTCTGGGAATGATGGCATTTCTTCAGATGGAATAGGGTCGATGAATGCATTCAAAATGCATTCTCGCCACTGCCATTATTTTCCTGAGGCTCCATCATGTATCATTTGAATAACACTCAACATAAATCCCAGATGGTGGCAGGGCTTGCAAATGATCTAGTGTGGCAGCCCCTGCATGTATGCAAGGATTCATTGAAGAGAATTGCATTTTAATGGCAGTAGAAGGTATGCCACCTGGCTCCGTGTCATAAAAAGCCTACGGTAATGCAACCGTGTTTCCCAGTCCTAAGGGTCTGAGACAAATGGCTGAACACAGGACCTGCTACTGAAGCTGTATAGTCCAAGCAGAAACATATAGTACAGCTGGTCACACGGAAGGATGAGCAGCGTGTCCCCATACCCTATGGCAGGCCAACCCACACATTGCTGCAGGGCACAGGTGTCTGGTGCAATTGTGCTGCACTTGGCTGCCCAGAAGTCATCTCTGCAACAGTGGCCACTTCATTCCTGTCCCAGACCTCTGGTTTCCTTGGACTATGACACACTTGGGCTAAAACCTCCAGCCCAAAGCATCCAGCAGAGGGGGTTGCACCTCAAGTCCCTTTCCAGGGTTGCCTAATCACCAAGTTAGTAGGTATTTGGGAACACCGACTGAGTTTAGGAAAAAAAAATCAGCTTTGATAAAGCATGGATTTGAGTTTTGCCGTTCATATTTTACTTTTCCCAAACTGGCATTTTCCAGAAAACTCTTATTTTCTTGGCTTTTGGTCTGCCAGCTCTCTTCTGCAACAGGAATTATGTACCGTATGTTCCATCTGATAGTAAATGTAATATAACCCTTCTTTCTATACGGGTATTTCTTCAAATTTTGCTCATTTTCAGTTTAAGTCCTAGTAAGTGATATTCAAAAAGTAATTAAATTGTTCTCTACATATTTTTCTCTTATTTAAATATGGTTAAATCTTATTTTCAACTTTGGAAACATGCTTTGAGTTTTATAGGTCAAAGTGTTTGTCTCAAGTCCCATAGTAAAGTTGCTTTCTGGGCTTCTTTTGCTTTGTGTTTTCTGAATGACCTTGCATTCATACACTTACTGGTGGTAAGTGTCCAAACTAACTTCTTAAGTGAAAGGACTTCTGTACACTATTCATTATACATTTCAGACTTTAGCAGATATCCCTTTTCATGCATTTATTATGAAGATGGAACAGCCCAGAAATATGTTCCTTCTTCAACTGAAATCCTATTGCATTCTGCTACTACATCCTTGTTTCCATACTTTCACAGACTACGCAAAATCAGCCTCTAAAAAGGAGGAGAAACCAGGAAATTAGTACAGAGAATGCGTGTGGTTCAGAGGCGTATATATCTGGTGTTGGAGGATGGTGGATTAGAGAAATCACGAGTCCGATTCATTTTGGCAGTTCCTGTATTTTCTCTGTTATTCTGCAGAAATGCACAAGCAATTGGTAAAACAGTGATTCTTGTCATACAGCTGCCTTGCTGATAGCTTCCACCCACAGGGGAGGTAGGGGTTAGAAATTACTTTAGGAAAGTTTTATGGAAAAGAAGAGGAGAAAGAAGAGGAAGGTAGGACAAAACCATGAGTGAATTCAACCCACAGGTCCAGGGAATGTATGAAGACAAAATAGATCATTACTCACACGAGTCACTGCTAGGAAACACACGCTGAGTCACAGGCACTGTAAGCAGCAATTTTAGAAGAGATGATGGTTTGCTAGTTGAACCATTATGTGAAAGGTCCCTCAAAATGTTAATTTGCTTCTGAAAATATTTTCCATCATTCAAGAAATATACAAAAATTCTTCCCTAAAACCCAGCTCTCTGTCCAGTCAGTTCTGGATCAGAATTACCTGCTTATTTTCTTCATATTGGTATTAAAAAGCTATACATTAAACTCAGTACTAATGAGAGGAAAAGTAACTGTATTCAGACCACATCCCCAAACGAATCCCGCCTAGAAATTTTTCATGTTAAATGTTGAAATACTTATGCAATTGTATTTCAAATTCACACAAACACATACTGTGCTTGCATATTTAGCTATGTTTTCCTACACAAACCCTGCTTTCTGTCTTACAGACTGAATCACTAGTTGCAACCTCCCTTCTGGCCACATTTGAAATCTTGATTATAATCGTGAAGAAACAGGGAAGTGAACAATCCTTGTATTTAATCAGAATAAATTAAACTAATGAGCTTTCCTGACAGATTTATTACATTTTTTTATGAGCGAAGTTCCACTGACTGATCACATGCAAGCCAAAAAAAAAAAAAGCTATTATACAAGGGGTGGGGGCCACAACGTTATAATTTAAAACAGTACAGCCCTGATATGTTCCCAAGAAAAACTAAGTTTGTACTTTTACTTCACACCTGTATGAGGACTGGATAGGAAGGGTCAAAGGCAAAGTCCAGAGCTGAGACTCAGCAACGAGGTAGAGAGGTCCAGGATAGTGCCAGGGTAGTTTTATTTAACAGCAGTCCTGCCCAACACTAGGAGCTATGCTTTAGTTCCTTGCTGCTGCGTTCACATAGTGCCAGAGGCTGACTCTTTTGGAATCACTATAAAATATATACCCAAAAAAATTTTTAATTGCATTTAAGTATTTAGGACTATATATTCAAAAAGGTAGTATTGTCTACTGAAATCCAAGCAGCTGTTTAACCACCTTTCCTTTTTCACTGGGAGAAGTAGGTTAGGATGGACGCAGAGCTGTTTCTTTCTGTCAGGGGCCGAAGCCTGGTTCCTGAGCTGCAAAAAGAATCAGATGGGAGAGCCTTTCTCCTCAAAATCCCAGGCTCCTTCAAGCTACGTCTAGATAAAAAATACATTCTCTCTTCGTGTTTGTCACAGGGCTATGCCAATGTTTGTGAGGGGTCCAGCTGGAGCATCCTATGCTCTTTGCCTTTTTTTTGCTTATCTCTACAACTCCGCAGTGCCATCCTCATGTGCAAGGCTAATGGTCAAGCAGATTCACCAATGACTGGAGTTTGGGCAACATTTTCAGTTTGCTTTAATCTTCTGTGTAACGATGTCACAAGGATCTTTATGGCTGGAGCAAAGACTCTTTTCTATTGCACACTGAGACACTTTGCAATAGCTGTCAATGTCCTTGATTCCTGAGCTGCAGGTACAAAGATATAAAATACGTTTTCTGTCCAAATTGCAAAGTGTGCAGAAAGACACCAATATTTGTCTTCTGAACTTCTGGAAAAAGCAGAAAGATGCTGAAGAACGATTGTACAATCACAGGATCATAGAACAGTTTGGGTTGGAAGGGACCTTAAAGATCATCCAGTTCCAACTCCCCTGCTGTGGGCAGGGACACCATCCACTGGATCAGGCTGCTCAAGGCCCCATCTAACCTGGCCTTGAACACCTCCAGGGATGGGGCATCCATAGCTTTCCCTGGGCAACTTGTGCCAGTGCCTCACCACTCTCATAGTGAAGAAATTCTTCCTTATGTCTAGTCTAAATTTGCCCCTCTTCAGTTCAAACCCATTCCCCCTAGTCCTATCACTGCATGCATTTGTAAAATGTCCCTCCTCAGCTTTCTTGAATGCTTCCTTCAGGTACTAGAAGGCCGTTATGCTCTCAGAGTTGGCTGAGAGCATAACAGGAGAAGGCATTTCCCAGTGTGAGGTGATAGAGTCCAAGACGGCTGTGACCATGCATGAACTTTGATGGGCAGTGGTTAGCAACAGGACCACAGATGGCAGCATTAAAGATAACCAGGTCCAATACATGAAAGGATACAGAAACCTCTATATCTGAGGAACTTTTTTTCCCCCTTGCAATCCTTTCTCCTTTTCTTTTTCTCCTGATGATCAGATAAAGTGTGGGAGGCCAGTTGTCTCCAAGGGGAAGGCAATCATTACTCTGCAGTCCCCAAAAGAGGGGACTCAGTTGCTTCTTAAGGTCTCAGCCAATTATTCCAGACTTCGTACACACCACACACTTGCTTCTTTATCCTAGGAAAGTATTTTGAAATCAAATTCTACAACATTTTTTTCAGGCCTCTTTCTGGCTGCTATTAATGAAACTGAAGAAGGGAAGTGCTTAATGTTTCTACTCTTGTAATTTTCGTCATTCATGCTTAGTCACTTTAGACCAAATATTTTCTTTACCGCAAGGACATGGGTAAACTTTGTAGACATGCCCTTCACAGACCCTTTGAGCTGCAGGCACCTTGTTAAAAGAAGTGAGTAATGTTGTCTTCTATTGCAAATAAAAGTTGTTCCAGATGCTGTTCTCTGGCAGCAAACTCAGGCATCAAAGGATTTGTGGAGACCTCACAAGCCCACTCAATAAATCAACTGGATATTGCCCGGCAGGGCTCTCTCTCTGTAACTATTTTCTTCTGACTTTCTTCCCACCTTCTGAAGCAACAGGTGAGAAAAACCTTCTATTCTAAAGCAAACCAAGACACAGAGATACATAGACAAAGTGGTGGTGAGAAAGCTGGGCACCTCTTGATCACAGAGTAACAGGTTACCTACGTTTGACTGACATTCCCACAGAAAAAAGAAAACAGACAAGCTCTGGCTACTAACATTCATTTTCCTTCCTCCTGCATACCTCTTTCAGAAGTGATAATCCTCTGATAATTGCTGCTGGATTCTCCCTAAGAAATAGATAAGATGGGTCTCCAAGAATGCTGTACAAAGGAAAACACAATAGAAATAAGAGAAGTTACATTAAATTCCACGCTTTTCTTGCTTTCCTTTTTTCTAGGTTTGCTCCTTCTGGGTCACTATGGTTTCAGTGTATCATACATGGAGAATTTAATTAAGGAATACCAATGGAAGCAAACCTTCCCTGGCCTAGCACACATACTCTGATTTCAGTTTTAGAAGCTTGCATGTTTTCTGCAGGAAGCTGTTATACAGAAAAGCAAACCTTGGTTGTTCTTCATTCTTAAACTCTGTTCCATTATATCTGGTAAATATTGTGCCCTTAAGTCATTCAATAATTCAGCTTTTCCACTTTGAAATAATATTTCTGCTGGATGAAAGGTTACCTGAAGGGGCAATTCTAATTACTGCATACATCCTGCATAAAAATATTCAAAATTATTTCCAAATGTTTACCAACCACAGTTTCAATAATATTCTTTTACAAGGATAGTTTAATTGCAATGTGTTCATCTAACTTAATTTATTTTTCTGATTTAAACACTAGGCTACTCCATTTGTGGATTTCCGGATTATTTGGAAGCAGGTGGCTGTTAAACTAAGTTCTGGCTGAGAAGATAGTACCAATCAATATATTGCAATTTGTAAGACACTTAAGGTTTGAATCACCCATTAAATCCAAATCTATCCTTACAAGAAACTAATTATGGAAATGCATTAATATATTGCCATAATATTTGTTACATATCCAGATCTGCCTCAGACAGAAAAATGAAAAAACACTGCTGAAAGTTAAACATGGAGCTGTCAGGCACATGAGAAGGTAGGTGCAGCACTGCAGGCTACCACCTATTACAGCAGGATTTCATGACTATACAGTTATTTTTTTCTTATATTTGAGAGAAAATTTTCAAATACAACAATGAAATAGAAACAGATAAAAATCAGAAGGTAGTTGCAACTTTTGGGGATAAAAACTTCTGAATTTTGCATTGATTACAGTCCCTGACTGAGCAAATATTCATACAGAGTCACAAAACTACACCCTCCATAATTTTATAGGCTGTTAATTTGTGTAATAAAAAGTATAGCAAGCGCAGCAGTATCTTTCAAGAGTATTTGCAAAATAAGGCACTGAATTTCAACAATTTTGTTAGTTATACTATAAAAAAAAAGTCCTATTACTATACCTATAAAAATAATAATCTTTGCAAGGATTTTAAAAAAAAGACATCATAATCATGTGGATTAATGCCTTGGAGTCTTAAGTCTTGGGGTATATAATCATGTGGATTAATGTCTTGGGGTCTTAAGTCTTGAGGTATATAAACAGGAGAATAGTATCTAAGGTAAGCAAAGGCCTCTGGAGCCTTCCGTTACAAACTGTAGTCATACAGTAAAGACAGTGTAAAGTTCAACAAAGGCAGCTGGAAGGCTTCTGTGAGCTTCAGGAAGGATTGATCAGACCATGGCAAAATTGCTTCCGTCAAACATAAATAGAGCTCACATTCGTTCAATATTGGTATATCACCGGTTTAAAAGATAAAGAGGTTTTCTGTGTTCTGAAAAAGAACATCTGCTTTGAGAGTGTGATGTAAAAACCCTTACAAGTAGACAAATCAAATTGGATTTTCACCAGGCTATTGGGTCACACACCTGCAACACAAGTCCCTTAGTTCCCATCAGATTTACAGTGGCTGTTCCAAATCATAAGCCACTTTCCTGTTAAAATTGCTAAGGCTTTACTTTTAGCACTGCAATAATATGGCTGGTTTAAGGGGAGGTCTTCTTCACAGAAAAGAAGATCTGCTACAGCTCGAACCTCCTGACAAAAAAAAATGTGACCTTGACTGACAACGGGCATGCACTATTTCAAAGTGAAAAGCAAATACTTGACAAGGTTATAGTAGACTCAAATAGACCTCTCCAAATGAGTACTGTGTGGAGCCTTAACGGCAGCTGGACTCGGCAGCTGTAATAAATGTATCCATCCATTTATTCAAGCCTCACAAGCACGGCAGGCCTGGGGTAGGGGTGCTGGTCTCAAACTGAGATCTCCCCTGGGATTGAGGTCTGATTTACAACTAAGTTTGGGCATTTGTACACTCAACAGTGGCTGTGACAAAGATAAGGGGGGCATTCTAACACATACACAAACACAGAATCTGGCACTTAACACTTACTTTTGTCACAGTCTCTTAACCAAAGAGAATATACTTGAGGACAGTGTGTTGTTTTCTGCTGCCCTCAACTACACCGGTGCAATGAGAGCTTCAGTCCCTCTCTGTTAACATGACATTAGACTGCATGGCTCCTGGTCTGCCTGTTTCTAGCCTTGAAAGGTGCTATTAGAAAAATAAATCATTTGTTTTCCATTTTTCCCTCCATGAAGAACTCAGATTTATGCTTTCATTTAAAAGAAACGAAGAAACAAAACAAACAAACAAAACAAACAAAAAGGGAAGGTTTATATTTCTTGTCTCTGAAGTAAAATTCACTAAAGTGATTTGATGTTGTTGAGCTTCTTGGTCAAAGAACAGACTTTCCTTGAGGTATCCCTAGCACCCATTCTGAGCACAAGAAATGGGGAACAAGGAAGTTCTCTAAATAAACTGCAGAAGTCCTAAGTGAGCAGAATGCGACTTTGAAATTATCATGGTAATTTCTTCCTCAACATACCTTGTCATATGGTTCCTCTCCAAAGTGAGGGATACAGGAGGAGGAGAATCCTCAGCCACCACAGACTTCTTGGTTGAAAATCTTTCTGGTTTTGCAGGCATGAGAGAAGCCTAAACTTGGGCCTTCTGAGGCCAATTATCATCCGAAAGCTGCACTCCAATGTCTTCACTGCTTTAAGACTTCACGCAAGGAAATCAAAAGTAAATAGAGAATGAGGGTGAATGGTGCACTTCACTGGCTGAGCAGTTTTGGAAGAGATTCCAAGCACTCTTTCATGTACTTGAGGGTGCTGCTGGCACTAAAATATGGTTTTATTCTGATGTTGCTTCACACCTAGAAGGGTGAACATTCAGCTTCGGGACAAAGATCATCTGACTTGAGAGGTTCTTTGTCTTTCAAACAAAGCTTTAACTTTTTTTTTTTCTGTAGAATTTCATCTCAATGAATATTGGCAGCAGAGGGCATGTTAAATAAAACATGAAGAGAGGGATGGACACAAGAGGTGTCAGTTTTCCTCTTTATACCCTTGTCCCCTGCAGCCTTTGAAACATATTTTAGTCAGTTGCTTTATAATTTATACAAATATATAAAGGCTAACCTTGCATTTTAGGCTCTGATGAATATACTGTGCATATTGACATGCAAAGCAGATGTAACCCTCAAGCCATTGGCACATGCCCAGCTGCAAAATAGGTACCACCCTGTCACACAGAATTTTGTTGTTTCTGGCAATCCCCCTGAATTTATGTCAGGAAGGTAACTAAATGGAACAAACAAAGGCCATATATTTTACACTCCTTTGCACCAAAAGTACAAGCACAGATCAGCATCCTTTCTCTAACCCTGGGGGATTTTTATCTATCTCCAGAGTAAATAAAGCTGCTGCTACTATTGTTTCTTCTCTTCAAAAATACCTGCAGTTCTGCCGATGATTTGAAAGCAGTGGTATAGCAAGACATGCTTTCAAGAACACTGATTCTATATGTACAACACACACCCTTTATTTCAAACACACAAGTATTTGTATCACTTGCTTAGAGCTACACTATGACTGAAACAAATGCATGATCCCATTCAGGACATCTTTCTAGTCATACATCTTGGCATCATATACTTTGACAAAGAAAACAGCTTAGCTTGCTAAGAATCTGCTGTAAAACCAGTATCAATGCAGAACTGAAGTGAAGTATCTTAAAATATGGGCTCTGGCCAACTGAAATCATTGGAAAGACTTTCACAGTCTTTCCTGAACTTAGTCTTTTAATCCCTTCCAGCAATCACAGTCCATCATGTATTGATACCTTCATTACGGTTGAAATATTAGTACAGAAGAGAACAATTCGTCTGATAAAAAGCAAGAGCAAAAAAAAAAAACTTTCAAAGAACAGTTTCTACTAAGAATTTAATATTAATATTTTACCACTAGGCTAAAACACCAGAGAAAACAGCATATTATAACCCTGAATGGTGACATAAGAAATCCATTAAGATCCTAATTAAAGTGCATTCTGCATTACAGCAAGTCTTGGCAATGCAAGTCATCTATGAAATGCTATGAAGTACATTTGGGATTTGGAAAAAGCATGTGCAATTCTTTTTTTAAAAAAGTCATAATTTAGCTCAAGAGACAAGAAATTTAAAAATCATTCAACTTGCCCAATAGTTTAAGTTTGCCTGAAATTATACATTCATCATATAATCTAGTCTTTATAAATACTATTTTTCATCCTACCAAAAGCTATCAGGCTATCAGGCCTGGGGTCCCAGTAAACTGGTATGGACATAGAAAAGACACAGATTTTTTCAGGAGGTCTTAACACTTGTAGCTCTGACCCAACAAATGCTCTCCACTGTGATCCCTTTGGCACTAATAATTTATTATACTTAATGAGACTTCTAAGATGCAGAAAATTAGACAAATCATTATGTCTTCAAAGGATCATTTCCTGGCAGGCGAAAGTAAGAAAGCAGCAGACACAAGATAGAGGAATGTTCATTCTGGCGTAGACAAACAGCTCACTAATTCTTTTTTTAAGGGTATAAATTAATCACCTCCAGCTACCTCTTACAGAGCCACTGTTACTAAGTTTTTATATATAACTTTACATCTCAAATCTTTTTTTCAAGTATTGCAATCTGCCAATTAGCGTTAACGTGATTCAAGGCTCTGTTAAAGTCTGTTTGTTTTATAGGCTTTTGAAAAGCTTAAAGTAGTTAATTTCCTCTCAGGTTGTTCCTCAGCACCGAGCCTAACCAAATCACTCTTCTCTGTCTTAAAATATCCTTCATTCATCTCTTTTCTGGCAGCAATTCTATCTCCTATACACAAATATTAGTATTTCTTGACACCATGACAGCTAGTTCCCACAGCAGTAAAAATATGGTTCTTCTCCTCGTAACGCTGTTTCTTCCCTTCCTTCTGATCTCATGTGCACCAGATTGGAGCTAAACTTAAGGGATCATCACAAAAAGAGACTACCCCAGACATCTTTCCTAGGTAAGGCTGGCTGGTTCAGATCAAAACCTCAGGTTCAGACATACTCAGAAAGATGCTCTTGCTTGAGGCAGCTCATCTCAGTCACCCATAACCAGAGGAGGAAGTTGTTCTTGCCACGTTAAGAAGGGTTATTTCATACTTGTGAAGAAATTTTAAGAACAAGGAGACTGAAATATCTTACCAGAGTCAACACCTATTCCTAAACCTTGAGCCTCTGAGGATGTGAGCATGAACTTAAACTTTTCTCTAGTTCCAAAAGCAGATGCTGCTGAAGGCTGGCAAAGAAGCAAGCACGGATGCTGCAGAGTGCTCTCTTGACTTCAGCTCTCTCTTCTTCTGAAAAGCAGCAGCTGGAGACATTCAAACTATCAATAAAGCTGAAACACAAAAGCTTCCAAAACACCTCTGAAAGCAGCAAATTACCTTTGCAGGAAAGATCTGAAAAAAAATGTCAGCAATGGACTCTGCAGGTGCTAACTTTAATGTTTTTAGAAATATATTCCCATAGTCATCTGCACAGAGGCTAAATTAGCCTGTGCACTCTTTGTGCTGTCTGGATTTGGTTTTAGTTTTTGTTTAGAGTGAAGCATACTCAATAAACCAGATAGAAGGAAGCCATGAGAAAAATGGGAAGATGCTAAACCATGTTTGAAGTCAGCAAAGTCCAGATGCCAGTATAAGAAGGTAAGCCAGTTTTAGAAATAATGGGGTATGGATTTACACTGGGAAAACTGAGCATGGTAGAATTAAATAATCCAGACGGGTATGAGACTCAAGTGCTTGAATCTTGGATTTTTAGCCTTTTATCTCTAAAAAAAAGATCTGTTTTCTACTTTTCCATTCAAATATCTCAGATCCAGGTCCCACTTCTTTATGCTGTGAGACGGGTCTGTGTGAAAGGAGAAAACTAGGAGATGGAAATGGTCTTTACCCATTACTTTAGACACTAAATATTGGCTAAGAACCAGACACTATTTCCTTAAGGAACTTCAGAGGAAGAAACTCAGAGCAATCAAGACACAAGATTCATCTCGTACATTTGAGCATCTTACACCCCTGCAAGACAGCACAATTTATAGCATGTGCAGAATTAGGGAAGACCCATTATGTCACAACATTTGCCGTGTATTGTGATCATGGAATCAGTGTTATAGCTTTTTATCTTTTTTTTCTTTCTGTAGGGGAGATAGGAAGGGAGATTTATCATCTGGGATATTTTCATTGTGTTATGATTTTTTTAACTACTGCATTTACAATGTACCAAAAAGAATTCAAGTGTTAATGGTTCTTGGGCTTTTTTTCTGAATTTAACTTTTCTCATTAGAATTTATCTTAATAATCACGCATTGCTCTGGAGCAGGAAAAATGTGTCCTTGTTTCTGTCAGAAGTGTTGCACTTAGTATGCAAAGTTGTTTTTAATCTTCAGATTGGTCTGCATACACACAGCTAGCGCCTTACAGCATTGTTTTTGCAGCCTTAATGGGAAGAATGTACGCACTGGGACAAAGTAATTGGATTTCAGCTAAGAAGCAGTATTTGAATGAAATCAATAAAGATTCTGTCATCTAATATTTTAAGATTGGTACAATGTGTATACTGTGGGTCAGTGTAAATTCATTAAAAAGATCAATGCAATGGAATTTGTCTTGGGTGCCTTGAAATATCCTAGGGTGACTTGAGAGGAAGTTGCCAAGGAAACAAGAGATGCAACTCAGAGAAACACTTAGGTGTTTTAAGTTGAAGGCTGAATTCTACTGAGTTTATAAGATAGTACAACACAGGAAGTTGTCATGGAAACAAAATTCAACAAATGGTTAATGAACAGCCAAGCTGGGCAATTACTGCAGGTGTCTGTGTCAAAACAGTTTGGGCTAGAACATCCTTAAAAAATGTGAACTCTCCACAGGTTCTTGGTTGTTATTTTTCATCCCAAATAAAAAGAGCAAATGGTGCTTAGGCACCAAAATGGCAGATGCATTAGCAAACCTATTAAAAGATAGACTTCTTTATAGATGGGTTAATTTGGGATATTATAAATCATAACTCCTTAACTAGTATCTAGAAGCTCTGCTATAGGTAATAAATGTGCTTTGAATTTCAAATATATTTCTCTTGTATTATTGTTTGTATTAAATTAAACATTTTAATTAGAAATACTTTTAAAACTCAGATTGTGTCTTGATTGTTGTCTTTTCTCTGCCAGAGGCTTTCAATTTGCAAAAATGTTTTGGTTTTTCTTTTATTCCTGGGTTTAAGTCCCACAACTACTTTCTTCAATTACAAACCCTTGCTGAGGTTATTTTAATTTCTGTAACAGAACGTAACAGTCATTTTCCAGGATCACGCAGGCATCAATGTTTTTCTTCCTTTATTATTCTCTCTCAACTTCTCAATTTCCTTTCTTATTAGGTATGATGCATTTCCCAGCTTGTGTACAGTGCTTTAGGGTCTCAACACCAATGTGAAAATTCTTTTATCTTCCCATCAAACTCAAAGAAGACATCCAAGAACATATGTGGTAATATACAATCCATAATATTTTATATACTAGAGGAAACCATGACATTGTCACACTCAGGGAGATTAGCTGATATAGACACTATAACTGAAGATGCAGAAGGGTGTGCTTTCATTGTCTTAAACACAGACAGACCACATCTAATGTATAGATAAGATAGATAAGGTAACACTTCTGCATGGAAATTCCTTCCCAAAGCTACCCATTATGTACAGTAATTTTACTTCCCCAGTGAAATCCCATTTTTAGCCCACAAATGCTCATTCCTGGGAAGTTTTTCCAATCTAACACTCATCCTAAGAACTTCATGCTATTTAAATTGCTTAAAATAATAGAACTGTAGAATCATAGAATCATTAGGTTGGAAAAGACCTTTGAGATCATTGCATCCAACTGTACCTGTCCACTACCAAATCACACCTCTGAGCACTTCACCTACCCGCCTCTTAAATACCTCCAGGGATGGGGACTTCACTACCTCCCTGAGCAGCCTTTTCCAGTGCATGATAACCCTTTTGGTGAAGAAATTTTTCCTAATGTCCAATCTAAACTTCCCCTGAAGCAGCTTAAGGCCACTCCCTCTTGTCCTATCACCTAACAGCTGGAAGAAGAGACAAACATCCACCTCTCTACAACCTCCTTTAAGGCCTGCTTTTGTGCCGCCAGGAATTTCTTCTCAAAGAGCATCCAGCCCTCATGGGCTCCTTTGCCCTTAAGGACTGTCTCCCATGGAAGTTTATCAACCAGCCTCTTGAACAGATCAAAGCTCCACCCTCCAGAAGTCCGAGGTGACCATTCTACCGACATCCCCACCCCTGCTTCTCATAAAACTGAGAATTTTATAATCTCGTGACCATCTCCAACCATCACATCTCCCACAAGTCCTTCTCTGTTCACACACAGCAGGTCCAGCAGGGCACCTTTCATAGTCAACACACTCAACAATTGTGTTAGGAAGTTGTCTTCCACAAACTCCAGAAACCTCCTGGACTGTTTCTTCTCTGCTGTATTATACTTACAGCAGATATCTGCTACATTGAAGTCTCCCACAAGGACAAGGGCTAGCCATTGTGAGACTTCTCCCAGCTGCTTATAGAATAATTTGTCAGCCTTCTCATCCTGGCTGGGCGGTCTATAGCAGACTCCCACCGCAATATCTGCCTTATTAGGTGCACCTCTGATTTTCACCCATAGACATTCAACCCTATCATCACTATCAATGAGCTCAAGACTGACAAAACTCTCTCCAACATACAGGGCCACCCCACCACCTCTCCTTCCTCACCTATCCCACCTGAAAAATCTGTAGCTATCCATAGAACCACTCCAGTTATATGAGTCATCCCACCACATTTCCACGATGGCAATTATATCATAATCCTCCTGCCTTACAATAACTTCTTGTTCCTCTTATTTATTGCCCATGCTGCGTAGTAGACACACTTCAGTTGGGTTGTTGATTCTGCTGCACTCCTAAGGGGAATAGTCTTAATTCCTAAGCATCTATTCAGTGAATTATCTAACCCTTCTGTGATGCCATTTGAAGTGTTATTCTTCACTTCCTGTGAGGTGGCAGACCAAGGGTCCTTGCCAGCACACCATCCTTCAGAAACTGGAGTGCCATTCCCAGGCTTTTTTTTATCAAGTGTGGCTATGTTCCCCTTCCCCTTCACATCTAGGTTAAGGCTCTATTAATGAGCCCTGCAGTCTTCTTGGTGGGTATCTTCTTTTGCCCCTTGAAGACAGGTGTACCCCATCCTTGGACATCAAGCCTGGTGATTTGCCCATCAACCTATGATCAAAGAACCTAAACTTTTGCTCCTCACACCAGGTTCGGAGCCAGTTATTTATTTCCCAGCACTTCCTATTCATTCCCTCGTCACGCCCAGTAGCTGGAATGACAGAGAAAGCAACTTGTGCCCCCAAGACCTTCACCAAGGCCTTGAAATCCCTTTTAATTACTCTCCAGAGTAATTACTGACCAGAGTTGGTAGTTTTCTCTCTACATCTCTAACCGAGGCCCCAGGAAGGTAGCAAACTCCCCTGTGGAATAGGTCTGGTCTGTAGGTTGGTTCTTCTGTTCCTTTTAGGAGTCCCCTATGACAATAACCAGCCTCTTCTTCTTGACAGAGGCCGTTTTAGTGGAAGGCTTAGTGTGTCTAAACCTAGGGTATATTTCTAGGCTGTGAGACACACCATCCTCATTGAGATTTAGTTCCACTTGAAGAGCTTCATAGCTGTTGGGCAAAGGAAACTGGGAGGTTGACACACGGGAGACATGACTGCTGTGTTGGGCAGGAACCTGCTGAAATTCCCCTCTAGTTCCTAAATTTCTCTGCTTGGCTGAATGGAGAGAGGATGGGGCGTCCTCTATCATACAAGGCAAGCCCACCTGTTGGGTCTGAAACAGGGAGCATAGGGTGTTATTCCCGTGGTTGATCTCCCTCTCACACTCTCTGATTGTCCTCAGCCTGCTCACCTCCTCCCTGAGCTCTGTCACCAGCCGGCTCCTGGCCATTATGTTCTGGGATCAGTTTGTCACTTGTTAAAAGAAACCAGCTTTTTGAGATGTTTCATGAACATTTTTGTCTGCTTTAAACAGCAAGGAATTGACATGCCAAATACTGTACAGCACCATTTGTAGCTACCTCACCATTTTAATTTAGAACTACAGTTATAAATTTTACATTATATCGTTTCCCCCACCTAAAAACACACACACAATTTAACCATTTCCAAGTGTAATTTGCTTACACAGAAATGGAGGTACAGAAAACTTGTGTCATCCACTTGGCCAGTAGGAATGCTGTACACCTTTAACAAGATCTAGCTTTATCCAGAACATACAAAAACCCTCCCATTAACCCATTCACCTCCTCCTTATCTTTGTACCACAAGAGTGACATAGGTTGGTAGAGTATCCACACCCCCTGCCATCCTGTCTGCCCCAGGTTGCTCCTCGCTCAGTGCAACATTGGCTTCCACTGCACTGATGGCTGGCAGAAAAAAAAAACCATAGGAAATACAGTCCAAAAATGCAAAATTTTCTAACTCAGCAAGACCTCCGCGGTTTCATGAATTTGGACCTTAAAAGGGGAATGTAAAATGGAGTGTTACTTCCACATTCATCTTGACATCAGTCTCATACCGTCTACAGGGGTACTTGGGGAGAAGAAAAAGGAGAACCTAGCTCTCATAATTTCATTAAAAGTCCTGAAATTTCCACACTTCCCCAGACCTTTAAGTTATGTTTTCCAGGAGAATCTCAGCTTTTATATAAGTTTCAAGACTTCATGGTCATGGCAAAAAACTGTTTAAAAGGCTTAGAAAGAAAACACAAAGAAAGCTACCCCTGTGTAGGATTTTTTTTATATGCTTTCTTTAACACCTCCATATTTTTGAGAGGCTTAAATCACAATACATGAACAGTTGGGACTGGTCAAGAATCAGGACTCTAAATGTGAACCATTTTCAGTATGAATGCATGCCCTTGGAAACCACACACATTCCTTTTACTGTGATTCCTCCTAGCAGAAAAACTAAATAAAATGAGGATTTCACTGAGCACCAGGTGCTGTACAGTAAGATAGAAACAAGAAAAAAAAATTCATTGTTATTTGAAACATTGTAGGTAAGCCTACCTTGCCCTTAAAATCTGTATGATCTTGTAATTGTACAGCTTTGTGCTAAAGATAATAAAATAACCTTGAATTGTGATTCACGGCAACACAGTCAACTAAGAACTTACATATGAAAAAATACTTGAATATTTTGTATTGCATCTGGGTGCTATGCTATACTTCTTCTATATACTGCATTCAATTAACTCAAGGCTGTTGCTAGTTCCTGAGCGTGCTGCAGAATGAAGTCCTTTAGAGAAAGGGCATTTGTGTCTTTTGCATCAACATATTCAAACTTTCTCTGAAATTTTAATTTCAAAACTATTAGTGCTAGAAAGTCTCTTTTTAAGGCCTGTTTAAGGTAGCAGAAGAAGCAGATCAGATCCTGGTTCATTGTCCATTGACCAAGGATGATGCAGTTAGCTGGATAAAAGCAAAAATGCTTCTTGTTTTCCATATTTGCTACAAAGTTAAATGCCAGATGATCTCTTCTTTTTTTTTTTAACTGAATTTATTAGAAGCTATTAACTTCTTGAGATCTTAATTAAAGGGGCAAGGGAATAAGAAGAGTTAAAGTTCTTTTTTCTTTGTTTTCTCTATTTATTGTGTTAACACAAAAAATATGAAAAAAAAAACCAGAAAGCTCAGTTGTAACAGCAGTAATTGCACAGGAACTGATTTTACTCAATGCTGTGCAAGTACAAGCTGAAGAGTTTTTTGAGCCCTGGGAATATTGGAGTTCAAACACAAAATTATGTTACTTTAATAACTGTCCTTCTTAAATGCTCATGTGGATTAGCACTTACTCACACAAGAATTACCAGCATCACTGGGGCTTCTTGAGTACCTTGTAACCACTAGTGCTACAAGATTCACTCAGAGCTAGATAAGAAATTGTGTTTTACCTAACTACTATGACAAACATTTCAGATTTTGACTACTCGCAAAACACTATTTGCATCCCTCAAAAAATATTCATGGTGAAATATGCTCAGAAATTTGTGAAAATGTGAAATTTGCAGGTCTATGATGGAAAAGACAATACTCCTCAAATGATTCCTTATAAATGATCTTTCCAACTGTGAATGTGAAAACTGAACCTTAAAAGAAATCAACAGCCCTTTATCTGTTAATGTAACTTTCAAAATGAACAGGTTCATGAGATTTTTATTCTTGAAAAACAGAGCTGAATCAACTAGAAAGGTCAGAGCTCTCTTCCCCAGAGAAGTCTGCTAAATAATAAATATAATACCCAATAACTTTCAGGCACTTCAAAAGAGGTACAAAATACAGAAAACTCACAGTAGTTACTCACTATATCAGAACCAGGGATTCAGGCCATTTTCATTCACTTGTGCCACTCAGAGGAGTTTGTTTCTCACTGAAGGGCTATTCACACAAAGACTCCACAGCACAGAAACATTTTAGAACTCAGGTGTAGAACTTCCCATCAGCAAACGCAGCCTGCGATACGGCAATTACACAATAAAGAAATTAAATCTATACATTACCCTCTCAAAGGAAGAACAAAGGAAGATTTTTGTCTTCCAGTGCTTTGGGGGATATCTTCTCATTGCTACTACAGGCATTTTCAACTCTTTTCTAATCTGCAGATCTCCGTGCATCTTCCCAGTATAGCCTCATGGGCAAATTTAAGCCCATGGCCAAAAAGTCTAGCAGGGATTGAGCAAAAACAGCCCATAAAAGTGTGCACGTTGGGGACAGACAATCTAGTCAGTCCTTTAGTTAGCATCAAGATGACAGTCTCGCACTGCAGGACATGAGCATGCACACTTGTGAGCTAAGTCTATAGCAAAGACAGTTATGGTCTGACCTCAGTGAGCAAGAGCGAGGAGGAGTGCAGAGGTGGGGCCGTTAGATGCTGGTTGTCATTTGCTGGTGAACACCTCCAGCAGAGGCACCAGCCTAGAAACCAGAGAAAGTTTTGCTGAGAAACCAGAGCACCTGGTCTCAAACCCATCTGGTAAGGGGCCTGCTGACCCCACTGGTGGCACCCTTTATCTTGGAAAGACAAAATAGGATGTATTTCATTCTCTCCCAGCACTTTGCAGCCATTCCCTGAAGTGGACTGGGCACAGCATGGCTGCATTGCCTAATAGGACATTCAGAGACTGCCTTTATGCACCGTGTTGGCTTTAGACTGTGCCCCTCACTCAGCTAACTCAGATAAGCCCAGGTGAAAAGTTTAAGTGTGCTGCTGACAGGGAGATTTGTACTAAAATGCAGGTGGGAGCTCGAGTTAAGCCTGCAGTGAAGACATGCTCTCAGTCTAGATGATCCGTCACAGGAGAGGCAGATCCAACATGCATCAATGTGCATTTATTCTCCTAAATCACACTGTTGCTAGTGTCAGGAAAGAAAAATGAGTAAAGCAGAGAGAAAATATCAGGTGAGGACAAAATGCCACAAGTGAAAAATACAGAGATACATCCATAAGAACATATGCACACCCCACAGATACACTACATGATGTGATTGCATTTCCCCTAAAACCTTCAGGGAGATGGTTCGATTTCAGCCATAAAATACATCTCCAGTTTCTTGCTTATGT
Organism: Cuculus canorus; assembly: GCF_017976375.1. NCBI lineage: Eukaryota > Metazoa > Chordata > Aves > Cuculiformes > Cuculidae > Cuculus > Cuculus canorus. Next base: position 51,881,671 of record NC_071402.1, read on the forward strand.
CATAGATTCTGAGGGCTGTTGTTTTTAACTATCAGTTGATAGTTCGAGGTTGAGAGGATCACCATTCATTGCACTAAGAGTAATCACGGCGTTCAAAGCCACGGATTAAAATGATAACCTGAAACAAGGCCAGAAGTGAGAGAGAACGGCTCCACTCCATTCTGCCCCTACTCGCTTCCCACTCCTCAGTGCTGGACTCCTTAACCTTTGCCACAACTTGCAGTAAATAGTTTGGGCTAAAATTAGATATATAGCAAAGGGTAGGTGTTGCCATCTGCTGCATGTTGTTAATTCTTGATGGCCTGATAACATCTATTTTCGATGTTCTTTATTAGCTTTCGGGGGAGGAGAATAGAGGGATAGGCCTCTAGTGCCACCATCAGTGGTTTTTAATACTTGCTGCTTTTCATCTGTTGACAGCCAGCTATGCCACAGCAGACGGGTTTTAGAAGAACATTCTAGGTAAAACAGGAGCCTACAGATACTTGCCTCACACACAGAAAAAGAACAGGCAGTGACATCTGGATAAGCTTTCAGTTCATTAGGTAACCAGCACGTCTTCTTTCATGCAACTGTGGACTTTTTTCTCTGCTGTGATTTTTTCGTTGTTGTTGTTGTAAACAATAGTCAGATTAGAACTAAGCAATAATAGACTGTCCATCCATCTTGGTTATCTGGCAAGACAAAACCTCTCCCACATACCAAACACATTTAAAAACCTTCACACACTGCAAATACAAGCTTAGACTGGCAATGAGCGACCAATGGCTATACTACCTGTTAAGCAAAATATAATTCTTGAGCAAAATAAGCATCCTGTTCTATTAATTGACTAAGGAAGTACCAACTGTACCTGCTAAGCATTTTTATTGTTTAGAGCTAAAGAAATACAATACTCTTGCCTGTGCTAGCTTTTCAAGAGTCAGATGACTATGTTTGGTGACATTCAAAATCGTGTGAAAGCACCGATAAATAACAAGCAAATTTAGGTCTAGCGTAACATGAGAGCAGTTGCTGTGACCACCACAACGCACCACAACATTGTCGATTAGAACACCATCCCTTTAAGTGGTGTGATTTTAGACATTATACTACATTGCAGTGTTTTGAAACCATCACTTCTGCTTTTCTCATCGTTCTGGTCCCTCTCTTTTCATTCTTCATGTAAAATCATGCTCCCGGAGAGGGAGTAATCAAACCAGAAAAAGTGACTTAACATACATGACTGAGCCTTTTACGTGGTAATGAACATGTGAAAGGTGGTTCTTAAAAAAACAAAAAAAACAGCTGAAGGGCTGAGTTTCCAATCTTTTCCATTATACATGGCTAAGCATTTTGCATCATGCACTGCTGAGCATACTGCCAAGATAAACTAGGAGGAGAAAATAACTCAGAAATGAGCTCAGACCACACAAGCTAAACAGAATCTTCGTCGTAAGTTAAAATTTTTAAGAAATAAATGAAAGGCTCAATAAATATTTTAAGGGTTAGTAGTGGAGACTTCCTTTTTTAACAGAAGCTTGCATGCATTACAAGTCTTCACTGGGAATCCTAACCTTTATACTGACCTTTTATTTTGGAATTCAGATTTTACGTAGATTTCTTCATTTTGGAGATCCTCCAAAGCTCCCTTATTGCATGCTACCAGTCATCTCTTCCTAGAGTCCCAAACAACAATTCCCTTTCTTCTCCTAGGTACTAGACATTCAGTCTGGCACCACCCATGACAATTAAGTGCTTCCTCCTCTAATGAACAGATGATGCAGCAGTCCAGCTGTTGCTCCTTTTGAGCTGCTGTCTAATCTAGATGCCTCTGCCATCCTGACCCATCTGTCCGAAGAACTTCCTGAGAAGGTTTAATTTTGTCCTTCCAGCTGCATGAAATAGCCAACCAACCAAGCACTGCTATGGGGACTGACAAGTATATTTGTTTTCAGCATTTCTGTAGTGAGTCAGTGAGACAGATGTACTCTTCAGGGCTAGCAAAGCCGCATTGCCTTTTTATGAATAGCTGAGGTATTCAAAACCGGAAAACAACTTCCCAGAGGAGACTAGTGAGCCTCAGCCTGAGACGGCCCAGGCTCTCCTGGAAGACTCACTGCCTGGAAATGTTAGAAGGTAAGAAATGGCAACAGCAACTGTAAATGTCAAAGAAGAGTCTTACCACTCACAAATGATACATTAAAGATCCCCATCTGGTGGGAGAACTGTATATGATATTAAGCTCTCCCCAGACACAGAGCTCTGTTAGGTAGAGCTGGAATATTTGTAACTGAAGCAGATAAATAGTCTGGCTGCTTTTAGAGATCTTCCTGAAATAGTTGATTTTTTTCATTCCAAACAGATTTCTATCTCAATATGAACAAGCTATACCAGGACAAACCAATAAAAGGGAATTTCTCTGGGTGAAAGTGTTATCATAAAAGAGAAAGAGCATTGCTCCAATATACCACGTGACCTAGAAGCAAGAACTGCTAGATATTTAGCTTAGTATTTCTAAATCTGTGGTCTGTGATGTTTCTAAGGGTCAAAAAAAGATACAAAAGATGTTAAAAATGTTAGATAGCAAGAGCAGCTGCAGTTCATTTCTATAGGAGGTGGGATTTCAATACAGATAATAATATGAGCCTGCAATGTTCACAGTGATCTGCAAATACCTTTAACTGCTAGCAGTAGCTCCATACCTTCAAGGCGAAGGATTAAGTACAAACACACATAGCCTGTAATTATGGCTTGGTTTGATTTCCCTGCAAGACATGGAAGGAGCTACTTCTGATGCAGTGAGTAAAAAGGCGGGGGTCATATGGAAAAAGATGAGTCAAAAAATAGTCACAGATGGTTTAGAAAATACTATGTATGCCTTAAAGGGAGCTATCTGTTGTTTTCTACAGTTTAAATTAGCTGAGAAATTCACAGAAGGGATCCTCAGTGGTGGGGAAAGTGGACACCAGGAACTGCCAGGCAAAGGGCTACGGCTTCGCTCATGTAAACTAGCACAATTTCACCAACTTCAGTGAAACTTCCCAAGTTCATACAGGCTGAGGACCATCACATGTACCTTCAAGAACTGCAATGGAGAAAGGTGAGAAAGAATAAAAGTCTTGCAAAAATGAAGTCATCAGGTACAGTACCCACTGAAAGAAAGCAAACTAAATACTTGTATCTATAAATCTTACTTACATACTTCCTTCTCTCAAAACCCCACAAATATATAGAGTATTCAAAAGGACAAGGACTGTTTGCCAATCTCTGGCTATCATAAAGGAAGATAAGTAATCCTCTGTAATCAGATCTGCATGATGCTTCCATTTTTTTCATAACAAAACACTCTTGTTATAAATGCCCTGACAGATTTTACCATCTTGCCATTTTATTGATTCTTAAACAGGAATGCTATCATACTTCTGACTGCTTCTCATGAGGAGAGTAATTAGATTATTTCATCATCTGGTTCATCAAAGCAGGAAATACTAAAGTGTCACAGCTGGTCTCAGTCTAAACATCTACCACCAAGATTTTAAATGAAAACTATCACGTCTTCACTGGGTAAGCATTTCATAAATGGCTAGACAGTAAAAAATGATGAAGACAACATCATCTCACATCTCCAGGCTGCAAAGGGAGTCTTAACTCTACCGGTGCATTTGGATTTATTTGCACTTGCTTTTGCTACTACCGTCATGCAAAGAGGCTTTGCATAATGATCGAATCTGAAAAACTCAGAGAGCTAGTTAGATTTCCAGGAAAGATTTACAACTGGGAATTAAAAACTCAGAGGCAACATCTTCATTTTAAGTGAATTCTCCGTTATTGATGAACCTTTCCAAGCAGAGTTCTCACCACTACAGTGGAATCAACTGCAAGAAAGCACATCCCCACAGAGAGGACCAGTTCCACTGTCTGACCACTATTCACTGTCCATCATTCCTCTCTGAAATTATGGGATATCTTCTCCTTTCAAACACACCATTTTGTACAAAAATGAAATCCTCATGAAAAGAAACCTGTGTGACAAAGACAGATACTGCATTTTATTGTGCTTCACTTTCTGTTATGTGGATTTAAGAGAAAAGAGCAGACAAGCTACTCATGTAAAAGAAGAGTTTCTTCACCATAGCAATTTGGAGTAAAATTGCCAACTATCACTAGCAGACAGTTAGCAAAAGGCCTAGGCTTTGGAGGTCTGCTTAAGAACTCATCAAGAGCAGTGTGGTAAAGGATAATTCATTAACTTTAAACAGCGTTCTCATGAAAATCATATGTAAAAGCAGAGTCTTGGTATTAGCATTATAAAATACCAAAACCTTAATAACTTTGTTATGGAATAATATAATCCTGTTTCTCTTACAGACCTATAATGTCATTATGTAGATGGCTATATAAAGCCACGATTATATCAACAAAATGAAATTGTTGTGTAAGACAGTTCCCAGTCTCTCTAAATGAGTCTTTTCAGCATTATATAAACAGAAATTTTCCTCCTATAACATTAGGAAGAATATTAACATTGTTGATTCCTGTTGCATTTTTCACTTTGAGGATTATCACAATTAACCTTGAAGGTCACAGGACCAAAAAATGTTATATATATGTGTAAACTGCATCACACAGTGGAAATTGTAATAATATTTAGATTCCTCTTGTGGTCTGCACTTCCTTGACCTTATTAGAAATTTGGAAATCTTCGTAACTTTGGTTGCCCATTAGCTGGTCAGAAATAGCTCTTTGTAATCTAAACCCTCTTGGGTTTTTTTTAATGAGTTAGGCTGTAGGTCTCATAAAATTTTAGATGGAAGTTTTGACTGGGTCACTTTGATGTGGGAAAACATATTTTTTTATGTCACAATTGTCTCTTTGAAGTTACATGAACCAACAGATTAACCATGAACCTCAGGAAAGGACACATTCTTTCTGAACTCAGCCTAACTTCTGGAGTGCACAGAATAGTGTAATATACAAAGGTCACATAGTTAAAACCACACATTGAACAGTTTGAGGCAGTAACAGTGTCATAAAAATATTTTCAATAAGCTGTCTCTTAAATTAATAGTATATAACTGTTACAAGAAAACACTGCTAAATAAAACAGTAAAATTTAGCTACAAACTTCAGTTAATGATCCTATAAAATCATGACCTGTGTTGCTGATATTTTTAGCCGATTACATTATTAGCAGTTCTTTCAGTTTCCAACACTTATACTACTTTCTGAGTCCTTTAGTTGAATGGAAAATTATGACATTTTTCTCTTTCTTGCAATTCATCTTGCAATTTGCATTAGTCATACAATTGTTTACCTGGATCCTTCTTTAAGTAAAATAGTTTTTAAAAAATGAAAATATAATAGGGAAAAAAGGTCAGAAATCAAATTCAGATATTTGTACTTTCAGCAACTGACTTGTAACCAGCAGTGTGTAATGTCCACGGTGATAATGATGCCAGCCAGGAGAACAGCACTGATTCTTCCATGTTGAAAAATGCTACCATCTCAAAAAAAAGGATAAGAGATGGATCTTTACAGATTGTGAAGTCTCATACAGTTTTATAAGCTAGTTCACAACAGTGGTTTAGAGAGCCACGAGCATTGCAGTGGCACTATAGCTGCGGACTAGACTATGATACCCAAATACAGTGGAATAATGGAAAAAGAATAGCACACTTTCCATTTCCACTTTGTCTGTTATTTCCTCTTTACAGTCCCTCAGTTTCTTAGATATTAAAGAAATGATGTTTAACGAGGGAAAGAGAGTGGAAAGAAGAGCAGGTCTCAGGCCAAGGTGAGGAATGTACCACCAGTTCTGAGTGCCTACAGGACTGTCAGCTCAACAGAGTTTAATCTGAGGCAAAGAGGGGCAATGTTACAGACAAAGTGAGAATGTCTGACCTCCCTCTCCCTCAGCAGATGATGATGTTCGTTATTTACAAAAGAAAAGAAAACTGAATAGGGGTGCCCAATAGTCCAACTAGCAACAAGCAATACTGCTATTTTACTTTAAAACCATTTTATAACTGAGAGGGGGAAAATATACCACTGCATATTGAACGCCAGGGGAAAAAAATATTACTCAAATATTTGCCTTCATAACATTTTATTAGGAGTACACTAACTGTGAATACTATCTCCCTAGCTGATCTGAAAGTCGCCTATATTCAGAAGCAGGGTTATCATATCCATTAAGGCCATCAAATGAGGCGTCACTTTATTCTCTTGTTATCAAACATGTAGCACCAGAAAACTGATAAATAACACGCCAGTTGTGGAAAATAGTCCTGCTACAGTACTCCTGTTTCGTGTTTCTCATTTGCTGCTGGTTCTTTTCTATCTTCATTCCTACAAATTAGGTAACACAAGAATTAATGGAGAAATCACAGCTTTCTCTCACTGGCTTGAATATTTTTCTGTCCTGATGACAGCCAGTTTCACTAGTGCCACAGTTTTAAATCCTCAACTCCCAGAGTCTGGGCATGTGGTACATCAGATGCCTCAGGACAGCTACAGTTGCACATTCAATGATGTTGTTGCCTGCACCTACTAAGCACCCCCTCTTTCTTCCCTCACCTCCAGCTACTTGTCTCTAGCCCCATGCTATGCTCCATTATGTACAGATGCTTGTGCAAATAGGTGCCAAATCAATTCAAATTGGGTTTTCCTAAATGCACCATTTTATGGGCAAGCCTTCTCAACTGTTACTCGAAATCCAAGGCAATTCCAATAACACCAACGAGATCCTGATGTAATAAAATAGAGTTACTAATTTGTGAATGGATGTTCGACTGAAGCAAATCAGTTGAGAAACAGAAGATGGAGAAAAGAACAAACAGCAATAAACAGAGTTTATGGAAAGTCAGACATGTTCTCTTAACTAAACAGCAAACTACTAATTAAAATAGGTAGATGTTCTGAAACAAGTAATAGAAATGTCAAATTTTTGCATTACAGGAAAAAGATTGAAAACACCACATTTCTTAAGGAAACAACACTGAGATTCCAGTGTCAAGATCACAGTGTCAATAGTGCCCTTCTCTTAGGACTGATAAGGAGCTAAAATGTCAGAAGGGAGGATCACTGAGGAGGACTGCCTGCAGTTTGGCAGCCAGAGTGCTTCAAGTTAGGATACCTGGAAACCTCAAGCATTTTTGGGCCTCAGCCTCACAGAGCAAGGCCCATAACCCTTTAATCCCCAGACAGCCCACATGGCAGGCTCAGATCCAAAGCTGAAAGTCTAGGCTCTGCAGCACATTATCAGAGTTCAACAAGTTTAATAAAAAATGTTTGAAAGTGAAAATAAATTTATTTAATTTGATTTAGATAATTCGCAATCCACCCAAAAGATCAACCCTGATGAGGTGATAGCTTCATCTCCTTTATGCCTGCAATGAAAATCCTCACAGATAGCCTCAGCAAAGTGAACCAGCCTAGTCAGAGCTGCTTTGATGGCATTTTAGTGATGCTAAGGCAAATCAAAGCTGCCACAGGACCAGTGAAACCATCCATCTGCCCAGGAATCTACACTGGAAGAGATGCAGCCAGGGCCATGGGAACTCACCTTGGCAGCTGCTCTGCTGTGCACTTCTCAGTCTCGGTGTCTTTGAAAAATCCCAAGCAAAACTTTACCAATCATGTAATCCCCAGGCAAGCTTTTAAACCACGTGCATTATTGGGGCATTGCTAACAAATTAAAAAGTACTTTTCCCCATAAATTAGTAACATTAGGGCACTGACCAGTAACAGTGCAAAGGTATTAAATGTCTAGCAATGCACAACTCTGGTTGTTATTCAAAGGTCAATATACCCCCGATTCACACTGCTCCAGTGGAGCAGCCTTGCATGTACACACAAATACACACACACAATTCACTCTACAAAATACCGGCAGGGCAGTCACCCTCCCAGTGCTGCCTTACAAATGCTCTTCTCTCAAACCAGGATGCAGACTTAGCATCTGTTGCCATGCCCTGCCACATCTGACCACCAGGCCACAAACAGGGTTGCACTCATTCTTTTCTCAGTTGATCACCTTTTAGTTTGGAGTACCCAAACTATCTTCTCCAACAGAAAAAAGTACTTATGGGTGAGCCATAGAAACCGCTTTCTGGGTAGATTTCCATCATATTGTTTTGCATGAAGCTCCCTTCTCTCCTTGGCAACAACCTCTAAGACCCAATTTAGGAAGACTGTACTGCAGGAGCATCCTCTCCCAAAGGTCTCTATCACAGAATCGTTTAGGTTGGAAAAGATCTTTTAAGATCATCTAGTTAGACTAGTCCAAACAAGTTGCTTCTGACAACCAATATCTCCAATCACACCTCCTAGCATGGGGATTTTTAACTGTTTAACAACCACAGGCTCGAGGTTTGTCAATAGAACAAAAGAGGTTTTGTCCCCAAGCAAGACATGTCCCTAACAAGACAAAGGCCGAGCCTTTGTTGTATAGGTAGCAACTTATCTACACCTACCAGTTTTTCCTTCTGGTTGTTTTTTCTAACTTCACACTATTACCAAAAGAATATCAGCATTCAGTTACCACCTCTAATGGAAAATATCTAGTAATTTTAGTGAAGGGATTTTACGATGTTTCCTGTAACAGCAGAGCCCTCGATTCATACTAGGACACAGAACACACCTCTCCTACCGATACCAGCCCTGATCAAAGTGCAGGGGGGCTCCTCCTGATCCTGGGAGTCTTTCCTATATAGTAAGGGTGTATCCAGGCAACACAGCTAGATCAAGGAAGCATTTTTGGAGTGTTGGAGCTTAGACATTGGCTCTGTGAAGCACCAGCTACTTTCCATGGCTGTGTTCTCTGCAAAAAACAACCTTCACGGAGGTGAGAACTAAAGAGCATGTGAAAGCAGTGTAAGGCTGCATGCCTCTTCTGTAAAGAAAGGCTGAGTTGGGGTTGTTCAGCCTGGAGAAGAGAAGACACCTTACTGTGGCCTTTTAGTACTTAAAGGGGGCTTATAAGAAAGATAAGGACAAAATTTTTAGCAGGGCTTCTAGCAATAGGACAAGGGTTAGTGGTTTTAAACTAAAAGAAGGTAGATTTACACTAGATATAAAGACAGTCAGGGTGGTGAAATACCGGAAAAGGTTGCCCAAAGAGGTGGTAGAAGACCCATCCCTGAAGATATTCAAGATGACGTTGGATGGGGCTCTGAGTAACCTAATGTAGTTGAAGATCATAGAATCATAGAATAGTTGGGGTTGGAAGGGACCTTGAAGATCATCTAGTTCCAGCTCCCCTGCCATGGGCAGGGACATCCTGCTAAACCAGCCTGCCCAAGGCCCCATCCAACCTAGCCTTGAACACTTCTAGGGATGGGGCAGCCACAGCTTCCCTGGGCAGCCTGTGCCAGTGTCTCACCATTCTCATGGTGAAGAAATTCTTCCTAATGTCTAGTCTAAATCTGCCCCTCTCCAGTTTATATCCATTAACCCTGGTCCTATACCCACAAGCCTTTATGAATAACCCCTTTCCAGCTTTCCTGTAGGCCCCCTTCAGGTACTGGAAGATCACTATAAGATCTCCTCTGAGCCTTCTCTTCTCCAGGCTGAACAAGCCCAACTCTTTCAGCCTGTCCTTGTAGGGAAGGTCCTCCAGCCCTCTGATCATCTTTGTAGCCCTCCTCTGGACCCGTTCCAACAGCTCCATACCCTTCTTATGTTGAGGATTCCAGAACTGGACACAGTATTCCAGATGAGGTCTCACAAGAGAAGAATAGAGGGGCAGAATCACCTCCCTCTCCCTGCTGGCCACACTTCTTTGGATGCAGCCCAGGATACGGTTGGCTGCCTGAGCTGCGAGCGCACATTGCCGGCTCATATCGAGCTTCTCATCAACCAGCACCCCTAAGTCCTTCCCTGCAGGGCTGCTCTCAAGCACATCATCCCCCACCATGAACTGAAAACGGGGATTGCCCCGATCCAGGTGCAGGACCTTACACATGGCCTTGTTGAACCTCATGAGGTTCTCAGAGGCCCACTTCTGCAGTCTGTCCAGGTCCCTCTGGATGACATCCCATCCTTCTGGTGTGGCAACTACACCACTCAGCTTGGCGTCATCTGCAAACTTGCTGAGGGTGCACTCAATCTCGCTGTCAATATCATTGAGAAAGATATTAAACAACACCGGTCCCAGTGCAGACCCCTGAGGGACACCACTTGTCATGGATCTCCATCTGGACTTTGAGCCACTGACCACTACTCTCTGAATATGACCATCCAACCAGTTTCTTATCCACCGTAATGTCCACCCATCAAATCCGTATCTCTCCAATTTAGAGAGAAGAATGTTGTGTAGGAGTCTGTCAAAGGCTTTACTGAAGTATAGATAGATCACATTAATCAGTTTACCCGTGTCCACTGCTGCGGTTACCCCATCATAGAAAGCCACCAAGTTGGTCAGACAGGACTTGCCCCTGGTGAAGCCATGCTGGCTGCCATTAATCACCTCCCTGTCCTCCATGTGCTTTAGCATAGCTTCTAGGAGGATGTATTCCATGATCTCCCCAGGCACAGAGGTGAGGCTGACAGGTCGGTAGTTCTCAGGGTCACCTTTTCTACCCTTTTTAAAAATGGGCACAACGTCATCCTTCTTCCAGTCACCAGGGACTTCTCCTGACTGCCATGACTTTTCAAGTATCATGGAGAGTGGCTTGGCAACCACATCTGCCAATTCCCTGAGATGTCCCTGTTCATTGTAGGGAAGTCTGGATTACTCTTACAGGTCCCCTCCAACCCAAACTATTCTATGATTCTCTGAATATACCTGTCAGCTGGGACACTACAAAACTTCTTTCAGCAACTTGTACAGACCTCATCCCTTGGCTATTCTCTAGCGATTTCCCATTCCCTTACTGTTATATTAAACCCAAAACGAACAATAGATAAGTTTTAGATGGTATGTTGTGGCTAACGAACACAATTCTAAAGGCATAGTAGCATTTTCTTCCTGTAATTTTACAGTTGTTTAGATAGTTTGGAAATCAATTTTCAAAGTCAGCTCTTTACTGCTGCTCACACCTACCTGTGCTGAACCCTATAAAGAGGCAAGAGCTGCTCACTTACTTCACTTTATTAATAATGTTTGATCCTGCAAAAGAAACTTCCCTGTTTCCACAGGAGTCCTCACCTAGCAATCATCATTTCAAAAACACATCTTACCGGTATAATTCTTGTTACTCTATAGAAGTTTAAAAATACAAGTAAAGGTCATATGCTAATTTGACATTTCAAAATCATACTCAAACCTGAGGCTTCATGAAAGTATGTTTGATTATGACACTTGATGTACTCTATGTATAGGAGCAGCTTAAAATTACTTCTTATTGCTTTATAAACTGAAATCTTTCTTCAGTAAAACATAATTTTAAAAGGCCTTAAGTAGGGGAGAACACCTAGTCAAAGAATTTTATCCTTGTCCTGCTCAAATAACAGCAGATGTACCAAATAAAGTACTTTCCAAAAATTCTTGAGCAATCACAGTTCTCACTTAACTACCTCAATAATTTAGAAATAAAAAAAACCTTCCCTTCTTCCCTTTTGCCAATGTTGTTACTAAAACAGACACTTCACCTGTTTGAACTTGGAACATGTGAATTTCAACACATCAAAAGAAAAGCAGAAAATCTCTTTAAAAATGGGGAGGGGAATAATTTCTCAGGAACACTAAAGATATATATTGTATCTAGGCTGCTACTTACCGTATTCACCTCAACATCTCATTACTATCCTGTATTCCTACAGCATTATCTTTCCCTTGTTCTTTCATTTCTTGCAAAGTTTGTAAACTCTTCAGAGCAGGTTTGCCTTTCTATACAAGGCTTGACACAACAGAGGGCATATTTCCACCACAAAAGTAATACAGAGCAATTGATATAGGCAATATTATTCTTTTGTAAAAGGAAACTGGATCTTAAATTGTCCTTTTATATTATCTGGCTTCACTTGTCACTGATTTTTCAGTACGCTTCAGAACCTGCCTCAGAGGAATCATTTGACTGACAGTGAAAGATTTGATGGCTGGTTGGGGACAGCTGGGATTTTGGACTGCTAGAGAAGTGTAAAAGGCTATTTAAATTATGAATTAAGCACAAGAGGCCAATAATTATGTTTAAAAGATGACCCTGAAACTACCAGCTACTAATACCATCATGAGATTTCTGAGTTAGCAACAAACTGAGATATACTGAACATCCTTCTGAGGAAACCAAATAGTTTCTGGTTGGCTGCAGCTGCAGAACACCACTTCTGTCATATTCACAAGGTTCTCCTCATAGCCTGAGCGCTGGAAAAGCAGCAAACAGCTCTCCAGGGCACAATTTCATAACTATTTATGACAGGATTAGGTATTTATTTAGACTCCAATCTTCAACTTTTGATTTCCAGTCTCAGAAGCTTACAGCCTGCCTGCATACGCACTCAACGTACAAACTCAGGAGACCGGATGCCCAGCTGCCAGAATTAGCTGCTCAGCTTCTGAACACAGCAGCTTACAAGACGGAGGAAGGGCTAGAAGGCCATAACTTGCAAAGGGATCCACAGAAAAGATAAGACTAAATAGGTCATCAATTCTTAAACAGCTTGAAGAAGGTCATTCCTTTAGAACGATTCTGCTTCTTAGCTCATGGGAGGAGAAAGGTAGTTTCCTGATCTCTTACACTGTTCATCTCTTTCCTTTATTTGCAATTAAAAGACAATCTAGAGCCATTCACAGCAGTGGGTGTGGAGCAGACAATATCATCATTTCTTGTGCCATTTTACAGAGAACAAAGGAAAAACAATACGTACAGCACTTACGATTGATTCCATACTTTAGTCTCATACAGTCATTTAGTACTGGACGAGATCATCTTGGGAGCGGAGGGGAATTCTGCCCAGGAACTGAGAAGCTCCAGGCAGGGGATGTTTCGTAAAATGGAAAGCGAAGGAAAGAAGGGGGGGGGGGGGTAAAAAAAAGGGAAAAGGGGGGTAAAAGAAAAAGGGAAGAGGGGACAAGAAAAAGGGAAGAAGGGAAAAGCAATTTCCATGGTAAAAAATGAAAATGAACGGTAATACAGAAACTGTGTCTGCAAATCAGACAGACAGGTTTTTATTTTCATTTTTATTACAAAATCATTACGGAATAATCTGTTAACATTTAAAGTATACATTAAAAACATTCACAGCTCATCAGTCTACTAAAATGGAAATGAATGTAAAAAATGTATCTGATGCATTTTGTTCCCCATCATAAACAGTCAGAACTCAGGAGCTTGCCATCAGCAAAATCAGCCTGTCCAGCAGCTCTGTCTGTACTGCTTCAAATGACTGAGTGGCACAGGGTTCATTAATTTTTTTTTTTTTCATTTTTCAAAGCAAATCTAAGGACAGCAAAGGACATACAAAGTGCACCCTTCTTAAAAAAAAAAAAAATTTATACTAGGTGAAAAATAAAGCTCACTGGCATGGCTTTTTTTCTTCCAAGAACATAAGGAAAGATAGTTTTTAAAAATATTTACTTTCTGTTAAAATTTCAGTTAAATGTAACAGTTTCAAATGCAAAATTTGTTAGATGTGGACCCTGGTCATTTACAAGGTATTCAAAAATGAACATCACATACAGAGAGATGGAATTGCTGACTGTTTCAAAAGTGTAATTTTGCATAGAATGTGGTCGGTCAATAATTCATTCGCCAATTAACACAAGCCCTGCTCCTTTTATTTCCTTGGAGGTAGACAGATAGATATAAACATGTAGGAAGATACACGCCTTTCATAATTATTTTAGTTAAAAACCCACTGTTCTGTAAAACTCATTAGTCTTTAAATAAATGTATGTAATCCAGAACTTTTCATTTCCATAGCCACTCTTCAAAAATAACACATTATCATTCTCCAAAAACAATGCTTTCCAAGTGTAACACTGTAGCACTTACGATGCTCAGATTTGACAGCTGTACAGAGGATACTGTAAAATATATTAATTTTCTTGAGGTCTGAAAAAAACAGGGATGGGCTTACAGTCTAACATCAGTATTTAAAGATCTCAAGATAATCAAAATAAAGGACTAGCTTGTATAAATGGAGATACTATTAAATAGATATCCTGTCACTTCAAGAATTATGACTGAAGAGCAATTTGGTTTATTTGTTACCATCTGAGTGCACCATCAGCAATAAAGGAAAGTTCAAGGGCCTGCTGGGAAAGCACCGAATTTCAGAATTAAGCTACAAAATCCAACTCAGTTTTCATTCTGCAGAAGAGTGAAATAATCAATGTGCTGAAACTTCAAAACCTCATTTCCCCAGCTAGTCCAGCCAGGCTGTAGGTTGCGAGCAAACAACTCCAAGCATTCCACATCTGGCTTGATAAACTCTGCCAGAACCGCTGTGCAAGAGGAAAAAAAAAAAAAAAACACATAACAGTGACAAAGGTACAAATAACAACAGTAAATAAATAAAACCTCCCCTGTGCTGTCAGTGGATAAAACACAGAATGGTTCATTAAAATGAAAGAGGCAGAAAATTAATTTCAAGGATTTGAAACACCTGGAATATTTATAGAGAGAAAGTCATTTTAAATAAGTGCCCTTGAGATTCTGAACAATACTGCCAAGGCCTTCAACAGCCCTGATGTAATGGTTTCCATTTAGAGAAAGGGAATGAGGTTTCTACATAGAGGAGTTCTGAATTTTCCACAAATATCTACCTCCTAAGACATCTAAGACCTCCTAAAGACTCACATAACAGGGGCAACATTTCTATACATTAATTAAGAAATTAATCTCTTCCTTAATTAAGATCACACTTTTTCCTCCATATCTTAAACAGGGGCTATAAAATGCAAGGACTTCTTTTTCCTCCATACCAAACCTGGCAACTGAAGAAACATTTACGTAACTGTGTTCGTTCATTCAGTAACATAAAACTCAAATTTCTTTCACAGTTGGGCATTTTTACCGCTTCATTCAAAATAAAAATATGTCTAATATTAATATCAATTGTGGCAACAATTATGACTGGTATTCTTGGAGTGACAGAAAAAGATCTTGCATTTTGCCTGAAAAGTATTATTGTGAGCAGTTTATTGTTAAACATGTTACTTGTTATACAGAGCCATTTAGTTTGTGGCTGAGTCAAACAAATTCATCACTAGGTCTCAGAAAATAGCTACTAAGATATTATGTACAAAAATATGCATGAGAAAAGCTAAGGAGCACCCAA
The DNA here is from genome assembly GCF_017976375.1 of Cuculus canorus. Classification (NCBI taxonomy): domain Eukaryota; kingdom Metazoa; phylum Chordata; class Aves; order Cuculiformes; family Cuculidae; genus Cuculus; species Cuculus canorus. The sequence goes on from NC_071402.1 coordinate 51,896,875, forward strand.
CATAAAGGAGGCAGAAAGACTGAAAAATATCTGTATTAAAAATGACATATTAAGTTTTTATTGTAACTCGGGATGAAAAGAAGAACAACTAAGAACACATTTTCTTTTCCAAAGGGTATTTTGGTCACTTTTGTTCAGATCTCCCAGTGATTTCTAAATTTCTATAGCTTAAAAATACAGTTCCTAAATCCAACATTATGTTGCTTGACTCAATATCTTCAGATATGATCATTTCAGAAAGCAAAGATACATCCAATCAGCATACATCAAAGTATGACAGCAAATGCTTTTCTTTTTGGTGTAATCCAAGTCCTGACTTTCTGCATCTAGATTGGCAGTCACAGACTCCTCCTGTCAGACCCCAGCTGATCTTGTTACAGATTGCTCCTGTTGCAGACAGATGAGCATCCACTTCTCGACCGAGTTTCTACCAATCCCAGATGCATTTCCTACCTCACCCCTTCCAAAGCTTCAAATCAATTCAATACTTTTGCTTGAATATTTTGTAATGGCCGCTTCCAGGGTTTCTTGTATTTTGGCATGGCTTATAAATCTATTCTCCTCCCCTTAATCTTTAACAAATGTCAAAAGAAAGTCTCAGATGGGTTATCATCAAGGCAGTTTTTAATCTAAAAAATATTGCTACCAGCAGGGATCTTATTCTAAAAGCCTGCTTTTTTTAGAGGCAAAATGTTTGAACAAATCTAAGATTTGCAGAGATGAGTCTGGGAAGTTTAGAGGAAAATGTACATACTGACAGAAAACTTGATGCACTGAGCACTGCTGTTTGGTGTCATGGGAGTTCAACTAATTAGATACCACTTATGAGTAGCTGCTTTTATACTATTTTGCAAACCCACCACACTAAAAGAAATGTGGTAAAATTTGTTATTTTTCCATGCTTTATTTAGCTAAGGACTTCTGTGCACAATTTGCTGCCAGCATTTTAACAATGGTCTTCCAAAAATCTATTCTCTTGATCAACTAAGAGAGCCCATGTTGCAAGAAGCTGCAGTTTTTCTGTAGAAGAGAAAGGAGAGACTGTAGAAAGCAAAGCTCCAAAGCTTACAAGAAGCTCTCTGGGAGCAGATCCTGACACCTGTATGACATCTTTTTGACCCTAACAGGCATAAGATCGTGCATAGCTTAATGCAGAGTCCAGGCTTTATCGGAGGTTTTTTTCCCGTCTCCATATAAAAACAAAATAGAACCGTGTTATGCTTTAGATAGGCTTTTCAGTAGAGAAAGCAATTATTTAGGTGACAAAATTTCATTAATAGTACATTAGTAATGATGACATTAGTTCTTAAAATGCATAGATTAAAAATATCATCACAGCAGTAAATCCAGTAACCAAAAGCAGTTTTAGTAATCACCAAAAACTTCTATTCCTAAGAGAACAAATTTTAAAAGCATGCTTAGGACATTCAACCAATCTCAAAGACTGGGAAGAAACAGCTTCCCCTTATCTTTTGAACTTCCATTATCCAGACAGCAAATTCTGCATGGCAAATCAGACAAAAACTGAAAATTATTTTGCTGGCTTTTTACTGTCTGATTTGTGAGCCATGCAAAGCACAAAGCATACAACTGAACTCATTTCATAGCAACTCTTCAAAAGAGTTCACAGTGTAGAGGTCTTTATTGCCCAGTTTGTCTAAACCCTGAACAGAGCAGGACCAGAAAATAATAGTAATAAACATACATACTAAAAAAAACTGTAGAAGAAACAGCTATAATAAGAATAATCTATAAAACAGGAAAAGGAAAAAAGGTATTTGAACTTATGCACTGTTTCACATGATCTGTGTAACAATATCTTCTATGTCATTTCTAAGAGCAACATGGAATTGAATTAGGAAGAAAACCTGCTGTTATTTGAATCAAAACCAGGAGTAATAAAATTTCATTTTAACACATTTGCATAAAGAAGCTTAAGTACATTTACAATGACATATTAAAGCTCTAAGCATTGAACACAGCATATGCATCACCAAAAAGCCCTGCAGTCACAATTTCATGGTTAAATGCACTGTAGGAACCCAAACATCTCTTTTTGATGGCTTACTTTAATTTACATCTTTGTCTCCCCCCAGAGACATAAACTGTTATAATCAGTCATTAAGTGGCTACATATGTACCAACATACAGCTTTATAGTAGTAACAAGAAATAAAGTGCCAGACAGCATCAATAAATACTAGTATTTTTGGCTTTGTTACTACTTAAACAAAGCATAAAGAATGCATGTGACTCATCAAGTGTCCTTCTCCCCCAACACCAAAACTCTGCTTTTGTTCAAATTTCTTTTGAATCACTCTAAGATGTAGCTCAGCTGCTCTCTACTGGCCACTTGAGAATACTCTCTGATTGAGAAAGAGATAACCCTTTCACAGCACTGAAGTCGAAGCATCAGCAATTAGTCTTATGGTCTACCTTTTTATTCCATAACCAAGTTCTAGAATGGAGCTGCCAATACTTTGAGGTTTTTATAAAAACCTTGTAAATCACTAATACTGCTCAACAGCAAACTAATTTTTCAAACACAAACAAATGCTGCACTATGGTCTTAAACCCCAGCATTCAAGTAAAGATTCATGAAATACATAGATTAGCATGGATAATTTCTTTCAAAATCCATTCAGCATCTTAATTTACAACAGATTTGCCAATGTTTTCTAGATTCTGCCCTAACAAAGGAATCGTTTTGAAGACCATTCTGGCATTAGACCTTTATAATACATACAAACTGCTGTTCTGCACCCTTGGATACCTCACAAGTTTCCTGTTTGTGTTTGAGTGTGCTGCTAAGTATTGGTTTTCTAAAAAAAGGCCATAGGTGGCTGCCTCCCAAATCTCTACTCTACCATTCATTAGTTTAAATCAACACACATACCTCCTGCTGTAGCCCTAATTCTTAAAGATGTGGCTTCAGAACTTCAAAAAAAGATCTTTCTAGAATGAGATTTTTTTATTTTTAGCTAACCAAAGTATGTGCCTTCCATTAGTTTTTTAACAGGTGTGTGTGTATATATATATATATATATACACGCGCTATTTTAAAAAATACAAGCTCAAAATGCAAATTCAAGAGCCTACCTGAACATATAACAACAGCTTTCTAATTAAAGCTGTTCTGGTCCTTGGGAACAGAAAAAGGAAAGCACATGAATGAAGCAAACTACGATGCCTCTCCTCTCCAACAGTATTATGCATTTCTTCTACTTGCCTTTTCTGATGCAATTATATAGCACCCACATGAACCCTCAATATCCGCATATTCGTGGTGAGTTTTCCCCTTGGGCGAAGACGAAACCACTTTTGTGAGAGGGATTAACCGTTTCTTACCATAGCACTGTAAAGCACTCAGGTCCTATAATAATGGAAGTAAGTACAACTTTCTATTCATGAAGTTAGTCACAGTGCTCCAAAACAATGTGTAAAAGGTAAGATATCACAAAGAACCCTACAAATCCTTTAGACTAAACTCTGCGAAGTTGAGTTCACACCCACGCTAACTGACTGGCTGAAGTTACTGAATTAATTTCAGTAAACTAAATACAGCTCTTCAGAAATAAGTATGTATGCCTTATTTGTTGTCTATTGTTAATAGTTTTAAAATAATTAAGTTTTTTTTGATTTAAAGGCACAACTGTAATGCAGGTATATATGCAACCTATGCAGAAATAAAAACATTTTCTTTCAGGATGATGTAATAAAGAGATTTCTGCTTTTATCAACCAAGAAGAAGATATCATAACTTATATATAAATTCACAAAGTGGTGTTTGCCCCCCAAGACACTTTAGGTCACTTGGCATTACTTCATACAAACACTATCTTTAAAATCTTTCTGCACCCTTTCAAAAACATTGAAAAAATGCAACATTTTTAGAAACACTGAGGAAGCACAAGTCCTGTTGAGCAAAACCGCTTGGCATATGGGGAATTAAGGCATTTCATACATAAGGATATCCCATTCTAGGCACATCATTTCAAATGTCCAAGTCCAGTGCCTTACAGAAACATTACATATCAACAAAAACGTACCAGTAAGAGGGGGTTTATGTGAATGCAGACTGCAGGGTATGCTGACAATTAACTTATGTTCTGGAATTGGAAGCACATCTTCAGATTTCCTGTCATATAAATCAGAAGAAGAAAAGAAGTGTAAATACCACCAAAGGTGACACTAAAGGTCTTACAGAGCTACTTAGATGGGAGGTAACACACAACATCCATTCAGAGCCAAACCACACATAAGTCTAAGGGAAGTTAAATGTTGCTTAGTCATAATACATAAAAGGACAGTTCATGAAATTGCTGAGGCTTTAGACAAAATGTGGGTAACAATGGCCACACATAGCAACTGAGAACAAACAAGGTAGTCCTACACGTTGTCCTGTGTAGAAAAACACCAGTATTCCCAAAATGGCATCAGCTTGTGCAAGGACTCATGGTCCAAGGCAACTTGTCACAGTAAGGCCTGTCGACGAGGGTTTTATCTAATGCTTTTCCCAACACAGGTGGATATAACAAAGTTTTCTGTCCTTTAATCTTACTAAAGCACTCCCTTATCCCAAAGCTAATAAGGCTATTTTTAGGTCCAAAATCAGCCAAAAGATGACAGCAAGAGAAGATACTGGGACATATATTGTATAAAGAACAAGCGACATACATACAAAGAGAATCCTAGCAGCCTCAAAAAAAGACGTTCACCACAAATAGTCTGGCATACCTTAAGGCTTCCTCTTCACCTCCTCGAACTCTCCCCAATACAAGAACTTCATAGGGCTTTTTGTGTAAAGAATCCAAAGGCAATACAAATTCTCCAGCTCTAGTAATCTGACAAAAAGGAGTTAAAAACTGGATATAAAAATCTTCCACTGTGTATGTTATCAAAGACATTTTCTTTGATAAAAGGGAAGATACTGACAATATCATACCTTGCAAATACACAAGTACATAGTAATAAATAGACAAATGATAAGAATATGAAAAGCCCTCTCAGACTTCAAGAAAGCAACAAAACAAACCGAGAACTTACTTTTACCCAATGCCACTCAGCAAGTGTTTTCACAGACCAATGAGGATAAAGTTCATCCTTAACAAAACGTAAGTGCTTCTGTCTATTAGTCACCCACATGACTACAAGACAATTTGGAGCAGCTAGTGCTGGTACAGGAATCTGCTTGATTTGCCATGAATCCAAGTAGCTGTACCTATATGCCAGTAAAGTGAGAAAGCAAGTTAGCATGCACCAAATACAAAAAATTGCAAAGTAAATAAGTTACACAGCCAAGACATTTCAAGAACTATTGCCTGACAATACAGACCTTAAAAATGGATCAAGACTGACACCCGGTGGTAAAATATGACAGATTTTGATATAAAATCATTAGTGTACGTACTTAAGTTTTGCTGAGCAGAACCTATAACTACCTATTTCTATTATTCCCTCAAATAAAGTATTACAAGTTGTGATTCTGAAGAAGTCTAAAAGCCCACGTTTAATTTAAGAACTGTCATATGTAATTCAATACTCTCATCTTCATGCCAGAACAAAGCTATTTAGTGAAAAGCAGCTCTTCCATCAATGTAACATTATTCAGTTTTCATAATAAGCAATCTCTCTTTCAAATGAAAATGACAAGTGAGTCATTTACAAGTGCAAGGGCAATACTAATTTGACTGGCAAGTTAAAGGTCATAAAAGAGTAATCACTTCTCCAATTATTTGCAGAAGGTATTCATTATTTTCATATTATCATACACGGTAAAAGTTCTTTAGGTTATTCAGGACAGTTCTGCATATTTTTGAACTAACTGTGTGACACATCAGTGAATACAGTATGCTTTCCAGATTCTGTCCTGTTCTACCATCTAGCATCTCATGATGCTATTGCACACTTTTAGTGAGTTGCAATTTGTGGAACCTACACATTGCAGTATTAGAAACACTGGCACACTGCCTACTGGAACTGACAGCCAGCATCTGGGTATCTGTGATCCCTAACTCATAGTGTCACAGAATGCCAGGTTGGAAGGGACCTCCAGGATCATCTGGTCCAACCTTTTTAGGCGATATACAGTTTAAATTAGATAGCCCAGCATCCTGTTAAGCTGAGCCTTAAGCATAGGGGAATCTACCACTTCCCTGGGGAAGATTATTCCAATGTTTAACTGTTTTACGGTAAAAAATTGTCTTTTGGAATCCAATCAGAATCTCCCCAGAAGCAATTTACATCCATTATTATAGAATCACTGAATGGTTTGGGTTGGATGGGACCTCAAAGATCATCTAGTTCCAACCTCCTTACCATGGGCAGGGACATCCCACTAGATCAGGCCGCCCAAGGCTCCATCTAACCTGGCCTTGAACACCTCCAGGGATGGGGCATCCACAACTTCCCTGAGCAACCTGTTCCAGTGCCTTTTCCATGTGACTCCCTGTAAAAAGGGAGTCTCCATCCTCTTGATAGAGACCCTTTATGTACCAGTACATGGAAAAAAAGTCTCTTCTATGCCTTCTGCTTTCAAGGCTTAACAAACACAGTTCTCTCAGTTATTTAATACAACAGTGAGAAACGGGTAACAAGGCTAAAATCCAAAACAGCCTGGGCTAGCCTGCCTAGAGGAAACAAGATTCACAACCCAGATGTGTAATGCTTAATGAAGATTAGTCATCAACAAGGTAACAGCAGAGATAGAAAATAAAGGCAAAAAAATGGAAGAGCTAAAGGAGAGAGGGTCTTGCTGGCTAATTCATCCTTGTGAATAACTACAGTTTTCCTTTGAGTAACTTACATAGTTAAGAAATACACCTAAATGAGTTTAACTCTGGGTTTCTAGAGTGCTTCCAAAGTAAAATCTACTAATTGGTCTCTGCATCTTCAACTTATGTCTACATAACAAGCTACAGAAGCTACAGTAGACATTATTCCAGAAAGTTACAGGGCTATATTTCCTGTCTGCCCTTCTTTCACACAGATACAATTCTATGGTAATCAAGAGAGCTCCACTGACATAAGTCTGATGTTACTCGGTGGAGAAGCCCATAAAATTTTAAGTTAATGACTTCATAAACTACAGTACTCAAAGTTCCTATTGCTATTGAGAATGTACTGCTGCTTTATCACATTCTCTCTTCTACCAATCAGATTGAAGCTGAAACTACAGCTCAAATAAAAAAAAAAAAAGTATTAAAAACCTAAAACTTCTAAATTGACCCTCAGATCTGGAAATACTTCATCTATCTAGATTTATGCCTGCTAAAGCAACCCTATTAATTCCAAACTAAAATCTAGGCGATCTTGGCCTTACAAAACAGCTGACTCCAGGCTTTCCTGATAAGTCTCAAGGACTAACATTCTCTCACCAGCTAGGTAATTTAGGAACTACTCTTTCAAATATTTTGTATGCACAGTATCCAGCCTTTTCAGTGAAATCCCTGAGACATTTCATAGACTTGAAGGTAGGCATGTGCAGAAATATTTGCTAGCTTAAGTTATAGTCTATTGGTCTTGGATTGCATCTGTATATTAAAATGTTCGTTAACCTCTGTAAGCTAAGATGAAGTTTGTTTGATTTTACTATAAAATTTACCTGTTACTCCTTTTAACAGACTTATTCTCCCATGGTGGATCAATCACAATTACATCATATTTTTTCTTGTCTGGTAAGTTAAAAAAAAAAAAAGACACCAGTAAATAGGTTTTAAAATAAATCTACTAGTTAAAACTGATAAAGGCTTCACTACTCACATCCAGACAACATTTAAAGAGCCAGTTACGCAGCAAAACCACAACTGTCTTCTGTTCTTTCCAAATAAGAAGTTAAAAGGCTTCTAGCATGCTTGTTGTAATTCAGATAATCACATAATTCTAGGACTTTTAGGCTTATCACCTAAGAGGAGGATGTTTATGTGATCTATGCCAGATCACTCCAAGAAGTTTTGAACATCTTGTAGACTTTCAGAGAAAAAGAAGTTATAGCAGAGCACAAGTCTCAAAGATGAAAAAATCTCCAAGTTTCCTAGCAGCAGCTATGTAATAAGGCACCCAGCTGAGTGAAATGCTACAGCCAACACAAGATTCCTGTCCTGTTTACCTTTCAGCAGGACAACTGGGACATGCAGAGCTCCAAACTAGCCCTGAAAAACTGCAGTACTGGAGGTGAGGAGAGACAGATAGCTAGGCCCAATGTGTGAAATGGAAATTAACAGACAAGAGGAAGAGAACTGAGTTTTCATGGGAGAAGCTGAGTTCACTGTTTACTGTTATTGGAGGACATAAGACATAGGACACAAGCACACAAACAAAACTCTGCAATTTTATCCTTTTAACAGAACATATTTGTTCCTTCACTGAATCTGATGCTAATTATTTAAACAGCTAATAAGAACAATAGCCTAATATTTAGCATCCATTAAATGTGCTTTCTACACTTTATTCCTTTATTAACATTGGAGATGCTACACTAAAAGCCATTTCTTGCTACCAGCAAGAAATGCTTCTCTTTTGGCAGGTGAAAGGGAAGAAATAAAATACTAATTAAAATGAACAGTAGACTTCCTAAAAAAAAATATCTGTAGTCCAGACATTATATTAATACTCACTGTCAGTTACTTAAAATGAATTTTCACAAATTTCTTGGATTGCTCTCTAACACTCTGGGAGAATCCAAACTTGCTACACACGCAGCTGTGATTCAGAAAACAGTGACCTTTCATCTTTTGTAAAGTTGAAAAAAGTAACTGGCTAAAATCCAGACTTTGGATATAAAAATCAGTATTTGGGTAACAAGATTCTACCTCCTGCAAGTCTTCTTAACTAAAAAAAAAACAAAATAAAAAAAAAAAATCAGTGAACATCCAAGTTTCTTATTAGAAGGGAGAAAATACAGGTAACTAACAGATCTGAAATTACTGATTAGAGGGCAGAGTAGCAATCCCCAGCTCCTGCTCACAGGCAACATCTGTCTTACAAGACTGTCCAACAAAGCTTAGCTGCTGCTAATAATACAAACAGCAAGTTTACAGTTGGACTTCATGGTCTTTCCCAACCTGAACAATTCTGTGATTCTGTAAATAATGATGATGATGAAGGTCAAACAGAAAGCTACTGGAAAGATGAAGTACAGTGAAACCTGTCGCATTTTGTCAGCTTAGAACTTTCCGCATTGCCTATTAAGGCTGGGGATAATGGCTTGGATAGCTTTCGATTTACTTTTAGAGCAGTTAATTTTAAAACCCTACCACTTCCCTACCTCTGATTTTGGCTTAAGCCAATACTCTCAGCTGTGAAATGTAGCAGCTGAGAAGTCAACTCACATTTGCTGATCATGGTCTTATTAAAGTGGTGTTCACCTCCTGCTTGGGTGCAGCAGACTCTTAAATTTATCTTCTCTGGGGGACATTTGGGTTGGTTTCGCAATCATTTTAAGCCAATAGACCCTGCTGCTGAACTGGATGAATCTGTAAGGGAATCCTTGCTTTAAGGTGCATAATTTCATGCCTCTCCCACGACCTAATCTAGCTGAAAAACAAGACAGCAGGAGCATCACCCCAGCAGCATCACAGACTTACTTATGTTAAAGCCTCATCCTGTGGTACAGGAGCCCAGCAGCACAGCTACCCCAAGTGCAATGTTTTTACATGACTTCTATACTAATAGAGGCTCAGAACACACGTAGCAACTGTCATATTTTGGGCTTCATGTAAAATGCTGTGGCAGAGAAGCCTCCTGGAGACTGGTAACTTCCCCATAACATGAGCTCCTAAGTGCTCAAAATCCCTTTGAAAACCCTCAACTATTTGCACAAAGTTAGAAATGCCACTTTGAAAGCTTGCAGCAGCATTTCCTATCAGCATAATGCTGCGTGTTTAAATCTGTTCACCAAGTCCTTAGTCAATAACATTAAACTCCCTTCTCAAGCAGGAGAGAAGCAGTAAATTCTAATGCTTAAAAGATACTTACAGTTCAGCAGGGGCTGTAAACACGAAATATCAGATAAAAGGAAACTGCTTTTTGGTGGCACCAAGTACTTCTGCCCCATTAACACAATTATCTTTGCAAAGTTTGAGCTGTTTTCTGTAACACATGAAAGCAGGTCCTGCTCTGGAATGGAGGTTTCATCATCTAGCACATGTACAGCTTCATGGTTGCTTTCATTCACAGCTGGAAACTGCTTTGCCATTTCACATAACTCAGCCAACCCACAGCCAATGTGTCCAGGAACACCGTTCTTCCTGCAACTGAGTTCTGCAGCAGTGGGGTGAAGAAAACCACTTTTGAGACCTTCTTGGACTAAATGCGAAGTGCCTTCCCAAATAAGCTTCCTGATCTGTCATAATGAAACAAGGGAAAAAGAAATTATTTTAAGTATCTACTTGACATGGGAATGCGACAGACATTCTCAATCTGTAGAGTGGGAAAAGGATCCTTGCCAAATGAAATCATTGTCTCAAAAGCTACAAGGGCATAATAATGAGGCCATGCCAACTTCTGCTGTTGGTTTCTTGTAAAGTGACAATTTAATTAAGAGACTAGAGAAAGGAGGAGTGAAAGACTACTGAATTTCTTAGATAACAGAGGTGGAATAATGTTGTTCCAAACAAACAAATTTCAAAGCAATAATTTGAAGTATAAGCTAAAATTCTAATCAATTAATTTCAAGTTACCGTGCAAATAAGCATATTTTAATTGAAATGTATACTGTGATCTGAAAATCAGTATTTTTCCCATTTTCATTCACTTTGAAAAACAATAGTTTATGCATTTTAAAAGTAAAACAGAAGTACAGTAAGTACATCAAATTACTAAAATTTGGATTTGCATCTTTTCTAAGTAACACACCTCTCAAATAATCTCCAGCGAGTCCATGAAGACAAGATTCTCGGATCTATATACCCTCTTATTCACTGCAGCACCCTCCCTTTACAAACCAAGAAGACCTACTCTATTCCCAAATCATTGACCCTTTGTGAGTTTTAATTACCAATGAGGCATTTTTGTTCATTTAGAGTAGAAATATTGTCAGTTCTAGTGGCTTCATCAAAGGTTAAAAATACTTATGGCTTCTAAAGCTCCCAATTATGGAATCTTCAACTTTACAAGATGTTTTTACAGAATAATCTTTATTACAATTTCTAAATTGATTGGGGGAGAAAGAATTTTCTTTATTATTAATTTCTTTAATAGCGCCACTATCCAGATATCTGAGAGTACAGTCAAAACTTTTTAGTACCTAGGTTTGCGATAGTAAAAGTCAATGCTGCTTTAACAGAATTAAGAAAAGCACTTTAAGAAATGCAACAAGTTGTACAGTTCAATTATCGCAGATGTTTTTTCTTCTTACATTCATGTGTTAATTTCCAGGTGGACAAAGCCTCTTGACTAGCAAACAGTTTAAACAGTAGTTTTAATGAATGACTGTTGATGGAATTTAGCATATTTTGAACTGTTCCCTATGTTGACTCTGACTGAAATTTATAAACAGATTCAAAGCTTACTTTCACTGGCAGACAAATCTGTAGTCTTTTATTGAAAAGCAATTCTATAAATATGAATAAGTGACAAATAATCTGAATTGACTTGCCAAACTACGACCTTTAAACCTACAAATACAGCAAAAAACAGTACATTCTAATCTATGAATGGTTTCATAGAAAGGCTAACAAGGATCACAGATTTTTCAAAACTGTCTGTTTTGTATATTCACAAAAAAATCACTTGATGCTACACAGGCCTCCGAGACAAACTTTTTCTCTTCATTTCTTCCCATATTCCTATTGTTGAATGACTTTATTTTAGCTGAACAGTTTTCATACTGAGAAACCTCTATTTGATGTTGAACTTCCAAGTTCTCTTCTTTAAGGCAATTCTGCATGTGCATAGCTTATTCACAATAATAATTACAGGACCTCTACACTGTATCACAGCAAACTGTGCATATTTACTACAAGATCGTTGCCATGTAAAAGAAAAATGTAGTCATTTAAATATAGTCCAAAAGGAAAAGAATTAAGCAAAAAGCCCAACATAACCAACACCTTCGTCAGAGGAAAGAAATCAGCCCCTTTAAAAAAGGACACAACCTTCTCTAGCAGATAAAACCAAAACACACACACACTGTGGGCCTTAAAGCAGTCATCAATAAAGAGTGCATCAAAGCTCTTCACTCAAAGATTACAAAACACCATGACTCCCTCATCACTAGCAGGCTAACCTATACCCATAGAAGAATTAATGCTAAAATAAGTAACTTGCCCCCCCCCCTTAAGCGCAAGCTTACATCCACAAACTATTAACAGACTACAACTAGTACTTCAAGTCCAACAAGACCACATACTATATATCCTGTTAACCCAACACTAGGTTAGGGGCTGAAAGTGTAGGTCCTAATTCTGGTTCACATCACGGTTTAGGAAAGCAGTAAGGATACGAGGTCCAACACAATAAAAAAAAACCAAGACTGTGCCTGTAACTCTTTTTATTTAACAAATTAAGATCAACCACAATCACCTTCAAAATAGCTTCCTTCGGTGTTTTGTGTCAGATCTCATGCATCATCCACAGATTACATTTCTAGGATTTACCAACACCCTTCAGTACCATTCAGTTATAACTTCACCAATACGCAACTGACACAAGCCTAAATAGATACTTGAATTCTAATTCATTCATAATGTTTCGGTATGGCAATGTAAAATATTAGAGGGAATAATTCTTTCTTATTAGCAGAAGCAAGACATCTTAGGGCACAATTGGTGAGAGATGCTTTGAATAACTTCAGCAGCGTCCTGACATACTATATACGAGTTGATCTTCACAATAGTTTAAGCTGTTTATTTCAAATCAGTCCCTCCTGTTCAACTAATATTCAACTCATCACATGCTCAGTTATCCGTTACAGTAAAAGAGATTTTGTGAATACAGCTTTCAGGTCTTTGAAATGCTTTAGCTGCAGTTTCACGTCTAGTTTGTTTCACATAAGTATTCTCTGTATGCACTTATGTATTTAAGGACTGGAGAGGTGGCCTTTCCGTTAATGGAACGAGTGACAAGAACAGAATTTGTTTGCAACCACGTCTTGCATTCCATACATGCCCAAAGTCAGGTACCGTGCACTTGCACAGTAAACTTTTGTCCACACTTACCTTTGAATGGTACTCTAAAGCATCCAGCTCACCTTGGTTCAATACACATTTCCTTTTACGTTTCTGCAGAATGAGCAAACGGGAAAAAAAAAATCCACAATACTCCATGATGAAACAGAAAAATAAATAATCAAACATAACAATTACAAATTAACTCTTTTAAAAGCAGAAGAAACTTTCCAACTGTTTCTTTCTCTATCACACTTGCTCAATTAGCAAAAAGGTGATCTCAAAATACCTAGGCTGTTGTAGGCATACTCAAGGTACACAGACTTAAAGCTGGGACCTGAAGGTACCTAGCGCATGCCACAGTTCATGTTCTTGCCTCCTTTGGGCCTGTACTGGAAGGTACTTTTTCAGCTGCCAAGTGCAGTTTACCAAATACAGGAGAAAATTAACTAAGTCTCCATGATTACATTTGTTGGTTTAGACTCGCAACTCTTGTTTTTCTGGTCCATAAGGAACAGTACTGAACAATCTACATATTGAAAACAAATTCTAACTGTCCTTCTTTCCTTGTTAATCTACACAACCTTGACAGCTACCGCAGCTTCAGCTCCAGTGCCTGACCACAACCAACACCCACCAGAAGATGAGTAATCCATTGCTTTTGAGTCACAGGATGCAAGTCACTGATATAAAGGACACACAAATACCCTCATGAATGCTTACATTTACATGCAACTTGAAATCTATTGTGATAAATTTCTGCTTTCCGGCATAACCTCAGGAAACTGAAATGTGCAAGGCAATGTTAGGTGGTATAGTATTTGCCAGGGGATTACTGTCGTTTACAATATTACAGAGAACATACCTTCTTGCCAGTGGCCACAGAATCTCTGACGCCACTCTTGCTTCCTTCTTGGTGTTCCTCTCTCTTGCTGTCGGCCTTTATTTCCGTGAGACTCACTTCAGGGCATCCCTGCCACAGCTGCTCCTCAGGAGCTGCAGCTACATGGGGCTTATAAATGTCAAAGAACTCCTCCCGAAAGACATATCTCATTTTTGCTTTTTTACCTTCTGTTTCAATTTCATCTCCAGGATCAGGAATGAGATCATCTCTTGATGAAGAGGTAGAAGGAAAGTTAGAAGAAGCATGACAATCTCCAGTAGATATGACAGAAGCATTGGGAGTGACACCACCAGGGTATGCAAAGGAGTCACAGATTTCATAACCACAGTGGTTGATGAATGAGAGATGATCCACAAGCCAGCCCGATGTCAGATGATGTACCACAGACATCATAGCTCTGCTTTTCCAGAAGAAAAAACAACTTCCTGAAACTGTAGACGGCAATCGTATGTACTTCCTGAAGCAAAGTCCTCCTGGGGAAAATATTTTAAGAGTTCACTTTTCCTAATGATCACTGTGAGCTATCTTCTGACAGACATTTCCATGCACACACAGTACACACTGTAGAAACTCCTGACTTGTGCCGGTTACCCCATTATAGGTTCTATTTCACCCCTATTTCACTTTTTTACAGTAAGCAAATCTTAAATAAGTTTCTATATCTTTATACAGTAAAGATTTAATCTAAGATGACTCTGTTAGCAAGTTAGAAAATAAGTGAACTTCCCTTTAGTGGAACAAGCTACAAGAGCAGAAATTGTTTGCAACCATGTTTTGCATTCCATACATGCCCAAAGTCAGGTACCGTGCACTTGTAAAACACGTTTTTGTTCAGACTTACCTTTGAATAGTATTCTAAAGCATCCAGCTCACCTTGGTCCACTACGCGTTTCTTTTTACGTTTCTGCAGAAGGAGCAAATGGGAGCAAAAAATCCACATTACTCTGCAATGAAAAGAAAAAAAAAAAACCTAATCAAACACACCTGAATCACAAACCAACTCTTTTAAATTCAAAGGTGAAAACACCACAGCAATCAGCACAAGAATATGGAGATGCTGGTGCAGGTCCAGAGGAGGGCCATAAATATGATGAGAGGGCTGGAGCACCTCTCCCATGGGGTCAGGCTGAGAGAGCTGGGGTTGTTCAGCCTGGAGGAGAAAAGGCTACACGGAGACCTTCTAGCAGCCTTCCACTACATAAAAGGGGCTACAAGAAAGCTGGGGAAGAGCTCTTGTATCAGTGAGTGCAGCGACAGGATGAGTGGTGACAGCTGTAAACTAAGGGAGGATGGATCAAGGCTGGTTGTAAAGGAACACTTTTTTTTACAACGAGGGCAGTGAAACAATGGCACAGGTTACCCAAGGAGACAGTGAAGGTCCCATCCCTGGAAACATTCAAGGCCAGGTTGGATAGGGCTCTGAGAAACCAGATATAGTTAAAGACGTCCCTGCTCCTGCAGGGAACTTGAACTGGACGGCCTGTAAAGGTCCTTTCCGACCCAAAGCATTCCATGATTCTACGATACAAACCCAAGGTTGCCCAGGCGCGGTCACGCACGCGGAGAAGCGCGGGTCTCCCCTGCTCTGCGCCCCGGCTCCGCGGGGCTGGAGAGGAGCGACACGGCGGTTCCAAGCCCTCACGGGGGTGGGCAGGGAGATAGTTGCCCTCCACGGCTGTCCCTGACGCTCGCCACAGCGCCTCGCACACTCATAAACCCTGCCCCAGGAGTGCCGCCATCTTGTTGTACGGCACAATTGTCACCGCCCCCACCCCCGTCCTCAGGAGCACTTCCGGGTGCATCAGGCGGTTTGTGGATAAGCGACCAGCGCCTCGGACACTCACAGCCGCCGGTTTGCCTAGCCGTGAGCGCCGACATCTTGTTGTACGACACAACCCTCCCTCCCTCTCCCAGAACTTCCGGGCGGATCAGGCACTTAGTGAGAGAGCGGCCGGGCGACCGGAAGTGATGACACTCTCCGCGCGGCCCTTCCCTTCCCGGCCTGCGCCGCTTACGCTGTGACGTATGCGCCGCGTCACGTGAGCGGCGCGCGGATTTGAAATCCAGAGGAAGGCGGCGGCGCCGTTAACGGTAGCGGTGGGGCTGGGGTGGGCCTGGGCCTGTACGGGGGGTGGTGCTGGTTGGCGGTGGTGCTGGTTGGCGGTGGTGCTGGTTGGCGGTGGTGCTGGTTGGCGGTGGTGCTGGTTGGCGGTGGTGCTGGTTGGCGGTGGTGCTGGTTGGCGGTGGTGCTGGTTGGCGGTGGTGCTGGTTGGCGGTGGTGCTGGTTGGCGGTGGTGGTACTCACAGAATCACAGAATCACAAGGTTGGAAAGGACCCATTGGATCATCGAGTCCAACCGTTCCTAACACTCCCTAAACCATGTCCCTAAGTACTTCATCCACCCGTTCCTTAAACACCTCCAGGGAAGGCGACTCGACCACCTCCCTGGGCAGCCTGTTCCAGTACCCAATGACTCTTACTGTGAAGAATTTTTTTCTGATATCCAACCTGAACCTCCCCTGACGGAGCTTCAGGCCATTCCCTCTAGTCCTGTCCCCTGTCACTTGGGAGAAGAGGCCAGCTCCCTCCTCTCCACAACCTCCTTTCAGGTAGTTGTAGAGAGTAATAAGGTCTCCCCTCAGCCTCCTCTTCTCAAGGCTAAACAACCCCAGCTCTCTCAGCCGCTCCTCATAAGACTTGTTCTCCAGCCCCCTCACCAGCTTTGTTGCTCTTCTCTGGACACGCTCCAGAGCCTCAACATCCTTCTTGTGGTGAGGGGCCCAGAACTGAACACAGTATTCGAGGTGCGGTCTCACCAGTGCCGAGTACAGAGGGAGAATAACCTCCCTGGACCTGCTGGTGACCCCATTTCTGATACAAGCCAAGATGCCGTTGGCCTTCTTGGCCACCTG
Organism: Cuculus canorus; assembly: GCF_017976375.1. NCBI lineage: Eukaryota > Metazoa > Chordata > Aves > Cuculiformes > Cuculidae > Cuculus > Cuculus canorus. The sequence goes on from NC_071402.1 coordinate 51,913,797, forward strand.
GGCACACTGCTGGCTCATGTTCAGTCGGCTGTCAACCAGCACCCCCAGGTCCTTCTCTTCTGTGCAGCTCTCCAGCCATTCTTCCCCCAGTCTGTAGCGCTGCATAGGGTTGTTGTGCCCCAAGTGCAGGACCCGGCATTTGGTCTTGTTAAACCTCATCCCATTGGTCTCGGCCCAGCGGTCCAGCCTGTTCAGATCCCTTTGCAGAGCCTCCCTACCCTCCAGCAGGTCGACACTTCCTCCCAGCTTAGTGTCATCTGCAAACTTGCTGACGGTGCACTCAATGCCTTCATCCAGGTCATTGATAAAGACATTGAACAGAGCTGGACCCAGTACTGAGCCCTGAGGAACTCCACTTGTGACTGGCCTCCAGCTGGAGTTAACTCCATTGACCACCACTCTCTGGGCCCGGCCATCCAACCAGTTTTCAACCCAGGAGAGTGTGCGCCTGTCCAGGCCAGAGGCTGACAGTTTCTGAAGCAGAATGCTGTGAGAAACTGTGTCAAAGGCTTTACTGAAGTCCAAGAAGACTACATCCACAGCCTTAGAAGACTACATCCACAGCCTTGTGTACTCGCCTCTGTGTGTACTCGCCTCTGTGTGGGTGGCGGTGGGTGTGTTGGAGTGTCACTGCCAGTGTGTGTGTGTGGGGGGGGGGGTGATACCAAAAATGCCAGCAAATACACTCTCTAGGACTCATTTTGGAGTTTTAGAAAGCAAGCACCCTTTAATCGGGCCTGGGCAACAGAGAGAGTGCTTTCTATCAATTATGTGCAGCAAGACAAGAGCTGGGTACAGAATGTATTTCCCATTTACATGCACACGTATAAATTTTCCCAGAAATCTTATGCATATTCTGTTACTTTTCAAGAACTAATTTTAATGTTTTTATGGAACTTCACAGCAGTCAAAACTCTTCTAGTTTGTACCTGGCTCCAGCTCTCTGCCTGACCTTGCATTTGAGTTAGGGAGAAAACTCCGAACAGAGGTGATTACAGAGGAAGACACATCTGTTCAGCACACATACTTTATACAAGACGTTATCATCTTCAAAGAATAAATTGTGTCTGGAAAAAGCTGTATAAAAGAAATTGTGTTATCACGAGGGACGTTCTGTCTAGCTTTGAAAAAAACCCACACTTAACTCTATCTTAAATCAAAATACTCTGCTTTTTGTAACAGTAACTACTTCTTGTACCAAGAGAGGTGGGTACCCTGTGTGGTGGGGTGCACGTGTCGGCACCATCCTGCCTCACTAGCCCTGGGGAGCCCTTAGTTTCCCACCAGGGGAAAGCCCTTTTTCTGCTGCTGTTTTGACTCCAGCAAGCCCCACTCTTAAACTTGTCATCTGTACATTTATGGAAACAGTTTACTCTGTGTGCAGTGGATTTCCGGTAAAATAATGGAAGAATGCAGCCTCTTCCTCAGAGAAAATGAGGTCATGTATAAAATGTCCTGTGACATAGAGCTAAGCTAAGCTTCTGTCATGACTTGCTAGAAGAGTGATCATGAAATATAACTTTTATTGATAATGTGTTTTGGTAATGTTTGTAATGAGATTTTTTCAATTAGTATTGATTCGGTCACTTGAGCCCACCCCACAAATAAAATAGGCCTGCTGTAGAGGGCAAAAGTTGGCTTTTTTTGTAGAGTTGATTCTATTTACCTAAAAAATCCCACTCAATGCCACTGTGGGGGACGGTTCAATACTTCCAGTTTGATTTATATTTTCTGTGTGTAGTCTGAAGATATTATGTCAGATATTATGTCAGAATATTATGCCATGATGTTATGTCAGAATAAGCTTTCCAGTTATTGTGCTATGATATTGTGCAATCATTTGCAAAATCAATAAGCAGTCTCAGAATTGGTGGATAAGAATAGATGCATGGTTAAAGTGCTAGAAACTAGTCATGGTGCTGTGGTCCTCATCCCAGCTGACTGGAATGAAAATTTAGTTAGATGTTTCCTTTTTGTATCCTGTAGGCTGGAAATGATCACATATAAATAAAGGCAAAATGGTAGATTTGGAACAAGCACTGGCACTGTTCATCAATAAAATAGCTAATCTGTAATGCTGTGGCTGCTACTGTGTAGTTTTGGAGTCTGACAAGCAATTTATTTTTTTTTTAAAAAGAACCCAATTATTCTGGCAAATATCTCTCACAAAGTATCACTATCTTTCTGTACAAAGGTCAGCTGACTTGCTTATTCTGACCCTTTAGGAAGTCACCGTGGTGTTTAAAAAGGTAATACTTCTAGATCCTGGATTTTCCAATACTGACAGACTGTGATTTAGAGTTTAGTCACAATGAGGCGAAGCTCAATTATTCCCGGGAGCAGTGGTCGGCAATCTTTGATGGCACTGAGGGTACAGGACAACAACAAGATGGGTCTTCAAACACCTCAAATGTAAGTGTTGCTAATCATCTTGCTAAAAATAGGTATATAAAACTAACAGAAGAGATTTACTATAGTGTGTTTGAGTGTGTGAGTAGCAACTGAAATAGAAAAAATGGGACCAGCGAGAAGAAAACTTCCTGGAGCCAAGAATATTTGCACAAGTGCTCCCGTTGTGCTAAAAACTTTCTTTAATCTGTTTGTATACCTGTCACACATTTGAAGTTGTAACACTTTCTCGGATGTATTTCCTAGGGCCTGGCTGGGTGCATGTGTGTATAAAATGTATACCTGTAAAGTTTCTCGCAGAAGTGGTTTTGATAATGGACAGAAAATGCATTAAAATCATTTGACTTTTCTAAGATGCTGCTGTAATGAAGATGCTTAGGCTTATATAAATGTGTTTATAGTTTTCTTAAATGAGCAAAAGATGAAGTGAATCTTTATCCCTATCCCTCAGGAAGGACAGAGGTACATTTGGGAAGTTGAGTATGAGCAAACCTACATCTGGAACTTCGGAAAGAAAAGTCAGCTTTTTTGGGAAGAGGTATTGATTGCTTTAGACCTCTGTACTGTAAATTTAAACAATAACAGTCCCACATAATTTGGCTTAGACATTGAAGGAGTTCTTTATATGTATTGTCACGAGAACTGCATTTATTTTTTGCTCTTAGAACTAGTGGGGCTGGAAGTTCACGCAACAGTCAGTATGGTGTGTTTGGTACAGAAAAGATCAAGGATCCCAGGCCACTTCATGACAAGGCATTCATCCAACAATGTATCAAGCAGCTTTGTGAGGTAATTTATTAACTTACCCTAAAAGTTCATTGCTAGACGAAAAAGATACTAATCAAAATATTTCTTTTTCGTGGTTTCAATTTTAGATTTTATTCAGTGACTAATAAGACGTTTCTTTTTCTCAGTTTCTTGTTGAGAATGGTTACGCCCATAATGTTTCTGTGAAATCACTGCAGTCTCCATCGGTTAAAGACTTTTTAAAAATCTTCACTTTTATCTATGGATTTCTCTGCCCTTCTTATGAATTGCCCGACTCAAAATTTGAAGAGGAAATTCCCAGAGTTTTTAAAGAGCTTGGGTAAGACCGTTATCGTTAGTCTGTTGTGCTACAACAGACTAGATATGTGATACAGCTAGATGTGATACAGCTAGATGTGATACAGCTAGAAATTTTAAAGCTAAGAATTCTACTAGATATAGCTAGGGAGAACAGATCCGCTTATTTATTCAGGTGACACTGTGAAACTACAATGTTACAGTTATTGGATTCAGAGAATCTTCTGGTTCATTCTGTTAAAATCCAAGAACTAAAAAACTATTTCGGAATGTTTGGTCCAGTTCATTAAGTCAAAAACTAGTTTTCCTGTAATTTCTGTCATTCTGCTCTTAAAGCAGGGCAGAAATATCAAAAATGACCACTGAGGTGAAAAAAACACACAAAGTAACTGGCTCATTAACAAAAAGTGAAGTCTGTTTTTCCTTTTTAGGTTTGAGCCCATGTTGCTGTCAAAGCACCGTGGCTCATTAAATGTAGGCATAAGTCTGTTCCATTTACTATTCAATATTTTAATAAAATTTTGTTTTATTTTTTGTTTTAACGCTTGAATCTGCTGACCTAGCTGAAATGTTGAAAAGGAGTTACACTCAAGAGGCTTTACTCAGCTGTACCAAGGGTGTAATCCCAGATAAAATGACTTATTTTGAGAACTCAAGAATTCACTTCAAATTGTCTTTTAAGAATTGGAAAATGGACCTAAATACTTTTTAAGAATTTCTCAGGCTGAATGGCTCATGAGTGCTTATTTAGAACTGTCGGTTTATCAGTAGCTTCTTGACGTACCTTCTTAAAATAACTTTAGGCAGCTATCAGTCTAAAGGTGAAATAAAATGTGCACTTCTGTGTTCCTTGGTTTGTGGAAGCCTTTGAGAGGATGCTGTAATTAGCAGTATAGCCTTTTGTTTTCCATATCTATAAGTAGTATTAGTACTTTGATATGCAGCTGTTTAGAAATTCAGCATGACATTAAGCTGACTGTTAGCTGCTTTTCTATTTTTGAAGTACATTTGACCCAAGAAGCAATAATTGAATAAAACAGGGCTCTAAGAACTTAATTTATCTCCCTTGATGTACAGTATGAAGTACAATAGAGTTTGTTCTTTCTTCTTTGGTTTGATCTCCATGTAAAATTTGTTGCTCATTTTGTTTTCATCACTGTTTGTCACAGCTATTAAAAATTTATTTTCTTTTGCCTTGTAGGTACCCCTTTCCTTTGTCGAAAAGCTCCATGTACACAGTGGGAGCACCACATACGTGGCCTCAGATTGTGACAGCTTTGGTTTGGTTGATTGATTGTGTCAAGGTACATTCATGTTTAAGTCAAATATTTCCACTTTTCAGGCTGGAATATTAGTTTCAATACAGATCTCTTAAATGCTTTCTAAAAATCTCTGTTTGAAATTTATGTAAAGAAAAAGCTAGGTATTCTTACCTACCATCTGAGCTAGCCCTTAGGCTTACTCTTGGTAACCTTTAATCTGAGTTTTTAATGTTATATTATGATTATATTTAATTTAACTGTGTGAACTGTATAAAGTTGTGTAAGAAAACAGGAAAAAATATTATTTATATATATATACAAATGTGAAAGTTAATGTATCTTCAGTGCAGATCTTGTTATGTCTGCCATCACCTAAATTTGAAGTCTAAGGATGGAATTTTCAATAACAATTATTGATGGGAAGGGTGTGTTTGAGTGGGAATTTTTGTTTGTTTGTTTAATAGTGGTAATTCTGCTGCTGCCAGCTCAGGTCTGAGCAAAGTTTGGAATCTGACAGAAGTTCCCCACTGCAGAACTGAGCACACGTGAAAATCCCATCCCTTATGTTGAAAAGACACATTTGGCTTACCAAGGCAATTTAGCAGTGTTGAATGTCCAGTTAATGTCTCTTCATTTGTGCTTTTAGTCAAATACAGGCTCCTTTACCCTGCTGTGAATAGTAACATTCGGAAAGAGAACCATTGCACCCTGCTTGCTGAAATCCTAATCCAATGTTACTCTGCTTCTTATAACGAACGTTGAAACAAATATTAAAACTAATGGGCATCTTCACGCTTGGTCTTTCTATGTACCTGTGTGCCTTTCAGTTATATGCTGCCACGAGGGAAAATGCACCATCATTTGATGATGGACAGAACTGGGGAGGAGAGACAGATGATGGAATCGTACATAATAAGGTACCATAAAAAATAAATTATCAAAATTGTTTAACTGAGTTTTGCCATATGCTCTAACACCACAATTTAAATATATGATACAAAAATTATAACTGTGTTTGTATATTCTGTTCAGTTTTTTATTCAGAGTTCTCTAGATAAAGTATGGTAACATATAAAAAGCCCCATCAACCAGTTTCCTCAGCAGGCATCACAGCCAGTCTGTTGGAGGAGACTGGATATTGAGTTAAAATGTCTTGTTCTCTAAGTTGCTACTGTTTCTATTCTCTTTTGTGGAGAAAGGGAGTCATTAAACTCTTTGCTTATTCTTTTAGTAGGATCTCAAATATATTTGTCTTTCACACTTGAGTCTTCTAAGGTTAACAGCAGTAAAGGATAAAGACAGTGACTTAATTATAAATGTGATGGCTCCTGCTGGTATCTACTCGGATTACCATTTAAAAATTGGTTATAATGTTTAATTTCCTAGCCACAAAATAGGGTGGCAATGTAATTCAGGCAGTTAAAATCCCAGCAGCTTGCTAGCTTTCTGATTTATCATAGTTTATTAGTGTTATTCAGATATAACTCAGTGTTAAGTCACAGCAGATGTTTGGAACAGGTTGTATGATGTGCTGGAACATTTAATGAAAAAATTGCAAAAAAGAAATTCAATTAGTATTTTGGACTAAGGTTACAAACCTGGCAGCTGACAAGTAAACATGCTTTTAAACTAAATGTGTACTTATACACAGATATATATGTTGAAACAAAATTTACAATACTGGTATAATTGCTTCTGAAAAATCTGTAATTTAAAGTCTCCAGTAAATTCTTTTGTGGTAACCTTTTTTTAATTCTAGATCTGTTCTCTGACATCTGCCCTTCTGAAGTATAGTGGTCATATTTAGTGAAGAGGTCTGTTAGACCTACAGTTTCCATAAACTAGCCTGAGAGGATCATATGCTTTAAGATAATAAGTTCTTAAATATTGTATCTACTATCCTTGTTAGGTATTCCAGAAAAATGTATAAAGTATTTCCAGAACTTTCTTAGTGTGAATTCTAAATACCTTCTTCCACCTGGATATAATCTGTTAATATTCTACATTTAAAGCATGGAAAAAAGTTGATTTTTACAGCAGTGCAGTCAAACCAGTGAAAGATATTTTTGATGTTTGCTTAATTCCCTTAGTTGAGTAGATTTAGATGATCTTGATATTTCACAGCCCTTTGAAACAGTGAAATGCAAGCTTTTTAAATTGTTTTCAGCTTTTCACAGACTACGCTGTGAAGTGCTATGATCACTTCATGAAAGGGAGAGATACTTTTGAAGAATTGGATGCAGAAGTACAGTCAAAATTAAGTAAGTTTTCATGTTTTAATGAAATGTTGAGTCGTGTTACTGGTTTCTTTTCTCCTAGCATCAGTATTGTTCAGTTTACAAGTGAAAGGGATCTGAGGTGAGGGAATATGAAATCACCAAATACCTCTCAGTTACTTTTACTTAATTCTCTTTTTGTTACTAGTACAGACAGATGGGTCCTGTGCTCTGCTGTCAGCGGTCCCTGTTTAACTGTATTGTTTTCAATGGCTTTGTGGCTGAAAAGCTGTGTACAGTTCTTCAGACACAAAATCCATCTATGCAAATAACTCCTGTTTCTGCCTGACAAAGCTAACAATTAAACAAAGAAACATATTACCAGAGGATGCACATCTGATAAGAAAGTAAGTCTAGCTTCTAAAAACTCTGATAATGGTCTGCAAGTTTCAAAGTCTATTGTGAAGGTTCCCATATATGATTTGGTGTGCATCCATTGCAAGCTAGAGCTATCAGCTAGTGAAGAAACATGAGCCACTAGAAAGCTGCTAGATATTGGTAGGAAAAAGTAATCATGCCGTTGTTTGGCAAAAACTGAGGGAAGTAAAGGAAAAGATGGCTGAAGAGGCAAGGAAATTGGTGGATGAGGAAAGACTATACAGATCAGACTACCTTGGGAAACTTGATCAGATGAAACTTATCTAACAACCACTCTCCTGTAGTGTGGGCTACATGAGAGTTTGGAAAGTGACATCACAGAAGTGATTTTGAGCTCCTTTATGAAATGATGACTGAAAAATCTCATTTCTTTTCTTGTTTCTTTTGGCTTTTTTTGTCTAATTGCCTTTCAATGAAAGGGGTTTTTTGGTGGGTTTGTTGGTTCTTTGGGTTTTTTCCCAGATAATAGGTGATTAGGTGATGATATTCAGCGAGGTTAATCTGTAACCACACCCATCCTCTCTTTTTTTTCCCCTCAGAGGATTTATTTAATATAGATGAATTCCAGATAGAAGGTTTAGTAGCTGACAACAAAAGACTTCATGAAGAGATTGCAAGACTAGAAAAAGAAAAGGAAAATGAGCCGGTTAGTAAATTGTCTATGCTGGTCTATACGGTGGAGTTGAATTTTCTATTATTGACCATTTTTGTCATTATTAAACAAAGAGACTAATGATACATTGCAATAAATGGAAAATTATTTTCAGAGTTCTGTGAGATTTTTATTTACGCCAGGTTATTACAGACTCTATACCTTTATAGTAGATTAACTGTGGAGTCTTCAGTCACTGATATTATCCAGATATTTTCAGGTGATGAGATCTTTGAATGGCTGAAATCCAATAAAATATCTGAAGTACTTATTTTTGAACCTGAACATTACTTTTTCCAGAACTATTGTTACGAGAACTACTTGGGGCATGACAGCATAGGATTCAGTGGTAATATATTTTAGGACAAAATATTTTGTTTGAAAAGATGGATTCTGCTTTTAATACCTCATGAGTTTAAAAATGGTTTAGCCGCGGTGCAGCTGTCAAACTGAGAGTCCTGTCTACTGTGCAAAATGTGCTGCTTGCATTCCCAGCTTTCCTTGTCCTTAATTTTATCTGCCCTTTGTGATCCTAACCATATCCTGGGCAGCATCAAAAGACGCATAAACAGCAAGTTGAGGAAAATGATTCTCCCCCTCTATTCCACTCTGGTGAGATCCCACCTAGAGTACTGTGTCTAGCTCTGGGACCTCCAGCATAAGAAGGACATGGAGCTGTTGGAACAAGTCCAGGAGAGGGCTCTGAAGGTGATCAAGGGGCTGGAACACCTCTCCTATGAAGACAGGCTGAGAGAGTTGGGGTCGTTTAGCCTGGAGAACAGAAGGCTCCAGTGACCTTACAGCAGCCTTCCAGTACCTAAAGCAGGCTTCCAAGAAAGCTTGGAGAGGGGCTTTTTACAAGGGCATACAGTTACAGGACAAGGGGTAATGACTCTAAACTGGTAGATTTAAATTCTATATATAAAGTTTTTTATTGTGAGAGTGGTGAGGGACTGCAACAGGTTTTGTGCAGAGAAGTTGTGGATGCCTCCTTCCTGGAAGTGTTCGAGACCAGGCTGGATGGGGCCTTGAGCAGCCTGGTCTGATGGGAGGTGTCCCTATCCACGACAGTGGGGTTGCAACTGGGTGATCTTTAAGGTCCCTTCCAACCCAAACCGTTTTAAGTTCTGAATTACCTGTAGTATCATAGAATCACTAGGTTGGAAAAGACCTTTGAGATCATCAAGCCGAACTGTACCTGTCCCCACTACTAGATCATATCCTTGAGCTCTTCATCTACCTGTCTTTTTAAGACCTCCAGGGATGGTGACTCAACCACCTCCCCGGGCAGCCTGTGCCAGTACTTGAATAACCCTTTCAGTGAAGAAATTTTTTCTAATGTTCAGTCTGAACTTCCCCTGGCACAACTTCAGGCCGTAAAGTAAGAACTTTCTTAATGCAATGCCTAATGGGAATCAACTACTACATGCTGAAATGCAAGAATTACGGTCCAAACCATCTTTTCAGCCTTTTTTGGTTATTATTTTAAAGATGCTTAAAGTGATTCAGCTCTCACAGGGATAAAACATTTATCAAAGTTCTTTAATTTTATATTTATACAACTGAAGTTGACTAATTATTGTCTTGTCTGGAAAGCAAGATCATTATTTTACATTAATATAGTAGTCTTGTTCTTTCCATCCATTTTCTAGGATCGTAGAGTAACACTACGGAACCTGAAATCATCTCTTCAAGCAGATGTCCAGAAATACCAAGCTTATTTGACTAATCTGGAATCTCATATAACCATACTTGATCAAAAAATGGAAGGTGTAATTGAGGAAGTTCAGACAGCAGGTAAGAAGGCCTTGTTCACAAATGGGATAGTGGAATGAGAAATAGGTTTAAAATAATTGTAATTTTCAGCTTCGATACAGAGTGAGATACTTAGTGTGTGATGTTGCTACAAATAACATTTCCGGAATGGATTACTAATAAAGAGAATTTTTTTGTCTACTAGCTGTTTATACACTTGAGTAAATAATATCTGCATTTCGTTATTCTTAAAAATACAGAGAGCTCAGGTTAACTATATAGGCTGATATTTTACATGTAACAAATGTTTTGGGAGTTTAGAAATGGAAGTGGAAGCAATGAAGCAGGAGAATGCCCGGCTCCAGCACATCTTTGATAACCAGAAGTACTCAGTTGCGGACATTGAGAGAATAAATCATGAGAGAAATGAGTTGCAGCAAACCATTAACAAGCTGACTAAAGAAGTGGAAGCAGAAGAACATCAGCTGTGGAATGAAGAGCTAAAATATGCTAGGAATAAAGAGGCGGTATGTGAAAACACTAACAACACTGAGAGTTCACTATCAGTTTTCATTGTGAAAGCTTAAACTTAGGATTTGGACTATTTCTAACTTCTTTCCTAAATCATCTAACAATTGCATAGATATGTCTTAACAGGCTACAGTGACAAGAATGTTTTCTGTTTACAATCTCTCTGAAACGTTTGGGTTTTTTTCCCTTTTTCTCTTTTGATCGTAATGAAAATGTGTTCTTTTCATTCTTTCTGCATGATAAGGGGCATAGCTAGACTGTGCACCACTGCCAGCTCTCACTGTTACATAGCATCTAGAGCTTCAATAGCATTAGCTTGAATTTGCTTTGATAACTCAAGCAATTTCAGACTAATGCTAAGATTTCATAGAAAGGAAGTAATGCAGAACTAATGCTTTGAATCAATATCTGCATGCAATTAGGGCCAGACCAGTCCTCTGTGTGGAGGCTCTAATATAGTTTAAGGACCAAATTCAATTCTGTCAAACAGAATGAAAACGTGGTCTTGTAAGCGCTGGGATTTAGAAGCTTCTGCTTTGCTGGATAGAGAACTGCAAAAAAAAAGTTTCATATACATTTTGCATTTGGCAGGGTTACACTCTACCGAGCATTTGGTGTTAGCTTAAATTTCTCATACTGTGCAAGTATGAAGCACATAAAACTGTAAAAAAATACAGTGTTTTTTATTCACTTCCAAGTGGCACTCAATAAGAAAACAGAGCATTCGATAAGTTTTGTCTAGAGATACACTCTGCTTAGTTTGTTATTAAGAAATGTGGCTATGTGGCATTTTTTGTCAAAAGCAATGAGAGAAGGCATATCAACACAATGAATGATTATTGTTTTAGTCATTTGTATGTCCAAGCATATTTTTCCTTCCCTATCAACTAACCCTCAAAAATTTAAGGTAGGTAAAAAAGTCATATGAGTAGGGAGAACCACAGGTGATACCGTTTGGTCTCACCCATACACACTGAGAAATCTTGCAGAGCAAACTCTGTAAGAATCATAAACAAATATTTAATCCAAACGATGCAAACTGCTGGACTGTCAGTGCATATAGATCTTGCATGCTGTGGCATGACTTGGAATCATGTTTGTATGGAGCAACTCAGAAAACTGTTTAAAGTACTATATGAATACTTTTTGCAAAACTTTTCACTTGTATTTCTTCTTCAATTTTAACCTTTCCACCTCTGAACAGATTGAAATGCAACTGGCAGAATATCATAAACTGGCTCGAAAGCTGAAATTAATTCCAGTAAGTGCTGAGAATTCCAAAGGCCATGACTTCGAGATTCAGTTTAGTCCTGAGGCAGGACCAAATTGTCTAGTCAAATACAGAACTCAAATCAAGGTAAGTAGAGTCAACACCGAATGTTTCTGTAGACACTCACCAAAAAAAGTGTTTCATTGGAAATGTTGGGAAGGTCTCTTAACTTCTCCATGAAACTTCATTGAAAAGCTTGTATGATGCATTGCCATAACTACAGTATAGTATAAGAAGGAAATTTGGTAGTGGGAGGGTACAGCTACCTAAATGAAAATGGGAAAGATGTGCTGGGGTACATCCTAGCTCAAACTAACAAATTGCATCAGCCAGATCTTCTTGTATGTATATTACAGGCTCCCCTTATGGAGATCATAAACCAGACTGAGGAAGAAATTAGAAATGCTACTCAACGGAAAATGACTTTGGAAGAAACTTTGGAACAGGTGTGTTGGTTAATGAAGATTAGGACTAAGATATCGTCATGTTACCTGCTGGTCTCATTTGACCAAAATGCACCATACAGGCTACTATGAAAAAAGTTAATTCTGTCCTAGTCTGGCCCTCTTTAAATATTTCTAGGCTACTGTGGATTGTTTCTGGTGGTATGAATCTATATGTTGTAATTTTTCTTGAATTATACTTTCTTGATCATTTTTTCATTCTAGGTAAACGTAATGGTAGTGGACAAGAAAAGCAGTGTGAAAATGCTGAAAGAAGAAGCTGAAAAGCTTGATGATCTTTACCATCAAAAGCTTAAGGTAGAGGTTGATGACTGGTTCTCCTTTATGATTTCCTTATCCTTAATCCTTGTATTTATACATAAATTCTTGGGTTGCGTTTTTGTTTGTTGGGACCTCTGCCCTTGCTTCCTTCCATTCCTCTTGCAGGATTCTATCATCCTTTTTCAGATATATTTGAATGCTATCTTAAGTGAGTCAGTTTTCACTTTCTTGTGAGATAATCTGCTATCACTTTAGCAGATCCTGTAAATCATAAGCTACTACAAACAGTAATAAAAGCAGCAGCAATCATCTCCTGACCTCAGAATGTCTCAAAGCATGTGCTTGAAGGAGTTAACAATATCTGCCTTGTCTGTTCAGTTTTTATATAATAAATACATTTACATTTTTTAGTAAACATGTCTAATCACATTAAAAACTAAGGAAAACGTTATTGGACTAAAAGCACCTTAAATACTTTCAAGATATAAAACTGTTGCTTTCGTTTTCTTCCCCAGTGAGGGAGCCGAACCTATCCTTATCCTCACCTCTTGTTTAGCAACAAAACATAGCCCTCTCAATCAACAATGAAGTGGCTGCTTCAGTACCTCCCAGCTGCTCTAGCAGCTTAATGGGTCTGTGACATCCAGGAGAAAAACACTTTTTGAACTAAGCTACTGTTTAACATAGCTGCTACTTCAAATCCAGCTGCTCTAGCAGCATGGTCTTGGTGCGTCTGTGGCACCCAGGAGAAAAACACTTTTTGAGCTAAGCTAGTGTTTAACATAGCTGCTATTTCAAATCCAAACTTCTGTGATATAACCATGAAAAAGGCCTGTTTCATTGCTAATACCTGCTTAGGTGGCTAAAGGCAATTGATTGAGTTTCTTGCTTTCAGAAACACCTGAAATTTAGTTTTTGATCTATGCTGTTGCATAGGCTTTTCTCTTAAGGTTAGCTCATAAAATACTCAGTTGCAACTGTATGGTTATAGTAAGACAGTCTTGTAATTCCTTGTGTAGTTTTTAAAATGCTATCCATAAGATTTCAATATTAAAATTATTTCTGAAGGATGAAGTTTCATTAATTTACCAGAATTGCCTGTTTAGTTGATGGTGGAATTTAGTTTGGTTCTGTGCATTTAATAGTGTTTAGTATAGTGTCAACAGTGTCATTCTCCTTAGAGAGATGATTACTTACATTTTATACTCATGTTCAGAACACAAAAAGCAAAAGCAATTTTTTTACTCAAAAGTGATTTTATTTTTTAAACCTAGGAAAAGTTGTTCATGATGTTCCATTTCTAAGCTACTTGAAGTACGTAAATAAAACTTTTTAGATGAACTTTGAAGGGAAAAGAGCTGCAACACATTCCTTGAAATACGGTTAGAGAAATAAAGGGAAACTAAGGTTGGTTTTGGGTGGATGATGGTCCAGAAAAGAAAACAAAACTTAAGATTTGGGGCAATGTCCTTAGGTTTTCTAGTTCTAAGTTTGTAGTCTTGTGTGAGTTCTGAATTCAAGTATCAAGCAATATAAAGGAAGGAAAAAAAAAAACCTAGTTATTCCCAAGTTATGCAATTTATTTTTATTTCCTTTTTTCCTCTTTCCTTATGTTTACAGGCGGCAGAAGAGGAAGAGGAAAAATGTGCAAGTGAACTGGATTTGTTAGAGAAGCATAAGCAATTACTTGAGGGTGGTGTCAATGAAGGTCTCAGTGAAGCCACAAATGAATTGCATGATCTTCAACGACAGTAAGGCCCATAACTTCAAGTTGTTTGTGTAGATTATTTTGGTTTTATGCATTTTAAGGATAAAGACAATTTTTTTAATCCTAACTTAAAATTTTTTGGTGAGAAAGTATCCATCTCAGTATATTAATTTCACAAATTCACAGTTGAAAGATATTTCTCCTCAACACTTAATATTTTTGCTAGAATATTTGTCTTCTGTATTAAAACTCCCATTTTGCATGTGATTTTTTCATATATATGGTTGTAGAAATGGAAATTTGTTTGTTTCCAAATCTATGTGACAACTACATTTTACAGCACAAAGTCTAGAAAGACTATTCTGCCTCTTTTTTGACTCTAAGGTACTTTTGTTTCTTAACAGTTAGCACAATACAGTCCTTTTTCTTCTTAGTTGAGTATTAATATAAAAATCTACCTTGGTTGGAGTCAATACTAATAGAAAAAAAAATATGGCTAAACATGAGTATATTAGACATGGTGAAGGAAGGAATTTTATAATTGGGGACATGACTTTCTGATTGTCTTTTACTTCTTTAGATATCAAGTTGTTATGCAAGCAACAACAGAAGAGAGCAGGAGAGCTGGTGATAATTTGAATCGTCTTTTAGAAGTTATTGCTACTCATGTAGTATCTATAGAGGTGAGCTAAAATTTGGTATTCAGAATTAAATTATTCTAGAGACATTTGCAACTGCAGTTAAACACATGCAGATCAGAACTTACTCTATCCAATAAAGTATCAGTTAATTAGGGCTGCTGCATTGAGTCTGTGGATTCTAGTTAAATTAGCTGACAAAACCTTTGGTGTAAATAGTCAGAATTGATCATTAAATTTAAGCAGTGACATGCTGTCATGTTTAATCTGCTTCTGGTAGACATCTGTCAGAGAATTGTTCAACTGAAATCACTTAAGCTGTGTAATGAATGTTAAAAATGCTTTAGCAGATCTAGTACAGTACCAACTGCAATAGTTCTAATAAACTTTCTGTAACCCTTTTCTAGAAATATCTTGATGAACACAATATGAAAATTGACAGACACTATGAAGAATTCATGTCTGAAGACCTGTTATCAACCTTGTCTGGAATTCTAGACAGTTATAAAAAGAAGGCTGAAAATCTGTAATTATCAAAGCGGTGAAGATGAAAATTCTGCATTTCTGAAGCTCTGGTATGATGCCCTCTAATAGGATGGGTGCTTCCTGTGTCTAGCAGTGAAACTGGTTTTAAGTTTAAGGAAATGCTTGTGAAATTGCTTTGTTTTATTGGCACATTAAAGAATTAAACGATATATTTGCATTTTTTTTAAAAAGACTTTGCTTTTACACTTCCTCTTTATAATATACATAATTTACAATTCATGATTCCAAACATCTGTGACAAGAAAAATGTTGAACAACTTAATTTACTACTTTTCTTTGTCAGCAAATCATTTGTGCTCTTCTAGGAACGTTAGTAAGACAAGTGTACAGTTACCCTGTTAGAATAACAAGCCAGAGTGGACTTAAAGGTGGATCTGCAAGTGACAGCACAAATGCAGAGAGTATTAACAACCTGAAATACTGCTATGTTAAAATAACTAGTTTGGTTTGTGAACTTGCAAGACTGCTGAGAAAAGTGTTACACTTTCCTTTCTGGAGTATAGTTTGTGCATTTCATAATATAGGTATGTATTTAGTGCAGATGCCTGACAGTGCACATCCTTCCCCAAACCTTTCTCTTAGTAGCAAAACCAAATGTAAATGTATTTTGGTCTCCTGTTTGTTCAGTTATCTATGGAAACCACCCAGGGACTTCCCACTTCACCGCCCACTTCCATGAGTAAGCTTATTTTTTTTTTAACAAAAATCTCTTTGAAAATATCAGTAGTAATTATACAGTAGTCTTGTAAATAGTCTAGAGAAACATAGTCAGTTTGAAAACAAAGTTTTGTCTTTAACTGCTCATAGTCCCACATGATGAAACCTCACTGTACTTCTTGAACATATGTACGAGAGATAGCTCTAAATAGGACAACATGAATTCTGTCAATATAGCTAATTAGTTGTAGATTTGGCTAATGTTGGATACATCAAAATGGTCTAAAATTAGTCTACAGTCTTGTTAGACCAGTAGGACAGACTCTATTTGATTTTTTTTTTCCTTCCTCAGGAAACTAGCAGTAAAATTGGTGTATGGAGAGCTTCAGTCCAAATACATTGAAGAAAATGTAATCCCACCTCTTGAGTGTTTACTTCTTTATTCAGGGCTATGTGGAAGCTGTGTCTTCCCACCTACTCTGTACATAACTTTTGTGGTTTAGAAAAAAAAAAATCAGCATTTATGTCTTGTTTAGTTTATGATGGTATTTCCTAATAAAAGTATTGAAGTATTGGAGTGTTTTAAGAGTTCAGTGATAAATATCACTGATTCAAATCTACAGTGATAAAACCAAATTTGCAGTCTGTCCAAAAGTTCTTAGCAGCTGATAGCTAAGTGAAGTCACTCCTTAATGCTATAATAAGACAAAATATTTGAATGAAACAGATCTCTAGGATGTGCAACAAAATTTAAGTTTGACCATCTGAACACCAACAGCAAATAAAAACAGAATTGTCTTTAATTATAGGCTATTTTTGTAGTGCATATATAAAACTCAGTTCTCCTTAACATAGTGAGTGAGTCTTATGGCTCAGATATTTTATTTCAGATATGATAGCAATGGCATTATTTAAGCTTCTAACTTTCTGTTCTTTTGTGGTACTTTGGAAGTTTAATATAACAGCTATAAACATTTTCTGACAAGGTGGGTAGCATTTCTGCTTTCTTCATTTTATCTTTACAAACTTTTACTTCTCTTCTGTAATAGCCTAATTCCTACCAAATCTCAGTTTCTTCTCTTTAGAAGCTTTTTTTTGGTGATCTTCCTAATATTTTTTGTTGTATAAAGTAATACTTTTCTTATTAAACAAAACTGTGAAACACAGAATAATCATGTTCCTTTAAAATATGTGCTTATTTAGAGGCTGTGCTTTCTCTTGGCTGCCTGATACCTGTTTGTCTCTGCTTCTATAACTGATTGTTCTTGTGCTTGCTAGTATCTGCAGGTCTTTGCCATGTGGAGTAGTCGGATGACTGAGTAAACAAAAGCAAAATAAATGTAATTTCCAAGGACTAATTCTAACACAATGGTAATGTGTTCAACAATCAGTGTCACAATGACCTTCCTTCATGTGCTGGCCAATGTAATATTCTGAAATTAAAGCAGACCAAGTAATAGAAAGTCCACATTTGTAATATTAGTAATGTGTTTTTGTTATTGGGCTGAACTATCGGTCCGGCATAGGCTTTGACATAGATGCTGTAAAACAGTATGTCGTAATATAACATAGATTAATATCAGCCAATGTTTACTAGGTAATATATCCTCACATTTTAAAAAAGAGGGAATTTTTCAGTGCTTCTTGAACACGGCTCCTGTGTGAGTCATTTTTTATTTGTATTATCAAATATGGCTTTTAAATTTACACAATAGACACTAGAACATAACTACTGATATTGCTTTGAGTTTGGTTCTTTTTAATTTTTTTTTTACCAGAATGTAAAGTCTTAATCACAATATACCACTGGCATCTTCCCGTTTCAGTAGTACAAGTTGTCTGTAAATCTTTAGGCTCTGTATGCATACAGTTCCTCAGTTATTGTTGTGTGTCTTTTGTACACTTTACTTAATATGCTTTACATTTGATGTGTTTTTATACTCAATAAAATGTCTCAAATCTGTTTCTCTGAAGGATAGATTCTTACTTCAAGTATAGAAACATGACATAAAAAGCATTTTTAATTTTATTTTCCCAGAGGAACTAGGTAATTAATAATTCTCTTAGCAGCAGATACTACCTCCCTGAGAATCCTTGCTGTTAAATGTGCATTGTGCACAGGAAATATTGTTTATATTATATGTTTATAGGAAACATCTGTTTCCTACAAATTGCAAAGGAATGAAAGTTGTCTTAATCTTTTTAAAAATAGATGACTTTTTAAAAAACTCTAAGGACCAGAGCTCCAAGCTCCTTTGACAGTGGATTTATGCATGCAGGTATCTCTCTAGCATTAATCTTCCCAACCAACCTTTTGGTATTTTAAGCATTAAAGCACTGTTTCCTTTACATGACCACTCTTCCATAAGATTTTTTTTTTTTTTTAGTTATAAAAAAGAACACTTGATGCTCTTAGAAGCATGGTAGAACTCTGTACAGACTTGTTCTATTTCGTGGAGTATGTTATTTTTCAAATTTTGTTGTCAAAAACTCTCATCCCTTTCAAGAAATAGGAGCTTCTTTTCTGAATACTTATCAGGTTCATATGATACATGTGAGGCTTTTTTAACTTTGCAGTGTCCATAAGGCTCACATGGGTGAGGCTGCTTGAACCCTTCTCACTCTTTTTGCCAACGTACAGTACTGCATGTCTATGAAAGTCTTTAGTTCTGAGCTGGTTAAAAATATGTTGGTCTCTGGTTCTGTAACACTTCTAATATTTTGTGTACTTTGGCATTTAATGGAAGTTCTCATTCCTGCTCCACCATGTATATACTTTTATCTTAGTTGTGGAAAAAATACAAAATAATAAAAGGCTGAAGACATTCCCTTTTCAATGAGAGGAGGGGAAACTTCCTGCAGCAATGCTCTATAGTAAAAAGGAAGTCCAAGGTCTTTCATGCCAAGTGACTATGTAAAGCAATGGAGCTTTTGTAGACAAGGGTACTGACTACTACTTGCCTATGTCTACTCTATAGATTATTTAGTATTTAAGTATTTTGAGCAAAGAATCTGAAGGGACTAAATATATTATAGAATCACTAGGTTGGAAAAGACCTCTTAGATCATTGAGTCCAACCATTCCTATCTGCCACTGAACCATGTCCCTGAGCACCTCGTCTACCCATCTTTTAAATACCTCTAGGGATGGGGGCTCAACCACCTCCCTGGGCAACCTCTGCCAGTGTCCGATGACCCTTTCTGTGTAATTTTTTTTCCCGATATTCAGTCTGAACCTCCCCTGGCACAGCTTGAGGCCATTTCCCCTTGACCCATCTCCCTGCTTGGGAGAAGAGGCCAGCACCCTCCTCTCTACAATCACCTTTCAAGTAGTTGTAGAGAGCAATAAGGTCTCTTCTCAGGCCTAAACAACCCCAGTTCCCTCAGCCGTTCCTTGTAAGGCTTTTCACTCTTCTCGGGAGCATTATTTTGTTTAATTTTGGAAACCTTAACGTCTCCTTTTGAGTCAGTTAACCTTCCTCTTTTGGCAGCAGTATAGAACAGGGAATTGACTTGTTTTTTCAGCACTTGCTCTCTCTGGACTTTTTGGCTGTGACAGGGTCTTAGCATAATGAAATCATGCATTTTTGAGGTCTTTTTCCTTGCAAAGATCTTCACCATCTAGCACTATTTTATCTTCATTGGAGTTTTACATCTTAAGTGCTCACTGAAAGGTTTTGATGGTACCCATTCCCTTTTAAGGAAGGAACCCAGAAGACTCATATAGCCTTCAGTCACATTATTGGATAACGTACTATTGATGCTTTACTCAACTTCATATTTCAGCGAAGTGCATTGATATCTTCAGTCCTGTATGAGGAAATTGGCAGAGACTGCTCAATCAGCCTGAAAAAACTTAAAATCATTTTGCAGGTTCTTTCTGTAGGACTTGATTTGTTTACAAGATTTTTCTAGCAGACATCTATTTGCATCAGTACCACAGCAAGATCTGGCAGAAGAGTGTCTGCATGCTGTTCTACTGTCTGTTTTTCAGAGTTGCAGATTAAAAATTTACTAGGGGAATAAAAGGCAATTGTTACTTACCACAGGTCAGGCAACAGTAGTGATTGCCGAAAAGAGAAAATTCTTGCTCACGCTTGAAACTGTGCATGGTACCAGTGTGGCCGTAGGGTACTACATAAAACCTCACAGACGCTAGGTCTGTTGGGCTCCACTCCTCTCTGGAGAGTGAACCTCTTATGAACCCCAGTTTATAAGGGTCTACCAGTTCTGACATTTGCCCCAACGACATAGGATCGTACATCTGTCTATGGGTTGACTGACTGGTGTCTCTCCATTCTAGAAGTCCTTATCAACAACTTTGTGATAACAAGTAGGTTTTGTCATATGTGGTCTTTATGGTGTCTCCCCTAACATCTCACATATGAGATCACAGTTTTAATTGGTAGTGTCTTATCTGATCAGCATTTTAGTCTTAAGAATGCTCTGCACAGGGCTAAGATTTAAATGGCACATGAAGTTGTCTGTTACTCCAATTTCACCTCCACTGAAATATTTACCAGTTTGGCAAGATTCTGAAGCAGAAGGAAAGACAAGTGGTAATAGAATGTGTATAAATATTTTGAAACAAGCAAGATGTATGGAATTGTGTTTCACTTTCCGTAACAGTATTCAGAATAGTGAATGCCTTTGAGTCAGTAGAGATCACATGGCTCTGCCTGGAAAAGAGCATCTAGAGTTATCAGTTCTAATTATCTAGCAGGTCTTAATTGGCAAGAGTCATTATATTACAGCTGAAGTACAGAAAGGACACAAGTAATGGGGTCTGATTGACTTATACCGTATAGTGACTTACTGTCCTCGCCCTCTCTCAAGGGTTTGGCCATAAGTTGTAAGAAAGTCATGAGGAAAGCTGCAGAGTCAAGTCATACAAGATAATGTACACCAAGGCCAGGCTGGATGGGGCCTTGGGCAGCCTGATTTAGTGGGATGTCCCTGCCCATGGCCAGGAGGTTGGAACTAGATGATCTTTAAGGTCCCTTCCAACCCTAAATATTCTATGATTCTATAATAAAGGGAAAACTACAGCCAGAGGCTGTACAGTTGGGAGGAGCATAGGTTTTATAAGAGGAAAACCACCAACCTGAAAGATATAAAATTGTAAAGGAATAAACAGGAAATCAGAGAATGGCAATTCAGCATCACTGAGGATCTCTTTCAGCAACCATCAAAGATCCACATTTTCCACCTAACTGAATACTCAGAACATATTCCTTGGGTGTTTTATCATGAGTACTAGAAGCTCCTTAAGTCCTAGCTCTCTTTTGTGTGTTCTACAACAAAACCTCTGAGATATGTGTTTACAGAATCTCTACATGGCTGTGGGAAAGCAACAGAAGATTGGCAAAGAGGATTTTAAACAAGCTAGAGTGACTTGCAGATGCAGTGTAGAAGAACATATATGTCATACAAATTATTGTTTAGTCTTGTGTTCTTGATGAGTAGAATGTCTGTATTTAGATAACATAGACCTGTGACAGACTCAGAACACGCCTGAGATTCTCCCTACACTGTTGTGGTTTAGCTCCTGCTGGCAACTAAGATCCTTGCAGCCACTCACTCACTCTTCCCTCTGCCCTTACAGTGGGATGGGGAGGAGAACTGGAAACAAAGAAGACAAAACTTGTGGGTTGGGATAAAAACAACTTAACAAGGAGAAAAACAGTAATAAGAATATATGAAGTGAATTATACACACCACAAACCACTTGCTGCCTGGAAACCAATGCCCTGCATGCTCCCAAGCTACATTTTCAAGCCACAGATATATTTATATTATATACTGAGCATGATGTCAGTATGGTATCAAATATCCCTTCGGCCCGGTTGGGTCAGCTGCCCCGGCTGTGTCGTCCCCCCCAGCTTCTCATGAAAATTAACTCTATCCCAACCAAAACCAGGACATTATCCACCCCTTATTCTATACCATCTACATCATGCCATGTCCTACAGTTTCCAATTAACCACCACTTTTCCTGTCTTTGATAAAGATATAGATTATAGATATAGATACACATACATAGAGATATTATTCTCTTAATCTATAGGTCATCCCTTTAAAATGCCTGTTGACTTCCCTTTAATCCATGACTCTGGGTTCTATCTGTCACAAGAATATTTCAGGTGAGATAGTGTGTGGTGTTGGATTGTTGCATGATTCATCCTGAGTTTGCAGCTTGTGTACCTGGTGCAGCCCATGCCCACAGTCAGCAGATGGAAGAAGTTGATCTTTGAGGAAGTGGCTGGGCTCCAGTTGCTGAAGTGAGTTCTGGTTCCATCACTGCTGCATTTTCCTCGGTTTCATCAAAATTCATTCTTCATTAATTTGGGTGATTCTTACTGGAATACCATTGATATGGCATATAGCAACTATAACAGTGATGACATACGATGGCAGTTTATTTAGTAATTAACATCATAGAGTTCTTATAATTGGCTATTCTCACCCAACATCAAATCCCCCTGAGGATCACATCAGACTTCCCCATCCTTCTGCATCACCCAGCGTACCCAGGTTTGTGAGCAAAAGCAATCCTGTGGCTGGATCTGTCTTTTCCTGAGGCAGGAATAACCCAGAATGTCTTCCCTCAGATATGCTTCATGAGCACCACAGGGACTTTATCCCCTCCTACAGTATGTGGAAGCTTTGATTGGGCAAGGCCAGCTTGATTGGTAGGTCCCCTAGTGTTAACTAACCAGGTGACTTATGCTAAATGCATATCCCAATGGAAGTTCCATCACCTGTTTCTCTCCTTTTAGTTTTTAGCAGTCCATTGTGTCACTCGGTTTTTCTACAGATTGGTGCATGACGGGGGACGTGATGTACCCACTTCATGCCATGCACTTTGGCTCAGGTGTCTGTGAGGCTATTTTGGAAGTGAGTTCCGTTGTCTGACTCAGTTCTTTCTGGGATGCAGTGTCACCACAAGACTTGATTTTTAAGGTGCAAGAAACTGTTCTGGGCAATGGCATGGGGCACAGGGCATGTTCTAGCCATCCCATGCTGTGGCATAACAGACTTGCTAGCCCTTGTGGATGGCAAATACTGAACTTTGCAAAAGGGAGCGGTTCTACTTGAACAACAAACTACCTGATCTTGCAAGACAAATGGATCAGCTGGTGGTCTCTCAAATCAGCTGAGTGACACCTGGGTTGAGGTCAAGGTCTCATAGCCTGATGTTGCTTCAGTTAAGAACAGAAAAACACCCGGAGGTGTGGGGAACTGCTGAGCCTGTTTCTGATGATACAAATGGCCTTGTCTGAAGCCAATCAACACACACTGATTGTCACAGCCCCACCTTGGCAAGAGGTACCAAAGAGTTTCAAAAAAATATAAAATTGGCACTTGACAGCCCTTTTTCAGGGGAGGAAAAATTACCACCTTACCTGATGGATGGGTGGATGGGCCTGAATTTCTCTTCCGCCTCTTCCCCTATGTCCCAGAAGGGAATTGCATGCCTCTTACTTTGTTGGATGTTCCCTGGGAAAATAACTACTAACTCGAGTTTCCCTTGTTACTTTATATATATATATATATATATTCATTGTTATCCTGTTATAATCTCCTAGCACTAATGAAGCAAGTGAGTTTATCGATGGCAATTCTGAACTTGCTTTTATTCGTCACGTTAAAATGAATTACCTACCGTTTACACTAATTCTGTCTGGTGGCTAACAGATATACACATACCACATAATCCTTTAGTCATAACTGGCTTGATTCACTTTCTCCTTCAGCAGCTTCTGCAACTGATTGTGTAGAACTCCACACAGTGGCTTTCCACCTTTGATGTTTTCCTGTAATACAACAGGACCCATCAGTGAACAAGGCACATCACTTCCCATTTTCTGGTAGTTCATCATATGATGGGGCCTCTTTGGCATGTGTCACCTCCTCCTCTGGCAATATTCTGAAATATTTACCTTTTGGCCAGTCCATGATTACTTCTAAGATTCCTGGGTGAGTGGAGTTTCTGTTGGGTGATCAGTGTGACCCATTTACTGCACATAGCATCAGTATCATGATGTGTAGAGAAGAGCCTCCCTTTGAACACCCAGCCCAGCACTGGCAGTTGAGTGCCAAGGGGAGCTATGCTTCAGTAACAACCACTTCTGAAGCAGCTTGAACACCTGCATATGCTGTCAAATACCTCTTTTTCAGTTGGAGTATAACGGGCCTTGGATCATCTGTATCCCCAACTCTAAAACACTAGGGGTGGACCTTGAGTCTCCCCTGGTGCTTTCTGCCAGAGACTCCAGGTAGGGCCATCCTCTAGGACTGGAATGTAGAGTATGTTCTTAATATCTCGTCCTTCCCAGCCTGGCCAGAGTACTGTATGAACTATTTCCTGTCCAACTTGTTCAAAGGCTTGTTGTTGCTCAGGGCCCCATTTGAAAGTGTTCCTCTTCTGGGTCACTTCATAGAGAGGGCTTACAATCAGATTGTAATTTGGAATATGCATCCTCCAGAAATCCACACCACCTAAGAAAGCTTTTTGCTGGCCAGTGAAGATCTAGCTGTTAGTTCGTTGATCCACTGGGATCTGATGATGCCCATCTTGTCATTTTATTTCTAAAACTGGATCTCCAGTTCCTTCACCTCTGTTTTATGGTAAAACTGACTTTAAGAAGGATTTGAACTATTTTCTTCCCTTCCTCAAAAACAACTTCTGTTGTGTTGCCCCATATGATGATGTTGTCAATGTATTGCACATGTTCCGAAGCTTCATCCTATTCCAGCACAGTCTGAATCAGTCCACGGCAAATGGTAGGGCTGGCTGTGTTTCCACCCCTGATGCACTTGATTCCAGGTATATCAGATGCCCCTCCAAGTGAAAGCAACCTATGGCCTGCACTTTGCAGCAAAAGAGATTTAAGAAAAATGCATTAGCAGTATCATTTGTGGCACACCACTTGACTGCCTTCAACTCCAGTTTGCACCGAAGTTCCAGCATGTCCAGCACGGCAACACTTGGCGGCAGTGTGACTACATTCAGGCCATGGCAGACTACTGTTGGTTTCCACTCTCCATTAGACTTTCACACCAAACATATTGGGACTGTTAAAGGGTAAGCGAGCCTTGTTGATCAATCCTTCCCTCTCCAGTCAGCAGATCATCTTATGGATGGGAACCAAGCAGAAGCAGTTGGTGCAAAACTGCTGCTGCTGCACTGCAGTGATAGCGATGGGCACCTGTTGTTCTTCAGCCCCACAACAGAAGGTTCCCCCACGAGACCAGGCAAGGCAAACAGCTGTTAAATTCCCTCCATCTCCATAGCAGCTGTGCTAAAAGCTCACTAGTAATCTTTTGGGTCCTTGAAATACCCTCTCCTGAGGCAGTCTATGCCACAAACACAAGGAGCCTCTGGGTCAGTCATAATGCAGTTCTTTTGCCACTCATTCCCTGTTAGACTCATTTCAGCTTCCAGTGCCGTTAGCCATTAGTATCCACCTGTCACTCCAGAAATACAGAGAAGTTCTGCTCCTTTATACCTTGATGGCATTAGGGTACATTGTGCATCCGTGACTACTAGAGCCTCACATGATCGTGGGTCTGACGTGCCAGGCCACTGAATCCACACAGTCCAATAAACACAACTGTCCTTTCCTCCACCTGGCAGAAGGCAGGGTGCCTCTAATGCTGGTCATAGTATTCATTACTCACTTCTTGTAAATATGACTCAGAAGTCCTTTCAAGAGTATTAGAATTCTACTTTCTACTCTGTCTGGGGAGCTGTGGTCTGGAAACTGGAGTGGCATTTTTCCTGGCAGAATCCCCTTTTGGAGTAGTTTTTCCTTGTAATTCACATATCTGTGCCTCTAGGATTGAGGTAGTTTTTCCATTTCACTTTCTCATATCCTCTCTGTGGTCACACAGGTAAAACCATAGGGTGCCCCATGGGGTGTACTGTCTCTTAAGCAGAGGAATGCTGTCTCCTAATAGCTCAAACACTGGTCCATACAGGTGAGGAATTAGACACTGAATCTGAACCTCACAACTTTGTGAAAGGATCTTTCAGGACTCTTCTGTAACATCTGGTAGCGTGTATTGTTGTGGCAGGTGTCACATTAAATAGGTGTGGCATTGCCAGGTGGCTGAGAGATGCTCTTATGTTGAGGTATGAGTTTCAAGACAGATCCCTTTCCTTTCTAAGCTTCCCCTCAGAGAGGAATGTGGCTGGATCCCTCTCTAGCCCCAGACTTGGTCAACAGATTATGAGTAAAGGATTATGTGGATGTACAGACATGTCTTAAGCCACCAGACAGAATTAGTGTTACCTGTGAGTATCTCCTCAGAGACTGTCACCCACAGGGTTAATACTTGCTGCCAGCAAGACCAAGTGGGCTGTCACCACAGTTTAGAAAGTTTCACAATGTCTGTTGGAGAGACAATGAGGAAATGCTGAGATGGTAAATAATTTAGTTGAAGTGACAGATAAAAACAAATTTGTATTGCCACTGATAAAGTCACCCATTGCAATAGTGCTAGGTTATCACAACTGGTTAATGATGATTTTATATGTATACATATTTAGGAAGTAACAAAAAACCCTTGAGCTAGTAGTTATCTTCCCAGGGAACATCCAACAAAGTCAGAGGCATGCAATTCTTCCCCAAAATGTGTCCCTTCTCAAGGGTGAGAGGGGGACTGAGGTGGTGAGGAGGTCCAGGTCCATGGACACATCTGTCAGGTAAGGCAGCCATTTTTTCTCCCCTACAAAAGGGTTTTTATACTTTTTGAAAACTCTTCGGAACCTCTTGGCGAAGTGGGACTAAGTCAATTAGTGTGTGTTGACTGGCCCCTTGCGAGGCCGCTTGTGTCATGAGAAGCAGTGACACAGTTTGCCACACCTTCAGGGCGAGGAATTCAGTACGTGCTTTCAAGGGTATTTCTGTTCTTAACTGAAGCAATATCAGGCTGAGAGTCCTCCACCTCACCCCAGGTGTCACTCAGATGATTAGAGAGACCACCACCTGCTCCATCTGTCTTGCAAGATAAGGTTGTTCATTGTTCAAGTAGAAACTCTCCCTTTTGTAAACCAGTCCTTTTTGCAAAGTTCAGTATTTGCCACCCACAAGGGCAAGCAAGTCCTGTAACACTGCAGGCAGGTACACCTGTACCCAAGAGGGAGCAAGCCTCAGGCACGGTGCAGGTGATAGGTGACGTGAGTTACAAACCTCACCCTGATGCTGCTTCAGAGATGACTTCAGCTGATGAGTGTCATCACGATCATATACAACCACGAGCGCCAGACTGACTTGGGTACAAAAGGAGCCCCTGCTGGTGGATATTTTGAGTCTTCCCGAAGCAGGATGCCTGTGATACGAGGTCTCCCTGTGGTAGGGACACCTAGCATAGCCGTCTCCTTTAGGCTGAGTGTTCTCACTTTAGTGGGTGAGTGAACATATACTATATGATCCTCCCTTTCCCCCTGAAACTCTAAAAGTATATAGGTGACCCTTGCAGCACTGCTGTCGCCACTTAGTGATCCATTCTGTAACTAAGTGTGGGCCAACTCCTGTGACATATCAACCTTTGAACTGTAAGAACACTCTGGTTTTGAAATAAATTAGTTGTTGTTCAATAGTCAGTGATTCTTGGTTTCATAGAATCATAGAATCACCAGGTTGGAAAGGACCCACTGGATCATCCAGTCCAACCATTCCTAACACTCCCTTAAACCATGTCCCTAAGCACTTCATCCACCCTTTCCTTAAACACCTCCAGGGAAGGCGACTTGACCACCTCCCTGGGCAGCCTGTTCCAGTGCCCAAGGACTCTTTCCATGAAGAATTTTTTTCTGATATCCAACCTGAACCTCCCCTGGCGGAGCTTCAGGCCACTCCCCCTCGTCCTGTCCTCTGTCACTTGGGAGAAGAGGCCAGCTCCCTCCTCTCCACAACATCCTTTCAGGTAGTTGTAGAGGGTAATGACAACTGCAAATAAACAAAGGGATAAATATGGACAAAGTAAGGTTTCACTTCCCTAAGTTTGTGCTCTTGTCACAAAATGGCCGTGGGATCCTAAGGAATGGAATGGAAATATTTGGAATGGATCCTACTACTACAAGATTGAGTTTAAATTTAATCCAGATTTAAAAGGCTGGGAGGTGGTCAAGAACAATGTCTCATACAAATGATGGAGCAGCAGGAACAAGTGCATGGGGGAGTGCATATCAAGCTTACTTACACTTAAAAGAGTTAAGGGAATTTTTAGAGATCTATCAGCAAAAGAGTGGGAAGGCACGCTGGTGTGGATTTTATGAGCTGGGTATACTAGAGCTCCATCTACCCATTTATTAATGGGTGAAAAACATTTATTAAGCCCTATAGCCAATGATGATCAGATACCATGAGGATATGCTTAGTCATAAAATATCAGAGGTCCTGATGGGCAAGATATTATTGCACATACACTACAACAATGATTGTGTGCAGCAGTTTTAACAGCATATGCAGAACCTGTCAAATTAGTGTCATCTCTCAGAAACTGATGTTTAATGGAAGAAGGTATTTGGTGCAGCAGATCAGGATGGCTCATGCATTGGTTACAGGATCCAATCCAGACAGGGTAGAAGAAACAAGAAATATCAAAATGCAGTAAAGCCTTTGATACTGTCTCCCACAGCATTCTTCTAGAGAACCTGGTGGCTCATGACTTAGATAGGTGTACTCTTTGCGGAGTAAAAACTGGCTGGATGGCCGAGCCCAGAGAGTTGTGGTGAACAGAGATAAATCCAGTTGGCAGACAATCACAAGCAATGTACCCCAGGGCTCAGTGTTGGTGCCAGTCTTGTTTAATATTTTTATCAGCAATCTTGACAAGGGGATCGAGTGCACCCTCAGTAAGTTTGAAGACAACACCAAATTGGGAGGGACTGTCTATCTGCTTGAGGGCAGGAAGGCTTTTCAGAGGGACCTGGGCTTGCTGGATCAATGTGCCAAGGCCAACTGTATGAGATCCAACAAGACCAAATACTAGGTCCCGCACTTCAATCACAACAAACCCATGCAATGCTGCAGGCTTGGAGAAGTGTGGCTGGAAAGCTGCCTGGAGGAAAAACACCTGAGAGCACTGGTTGGCATCTGGCTGAACATGAGCCAGCAGTGTGCCCATGTGGCCAAGAAGGCAAACAGCATCCTGGCTTTTATCAAAAATGATGTAGCCAGCAGGACCAGGGAAGTGATTATGCCCCTGTACTCAGCACTGGTGAGGGTGCACCTCAAACACTGTGTTCAGTTTTGGGCCCTTCAATACAAGAAATTGAGATGCTGCAGTGTGTCCAGAGGAGGGCAACGAAGCTGGTGAAGCATCTGGAGCACAAGCCTTATGAGAAGCATCTGAGGAAACTGGGACTGTTCAGCCTGGAGAAGAGGAGTCTGAGGGGAGTAATAGAACAAGAGGAAATGGCCTCAAGTTATGCCAGGGAAGGTTTAGATTCAATATTAGAAAAAATTATTTACCAAAAGAGTGTTCAAGCATTGGAACAGGCTGCCCAGGAAAGTGGTGGGGTCTCCATACCTGGCTGGAGGTGTTCAAAGAAATGTGTAGACGTGGCACTCTGCAACATGGCTTAGTAGGCATGGTGGCGTTAGGCTGACAGTTGGACTTGATGATCTTAGAGGTCTTTTCCAACCTTAATCATTCTATGATTCATTTTTGAGAAAACCACCTGTCTCACTAAAAATTTTGATTATAACAGCAGTGACAAATGCTACAGGTGATGCAGGTACTTCAGCAAATACCTTGAGGAAAATTGGGACTGTAATTTTTTGACCATCTGTTCAGGTGGTGAATAAAGCAAGACTGGCAAACCTGTAAGGAGTTACACCATGGTTGATGAGGAAATAAATATGGAATGACCTTGTACAAGATTACATCCCACAATTTGAAATAGATGGGATCACAACATCAGAAAGGTTTCACTGATGGTAGAGCTTTGCATTGATGCAAAAAAGTCAACAGCCCCTATACCCATCACCAACTCTGCAACCAACCTCCACCTCATCTACCACATCAATGGAAGACACTACCTGGCAACAAAAGCAATATACTTTCCAAGTATTGCCTCAGGGATACACAGTCCCTCCATTTGCTACCAAAAGATAGCAGCTGATGTAGCATGATGGTTGGGCAGCATTATTGTTTACAATTATATCAATGATCTATTGATTATGGCAGATTCACAACAAGAAATTAAAGCAGCTATCTAACTCATAGAATCATAGGATCATAGAATGGTTTGGGTTGGAAGAGACATTAAAGCCCATACAGTTCCAAATCCCCTGCCATGAGCAGGGACATCTCCCACTGGACCAGGCTGCCAGAGTCCCCATTCAAACTGACCTTGAACACTTCCAGGAAAGGAGCATCCACAACTTCCTTGGGCAACCTGTTCCAGTATCTCACCACCCTGATCATGAAGAATTTCTTCCTAACGTCTAATCTCCTCCTTCCAATTTAAAGCCATTCTCACTCATCCTATCACTTCATGCCCTTGTAAAAAGTCCCTCCCCAGCTTTCTCATAGGCCTCCCTCAGGTACTAGAAGGCCACTGCAAGGTGTCCCCAAGAGCCTTCTCTTCTCCAGGCTGAATAACCAAAACTCTCTCAGCCTGTCCTCATAGCAGAGCTACTCCAGCCCTCTGATCATCTTTGTGGCCCTCCTCTGGACCCATTTGAACAGCTATGTATCATTCTTATGTTGGGAATTCTAGAACTGGACACAGTAATCCAGGTAAGGTCTCACAAGAATGGAGTGGAGGGGGAGAATCACCTCCCCCGACCTGTTGACAATGCTATTTTTGATGCAGCCCAGGATACGGTTGGCCTTCTGGGCTGAGAGCATGCATTGCTGGCTCATGTTAAGCTTCTCATCAACCAGCACTCCCAAGTCTCTCTCCACAGAGCTGCTCTCAATCACATTGTCCACAATCCTGTACTGAAACCACAGATGGCCTTCACCCATGTGCAGGATCTTGCACTTGGCCTTGTTGAACCTCATGAGGTTCACACAGACCCATTTCTCCAGCTTGTCCAGGTCCCTCTGGATGACATCCCATCTTTCTTACATGAGAACTCCACCACTCAGTTTGGTGTCATCTGCAAACTTGCTGAGGGTGCACTCCATCTAGCTGTCAATATCATCAATGAAAATATGAAACAGCACTGGTCCCACTACGGACCCCTGTGAGACACCACTTGTCATGGATCTCCATCTGCACGTCAAGCTGTTGACCACTACTCTCTGAATGTGACCATGCAACCAATTCCTTACCCACCTAACAGTCCACCCACAAAATCCATATCTCTCCAATTTAGAGAGAAGGATATTGTGGGGGACTGCGTCAAAGGCTTTACAGAAGTCCAGATAGATCACATCCATTGCTTTTCCTGTGTCCATCAATATGGTCAACCCATCATAGAAAGCCACCAGGTTGGTCAGGCAGGACTTGCCCTTGGTAAAGCCATGCCGGCTGTCTTGAATCACCTCCCAGTCCTCGATGTGCTTTAGCATAGCTTCTAGGAGGATCTGTTCCATGATCTTCCCAGGCACAGAGGTGAGGCTGACAGCTCGGTGGTTCCAATGGTCGTCTTTTCTACCCTTTTTAAAAATGGGTACAATGCTGCCCTTCTTCCAATCACCACAGACTTCCCTTGACTGCCATGACTTTTCAGTATCATGGAGAGTGGCTTGGCAACCACATCAGCCAACTCCCTCAGGACTCTGAGATGCATCTCATCAGGTCTCACAGACTTATACTTTCAGGTTCCTCAGGTGGTCACGAACCTGATCTTCCCCTACAGTGGGAGGGGCTTTACTGCCCTGGTCCCCATCTTGTTATTCATTGACCCAGACAGAGTGAGGACAGTGGCTGGCAGTAAAGACTGAGGCAAAAACTTTGTTGAGTACCTCAGCCTTCTCTTCACCTGTTGATACGAGGTCACCATTTTCATTCATCAGGGGGTTATGCCTTCTTTAACAAACCTATAGAAGCCCTTCTCATTATTCTTTGCTTTCCTTGCCGAGTTCACATCCCTACACAACCAGGCAGTGTCCCTCTACTCTTCCCAGGTTCCCTGTCCCTGCTGGCATTACCTGTGCAATTCCCTCTTGCTCTTCAGTTTGACCAGCAGGTCCAGACTCAGCCATGCTGGTCTCTTCCTTTCTCTGCCTGATTTCCTACATCTGAGAACTGAGCACTTTTACGCTTTATGAAAAGCATCCTTAAATATTTGCCAGCTCTGTTGCACTCTCTCATCCCTGAGGACCGTATTCCAGGAGGTTCTACTGGCTAAGTCCTTGAAGAGTTGGAATTTTGCTTTCCTAAAATTTAGGGACCTGACTATAATCCTCACCTGTCCCATATCCCTCAGGACCTTAAACTCCACCAATGCATGATTAATGCAGCCCAGGCTGCCTCCAATCTTGACGTCACCGATGAGCTTACTAGCATTGGTGACCATCAGGTCCTGTATTGCATCCCCTCAGGAACTGCTGAAAGAGCACTTACAGGACCGAGGCTGGGCAATTCATCCAAAACAAAGACAGGGCTCTAGCACTGTCGTACAGTTTTTGGGAATAGTTTGGCATGGACAGCTTACAGAAATGCTAAATAAGGTACAGCAATCAGTCCAGCGATTTCCTGTACCAACCACAGTAAAACCATTACAAACCTTTCTGGGTCTTTTAGGGTATTGGAAAACTTGTATCCCACATCTGGTGCTATTAATGCACCCTCTGCAGATATTAGGAAGAAGGTTGTTTGGCAAAGGACCAAGCAACAACGAGAAGCCTTTGATGCCTGCAAAAATGGTTTGATTGAGCGCGCACAGTTATACAAAAGGATATCCTTTTGAATTAGAAGAAACAGTTCTAGATAATATAGCCTCGTGGGTATTGTGGCAGATGACAGAGCTGAAAAATCAGAAAGAACCTATATGATTTTTGTCCAAGACATTACAAGGCTCTGCTATACATTATATCCCAACAGAAAAACATATTTTAGTTCTACTTTGGGCACTACAAGAAACTGAAAGAATCAGAGGCCAAGACAACATGACTGTATGCACACCCATACTTCATAGGTGGTGGTTACTGACGATTCCATTAGGGCCCATGCAGGGGGAGTTCATACAGCCACACACTGGAAATGGAAACATTACTTACAGCAACTATTTATACCAGAAAAACTACATGTAACCACTCCACATACCACTTTTCTAGGAACTAAATCAATTAATCATACACCTACACTAGAGGGAACTTCCCCTTGCAGTTATCCCTCCATCTCTGTGAAGGAGTCTCCCCCTTATGACGAGTTAATAGAAGAGCACAAAAAAAGATGCCTGATTTGCTGAGAGAAGTATAATACCTCCAGTACAAAATATGGTGAGGACTGAAATTATTCCAGATGGTATCTCTCCCAGAATATTAACTAAAGGGGAAATTGAATTGTTTACACCAACAGAATGCGTGGCTGCACACGAAAATTCATGTAATAGCCACTGAGAATGCAGTATGGGTTTGTACCCCAAATTCTCCTCTGGTTTTACATATTTTGTTGACATCAGATTGCTGAGCTTTTGAATTTCAGGTATCTTTGGTGAATATCTGTGCCTTATTTAGAGGAGATGGCATGAACCCAACATCCAATTATGCTTACTCTGAAAAAGCACAAGCCATAGCTCTCCAATTTCTGTGGGCAATTACCCCACATCAGGTTATCAAACATGAAGTAATATTAGCTGGAGGAACTGAAGCAACACATATGTATTACTGTGTCCTGGTTTTGGATGGTATAGAGTTAATTTTCTTCCCAGTAGCTGTTGTGTTTTGGATTTAGCACAAGAATAATGTTGGTAACACATATTGGTTTTGTTGTTGCCAGATAATTCTTATGCTCAGCTGGAACAGAGTTAATTTTCTTCCAAGCAGCTGCTGAGCTAGTATGAGAAGAATATTGATAGTGCATTGATGGTTTTAGTTGTTGCTAAGAAATTAAGGACATTTTCAGTTTCCCATGTCTTGCAACTATATAGAAGCACAAGAAGCCAGGAGGAGCATATCTCTTTGGCAGCTGACCAAAGAGATTTGACACCATAGAATGTCTGTCATGTTGTATAAATGGGAAGTTGGCCAGGTAGCAGAGCTTGATGCAATCACTGCTCTAGATGGGTTACGCAATTGGTCTTCAGATGGTCTGGTGGTGAGAAATTGCACTGAATTATGCATCACTTGTTTTGTATCTTCTTTTATTATTGCTATTACTACTACTGTTGTTGTTGCTGTTGTTATTATCTCTTCTCTTTTCAGTCCTATTAAACTGTCTTTATCTCAGCCCACGAGTTTTACTTTACTTCCTAATTCTCCTCCTCAACACACTGCAGGTGAGTGAGATGGCAATGAGTGAGCAGCTACATGATACTATACTGTCAGCTAATACTAAACTATGACAGCCCTTTTCTGTGCCCAACATGGGGCTTGAATGACTCCGCTGGAAGGACATCAGACTTCTAATCTGAGGGCCCAGTATTCAAGCTCCCGTTCAGGCATAAAGGATTGAGATGAGAGATTTAACCTAAGCATGTTAAAAAGAAAATGGTACAAGGATTCATTATATTGGTTTGGTTGTCACTGTTCACAATGTTGTTTTATTTGTTCTCCAAGTTGTGTTGTGTAGCACCTCACTTGTCATATATGTTGTTTGTCACTGTTTACGTGCTGTTTATCACCTTTGGGCGCTGGGTTAAGGCTATCACTTTGCTCTGTGTCCTGGTTTAGGCTGGATAGAATCAGCTTTCTTCTCAAAAAGTTACCTTTCTAAGCAGCCACGGTATTTCAGGTTCTATGAGAACAAAGTTGATAAGATATTCTATTTTAGTTTTGTGATCAGCCATGGAACACTGTTTCCATGGAACCAAAGGACTTTTGTAGTTTCAAAGTAACAAGGTGCATAATGCCGAGAGCAGGGAATTCGGGACAGCTGACACAAACTGAAGGAAGTATTTCACATCATGAACATCACACTCCCTAGATAGGTGAGACATCTTTTCAGGACATCTCTTCTCGATGGCTGCCATCTCTTGAGGACCTGCTGCTTCAAGTCCAATTGCTACTCCGAGTCCAGTTCCATGTTTCGTGATCTCTCCAGCGACGTCCCTGCTGACTGGGATAGCTGTGCTCATGGCGTGCGCCATCTGGCGGCCAATTCTTGTAGCGCACTCTGCGCCAGTGCTGAGTATTTGTTTTGCATACTTGTTAATTATTATTGTTATTATTACTACTACTACCAGTCCTAGGATTAATATTAGTTTTATCGTTTTATTAAAACTATTTTCTATTTCAACCTATAGGTCAACTTTTCCTTTCCCCATTCACTTTCCCATGGTGATAAATTGTCTACTTTAGCTGCAGAACAAAAAAAACAGGACACTGTGCTGTGCAGCACTGACTTACGGTATGGTAAAATCATCGGTGCTAAGACCAATTTGATGTTCGTATTCAGCGACAAGCATGCAGGGCTGACCGGCAGCAGAAGTTCGTCTCCGTACTTCGGGAGCCATCTAGTGGGAGCTATTAATAATTATACCTTTTACCTTTTCAAAGATCCAATCCATGGAGGACACACCCTCCTTTCACTTTCCCCTACTTCTCCAGGCTAATTACAATAACTTCAGAGTTTCGAATACCCTTGGGATGTATCAACCAGCATGCTCGTGTTGCGAGGTCTCTTGAATGTCTGTCAGGTCTTTCTTAGGGATAAACAACTGTTTAAGAATATTGCGGCTACTCCAACCCCCACAACAGGAACTGCTGCTACCGAAATCCTGTGACAGGCACTGCAGCTACTGCCTGGTGAGAGGCATTCCATCTGAACCCAAGAATCAGCCCACACCCATATCTGTCACCCTCATACATTAGAAGAAACGGACGCAAAAAGTTTGTTTAGTAGAGGAGGACAGAGCAAGACCATTACAAGAACAAGAGAAAGAGGCAGAACCAGAGGTAACCACCAGATCCACCCATAGAAGGAGAGAGGTGCGGCAGAAGCAAGCAAATAGCTGTGTGATACTTAGCTGCTGAGGCTAAACCATGACATACTGGGAGGACATGACACTCATGGTTTTCTTCCCTACAATAGGCTGGCTCCTCATGCTTTGTGATCTTGCACTACAAGCCCATGTCCTGAATTTCCACAAGATCAACATGTAAATACTTGGCCTTTACTGTAACTCACTCATCTGCCTTTTGTACAAAGGGAAGATTGACAGTTGCGGATCTTTTGCCCACGTGTTTCATTGGCATGCCAACCTCAATGGCTGTGTTACAGAATTTTACTATGCCAAGTGATTTCAATATCGGTGTTTCTCATTGCTATTTTTGCTGAGTAGGTAACAGCTGTACAGCAAGTAACATTACTGAATTGATTGATGGTGACCTATTTCCTCATTTGACACCATAAACACTGCTTTGATTTTGAAGGCATGTGTTACTTCAACATAACTGATAGATCAGCCAGCATAGAGAATGCCATTCAACATCTCCAGGACTTAATGCATCAAGGGAAGCAATCTGCTAATGGTGCCTCGTGGGTTAAGTGGCTTAATTCCCTGATAGGATGAATGGGACACCTGATTCAAAGCAAATGTATTCCTTTTTCTATACATGTTTATTGTGTGCCTGTGTAAATTACTTTGAGCTACACCCCACGAGCCCTAATGAGCACCTGTAGCTTTGCCAGCCCCAGCGGAAGTAGTTTCTTGAGCGAGGGTGTGGAATGTGGAAAAATAATGGAAGACTAGTAAGGAAGACTTTAAGATTTTTTTTTAAATGGTTTAAAACTCATTAAATTATAATTCTCACCATATGAAAAAAAAATTCACAGTTCAATCAAATGTCTAATGAAAAGTATATCTTCCTATCAGTTCTGCATATTTTTTAATGTAACTCCATGTCCCTTCTTCTTGCTTTGTAAGACAGGCTGGAAGTTTCTAATCATTTTTCCTATTGTTATGCTTTTAACTATAATATTTTCTTACTTTGAAAATCCCGGGCATCTTAAGCACGCTTTCCACAACTATTTATATCCTACAGGTAGTTATCAGAGCCATTATTTCCACTAGATTTTAAATGAGCATGTCACATTGTATTTTTGTTAAAAAAGTACTCAATGAACAGTGAGACTTAGAGTTTTACCCACAAAGGCCAGCTGACAGAGTTAATTTAGACCACAGGAGGGTGAACAAATGGTTCATTGTCCTGCCTTGTCTTTCACCATCTCTCCCTGTGTTGCGTTCAATTTCTAAAAATATAATTGAATCCATTCTTACATTGGTTGGATACCTCAGAACCACAGACTGTCTTTACAGTTCTCTCAACTTGACTAACTGGATTCTGTTGCAACGATGTTGTCACTTCAGTTGCTCACTCATTTTTTTCAAGTTACTGGGAAGTAAATAAAAAAACCCCAACCAAACAGACAGCACTTTACTAACCCACTTCTCCACATCTACCTTAGCTTGCAGGTTAGGATGAGAATTCACTGTTTATTTCTATTCTTTTGATTTCTCTCTCAGACAGTTCTCTGAGTAATTATGCTGTCATTTCACACCTCAGCAGTTCAAGTAATGATGCTGGTTTGTTTCACACCTCAGGGGTTCTCATTAAGGTACTTTTTGTAATGGGCCATGTCAAAGGTCTATGAAGTTCTAAATGCACCATGCCATAGGATCCTCTTCTTAGATACAAAACCTTTGTTACTTAAGGAAGACCAGTGCATTTTGTTAGATAATTGGGAATTTGTAGTTTTCTACCTACAAAGCATATGTAGGCAATAGCAGCCAGTACCACTCAATAGACTGTGCCACTGCAACAAGCCCTACTGTGTGCTTCCTTCTAGTGAAGACACAGAATGCATGTATACAGAATTTTTACTATCTAAAAA
Organism: Cuculus canorus; assembly: GCF_017976375.1. NCBI lineage: Eukaryota > Metazoa > Chordata > Aves > Cuculiformes > Cuculidae > Cuculus > Cuculus canorus. The sequence continues at coordinate 51,951,636 of NC_071402.1, forward strand.
TAACCAGTGCTAAAACTTAGTTCATGTCCTCCCTTAACATAAAGCAGATACTTTTTTTATTCTTTGAATATTCATTTATTCTTTGAATGAAAAATTTAGATACAGGGAAGAAATAATGATAAACACATTCTCACACACAGAGGAGAAACACATGCCTGAACATCATCTGAAATATCAAATGGCAAGATGGACAAATAATTGGTTGCTTTACTGCTACTACAACAAAATACTTCATACTGCAGATTTAAAACTTTGCAGCTGCAGGCATTCTTTAAACCAGCTTGCAGACAGGCTGAATAACAAGGAACTTATTTTCATGCAAGTGAAGTGCCTGGATTTCAGATAGAGTTATCCTTCCCCTCTTGGCATATTCATTTTGAAACTACATTAAATAATTCACCAAGCGTTTTTCTCCCTGAAGTAATTAGCATTTTAAAATGGAAGTGCTGTCTCAAGTCTAGAAATACTTGACAAGTATGAAAAACAAAATTCTGTTTAACAAACTCATACAGTAATGAGGTTTGATAGGCCCTCCCAAATTTCATCAAGTCAAGGCTCTGAGTCACAGCCTCTATAAAAACTCGCAAGATATCGTTCCTTTCTTAACAAGATAGCACACATATTCTTTGTTCTCACTCCGCAGTGCTGAGTTCCAGTATGCAATCTGCTTCCTTATAGTGCAACTGCATGAACTTCGGTTCTAGCATGGCAGGGTTTTTTTCTGTCATTCGTCATTTTCACTGTTTTACAACTTCCCCTACAGGCCAACCCAATCCTTTCTTTTCATAGCTAAGAGTCATTAAAATAGAAGCAGCTGCACTCTTCTAAGCATTCCTGTTTGTACCTTTTCTAGACAAGCAGGACAGAGTACATGGAAGCAGCGTTGCGTTCCTTTGACAGTGTTTTTTTTTCATTTCATATTCTTCCCAATAAGACTATACGCCCTATGTTCCCCTTGAGCACTGCTAATGAGAGGACAGTGAACATGCAATTTCATACCAAGAAAGCTTGAAAGTATTTAATTTCCACTTGGGGGGAGAGGGGCATTATCTTTTTAGAGGGCCTGAAGGTCAAAGATCAGAGTGTCCAGACATGTATATCTTCTAGCTCTCCACCTGTAGCAGCAGTTGTATCAGACAATGAAAACTCACCCTCAAAAGAGTGACTACAAATATAAACGCTTGCACTTACAACATTTATGTATTCTTACGCCAGAGACTTCCCTAGAAATGACAGCAAATACTGAGGAAAATTTTAAAGCGTTGTGGTCAACTGACAGGCTATGCGCAAACTCAGAATGCAAGAACAATACGCAGTAGGGATGAACGGACTGCAAGTACGACGAGAACACAGAGCACTCGGAACACATTCAGTTTCTCCAAGTTAATCCCATCAGAAACATAAGCTGCATCTTCTGGAATCCTGAACGCATAAATTGTGATTATTGAATTTTTTTCTCCAAGCTCGTTTATAAAATGTATCCCAACTATGCCCCTATTGTTTATAATAGGAGGAAAATCTATTAGTCTACGCTGCAACAAATGAGAAATCAAAAGATTTTGACAGCTTCCTGACAACCATATTTCACTGATTCCTTGATGACAACAAAGACTGTATTTACTTGTTGAATCATTTTACTTCAACAACAGTTTTACAGGTACTCCAGTCCTACCATTCTGCTATAACAGCACAGCGCAAAAGTCATTAGGGTTTTGCACATACGAAAAAACCCAAGACCCTTATTAGATTTTAAGCTTTAATTAAGTTGTAATTGAAAATTGATTTTTTAAGACTGAAGACAATACACTAACTCTTTCCTTCAGAGGAGGAAAGCATTTCAAGCATTAAACATCGCAAAGAAGACTCAACAGCTTATGGATCTCGACCACCCAGTGTATTTTAAGGAGATGAACTATAACTTCATGCCTCCAGACAAAATCCAAGCTCTGAGTCATCCACTCAGGAGGAGTAGGGAAGTGATTGTGCTCCTCGGCTTGGTGCTGGTGAGGCCACACCCCAAATACTGTTTTCTGTTTGGGGACCTTCAGTACAAGAAAGACACTGAGGTGCTAGAGCGTGTCCAGAGGAAGGCAATGAAGCTGGTGAAGGGTCTGAAGCACAAGCGTTATGAGCAGCCGCTGAAGGAATTGTGATTGTTTTGGAGGAGGCTGAGGGAAGACCTCAACGTTCTCTACCTGAAAGGAGGTTGTAGTGAGGCGGGTGTTGGTTTCTTCTCCCAAGTAACAAGTGATAGTGAAGGAAGAGATTATTTGTTATAAGTTACTAACCTATTATATATTTGAATACTATTTATAGTTTTGGGGATTTTAGAACTAAAATATAGGATTAGTTTGAATAATAAGTTTTCGCTAGCCTATGCCTGGATACTTACGCTTTTATAAGGAATTTTAACAAGTCTGCAGTTAGAAAGAATGGGAAAGAATGTTACTGTATCTATTTAAGTCAGACAACAAGGACTAGTGCAACAATAAGAGAAAGAAGAACCAGCTAGGACCAGATGCAACCTTGAAGAGGTACCCAAGGAGTCCAAGAGCATGTGCAAGAAGGAGAGTTGAAAAGTTCACCGTGAAGAAGATTCCTCCAAAAGCTCCCAGCGCAAGACCCCCAGAGGGCATAGCATGTGTGCCAAGGGGAGGAAACTTATGTAAATAAATTCCAGGAACTGACTGTAATAGGCATACCTGTTTCAGGAAAAGTGATGAATATGTATGCTTTGACTGTGTATCACCTTCGTGAATTGTACTGGAATTTGCACGCACAATAGGTGGACATCCCCTGCATGCCCATGCCTGGCATCGTATTAAAGGATACCTTACTTAATAATCAAATCGGCATTGAGTCTGGCTTTTCACAGCATCAATAGGACAAGAGGAAATGGTCTCAAGATGTGCCAGGGGAGGTTTAGACTGGATATTACAAAAAATCCTTTACGGAAAAGAGTGATAAAGCATTGGAAGGGGTTGCCCAGGGAAGTGGTAGAGGCATCATCCCCGGAGGTGTTTGAAAAGAGTGTAGATGTGGTGCTTCAGGGCAGGGTTTAGTAGAAACAGTGGTGTTGGGCTGATGGTTGGACTGGATGAGTTCTTTTGCAACCTTTATGATTCAGATAAGTGGCAAATGTTTAAGCTCGTATATTAGCAATTGTCTAGTATGCCTTCTAGTGGTACGTGCCTTGAGAAATGTGGGATTTTTTTCTAAAGAGGGAAAAAACCCCTGATGAATAGCAAAAGTCTGAGATGGTGTCTTAACCTACAGCAATTGTCTAAGGTTGTATATCCCATAGTGGTATGTGCCTTCAGGGGTGATTACCTAAAGGGGGACCCGCTGTGCAAGGAATAGGCATCCCGCAAGACAAAGATAAGGGAGCCTGGAATCCACACTGCTGTACGAGACGAAAAAGAACTACTGATTCAAAGTTTGGGCTAAACCCCCGTTTACTCCTAGCCTTCATCTCTGGACCGCAGGAGATCCTCAGGACCACTCAACGGTCTGACTGCACCTCCGAAAACGGCGTCAAGATATGTTAATGACTCTTCGAAAAGGAATGAACATGTAATACCTTCCCGGGTGATTAAATGACTATGCATAGATCTGTGATATAAAAGACGTAGTTTCCTCGCTTGGCACGCGTAGTTTTGGAAGATTAATTCCCCCACGCATCCAGCGCTGCTAATAATAAAGAATACCTGCTTAATAACGACTACCCGGTTGTTATCATTATGTCGGAGTCCTTGCCCAGCCGCACCTAGACTCCCACTTCGATGAGGGGTGTTAGAAAGCAAGGGGGGTGGGTGGAAACTCCGTTCTTTGAATCAGTTCTATGATGCTACGACAGCCACAGGGACGACCCGCCCAGCTCCGCCCGTGCTGCGGCTGCAGGGCCGGGCTGGGGACACCGCCCAAGGCCCTCCGCGCCGCCTCGCGGCAGCACCGCCCGGCAACGGGGGCGGAGCAGAGGGCGTCCGAGGCGGCGGCGCTCAGGTTCGCTTTCGTTTCGAGGCTGCCCCCCCCCCCCCCCCCCCCCCGTGGCACCACCCCTCCCTCTCGCCCCCGCCTGGCTCTGACCGCTGCGCCACGACCGCCCCTTTCTAGCCCCGCCCCTTGTGACCCCGCCCTCCATTTGGCTCCGCCCCCAAGCGCCGGCACGGCTGCCTTGGAGGCGCGCGTCAGCACCGCCCCGCCCGTTCCTGGCCCCGCCTCCCTCCCTGCCCCCGCCTCGCTCTGTCCCCAGCGCCACGACAGCCCCGCCCCTTGCTAGCCACGCCCCCGCCTGGCTCCGCCCTCAAGCGCCGACACAGCCCCTCGGCGCCGCGCACTATCACCGCCCCGCCCCTTCCTGGCCCCGCCCTCCGCCTGGGCCCGTCCCGTCCGGCTCCGTCCTCAAGCTCCAGCGCAGCCGCTTCCGCGCAACCGCCCCGCCCCTTCCTGGCTCCGCCCCCAAGCGCGGGCACAGCGGCCTCCGTGGAGGGCCAACACCGTATCGCCCCTTCCCGGCCCCGCCTCCCGTCTGGCCCCGCCCCCAAGCGCCACCACCGCCCCGCCCCTTCCTGGCTCCGCCCCATGTGGCTCCGCCCTCAGGCGCCGGCGCAGCCTCCTCGGCACCGCCCGTTCCCGGCCCCGCCCCGTTCTCGGCCGGGGCTCTAGCCCGGAGGACGAACAGCGCCGGGCGGGGGCGCTCGCGGACGCGGCGATCGACGGCGCCATCGCGGTCGGACGGTTTGCGTTTCTTCGGCTCCCCAACATGGCAGCAGCGGCCGCGGCGGCGGGAGGCGGCCGCGCAGGTCGCCGTCAGGCGCTGCTGACGCCGGGCGGCAGCGGTGACCGCACCGTCTTTCTTTTCGACCGGCGCCAGGAACAGGCGGATCCGGACGAGAAAGTGCTCAGCTACGGCAAGGACAACTACCGCGGCTTCCGCAGCGCCATCTGCCAGGTACCGGGGGAGGCCGGCGGCGCCGCTAACGCCCGCCGGGGCCGCGGGGCGGGGACGGGGAGCGCGAAGGCGCCGAGCGCACTGCCCTTCCCTCCAACTTTCTCGCCGGGACGGGCGGGCGGACGTCGAGGAGAAGTCGGGCGCGCTCCCTCGGCGCCTCCTTTCTCCCCGGGGTACCGGGGGAGCCGGCGGAGCGGCCCCTGGCGGCGGGAGCGAGGGCAGCGCGCGCCGCGCAGCGCTCCGGAGGGTTCGGCGGCCGCCGCCGGTCCTTTCCCGCCTCGAGGCTGCAAGCCGCCTCACTGAAGCCCCCAGCGGCGGCTCTTCCATATGCTTCCCCGCCATAGGGCGACTATACGCTCTTCCCATACTGGTTCTCTGCTGCCTCGTGTGTCCGTTCAGTTTTCTTTCTTTTCTCTATGCAAAATGAGAACACACTCTGTCTTCAGATCGCGTGGAGGTGATTTCTTTCTACATGTGGGCTGTTTAGTTTGTTTACCCGTTTTCTGTGATGGTTTCATTTTCTCAAGAGTGAATAAATGATCCCTTGGAGGTGGAGGTTTCTGTCTGTGTACAGGCTGTTTATTTTAGTTTGTTGGTGATACCAGTAGGCATCACCCATTTTCTGTGATGGTTTCGTTTCCTGAAGGATTATAAATGACCTCATGAAGGTGAAGATTTCTTTCAATTTATGGACTGGTTAGTTGTTGTTGATACCAGTAGGCATTGCCCGTTTTCTGTGATGTTTTAATTTCCTGAAGGATTATAAATGGTGTCTTGGAGGTGAAGACTGCTTTCTACGTACGGGCTTTTTAGTTTGTTTACTCATTTTCTGTGATGGTTTCATTTTCTCAAGGATGAATAAATGATCTCTTCGTGGTGGAGGTTTCTGTCTGTGTACAGGCTGTTTATTTTAGTTTGTTGGTGATACCAGTAGGCATCACCCATTTTCTGTGATGGTTTCGTTTCCTGGAGGATTATAAATGACCTCATGAAGGTGAAGATTTCTCTCTATGTATGGACTGTTTACTTTGTTGGTGATACCAGTAGGCATCACCCATTTTCTGTGATGGTTTCGTTTCCTGAAGGATGATAAATGGTATCTTGGAAGTGAAGACTTCTTTCTACGTATGGGCTGTTTAGTTTGTTCACCCATTTTATGTAATGATTTGGTTTCATGAAAGCTTAATAAATTATCACTTGGAGGTGAAGACTTCTTTCTACGCACAGACTTTTTAGTTCGTTTACTCATTTTCTGTGATGGTTTCATTTTCTCAAGGATGAATAAATAATCTCTTGGTGGTGGAGGTTTCTGTCTGCATACAGGCTGTTTATTTTAGTTTGTTGGTGATACCAGTAGGTATCACCCATTTTCTGTGATGGTTTCATTTCCCGGAGGATTATAAATGACCTCATGAAGGCGAAGATTTCTTTCTATGTAAGGACTGTTTAGTTTGTTGTTGATACCAATAGGCACCACTCATTTTCTGTGATGGTTCTGTTTCGTGAAGGATTATAAATGATGTATTGGAGGTGAAGATTTCTTTCTAAATATGGACTGTTTACTTTGTTGGTGATACCAGTAGGCATCACCCATTTTCTGTGATGGTTTCGTTTCCTGAAGGATGATAAATGGTATCTTGGAAGTGAAGACTTTTTTCTACGTATGGGCTGTTTAGTTTGTTCACCCATTTTATGTAATGATTTGGTTTCATGAAAGCTTAATAAATTATCACTTGGAGGTGAAGACTTCTTTCTACGCACAGGCTTTTTAGTTCGTTTACTCATTTTCTGTGATGGTTTTGTTTCCTGAAGGATGAATAAATGATCTCTTGGTGGTGGAGGTTTCTGTCTGCATACAGGCTGTTTATTTTAGTTTGTTGGTGATACCAGTAGGCATCACCCATTTTCTGTGATGGTTTCGTTTCCTGGAGGATTAAAAATGATATCTTGGAGGTGAAGATTTCTTTCTATGTATAGGCTGTTTACTTTGTTGGTGATACCAGTAGGCATCACCTGTTTTCTGTGATGGTTTCGTTTCCTGAAGGGTTATAAATGACCTCATGAAGGTGAAGATTTCTTTCTATGTATGAACTGTTTAATTTGTTGGTGATACCTATAGGCATCGCCCATTTTCCATGATGGTTTTGTTTCCTGAAGGATTATAAGTGATGTGTTGGAGGTGAAGATTTCTTTCTGCTTACGGGCTGTTTAGTTTGTTGTTGATACCAGTAGGCATCACCTATTTTCTGTGATGGTTTCATTTTCTGAGGGAGTAATAAATGTGATGTCTTGGAGTTCAAGGTTTCATTCTATGTACGGGCTGTTTACCTTAGTTTGCTGGTGATACCAGTAGGCAATGCCCATTTTATGTCATGGTTTCGTTTCCTGAAGGATTAATAAATGCCATAAAGTTGTTAGTTTGCCCACCTGTGTTTTATATCATGAAACACAGAGGAAAAACTGTGGTGAACTGTGCACTAATTTAGCCTGATCGTAGAATCATAGAATCATCGAATCATAGAGTGGTTTGGGTTGGAAGAGACCTTAGAAATCATCTATTTCCTACCCCCCCCTGCCACAGACAAGGATGGCTTCCGCTAGGTCAGGTTGCTGAAAGCCTCATCCAACCTGGTCTTGAACACCTTCAGGAATGGGGCATCCACTTCTCTGGGCAACCTGTTCCAGTGCCTCACCACACTCATAGGAAAAAAATTCTTCCTAATATCTAATCTAAATCACCCCTGAGATATGATAAACCATTTGAATGATAAAACATTCTATTTTAGTTTCCTTATCCAGTGTAATTTGCACTTCGTTCTTCAGGATATAAACTCTATGAGGAAATCACTTGGTTTGTGCTACATCTGGACAGTGTTTAATGTAATGGTTTTCTACTGCAACGGAAACTTTGAGTTGTCAGTGTCAGCAGGAATAGTGGTTGCACATGACTATGTTCTCCTTCACAGTTCTATTTCAGTGTTCAAAATGGCGTGTTCATATTTTGTTAGAGGTGCTGAATCTGTACTGCTACATAAGGTCTTCCAGTTAAGTATTTGAATTTTGTATTGATTTGTTTGTTTTTCAAATTAGTTGGCTTTTCTGTGTTGATCCTCCCTTGAGGAAAGGATGCTCCAGAGAAATACTGCCATGGAAGGTTTCTCCACTGTAGCCCCACTAGATTTAAAAGGAGGCCCTTTGCCGTGAAAGTATTATGCCCCCAGGAAGAAGTTTTACTGGTTAAATCTGACCAGTTTCAGCTTTTCTCTGCAAGGTCTGCAGGTCTTTTCCCATTGCCTTGAAGGGAGTTTGGAAAGGGGGATGCCAACAGTGGTTCTGACATGGTGCTTTGGTTTCAGCAGTTGGAATTGGGGTTGGGGTAAGCAAACAGAAAAATAGCAATAGTGGGAATATAATAAGTTACTAAGACTGGCAAAGTGAGTCTGGAACTGCTGAAGTCACTTGGTCTGTTCAGCCTGCAGAAGAGGAGACTGGGGGGAGACCTCATCACAGTCTACAGTTTCCTCACAAGGGAAGGAGAAGGAGGAGGGGCAGGCACTGAGCTTTTCTCTCTGGTGACCAATGATAGGGCCCAAGGGAATGGCAGGAAGTTGTGCCAGGGGAGGTTTAGGTTGGATAATAGGAAAAGGTTCTTCTTCTGTAGGTGGTGAAACACTGGAACACACTCCCGGGGGAAGCAGTAGTGGTGCCAAGCCTGCCAATATTAAAGAAGCATTTGGAGGACACTCTCAGAAGCATGGTGTGAATTTTCAGTTGTCCTATGCAGAGACAGGAGTTGGACTCAATTATCCTTGTGGGTCCCTTCCAACTTGGGTCATTGCATTATTCTATGAACTTCGTGAAAAGCTAGACAATGTCTTCACTATGCTGGCACATATTCGGATGTGATGTATCTAGACTTCTGTAAAGCCTTTGACATAGTCCCCCACAACATCCTTCTCTCTAAATTGGAGAGATATGGATTTGATGGGTGGACAGTAGGGTGGATAAGAAACTGATTGGATGGTCATATTCAGAGAGTAGTGGTCAATGGCTCAAAGTCCAGATGGAGATCCGTGACAAGTGGTGTCCCTCAGGGGGTCCGTACTGGGACCGGTGCTGTTTAATATCTTTATCAATGATATTGACAGTGAGATTGAGTGCACCCTCAGCAACTTTGCGGATGACACCAAGCTGAGTGGTGTAGTTGCCACACCGGAAGGATGGGATGTCATCCAGAGGGACCTGGACAGACTGGAGAAGTGGGCCTGTAAGAACCTCATGAGGTTCAACAAGGCCAAGTGCAAGGCCTTACGTCTGTGTTGGGGCAATCTCCGTTTTCAGTACGTGATGGGGGATGATGTGATTGAGAGCTGCCCTGCAGGAAGGACTTGGGGGTGCTGGTTGATGAGAAGCTCAACATGAGCCGGCAATGTGCGCTCGCAGCCCAGAAGGCCAACTGTATCCTAGGCCGCATCCAACGAAGCATGGCCGGCAGGTTGAGGGAAGTGATTCTACCCTTCTGTTCCTCTCTTGTGAGACCTCATCTGGAATACTGTGTCCAGTTCTGGAATCCTCAGCATAAGAAGGATATGGAACTGTTGGAACGGGTCCAGAGGAGGGCTACAAAGATGATCAGAGGGCTGGAGCACCTTTCATATGAGGACAGGCTGGGAGAGTTGGGCTTGTTTAGCCTGGAGAAGAGAAGGCTCAGAGGAGACCTTATAGCGACCTTCCAGTACCTGAAACCTACAGGAAAGCTGGGGAGGGACTATTCATAAAGGCTTGTGATGATAGCACAAGGGGGAACAGGTGTTAACTGGAGGGGGGGGCAGATTTAAACTAGACATTAGAAAGAATTTCTTCACTATGAGAGTGGTGAGACACTGGAACACATTGCCAAGGCAAGTTGTGGATGCCTTATCCCTGGAAGTGTTCAAGTCCAGGTTGGATGGGGCCTTGGGCAGCCTGATATAGTGGAATGTCCCTGCTCATCACAGGGCGACTGGAACTATATGATCTTTAAGGTCCCTTCCAACCCTAACCTATGATTCTATGGTCTGAAATTTTGTATGCTCTTCTATATATTTCTGATATATTGGGGAAGATGGATTAAGCGTTATTTAATGTAAGAGTGCTTTATGTAATTCTGAGGCAGTGAAGTTAGAAAGTTCAGGGACAATTTGATTTTCATTTTTAGAAGATTTAAAACAGTACAATGTGTAATAACAGTTACTACCTGTAAAGGGTGTGGAACATCTGCTGCCAGTTCTTGAATCAAGGGTTGTGTTTGCAGAATTGACCTTGGTAAAGGCTTTGTATCTCAAAGCTGTAATCTTCTGAAGTCATGTTCTTAAGAGATTTAGGTTCTCTTGGTGTAAACTGTGATGTTTACATGTGTAGACGTGCATGCAACAGTTGATGTTTGAACAAAGCTTAAACTAAAAAAAAATCCCATTTCTGAAAGCCAGCATAACCTCCCCATACCGTTATTGCTTAAATCATACAAGATAATAACTCAGATAATACACTGGTGATATTTGCAGCATAGTGAACTTGGTAGTGTTCGCTTTACAGTTGGACTCAATGACCTTAAAGGTCTTTTCCAACCTAAATGATGCTGTGATTCTACGATTAAAGTGCTACTACTAGCAGTAACTTGACTGTAGAGTGTTAGCACATCCCCTGATCTGATCAGTGCCCCTAAAGTTCAGAAGACTGGAAAAATTATAGAACTATTAAGGTTGGAAAAGACCTCTAAGATCGTCAGGCCCAACCATTAGCTGAACACCACCATGCCTACTAAGCCATGTTCCAGAGTGCCAAGTCCACACACTTTTTGAACACTTCCAGGGGTGGAGACTTGACCTGTTCCAATGCTTGAACACTCTTTTTGTTAAAGAATTTTGTTCTACTCTCCAATCTAAACCTCCCCTCGTGAAACAAGTAACTAAATGGAATGAAGACATTGATACACTTTATGCAGTGTAACATTCTGAGAAGTTAGACAGTGTGGTGGGTTCTTCTTGTAAGAACCACTTTCCTTTTTTAACAGAGCATAATCATAGGGTCTGTATCTCCTAGGAGTAATAAGTATTATGTAATTTCCTCCAAGACTTGTCTTAATGGATCACTTCTTAACCATGCCTATCGAGTAAATTGCAAGGATACTTCATATTTTCAGTATTCAGGCAAATATGTTAATCTTTAACCCATCTTTTTTTCTTAGCTTTTGTAATTAACTGATGGGCTGAGGTTAACTCTAGTTTGCAACAAGTGTCATTCTTTTCATGGCTTTTCTGTATATGCTGCACACTCCAGTGACTTCTGCTTCCATGCAACTTCACAGTGTTCAGTAGTTCACAGAGCTTTTGGCATGTCTTATACAGACTTGCCCTGTCTTATACATCACAAGATGTGACAAGTCTTGGTTACAAACAACTTCAGAGTTTTCTTGTATCAAAAATGTAGTGACATTGTGGAGTCAGTACTTTAATGCCATTAGACACAACGTTCAGATGTGTGACATAGTGTTCGAAAAGTCTGCTGCTGCCAAGCAGAGCTTGGTGTGTTTGAATTCAGTGCCTGTGAAAGAAAAATTTCCAAGTATAGTTTCTTAACGTGTCAACACCTAAGCCTTATCACTAGTGCTGGTGGGTGTTTTGGAGTGTTAAGGATAATTGAGTCAGTGCTCTTATAAACCTGTGCAATAGGAACATCACGTGATTGTTCCCTTGGAGAAAAGTCTTTTCCAATAATATGTTAGCTCTCTGTGAGTTCAGAGATGCCTCTGTCACACTTAGTTTCAGTGTGCACATCGGAGACTTCATTATCTTACATGTAGGGATCTAACTCTGCTGCCATGCATTCAGATGGTTTGACATGACCAGTAAATGCTGATACAATGAGAACTGGACAGTCTGAGGTCCAGAAAGTTGGGTGCCTGATGTCTCCTACACCGACAGTGTACAAGTTCTCATAGGCTTCTGGAAGAGCATTCTGGCATCTCAGTGCCTCTGGAAGTTTTGTATGTTGTTTGTGCTTTTCTGGGTGTTGTACTCCAAAGTGCTGAATTTCTAGCATCTTGCAAGTTTCAACTAACTACTTTAAGGAGAAAGGTGCTGAATAGGTTCACCTGATTTGGACAGACTTTCCCCACTTTGTGGTGCTGAAAATGTGTCAGGGAAGTGTTGAAAGTTCAGAAAGATTCTTTTGATAAGCAAGTTTTGAATTGTTCAGATTACGGTGAAATGGAATGTTGTGTTTGCTTTGAAGTTAAAGCTATTAGAGACCTGAATGCATGACCAGGCAGATGCAGTGTTTCTAGCAGTGTTCATTTCCATGGGTATCATGTCCAGTGGCTCAAGCTCATTATGGGCTCAGCTTTAAAAGGACTTTCATTGGCAGTTAGTCTTGCAACTTAGTTTTTCGCCTGTAGCATCAAAGGTGCTACAAAAAATGTATATGCATTCTTCCAGTCTGCCAACTGGGCTGTGGGAGTGGCAATGTCTGACAAGGGTGCTAGAAATACATTAAGCTGTTGGAACTGTTTCTGCTGTGAACATCTTCCTGCGGCATAAGAGAATGCCTTTAGATGTAACTTGGTACTTGTGAGTCAAAGGAGAATGCAAATCTTGAAAAAATAATGGAATTAAATCTGGTTGCAGTATGTAATGATCTCAGGTTGAAAATGCGTGAATGCCTGAAGGCGTGGTATTAACCTGCTACTCCCTGAGACTTAATTTCTTTTCATAAAGCTGAGAGAAAGTAAGCATATTTGTTTGTGTAGCAAAATAAACGATTCTTGAGACAGGAGACTGGCAATACAGTTAGATGCAGAGTATCTGCCTTCCTTCAGTATTAGGCATCTGGGTGCAACTTCTTAGATATGACAAAGTATTTTTTGCTTTTGCAGAGCAGCATCTGAATTCTTGTTAGTTTGTATGGCATTGGTTGTTAAAGTATTTACTTGGTGGAAGCTGTATGGAGTTGATGTCAAAGTTTTGGTTGACAGCTGCACTCGTGTTTCTAGACATGATGGCTTTGTGAAGATGTGGTGAAAGCTCCTGTATTTGTCCAGACTCTGAACAAAGCTACTAATGACGATATGTTCTTTGCATAAATTCTAGGGTCCCCAGCTTCTTTCCACCGGTTAAATCTTGCAAATCTTGAAAATCTGATTGAGTTAACTCATTGTTCTGGACCAGATCTCATAGATTTATGTATGCAGCTTCTGTAGAGAGCTTCTGTCATGAAATTTCCCTCTCTTCTTTTTCTCTCTTTTTCCACCAAAATTATGATAAACCTTTACTTTAAGACGCCACATAAAGACTACTGGATCTTGTGAGACATAGCAATGTTCTTAGTGTTTCTGTGAACCATCTATTCACTTCTTAATGCTTTTCATTGATATCTTTTTGTAAATATTTAGAAGTGTATCAGTTGCACTTCTGAAAGTACTGAAACTTTTAAGTAGGACAGAGCAAGCACTTTAACTTCTGCAAGGGTTACCTTCTGTAAGTAATTTCTTAAATGGAGATTGCTCTGTCAATGAAGGATGGTTGGAAAATGTTTCGGAACACTAGTGTTCATTGCTGGCTTTTGTTGGTAGGTTGGCTTTAGCAAGTGTTTGCCCAGAAGACGTGGGCTAATGAGTTATACTATGTTTCTGTAATATACAGCTCTTTACTTTGAGCTCTTTCTGTCTTTGAATGCACCTGCTTTTCTAGAGATTTTTGCACCCCCTTACTGTTGGTGCCCAAAGATGATACACATTTGTGTTCTGACAGTAATTGTAATCTGAATGAGCTTACCTAAAGATGAGTGTTACCATACTTGCTCTGCTACCATGAGTGCACAGTACCAGGTCTTCACTACCAGATCCTCCGTGGATTGTCATCATGTTAAGTCTAGCTTACCCAACACTGGACTGGTAAAGTTTATCTGGTTAGCACTCTTATGAGTTATGTACTGTTGTTCTCAATTAGTTTCATCAAGGCCTTTGTCTTCAGGTAATCTGTTTGTATTCTACCTTTTGTATTCAGTAATTTCTATGAATGGCCTTGATTTCTAGTTGTATGAGTAATTGAGAGATGATATCTCAGTATCCATAAATGCTACTCAAAGACAGTTATTGGTTTGAAAGTCTGTGATTTGAGAATAAAATCCTTATCCTTAAATGTGTTTTATACTTTCATCCATTTGTGAATCTAATAGACTTACCTCAGTTTGGAATGATAGTTCTTTTTAATGTGGCATAAAGTTAAATAGCTAATGGCTATATATATATATATATATAAAAAAAAATATATGTATATAACCATAGAATGGGTTGGGTTGGAAGGGACCTTAAAGCCCATCCGGTTCCAAACCCCCTACCATGAGAAGGGACATCTTCCACTGGACCAGGCTGCCAGAGTCCCCATCCAACCTGGCCTTCAACACTGCCAGGGAAGGGGCATCCACAGCTTCCCTGGCCAACCTGTTCCAGTATCTCACCACCCTCATCATGAAGAATTTCTTCCTAATGCCTGATCTAAATCTCCCCCTTCCAACTGAAAGCTATTCCCTGTCATCCTATCACTACATGCCCTTGTAAAAAGTCCCTTCCCAGCTTTCTTGTAGGCCTCCTTCAGGTACTGGAAGGCTGCTATAAGGTCTCCCCAGAGCTTCTCTTCTCCACCAATGTTTCAGGTGATAAATTGGCAGATAGCATGGAACATTCAGTTAATCACAGACAAAGTTACAGAAAGCTACAGAAGACAGTTTTATTTCTCCTTCACTTCCCACCTCAAGCCTATCCATATTATTGCAAGCAAGTATACACGCAAAGTTGAATATTTGGTTGTTGAACACTTTTCTGAGGCAGCTGGTAAATCTAGACATGAAATGATGTTCACCTGAGTGTTGTAGTTGGCTTAGTAGTCAGTTAGGCCTCACAGCTTGTGTTCAGATCAAAGAGCAGCAAAATTTGCTTTGGTGCTTGTGTGCCAACACGTGAAAGAGAAAGGAAACTGAGGCTTCTTTGAAGGAGTTTTAGCTACTGAGGAGCTGTTTGTGATTTATGGGCTTGTGTTTTGGTTTGGGGGTTTTTAGTTGATAAAGCCTGTGACTGAGGCAAGTATATAAATTGAACCTTCCTTCTTGACTGAGATTTAAGGACTTGAGAGATTGCAGTTCATTCGCATTTTCATGTATAATACCTGTAACTTGCTCTGCTGAAAGCTTCTTGGGCATCTGGCATTCATTTGGCTTTTTCAAACTCTTACTTCTCAGCATTGCATTAGTCTCGTGTCATGAGCAACCACTAACAAATTGAGACCTACTAGCTTTATTCATTTACCATGAAACATAGGCGGTGCTCCAGACTGAGCCTTTAATTTATAAAGAATGCATTTCTTTTGTTTGGACAGAGACAACATTTTGGCTTATGCATCATTTCATAGATATGACTGACACTCTGCTGTGGGCAGACCAGACTTGACTCTGGTAATTTTTCTTAATTATAATTTGTTGCCAATTAACAAAAACTTTTGATTATTGATTGGGGGGAGGCAGTTAAACAAACACTTAGGGAAATGCCTTTTCAAAGCTTATCTTCTGTCACACTTTTCCCTGGTTTCTGGTCTAAGCTTCCTTTGTTTTCCCCGTGCATAGTGCTCAGTCAGTCCCAGTACCCTTGATGAGGCAACAGGTGGCATGAGAGGTCAAGGACATGTGCAAGATTTCCCTGTGCTGCTTATCCTTCTCTATGCTCTTAAGTGGTTTTATTCATGTCTGGGGGGTTGTCCACAGGCCACAGCTCTGTCTGAGTAGGAGGACAGAGAGGGAAAATTCCCTGCTCTTATGGACCCCAACACGTTTGTGATTACTGGTGCTGTGGCATGGAGTACCTCCATTCAATGTGTCTCCAGTGCTGTCCTTCACCATGTCTCCTCTGATGTGTTTCCTCTGTGGCTTCTTGTTTGTCTCCTCTATTTCTTCCCCAGTATGTTTGATCAGAAGCAACCCATCTACAAGAAGGGTTGCAGGGAGGATCCAGGGAACTACAGGTCTGTCAGTCTGACCTCAGTGCCAGGGAAAGTCATGGAACAGGTGAACTTGAGTGCTGTCATGAAGCCCATGCAAGAGAACAGGGTGATCAGGCGCAGTCAACACGGGTTCACGGAAGGCAGGTCTTGCCAAACTAACCTGATCACCTTCTATGACAAAGTGACTCGACTACTGGATGAGGGAAAGGCTGTGCGTGTAGTCTTCTTGGACTTCAGTAAAGTCTTTGACACAGTTTCTCACAGCATTCTGCTTCAGAAACTGTCAGCCTCTGGCCTGTATGGGCGTACACTCTCCTGGGTTGAAAACTGATTGAATGTCCGGGCCCAGAGAGTGGTGGTATAATGGAGTTAACTCAAGCTGGATGCCAGTTACAAGTGGGGTTCCTCAGGGCTCGGTACTGGGTCCAACTCTGTTCAATGTCTTTATCAGTGACCTGGATGAAGGCATTGAGTGCACCCTCAGCAAGTTTGCAGATGACACTAAGCTGGGTGGAAGCATGGATCTGATAGAGGGTAGGGAGGCTCTGCCAAGAGATCAGAACAGGCTGGACCACTGGGCTGAGACCAATGGCATAAGGTTTAACAAGGCCGAATGCTGGGTCCTGCACTTGGGGCGTAACAACCCTATGCAGTGCTACAGACTAGGAGAAGTCTGGCTAGAAAGCTGCCTAGAGGAGAAGGACCTGGGGATATTGGTTGACAGCCGAGTGAACATGAGCCAGCAGTGTGCCCAGGTGGCCAAGAAGGCCAATGGCATCTTGGCTTGTATCAGAAACGGTGTGACCAGCAGGTCCAAGGAGGTTATTCTCCCTCTGTACTCGGCACTGGTGAGACTGCACCATGAGTACTGTGTTCAGTAATGGGCCCCTCACCACAAGAAGGATGTTGCTCTTCTCTGGACACGCTCCAGAGCCTCAACGAAGCTGGTGAAGGGGCTGGAGAACAAGTCTTATGAGAAGCGGCTGAGAGAGCTGGGGTTGTTTAGCCTGGAGAAGAGAAGGCTGAGGGAAGACTTTATTGCTCTCTACAAGTACCTAAAAGGAGGTTGTGGAGAGGAGGGAGCTGGCTTTTTCTCCCAAGTGACTGAGGACAGGACAAGGGGGAATGGCCTGAAGCTCTGCCAGGGGAGGTTCAGGCTGGACATCAAGAAAAAATTTTTCACGGAAAGGGTCATTGGGCACTGGCAGAGGCTGCCCAGGGAGGTGGTTGAGTCACTTTCCCTGGAGGTGTTTAAGGAAAGGGTGGACTATGTGCTGAGGGGCGTGGTTTGGGGAGTGTTAGGAATGGTTGGACTTGATGACCCAGTGGGTCCCTTCCAACCTAGTGATTCTATGATTCTCTGTGCCCTTATGTTTAAAATTTTGGCATACAGTGGGATTTTTTCCATCAGTTTGAGAGCTGTCTAGCACTGGCTGACTGTCTCAAGGCAGTTTGTGGCCTCCTTCCCCACTGGTCACAACTGCAACCCTCTGGTATCAAAACCTTGCAGTGTATGCTCAGTATACTTTCAAGTGTGGCTTAGCAAACATTTTAAATGTCTCTTAGTGAACATCTATGGTTCCCTAGACTGTTCAAAATTTGGTTCATTGATGTAGTTTTCTGTACATTTTAGGTGGCTTTTTTTTTTCTCCACATGTAACTGTTTGTTGTTCCAATGTTTTCAACTTTGCTTGTAGTGATCATGTGTAACCAGTAGTTACAGGAATCCCTGTCTTTTCATATGTCTAGCTCTCTTTCAGAGAACGTACAACTGTTATTATTTCTTTCTTCTACTTTGTGGATTAATTTGCAGCTTGTCTCTGCTTTTCCCAAAAAATCTTTTCTTTTGTATCCAAAAATACAAAGCTTTCTGCTTAGCTCTTTTAACACAATAACTTCCAAATGTACTTTCACTGCGAATGTGCAGAGGCATTTCTGAGTATGGCGATTCTGCTGTGCTCTTCAAGATGTTGATGACATCAAAACCTAAATCATGAATGTGCATCAGGACAATTAGCAAAAGAACAACCAACAGATTTATGAACATACTGCTAGGTTATCACGTGAATCTTCTGAGTCAAAAACTGGGTGCATCTTCATTGCTTATTTGAAAAAGGACACAATGGCAGCCTGAAAGAGGCTCAGCAGTGATACCTAAATTTTACATCAAGTCAACAAAAGACCATGATGTCTCTTAGATGTGAGAATCTTAATGAGAAATAAAACATTTGACCAAACTTTTTTTATCAGAATCAAATGAAACATCCTCAGCTGTTGAAGTAAATTACCCTGTACGCTCACTTTTTTTGAAGTTCATCTTCCTGGAGACCACATCCACGTAATCTGACAACTGCAGCCACCTCTATGCTCCCTGCCATAGTGGGAAGAGAGGGGCTGGCATAACTTAAGAGTATAGCACAGAGGGAAGAATGAAGTGAAACAAATAGGTCTTATAAGAGAAACTTTCACACTGAGATCTTTTCAAAGTTCATTGAAGTTTTCAAAGGATGAAGCCTCTTAAATTCCTGCAAGGACAAGAACAACAGATTATCTTCAGTTAGCTTTACTGAACTCGGTTCATGAACCTGCCTAGTAGCTTATCTTGAAATGGCAGCTGTTTGGAGCGAAGTGGAAAGGGCTTGCTGCCAGAAGATACAGTAATGCTGGACTCGCCCAGGAAAAGCGGTATAGCTCTGCCTGCAAGGCAGTTGCAGTTGGCTTAGTTGAGGCTCACCCATGGAATGGGGAAGAGGACCAGAAGGAGGAGGCTGCCCCTGCTTGGTTAGCAGGCTGCTGTCTTGTGTGTGCACTAACATTATTCTAACTTCTTGCTGTCTTAAACTAAATATTGCACTCTTCATGAGGTTTTTGAGAGCAGAAGAGCTTTTGGAAGGTAGAGAAAACAGGGGAAAACTGTAATTATACCTGGAGGAAAAAGATGCTTAGCTATGCTTTCAAATGTAAAACTCTCCGGTTCAGGTAGTCCATATTAACCATTAAACTCCAATACACAGTAGGATGTTAGTTTGCTCACTTTGCTGATGGATACTAACTGTGTCTTTAACATCATCATAGATAAAGAGAAGGTAGCTGAAAGTTGGAAAGCAGGCTTCTAATGAAGACTTCTAATAAACCTTAGGCAGTGCTTCAAGAATATTTTTGTGCTTCCGAGTACTAGAGATAGAAAGAAAGAGCTCTGGGAAATTTTGAGGGCAAGATGGTACAGGGAGTGCAAGAGCTTAAGGGAAGAGTCTGGCTAAAAGTGCAGAAAGCACCTGTCAGAGTTGTGACTGCAGAACTAAAGGGGTTGATGGAGGTAAATGAGACTAGAGGTGACTTTTACTTGAGTTTCAAAGACTTGGAAAAGCAGGAGAAAATACAGATACCTATTATTTATTTTTTTGAGAAAGCGATTAGTGTTGGATGCTAGCATGCTAAAATGAGGGCAGATGTATAGGCAATATAAATGTATATAGAAAAGAGGATAAAAGGTCCAAAGCTCCAGAAGCGTATTCAAAAGTTGGAGGTGGCAAAGTGTCAAAGGTTGTTTACATTCAGAAGAGTGTACTTCTGTGTTTTAATGATGAAGAATAAAAGAAACCTCTATTTTATCAAGGTATGACATAATTGAAGAGCAGATACTTCAATGTGTATGCAAATTTAAGACATATTTGATTGGTTTAATCAAAAGGCCACAATTAAATATGGCACACTCTAGATCGTGACTATTGCTGTTGCACTTGTGCAGTCTGAAGTAGAGCTGTTCAGTCTTGTTCCTCAGCCCTCAAGATGATTACCATAATACAGTTCCTCTTCCTTAAAATTGCTGTTGCTCGCTGGAAGTATTTGAAGCAGGTAAAAACCGAAACTGCTGTAGACAGTTTTAGCTAAGTTGAGGAAGCAAATGAAGTTAAGTTCTAGAATTAAATTGTTTTCTGGGTTAACACGGGAAAAATATTTAGTCCCTTCTCAGTGGTTTGTGGCAAAGTGGGTTGAAGGACCGCTTTTTTTTAAATGATCTGAATGCATTATGGAGTATTTAGTTATCATAACTGACTAACGTCCAGTTTTTTTAGGCGTTTGGCGTAACTACTGATGAAAACTTCGTTATCACCACAACGAGCAGGAAGGAAATTACAGAAGGCAACTTCAGTAAGTATCTTAGATGGCAAAGTAAATACATCTATTTCTTACTTTGATTGTAAAGACTGCTTGATGATTCTTTGACATGCAATAATTAACAGAAAGTACAAATCCTATAATAGCTTACCAGGAATTATTACCAAATTAACTTCTGCAAATAAGTTTTTACCAACTGCTAATTAGTATTATGACAGTTACTCAAGGAAATTTTTTACCTTCCATCAAAAATTCTGTAAATTACAGGGAAAAATGGCACATAAATAGCTGTTACTTAAGAAAATTTGCATTGTTAAGCTTGGAAATTTGAAAAGATTTTAAACTAAACATTGTTGCAAGGAGGCTGAATAGACAATGCCTAGGAAAATTTACTGGTTTTGGAAGCAGATGTTGATTGGTACAGTAAATACTTCAATATACTTTATATTTCGTCTTCACTGCAGGTGAACTTGTTCAAGATGGAGTTACTTTGTATTTGCTACAGTCAGTTGATCAAATGCTGCCTTCTGCAACCAAGGAGCGAATTGACTTCTTGCCCCACTATGATACACTTGTTAAAAGTGGGATGTATGAGTACTATGCCAGTGAAGGGCAAAATCCTTTGCGTAAGTACTTGCCAAAATAATTGCATGTAAATGATGCTTGTGTAAATATGTGGTTCTGAGCAATTTAAGTTTTAGTTACAGCTGGCAAAAAAATAGTCTTAACTATAAAGGGAAACTTGTTCTTTATACAAATTTTTCTTTATAAAATGACTCAATGGCCATGTAAGAATCCAGATGAGATACCTCCTCTTAATACCTCTTTAAGAAGCTGGTATAATTTAGAAGTAAAATTACTTCAGTCTTGATAATAATATTGTGGATGTCATAGAGACAGGTCAGCGTTTGTGTTAACAGTTTCTTGTCTCCTGTACCGACTTTGAACTTGGCAACCAGGTTTTTTATGACCTATCATAGAATTTTGTCTGATGTCCCACCTGTGGTTCTACAAGGCTTAACTTAATGAGAACAAGTATTCCTTTAAAAAGATGCTGGGTTAGTTTTTATCTAACTAATATATAAAATATGTAACCAACACTTCAGAATGTTTTATTGAAACAAAGAGTTTTGTTTATGGCTTTTCTGAAAATTCTGTCTGTGGCTATGGTTGCTTTTTAAGAATGGACCTGTTAGGTACAGCAGGCTCAATAGCTGCACAGAAAAAAAAAATGCAGACATTCAAGACTCAAGCATTACACCATTCTCACAGTGACTTTTCTTTTGAAACAATCTCAACAATGTCTATCCATAGCAACAGTATTTTTTAGTACCATTCTCCTTTTGCCCCCTCCCTCTTTCTGCACTTCATTTGTCCCCCATCCTGCCAAAGGCACTGTTCTGGTTCAGATTTGGGGACACTGTGGTCAAAGTGCACTAGTAGTTTGGTCAGTGATATGTATATCTCTGTGCACAGGAATTGATGTATTTGACCTCTTGAAGCATTCTGTCTAGATCTCTGCTTTGTTCCTACCAGCAGCCAGTGGCAGATGCCTGAGAAACTCTAGGAGAACAGAAAGGCCATGCAGAGATGCAACAAAATTGGTTCACGGACTTTTGAGTTCCTGTCCGTGGACTGCCCTTCTCTATTAATTTATGTGGTTCTGAAAGTGAATGGACGTTTTAGTATTCACAATATTTTGTGGTATTGAGCACCCAGCTTAATTGCACGTGATGTGAAATGCCATGTCTTTTTGTATATGTTGAACTAGTTAGCAGGTTCTTTTACCTTTTGATCCTACTTCGTATGCTGGAAGACATCTTAAAGAATTACTGGTAGATGGGCTGACTTAGTGTATCACAGTTTAAACTAACAGACTTGGCGGTTGTGTTGCAAAGCCATACCTGGTGTGGTCGCAAGCACCAGGGTAGATGAGCACACCTACTGGAGCAGTGAGGAAGGACCCCAACCGTGCAAAAAAGATTCCACCAAAAAGGTGAGACAGTCAGCAATTCAGCTGAAGTGTCTCTATACCAATGCATACAGCATGGATAACAAAAAGAAGGAACTAGAAACCACTGTCCAGATGGAAAGCAGGTCTTATTACTGAAACTTGGTGGGGTAACTCACATGATCGCAGCATTGCGATTGGTGATTATAAACTGTTCAGGAGGGACAGGCTAGGAAGGGGAGGTGGGAGGGTTGTCTTCTATATAAAAAAATGGATTGACTGCACAAAGTTGTCCTTGAAAAACAGAGGGGTACAAGTCAAGAGCCTATGAGTGAAAATTGGAGCCAGGCCAACAAAGGAATCCTCGTGGTGTGTGTTTGCTACAGCCTGTCTGATCAAGAGGAGGAGGTCGATGAAGCATTCTTGTTTCAAATACAGGAAGCATCAGACTTGCAGGCCTTGATCTTGCTTGGGGACTTCAGTCACCTTGACATCTCCTGGAAAAGTGATACAGCAAGCTGCAAGCAGTCTAGAAGCCTCTTGGAGTGCATTGAGGATAACTTCCTTTCCTAGGTGAAAGAAGGCCTAACCAGAAAAGATGCATTAGCGAACTTGTTGCTTGCCAACACAGAGGAACTTGTTGGAAAGGTCAAGATTGGTAGTATCCTGGGCTGTAGTGATCACACCCTGGTGGAATTTATGATCTCGAGGAACAAAGGCTAGGTGAAAAACGTGTAGTAAGGCCTCTAAAACTTAGGAAAGCAAACTTTCAGTTGTTTAAGGGACTGTTGGATGGGACACCCTGAGAAACTGCCCTTGTGGATAAAGGAGCAGAAGAGAGGCATCTATTTAAAGGTTTTTTCTCCTAGAGCACAAGAACTATTGATTCCCATATGAAAGAAATCAGGCAAGATACTAGCATGGCTGAGTAAGAACCTCCTGGTCAAACTGAAACACAAGAGGGAAATGCATGTGCAGTGGAAGCAGGAGCGTGCATCCTGGGAATAATATAGGGATATTGTCTGGGAATGTAGGATGGAAAGGGATGGGATCAGTAAAGCTAAGGCACAGCTGGAGCTAAATCTGGCAAGGGATGTGAAGAGGAATAAGGGCTTCTATGGATACCTTAGAAAAGGAAGACCAGTGGAATTGGAGGATCTAGTGACAACTACCGTGGAGAAAACCAAAGTACTAAACTTTTTTGCTCAGTTTTCACTTGCAGTTGTCCTTCCCAAATCTCTCCAAACCCTAACTGTCAAGGTTGGGAATGAGAGAAAGAAGTCCCACTCATCGTAGGAGAAGATCAAGCTCAAGACCATCCAAGGAGCCTGAATGTACAACTCCATTTGATCTGATGAGATGCATTTCCAGAGTCTAATGGGAACTGGAGGATGTAGTCACTAAGCCACTCTCCATCATATTTGAAAAGTCATGGCAGTCAGGCAAAGTCTTCAGGGCTGGAAAAAGGGAAACATCACACCCATTTTAAAAAGGAGGACTCTGAGAACTATGGACCACTCAGTCTCACCTCAGTGCTTAGTAAAGTCATGCAACAGACCCTCCTGGAAGCATGCAGGTGACAGGGAAGTGATTTGAGACAGACAAAATCGCTTCACCAAGGACCAATCATGCCTGACTAAATGGTGTTCCTCAGGGGTCCGTTTCAGAGCAGTACTAATTGATGTCATTATTAAGTGTACTCTCAGAAAGTTTGTGGATGATGTCAAGCTGAGTGGTGCAGTGGTTAGACACGTGAGGGAAGGGATGCCATCCAGAGAAACCTTCATAGGCTTGAGAAGTGGGCTAATATGAATGTTATGATGTTCAATAAGGCCAAATGCAACGTCCTGCACCTGGGTCACAGCAGTCCCCAATATCAATACAGTCTGGAGGATGAGTAGATTAAAAGCAGCCCTGTCTTCCATCAGTATATGAGCTTGGTGAGGAGTCTTGCTCTTCAGTTCTGGCCTTCTGCCAAACTTATTGAGTGTCTGCATGTTGGAACGAGCTACTCTTGTTCTTTGAGGAAGTAGGCCTTGTAGATAACCAGCTGTTGTGAGCCATCTAGGGCAACCATTAAATGTGTTCCCCAAGGGCAAGAACATAATAACACAGGAACAAAGTACCAAAAGTGTGCAAAGTAAAAGAGAGAGCCACAAAGGTATAGGTCAATAAGGATTGCTAGATAATTGGGGTGAGTTGTGTCTGTCAAACCTACATTTTCCTTTTCTTTGTATGTTGAGCTTTTTTATTTCTTCCCTCTACTCTTCATGGTAGTAAGATTGTTCATTACATAGCAGAGCGCTGTTAACAGTGGAGCTGTTCATTTAGAGAATATAAATGTATGAAGCTGGCAGGAATCATACCTCATGATTGTATTTGTGCTATGGTGTTATATCTTCAAGCTGAACAGTAGTACTTCTTTCTGAAAGTAAAATCATGCCCCTAGCTCCTGTGTAGTGTTTCAGTAAATACACTGGCTTACTGGAAGGTAGGTTATGGGTACTGAAGTCATGCTGAAGTAGCTGGTTAGCAGCATGTTATCTTAGGCTACTCTGATCTCTGTCTGCTTGACTTTTTTACTTATTTTGTCTGTCTGGTTTTTTTTTTTCTTGGAAATGTTTCATATTATTTCTTCTACTGTCATCTTGGGTTCAGGGGACTGAAGTTATTTGTTGTTAAAAGCTGTGTTTTTTGGTATTGGATGGAGACTACAAGAGAAATAAGTACAAAAGCAGTAGAATGACATACTTTGTTGTGACTTTATCAGTGTCACTGATGATGCTGAACTGGATAGTGAGGTGTACACCTGTCATGGGTTAACCCCAGCCAGCGACTAAGCACCACACAGCTGCTTGTTAACTCTCTGCTGCTGCAGTTGGGGAGAGAATCAGAAGAGTAAAAGTGATAAAACTAATGGGCTGAGATAAAGACAGTTCAATAATTTAAGCAAAAGCCATGCACGCAAGCAAAGCAAAACAAGGAATTCATTCACTGCTTCCCATCTGCAGGAAGATGTTCAGCCATCTCTGGGAAAGCCGGACTCCATCGCGTGTGACATTTACTTGGGAAGACAAAATGTCATGACTCTAAACATCCCCCCTCCTTGTTTCTTCTTCCCTCAGCTTTATATGCTGAGCATGATATCATGTGGTATGGAATATCCCTTTGGTCAGATGGGGTCAGCAGTCTCAGCCATGTCACCCCTCAAGTTCTCATGCACCCTGAGCCTACTTAGTGGTGGGATAGTGTAGGAAGCAGAAAAGGTCTTGAGTCTGTATGAGCACTACTCAGCAATAACAAAAATATCTCTGTTATCAACTCTGTTTCCCTAGCACAAATCCAAACATAACCCCTTACCAGCTACTGTGAAGAAAATTAGCCCTACGCCAGCCAAAACTGGCACATTACATCAAAAGGGAGAGCTGTCTTACAGAGACACCTGGAACAATATGAAGTTTAACAAAGACAGGTGCAAAGTCTTGGACCTGGAATGACAAAACCAAAGGGCCCAAGACAGGCTCAGATCTGTGTGGCTGGGAAGCAGCCTGGCTGACTTGGAGGTGCTGGTGGACAACAAGCTGAACATGACTCAGCAGAGCACCACTGCAGCAACACAGGGAAATCAAATCCTGGGCTGCACTCCCAGAGGTGTTACTAACAGAGGTGGAGATGTGATCATCCCATTCAGCACTGGTGCTATGTCTAGTTATCATCAACACAATTCAAAAGAATATGATATTATAATATATACTGAGGACTGTAACTCTTCTGCATTGGAGAAATTCCACGGTATATGCCTAGCAATCCAACTCTCATTCTGTTCTCATAGTTATAGACAGCATTGTAATCAAATGGTTTGGCAGAAGGAACTGTTACATCTCATAAGACCTTTATGAAATCATTCAATACTGCACTTCCTATAAATGTTCACATAATTTTCTCTTGGTCACTTTAGAGTCACCTGTCCTGTCTGCCCCTCCCTGCAGGTGCAATCCTTTCCCTCCCCTTTCACACACGGCATTTCAGCAGCTAAAGAGCGGCCGTGGTTTCTACAGGAGTTAAGTAAAAGCAGTGGTCTTTCAGCGTGCTAGTGCCTTGTATTATCACTTCTAGAGAGAAACACTGTCTTGAAGTGTTACGTTTCAGAAAATGAAGTTACTTAGATGAGACTTAATTGAAGTCAGAAAACTGATTGTACTTTACCTCAAACTAGAATGTGTTATACAGAGATTCTGTATCAAGGTCAAAATCTGTCATCCATCTGTAAAAATATTGCATTTTATAATGTGGGTTGAATGTGATGTGTAGCAGCATCTATGACAATATTTCTGGAACATAAATATGTCTGAAATGGGAAGGAATTATATCCACAGGAGAGGAAAAGACTTTGATCATATCTGTCAATGTCTGTGGGCCTAGATGTCAAAGTTTCTTGACAACTTACTGTAGTTTAAAAACATTTTGAAGTTTTGTTTGCGTCTATCTGGCAGTACCATCAATGTTCATTTGCTATTTTCTGTGCCAGTGTACTGTTGCCCCGAAGCCTGCAACATATTTATTCATGGTTCAGAAAAGTGATTTAGATAGGAGATTTCAGTGTTGTCTTTTTGAAGCCTGATTGCTTTATTACTAAAAAAACCCCAAACTTCTCTTATGTTATTGCTAAAGCAGTTTGGTAGGGTGCTCTAAATCATCCTGTAAACGAGAGTGAACAAGCTTTGGGAGTTTGTAAGAAAATTTTCATACACATTTTAAGTCAATTCTTGATCTTTTCTGTACTCTGCCTGGGAAAAGGATTCCTGCTCTGAATGTACTGCATATGTTCATATTTCTACCACAAGAGCTTTTAAAATGGTTCAGAAGTTTTGGTACTACTTGTGGTCATAACTCTTCAACCCTAAGAAGACTACATCCATTTCTGTAATGATGAGAGGGAACAACCTCAAGTTGCACCAGGGGAGGTTTAGATTGGATATTAGGAAAAATTTCTTTACTGAAAGGGTGGTGAAGCACTGGAAGAGGCTGCCCATGGAAGTGGTGGAGTCTCCGTTCCTGGAGGCATTCAGAAAACATGTAGATGTGGTGCTTCAGGGCACGATTTAGCAGGCATGGTGGTGTTGGCCTTATGGTTGAACTGGATGATCTTAGAGGTCTTTTCCAATCTCAATGAATCTGTGACAATACTGGTATATTTTTTTTCTACTGTGTTACTAGTTCTCATTCTTCGAGACCCTAGTGAGGTAATTTGTGAAACTGCAACATACTAGTAATTGATATTTGAAAAACAGCTATACTGAGCTATCTGTCTGCTTTTGTTTATTATGTACAAGAACTAACTGTTAAAGCAATAGCAATTTTGAGCATTTGTAAGCGTACCACAGCTGATGCCTCCTTATTTACAACATCTCTAAGGGCATGCCTGGCCAGTTTTATGTGTTGATGAAGGGCCGTTGTTCTTTGATATGTGATAGCAAGTATAGGTCACATAACTGATGCTCAACTGTTGTTGTCAGCAATAAAGAAAGTTGCAAAGAAACTGAGAACTGCTTTTATACTTCAAAAACAACTTGATGGAAAATGCCACATGCTTCACCGATGTTACAACATACCAGTATTCAAGGGATTTATTTTGCGTGTCTGAAGCTTATGGCCAATGTAAGCACCTTGCAAATTGTTGGGAATAAAACTTGCTTATCCAACAGACTGAATGGAAAAGTCAATTCACTATGGTTGATCAACTGGAGGGAATTAATCCAAACTTGATATATTTTTCTCAGAATGATGGTTTTGTCCTAAATAAATGCAATTTTTCATTAAAGTTTAAAAAAACAGAAGATATCTTAATTTCAACACTTGGAGTCCTTACCTAATTAATGTTTAGAAACTGCAAACTTATGCCAAGTAGTCTGGTTTACTATTTCTGCTGTGTATTGCCACGTATCTGACAGAACTTTGGTTGTGTTTACCGTTTACCATTCACCACATTCTTCAACTATTTTTACAGTTTGTGTTCTTTTTGTTAACAAATAATTTGCTCTTTTGGAAGTTGTGCAACATTTCCATTCATTTTTTTTCAATGAGTTCTTTCCTTAATATTTTAACAAGTCAAAGTCATATTTTGCATACTTCAGACTTTCATACGAATCATACAGATACATTTTTAATCATAGAGAAGGACAAGTTTGTCTGTGGTAATGAGCCTATTAGTTAATCACTACTCCTAGGTACTTCCAGTAATTGTGTTCTTACCGTTAACAGAGATGTGTGAAATTCAGTGATGAAACAAATTATAAAGTATATGTACGTTTTGGGGGTTGTTTTTTCAGTCAAGATATTGTGTTGTTTTTACGGTACTGAAAGTGCTTCAGTCTTGTCTGTGTTTAGGAAATGTTACCCTAGTTGCTCAGGAGAAACTACTGTGAGTATTTGTTTTCTGAGTGCTGTCTGTAGAGAACAAGATTTTAATAGGGTTATTTTACTTCAATTTCTTCAGCGTTTGCCCTCGCTGAGTTGATTGACAATTCTCTGTCAGCTACATCCCGAAATACTGGTGTTCGGAGCATACAGATAAAATTGGTAAGATAGAAATATTCCACTTCCTTTCATGTGTAGTTTGCATTAGCGTTTTTTTCTTTTCTGGTCCTTCTTTGGTTTTTGTTATTTTTTCCCCAAAACAGTTATTTGATGACTCTCAAGGAAAACCTGCTGTTGCTGTGTTGGATAACGGAAGAGGAATGACTTCTAAACAGCTTAACAACTGGGCTGTATATAGATTGTCAAAGTTTACAAGACAAGGTGACTTCGAGAGGTTAGAAAGTTTTAATCATTTTTACAATTAGCAAACTCTGCAAAGGCTCACAGAATATCAAGCCGCCTCTATATTGACGCTTAGCTAAAACCTGTCATTCTATGACTGCATATAAATAGACACATTTTTTGTAGGTAGAAGACAGAAGCATCGTAACACAAAACTACTCTTCTAATGTTATGATACTATGATAACATTTTCTTTTCTCATGGTCTTTTCTAAGCTGTCTTTGACTTGCCTACATCCAGTTAGGGGCATTCTCTGTTCTGCTGAGATTTTTTTATAGTGTATTCAACTGTTACCTGAAAGCCTTTCAGTAGTGCATTAAGAGATGCATTCAATGTCTGTTATGCTTCTGGAATAATGGATACAGGATTTGGGTTTTCTTCTTCTTTTTTCTTACAGTTCTTGAGCTTTGATCACTTTTTAAATACCTTAAGCCTAAGACAGTAGATGTGAGGATGAGAATCACAATCTCAATCCTGATTAATTTGTCCTATTGTAAACTAGTCTAAAAAATAATGGGGCAGTGGAAAGTGGTGGTATATATGAGTAGGGATTTTTTTGTATTGGAAGCATCTCCAAATAGGACAACTAGTACCTATCAAACAGCTGAAGATAAGAGCATTAAAAGTGATTCTGGGTTGTCTCATCATTTGTAAAGAAATTCACTGCTTTCTGAAGTTGCTGTAGGTTAATTTAGTAACAGTAGAAATGCACAGTATTTTTAAGCTACAGGTTTAAACTCTGAGTTGATAGCATTCAGTGTGAAGATAGCTGTGAATTATACCAGGATACCTATCTACACCTTGTTTTCATTTAGAATTGCTATGATTTAAAACCAAATGTTTGTCCTGTAATTTACTTAAGCTAGGTAAGACTAAATCTACCAAAGCTGACTTAAATACATGGAGTTTAATTACTGGTCGCATTTGTATCTCTCTCCAAGACTGTGTTTAATAGTTAGATGATATTATTACCCAATTTGACTCAAAAGTATTTCTGATGTCAGAAAAATCAGACTTGCTTTGTAATCCATTTTCATTTGTAAAAGCTTCATAGTTAATGTCTTGCCATGGTCAAAGGGAAAGCACTGAGGGGATTTGCCTTTTACCTTCTACTGTTAAAACTCTTATTATTGCTGTTACCACAGTACCTATCACACAGACCTGTTGATCATGTCCCTATTGCAGAGTTAACAATAGAGTAAAGTTTTTTCAGAGTAGTAGTTCTTGTGTTAGATTCTCCTTGCCAAGTGTTTCTTGTCTTTCATCTGAACTTCAATGTAAAAATGTTGTACATAGATAGTAATAAACAAAAGAGTTATTCAAATGAAGCGGTTGAGCTTGTATGACTAAGATTTACTAGAAGGGACAGAACTGTCTTATAAGGTGACTTAGAGTTACTCTATTATGAAGATAAATACGTCAAGAATTTTAGGTATGTACAATTTCATGTTGCCATTATAATAGGTATAAAGTGAGAGATTAATGAACAAAGTGACTGCAGGAAGAATTTAATGCAAGCTGTTTAGATCAGAAGTTTCTTCTTTTTTTGAATTACATTTGCCTTCAGAAAATTTATTAAAGCCACTTTTATTTACCTTCAGTGATCATTCAGGATATGTACGTCCTTTGCCAGTGCCTCGTAGTTTAAACAGTGATATCTCTTATTTTGGAGTTGGAGGCAAACAAGCAGTATTCTTCGTTGGACAGTCTGCCAGAGTAAGTAAATGTCAATCTTTAACTCTATTTTAAAATGCTTTACATATTCGGCTTGTTATTGTCCTATTGTTTAATCACAGCATTGAACTATTTCATTATGTTCATTTTAAATCTTATTTTAAATACTGTTTCTGTAATGACAACAGATGATAAGCAAACCAACAGATTCTCAAGATGTTCATGAACTTGTCCTTTCTAAAGAGGATTTTGAAAAGAAGGAGAAAAACAAAGAAGCAATTTATAGTGGATTCATTCGAAACAGAAAGGTAAATAGCTTTAATGCTTTCTTTTTTTTAATTGAAGCTTTTCCCAGGTTCATGTGATATCACTGTGTAATATTCTTGTAATACTTATCTGTTAATATCTTATTAATCATTTGCACTCTGGAGTGTAGAAGGTTGTAATGGGAAACTTGAAGACACTATTGTAGGACTTTTTGCAATTGTTTTTTCAGTTTAGCTTAAAGAACAGAAATGCCATATAGTTTAACATATGAAGTTAAGAAAAATATTTTAAAATACTTCTCTAAGAACAGCAACTGTTTTGTTCTATATGAATCATATGTAAAAACGTCTGTTCTCTGAGGTAGTAAGGAATAAATTAGGGAAACAAACTATGCTTATGTAGAAGTACTTGAAGAACTGAACTGCATATGGAAGAAAAGTCCAGCCACATCAACAAAACCCAGTGGTTTCACGGATCTTCACAAATTTTGTAAAAGGAATTGACTATTTGGGTAAAAATGAAAATGAACTGTCCTGATGGTTTCCATGAAGAAGTAAAGCTTAAGCAAAAATCTGCAGGATATGGGAGGACGACTGAAAATAACTATTCTTGGCACATTTTTGAACAAGGAGGTACATATAGCAAAGGGTGCAGATGAGCATACGTGGTTGCTGTGTGTGACAAGGTAATCAGACCTTGATTATAGCCCATATCTTGTGGGATGTGTCAGCATTCTAGGCCTTTTGTATGTATGAGAAAGGAACAGAAGGTGAATAAGTTTGTTATGCCAGTCTTGGGTTATTGCCTTGCAACAAAGACTGAATTGTCAGAAACATACAAGTTTTATTTTTAATCTGTGTGCAGTAGAGATGAGAATGTAGAGTCACAGAAACAGAAACTGCAAACAAAAGCAGACAACCACTGTTTTTTATAGAGGGCGGAAATGTGTTCCTTCCTCATTTGATGTTAAAAACGGGAGAGTGGGGGGGATTGAAAAGTAGAAAATAAGCTAATAGTCATTAGTTGAAGGAAGCTAGCAGAAGAAGCGGGATAAATACGTAAAGAATTCAAGAAGGTGGTACAATGAACTATTTGAAGTGTTGTGGTGGTAATATAAAATGACAGTTAAGCTGATGCAGTTTGAAACAAAAAAATTGCAAGTGAATTTCTTTTAGAGGTAAAATTTACTTGTAAATATCCAGGAGGAGAGAGATGATTTTAAGTGATTAGAAGAATAACTCAACAGGTGTGGAGATAAAAGGAATCATATGGCAAAAATAGAAGCTGTAATGGATTAGTGCAACATGAGAAGAATAATTGAGTCTTCAAGGCTGAGTTACCAACTCTTCGTTGAGTTAGTAAAGGAAGTTACTTCTGCGGAAAAATCAACTTGTAATTGGCATCAAACTTCAGACATTCAGAACAAAGCCAGAACATCGAAGAAAAATGGCACTAATAGCACCTCAGCCAATCATCTTCTGTTGATGGATAATAAGCACCTATCCTTTCTGCACTCATTTCCGTGGACCATTTAATATTGCCAACAAGGAAATAGTACTTTTGTTGTTGAGATGGAAGCTAGGAATGTAGGGGAAAGCACCATAGCAGATGATCAAGCATAGTGGGAAGGCAACCAGAGAATTTGGGAACAACATATCAGAAGTATTTTAGTATGTTGTACAGGATCGCACTTGTTCAGCATCTGTGTGCAGCTTCTAGGTCATTGTTCAGGTCACACAGAGGTGAGGATTCTGGTGTTTCTTTATTATCTGTCATCTCATCACTGTCATAGAAACAGCCTCTTACTTGGATGAAATCAGCAAGACTCTTAGGTTTAAGAGTCTGTGCTGAGAGCAGAAGAAAGCATTTAAATAATTTCAGTCTTTTTTAATAAATTTCCCACAATTGCTTGAATAATCATTGGTTAGGGAGAGCTCTTTGATATTTTGGGGAAAAAAAGTCTTAACAGAACTCCCTTGACTAAATATTTCACCATCTACAGTTAGATGGGACCTGTCCTTTCACTGACTTGATATATTTCCTTTTTGCCTGTGTTCCAGCAAAACAAGACATGAAGCTGCATTTGCTACAGTGTGGAAAATTATATCTTCTCAGGTGTACCAATTGTTTTTGATTGCTATAAATATCTCAATCTTTGTATTAAAAATAGCTTCTTTTCTGGATGCACTGAATGTAGAGGATTATCCAGTGGTCTAGCATGAAGTGTGACACCAACTGCTATTTTTCTATGCAGCTTAGAAACCTAGTATCATGACAGTAATGTACATCCGTCTAGGAAAAGATGATCAGGACTTTACAGAATCAGGAATTTCTCTTTCTGTAGTAATACTGGATATTTCAGCTGGAACTGAGGATTTGCCCTTTCTCTTTAACAGCAAAAGCATGTTTCTGCCACTTCAATTTCTGTTACAGAAAGCATCTTATGAATTTAAAAGCAATTAATTTTTTTTTCTGGCTTGGTTTTCTTAAAGACTTATGTCATGTACAAAGAATAGTTCCATTTAGTGAATGATGTAACACAGTGCCATATTAAAGATGATGATGAGATGAGGTGAAAATTAACTGGATCAGGGTTGTCAGATTCTGTTTGTTGACTTTAATTTGGAAGGTTTTATTTTAAGCATTAATCCTTTCTGATACTTTGCCTTATGTGTGCTGTATTTTTTTCCTTTTCTGTTTTTAATTCCTTTTAAAGCTAGTAGAAGTTTGGAAATTCAGTTTACATTGTTGTTCTTATTATTGTGCTCTTATTTTTTTACTCTTTTTGTAGCCATGTGACTCTAGTCACATCACAAGTGATGATGAAAGATTTCTTCATAATTTAATATTAGAAGAAAGGGATAAAGCGAGTTTCACAGCAGTTATCATTACAGGTGTACAACAAGATCATATACAGTACTTGAAAAACTACTTTCATCTGTGGACAAGGCAACTGGCGTAAGTTGTTGATTAAGATTTGATTTAAATGTGGACTACTAACAAAGTCAGATAATTATAGATTACTTCTTTTTTTTACTTTTTGTGCTTAGTCATTGGCTTTATTCCTGATGAAACCAGTTGTGTTTTAGTAAAAATACGAGTTTATTTAGATTTTTGAAAATTATAATGTGCAATTTTGTAATTTTACTTTGAGATTTATTTGTCACTTAAAATGTATTTCAGACATATCTATCACTACTATATCCATGGACCAAAAGGAAATGAAACTAATGCTGTAACAAAAGACCTAAGCCCTTTCAACAACATTGACATCCAGGTAAGTATTAATTAAAATTCTAATTTGATGGCAACTTATTTCATATTGTGCCTGTTTCTGTTTAATCTTGCATTTTGAACTACAGCATTTTAAGATATGTATGTGATATAATTTCTAAAAAGTACTATTGTTTATCACTGCAGCATAAGAACTAAAGCATTTTGCTCTGGCAGTTAAGATAAATGTCACAAATGCTACTTACTGTAGTTTTTTTGGTCTAAGGAAAATCAACTTGTTTTATTTTTTTCTAGATTTCAATGTTTGAAAAAGGAAAAGTACCAAAGATAGTTAATCTTAGAGAGATCAAAGATGACATGCAGACATTATATATAAATACTGCATCAGATAGTTTTGAGTTTAAGGCACATGTAGAAGGAGAAGGTATAGTGGAAGGCATCATCCGATATCATCCTTTCCTGTACGATAAAGAAACATACCCTGATGATCCATGTTTTCCATCAAGTAAGTGAAATGTTTTGCTCGTTATCAGTCCTATTAGAGATGACCCTACTACTCTAAATGGACCGTTTAATAAGATAGAAACTAGAACAATTTAAATTGAGTGTAAATGGTTATCTAACTTGGGTTGTGGCAGAACAGAAGAGTTTACACCCTTTTGGATGAACAGTTTGTCTATTGTGTTGTTTGTGTGAACCTCATCTTAGATTTTGAAATAAGAGGGTGTTATATGAAAACTCTTACGGAATGCAGTCTGATTGAATAATTTCCTCTTTCCTGACTGTTAAATCTTTGCTTCAAGAAAGTAACAAAATGCCCACAGTTGGGTTCAAGAGACCCTAAATAAACTATGATACTAACTTCGGAATACTGCAGTCCGTAATTTCAAATTTGTTTTATCTGGTCTTGGTGAGTTTTCAGATGCTACGGTTTAGAAATAATTTGTGTTGGTGATTTGGTTTTTTTGGACAAAACAAATCTTGAGTTTAATTGTGACAAGATTTCATGACATTAGAAGCCCATCAGTTGAAACTAAGAGGAAAAAGTAATATTAATCCAAATTTGAAATCTGCAAATTTGAAATCTACCAAATTTGAAATCTGCAAATTTGGTAGATTTTTGTAATATTATTCAATCATTGTTCAAAATTTTTCCTTAGCTTTCCTTAGTTTTTTTGCTAGCTACTTCTTAATGAGGAAAATACAAACCTAATATTGT
Source organism: Cuculus canorus (assembly GCF_017976375.1). Lineage (NCBI taxonomy): Eukaryota > Metazoa > Chordata > Aves > Cuculiformes > Cuculidae > Cuculus > Cuculus canorus. The sequence continues at coordinate 51,986,897 of NC_071402.1, forward strand.
ATATACTTAGCTTGATATCATGTGTACTGTTACTGTGCCTAACTTAATGTTTAAACCTTAATTTAGACTGCTCTGTGTTTTTATATTAAATCGGTATTTTAAAGAAATCTATTCATGGAGGTTGTCTCTTTTTTTAATCAAGAATTAAATGATGATGATGATGACGATGACTGCTTTATAATAGAAAAAGGTGCCAGAGGAAAAAGGCCTATTTTTGAATGTTTTTGGAATGGAAGATTAATACCATACACAACTGTTGAAGAGTAAGTGCTCATCTGTTTCTGCAATGTAAACCAATTTGTTTCTGTAGTGTAAAGCTGTCTTTATAAAAAAAAGGATTTCAGTGTCTTTCTTCTTTTGTTCAAGTTTTGAGTGGTGCGCTCCTCCAAAGAAGAGAGGATTGGCGCCAATTGAATGCTACAACAGAATTTCTGGTGCATTATTTACCAATGACAAGTTCCAGGTCAGCACAAACAAACTCACTTTCATGGATCTGGAGCTGAAGTTAAAGGATAAGAATACTCTGTTCACAAGAATGTTCAATGGACAGGTAATCATTTTTTCTGCTAAGTATTTCTTCATTGCAAAGTTTAATGCATGTAATATAGAAACCTTTACTCATTGGTCATTTTTTCATGTCACTGGATGCTGCCCAGTTTCTAAAGAACTTGGGCACTTTTGCAGGAGTTTGTAGCAGATGCTTCTCTCCATTTTAGTGAGCAGTAAAGATGACTCTTTAAATCTGAGAAAAAGAAGGTTTAGTTTTTTTCCTTTTACTTTCTTAAACAATGACTTCATCTAGTTGCTATATGACAGGTTTTGTGGAAAGACTCTTCGTTGAGGAATATGGATGCTGGGGGAAGTACTTTTTCTGGCTTGAAGTGTAGCTCTCCTAGAATTTTGTGGTGTTTTGAGGCTGAAGAATCCAGTCTTTTTGAATACAGTATTGCTGCATTCTTAGAATTGTTCATGCTCCTGAAGTTGTCAGACTGTAGTTTTGTAATACATTAATAATATGTATGTATTTTGTAATGTTTTTATAGGCACAGCGAATGAAAATTGACAGAGAATTTGCTTTGTGGCTCAAAGACTGTCATGAAAAATATGACAAACAGATAAAATTCACAGTCTTTAAAGGAATAACTACACGTTCTGATATACCATCCAAAAGAATGCAGAGCCCTTGGACAATGTATGCTGCAATAGAGTGGGATGGGAAGACATACAGAACTGGACAGCTGGTAAATTAGTTTCTTATTGGTGTTTTTTTGTTTTGTAATAGAGCATTTCAACTCCACAAAAGGCAAATACTATACATTTGATGCAGAAGTAATGTATTGACGCTAATGGATGTCTTCTCTTAACAGGTAAAAACTGTTAAGACTCTTCCAATATTCTATGGAAGTATTGAGAAGTTTTTTTTGTATGGAGACCATGATGGGGATATATTTGCCACTGGAGGAGAGGTTCAAATAGCTTTGGTAAGGCAAATATAAAAATGGGTTCACATACCGAGTATGCCAACAGAATCTTTAAACATAATCCTGGATCAGACTTGACTTTTAAAGAACTGCTGGAAATCATGGTGGGTTTTTTGAGATTCAGCAATCTAGAAATAATCAAGCTGGTTACTCTAGTTACTCTAGTTTTAATGTAAATATCTGAAAGTTACTATTCATTATCAATGATCTGATTTATTTAAATTTGCATATGAAGTAAAGTATCGCAGTTGGTATTAATAGTATCGTGCAGCCATTCTTAACTATTGTGATTTCAGCAAATGTTAGAATAGTTTCCTGTAGTGTTATCAGGTAGTATTTGTTAGCATATTGTGTTATCTTTATATTTACTTGTCTAGTCCCTTGATAGAGAGCTATTTCTCCGCTGACATATTATAGTGTGGTTGTTTATACCTGCACTCAATGTTTTTGGTTTTTTTTTAGGAACCTCAGGCATTGTATGCTGAAATGAAAACTATTCCAATCTCAAAACTTGACAGAACAGTGTCTGAAAAAGCTGTTAAAAAATACATAGAGGATGAAATGGCAAGGTAAACCCTAAATTGTAATTATTTACTTGTGGAGTACCTAATAACAGTTTTAGTATTTCTTTAGGAACAAAAAAAGTTCAGTTTTAATCCCTAATGAGATAGCAGTCAGCTGTTTCAGTAGAAATAAGAAACCCTAGAACTCTAAATCGGGAAGAATTTTGGGGGGATTGGGGTTGTTTGTTGTTCTTTGGGGTTTTTTTTTTTTAAAGAAAACAGCTTCATGTATATTCTACTAAAGGTAAATTAACCTGATTTAAACTGTTCGTTCTTTATCTTTCACTAGACTTCCTGACAAATTATCAGTAACATGGCCTGAAGGAGATGAGTTATTGCCAAATGAAACAAGATTTGCTGGCACACCAATAGGTATACCTTTTTCTTCCAAATACTAAAAAGTAAAATGTAGATTTAAAAATATATTATGCGCTCTTTTATAAAAAAAATAAAAAATCACTTATATTACACAGCATATTTTAAAAGTCCATTTTTCCTTTTAAATACAGGAGCTTTAAGAATAGAAATTTTGAATAAAAAAGGAGAAGCAATGCAAAAACTTCCAGGTACAAGCCACGGAGGTTCAAAGAAACTTCTGGTTGAACTCAAGGTTATTTTACATAGTAAGTTTTCCAGTATATTTAACTGAGTCTGTATTATTTTAAAAAATAATAATGGATAATGTATTTATTTGTGTACATGCATATAATACATGTTAGAATTTGATAGAAAATATCCCATCAGAGCATATGGTACTCCAAAGCCACATTTCAGGAAAATGACAGTTGCTTCAATGCTAAATGTTTAATGTCTTTATGCTTATGATTACATCTTCTGTCAAATCTAAGGAAGACCTGTTAGTTCTAGATTGTCTACTTAATATGCATAAGAACATGGTTAAAATGGACAGTCTTTCTGCAATAAATGTAGCAACTCATGTGAGCTGTGTAAAAGTAGGGACCAGGCTTGTTTAGCATCTGACGTAAAGTCACTTCAGAATTTAAAGAAATCAAATTTCTTGTGAGCTACTCTTTTGTGGGTTTTGTTTTATGGGTGCTTCACTTGATATTCTTACATTGCACTTGTTGGAGAATTACATTCTGTCTGAGGCAGCTGAAATTACTCAGTTGTGTGTTGAACGCAGAATTGGAAGGCTAAATTCTCTGAAAACTCTGGTCAAATATATATCTGAAATTTACAGAAATTTAAAATCTTGTTTGCTTTGTTTCTTTACATATGGAATGTAGAAATCTAATTCCTTTGTCTGATAAGAGTTGTAAAAGTACTCCTTTGAAGCACTGGGGTTACTGCAGTGATACATGTCAAAGGAAAGCAAACAGAAGTGTCTTAGCTTCAGTTTAATATATGTGTGATAAGACTAAGCACAATATTTTAATGGCACTTGTTGCATGGGGACTGTTTGCTGTTCATACCCATTGCCCGAGGTAGTGTACTGGGGCATAAAGAGGTTGGAATTAAAAAATCCAGTTTCACATAATACAAACTGTGTTTGCCAATAGCCTGGGGCACAGATTAGTGTTTGACAAGCTTAACTAATAGACCATCCTGACTTATGGATGTATAAACTTTAAAGTGACATGGTGTTTCTCTTGTGTTTTGTCAGTTGTGTTGCTAGGAGAAATAGAACTAAGTTTGCCCATTGCCTCTGATTACTGAAAAGTCTGTCTTCGAACCTTTCATGTCTCCTGACGAATTCATTGATGGAAGTTTGTACTTGGAAATTTTTTTACTGCTTCCTATCTTAGCTTCTGTTTCTAGTCAATTTAGGAATCTCCCTGTTCTGCACCAGAACTCTTTAAGCAAGAGTTTGAGCATGACATACATGTCAAAACTCAAACCCCTAGTCTTTTTTATAATATAAAGCTTTTATTTGTACTGAAGTGGTTACAGCCCCATGAAGGCCATCAGCAAACATCTTGTAATGTACTAGAAGTTTCTCTTTTTTTCGTAAGAGTGGAATACCTGGCAAAATACGCTGTGGACTGCCAAGAGAGTTGAGCTATGATGAACTTCTTATCTGGTCTGTTACTGGGGACCTTTATACAAGGCAGTTCAAAATTAGCATTTCAATTAGAGTTGAGAGAATGATAAAGACGAGGGGGTCTGATGGGGATAAAAGGAGCTGCCAAAGTAAAGGGTGGAATATCAGAAGAACCTAGACTGTGAGAAACTTCTTTTCCTGGCCTTGTGAGGAGCACTTTGTCCAAATTTTGGACAAAGGAATTGGGGGCTGTCAAGGCAGCTGGGGTATGAGAAATTATTTTTAATCTGGTCCATGAAGAGGTGGGACTTATAAGGTTTGACCAGAAAATAAGGTTATAGGTCAGAGCTGAGAGAAAGAGAAAGCTGAAAGGTCTAGGCGGAGCAGGAACGTGTAGGGGCTACCAAATGAAAGAGTAGGATAAGGAGAAAGAGGCTGTCTAAGGGAGGCATAGACTGCCAGGAGAACAAGCCTGTGAGGTTGTGGGTTTTTCGGTTTTGCTTGTTTTGCTTGTTTGGATGTGTTTTTTCCCATCAGCAGGTTGTATGTCTCAGGCTCGCTCTAAAATTTCAGGTTAAGGTTGATGCAAGGAGGCTGCTAGGAAAGAGGGGGCTACTGGGAAAGCTGAGTTTTGAGAATCTTTTTCAAAGTCATGCCTGTGTGGTTTTGTCTAAGTGAGGCTGAGAAATAAGCGTTTCCATCCCAGATTATTCTTAAATCACTCCTGATTACTCAATTAAATTGCAGATACCACTGTCAAAATACTCAAATAGGTGCTGTGGCAATAGCAGGGTATCTTTTCAGTTCTTTTGAGCTCTTCAACAAACTGTTTTCATCACTGAAGTATTTATTTAAGAAGTAAGTTGATTGCTTTTCTCATCAAGCAATTGTATTGGCATTTCCCTCCTGTAAATCACAACGGGGGATGGTCTTCAGATGCATCTCCCCATGCACCATTGAGTTCTTTCAGTTGAGCTAGGCTGTGGCTATTTTAAAGATGACATTAGAAACAAAATGACAGATTTTTTTTTTTGCCCCCTGTGTCTATGTATTCTATGGATTTACATTATAACCATAGCAGGAACCTTTAGTTACTATGTATTATATATGGAAAGCTTGTTCCTATAAGAAGCAAACTTTAGTGCCTATTAATACTCTGAGTAAAAGTTACCTTGTTTCTCTAGAGCAGCATTTGCTTCCAAACGGTTTCAGACAATAAACAAACCTTCCTCCTCCCTCTCCTCCGGGCAACATTGAATGAGAATTCTTTTCTGCTTGATGAAAACCAAACAAATTTAAATAATTTAGCTCAGCCATGTATTTTTTTGCAAAATCCTACCATGTCTCTAAAAATTTAATTTCATGTGTGTTTGTGGTAGTCATAGTTTGCACCAAGTGCAGCCTTCAGTATCTTGATGATTGTAGGGATACTGGTAAAATTGATAAATGTGTTTGTGTGGAGTTGTCCAGGAAATAGCATGGTGGTTAGGAAGTACTAATGATGCTTTCTAGCAAAACAACAGAGGGCAGTTCGTTAATCACTACTAATAGGAAGTGTCTGAAGGATTTTTCATCTACTAAAGGAAAAAAACTGAGAAATTCCCAAGAAAGTTCTAAATCTTTGTATGTGGCTCCACCGGTATAATTTAGTCTTGTTCAAATAAAACATCAGGATGCTTTTTCATCACAGAGACCACAAGAACAGCTTTGGATATACCTGATAACTTTCTTGTGTAGATCCACACTTGGGATTGTCTCCTCTTTCAGAAGAGAATATCAGAACATAACAGCCCTACCTTTAAAAGCCAGGGTTTTCTCATTTGTTCTCTTCCAAAATCCCATTTGATTAATTGTCATCTTTTCGTATCACTAAACACAGAATTATTAGACTTTCTTAATTTCTAGATAATTTTCTGCCTTAAACTGTCTGTCTGTCTTGAGGCAATATAAGAAGAAAGGTGTGCATCTTGCATAATACAGAGAGACTTCTCAGTTTAACTTGGTGGCAGTTGACACTGCAACAGCAAAAATGCACTCACTTTAGAAGTCAGTTTTCTCAGTGTTAGGAACTACCTAAGGTGGAAAAAATAATGATACAGGAAACCGTATTAGCTCTTACTACAAAGCTACTCATGTTATGTATGCAATTTGGTGCAAGAACAGGATCTGTAACAGATATACTTTGCTCTAGAACATTATATATTTTTACTAGATTTCTTTTTGTTCTTTATGGTCTTATTGGATCACATTTTGTATTTATTCTAAATTATATTTTTAAGGAATATATCAATGCCTCTTGTATTTTCAAACAATAAATCTCATTCTTGTATTTATCTTGGGTTATAGAACCAGTCACTGAAAAATTGCCCTAGTGTTTCAGTGTATTCTCTTTCTGGATGTGTCATAGTGCTGCAGAGGTGTTTATAAAGACACTTACAAGAATTAGGGGCAAAAAAGCAGTGTTCTTTTTTCCTTGATTATACCTTCAGACAGCTGCATGTTTTTACCATTGCTCTCATTTAAGTGAATTCGTGATGGTAATTTGTCAAGTTGATCAGTAGCCACTGTGGAGTGCACAGCTTACAAGTGCTCAGACTTAGGAGGGAACCTATAGAGCTAATAACATTAAACTTCACAAACCTACTGCTTTGAGTTTAATGTGTTTGAGGCTAGCAATTTTTAATTAAAATAGGATTAGGTATGGAATTTATTTTTTTTTGCTGTGATCAACATGATTAATTGTGAAGCTGAATTTATGTTTATTATATTTAGAAGTGGTAGTAATTATAATGAATTATAGTAATACTTGAAAAAAAACAAGAATTATGGCACAAAACCTAAATGCATGTATCTAATTGTTTTTCAGCACCTACTGGGAATAAAGAAATAATTTCCCATATCAGTCAACATGGAGGCAAATGGCCATACTGGTTTAAGAAAATGGGTAAGTTCACATATGCAATATTTTGAGTTTATTTATGATTTTACATTTTTTGGATTTCTAATTGTTTTTATATTTCTGATTAGAAAATCTTCAGAAACTTGGGAATTACACCTTGAAACTGCAAGTAGTATTGAATGAAAGTAATGCAGACACTTATGCAGGAAGGCCTCTACCATCTAAAACATTTAAATTTACTATTATAGGTAAGAATTCCAGTGATGCTAATTTTTTCTGCTTCTATTGTTTGTTTGATTCATTGCATATAAAAATTATTCATATTTTAGTTGAGAGTCACTTTCAGCACTGAAAATCAGCATTTGCATATCAGATATTAAGTATTTTCAGGAAAAAAAATTTGTCTAATAGGTTTTGATCTCACGTATAATGTGTTAGCTCTGTTCTAAAGTCAGTAAAGCGTTGATGGAATAAAAAACTTTTCCTTGATGTGAACTTTCTTAAATATACTTAATAAAAATAGACTTATACTTAATTAGATTCTCCTTATTTCCTCATGCCATTGGCTATTTAAAGTCTTTCATAAAACTAGTATTCATTAGGCCAACTTTCATTCGTAAACTACAGAGAAACGTGTTCAAAAATGGATTACTATGTCCAGTTTGGGGTGCATTTCATTACAACACAGAGACATGGACATACTGGAGAGACTCCAGCAAAGGGTCATGAAGATGAAGGGACTGAAGCATCCCTCATGTGAAGGAAACTTGGGAGACCTGGGGCTGTTCCACCTGGAGAAGATTTGTGGGGATCTTACCAGTGTCTATAAACACTTGAAGGGAGGGTGTGAAGAAGGTGGAGCCAGGCTTTTTTCAGTGGTGCCCGGTGACAGCACCAGAGGCATGGACATGTTCCCTCTGAACATCAGGAAATGCTTCTTCACTGTGAGGGTGACCAGGCACTGGCACAAGTTGCCAAACAGGTTCTGGAGTCTCCATTCTTGGGGTTATTTAAAAGCCATCTTGACAAGTTCTTGGGCTGTAGGTGGCCTTGCTTAACCCAGGTGCATTGGACAACTGTTTTGTGGACTTTATCTACAAGAGGGACAAGGAAGGGTGAAGACAGGAAATGCTACTTCCTTTGCATTTAATATTACAACGCATGCTTTTATCAATGGATGCTTTTATCATGAGTTCGGGGGGGTAGAGATAGCCTTTGTTTCTGGAAGATCAGTTGAAAATAGATACTTTCAGTAGCCTCACTTTTTTCCACAAAGCCTAGAGACTTGGAATGCAAACTATTGGGGCAGAAAAAAATTCTTTGTAGCATATTCTTCTAAAAGCTTCTGCAAAATTATTATTGGCAAAATAGAAGGAGATATTCTTGTATGATAATACTTAAAAAAATGTTTGGCATTACTTTAAAAGATTAATTATTTAAAACTATGTCTGAAAACCTGGCATTGAAGTCTCAAGGTACTTCTGTGAGATTCCAAGAAAAGAAAACCAAAATATCTTTCTCCGAAAGAATACATCAGTGAACCCTGTCTGCTCCTTCTTTTTCTCTGTTTATGGAAGCAAAAAGTGATTCTTGAAAGTTACTAAGTTGCATTTTTGTATTCTAAAAGTTATTTTTCAATAGTATTGTGGCTTTCCCCAGCATGGCGGCCTTCAATTAAATGTTCCTTCAGCCATAGCAACTGAAATGAACACGTCTCTTCAGAAAGGAATATATACCCTAAAAATCTAAGGCACTAATAGGTTGGTACTTTTTCACACAAGAAGGACCAAAAGCAACTTTTGCTATCTATTGCTGCTTTTTCAACTAGACAAAAGATAATTTGACATTTTTAGTGTCTTCAGTCTTGAAGAGTGAATCAATCTTTCAGGTCTTTATTTTTGCAATGTTTTGTGTTGTTTTAGAGGCAGCCATACTCATGCTCGTTATTCTAAAATATTATAATTTGTGTGACATTTATATGTATAATCTAAAAATCCAGAGATGGAAAATTAAAATCAAAGCAGATATCAACAGCGCCTTTGTCTGAGAAACAAATTATTTTACTTCTCTAGCAGCAAGTTCTTATTCAGTGTTTACAGTTGTTCTTGGTAAGCTAAAAATAATTATCAAATCAGAACTGAACTTTCTAAGTCAATCTAAATTTTGTGGTTTTAATTCGGACGTTCTTTTTGGTAGCTATTTACTGTGACAAGACAGAAGTTCTTTCACTGTAAATAAAATTCTAAACATTGTAAGGTTGAGATCTTATTGTTAAAAATTATTTTAGTGGTTACAATATAAGGTAACATTTTCTGTCCTCCCATGATTTTCACATCTCTTGTGCAAAAGGCGCTCTGAGATAATGATATCTGTAGATAGAGAAAGTAGTTGTTAATTTGAGTTGAGAATAATTTGATAGGACATCTGTCTACCATTTAGCTCAGCACTGCATTGCTGCTATGTTCAAAGGCTGCTTGTCCAACACAGTTTTATTCCACATAACATTACTCTGATCTACAGGCTCCCAGTTGTACTGCTCTTTTTGGTCTCATTTTTTAGTGTCTGATAGGAGGCAGTCTGGCAGAGCCACATTTCACAGGAAGGATGCATTCAGATTTCTTTTTCAAATGCCTGTCATTACTCTTCTCTGTCTCTCAAATTTGAGACAGTTTTAGAACAAAAATGTTTTGATTTTGTTTGACCAGAATTAAAGCAATTAAATGCTTAAGAAAAGCTGTCCGCTTTAAGGTGCTGTATTGGTGTTCAAAGTACTCAGGAAGTTTTGACTGTTCTGTTATGTTTCTATTAGCATAGTCTATTGCTGTTTTGTTTTAACTATTATTTTTATGTTAGTGTAATTTAAAAAAAGAAGTTCAATCAATAAACCATGATTTGGTTATGAGTATTCTGAACAGCCTGTTTACTTATAGGTAGAAAGCCATTTGACTTAATTGCAGCCTTAATTAGGAAAAAGCCAATGAACACACATAATTCCTTAAAAAAATTTATTTTTTCTCTTAGAGGGCAAACCAGAGAAATTTTCAGTGGGTCTTTTGGAGCTTCCTTTTCGAGTTGGAGTACCTTTTAATATTCCTTTGGAATTGCAGGATGAATTTGGTCACGCAACACAGTTACCATCTGGCATTAAACCAGTTCTTGAAGCTAGGTAATTCAACCATGTCCATTATTAGCAGTACTGTTGTTGTTGTTGTTATTTGTCCTTACTTCATGTGACATTAATACAGTAATTCTTTGTGGGTTTTCTGAGTAATACACTGGGTTCTTTTCATGTGAATTAACTGCATTTTTGCTTTTATTTTCATAAGAATATCTGAAAGCATTTTGTATATTAGAAGTGTTTATTTTTAAATTGATTTGTTTAATATGTATTTTTCAAGTGGATTGACATTGAAGTATCAAGACATAACTCCAGGAACGAAGTGCGTCATTAAGGGTGTCACTGCTAAAGGCTGTGTAAATAGTTGCCAAGGCAAGGTAGGCTGATGAATTTAAACTTGAAGTAACATATTTTAAAAAAAGAACAACGTCTAAGCAAATAATGTTTGTGTAAAATGTATTGTCGCTTATTGTTATCCAAGTTTGGTTTACACTAGTGACTGCAGGTATTTCTTGGGATATTTTCAAATGATCTCTTGCAGCTCTACCTGAAGCAGTTTCCTACAGCAACACTCTGTTAGCTGATGAGACTGGAGCTGGAGGGGCTGGGCAGCACATGGGTGTGTGGCTGAGTGCATCAAGCATGTTAAATCTTCTGTCTTACTTTAAACTGGTGCAGAAATTGTTTTAAGCCAAATCATCCTGGTGGCTATTGCACTGAAATAGCATAGGGAACATGGAAATATTTCGTTCTTGGAGTTGAGATGATGAATCTTTCCTAGACATTTCCAAAATACTGTTTTCACTTCTGTAGCAAACATGTCATGCAAATCCAACCTGTTACTGATGGACCCTCAGCACCTGGTCAAGCTGATAATTTACTATAAAAACAAGAACATATGTTACACACCAAAAAGATTTCTTTCATAAAACAAATTTTAATGCTTCTGATAAATACAGATATCGTTATTTAAAAAAATAATTTATAAATCATACGTATGGCATATTTACACTGTATTCTGATCAGATCTTAATCCTTTCATTTAGTCCCGCAATCTAGCATAGTGACTGAGGTAGTTGAAGATACCAGATTATACTGGTGTTAGCGTTACTTAGAAAGAAGCAAGTAATGTTGTTGGAGGAAAGGTGTGTAGAGAGAAGAGGAAACATACACCTGCCTATTGAAAACTGGAGGGGATTGAATGTAATTAATTTTGTAGGTAAAGCTCAGAATTTAAGGTGAAAGGCAAGAATAATGAGAGAAGATGGAGAGGGATTATGGGAAACAAAGTGTGTAGGAGCAAAAAGTGGCAAGCTGTGGCAAGGTATAAATTTGATGTGGAAAAAGACTGAGAGTCATTTAAGGATTTTACAGTACAGAAATAATACCATACCATAATAATGGAAGATATTATTTACTCACATTGCTTAATTGCATAAAGTGTTGGAAACAGTACAGGAACTGGCACTGAAAGTTGTGGTTCTAATTTATATGCAAAAGGACTGTTAAAGGTGGTAATGAAAAATTATGGCAAAAAGCAGGATGGTGGGACAACAGAGGAAAAACAACATATAATTTTAAAACATAAATACAGTGTAATTTTCTATGCTTAATTTAAAATAAGAAGCAAATATGAGTATAGGAGAAATTGTCAACAACTTGAAAGTTAATTTTGAAATGGTATCAGAACAGCTAAAATATCTCAGAGGAATACCTAGTAATAGGATTGTGGAAAGAATTTAGAAGGAGAAAGTGATTGAGAGAAGAAAAAAAGGAAGAAATGGAAAAAAAATAGTCAATGCTTTTTGGCGAAAGAAGTATGGAAAATAATGTTGAAGGAATAATTGTGCCAAATGAAGAAGAGAAATTTGATTGAGATAGGCACAGCATCAATGAAGGGAGCACTGACAGAGAAGAAAGAGGAAGCAAACTTCATTTACTTCTGTAGTCATTGATTTAATTCCACCTAAACCAGTTAGGACAGATGTATGTTTTGATTGTGGGTGGATTCAAAGGGAAGATTTTAAAACAAGTGTGTAAGCAGTATCAAGAAGACTATTCTTTTCTAGGGTTTAGAAAACAGTCAAGAAAATGGTGAGGAAAGAACTATAAATAATATTTCTTTTTTCTTTTTTTCATTTTAAAGTACTACAGTATAGACTTGAAAGCAAAAGGAAAGTAGATAAAGGGAAAAGAACTTCTCTGAAGGACACAGGTGTTGAAATATGAAAAGAAATTAAGTTAAATATGTAAACTGGTTAATTAGAGGCAGGAAGTAGTGCAGTGTTAAAGGAGATAGTATTAAGTATAATGTGTACTGCAAAAAAGAGGTTGAAACTAAAAGAAGGGAAGCATAAGAGGAGTGTCTGGTGCATGAGTACAAAGCTTGATTGAATGATCTGCTGAATAATTCAACTTACTAACATTAAAGATCAGCTATCAGCTATGCAGATTTCCTATGGTTTTACTTCCTACGTTATTTTCTTCTTCTCCCTGCCCTTTCTCCCCCTCTCCTTTATCTTTTTTTCTTTTCAGCCCCCCAACACGTAACCTTAGTATGTATTGCCTTCCTCTTTTCTCATGATTCACTGTTTGATTTCGTGGGGCCAAGACTTGCTGCTTGGCTTGCAGGCAGACCAGTATGGTTGGCTGGTTAGTCAGAGCTGGAGAGTTTCCATGCACCTCTGTGGCCAACTATCAGCTGGGGAGTTCACGTGTTTGATATGGCTGCAGTTGTGATACACCCACCCAGGTTTCATTGCACTTTCTTCTTCTCTTGCCCAGGAAACCAAAAGAAGTTGGAGCCATTAAGATTATTGATTAGACTACTCCATTCTCTGATATTAATCTGAAAATCAGTTTTAGTGATACAGTTCTACAGTAGCTGTGTTTCCTATGGCTTTATTCAAAGATGAGATGGATGATTTGTAGTGCTTTCCTTCAGGCAATTAGCTAAGGAATAACGAACACAGAACTCGAGGACTTTTTTTTACTGATACGTTTTTTTCCCCCCACTAAAACATCCTCTAAGCAGGCAGCCACAAGTTACGTTAGCTGCTTTAAGTAGTTTCAGAACCATGTAGTTTAACATGCAAATGTTAATAATAATGAACGTCTCTGGGGATAATAACATGAAAAAGACAGATTTTATTACAGGGGAAAAGAAATGATTTGCATAGCGGTGCAAAAAACTTTGGATAGACTTCTGAAATTTACATATATATAAATTGATATGACTGAGGTAATCTGTGATCTGGTTTAGTTTAAGGTTAATATTTAAAATATTCTTTTTATTAGAACTTCAATCTGAAAGTTACTCTTCCTGGTTTGAAAGAAGACACACAAACCTGTAAAATAAGATTGCAGCCCGGTAAGTATCCTTAAAATATTTAGTGAATTTCTATTGGACTTTATTCTGACACTATTAATGAAATGCTTCTTCTCCCAAGAAAGCAGAGTATTTAGTGAGGCATAAACCAAAATATTCTAGCTCATCCAAGCAATGACTGAAACTAAGTAAAGCTAAGGGCATGTCATTCTTGGCAGGAATAACATCAAACTCACAGCCCAGTCTTGGCCATTATTCTAGCAGCTGGAATTTGCTAACTTGAGACTGATTTTTCACTTCCTTTTAAATAATTTAAATCTTTTTCTAACCTAGCACCACTGAATGAGTGAATTTCTTATCTTCTTGATTTTCTTCAGCATTAAGCCCTTTAACCTGTAATAATCTGCTTTGCCCTGTTCTTCCTGTAGAAAACGGCTTGTGAATGAATAAGTAGCTTGTTCAGTTTCTTACCCCAGCAGAGGGGGGCATACTTTAGCAGTTGGGATTGTGTCTGAAATTTTTAGTGTCATATGGTAGCTATACCATAAAAGCAGTATAGAAGTCTGTAAGTCCACTGCCTTTACCAGTATTTTACGTTTTGTGGATGTCTTGATACTGAGTGATGCCTCTTATCCCTTGTTACCTTTTTTTTTTCTGGATTTTGAAGATAAGGTATAGTTTGCAGGCTGATTTTTGGCCTCCCACATTATCAGTATCTTGACAGCTTGGCTATAAAAACTTGAGGTAGCAAAGACTGAAATCCAGTGTCTCACAGGTTGTCTAAAATATAACCACTATTCTGCATTTGTGTGTTTTTACAGGCCCTCCTCGTCAACTGAAGGTGAAACCAGATTCTGAAATTCTAAAGATTGAAAATGGTACCTCTTTCCCCTTCCAGGCTGAAGTACTGGATGAATCGGGAAATATAACAGCACAGCCAAAGCTGGTAGTCCAGTGTAAGGTAAACTGCATTTTATTACCTGTCATAAGGATTTTGATACTTACTTTTTCAACAGCTGTGAGAAGAGCCTATTTTGGATAGAATTTGTTATCTTTAATTATACTTTAGAAGTTCTGTGGCTTGGCAGCCATAACTGTGACTGTTGCCTCATCTGTTATTTGTCATTTAATAAATTTCAGAATCAGGAACCTGGCCTTAGCTACAGTTTTTAAGGTATCTTAGGTCATATTTGCTGTACGCAATTGTAAAATTTGTTCAGGAAATAAACTGCATACAGCTTACTTTTGATTTTTTATAAAGATGAAGATGCAATTCTAGTGCCTAAAAATAAGATAAGACTTACCATAAGTACTTATCTAAGTTCAGAAAGGATTGCAGGTATTGCTGTGGCTTTTAAAGTAAAATGCCTGTGCCCTTTTGGACCTAGATTTTATTTTTTAACTCAGGAAGGTGACTTTTTTAATTCTAATGAAATCAGTTTTCTGACAAGAACAGGTAAACAACTAAAAATGTCTTTTACCACTGCAAAATAGCCTACATTCCATTTACACTTGGAGTTTAAATTCTGTCTAATTTGTGATTTTTACCAAATTTATGAAAAGGAGTGTTAACAACCTCACTGAATTTATTGCCAGAATGGCGAAAGAGAGTAGTGTTTCTGTTTTAATATAAAACAGTTTCTCCCATACATCTCTTAATCACCTGCAAAAAAACATAGGTGTTGATCTTGCAGGCTTCTGGAAAACCAAAATCTATTACGTTTCTCTGTAAATAATCCTATTTATTTCTAAACTTGTACAAATAATCATTTCTAGAATAATCCTAGTTGTTCTGTAAAAGAAACCTGAAATTTAATTTATATTTTAAATAGTTTTTAGGTGCTTCAAATCTTCCTGTATATTCTGTGGACTGCAGTAATGCTGGAACAAACATTTTGACTGGTCCAGTTATACAGGTGCAGAATATCAAGAAAGACCAGATGCTGAAAGCAAAGTTTGAAGTACTTGTAAGTATTGATTGGGATGTTTGGATGAAGAAAATATTGAAAACAGCTTATTGTACTGTCTTGGTAGTGTACTGAAATCTTATATGAGTCAGCCCCTATAAGTTACTGTTTTAGTTACCATAAGCCTGATGATCAGATATCTGCCTTTTTACCTCTCTGAGAAGTCATGAAAAGGCAAAGAATTTTTTCTATTTCTTCTTCGCCTCCTATTCTTTATTTTTTAAATACCTGAAGTGTGTTGAAAATTTCGATTATTTCTGGGGGTTTTCTTTCCCTTTTAATTCCCTGGATCCTTTGAAGAAATTGCCTTCATTGCACAAGCATTTAGAGTCAGAATCTGTATGACAACACGTTCGCCAAAATTTTAGTGACGAAAGAATTTTTTTCAAAGGTTAAAAAGATCATTAGGTATTTGTAATGTTTCAGTCTTAAAGTTCTTGAAGTTTGAATTTTTTAAATGGCGTTTAGCATCCCAGTTCTCTGGTAGTCAGGAGAGCCACACTGCTGGACAAAATAGGACTTGTGGTGTTCTACTCTGGAAAATGTGTAGACAAATACTAATATGACGAGATGACCTATATGAAAGGATATTTATCATTACTCCTAAGTATTTTGTAAATTTGTAACTTAGTACTTTTGGAATAGAAGTGTTTTCTAAGCAGCCAGCATCCTTTCTGGTATCTGTTAAAAGATGTAAGTATTCTGACATATTCTTTCCATTTACTTTTGACAAATCAAGCTGATTTCATGTTTGGACACCCAATCACACCTAGTAATCCGGAGTAGTGTCATAGGCTATTATGGAGTGATATTTATGCATGTATGTATATTTAATATCTTAATTATGTATCTTTTTCTTTTCCGATTTATAGAATTGTAAAGATGTGCCACCAGTGGAAAAAATTATTAAACTTCTTCCTAGTAGTCATGTTGCAAGACTGCAGGTTTTAAGTATGGATGGACAAAAAGCTATTCAGATTAAACATCAGGATGAAATTCACTGGGTTGCTGGTTGTGCCATGCGCAACCTTATATTTCAGATGTATGATGAAGGAGAAAGGGAGATACACATAACTCCAGCTATGGCAGAAAAAGTCAAGGCAAGTACATTTGAGTAAACAGCAGTATAATATGGGCAGGAGACACAATGTTGATGGTCTAAAATCCATACACGTCAGACTAGAAAATGATGTTCCTCAGGGCTGTAATGGGAACTTCAGTCTCTGCTTAATCAATCTTAAAAAAGAGCTATTAAAATTATGTCCCTAATGACATTTAATGAAATGTTAAATAATGCTTCAGGGTAGTATTATGAAAAACAGGTTAATAGTTCCCAGTGCTTCTCCTAAACACAATAAAATAATTCCAGCATAGTTATGGTTCTTAAGGACTGGGATTTTCCCAGTATTTAGGACCCTTGTATAGACATGTTCCTTCATGAAGATTCGCTTACCTGTCTTACCCTTCTGTCTGTGTACATATGAGCCTACTACAAAGGTAGAGCTTTGCCAAATATGTGCTGCTTTTTTGTAGCGGTTTCTCAGAATCAAATTTTTCCTAATGCAAGATAAAGGAGAGAGACTTAACGTATGGGGTTTTTTTGTTCAGAGGCTTTTTAGAGTGATTTTCTGTATTTGGGAAAATAGCACTGGTTACTGTTCGGAAATGCACTGGCTTTTTGTTCGATGGTTCTATTGCCTGTATGTTAGTTAAGCATATTTGGAATGACAAGCAATGTATTATGTAGCTAGTCGTTAATAATTTAGCTTTTGATTAATTTAAGAAGTTTTCATTTTAGGTTAACTGGACACCTAGAATTAACAAAGAACAGTTGATTCAGGGATTATTACCCGATGTAAAAGTACCAACATCAGTAAAAGATTTACGTTACTGTCTAATTACTTATCTTGATGACCATGTGTCTTTGGAGAGTGCATTCACAGTCAGGTTTGTTCATTTGAAATATTTTTTTTATGAATTATGTTGTTGGCAAAGGATTGTAGATCTGTACTTTGGTGTAAAAAAAATCTTTCTACAGATGCTGAAATAATGAAAGCTGTTGGCAGATTAATAAGGGAATGTAGGTTTGCTTGTGTGGATGGGTGGGCGGCACAAGTTGTTTCACCTGTGTGAAAGACTTTATCAAGATCTGTTTGTATCCTGCCCTATAATCACTTTTGTGAGTATACATACACCAAAGAAGATTTTGCTATCTTTGAAAACTTTCAGTAAACATTAGCGTATAGAATAAATAGTTTTACAGAAGAGTAAAATCACTGGTTAGTATAGAGAAATATCACTATGAAGTTAATTGTTACCCTTACAAAGGTTATTACTTTGAAGCTAAGACAGTATTTATCTAGCCAAATGCTAGATGCCTGCATCTGGTATCTCAGTCAAAACTGACAGTCTGTAAATTGAACTTTAAAATTCCTTCTTTATCACTCTTAGTGAGTCTAGGCAGTTAGCTCTACTTACTGTATCTTTATATAGCGTTTTTAAAGATTAATCTGATTCTAAATTATTTTGATTTATTTCATGTGTTTTTAATATTTTAAAATTAGGTAATTAGTTCACAACACACTGATACCAGGAATAAATTTGCAGCAATTAACCATTTCATAGATCTGCAATAGAAAAGCCAAAATTATATGACCAAGCACTAAAATTCTATAAAATGTTGGGAGCATAATAGCCGTAAAAAGCTGTCCATGACGCAGCACTGTCAGAGACATAAAAATTTTCAGTTAAGTAGTATTTTCTGTTTTAAGAAGAGCAGAAAAGCAGACTGAATTGTTACCTCTTGTATCAATTCCTTGAAGAGAATTAGAAGAGTGGATTGATTTACTAAATATTTTAATACATTTTTGCTTGTCATTGAAAGGGAGTCTCAAGTCAGGGAACTTTATTAGGTTGGTGCAAAAATAATTGCTGTTTAAAACCATCAATTTTAAAACTGCATATCTCAGCTTTGAATAAAATGTTATTAATCAAAATAACTGTTAGAGTCTATGCATTTTTGCTAACAAGAAACAAGTCTGTTTATGCTGGTAGCATAGAATTCTGAGGTACTCGAACTGATGAATTCTTCAAAAGTGTTTTTGATTGCCACTTGGTTGTGGAAAACCTCTTGCAGGAAATTATTGAGATGCTTAAAAATATCATAATCAGTAGGAAAGAGGTCTGGTGAGTAAGCTGAGTGAAGTAGAGTTTTGTAGCCCAGTTTGTGCAGCGTCTGCCGAGTCATTTGCAAGACACTTGGTCAGGCATTCTCAACGGAGAAGAACTGGTCCTTTTCAGCTGACCCATGCTGGACATAAACATGGTGATTCTTGATGCATTTTGTTAATTTCCTGGCAGTACTTCTCTGCTGTGATGGTTTCACGAGGATTAGTGCAGTTGTAGTGGACTATTCCACTTGCTGATCACCAAGCAGTGACCATAACCTTCTTTTGATGCAACTTCAGTGTACGAAGTGTTTTGGTGCTTCACCTCACTACAGTGGTTGTCTCACAGAATCCATTTTTTGTCACGTGTCACGATGTGATCAAGGAATGGATCATTTTTTGTTGTGCAAAAGAAGCACAGAGCAGACTTCAGACTTTGATTTTCCAGCTGGGTACAAATGTCAAACAGCTGTTGAATAGACAGCATTCAGTTTGTCTGCAATCTTTTGAGTTGTTTTTTGTGGTTCATTTCAATAATGGCCTTCAAGTGGCTGTTGTCTTCCCAAAAGGATGTCTGTGACCCTTCTCATCTTCAAGGCTCTCATTTCCATTACAAGATTTTTGGAACCAGTGTCGAGCTATGCATTCGTTGACAGTCCCCTGGCTAAATGCTTGGTTGATTTTTTTGCAGTTTCTGCTGCTTTACATCCCCTTTTGAACTCATACAATAAAATCTCTTGAATTTGCTTTTTTCAATCTTTAATTTCACAGTGTGTCATAAAAAACTGAAAAAAGTGAAAACAAAAACATTAGCATGAATAAGTAGAGCAAATTTCATACTTTAAAATGACATAGAACATGAATACAGTTAAATAAAATTTTAATTCAGAATAAGCATTGCAGTTTTACAATAACAAAAGTAGTTATTTTTGCACCAACCTAATATTTAGGGGTTATTCTATTGTAGGTGTCAAAAAAATTAACTGGAGGTCACTCTAATTGGATTTTTAAAGCTTTCAGTGCAATTTTTAGCTTGGAACACACAGAAGAAAGAAAAATATTGTGTGGGATAACTCCTAAATAACATACAGGTGTCATACTCTTAAATATCTGGAGAGACAGTACATAACGTATGTTAAAGGTACTATGTAATTTGTGTCCACACGAGGCTTAATCCTCTAAATATGTGCAAGGATAAAAAAGAATTCCAATCACAAGTGAGCAATAAGTTCTGTGTGCTTTATCATGCCTTCTGTTATGTTATGAGTGATTACCTTTGTGAGAATGATTGTAAGTCAATTTTCATATATTGACTCAGACCACTTCCTGATGAACCCAAACACATTAAGTGTAAATTAAAAGGACCGAACACACTGCGGATGGGTGAAGAACTACAAAGTGAAATTGGTGAGTATTTGCATATCCTTCAGTTCATGTAAGATACATTTCTTTTTCGTTGCACCTTATTAGCCTGTTGTGTATACGGGTGTCATCAAGAGTGAATTATCTTCGCTTATTTAAATATAAAAAACAGGTTTACATTTTCATTCATGAAATTTTGACCAGCCTTCTCTAATTGCCATTTTACAGTTCTGGAGTTACTCTCTGATATGATTTGCCCTTGATTTTTACATTGAGACATTCATCAAACTGAGTTCAAATTGTAAATTTCTCTTTAGTTTCTCTCTACTGAAATCTTACAGGTTATAGCAGCATTCAGACTATTTCAAAGGCACCTACTTCAGTGTGAAACATTTTAAGGTTAACTTTAACCTAAGATGAAGCCATGTTAGGGATCAATGTTCTCAATCTCATTTGGTTCCTGTATGTAGTTACTACATGGTAGAGTAAGAAATTAAAAATTCTTACAGTATTCTGGGTCATTGAAAGCTTGTGTGTGAGCAAGGAGAAGCACATAGGACAAACTAACAGGTTGAAGAACAGCTTTCAATATTAAGGGTTTTTTTTCCTTTTAAATTTGTAGCATGAAATAATTTTTGTATTAAAAAATTGAGAAGCACAAATATTTGGTTTGAGTATATAGACATAAGGTTTTTTTATGCCCTTTTAATATCCACAAGATGAGAGGATCTTATCAATGTATATAAATGCCTGAGGACTAGGTGTAAAGAAGATGGAGCCAGGCTCTTCCCGCACAAAGCGAAACAGAGGGAGTTCCCCCTGAAAAGCAGGAAATACTTTTTCACTGTGAGGGTGACCAAACACTGGCACAAGTTGCCCAGATTGATTGTGGAGTCTCCATCCTTAAAGAGTTTGGAAGCAATCTGGCCATGGTCATGGGCAACTGCCTCTATTTAGCCCTGCTTCAGTAGAAATGTTGGACTAGGTGAATTCAGAGGTCCCTTCCAACCTCAGCCGTTCTGTAAATCAGTGATAGTCATGTCAGTATTCTCTGTATTGTGTGTGTGCTGCATGCATTTGTATTCTGTATGTTGTTAGTGTTTCATTAAAGCAGCTGCTGAGGTAATAATTTTAATCACCATCTTTTTTTAACAGAGGTAATGATTACAGATCAGTATGGAAATCAGGTTCAGACAGTGACATCTGCGTGTGTAAATTCCCTAGGAGTTGCTGGGCCTGGACTTGACAAATCAAATTTAAAAATAACTTGGCAGGTATTTATAAGATGTCATATATTTTATGTCTTTGTGATCTTTGTGTGGTAATTGTCTTAATCTGTCACAAAGAATTGAATCAAAGCTGTGGAAAGGTAGTCAAGTTAAACAGTAATTGATAAGCTGTGAGAAGATAGAGGCTTAAGGCATTAAAATCATATGATCCTGTTCTAATCAATACAGCAATGTCTGTTAAAAACCTTATCACTGCTGCAGCTATACAGTAAGGAGACCAGTTCACTTCATGCTGGAGTCAGGTTTTCTTTTTCTAGTCTATTGTTCTATATCTTTTCTTCTAACTAGTTTTTAGCCGTTTCTTTTGTGTTAGTTTATTGTGGTATGGTGGATGTTATGATCTTTTGAAGAACCTTGTATAGCATACTACTGATATATTGTCTGTCATAGTTTATTTTAAAATGCATTCTATACCTTTTAAAATATGTTAGATGTGATAAGTTGTATGTAACTTATACATTGAAAAACAAGTTCCTGAGAAAAGCTTGAGTTTGAAATTAATCGCTTCTTGCACAAGAAGTCACTTTAAATTTAACAAAAGGAACACAATTTGTAGTCTACTTTTTAGTCCACTGCCTCACAGTAAAGACACCGAATAGTGTCGAGAGGGATAAATATTAGACTATCATATTGAAAAGAATTAAAAAAATTGTACTTCTCTTTATTTGTTCTTGATAAAATCTTCTTTTTATTTCTCAATAGGAAAGTACTTTAACAATGATAGTAACAGGTATTCGGTTTAAACCTTGTGTAATTGGAAGCAAAGAATTGTGCTTCGCTTGGAGAGAATTTTCTGACTTTCTCAGACTAAATTTAACTGCAGGATTCCCTGCTAAATTGCAGTTTGTGGACTGGCCAGAGTTAGAAAAGGTAAGTTGAACATATTTTGTTTGGAAAAACACCATGGGGTCACAAATCAGTGGGTCTTTTATTGCCAGAAGCTCTTGGAGCACAGGACCCAGAGCTGAAAACCCTAATTTCTTAGTACTTCCAAAAATTGTCAGAACATGACAGCTATAGAGACATTCTTCATTCCATACAGGGTAACAGAACATAAGCAAAATTAAGTAAGTATTTTGCAGTTCAACTATATAGACGTTGTTTAAATGGGACTGTAGATGTGAAGCAGTTTTGATACAGTAGCTAATTGTATCTCTTTAACTGTTTATTCTGTCCCATTTGCCCTTCTGCGTGTGTATTTTTCTTAAACCTGGTGCAGCAATTTTACTGTGAGCTGGATCTTAACACTCATGCACTGCTCTTCACGAGGATACTGTCTGTAATGGTGGTACTTGTTGGCAGTGTAACTCTTCTTTATCTGTTACTGGTTTTTTTTGATGTTTAGGATGTAAGAAGACAGTCCCAAACTTACTTAAGTTTACAAATGTTTACAGTCAGAAAGTGAGGAAGGTAGCGCAGTACTTGTAGCAAATGAAAGGAGGTTGTGGAGAGGAGGGAGCTGGCCTCTTCTCCCAAGTGACTGAGGACAGGACAAGGGGGAATGGCCTGAAGCTCCGCCAGGGGAGGTTCAGGTTGGATATCAGAAAAAAATTCTTCACAGAATGAGTCATCGGGCGCTGGAACAGGCTGCCCAGGGAGGTGGTCGAGTCACCTTCTCTAGAGGTGTTTAAGGAACGGGTTGATGAAGTGCTTAGGGACGTGGTTTAAGGGAGTGTTAGGAACGGTTGGACTCCATGATCCAGTGGGTCCTTTCCAACCTGATGATTCTATGAAAAGGATGGAGATTTTTGGTACCACCCATTTATTTGTTTGGTTTTTTTTTTTATGTGTCAATGTTTATGTTGGCTATTCAGATGATAGTGCTGAATTTGCAGCAGAAAGCAAAATAGGAAAGTGGAAGCAGGTAGAAGAACATGGATCTCTGAGTAGACTACAGGATTAAAGATTGGTATGCCTATCAAAAGGTTCAGTTAGTATCACAATTTTTGATTCTCTAGAAAGCTGT
This sequence comes from Cuculus canorus, assembly GCF_017976375.1. Lineage (NCBI taxonomy): Eukaryota > Metazoa > Chordata > Aves > Cuculiformes > Cuculidae > Cuculus > Cuculus canorus. Next base: position 52,010,039 of record NC_071402.1, read on the forward strand.
CAAGGTATATCAGAAGATAAAAGGTTTAGACAGTTTGCTCTTTCTACAAGAAAACTGATAAACTTCTTCAGAAGCATGTCCTTCCTTTTACTCACATAAACACGAGTAACCCATGCAATTCCATTCAAGTATTGCATTTCGTAATGACAAGAGAATGTAAATGGGAAAACTATAGAAATACCTCATGGAGTTTTACAATTCTGTAATGGTATAGCTGTTATGGGAGGTAAGCACTGTGGAAAAGGCAGACGCTATTGCTTTAGGGATTCCTGACCTGCTATGAATGTCTAATACAGCCAGAACAGAATAGTATAATGCATTTGTATCTTTTCCAGCCTGTTGCGGTGATTAATGGTAGAGAATTGCAGAAGCCCCTTATTGTTCAGCTGTGTGATCAGTGGGGAAATCCATCTCCTGAACCTAATGTCAAAATCAGCCTTACAAAGAGCAGCAACTTAAAGGTAAGCATAGACTTTATTATGTGAACTTTGTTTAACACCAATTTCTGTTGTCATGTCTAAGTTATCTTCTTCTTTTTCAAGATGTTTCTTCAAAAGTTAATAAAATATTGTAAGGGCACAGAAGAATAATTAATCTCATAATAGAATGTCAATGAGTAATGTAAACAGGACAGGTATCTCAGCTCCCTTTCATTATAACAATCACAAATACAATAACAGTCCAATAGTACGGTGTCCAAGTGTATTTAGTATACATTTGAGATCTTCCACTAAACCTTTCCCCCGATTCTGCATGCTTACCACGCCACTCCATCCTCCACTTTATCTGAGGTAATTTACTGAAAAATAATAATGATCATATGGCCCAAACTGGAATTTTTATCTGGTGGTTCCTGAATGCATGGCTTACCATCTGTATGTGAAGCTAGTCAGCAGGGCTTGCTCCCTATTTGATTATCTCCATGCGAAGTGTTGGTGATATAAACTAATCTAAAATAATAGGATGCAAATCTAACCCAAATTTAAGTGGTTACTGTCCTTTCCACGTGTGAAGTAGGAGTGTCAGATGTTCTGCATGTTGGTCTGTACAAAGAAAGGAGTTTGACAAAATACTTCATGACAATTTTGGTTCAAGTTATTGCGGGGCGGGGGGGACCTGTCAAATGTTTCTAACTGTCAGTGCAGAGACTTTCATGTTGAATGTGTACATTATCAACACAGGATATATTTATCCACCTCTGGATGTGACATCTTTTCATGCGAGGCTGGCCTTGGTCCCTTTTTGTTCCCATTTGCCATCATTTGTGTCCCTCGGTTCTCTCAGAACACACAACAGACAACAACTTCCTTTTGCTCATCTCCAAGAACTGTACCACAGCCACACCTTTCCCCAAATTTAGCTATGCTCCCATTACTTATTTTTATTGGATTTTTTTTTTTTAAGGATATTTCGTTTTATGTTGAACATTTTTCTTTTAACTCTTTTGAATCTCTTGCCATAGAAGCCTGCCTGATCATTTGGGATTTTTTTTTTGTTTGCCCTAACTATTGCCTCTATGATGGCAGCTGCAGCTCCTCAGAGTTTCTAGTTATATTGTTCTTGAAAGTACATACAGCCTTGACAGTAAAACTATGTGACTGTGCTGCTCTGTCTTTTCAGATGATATGCCTTCCTCCGGGAAGGACCAGCACCATGTCATAGAAAGTCTGTATGCTCTTTATCCAAGTGGGATGTGTGCAGGAGAAAGTATTCTAAAAGCCAAGGTGGATCATTGTTATGATGTCTTCATTTCAGTGCACTCTTCCAGAGCTTAAAACCAGCATAATTTCTAAGACTTAGTTTCATGCATTAGCAGAGCAACCAACTGCTATTTGCTGAACAGACATTGGATTAGTATTCATCAATATTTTTGAGAACCTCTTTTGAGAAATGTCTTGCCTTGGTATTTCAAATAGGTTGTATGCAACCTGAAATTTGTGCTGAAGTAGCAAAGGAAAAGCAATTTAATGTCAAACACTATTCAGGTAATGAAAAATATTTGCATCACATTGTTGTGTCATATCATCAATGAAAAAGTTGATTTCCCTTGTTAGAGAGGAGTTCATTACAGAAGAATTCAGAATGTATCCATGGCTTGCTTTGCTGTCCTCCAAACTTTAAAGCTGCTGTCTGAGGTTCTTTTGATACATTGACAAGGCATTTCTTAGCTGGAGCTAAGGCAGCACGCACACACATATGCATAAAAAACAGCTTCAGCTTATTTTAAGAATATATTATGTTCTTTAAGATTCACATCTGTTTCTACAAAAAGACATGCATTCTGTATCTGCTGCACTGGAGTGCATAGTTTCAAAACGTTCTAGTTGATGAGGGAAATGAAGTGATAGCTTTTCTGCCATTTAATATGTAAAGACAGGTATGACTTAATGGTACTGCCAGTCATAAGGGTTCACTTTCAGTGCGAAGAAAGTAAATGCAGCAAAGACAGAGTGTGTAGATGAAACATCTTGAGGAACACCAGTGAGTTAAAGGAGAGTTGTTTCCTATCAATGAGATACAATGATAATTCCTTGAAGTCAAGAGTAGAATTTATGTTGACTTCAAAAGACTTGGAATCAGACCTATTTAATGTGCTAGGTAAATAGGAATCGTATAAGGCATTTGTGGTATTATCCTAAAGAAACACTGACAAGAAGTTACCTATCACTATTAGAGTTTGGTTAAATGCCGTTTCTTACATTATAGAGATTAGTTCTTGTTTGTCATTGAATTTTGATAAATAAGGCTAAATAAGGATAAACAGGTTGTCTATCAGTCTTGCAGTTTTGGCACTGTGAATATAATGGGGGAAGAGGGAGAAAAACACAGATCTTTTAGTTGTTTTTACTACAGTTGTATAATTCTTTAATTTTTACTACCTGGAAATCTCTATGAAGACTGAAGAAACAGTAATAAATAGTATGTAGAAGGTTTTAGTATATAGAAAATATACTCAGATTAACATGTGCAGTGGATGGCATGGTAGCATCAGTAGCAATTAAAGAAATAACATTAACAAAATATTTGAACATGTTCATGAAAAGAAATATCCTTGTTCAGATAAAGTTATTGTCTTCAAAAACTGGCAGAGAAAATTCTGAAACCTCTTAATACTGTATTCTTAACAGTGTATCTTTCTGCATTTTAGAGTGCAAAAATACGAAGAAGTTATTGCTCAGATGGGAAGACAGTATGTAGGCAAATGAGATACACAATTTATTCTAGGCCTTGATATTCCTTCTGTGTTATTGAAAAAATAAAAAATTATTTTTTTTCACAGGTTGTTTCTTCAAACCAGCAACATAAAACAGATGAAGATGGTAGGGCTAACCTGGGAGTTATTAGTATTCATGCATCTAGGTAAGTAGTGAAAACTATGTGGAAAAACATGGATTTCTGAAATGCTGCTTACTTAGATGTATTTAGGCCACACATTTCATAAAGTACTTATGAAGAATCAATCTGTAGCTAAGGTCAAATGTTTATGATTTATCTGGTCTTCCACCAGCACGTAGTGAGCTTTAAGAAATTAATTGCTTAACTAAATAAAACTCAGTAGCTGCTTCTTTTATTGTTTGAGAAACTGCTTACTGTAATTTTCTCAATCCTGTGTTTTCTGGCCATGGTAAAATACAGCTGATAATTGGCAACCTGTACCTAGTGCAAGTGGTGTTACAAAACACTTAATGTTTGAAATGTACAGAGTTTAGTGACCAGATCCAGACACTGTGCTTTCAAAGTAGGAGCATGTTTTAAGAGTATTGAAACCCCACTTCCTCTGGGTGCTAGCCAGTGTTTTAAAGGATTTAAATGTCCTTAATGAAATGTCCAAAAATTTTTATACATGTGTATTCATTTTTGCTTATTTGCAATAGAACTAATGAAGTCCCATTTCCTGCAGATAGGTGCCCTCTGGCTCCTCCTTCTTCATGTCAGTCACTCCGGCTCCCCTTACCGTGTCCCATCTGGCTTTTCAAATCCATAATTTTATATCCTACTTCCCTTCACAGTTCTGCTGCCCACTCCCTGTATCCCTGAGCTTTTCTCACAAGGCTAGGGTGGCTTTAGATAGCTTAGAAGCTAGCAATAAGTGCTTGTTCTTAAACTTTTGAGGTATTTCATAGCAGTTAATATTTTTGCATTCATATCTGCAGGATTTGACCCATAATATTATTTTACATTTGAAAGAAAATCTATTTTAAACTGAGCACTACCATTTATTTGTGATGCCCAAGTCTTGGTAGAAGGATGATGATTTTTAGTTATCAATATTTTACTGGAGGTTAGAAACAGGTGTGCTCAGTAGCAGCATTGTACATTTTATGGCATAATCGAAAGTTGATGGGGAATACAGCCTCTATGCTTCTAAATATCATATTCCCAGTTCTGTTTAAAGACTTAAATTTCAGGGGTTTAGTACTATTTAAATAAAAGAGTTATTCTATAGTAATGAAGTCATTAAATACTTGGAATGCACTTTGTTAGATGTGAGTTGTACGCAGATTCACTCTTTGGAAACTGTCAGAGCAGAATGATTCTTAGACAGCAAACCTTACTGTCTTCTGCAACTTAACAGCTGTAGTTCCTAGTGTCTTACAGAGAGGCAATGAAACATCATCAAGCTGATGAATATTAAAGTAATAAATTAAATTTAATAAGCAATTATCTTAAGAATATATTAAACTTATGCTCTTACTTGTCTGACTTTGCATTAACATATGCTTTTTTTTCCTTCCTTTTACTACTGTTAACTTTTGTTTTATTTTACTGTGCTTTTATGTACGTGATTCAGACTTAGTCTGTTGAAAGTTGTCTTTTTGGAGGCAATGTTTTATACAAGTATTTATGCTTGATTTATATTTCAGAGGAGAACACACTTTGCAGCTTAAAGCCTTATACAACAAGACCGCATTAGATTGTCCTGTAATCACATTAAATGTCCTGCCTGATCCTGAGAAACCTGTCCGTTTGAATGTTAAATATGACAAAAACACTTCTTTTCCAGCAGGAAGTACCTTCCCTGGTAAGTATAAGGAATCTTTGGTGGAAACCAATCACTCGAGCTTTGTAAACCTATGTAAAACTATTTTGATGATTCTCCTGGTGTATTTTCTCTACCTTTTTTCCCAGTCAGTTTTCTCTGTTCTTTTTAACAGCCATATCTGAGGTGATTCAGTAATGCTTGAAGAGAAAAGATATATGCATCATCTTTGGAAAGCATTTCAAAAGACCTCTTATTTATTTGTTCAGAATTATTTGCTTTATTTGTCTATACATGGTAAAAGTTGAGAATCTCTTCTCCATCCTCAGTGAAACACGATATTTCAGGTTTTGATCTTCCCAAAAAATGATCTGAGCTAGTTCATGCATGTTTTCTCTCATCTCATTTTCTGTGGAGTAGTTACAAAGGAGGTAGCTGTGAAATTATAGGCCAACTGTGAGCCAAGAGAAGCAAAAAGTGATCAGAAGAACACCAGGGACAGTAAGAAGTATTATTCTTTTTTGCTATAGTCTCTCAAAAAAGGATGATCTTTGCTTTCTAACTAAGGCTGCTGAGTCATAAAAGAAAAAACAGTATCTCTTGTTATATCCCAGTAGTATTCTCAATAAGGAAAACAAATAAAGAAAAGCAAGTTATGACCATGAGGAAACATCTTTTGCTAAAAGCAAATCAGAATTTGAAAGATCTGCTTGTTCCTATGAGGAAACTTTGATGTGAATGAGACCTATACTGTCTAATTCCACTAATCAGGAAATAAGTCTTCTTTACGATAACCATGGGAGATAGAATTCTGAATTTGCCAATGAAGTCTAGAAATTTACTAGCCCTTCTTCCAGAAAATTTTCGTGTCTAATTTGCAGTAACACTATTTGCATTATGCAACCATGATGCAAAGATATTCTTCCTAAAGCTGCAGTTCTGTCTAAACAAGTTAAATAGAAAACAGGTAGTTTCTGTCACTTTAAATAGAATAAGGAAGGCAAAAAAATACTTCAGTAACAATTTATTGTAATTAATACCAAAAAAACACTTGGGACTTGGGAAGTCTGCTGTATTTTGTCGGTGGTACCAGTGGAGGAATGCAAGGCACTTTCCAAGCTTTTTTTAATTCCTATTTGATCCCCTCCTTGGTTTGAAAAAAAAGGAAAAAAAATTAAAAAGCCAAGTTTGAGTCTTCAGCAGATGATTTTTATACCTATTTGATGAAGTAAATACTAACAAATTTCCCATACTGAATGGTATCCATTAAAGAATTAGTGATTTCATACCTGAGTTAATTTATAAGTTACTATCTCTGATGTGCTAATCCAATTTGCAGTTTTCAAAAGTTTCAAGAGAGGTCAGGGGAATTTTTGATCATAAGATGTGTTTTCAGTATTGTTCCACTGTTGGAAGGAATATAAAGAGTATAAGTCAGTTGGTACATGGACAAATGTAGAAATGGAAGCAGGTTGGGAACCACGTTGACTTTTGTACAGGAAGGTGGTGCCTTGCAGATGTTTGGAGGAGTTTGCAGTTGCATGAAGGGGAGTGATCCTGCTGATATAGAGTACTTGGTTTCTTAGAGAGTTTTTGACAAGTTCCTTAACCAAAGGCTCCTAAAGCAAACTGTTATGCAACACTGTCCTTCCTACACTTCAGTCTTTCTCATGCCTCTAGGTGGACTTAAAACCAAAGAAGTTGTCTCTCTAAAGAATGTTTTCAGTTCTGTTGCTGTTTCACAGTGTGATTTCAGCACAAGCATCTGAATTTTTCCCGCCCGTTCTTGGTACTCCATTGTAAATGTGACAAATGTCTCTCAGGGGTGGAAAAGAACGAGAAAATCTGCTTCATACAAATGCATTTGTTGTATCCCAATCTTGTATGAAATACTTGCAACATTTACTCAAAATTTAGAATGAAAAGGATTTAATTTAGTACTAGGAGTTGAGAAGCAAAATATGAATATGAGGCCTGTGGTGTGGAAGCTTGTTTCTTGACCAAAGAAGGTTCATATTCAAGTATAATAGTTATACTGTAATAACATGATGAGCCAACATTTTTATGGGAAGAGGGTTTTTTGTTCTTTAAAATACTTCATTCAGTGCTATGGACGTAACTAAATTCACAAGGTATTTTAGTTTTGCCTTCAGGTAGCATACTGTAGAATCATAGAATCACAGAGTGGTTTGGGTTGGAAGGGACCTTTAAAGATCATCTAGCTCCAACCCGTCTGCCAAAAAGCCATTTTTCGAATGTAGTGTGTAGTATAAATCAACCAGGTCTTGAAAGAGGAAGAAAATTAAACAACTTTTTCAGCAGAGAACATGCTACCTATGGCATTAAGTTGTGATATAAAATTAGATATTGAATTTCTTATTTAAAGCCTCATATTTAATTGCCATCCTAGTTATTGGACTTACTGGGGCACTCAGGTGCGCCTGAGGGCCAGCACGATAATCTTGGAGGAAGTCATGCCTGAATTTTTTATCAAAGCACAGTCCTTCTTTAAAGCGCAAAATTCAGTTCTCCATGAGCAGTACAGCTTCAATTGCACGTATGAAATCCACTTGTAATTGTAGTGTCAAAGTGCTTGGTTCACATTTTCAACTGGAAGAAGGATGGCTTTATTCTAGTTTGGATTCAATTTCCTACAGACTACTAAACTTTCTGTGGAGTATATATGAAAAGCTAAATTTTTCAGATCAGAATTAAAAATGGCAAGTATATTTTGCCTATAGAACAGTCAACAGGAAATGAAGGAGTGAAATGTGTCCCTATTTCCCGCTTCTAACAGAGTATATTATATTAGTCTCTAAAAAGTAGCCAAACTCCACTTCAGATTCGTAGCCAGAGTCCTCCATTTTATTACAGTGTGGCTAATAGATGGGGAAAATGGGAGTGCTGTAGTTAGTTTCTTTCCAACTGCACCTTTCTATCCAGTAGTTCAGGGCACCACAGTATAAAAAGGATATCAAGCTACTAGAGAGTGTCCAGAGGAGAACTGCAGAGTTGGTGAAGGGTTTAGAGGGAAGTCATGTGAGGAGTGGCTAAAAGTCACTTGGTCTGTTCAGCTGGAGAAGAGGAGACTGAGGGGAGACCTCATCACAGTCTACAACTTCCTCACAAGGGAAGGAAGAGGAGCAGGCACTGAGCTTTTTTCTCTAGTGACCAATGATAAGACGCAAGGAAATGGCAAGAAGACATGCCAGGGGAGGCTTAGGTTGGATATTAGGAAAAGGTTCTTCACCCAGAAGGTGGTGGAGCACTGGAACAGGCACCAACCCTGACTATATTCAAGAAGCATTTGAACAGCACCCTAAGACACATGGTGTGAGTTTGGGGGTTGTCCTGTGCAGGGTCAGGAGTTGGACTCAGTGATCCTTGTGGGTCCCTTCCAACTTGGGACATTCAGTGATTCTGTTTTAGTGGCTAAAACAATTTTGAAGGAAGAGGGAGATCTGGATCTCCTGTCCCTGAAGGAAGGAATCAAACACTTAAATAGCAAATGATTTTTCTTTCCTGAGAGCAAGAAGGTCTGGCTTGCCATTTTGATAAGATGGCAGACCTGAAATTTGAGGCTTTTTTTTTTAAAGCAGACATTGGATAAACTAAGTGGGGTTTTTCCTAAGGATTGTCAAATTACAGGGCTAGGGAGAAAAAGATTTCCATTTCTGGTTTCTTTTTTTTATTATTATTGTTTGTATTCTACTTGGGATGCAGGTTTTCTATGGTTTTCTTCTAGGTCTGTGGGAGATCCAGAGACACAAATTCATAGAGTTTGGTCGTCTTAATTCTGAATAAAAATAATCTTAAAAAAAATGTTGTCTTTCATTCTACAGATTTTATGGTTAGTGTTCTTTCTGAAGATGACAACATTATTAAAAATATTAATCCAGCAAGAATTTCTATGAAAATGTGGGAAACACAGAGCAGCGGAACTAGGTTACCAATTGATGTAAGTCATCAAAATGCATTTTTAAAATGGGTATCAAAATGCTGGCATAGAACAAAAATATTTGCAGTCGAAGCTTTCCTTCGGTTAAGTTACATCTATATTCTGTTCTAGATTTTAAATAACAAATATTACATAGCAGTCATATTTGTTTCTCAGTATCTGTCCTGTTACAGGTTGTCAGACTGTTCAATGTCAAAAATATAGTATGGACAAAACTGCTACTGCTCTTCAGAAGCTTGCTAATAGCAGGGAGACTATTAAAGTTGCTACCCTGAATTTTGCAAAGAAAAGATTCTGAGAATTAAGAATATGAAACTAAATCTCAGGTGATCTCATTGAATAATATATGGTATTGGTACTGTAAAGCACTAAGACTTTATAGCATATTATGAGTAAGGTACTTTAATTTTCTGTATATTGCATTAAATTTTATGCATCTTTTCAGGTTGCAACATTTAGCTGTAGTAAAGTGAAGGATGACAAGGAAGATGGCTTCTTTTATTTCAGGTATAGCAGCTTTTGTTTTATAATTACTGATGCAACTTACTGTACAAAATACATAGAACCATAGAATAGCTTGGGTTGGAAGAGAACTGAAAGATCATAGTTTGAAATAGAAACAAGTGTTAGATTTTGTTAATAACAATATGTTATAGAATGAGTATCATACAGTCCTACAAAATGCTAAAAGCTATAAAGCTATTAGCAAGATACAGTGAACATAAGGATAGAATTCTTCCCTAGACATGTTTGATATTTGTTCAATCTGAGAGTAGAGAAGAAACAAGACTAAGATAATATATTGGAATACATGATGAGAAATGCTGGCAACAAAGGGACTACATCATCTGCTTGTCATTTGTCTACTAACGCTCCTTGATTCTTTCAGTGTTAAGTTCGACTGCTGTAGATTTGCAGGCTGGACAAAGTAGACTTCACTCTGTATTAATACCTTCTGTGGTTGTGTTAGTCCTAAACCATGACGTTGGCCCTGTCAGTTTAGGGGTTTCTTTTCCCGAGTAACAAGTGATAGAACGAGAGGAAATGGCCTCAAGTTGTGCCAGGGGAGATTTGAACTAGATATTGGGAGATATTACTTCATTTTACTTCATTGAAGGGTTGTCAGGCATTGGAACAGGCTGCCTAGGGAAGTGGTTGAGTCACCATCCCTGGAGGTATTTGAGAGACATGTAGATGTGATGCTTAGGGACATGGTTTAATGGTGGATTTGTCAGTGTTAGATTTATGGTTGGACTCGGTGATCCTAAAGGTCTTTTCCAGCCTAAATGATTCTGTGATTCAGATTCTGTGGTTACTTATTGCTGCCAGTGTCTGTGGCCTCACTGTCTACCACTTGGTTTCTTTCAAGTTTTCCTGTCCTTGGCACAGTCACAGGTGGTTTTCATGTATTTAACACCAATGACATGGGTGCTATTATGCAGTTTTAGAACTTTTGTAACAATTGTGAAATGTCTTCTTTTTCTAAAACGTGTCTGGCTAGATGGTGTTCAGCTGTGAGATCCTTAGAAGATTATTTTACAACTCAGTTTTTTAATGTATCCTGACAAGGCAGGTGGTACTTTCAATCTTAACCTAGATAAAATGCAGAAAGGAAGGTAGAATTCTTTCTTCTCTGTATAAGATAAAAAAGGGGACAATCACGGCCCATTCTAGAAATAGAAATTCTAAAAAAAAGCTTTAGTTTTTTACAAATTAGGCATTCCAGGGAATCTTGCATCTTAATCCTCCCCAAATGAAATAAAAGGAAACAAATCACTTAATGTTATTGACAAAGCAGATATAATGCTGTATGTTGAAAACAAAAATCTCAACCAATTCAAGAGGGCCACAGGTCATCCTCTCAAAGTAATGTCTCAGTTTTGGCGGGAGACTGTTTGCGTTTCCTCAAAAATATCCAAGTATTTGTAAGTCACTGTTATCCCTTGGTAAACACTGCATCAATCTCTGGCTGCTATGTGGCCTTTCTTGCTAGGTAAAGTTCTGTTAGTAGCAGCAGAAGTACAGACATTTGTCTTCACTTGTTATTTTGATGTTAGAGATTCTTTGCCCGTAGCCAGTCTGGCTCTTTTCTCTCTTGCTCTACTCAACCTTGGCCACTGGTCCAAGTTACCCAACTTGGAGTTGTGTATGCTTCCTCAGTAAGAGAGGGAATTAGCTTCTCATATTTTATGTAAATTCAAGCCAAAGGATTAAATTTGTAAAGAATTTGTTGTTGCAGATCTAAACATTTCTATGTTGTGTTTCAGTAGCTTTATGAGAATTCATTGAATAGAAAGTGAAATGAGGTGGACTTGCAGATTTCTGATAAGGCTATGAAAAACTTTCTCTCGATTTGTAGAGACAAACTTTCTTCAACCAAGTTTCCAATAGTCTCACACTAGTTTTTGAGAGACATTCATAGTGTTCTTGCTGAAGGAGTTTCGTGAAAGAGTACTAAAATATATCGTGCCTTAACAGGGTACTCTTAACTAGTTTGGAGGAGTACTCAGAATTCCAGTTGCTTGCTTGCTTACATATTTGTCACTTCAATATTGACTTGCTTTTCCTTGGGTTTTGTTTTTGATTGTTTAGGGATAAAGTGGTTCCAGAGAGAGTGGGCGCTTACAGTATCCAGTTTACCTTTGCAATGGATAAGACAAATACACTCAGCAGTGACCAGGTTTGAATCTATAATTAATTCTAGGTAGCCATGAACATGTAATGCAGAATCATCTGGGAGAAATATAGTACCTTGTAAATTCAGAATGCAAATACTTTCATTGGCAAGCTTTGCAAAAAATATGTTATTTTTGATAGTTACTTATTTCAAACTGTTGATTTCAGGTTATGTTTTCATTAGTTTTTATAACTATGCAGAATTTTGGTGGAACAACCAGGCTGCCTAATTTGCAACCTGTTAGAACTGTTCTGTGGTCATGCTAATTTATTTCAAGGTTGTCAGTAATATTCACATTTATTTGTTTCAGTATTTTTTGAGCAACCCATGTGTGCAGGTGAATCACAGTGAATTATATCAGTCTTTATTTTATTTTGTTTTGTTTTATTTCATTTTATTCTTCCTCCTTTTTCTGCTAGATTATAGTTGAAGTTGTACCTAATGACCCTGTACGCTTGTTACCTGATCCTTCACCAGCCACTCCAGCAGTTTCCAATGTACGATCACTTACTAGCCGTACACTGGTCAAGGATTTATACCTCCATATAATGGTAACTATACTTTGATAAAAAATTGAAATTAGGGAAATATATGACTGCTGAAAATATGTTGGATTTTGCTGTAAGGCACTGCTGCTAGCGCTTTGCAGTTTAACTTCATGAAAAATACATAAGTCAGTGATATGAGAGGGGCATCTTGTTTTATTTAGATACCCGTGACCAAAATGAAGGCATGCATTCCTTGCTGTCAGGCATCTCAATTGAAACCCATTTCTTTTTGCCATAGGAAAAAAGTGTTTCAAGAATAGATTCTAGTGGGAAAACACTTACATATACAGCAGTTGTTTCTCTCCATGATTTTTCTTCCAGGAGACAATTTCTCTTAGAAATCTTGCATTAGGAAAAATAAGGCTTCCTGATTTGAACATTTATGGGGTACTGGGAGACCACTTACCAGTTACCGCTGTGGACTTGCGGAGAATAAATTTAATTTATCACCACTGAAAATAGGTTTGGGTAGTGGGAAACAAAAGAAGTGAAACACCACCTTCTGCCTCGCCCTTTCTTAGGCTCAGCTTTTCTCCATACTTTTCTACCCTTCCCCAAGTGATGCAGAGGGATGGAGAATGGGGGTTGCGGTCAGTCAGTAACAGCTGCTCTCTGCTGCTCTTTCCTCCTCAGAGTTTCACTGTTTCCATATGGGTCTCCCCATGAGCTGCAGTCCTTCATGAACTGCTCCAGCATGAGCCCTCTTCACAGGGTGCAGTTCTTCAGGAAACACCCACCTGCTCTGTAATGGGGTCCTCCGTAGGCTGCTGTGTAGCTGGCTGTTCTGCCATATGGTCTTTTGTGGACTGCAGGGAAATAACAATTCCCTTGTGATCTCCCCACAGGCTCCAGAGGAATCTCTACTCTGGTGCCTGTAGCGTCTCCCCTCTACTCCTCCTTCTCTGGCCTTGGTGTTCCCTCTGCTCTTTTTTTTTTTTTTTCCCTTCTCCTCTTTCTTAGCATTTTTGCCCTTTCTTAAATATATTTTCCAAGAGGAAATGCCACCTTGGCAGAGGGGACCAGCCATGCCCTGCAGTGGGCCGGTTGGAGCCAACTGACAGCTGCCATGTCCAGCACAGGACAGCCCCAGCCGCTCCTGCAGAGGCCACCCTGCAGCACCTTGCCTTGCAAATCCAGTGCAATATATAAATGCATTACTTACTTCATTTCATGCTTCAAACTAAATTTTTATCTTTTATTTACAGGATGAATTCAACAACCGCACTGGAATTGATCTAGTTGGCAAAATAATAGCAAAAATTAAGAGCCCAAATGAAGAGAATATAGAGATCCCACAGTTTCATGGGAAAGTCAGTACAATTGAGTTTCCATTTGCCAGAGGATCAGCTGAAATTGTAAGTGTGGCTGAAATATATAGTTAGCTCCATGAGCAATGGAGCCTGTTTTCCTACAGTTTCAAAGTTGATCTTAAACTTTGTTGTGTTTAGTAGAGGTTTAGTTTGTGTTGTAGCCTTCCCTTACTGATGAGTAGATAAATTATTTCTTCTCTATTTGGTTGCTGATTTTCATAAGACCTGAAGGAAAGACATTCTTTAAGTTGGTTATCCTTACCGAGTGAGGGAAGTTTGCAACTACATTCTAAAACCAAGTTAGGGACTGGGACATACAGGGGGATCCAGGATTTTTTCCTAATTTGTATTTCACATATAAATAGCACTTTACCACTTTGTTGTTAAACCATTAATATTAGTGATAATTTACGTTTTTATTTGTAATACTACCTGACTGTAATATTTTAATGTTATTTAGTCTGACCTCTTCACAGATACGTAATTAAATTTTACCAGGTTCTCTTTACACTTTGTCAAGCTAAATAGGTTTACATAAACTTTGCAGAAAGGCATCCTATCATCATTTGAAGAATTAAAGATAAAACTACCACTTCTCTTTACGCTTTGAGTCGTTAGTGCCCTTGACTGTTAAAAATGCTTGCCCTATTTCAATTTGAATCTCTGGCTGTAGCACCAGGCGTACCTCTAAAAGTACTGCATATTGTAGTTACATCATCGTGGTCACTTTTTCTTCAACAAATACAGATTGCATTTTTTAAACCTATGAGTTCCAGTTTGTAACAGTTATTACAAAGTATGATATAAAAGACACAATTGTTCAAAACGGGCAAAATAATCCCGGCTGAGTGTAGAGTCACACATTTGTTCTGAGTGGAATGATCACGATATTTCCCTTTCAAGCCTGCAGAGAGCTCCAGTCAGTAGAACTATGTACATGGTGAAACAGGTATATAAAGATTTTTCTGAAGTTACTACAGCATCACATAAGAATTAAGAGAGCCAAAGTATACTCCTTCATTTGGTTCCTCTGGTTGTCACATGTTTTAGTAGCCTGAAATCTAAGGAAATCTTCAAACAGGTAAACTGAAGGAGGATCCAACTTCTTAAAGATGTTTTCTCAGCCTCCTTTTCTACCTTGTTCACTAGAAGCAACTCCCCAGAAGCATCAATGTATGTTAGGTGTATTTGTTGCCTTAGCAACAAATGCAAAATTTCACATCTTGGAAATTACCACAATAAAACTCCAATAGAATCATTAAAATCTACAGATTCCACATAGAAACTTATTCATAATATGTTTTATTCAGTATATCAGCTGCTTTTATGGAACTACATAGATGAAACTTAATGACAGCATAAATAATTCTCTGTTGATAACAGTCAAGGACAGATATCTAAACATGGGCAAAACACTTTTTTACTGAACAATTTGTTAAACTCTGACCTACTCTGATCTGTAAAGAAAAGTGTCAAAATGTGTATAAAAGAAAAGCTAGAAAAATAGCTAACATGGACTAAGTATCAGACAAAATCAATATAATAATTGATTTATGGTGCACTCTGGGTTTCTGTTGGTCCCCAACTGTGTTTCAGGACTAATAAATTAATAGGTTTGCGAACACATTTTTAATGGGCAAGTAGGGTGGGAAGAAGCATTGAGGGAATAATAACCCTACAGAGAGGACTCTTAACAGTTAAAATAAAATTATTAATTTCTCAGACTCCTAACTGATGCAGAAATAACAATTGTTTTATCTCTGTGTATTACTAACCAGCTGTCTAGCCGTTGTGACCTAAACACTACAATCTTGCTTCAGTGACTAAGCTAACAACCTATTTAAGGCGAGGGGCATATTTGGGTTTTTTTTGTTGGCTTCCATTTTTTTTATTTTTGTAGGCAGACATTTTCTCTTTTTACTTATATATTCCTGGTTTGGTGTGGGGTGGGAGAAGTGGGCTGCGTTCTGCTTTCTTATTACTGTGATCTGATGAGATTCTACTGCTTTTGACAGTAACTTGTGTTCCCCAGTCTTCCATAAGGAGTAATTCCATTTCAGTGAACTCTTCTTCTCCGTGGACCGTTTCCAGTTGTCTAGTTTATATGGAGTTCTCTGACTTTAGGCAACTCAGAAAACTCATGTGGAAAGGATTTGCTGATTGTGATACACTGTACTTTTCATATAATTAGGAATGGAGTGGGGAGGGGACATGCTAGGGTTTTTTTTTTAAAGTATCTTGAAATTGTCCATCTTGTTTATAAATATAATCATGTGCAATTAGCATCAATGTAATGAAGCTGATAATGTGACATGTTTAGCCTTACACTGAGGTTCAGGAATACCAAACTTGTTTAATGAAGGAAAATGTTTTGATTTTTATTGGTATAAATTTTCTAAGGAAATCAGACTTCTCCTGATTAATTATGTAGCTGCAATATTCTTGAAAGCCATGAAGACTATCTTTGAAGGTTATATATCTATCTCTTCTTTTAGGCTGCAACCACCTCTCTTGATTTGGCCAGTTGAGTAGCAATTTCTACATATTAAAGGTGGAAACAGTATGAGTTTTATTATAAGCATTATTCATTTTATGCATGATACCTTTCCCAAAGTAACAGCACATTTAGATATTACCTATACTAATTTTATTTCTGTTTACCATTCTTTATGGGTTTATAGTATTTCCTGTGTTCTTAATGAAAGGCAAAGGATTTAATATGTCTTTTCAGTATGGAATTGATGAGAAATGGGGTGTTAGATGTTAATGTTTGGATATATGTTGTGCATTCATTTGGGACCTGCTGTCTACTTCCATGGTAACAGCAGTAACTTTAACTCAGCACTGGGAATGGTTTGTTTTTCCTTCTCTGTCTTTATGCATTGGGTCTTTCTTTTTAACATTTCGTTTGCATTTGTTCACATGCTGAATGAAGTATATCTCAGGAAATCTTGCTTATGGACAGTGCAAAGAATGGTTTTTTTCTGAGCACGTGTCTCTTAAATAAAATATAGAGGCAGAAATAGTAGGACTCTCTAAACAGGTAAAATTATGATCTTAATACCTAAATAATAAAATAGTTATGTTAAGTCTTTCTATTTTGCATCTTTTTATTAGGTATAAAAGGCATTTGAAAGGCAATACTTAAAGCTGTAGTGATATTGTATTGACATCGTGTTAGGTATTTTATAAGGTTTAGTATTTGAAGAATGTTTATTTTATATTGTGTGTAACCTTAAATGTGAACTTAATCCTATGTATGTTTGTTTGTTTTATTAGAATCTAGTACTGGCTGAAAACAGTCCTGGAAGAGATAGCACTGAATATATTCTTGTATTTGAACCAGATCTGCCAGCTTTGAAAAAACCTTTGGAACCATACCGTCTGTCATTCATGTTTTACAATGGTATGTTTCCGTTACTCTAAAATGCTTGCTTTTCCTTAGAACCAACTCTTTTGAGGAACTGTGTAATAGCTTAATAGATTTTTGTTGATGTTTAAACCAACTATGTTATTATATTTTATCTAAAAAAATATATATTTATTTCTACAGATTTCAAGAAGCAGCAACAGATGGCAACACTTACAAAGGAGAGAGACCAATTATCTCAGTCCATAGGTGTTTACAGAAATTGGTTTGATACTACTAATCAGCTTGTAAATGAAATGAAATGTAAGTTCAGTCAAATATATAATTAAATGTCTTGGGAATTAATTTCTTTTTCCTTTAATAATTTTGATAATATAGAGAGAAGAGGAGAAAAATCAGTACTGAAATCATGAAATACGGTAATTAGAGGGGAGCATAAGGGTCTTTGCATTAGCAGGGAAGCATGTAGTTATTTGGATGGACCTACCAGTGAAGGGCTTTGACTTCGAGATAGAATGTCTTATGTCAGAACTGTCAAAATGGGGAATAAATCATTGAAGGTGGTGGTCTTATTCTTTTTTTTCCATGACTGCCTTGCACTCCCATCTTTGCAATGGATGTGTGAATGCTTATCCATCTGGAAATTCAGCAGCTACCTAAAAACAGTTTTAGGGGGTGAACTGTAGATAATCCTCTTTCAAAAAGTTAATTTTTCATTTTCAAAACGTTACTTTTTCCTCCTACATTTTACCCTATGTTCGTTATTCAAAAGTATTGTGTAGCTAGTCACTGTTTATCTCTTATGTTCTTCAGCAAATGTAACCCTTTATAAAGCCTGTTAAACAGCAGAGCAGACAATTGCTTATGGGCATGGGAGAGGCGAAGAAAATGTTTTCTTTGCGTTATTTTTTTTGTTTGAATCATCCCGACTAATCATAAGGTTTGTCTTAATAGATGCATTTTGAATTTTTATTTTAAGTAATCACTAAATATAAATAAAGCATGCTGGAATTAGAAGATTCTGCTGTTTCTTGTATTTTTAGTATTTCTGTTATGTGTTTGCATGTTTCCATGACGGATTCCAGTGTGAAAGGCAAACAGTTTTGTTTCGTATTTGCAGATTTTTGCATATCTCTAGAGAGTAAGTTAGAACACAGCATTATAATTTATGCTTAAATAACATTTCCAAATTTAAACCTATTTGAATAGAGTGGAAAGAAACCCACCTGTTTACTCATTTCTTTTCAAAATTGTTTCAGTTCATATATAAGAGTTGAGGAAATAGTGTTCAGAAAGCAATGTCCCATATAAGAGACGAAAGAGGATAGTGCCAGCTACCACTCTTCCCTTCTCTATTGCCATACCATTTGGAAAGATATTTGAGGATGAAAATTAAAATGAGCTTGCATTCTCAGACTGATAGAAGGACTGTCTGCATTGCTTCCTGAAGCAGAAGGAGATGGCAGCTGCTGAAGTTGTTTAAAAACTAGACAAGATCTTTGTGGACAAATCTGGGTATTCTGTGCTGAAATTGCAAAGTGGATAGGATCAGCTGTGGGTGGCATAATTCTGCAAAGTTCTAAGAGATTCTGTAAGAAGTATTCCATTGCTTTCTAGTGTTTCCTTTACTCTTTGTTGATTTTATTGGTTTCAGGTCAGGTCAAAGAAGCTGAAACAAGAGAAACTCACCTGAAGAATGAACTGAAAAAACATCAAATTGAATTACCACAGACAAACACGGTATGGCTTATTTCTTAATAAACTCCATAACATCTTAATATGAAATTGTTATCATTATATAGCATTATTAAATCACATTGGTGTATACACCAACATCTGTTACCAAAACCCTGAAAATTTAAACCATGAGGAAATTTTGTGAATCAATGCCAACCTTAATTTATTTTTTTACTGTTCTGCTAATGACTATCTCTTTACAAAACTGCTAGAGAAATAAGGAAAACTTCTCCTTTATATCCTGATCTTGGTTTTGTCTTTTTGCTATGGTTACCAATTTTATTACTGCTACTGCTAGTTTTCATAGTGGTTTTTTGAAGGCTGGTCAATATACACTGGATGTATTCTGACATAAGTAGACAAAGGAAAACAGTTATTTTCAGAGAACTAGGGAATTTTATATGTTACTGAGAAAGCTGATACAAAAGTAAGTTTGAAAGATTCAGGGCAATGTACCCCATTGCTAATTTCCCTTAAAGATCCAATTATGTTTTAAAGAAAATTTTCAAACTACTAACATTTTTGAACAAACAAATGTAAACATTTAGTTGTCTTTAGATAAATAAAAATAAATGTTACAGTCTAATCACAGATCAGTAAAATTATACACATCTGCAATCATGATACTCAAGTTCCCCCTGCTGGCTAAATTTTTCACACCTGGACAAAGTCTCTTTCTAAAATGGTTGCTTTTCGTACATTTGTGGCTGTCTCTTCCTGCTGCTTTTAACTTTCTTCAATTTTGGCTTTAATCAAGCTCTGGAAGCTCTTTGTGAAAAGCTCTCTGAAGTCTTAAAACCAAAAAAAATTGTAATAAAAAAGTTCATAGCCACAGTTGCAGTACTGCCTCCTTTTTTTGGAGGCCAGTTACAAGTGGGGTTCCTCAAGGCTCGGTACTGGGTCCAGCTCTGTTCAATGTCTTTATCAATGACCTGGATGAAGGCATTGAGTGCACTCTTAGCAAGTTTGCAGATGACACTAAGCTGGGTGGAAGCATGGATCTGCTGGAGGGTAGGGAGGCTCTGCAAAGGGATCTGAACAGGCTGGACTGCTGGGCTGAGACCAATGACATGAGGGTTTAACGAGGCCAAATGCCAGGTCCTGCACTTGGGGCATAACAGCCCTATGCAGTGCTACAGACTAGGAGAAGTCTGGCTAGAAAGCTGCTTGGAGAAGGACCTGGGTGTGTTGGTTGACAGCCGACTGAACATGAGCCAGCAGTGTGCCCAGGTGGCCAAGAAGGCCAATGGCATCTTGGCTTGTATTAGAAATGGTGTGACCAGCAAGTCCAGGGAGGTTATTCTCCCTCTGTACTCGGCACTGAGTACTGTGTTCGGTTCTGGGCCCCTCACCACAAGAAGGATGTTGAGGCTCTGGAGAGTGTCCAGAGAAGAGCAACGAAGCTGGTGAGGGGGCTGGAGAACAAGTCTTATGGGGAGTGGCTGAGAGAGCTGGAGTTGTTTAACCTGGAGAAGAGGAGGCTGAGGGGAGACCTTATTGCTCTCTACAACTACCTGAAAGGAGGTTGTGGAGAGGAGGGAGCTGGCCTCTTCTCCCAAGTGACAGGGGACAGGACAAGGGAGAATGGCCTCAAGCTCCACCAGGGGAGGTTCAGGCTTGACATCAGGAAAAAAATTTTCACAGAAAGGGTCATTGGGCACTGGCAGAGACTGCCCAGGGAGGTGGTTGACTCACCTTCTCTGGAGGTGTTTTAGGGACGGGTTGACAATGTGCTGAGGGGCATGGTTTAGGGAGTGTTAGGAATGGTTGGATTTGATGACCCAGTGGGTCCCTTCCAACCTAGTGATTCTATGATTCTTTTGTTCTTCTCGGAGATTATATGCAGTGGTTCTCCGTATATTAAGAGTCTTTTTCAAATTATTGAGTGCTTTTTGTTAGGAGCTTGATTGAAATCATGTAAAGTAACTGCCTCTGCAGTTCCAGCCAATGATACATGCTTGCTAACTTTCTATTTTAATTTTTAGCTTCAGTATGTGGATTCTCTTATAAAACAAAAGATGTTGGATCAAGAAGGAGTAATGAAACAGCCAAGGCGAACTTGTACGCTCCCAAACTATCCAAAAGGCAACCAGGATATTTTAGGCAAGGTGAGTTTCTCCCAGCCTTCGAATTAGTTTTGTTGGTTCCTGTAATTCAGTAACAGAGCCATCAATAGGAGAATTAAATATCTGATTGAAGTTTCAGGGTGATTGTGATTAGTATGAAAAGTATGAAAAGGAGAGGTGGTCTTAGCTTCTATTTTGACTGTTTTGACTTCTTTGGTACAGATTGCACATTTAGCTCAAATTGAAGATAATGAAGCAGCAAAAGTTATCTCTTGGCATTTGGCAAGTGACATGGACTGTGTAGTCACACTGACTACTGAAGCTGCTCGTTCTATTTTTGATGAAACTCAAGGTCGGCAACAAGTGTTACCCCTTGATTCTATTTACAAGAAGACACTCCCTGACTGGAACAGGTAGGGGAAACAATGAAAATTCTGCATTTGTATTACATCTTACTTTAACTTTTTTTTTTTTGCTTCATTTGTTTTTTTAACTTTACTCCTATAAAGGATTTGAAATGTAAAATCTATGGGTTCATAATTATAGCAACAGTAATGTCACTTGGAATGCTGATGTCATAGCTTTATACCTTTAACTGCAGTTCATTTTTCTGTATTTAATAGGGCATTCTATTAAAAAGAGAGAGTAATCTACTATTTTGTTCACTTTTAGATGTTTTCTAGGAACTTTTTTTAAATAATTCTAGTGCTTAAAATCAAATTCTAACTTTTTAAAAAATCCAATTCCAGAGTGCATTCCATAAAACAGCAATAGAAATTCGTTCTGCTGTTTTGGTTTCCTGGAAGATAAAGGAAAATACAGTAATTCTGTGCTTTAAAATAAAAAAATTTCATGGAAAGGGTCATTGGGCGCTGGAACAGGCTGCCCAGGGAGGTGGTTGAGTCACCTTCCCTGAAGTTGTTTAAGGGACGGGTGGATGAGGTGCTGAGGGCATGGTTTAGGGAGTGTTAGGGATGGTTGGACTCGATGATCCAGTGGGTCCTTTCCAACCTAGTGATTCTATGAATCTATAATTCTAAAGATGACTGCTAATATCATAAAGAATGCTTTTTAGAAAAGATCTGATGCACAGGTGTATTTACAAGGTCCAAAATCTCAGGTTTTATAGTATAGTGTACTAAAACTTGTCCATATTAATTTGTTGGACATATGTCTTATTACAATGTAGTGTTTCATAAAAACATCTGTAGTATAGCTGGCATTTTAGATAATATTGGGATCATTTAGCACCTAATGTGGAAGCGTTAAGCTGCATTCGATCAGTTTTGGGTTTCTGTCTAGATTGTCAGAAGCAATAATAAAATAAAGACAAATTACTTTTTTCTCTTCTTTTCTTCTTCCTCATTCTCCCCTTTCTTTAACTAGGCCTTTACCTCACTTAAGAAATGGAAAATTCTTCTTCAGACCTATTGGAAATCCTATATTTGCCAGAGATCTGTTGACCTTCCCAGATAATGCAGAGCATTGTCAAACAGGTAAATGATATGGTAAATGATATTAGAGAAATTTTTCATAACATCTTTCTTTGTTAATAAATTAAATACAGAAGCATCATAAATCATAATCCGTTCAGTAAGGAATTGAGACATTTGCAAATACTAGCGCACATTCCTTGTGAGGTCTCCTCATAAAAAGAGGATGATTTAGCGTGAACTGCTTCCAAATGACAGTTGCGAAAATTTCAGCAATGACCACTGTCTTCTGCTTATTGTCTTGTGTTTGCTTTCTCATATAGTAGAGATTTTTTCTGTTTTAAATTACTGCACCATTATCTTGATCCCAGGATCATGTAAGAAGAGACTGACACTCAAAATACTAGTTCTGTATTTTCATACTGCAGAAGTTGCTGCTTTTGTTAGGCTGTTTTTCCAGTCCTATTCCTCTCAAAAAATGTGTAGTGCAGAGACTCATGTATGCTGAGACTGAACTGTACATGACTATATATGTTATGCTTAAGTAGTTACAATAAGAATAAGCTTTCATGTAGATTTCAGTTTAGGGAACCATCATCCTCTCACTCTTTCTAATGACACAGCAGTACCTACCTTTTCTACACTCTTTTTCTTAAATTAAGTAGACCTCCTTTATATCGAAAGCTGGAACCTGTAATTAGTTCATGAAGTTTTTCATTTTACTTTACAGCTTTCCCAGTATTGAAATATTCCTCTCTACTGTTAATATAAAACAATTTTTAATCCAGCTTATTTTCAGAAATTTATATATTGCCAGAGACTAACTGCATATTCTTCTTCATGTTCTTTGGGAATTGAAAAACAATATTGCTTGGCATATCTCATGCAAGGCTACATTGTTAGATTTTGTACAAAACATTCTTTTATTAGCAGAAAAAAAATTCTTAAACTCAGTTGGTTCATCAGCCTGTGAATGTTTTTCCCTTTGATAACGCATTGAATATTTAGAAACTGAGAACACAATTCAAAGAGGGCTTAAAAAAATGATCATTTATAGAATTTCCTGAAACCTGGAATTTTATGTATGTCTTCTTAAATGTAAGATATCAAGAGAGTGCTTTGGTAGAAAATAGTCAATTATGACATAACACAATCAAAAATACTAATTTTTTTCTTTGTGAATTATTTGATGAAAACACAAAATTGCATGTTTATCTCAGTCTCTGAATAAAAATTCATTGAAAAAAGATAGTGGACATGCTGCTCCCCTTACATTTATCCAAAAAGCTGTAATAACAGTGCCTCAGAACTGATTTTTCAAAGCTCAGGTTATTTTGTTACAGAGAAATTTCATGGTTCAAAAAATTACATTTTTCAGTGTTTGGGATGCTCTTGGGTGACACCATCATTATAGATAACTTGGATGCTGCCAACCATTACAGAAAAGAGGTATGTTTCTGTTATTCTTGATATTTTTTTACAACAAATATATTGTATAGTTACATATTTAATGTTAGAAACCTAGAATGATCGCTAATGTTAATGATACATTAGCTCTAAGAGTGCCTATTGTTTGTAAGTCTCAATGCGCTTAACAGTAAATGAAATCTTTATTATTGGCACTGACGAAATTACCTCCATTCAACAAATTCCATTATGTGAATGTTGCCACGAAGCATGTTTTTAAGGACAAGTAGTTTTAGTTTTGCTCTTAATGTTCAATTCAAATTCTTCAGTACTTTCCTAGTCCCTGTATGTATAATAAAACATCGGACTTTGAGGCACATGGTGAAATTTCTGCTTCAGAAACTGTCAGCCTCTGGCCTGGACAGGCGCACACTCTCCTGGGTTGAAAACTGGTTGGATGGCCGGGCCCAGAGAGTGGTAGTAAATGGAGATAACTCCAGCTGGAGGCCAGTTACAGGTGGAGTTCCTCAGGGCTCGGTACTGGGTCCAGCTCTGTTCAATGTCTTTATCAATGACCTGGATGAAGGCATTGAGTGCACCCTCAGCAAGTTTACAGATGACACTAAGCTGGGAGGAAGTGTGGATCTGCTGGAGGGTAGGGAGGCTCTGCCAAGGGATCTGAACAGGCTGGACCGCTGGGCCGAGACCAATGGCATGAGGTTTAACAAGGCCAAATGCCGGGTCCTGCACTTGGGGCACGACAACCCTATGCAGTGCTACAGACTGGGGGAAGACTGGCTGGAGAGCTGCATGGAAGAGAAGGACCTGGGGGTGTTGGTTGACAGCCGACTGAACATAAGCCAGCAGTGTGCCCAGGTGGCCAAGAAGGCCAATGGCATCTTGGCTTGTATCAGAAATGGGGTCACCAGCAAGTCCAGGGAGGTTATTCTCCCTCTGTACTTGGCACTGGTGAGACCGCACCTCGAATACTGTGGATGAAAAAGAAAAGGTGTGACCAGCAATTCCAGAGAGGTTATTCTCCCTCTGTACTCGGCACTGGTGAGACTGCACCATGAGTACTGTGTTCGGTTCTGGACCCCTCACCACAAGAAGGATGTTGAGGCTCTGGAGCGTGTCCAGAGAAGAGCAACGAAGCTGGTGAAGGGGCTGGAGAACAAGTCTTACGAGGAGCGGCTGAGAGAGCTGGGGTTGTTTAGCCTGGAGAAGAGGAGGCTGAGGGGAGACCTTATTACTCTCTACAACTACCTACAAAGAGGTTGTGGAGAGGAGGGACCTGGCCTCTTCTCCCTAGTGACAGGGGACAGGACAAGAAGGAATGGCCTGAAGCTCCACCAGGGGACGTTCAGGTTGAATATCAGAAAAAAATTCTTCACAGAAAGAGTCATTGGGAACTGGAACAGGCTGCTCAGGGAGGTGGTCGAGTCGCCTTCCCTGGAGGTGTTTAAGGAAAGGGTGGATGAAGTGCTTAGGGACATGGTTTGGGGAGTGTTAGCAATGGTTGGACTCGATGATCCAGTGGGTCCCTTCCAACCTAGTGATTCTATGATTCTGTGATTTCAAATCCACTGAAATGACTAAGATCTTGGTGTGAAACTTAACTAGACCTTTTTCTGACCCACTTTATTTAGGTTCAGTGGGACACATTTTAGCAAATAAGGTCTCTGAGGAAGTCCTGTGCTGGGGACTTTGTTTCAGCTTATGTGGTTGTTAGCATTGAAATAATGACTGAGCATAAGGATGTTGAACTGTACTGATTAAACATTAAGTTCTTAGGACTGGATATTCTTATTTTTTCCCTCTCTAGAACGGTAAGATATTGTACTGCAGGGTTGTCCTCAAAAGAACAAGTTAAAATGGAAGCTCTGGTGGCATGTAAAATTGTCTGGCTGTATCATTCTTTCCCAGTCAAAACAGCACAGATTTCCTGCTCTGTGCTCTGGGCCTGACCAACTCTTTTGCTCTGTGACTCCATTCCTTTCTTTTGGCTGCTGCTGGCTGTTAAACTGCAAACGGGGCCTGTTCTGAGTGTTTCCAAACAGTATCTCAGATATATGGGTATAGTCATTAATAGTTTAATTTTCATCATGTGTTAATAACCATCTGAAGTGTCCATCAAGTGAACAAATAGCTACCACTTTTCAGTTGTGAAGAACGTATGTGTCTCTTTCATCAAAAAAAAATCTATTTTATTACTGCAAAATGAAACAAAAGATAGGTGAGTGAGATCTTGGTTGTTAATCAGTGTCAGGAGAGTGATTGTCTGTGTCAGTTCAGGCAAAGGAGTTTGTATATGCAGTCATTTGTGAAAATGAGGTCTGGGTCATTTCAACTGGTTAGTCTGTCACCTCATTTGTTTCAGTCACCTACCACAAGTAAATCTTATAAACTATATGGAAGTTTTATTGAATATGTTAATAAGAAATAAATCTCTTGGATTTTAGATGCATTAAATCTTATGCGTTTAAAAAAATTATCTTCATCAAATAATTAAATAAGTGCTCATATTTTATCGATGCTATTATTTAGCATCTGCTGCAAAGTATATTTTGATAATTAGCTTTTTCACCAGTAGAGATCAAAATTCTGTCCCCAGACTTCTGTGAAAATCGGAGGACACAAAAAACACCCCAAATTTGGTTTTCACAATTATTGGCAGTACTGTTTCATTTTAATATACGTATTCAGTTACTTGAAAGCAAAAGTCATTAAATGTAATTTCATAAAATATGAAAAGTTACTGATTTTTTATATCGCTTCTTATATCCTGTGTAGGTTGTAAAAATTACACACTGCCCTACTTTACTGACTAGAGAAGGAGACAGGATTCGCAGCAATGGAAAATTTGGAGGCCTTCAGAATAAAGCTCCTCCAATGGACAAACTCAGAGGAATGGTATTTGGAGCACCAATGCCACAACTTTACTATGCTGTCTCTGGACAGATAGGTGGGTTAATGAAGTCATGGAAATATAGAACTTTCAAAGTTACATTGCTTGCCTACATTCGTTTTTCTCTTATGTAATATGAAAACTTCACTTTAGCATAAAGTTAATTTAAGAAATGTGACCTGCACAGTGTCCTGTCTGTGGATTTCCCTTATCTTAAAAGCTCTAGCTGTTAAATTTCCTGAAGGAAAAAAATAATAATCACAAGATATTTCCCCCTTTTTCTTAATCTTATTAAAGAGTATAAGGAGTGGTAGTCATTCAAACAACATGCATGAGATGGTTGAATTCTGGCATCCTTGAAAAGCAGAAGTTTCAGGTTTTTCTCCTATGGAAACACCATACATCAACATAGAAATTCTTACTGTGCATTAAGCTTTACGACACAGTGGTTGAGAAAAAGTCATCTCCTCATCGGTTGTGCACAAGCTTTCTACATTATTTCCCTAAGAAGAAGATACCTGACATTTCCTGTGGGATTACTTACATTTCGTTATGTGCATTGATTCTTGCTTTAAGAATAAAGGTTATAAGTTGAAAGGTGGCAGCTTTTGACGTGTAACAGCTGATCTGGCTGATTTGTAAAACACTGAAAGCTGTTCCTCACAAATAAGATTGTTCTTAAATACTTCATTTTCAAAAGAAAGGCCTTGAAGTTTTTCCATGCCAGTATTCCTAGAAACATGGAACGGAGAGGGGTGAGGGGCAAATGAGAGAGAACATGTACTTACTGGAGTAGCCTTATGCATGAGCAAACTACTTAACATTGACCAGTTGAGGAGAAAAAAAAGACTAAAATGATCTTTAATAGATATTTCAGTAAAAATATATTAAATGGAAGAAAAATATAGAAAGCATTTCAGCTACAGGCTGAAATATGCTGAGTTTAGCACACTTTATAGTTGCCTATCAACGTATTTTAAGCTGTTGAAATCAATTATTACCCATGTGAATTAAATTGGACTTGTCTGTAATTTAGTAAAGGAACAGTCATGGTAGAGAGTATGTTTTAATTTCACTTGGATAGTTATTAGACATTTATAGGAAAATAATAGTGACATTCCATAGAAAGGACAGCATCTCATTATATAAGACTTGTTGTGAATTAAATTTCAGCCTTAATATTAGTTGTGACTTGGTGCTCTTCTGTGTTTGTTACAGAAAATTAAAGTAGTTACTTAAACTGTGATTACACTGACAAGGTACTTCTAAAATAAGTTGTACTAAAAATGTACATTGCCTTTTGTCAGTCTGCAGTTACTGTGAATGCTTTCACCCTTTGGCAAATGTAAAGTAATTTAGTGTTCACTTAAGCTTTGTGCAAGCTACCTCATACTTGCAACAAAGTAAAATGAATGAGCCTGGGCTAACATGCTTGAAGCCTTTCTTTATTACCTGACACGTTTATTCAATGCTTGGACTAAGAAAAATTTGTTGTCTTATATTTTAAAAGAGGAACAAAGTTTGTCAGCAAAATATGCATGTGTTTATCTGAGACTACTGCTGTCTCCTTCTTTAAATTTACAGAAGTGGGACAAAGTGAAACTCCTTAAATGTTCTCTTGTTCTACAAGGTGGACTGCAATTCAAGTCAGTAATAAAAGCTTCAGCTTTGTAGCAGTAAAAGCAAAACATACTACAGGCACACTTAATGGCATCAAAGGTAAAGAATTCAGTTTGGAGCACACAAGAGACAAGATGTGTAAAGAAATACCTGTTTGCCACATCATTTTCAGAGTTCACTAGTGATTTACTGTGACCTAAGATGTGGGCTCAAAAAGAAAAGAGAAATCAAAATGCTGGATGTGGGGGTTTTTTTGGTTTTTTTTTTTTTGAGTCTGTAGTCATTTTAAGAAGAGCTACTGGTCCGCTATAAGCTGGGGTGGATTTTTCCAGTAGTGCTCTTGAAAGATATATTTTCTTGTGAATCTTATACGTTGTCTGGATTGTATTTGGTAGCCTTTTAACTGAAAACTACTATTTATTGTTCTGTGTTTTTATTATTTTATTCATCAATTAGATCTTCTTCAGCAATACCGTGCGGCATTGGTGAAACTTGATAATGTGAATAAAGACCTTGATTTACAATTGCAGTCACTTAACACTCCCGAAATGCAAAAGAAAAAACTGGAACTTGCCGAACAAGAGAAAAACCTCAAACTAATCGAACAAAAATTGGGTAGGTTATAGTGTTATACTTCTGGTGTCCTACAGGAGGAGAAGTGTTAACTGCATCCGGATGTATTCTACTCTTACAAACTAACAAGTTCAGATTAGGAAGATTGTTAATTTTAAGAGCTTAGAGATGTCTCATTTTAGGGAAAGAGTAGAAATATGATATGTAGTATGATGCTGTTGATGTTGCCTGGGTCAGCACCTGTAATGTGTTCAGATGATAATAAAAATGTGGTCAGTTAGTGTCTTGTGAACATGAAACTATCATCTCAATAATGCGAGATTAATAGTTATATAATCTAGCTCACCCAGTGGTGGAGAACATTGAAATTCTTTTTTAAATGGCTGCATATTTGTTAGAAATGTTTTTTATATCAGTGTTAAATAATTTATGGTATTTCAAAATATATTTAAAAACTCAATGTTTGTAACAGCTGTACAGAGACCAAATGTTTTTATCTGTCATCTTTTAACTCAGTTTCATACATAAGGTAACTATAAAATTTATGGCGTGTCTAAAGCCTTACTTCAGAGGTTTAACACTACTGTTACAGGACCCATTTATAACCAATTCTTACTTGCAACTTTTTCATAGGTATGGCTCCATCAGATAAAGCCACTGAATCATTACTTCAGCCTATAATGTTAGATATGTCTGGCACTCCTCTCCCTCCCAAAAGAATGCGAAGAGAAATAGTAAAAAAATTGTATAGGTGAGTCTATTCTGAATCTATGCATCACTTTCCCCAAATCCTGAATTCAAAGCAAAAACTAGTTTGGGTTTTTTGTATGGGAGATTTTTCCAGCAATGAGTAGAATTTGTGTAAGGCTGAATTTTTTCCAAGATAATGCCTAGTTCCTTTGAAGTTTCTGCTATTGTTTAAGCTTGATATAAAGATTTGCTTCCTAATTCTAATGCTAGCTCTTTATGAACTGATTGATTGGTATCCTCATGCATTCACACTTCCCATATTTTCTGAGGCACTCAAGCCCAGAAATATTTGAGATTGCTTGGTCTGTAAACTCTTTAAAGTTCAGTGTCAAATACTGGGCAGATGAACAGAGAAAGAAAAAGTCATGCAAGAAGGATTTTTTTTCCCTCTGTTCTGTGAGAATAATTCTAAGTAAATATCTGAGGTGAGATGGTGGTAAATTATTTAACACAGTTATCTCTTTACCTGTTTATCTACTTCTACATTGGCTCTATGGCTAATGAACATTTGTACACACAAAATAAAACCAGCAAAATCTGTAACTCTATATCATTAAAATTACATGGAACTAACTTTTCCATTTCTCATATCTCTCCACATGAGTGCATCATTGTCTCTGCTGAACTGTGGTCATATTTTTTAAATTATTTAAATCTTATTCGGTTCTGTTCTATAAATCTCCAAATGAGTTTTCAGCATATTACTGTGTCTCTATTATTTATATTTTATATTGTTATTACTAAGTTTGATATTATTTGATGTTATTTTAATTTTTTTAGCCGCATGTAGAACCTAAGTAGTTCTGGTTTTAAACTATCTAATATCAGCCTGATGCTATTCCTAATTCTAACAAAATAATTGCAAAAGTTAGAAGCTGTGCACAAATGTAGGGTTTATAATATTTATACTAGAGGGAGCCATATGCTTTTGCATCAATTACATCAAGTATAAAAATAAAAAATACATTTGTTTGTATTTTTATATACACACATACATATATATATATGTTTATGTATGTATATAAAGAACTTTGTTTATAAGCTGCTGTTCTCTGTTTTTGTTTAGCCCAGAAGAATGGATCCCCCCTCTCACAAAGAAGCAACAGCAACAACAGCTGCTGCACATAACCACCTCAGAACTTAACGGAACTCCACGAAAGAGAAAGGCATAGACTGATGGGACTTGCTGAAAATAGCTTTGTATTGAAAATGTGAATACATTCAATTAAAGGAAATATTCATGTTGTATTACCCATTACTACGAAGATTTTTATACTGATAGAAGATATAAATGTATTTCAGTTAGTAGGAACAAAAATTTAAACATTTAACATTGATAGCCTAATTTTTGTATGGTTAGTTTTCATTTCTAGAAGCTTTCAGAGTTTTTATGTTCATGTGTGAAAAAGTTTAAAATATATCCTTTTTTATTTATGAAAAAAAAAATCAATCTTTTCAATAAAATTGCTTCGATACGAAGCTCTGTTGGTATAATTGATTGTAATTAGGTCAACAGATAGTGCCATGTAATGAGATTTTTATTTAAACAGCATCCCTGGCTGTCCTGGGGAAGACAACTTTTTGGACTGCTCTTTTTTAATCGATGAGATATCAAGGTAGTATCAGTTTAAAAGAGAGGGCTGGAGCAGTGATATACTGAGATCTAACCACAGGCATTTGTGAAGTCTGTAGAAAGTTAACAACAAGCCAGTATCTAAAGCTGTGTCCAAGGTGTTGACATGGGAATTCATATCTCCTTCGGACAGCCAATGGAAAAACAAAGCAGCAACTTGTGAGCATGAAAAGTGTTAACAGCTTTACTAGGAGGCTGAGGAGGATCGGGTGAGGAGGAATACTTCATGGGTGCAAATGAGATACGTAATATTTTACCAATGCTAACCACTTTTCAACATCTCTGTTGTCACAACCCTCATAAGAGACCGTCACTGCTTAAGCAGATCAAAAATTGGTCCTTAACACCAAAAATATAACTACAACAGAAGGATTTGAGTAGGAAACAGTATTGTAAAGAAAAAAGAAGAATCCTTACAACTGGACTGAGTATATTGTTTTTAAGAGTAGAAAATGGAGACTTAAGCTGGAGGTAAAGTAATCATTGTATTACTACAATTGGGAAATTGTAGATACCTGGGCAGAATTTTACTTGACACGGCCATCTTCAGCTTTAAGAAAATTAAAAATGATGATTCTGTTGGCTTGAATGAATACCTAAAGTAAATTTGAAGTAAACAAGGGAGTGTCAAAGGTCACTCCTAGTGGTCTGCATCACAAGGGACAGAAAAGGACCAGGCATGATTAAAGATAGAATTGCAGCCAGGATGAGAGTGAGCAGTCAGAAATAGGTTTGATTAGATGAAAAAGACAGAGCAAGAGTAGAAAGATAAACTTGAGGCAGTATAAAATTCTTATTTGAAGCTATGTAAATAAAGAATTTAGCAGGTGAAGCACTGAAGGATGTAAATGGGTTGGTTCACACCAGCCTCAAAGGATTTCTTATGAAAAGAGACTTATAAAAAGACATGATGGCATCATCCTAGAAGTCTCAGAATGCAGGTCTCTGGTGCATATGGGATCACAGAATGGTTTCAGTTGGAAGGGGCCTTAAAGATCATCCAGTTCCAACCCATCTGCTATGGGCAGGGACATCTCCCAGCAAACCAGACCGCTCAAGGCCCCATCCAACCTGGCCTTGAATGCTTCCAGGGATGGGGTATCCACAACTTCCCTGGGCAACCTGTGCCAGTGCTTCCATTTCTGACATTTTAATTAAATAAAATTTCTCCAAATTAAGTAGAAATTAACCATTCTGTGGTGCAAGGTTCTCCAAACCCCATGTCTTGAAGATAGTTCAAATTATTTTAGACATCAATTTGTACTATTATTAAAGAAAATAAATCTTTTCAAGTGTAACATGTAACACCAGCTGAAAATTACGCTAGCCTTGCTTCAGCCTTTTTTCTTACTGTTTGTCAGCTCTAAATTTAGAGATCAAGACTTCAACCAGGGAGCTGTAAATAGAGGGTTTGCTATGTAAGAAATTGTTCCGCCACACCAAGTTACTCCATAATGGAGTAATAAATGCTTTGAAATGCATTTATTTTAGTTCTGACTTCTGCCTGGCCCCAACCTCCAGCCTCTGGATGACCTTGAATCCTATTTGATTAGAGATTTACTCTAGCAGATATTTTTCAAATTCATCTCTTGCCTTGTCAAGTGTCATTTCATGTATCTCCTTACTGGAAGCAGCAAACAGGAAATTAAGGATGGTTTCTAGCATTGTGCAACAGCAATTGGAGAATTCAGGAATTTTCACCAGGGAATTTTCAGGAATTGTCAGCAGATTGATTGCAGGTTATTACAGTGCAAGTTACTGCTGTGCGTAGCTCTTTAGGGTAGCTGGTATGCTCCTGGCATAACACTCAAGCTCTGAAGGTAAGTAACCTTTTTTTTTTTCTTTACTCTGTAACAAATTAGGGACCAAAAAAACTCCAGTACTTATGTTTGTCCCGGCAGATGCAAGCAGTGGCACCAGCCACAGAGCAAGGCTTGCAGGGTGTCCCTTGGACCCAGGAGGCAGCAGCAGCTGGGAGACAGGCAGGATAGGGTTCCTTCCACACAGACAATCTCTCTTGGGTGCAGGTAGCCAGAGCAAGTTGGGTTTCTTTGCTTCAGCCCACGGAAGGGAAGCAGAGTGCAGAGAAAGCCCTGCTAGCAGGGGTGATGGGGATAGAAGTGAGAGTGTGCCCTGCAGACCTCACTGCTTCCCTTTTTCTTCTCCAAAGACACTCCAAGAGACACTTACAGAGTGCTGCCATCCCAGTGTGGGGTGGTATCAGGCTTCTCGCTGCACCCCATAAGAAGCTGAGTAGGTGGCCCATTGCTGTGCCGGGTGACCACGCTCCAGCAGTGGGCTCTGTACCACTGCCTCACTGCAGTTTTCCTGCTGGATCGTAGATTCCCCCACTGAAAGGCCTGAGACCTTCGCCCCAGCTCGTGGCTTTTATTGCTCTCTGACCCATCAGACCCCAATATCATCATGTGTGCTGTGCTTACCAGTGAAGATGGAAATTAGAGCACCTGTCACTTAACAAGCTGAGATGAGGAGCTGTGCCTCTGGTGTCAGCCACTGCGTTCTGTATGATAGGGAACCTCTGGCAAAAGTCTTACCAAGAGGAAACCTAATATTAGTCCTGTTCCTGGGCTTGTGACAGTAACCATACTTTCTTTCTTCCTTACTTCAGCAGAGAAGAAAATGTTAATGGTAAGTCTTTTTTTTACCTGCCACTAAAGGACAATGGCTTGAGTCAGTGCTTAAGCTCTGCTTTTGTGTACTTCTGTGCTTTCTGTCTTTCCTCCTCTAGAAAGCAGGAGGGATGCAGAGGCTACCTGCGTCAGATCAGTGACAAGTCCTTCCTTTGCAAACCACATTTGTTACAGGCTCATCAGTATTATGGCCCAGCTCCACAACTCTACCATCCCAGTATTGCCATCTTCTCCAGCTCTTCTCTAGCAACATGTATTTCATCTGTGACTTCCTTCTGCCTCTTCCAGGGCCTCTCTGAAGCTAAGGCAGTGCAGGGGAAGGAAGGAAGGAAGACAGATGCCCAGGGGAGCAAAAGGAAGGCAGAGCAGTAAGCGAGGCCGGAAACCACTGCAGGATGATGCTATGTTATCACTACATCAGTAACATGGATGAAAAGCGCACCCATTCTAAATGTCCTTGAGAACCCTTGTGACACTTGAGCAGTATAATGGCTGGGTGTTTCGCTCTGAAGCCTCCAATGCAGGTGCATATTAGATTAAGTGAAGTTTATGTTGCTATTCTGAACTCCATTTCAACTAAGCTGGTCAAGATATTTACAGACACCATTGATGAATGGTCTGTACTGTCAGTTGGTCACAACAGGAAGAGGTA
The DNA here is from genome assembly GCF_017976375.1 of Cuculus canorus. Taxonomy (NCBI): domain Eukaryota; kingdom Metazoa; phylum Chordata; class Aves; order Cuculiformes; family Cuculidae; genus Cuculus; species Cuculus canorus. Next base: position 52,044,313 of record NC_071402.1, read on the forward strand.
AGGTGCTTGTGGTAATGTGTTTTTTTTTCAGGGATGCAGTGTCTACAGGTGCATTTTGCAGTTATTTTTCCACCTCTTTTGCTGTCTGGTTCTAGATAACTGGAATCCAGTAGTTCAGTTGGAGCAAGGGGAAGGGGAAACAAACTCAGTTGTCCTTCATGGGGAATGACACACAACTAGCATTATAAGCACTTGAAGTGAGTCTGCCTCACTGAGCCGTGTATGTTTGATACACATACAGCAATCAAAGAACTCCATTTTACTTGACACTGTTCGTGTCTTTGAAGATTCATTGAAAATTAATACTAACTGTTCAGGCAAAAACAATACCATTCCAGGAGACAATTTGCTGCAGACTTCCTGTTCCTTTTGTTGTTAGGATAATCCTAACAGTCATTTTTTTTTATTGAGACCATCATCATCCTTTATCACAGTTTTTATTTTCTGATTCTTCAAATATACTTGTTTTTTCTTTCTTTTTTTTCCACATGTGCTAGGAGCAAAGGCATCAGTATTGTTCTTAAACGTTTTTTTCCATCTCTTTTTCCCAGCCAATGGAAAAGGGGTCGTTAATCAAAAACTTCAATGATTATAAAATTTGGCCGCAATTGTAGTAGTATCCATTTTGTGGACATTTAATAAAGCATTAATAAGGATCTATCATTAAAATGTCATCTGCTTTCATGCATCAACATTTTCTGCTCCCAGGATTTTTTCCATATTTAGAAAACAAAGCTGGATAAGATTGTATTTCATTAGCACATAGCAACCATAATCACTTCCACTGAGGCAACCGTCATTGGAACAGATCTGCAGTCAGTTCTTCACCTGCCAGGATCCAGTCTTCCATAGAAGTCCATATTAGTTTTATTTTTTTTTGTTTTTAAAAAGTCTCTTTGCTTATCCTGTAGGAATTGCAAGCACATTTTATTGATGGTAGCAATAACAGTATTTTTCAGTATAAACTAGCTATTAGACTCCCTCCCTGCCTATTGCTGCAAAGGGTGTATCCAGTGATTTTGACATTCCTGCCACACCAGATCATCTCCCCAGGCTTCAGCAACAGGAATGATTTCTGTTTCACAAAAAAGACGTGTATGTGCATATTCATACAAAGATACATATGTATTCGGATAATTCCTCTTGTATTATATGGTATTTCCATTAACAGGCTTTCCACACCCACTGTGACAGCGGAAATGCATAAAATTGCAACAGAGCTGCTGCGATGACTACATGTACTTTAGCTACACAGATAACCTCTGCCTGTGTATCCTGTCTCCTCTTCAATTAAATGGTTTCAAGGAACAGAGCAGTCTTAGCTTAGCAAATAAAACTTACATAAAGTGAATGCAACTGTATTTTAAACCAACCTGTACGTAAAACTAAGGCGAATATTCAAGATGTTGGAGGCAAACAATAAGCACCTTCCATTTGCAAAAATACTAATTCTGCAGTTTTTACTGTCTGTTTACTGTATGTTAGTAGGTTCTTACAACTCCTGTTAGTTTTTATAGGCCTGAGTATTTATGAGGACTGTAAAGAAATCCCCACTCATTATTTTGTGTGTAATTATTTTATAGTGTGCTAGGAGTTAACTGTTTATGATTACAGTATTTAGGCCCTGTTTGTATGCACACAATTGAGGGCACATGTGGTTTGAAACAGAAATGGGCCACAAAGAATAGACCTTCCTTCAGTTTGCCAAAGTTGAAACTAATTTACAACACCAGAACTATTTTTCAGACTTATATAAGAACAAATTATGTAAGTTTTTTTTTTAATCTAGTAGTTTAGTCCAATCATTTTTACTTAAACTGTATAACACTCTTTTTAGCAACGCGATGTTATATTCCATTTGCTGAAGTCCACTCCTTCTTTATCCCTCATCCTGTAGCTGTGGCAAATCAAGTAAACTGTATGATACAAGAAATACACAAATTGTTATATCGAAGCTTAATTTCTACATCAGGAAAATTACTTTATTTTCCCCAGTGTACTTATAAGTTTGGAAGAATGGTGAACCAATTAACTAACTGTGGGAACCTCTCAGTCATTATTTTTCACAAAAAAAAATTGATAGGTTAAAAAGTTACTGAATAAAAAACTGGGATATTGAATTAAAATTTGCTGCTACTTTGTTTAGTGGAAATTATCCCAGAAGACTAAAAGTTAACTTTCTCTGGTAAAGAGGTAGTGAAATCAAATAGTTTATATCACATACAGCTCCTGGTTGTAGCATGCTCTTACAACTACATCTGAAATATAGCAGGGAAATTAAATGGCAATATCATAAAATTAGTATTTAATTAAGGAGTGCTTCATAAGAAATGGGCAAGGTGAACTGGTGTGCTCCCCCTTTGTCTTACTGTCAAGAACCAGTCTTTTTAACTCAACGGATCTTTTAGCACGTGTGTGTGTGTGTTCAGCTATAATACCAACCCAAATTAACGACTGTTCTGTTGGAAGATACAGATCGCAGGGCCAGTTCTGCTCAAGCTGGAAAAGCTGGTTGTGCAAGAGGAAGATTCATGACAGCCTTAGGAGTGCAGCAAAAAGAATTCTTCCGAAACAATGGAAGAGGCCATTCTACAAGTTGCTCAAGAACTTCTTTTCTTCAGCAGAGTCCTGGGGCAATTCTAGGACAGAGGATGTCCTGTGAAAAGTGGGAAGTCCTCTTAATGGTAGGGAATTCTGTCAGAAGCAGTCTTGAGAGTAGTTTTAGTAATGCATACCAGAGCTAGCTCAGTGAGGCGAAATCACAGCAGAGCTGCTGAAGTGGAAGCACATTGAAGACTTGTACACGTGCAAGAAGCCTCGCGTGCTGAAGTTGAGCCTGCTCCTCTTGCAAACAGTGATTTTGGCAGATAGTTTAGCCACAGGGACCTGCCTTCAGTATAGCAGTTCTACGTTCTGTCATCTGTGCCTGAATTGACCTGAAGGTATATGGCAAAGCTCATTGAGTCGAACTGCAGCAACAGTGTGGTAAAAATGGGGATGGGTTAGATCAGTTACTGAGTTATGATGTGTTGCTGTTGCAATGAGTTGTTAGACAGACGTGTGCAAACTTGCAAGTAATCACATCCTTCATTGGCATTTTAACCATTGTTTTGAAGTTTGTAATTACATTCTGAGTGGAGAGCCTTCAGATGCCGAAGGCAGTTTATTGTCATGCACAGCTTGGAAGGGAAAAACATCCCTCTGAAAGTGGGTGGTCAGACCAAGACTGATTTATCCAGCTGGACCCTGGATGGAGATTTTATCTACCTGCAGAACTGAGCCCATCTGGGAGTCAGCATCAGAGCATCGAGCATGATTTGACCATTCTTGTCTTCTTCTTTACTCCACAAAAACTGTGAGGCCAGCAGGAGAGCTGGAGGAGGACTCATCTGACACTCCACAAAGCCAAAAGGGTCTTTTATTTTTTCTTCTTAATTGAGGTTGAGAGTAAGCTTGTGATGCTGGGAGAGTCTCTCTGCTCTACCAAACTTTGTTGCCCACAGGTGCCAAAACACTTCAAATATAAACAAGAGCCCTCAGAGAAGTCTGAATGGAGGAATATATGGCAGGGAGGGGGAAAGCATGGAAGAGATGGAGGAGGTGTAAGGAATTGGACATCGAGGACTTGGATATTTGTGTCTGAAGTTTCACATCTCCCAAAAGGAAACGTGACAGTTTGTTAGGCCTCTTTTGCTGGGTGCTTCCAAGGATGAAGTGGCTTAGGGTTACAGATGAACTGGTCACGGAGACTACTGATAGAGGACTCCAAGAGCCTCCAAGAGACTCAGCTCTGTGGTAAGGGTTCCCTACGGTTAGAAGGCACAGAGAAGATGAGTAGAAACCCAGAAACTGCTGGACATCCAGAAAATAAAATCCCAGGTAAGTATTCGAGAAGAACATGAAATCTGAACTGAGAGATGGACACATCTGTCAACATTAGACGAAGCTACTGTGGCAGATTTATGAACAACCTGAGCAACAAGACAGGTAAGCGTGGATGCAGAAACCTACTGATTATTCATTGCAAAACCTCAATGCAGCGAATTTTCAACCTACTTTTGCTGAATAGTCTATTCCAAAAGACTTTTTATGGACCACTTTTCTTCACATTTTTGATCACATAACTTCCCCTGAGTCACTGAAAGATTATTGAGACAGAGTCAATTTTAAACAAGATTTGGTGGTACAATAAGGCATTTTTCTTATGGGAAAGACAACACTCTGATTTTTATAGATTTCATATCTTCCTTGTGGGGCTTTTTGTGGCTCTTGGAGCCAAAGCCATCTAATCCCCAGTTACTCAGCCACCCACTGAAGTGTGGGAACGTGTTCTAGGCTATATAAGTCTGAATCATTTTTTATGCTAATGTTTCAGAAGAGTAAACAGAATTTTACTAGAAAATTAAGTTAAGTAGACATGGAGAAAGAGAAATAAACCATGGATATATGCAGATATATTATACTTCATGTGCTTTACATACAAAATGTCAGGTATTCTGGAGGAGTTGCTCTTTACATACTGATAAACAGATTCTTAAATCTCATAAAATCATTTTAAATATTCATGTTGGGTTTTTTTCTTCATTAAGTGCCTTATATTTTCTCTTATCTTAGAATGGAAATTTATGTGCCTTCTGGTGTAAAGAAAGATTGGAAACGTTATTTTAGCCAAATGTGTTGAAGTGCAAATAACAAGTGAACTTTTGAACTCCTTTGCATTCTCTCAGGGTCTGGAGGGGTCTCTGCCAGGCTTGGAGAGAGAACAGAAAGTGGATGCTTTTGTTAGAATTTTGGCAAATAGAATTGTCTGGAATTAACATGGTTTATTCACATTTATTTATATTCCAACTTTTATACTCAGGATGCTACTAAGGAAATTTAAACTTCTTTCATGATGTTGAACCGAATGGTATATGTTCACTCGTGTTTTTTTCCTTTTGCTTTTTCAGATGGATCTTCTCAGCAGCAGAACCATGTTTTCAAGTGATCTGTCAGAACTGTTTCATATTTCAGCTCCTCTTGCACCCAGCAAGTAAGAAAAAAAACATAGCCATAAAACATAGGATATTTGCAACACATTTGTTTTGGGGGTCCAGCTTATCACGTCAAAATTGATTTCTCTTGAAGCAGCATTACCCTGTTTCTGTGTATATAAAGATTCCTGTACGTAAGAGAGTAAAAGTGACCTTGTGTCAAATTCATGATAACATTATCGAAATAGAGGAATTTGGGGTCAAAGAGTTTGCCAGTTAGCTCTGTTGCCAACGCTGACGGTTCCAGATCCTTATAGAGACATGCTGACACATCTATGTGGTGTGTCAAGGACCTGACGATACGGAACATTTTCCACAGCAGTACTTGAAATGTGAGCCATGCCTTTGTTGAAAATCTCTCTTGCATGTGCAGAGATTGCATGTGAAAAATAACAATGAAAAATATGCCATCTTCCCTGGGGTTAAGAACTAGAAGAAATCTGGACTCTGTTTTCCTGAGATGGCAAAGAAGAGAGCAGTTTAGTGTTCTGCATTAAAATGCAGTTTTGTAAAACATTTGCAGTAGAGTTAAAACTTTGGAAATTGGCAAGTTTATTAATTGTTACCTCATCCTTTTGTTCTCAGTTTTCAGAATGTCTCTGAATTGCAAATCACAGCTATCACACTTAAGTCTGCTTTTTCTTTGGAACCTATTTGCCATATTTTGCATGCATGCTGACTGTATATCTCCCTTCACTCTTTCCAGCAATGCTGCTGATTCCTGGGAAAGAAGGAAATCTGTGAGAACATTCCTCAGGTTTCAGACAATGCCCATTATTGCTCTTGGAACACTTTGACAAAGTAACTATGTAAAGAGAGAGATATAGAAGTACTCAAATCCTGGTAAAATTCACCTAGATGAAAAATTAATAATGCCATTTCAGAATCCATAAAATCTAAAGATTTAATCTGCATAATTTCTTGTCAGCTTACCTTTTAAAAAATAACTGTTTTCTAATCCTCTGCATTTATATTTAGTAAAGATTGAGAAAGGTTTGTGAGTGATTACTTCACGTGATTACTTTTTTCTTTCCTAAATTTCAAGTTAAGTCTGTTGATATAGATTCCTCCAGGATGGAAATTAGAGATGATTAAACAGGATTAATTCCTGCAAGCGGTGATGCAGTAGACTTCTGTGGGAGCTGTTGGCTATTCCGTACTGCTGAGAATCAAGTCCCATTGGGTTTCCATTCCCAGAACATAATACGGTGGCTCTCTTTCTGTACTTATTTGTATACGTGACGGTGAAGACAATTAGACTTGATCTGCTCATTATTGTCTGTTATAGCTGCAAAATCTGGCAGAATCATAGAATAGTTTGGGTTGGAAGGGACCTTAAAGATCATCTAGTTCCAACTCCCCTGCCATGGGCAGGGACATCCCACTAGATCAGATGATCTATCATTTAGTAGCCTGCACTCAAAATTATGGTTTTAAAATTGAATGTTTTTGCTCCCCTTTTCTTTGTCTAAAATATCCAGAAAAGAACTAAGGTTCTAACAATTACTAGAGAGTAGGTGCAGTTGGGTCTTGTCTTTTTCAACAGTCTGGTCCTCTACTACACTGGATAAATGGCTTGACCTGAGGTAGAAGCCATCATTTATTTATGTGTGTACAGTTTTGAATGTTCAAAAATCAGTATTTTCAGCAGCAGGTCCCTGCAGCCATGTCGGATGCTAACATCTTAAAGCATAGACACAGAGGCTCAGAATTCAGGCTTCCTACCTGAAACGGCTCCCAGGATCCACCAGCTAAGACGCAGCCTGTACAGAATGATTCCCTCTGTGGTACAATCAAATGCACCGTATGGTAGGAAAAGCAAATTAAAATGCCTAGTTTCACAGCAACAGCCTACTTTTCTCAGTACCCTGCAGGCCAGTCTGCTAGTGGTCTAAGAACCACAAATGGGTAACTCGTTCATTATCGACAATCTGAGCACACACACTGAGCAACTTTGTACTTCCCACTCTTGCTCGCTTCCAGACTGCATACGCTTCTTGTAGAGCGTGGAACCTGCAGAGGCCTCTCGCCTTCAAAATCCTCAAGCCAACCTTGTCCTTAACAGCAGTGAGGTTTTGCTCTCAGTGTAGTTTTTTGCCAATTGCAAAACAGGACCAGACCCTAGAGACAGTCTGCAGAAAAGGATTGTTTTGTTTCCACCCCTGGATATGTGTCCAACCTATGTTGCAATGTTTGGCTGTGGAATTTGTCCTTTTTTTTTTTTTTTAGCTGCCTAAAAACAGGAGTATATCCATACAAAAGATTTACACTTGAATTTTAAGCTGGGCTTCTCACACTTAGAATCACTAAAGCCTGGAAGCGATTATGAAGACTGAACTCTTCTCAGAAGAGTTTTGCAATTCACCAAGAAATGAAACAGGCTTGAAGTGCTGTCGGTAGACTGAGGGGCAGCTGAAGTTTAAATACTCAGTTACCACAAACTGAATTAAGGGGAAAAAAGGGCAAGTGTCCTTTACTCAAAGTTACAGTAAGTACCTGTCAGGATCACACCAATAACTCAGCTCAGATTAATTATCTTTACCAGAGAAATCTTACAGCCAAGGAAAATGGAATAAACTAATTGTAAAGGAAGGCTAAACTGCAGGTCAGAAGAGTGAAGAACTCTGATTCCATAATTAGATAGAGAAGTTAAAGACTTTGTTGCCTTTTAATATGTCACATCACAAATATTGCTTTAATATAATCTGCATTGCCAACTCCAGAACAGCAACTCCAGAGGACTGCTGAAAGTCAAAAGCAGTTGAATAAAGACAGTAAGTTACTGCAAAGATCTAGCAATAAAAAAATCGGGAGACTGGTTTAAATGTAATGAGACTTAATAAGCATACAATTCTTTGTACTTGCCTTTTCGTTTCTGAGTCTGTAAGATGGTTTCGAGTCAGGTTTTCAAATTACTCTCTGCAAACGAATGCCAGAACTAACTGTTTCTTGCAATACAATCTGAAGTGCTCAAATCATGCTGGAATTCCAGGAACTGGAGGTTGAATGAAAAAGCAAAATATATGAGATGCTGCAATACTAGAAAAAATGTAAAGACAAATGAGGAACAGCAGTGGCAGAGACTGGTTTTATGCCTCTTTTTTTTTTTAAAGAGAAGACTGATGTAATAATATGTAATACATCCCATTATCTGAGAATGATAAGACATTCCTCCTCCATCAGGGTTTCACTATTGTAACTTGTAAAGTCTGTTGAACTGATCAGACCTCTCCAGGAATGAAGGTCTTGGGAGCATTCCCACTCTTCAAGGGCAAAAAGGACAACTCATGCGTAAGGCAGTGAAATTTTGGCTGTCTCAGGATAGTCAGTGAAGTGGCTTTTATGAGTTATCTAAAGCTAATCTAAACCTCTTCAATTATACACAGCTGATGTTTCTAGATACTTGGCTTACTTTATATGCTCTGGGTACAGATGTCTTCTTCTGTGAAAGAGAACTGTCCCCATAATTTATGTTGATCTTCTGCAGTATTCTATTTGCAGTGAAATTACAGTGTAATAATTTGCAGTAACGCCCTTGACCTCCAATTAGGAAATAATAAGCTTCAAACAATTTATTTTCTGCTAGCGCAGTTCAAAAATATGTCTACAGCTACAGCCTCTGTGATATTATTTCTTTATTAAAGGCAAACTTCATGGAAGCAGTAGGAACAAGCTGGTTTGACTTATTAATTGAATGTTTGCCTTCAAGTGGCCTCTAGTTGGTAACATTGGAAAACTGTTCAAACTGAATGTATAGACTGCCATGAAGTAAGGCAGCACCTCACAGCAGAGATGGTCCTGCTTCTCCACAATTAAATTTGAAAGGAGAGAAACAACAGCCGATATCTTTCTAAACAGCAATGACAAAGGTAAGCTTTCCATTTCTTTCAGAAGGAGCTACACGACATGAAAGGAAAGACCCAAACTCTTTATGCTTTCTCCTCTGCTTCCTTCCCATTGCCTTCCTCTCCAACTCAATCTCATTTGGACTACAACACTTAGTGTGGGTGCTGCTATTACTGGAATATGGGGAATTTCATCTGGCATGGAGTTTATCCACATCCCAAACTGAAATAGGCTATACCAGTTCATGCATGACAATCACATCTGTATCTACAGATCTTTTTTTCTGGCTTTAATGCTGTTAGTATAACTGAAGTGGCAAAACTCTCTGTAGAGACCAGGCCTTGGCGCAAAGCTTGCAACTGTGTAGCACTGAAGACAATGCAGCTCTGATTTTGTTCAGATCCTCTAGCATCACTGCCAGGTACTTATAAAACAACAGGATTCCTTCCTTAATCATTTCTCATCCTGGAGCAGTAATGACCCCATGGTGTTGTTCTGTAAATGGGAATAAAAAGAAAGCCTAACACCAACAGGCACAGAGAGCATTAACAATTCCTGACAGAGTTCATCTGAAAGTTTGGGTTCGATTCTAACTGTCATTAAAAAAATATTTTAAATAACACTCTACAAGCCTAAAATTCCGCACTCCTAAAAGTAAAAACAACTGCTGTAAATAATGCCAGATGCCCTGAACTGAGTCCATGACTGAGTTCATTCTTGAACGCATGCTTCTATACATAAATTCTTCATATCTTCTGTTCTCTTCAAGTAAATCCTGAAACCATGAGTTCATTTTGCCACTACTGCATACAGTCTTATTGTTTAGTGAAAGTATTAGAGTCATTTGATCCACTGGTTTTCAGTCCACCACACCGGGAACACCAGCAACATTCATAATTTTTAACAACTTATCCCACAGCCATCATCCCTGAAGCCATTCCTCTTCCAAAATGATATAAAAGACACACCCTTCCTTGGCAATGGATATTTCCTTTTAACAATGAAAGACAAATTAAAGAGGATACAAATCCATGGCTGATCAAGAATGCTCATCCGTACAGCCTGCAGCAGGAAGGTGCTGAAGTGAAGGACGTCTGAAAGAATCAGAGGAAATGGTGTCACCAGGGGGTTTTGATCTCGGATGGGAAAAAGGAAATTCAAGACTGAGCTGAACTAATCTCACAGATAACTTCTAGAAATCTCTGAGGCATTCTAAAATTAAAAAATTTATCAGTATTTATAAATGCTATTAATGAGTATAAATATTTATTAAGAGTATTATGATGCAGAGTGGAAATGTCAGTGGTGATAGAATTTAAATATATATTTAAATACTCCTCACTGTCTATTAACTGCAATTAACTACATGGTTATTGATTGCTAGGAGGCATATATTTGAAACCTACCAACCCACTTTTCATGGTACTAGAAAGAAACAATCAACAAGGTCTGAGAGATTCACGTTCATTCTTTGTGAACGTCACTGTCCAACTCATGCAATTGCTTTAAACCAGCATGTCTAAACGAAAGAATATTTTTAATTAACCTATTGATTCTTGACTGAAATTTTCAAGAAAAGGTGACAGAGTGAGGCACACAACATACATAGATGGTATCCAGAGATGTTCTCCAGCAGAGGTTTGACTGAAATAAATCTAGAGTGCTTAAGCTCCAGTTTTCACCAACGTGTGGGCTGTTAATTCCTATCAAAATTGGTGTAAGTACTTACCTACTTCAAGGACGTTGCCCTTGGCTCATTTAGAGTGCTTAACTGATCAAACCAGAGCACTGTTATGGCAAATTTATTTAACCACAGCCCTGAGAAATTCAATACAAATGGTTTGTGTAGTCTGATTAACACATGATTAGACACACACACAATGCAAAACATTTCTTGAAAATAATTTCCAGGATAATCTCTAGAATAAACACAGATAACTTTTTTTAAACTCTGTGAACAAAATAAGATACAAATTTCTCTTTATTCCAGCTTAATATCCTTCTTGGTATATTTGGCTTTGCAACCACACATCCCTTTAGAAGGTATTTAGGGTTCGTGAATGGACCATTTACAGTCAGACTCTCCCCAACATACGAGGGCGGGGGTGTAGGGGTGGTGGGGGGTGGCTGAGGAAGAACAAACACTTTCCCTTCAGCCTAACCTAATAGAAATTCATGTTAGAGTACACAAAGTACAAGAAAGTACAATACAAGTACACAGCAAATGTGTGAATAATGATGTTTCATGGGATTTGAGCATATGATCAGAGCAAGATGCCATCCCATCCTTACACCACAAAGCTCACAACCTCCTCTTTCCACACCTCACCTCCATTGCCTTTTTATGTCTTACCCCCAGTTACACTTGTGTGCAGCCTCTTACACTATACTTCATCTTCATTCTTTTGTTCAACTTCTCATTTTTTAAAATTGCCACGCGCTTTGAAACTCTTGAATGATTAACAGAGAATCCTAAGCAAATGCAAAAAATGACCATATAGCCTCCTTTGGCTTTTACATCAAGAGGAAAACAAGATCTGATTTGTCATAATACAGTACTGGAGCTTGTGGGTGTGCTGAGAAACAGGCAGTATAGCAGTCTGATTTTACTGTAAACTCCTTTGGGTATAAGCTACGTGTTCATTTTTTATGAACTGGATTATGATAGCCTTACTGTTACATAGGAATTCCTGTTCCCTAAGTAGGTCTGTGCACATTGTTACAACCCTTTCCCCAGTATTTGTAGGAGGTCACCAACGTCCTTCGACACAAAAGCGCCTTTGGGACTGAGCAGGGCGAGAAAACTGACTTAGAGAAGGATTAAGAGAGTGATCTGGTAAAACGGACTCTCCTCCCCGCTTCCTGCCCACAGTTTTGCATTTCTGGTGAGCAATGTCACTGGCTGCAGGCACCGGGGCCTGGAGCTGTCATTTCACGTTGTTCACCAGAAGATGCAGTCATACGTTTTGAGTTGTAGTTTCTGAGATTAAGGACAGCCACACACCATTATCATCCAGTGAAAATATAAGATTGGAAGGCAGATGGAAAAAAAAAAAAAAAGAGGGCTTTTTTTATTTTGTTCTTGTATTTTATTGACGCTGCTGTAACTTTAATGAGATTTACAGGACCAACAATGAGCAGCATCTTCTACCAGGGAGAAACAAGGAAGAAACTAGAGAAGCTGAAGAAATTGCTCGATGTCCAAATGGCTGAATTAGAAAAATGAACCAGCCTACATAAATCCTCTTCTAAAAACAAAGTGTGACTGCAGAGAGGCAGGAAATATTTGTGGCAATGGTCTTTACCTAAGGAGGTCTTATTTAAAATATTCCTGGCATTTTTGTGTTTGATTAGCTGATTTTGAAACACAAAATTTCTTTAAGAACCCTAAATCTTCTTTACGCTATCCAAGTTGAAGAGAAGTTAAATTTAACCTTGCTTTTGAATGCAAAATAGATAAGAATCAGAAAAAAATTATAGAAGGTTTCCTTGAATCCTTGAAACTAGCAGGTTTTTTGGTTTTTTTTTTTTTCTGGGGTTTTTTGATCAGGAAGTAATTAAGCCAAGAGTTATTTTTTCTAAGGAAGCAAGAACAATGTTGTGAATTACAGTATTAGGTCTTACGAACATCAAGAATTTCCACCTCTTGTTTTCAGGAAGAGATTCTTATTTTAATTTTAAGTGGACTTACTGCAATTTTAACCAATTCTTTGAAACAAACCAACATCTATTATGCTTAAACTGAGATGATAATGTCTGCATAGAAACTCACACCTGTTGTGATTAATATCACATAACTTTCTTGGTTAGTTAAAACACCAGGAACTTCAGCAAGAGACTTGATAAACTGATGAACAAGGAATTAAAGCTTCAAAATCATGTAATTTTTTTATCAGGAGCAATGTAATTGTTTAAAAATCTGTTGACAACTGTCCCAAACTCTGTAAAGTCATGTGCCACTCCCTTTCTCTCCTTCCCAGCTCTTCTCTAAAAAATTATGTAAGCTGAAATATGATGCATTTAATCAGAGAGAGACACATTAAGAAGGGCAGTGCATTCCACGAAAGTCTGGAAGCTTCCCTGTATTGGTGGTAAGGACTGCACAATAACTAATGCCCTCAGTCTTATTCTGAAATATTGCATTATCATCAGAGGTGATGTATCAAAACCAGTACGGCAATGCTTGGAAGAAAGATTGGAAGAAACTCTTTATAGGAAAGGTGAACAATGCATACAGTTTCAGACTCAGTCTTTAACTATGTTTCATCAATTTGCCTGCAGGTTTTTTTGAAGAGTCTGTGCACAGCTAGCAGATGTAGAGCTGCATGAACCAACTTTCTCCTACTGTATGTGTAAGTTAGAGCAGTAGTGGCTGTGGAAAGAAGAAAAGAGCATTATACATTTTCTCCATTGAAGTCACTTGCAATTCCACCAAATCAAAAATAAGCAGATGCAAGAGAAACCTTTTCCCCATACCTCCTCTACCCCCTCACCCCTAACTCATCTGCCAAGAAACTCTGATCTCCTCTAATCTTCTTTCCAGCACTCCTCTACCTTTGCGCATGTGTGAGCCAGCCTTGGGCTCTTCACCGAAGGATCTTGTGGAGTATTAAAGTGTTTTCTTATGATTGACATCCTATACTCTGATGTCTTCTCTCTGCACAGGCTCTAGACTTGCTGTGCTTGGAAATAATCCATGGTAACAGACGATGATACATCATTTAGCCCTCTCACATCGTATAGTAAACAATATGAAAGGGCACTTATCTTTCCTATGGAAACAGTGTGGACCTTAATCAATATGTCTTTAGTTGTCATGACTATTCAGTACAGAGTACATAGGACACTCCAGAGGTGTGGCATACTTGTGGTTTATGACAGTCCAGCACTAAGGCAGATCATTCTTCCTGGTGGAGAATAATGTGTATTGATCTCTGTTGTCCTGCCTTGAAGCCTTCAGCAAAATGTAATAGTGCGCTCAGATAACTGTTCCCAGGGACTAGCCTTTGTTTATTTTATTCTCTAGCCCAAACCATAACTATAACAATAAAGAACATCAGTTTCAATACTAACTCTTAATGCATGCAACAACTGGGCAATGTTTGGCCTGTTGGTAATACACTGATTTCTTTTTCTGTTTAAATAAGTAAACTTACGACATTTTTTTTCCCTCAAGAAGGAAATAACACTAAGGAAGAAAGGCTGTACTTGCCAGGTTGCCCACCCATGCACCGAAATATGAACCTGTTCCACGGAGCCCATACAACTCCACATTGTCAGTGCCTACATAGGCAAATACAGCCTTCAGCAAGGTGAAAATGTGGCCTGAGCATTAGTGAGGACAACATTCTCTATTTCCCTGCATCCTCCAAAGCTGCTAGAGCAGATCTCTGCTACAGACCTTTTTTTGTGGGATTAACAAAATATTTACAGTTGCTATGGCCCTCCAAGGTGGCTATCCAGTAAAAAGAGAATGAAAATCTTCTGTTCTCCCTCCTCTCCTTTATTTATTTATTCACTACTTTTATTTATTTTTCATTCAGTCATTAATTTTCATTAAACATTCACAGCTACATACGTGTCTGGCTGGCTTTAGTGAGATGATTACACATAAAAATTCCCAAACTGAAACCTGATTCTTCCAATGGGGAGTAATTTTTAAAAGATATTGCAAAAAAAGTTCACAATCTGATCTGAGAGGGAAGAAGTTGGAGGACACTGATCCTAAACTTGAATTAGAAATGTTAATGTTAATATTAATGGTAAGATTACTACGTAGTGACATACACACCAGGCCAAATGAATGGGATAGGGATGTATTATGTTTCCGCAAAACAGTATTCAAACTCCTCTTTCCCCACGGAGTGCTTTTCCTGGTATATCCAAACCAGCATGCGTCATACACCTCAATCCAAGCCTTCCTCTGTTAGCTTGAAGTTTCCTACAGCTTCCTTTCAAACTTTTCTTTGTTCCCTAATACCAGTTTCATCTTTCCAAAGGGACACTTTGACCTGATTTGACTCATGGATGAAGTTAATACAGCGCCAGATATGACAGCCTATGCACTGCTGTGGGCTGGCTTCCCGTGTCTGAAGGCCAGAGGAGAAGTACCTGAAAGACCTCCTGTGCCACAGACAATATTCCTAGAAGAGAGATATTTTTTTTTCTTAAAAAGAGAAGTGTCAAGGGAGTAAAAACTCCTCTCTAAAAAACACTCACCTCAGGTTACTTTGGCAATTTTCTGAAGCGATGAACCTGAAGAAAGGGAACCCAGAATTCACAAATCAATTATTGCTGACATCTGGAGAAAGAGCTGATAGGCAAAACAGGTAAACCGCAGGAAGAACACCATTTCGTCTCCATGGACCACATAAGCAAAGACCCATTTGTCTTTTGGTGTTCTGCAGTAAATACTCTGATAATGGTTTGGTTATTTATTCTTCCCGCCTGCTCTGTGCACCTCTCTGACAGACCCTTGCAGGTAGCTCTGTTTGTTTCCCTGTCATTATCCTGTGACAAAGTATGAAAGTGCAGTTGATCTTGATGCTGAAAACACAGCCAGACTGCTTAGTAAAGAAACAAGAACTTTAAAACAATTTAAAAGTATTTATGGACTCATGTCTGTGACCTCCATCTCCCAAGGAGAAGTGTACTGACCTCACCAGTCATCAAAGCCCTCCTCAGTACACTCGCAGACTACATGCTCCATTTGGAGGGAAGGGTGAAGGGATGCTTTCCATGTACTGTAAGAATCATCTGTCTTGGGATTTCTGTGAATTTCAGAGATGAGATGATACAGCACAGAAAAATAAAGTGTGAGCATTGCTGTCTCCTTGAGAGCATGATTAACCTTCATATTTACACTCTGAAATAAAGATAGTTACACCCATAGAAAAAATGCAGCCATGAGCAGAGCTCGGACCACATGTTCGGTGAGCACCTGAGCTGAAGATTCTCCTGGCAAAGCATAATTTCTGAATTTCTGTACTGCTTGTTGTTGAATCAGCTGATATCATAGGCCCAGTGTGAATATCAGAGTTGAGGTCAGCTCCATGCATCTGCCCAAATTCATCCGTTTCTTTTCAGCTCAATACTTCTCAGCACAAGTCATCCTCTGCTGCCACTCCTCACCGGCCCATCACACAGTCACATATAAAACTTCACTCCCTGCAACAGTGCTCGCATTCAAGTTCCCACAGAGCTCTGGTTTCAGCAAGCAGAAGCAAATGGTCCTGTTGTACTTTGCTTTTCATTGTTTTCGTTTATTTTAAGTGAAACAAACTCAAAATTACACTGTGCTTGCAGTGGAAGAAGTCTCACATACCCTTTTGAAGTAATGGCAGCAAAAACTATCAAAGTCCTGTTTCACAATATTTAGAAAGTAGTTGATCCAGACAGTACATGGACAACTCTTCTGTATCGGAAATCAAGAGTCTTTCTTGCACAGTTCTTGAGTGAACAAACATTCAGAGAATTCCTGAAGCTACAGACAGATCCTGACTCATTATCTCCCACATCCATGGGGCAAGCAAAGGCTGTAATGACTCTTCTGAGAATGCCCCATGCTATGTTTGATCATGCAATCAGTTCTGTGGTTCACAGGTTAGATGAGTGCCCTTACGGCAAATCAGGTAACATCTGCATTATCTCCTTCCCCCAAAATATATGCAAATGTTTCACATATGGAAACATACCGTTGCTTCGTGCTAATTTTGTTTAAAAAAAGCCTATTAATTTTTGTACTATGCAGTCATTCCCAAGACAGGCATGACCTCAGCATTTCTTTTATTAATGACTTTCCTTTTGTGGGATAACATACAGCTCTTCCATGTTGCTCATCACTTTTGGAAAAGGACCAACTTCATGAGTTCCTTGACTGGATGAGGAGGGGAATAAGAAGAAAGAGCCTTCTTCATTGCTTTTTAGGGACTGAACTGTAGTCTTGCTTTCTTCAGGTTGGAGAAACTCCAAATAATTCCTGCCAGCATAAATAATGACGCCTGAATGGCACGCCCCTGCAAATGTAAACAGTGGCACAGCAAATTGTTTAACCTTTGCCTGAAGCACAATTTCTTAGACAGTGAGGTGCTACCCTCTCCAAATCAGCTGTGGAGCGTTAAGGAGGATGCCATTTTTTCAAGTAAGACAGAACAGAATGAAGCAGTAATAACAATCTCATAGTTTCCCATTGCTGCTTATCATCAGCAAAGTGTTCCTATGCATTTGTAATGGGACACGTTTCTCTTGAGGGCAGAAAGCTTTAGCCTAGATTTCCAGTGAATCAAGTCCTAAAAAAGCAGTCTGAAAGTATATTCTTGACCTCAGCGTTTAAAGTTTATTTCCCTATCGGGCTCAGAGACCAAGTGAAGGCTCTGAGCGAGACCAACTGTACAACTGGCAGACGAAACCTGCCAGTTCCAGCAGATCAGAGCAGATGACAAGGTGCAGGTTTAGCTCGGATGGGCCGCTGCCTGCAGCAGAAGAACGGGCCCAGCCTCCTGCCTGCTTCGCCTGCACGTGAGATATAGAAAGCCTGAGCGTCTGCTGTGGCCATGGTAGGCTTGGGAGTACGTGGCCATGGGAGGCTTGGGAGTACATGTTCAGGGCCGGGACTGCTTAGGCTCAGCAGCAACAGGCAGTACTGCTCCCAAATCTCCCACCCGACCTCCGCCCAAGCACAGCTCTCTCCCTTCCCTTCCTTCCCTCCAGTGGGAGCAGCCTGCCCTGCCCTGGTCTTAATGCTTCGTTCAGTTTTTCCTGAATCCAAAGCAATCCTTCCAAAAGTGCAGGAGCTGAGGAGGATAAGAGGGGCCTCCTCGTGGTGCTGGAGTTAGATTTGAATGCCTGAGTGAATTGAAATGCCCATTGCTCTCTCTGCCCAGCGAACAGTTCTCCTTACGAGGAGAACATCACTCACAGAGGTGGCTGCCAGAAGCCTTCCCACACCCAAAGGGTCAGAATGGACCACCAGGCCACGCAACGGAACGCTGATCGTGTCAGGGCAGTGTGTCAAGGGGGACCACAAGGCTGCCGTGCAGAAGCAAACCTGCCAAAGCCTCCCTCTCACTGGGCTGGTGCTGCTTGCCTGTGGTCTGGGGGCTGCCCCTCTGCCCCAGGACCCCAACAGAGGGCATGGACCCCTGCCTGCCCCACTCCTTCCCAGAGGCCCAGCCCTCTCCTCTCAACAGGGAAAGTGGTTGAGTCTCTGTCCTTGGAGGTGTTCAAAAAGCGTGGTACTTTGGGACATGGTTTAGTAAGCACAGTGATGTTGGGCTGGTGGGTGGACTGGATGATCTTAGAGGTCTTTTCCAACCTTGGTGATTCAATGATTCTAAGTTTTTATGATTCAATTATTCTATGATTTTACAGTTCTAGGATTCAGTGACTCTGTGATTTTATGGTTCTATTATTTTATGATTCAATGATACTATGATTTTACCATTAAATGATTCAATTATTATAGGATTTTACTATTCCATGATCCAATGATTTTATGGTGCTGGAGCACCTCCCATACGAGGACGGCATGAGAGAGATGGGATTGTTCAGCCTGGAGAAGAGAGGGCTCAGAGGAGAACTTATAGCAACTTTCCAGTACCTGAAGGGGCTACAGGGAAGCTGGAGAGGGACTGTTTACAACGGCTTGTGGTGATAGGATGAAGGGGAATGGGTATAAACTGGAGAGGGGCAGATTTAGAGTAGACATTAGGAACAATTTCTTCACCATGAGAGTGGTGAGGCACTGGCACAGGTTGCCCAGGGAAGTTGTGCCTGCCCCATCCCTGGAGGTGTTCAAGGCCAGGTTGGATGGGGCCTTGGGCAGCCTGATTTGGTGGGGTGTCCCTGCCCATGGCAGGGGGGTTGTAGCTGGATGGGCTTTAAGATCCCTTCCCAAACTATTCGATGATTCTATTATTCTATGATTCAATTTATTGTACGATTTTACGATTCTATGACTCAATGATTCCACAATTTTACTATCCTGTGATTCAATTATTCTACGATTTTACGATTCTGTCGTTTTGCAAGGGATTCAAGGATCCCTCCTTCTGCGACTCCGTGACCCACCGCCTCCCCGTGCTCGGGCCGGAGGGGGCCGGGGGGGCAGCGGCGCCGGGGCCGGCGGGGGGTGCGGAGCCGCCGCGCAGGGCGGAAACGGGGTGGGAGCCTTGCGTCAGGGAGGGAGCGGGCGGGACGGAGAGACGGACAGAGGGACGGAGGGAGCCCGCGGAGGAGGCATGGAGTTGTGCCCGTGCTTCGCGGCTGGCTCGGGCTGGGCGCTGCCGCTCCTCCTCGCCCTGGGCGCCGGGCTCAGCCTCGCCAGCCCGCACCTGCGCTACAGCCGCCCCGGCGCCCGCAGCAAGTGAGCGCCGCCCGCCCCGGGGATGCGGAGCCGATCCAGAGGGATGGGGCGAGCGGGAGCAGCCGGGGTGGGAGCCCCCGGGGGGTGCGGAGCCGCTCCGGAGCGGGATGGGGCAGCCAGCGTGGGAGCCCTGCGGGCTGCCGGCGGGATGGGGCGAGCGGAGACGGGATGGGGCGAGCGGAGACGGGATGGGGCGAGCGGAGACGGGATGAGGCGAGCGGGGGCAGCTGGCATGGGAGCCCCGGGGCGAGGCGGAGCTGGCGGCGGGGCGGAATGGGGCGAGCGGAGACAGGATGGGACGAACTAGGGAAGCCGCCGTGGGAGCCTCCGGGGGATGCGGAGCCGCTGCCGGCGATGGGGCGAACGGAGGCGGGATGGGGCGAGCGGGGGAGGCCGCCGTGGGAGCCCCGGGGGTTGCGGAGCCGCTCCGGGGCGGGGTGGGGCGAGCAGGGCAGGCAGCGCGGAGCCCCCGGGGAATGCGGAGAGGGGAAGGGGCGAGCAGAGCAGCCGCCGTGCGAGCCCCCCCGCGCCCTCCCCTGAGCGCCCTCGTCTTCCCTCTCCCTCTAGGAACTGGTGCGCTTACATCGTGAACAAGAACGTGAGCTGCTCGGTGCTGGACGGGACGGAGAGCTACGTCCAAGCCCAGTATAAGTGTGCCTGGAACCAGTTCCCGTGTCAGCCCACCCCGGTGTAAGTAGGCGAGGAGGCCACCTCGGGAATAGGGGGGCTGAGTGCTTGGCCACCCGCATGCCGAGCCCCGACGGAGAAGCTTTGGCAGCTGCTGCGCTCAGACCGTGCACAGCACCCCCAAAACAAAAGCTTACAGCCAGGGCAGGAGGACACGTATCGCCCTCTGCTCCCCAGCACAACCACCCCGAACAAAGCGCTCTCTCCTGCTCCAAACACAAGCTGCCGAAGCTAATTGGAGCCAGATTGAGCGCATTGTTGGTCCGGACAGCCAGTCCGCTGCGCACAGTTGGAAGGGAGCTGCGCTGGCACACCTCGGCTGGCACGGAGGTGGTAGAGCTTGCAGGATCGCCAGCACCTGCTGGGAGCACACCTGCACCACCCTGGTCCAGGTTTGCCAAGGTGCAGCGGCGCTCGAAAACGGTTTTATGGTTGGCGCGGAGGTGGTAAGCATGCAGGATGCTTCCCATAGACAGCTGGAACGCCAGCAGCTGCTGGGAGCACACCTACGCAACCCTGGTCCAGGTTTGCCAGGGTGCAACGGCGCTTAAAACCGGTTTTATGGTTGCTCTGTGCTGCTGGATGGGTGCATAAATGGTGAGGGAGAGCCAGGGACGTGGGCCAGCACACTGAACGGTCTGTGTTTCCCTGTCAGTTGTCCAGCAAGGGGAGCAGCCAGCGCAGAGATTGTAAGAGGGGATAATACAAAGTTACTTGTTTTATTTTAAGCTTCATGCTGTGGAGTGTGATGCTGTGGTAGTCTGTAAACCATCTACAGCAAGGTGTGCTGTATCAAGGCTGCGTGAGCCTGCAGGGACAGCTGGAGTCGGGGAACAACTGGATCTCACTTATTTTCTGGCTGAACCCGGGCAAATCCCCTTTCCTCAGTTTCTCCACTGGAAAAGCAGTCATATTTGTTTACTTCTGTTTGAAAGCTGTAGGTGACGAGCACTCTGTGAAACCATTTCACCTCCCCCAGAAATCAGTGGAAGAACACACATAGGTTTTCATGAGATGAGGCTGAGTGTTGGACTAAGGTGATGGTGAGGATTCTGTTACAACAAAGAATAACTAGCTTTTATTTTGACATGAAACAGTGAGGCTGGGAGGTCCTGGGTGCTACTGAAATAGACAGCATGATGATGCCACCCTGGGGTCTGTGACAATAGGTGTTGGGAGTTTGGTATTCAAATGCTCTGTTTTCTGTTTGTTTGGATTGTTATTTTTGTTAAAAAAACCAAACAGCTTTTCTGTATTAGAATATATAAACACTGGAATTTGAGGGAAATAACAAAGGCAGTGGACAGCTGAGTTACGCCGATTTGTGTAATTTCCCGTGTTTCTCTTTGGAGTGTCAAAATGGCCATTTTTGACTTCTGACTGAGCTTATGAGCTGTGTAATGGGGTGTGCCCTCTGTTGTGTGGAGTCTCAGTAATGGAGCTATGGAGGAGTGAGGAGGGGTTGAAACTGGGCTCTTTGAACACATAAATCACCAAGCATTAAGATAAGGAATTTCAGAGGCGGTAAATCAGGATTTTCTTGGGCTATCTGCTATCAGATAATGAAGAAATTGGAAATGCATTGCTTCTAGCTCAGGAAATTCCTGTACTGGGAACTGCTTGAGTGGGTCAGGTCTTTGGCAGGAGTCAGAAGGGAAAGCCCAGCTAGAGCAGGGTCTGAACTGGATGACCTCCAGAGGTCTCATCCCTTCCAGATTACTCTGTGGTTCTGTGAAATGGCATTGTCTGTCTTTGTGCTTCTCCTAAACATCTGGAGTTGGCTGCTGCCAGAGAGAGAATACGGAGCTAAACAGACACTTGGTCTCGCTTGCGGTGGCCAGTCTCATGGGGCTTTTTTGTTCTTTTGAGAATGGAATTAGATACTTATCATAAGCCTTTGTTTCCTCAGTTTGCCTTTCTTTGGTGAACGTAACTGTTACTTTCTTCACGACCCTAATGGCAACAGAAAAATAATTCTTTATTCTTAACATGAAATATTTTAAGTACCTATTAAGCGCCAGCTGATTAACACTGAAAGCAGCTGGAATATCAAAATTTTGAAATGCTGTTGTTCAAAACTCTCTGTTTGTAGGCTGTGACTTTTATTTTTTTATCTGGTGCTGGTATAGACGTTCTTTTAGTCACTGAGTAATAAAGGAACTAATCCAGTGCATTTGAAATACATGGTTCAAATCCTGCAGCCCCCTGCGAACAAATGTAATTTCATTCTTGTGAAAAGTATTGTTTAATTCAGTAGGAGTAGTGGTCTGGATAACGAAATGTGTTTATATGTTTGTAAGATAATGTGGACAAAAATAGGACAGGAAAGAGCTATAAAAGCAACAAAGAAATTACTGTGAGGCCTTTTCTGAAATTATTCTTCTTTTTTCCCTTTGTACACTTACACGCAGAAGTTAAAAACAAACTAAATAGGACATATTCATTGGAATAAACTGCAGTCCCTGTGTAGTCTCCTTCTGATACCCGTGGTTCATCTAAGAGCTCATTCTGCTGCAGGCAGTGGGGGACTGTGAGATCCAAATCAAACAAAGAGTTTGTGAAAAGTATCATAGATGTACGGGTTTTATTAGTACTTAAGTAGTATTAGGGCTTTTTTTTTTTTCGCGTAATTTTTTTTTTTTAAATCGCGTAAGGATTGTGAAACAGCGGATTTACTGTTGATTTAAATCAGTTTAAGACTAGGTTTAAAGAGCCCTTCTAATGTTTAGGTACAGTCTAGGTTATGCATAACAATTACTTAAATTAAAAGCTCACTGTATTTTATAAGGGAGCATTTCAGTTCCTCAAACACAGTGTACTCCTGAGTTTCACGTGTTCTTCACATTCACAAGAGAGTGTGTATTGCAGATACAGGTTACAATCAGCACCATTTTTTAAAATTAATTTCTATTTTTTAGCAAGAGAAGGATCTGGTGATTAAGCCTAAAAATCATATGCATGCATGAACCCTTTTTATCTACCCTTTAGGCCCATTAAGATATCATTTGTTCAACCCCAGTGCCACTGTTAGAATGACTGCTCTTCTAGGAGTAACTGTAATCGCAGTTTGGCTACAGAGTTTAGTTCCTGAAATGTTAAGCTGAAATTCAGGAAATTATTACACTTCATTGTTTGAGTGTTTTATAGGTATGTGGGCTCAATAGTGCATTTCCTTACTGAAAAAGTTAGTGAATGCTTTGGCTGATTAAGGTGTCAAGGATAAATGTGAGTTGAAGTGTGGCTGCTTAAGAGATAGGAAGAGAAGGAGCAGAAAGAAAAAGCAGAAGGGCCCTTTGAAGTTTGTTCCCTTTGAAGTATGAAGGGTTCCTGATTTATTTTTCTTAAAACTGTAACTAGCAAAGGAGTGCGGAACTTTGTTATTAGTGGGTCACCGGTCTGAAAGATGCTTGTACAAAAATATTAATGTTTTTACCCACTAAAGACAACTTGTATGTTTTGAAATTTAATACTGCTTCATTAATAACTGACCCCTCCCCACTTCTTTTGTTGTGGATTTCCTTTCCTAGCTTTCTTATGAATGGGTTAGTCACTTAATTAGCATTATTAGCAATTTGCAATAAGAGCATTGTCTGATTCTAAAAGCAAAATGTATTGCCCTTCTGGCTAGATCCTACATGCTTTTTAGGGCTGCAGTTTCTCTTGGATATCCTCTAGTCAATGTAGCCACTTCAGGGTAGGATGTTGTTATTCCAGTTGTTTGTTTTGCCTCTTGTGCTGTAGAGTATGTTGGGACACCTGACTGTGCCACAGGTGCCCCAATTTATAGCCCAGCATTTTGGGGCAAAACTGATTTTGCTAGTAGGGTCTTAATGTTAAAGTTTGAAGTGAAATGAGGTGACTGAAGCAGAGGGATGTTTTCTGGCTTTCCATCTTTGCTACTGAACTGGCAAATGGAATTTCCCCGAATGAGGTAGTAAATCAAATAGAAAAAAATTTAGATTAGGAGGAACCTCTGAAGGTCATGTGATACCCTCACAGCCCCCAGCTAACAGCAGAGCTAGCTTCAAAGTTAGATCATGTTGCTCAGTGACTTGAAGAAAGGATGTTTTATCAGATCCCCTAATTCAAATACCAGACCCCATTAATTCTGCTCATGTGCGTAAAGGTATTTGTGTGCTGAAGTATGTAACAAGTCGGGTCACCTGTCCTTAGCTTGTGGGAAGTAGATTTCATGATTTAGTGTGAGCTTCTCATCTTAAGACTAATGATAAATGTACAATAAGCAAACTTATTATTTCACTAGGTTGCGCATACTTAGAAAATGGTCAAGAAAATGATGAATGAATCACTACAGTTGAATTAGCAAGCCTCTCCAAATCTCTCATTGAGCAATATTTTCCAACTGCTTGTCGTTTAATACTTTCAAATGACCGTAAATAAGCCTGCTGCCAAACTAATCACGGTTTTAATCATTGCCAAGAGGAGGATTTAAAGTAAAAGGCTGAAATAACTTTAGAGTCTGTTTCTGCTAGTTTTCTGCAATCATAAATATTGGCATAGATGACTACTTATTAGTAACACACAGCTTTTAGTAAGCAGTGTTCAATGTTTATTAATAAAATAATATTGAGTAAAAGTCAGAATTTTATTACTGAAAACCCATGTATCAGACTTCAAGTTAAATGGCTTCATTGATTTACAATTCTCTTGCAGCCCTTGAACAACCTGTGTGGAGCGTGTCAACCCCAGACTCGGAATGTGTAGAAAATCCACATGAGTTAGTTTTCAGCCCTTCAACAGTCTCAATGTGGTTTTCTCTGTGACTGTTCGTTTGCTATAAATTAAGCATACAGAACAGTGTCAGAGTGCTCAGCACCAGGCAGGATAAAACCTAAGATATACAAGTCAGTACAGATCAGAGCCTGTATTTGCGGCTGGCTTCTAGCAATGTGTATCTCATAAGAAAAACGTTTGTGATGCACAAAAACTTGAAGGGAAAATGAGGGCTGTTTAATGTTTCCCTTCACATATCTAAAAAAGTCTGCAGGATTTTTTTCCCTACTTAGTGCATTTTGTATGAAGCAGAATTTCTTTGTACAGGCTCCAGCTAGCTGACTACACAGGGAGGTTAGCCTAAGGGGTTGTGCATTGAAAACTTAAAAACCTTCAGAACATACTTCAGTTTCCTGGAGTGCTTGTTTGAAAATCTTTGAGCGCCTGCTGGGTGTGGTAAACTTGCCTGGCTGTCTCCTTGTGCTTGAAATCGTGTATATCTGCCTCTATGTACTGATTGCAACAGGGTCTTTCTCTTCTGTGATCCAAATGGGGAATTTTCATTTCGCACGTCATTAGAGTTTGTTGCCATAATTCAAAAAAATCACAAACTGCTCATCAGTTCATGTTAATATAGTTATAAATGGAACTTTTATGGTTTTGTGGTTTGAGAAATGTGTGACCTAGAGGTCTGAGGCTTCTTCTGTTAAGCACTAAACTGTTGCCAAAACAACAAATTATTAATTTTAGGGATCTGCATCTTTTAAGATCTTTTAAAGGTCTGTTTTGTCTTGTATCACCCAAATAACCAAGGAACATTCTGCACCATTAGAAGGTGGGCAGTGCCAGTTTTATACATTGAAGATTATTACTCCCATCTGACTTTTTTTCGCATTTGCATCTCATCTTTCCTCTGCCCTCTGCTTCACTTTTGACCTAGTGTCTTGAAAAGTATCAGCTTGCAAAACAATGCTGTGTTTTATGCTGAAAGTTGAGGTCCCAGTTAATCCCACAGGTCAGCTCTTGCATTCATAAAAGTATTGGTTATCTATGCTGTGTATGTTTTCAAATATTCTGTCAACAGTAACTATTTCTTGGAATAACCCTAGAAACAAACATATGTCATGAGCAGAGAAGCAGAAAAGATACTAGTGGAGCTCAGTTTCTTTGGCAGCTTTGTCAGGAGCAGTGCTCTGCATCCTCACTTGACTTTTCCAGTGGTGTAAAGTGAGAAACTTGGTCTGTGCTGCTGAAAGAGGGTGCAGATGTTGTTAACACATTACTTGTTGCAAAGTCCTTTCCTATTCCATCACTTTTAGGTTACATCACAGTGCTGCTCTACATTTTTTTTTCTGAAGTCCTTTTGAAAGCACTGTATTTTCAGAGTTCTCCTATGATTTTATTTAGTGGGCTTTTAGCGGCTTATTGTTGGTCTGTCATGTGGCTGACTGTTATCGGTTTATCGTGTGACAACATGGAAGGAGGCAACCATGTGAGATTATCAAAGTTTTTAAATTCCAAGAAGGAAGCTCTGCTTTGAGCCTTGCCTTGTGGCTCGAAGTTACGTGAATGTATCCGATGTGGAGGTTTCTCTGCTCATTAGAAGAGAATCCCTACTTAGCTTTAAGGAGTGGTAAATAATGAACATTAGAAGTACTTAAATTTCAAACCTGAAACTTATTTTTGGGGCATTCCCTACTGGACTACAGTGGTCATCTTTTTAAGAGTAAAATCCTTGGTGGCTAAAGAGAGAATTGGAGGAGGTGTATGGAGGTACAGATGTATATCCATACATGCACAAAACCAATGTATCCTTGGAAAAATAAAATGCTAGTATGAGATGTGGGGGCATGTTTCAAAGTGTGCAGTCCCTTGGTTGTTTCTTCCCAAGAAGAAACATTTCTCTTCCAAGAGAGGAAATTGTATTTTTAATTTTATTTTTTAGATAGAAAAATTCTAACTGAGATGTGTGACATCAAAATTCACTGTATAAGCAAGCGATGGACAATAGCACTTCTGGAGATTTTGAATGGAACTACAAATGAAGCCCTGTGGTGTTGTCTGAGAAGAGCCGAGCATTTGTCTTCTACCACTTCCTATAATCTTATGCCTCTCTTACTAAAAAAAGAAACAAACTGCAGTAAAATTCAGCCAGATTCTTTCAGATGCGTTGAACTAATGTTCAGGGTTGAAGAGAACTGTGTCAGAGAGACACATGGCTGTAGGGAGCTGCTTTGGTCACCATGATTCTCTGCTCCTTCCCTGGCAAGGGGACAGTGTTCTTGAGGGGTAAAGGAGAGCAGCTTTTCTCCCTCCATCCTGAGAACTGGAGGAATGCAGGTCACCCATGCCAGGTCTCTGTCCCTGAGCAATTTCTTACAGCCAGAAGGCAATCTCTACTCACATTGTGCTACTCAGGCAGTATGAAGGTACAGAATAAACAATAAAAAAGTATCATAGAATCCTAGAATGGTTTGGGTTGGAAGGGACCTTAAAGATCATCCAGTTCCAACCCCCCTGCCATGGGCAGGGACACCTTCCACTAGATCAGGATGCTCAAAGGCTCATTGACTGGTCTTGATCACCTTCAAGGATGGGGCTTCCAGTGAATTCTCTGGGCAACCTGTGTCAGTGCCTCACGACTCTTCACAGTAAAAAATTTCTTCCTAATGTCTAATCTAAATCTCCCCGCTTTCAGCTTAAAACCAGTACCCCTTGTCCTATCATTGCAATCTGTGGTCTCTAATGCTCATTCTTATTTTATGAAACATTTAGTAAAATTACAGTGCTTTACCAGGCTGATATTAAAGTGCTCTTTGCAGTGACCTGGGATGGGTGCTTTCTTGGTTGTGTGCAGAACAGGCAGTTGGGTTCCAGCAGTTGTGTAGTGCTTTAACTTGCTCTCTTGCTTTCCTTCAGTTTCAATCCCTATTAAAGCCCTCAGCCTGTAGCAGTGTTTTATTTGGATTTTAGCTTAGAATAGATCTGCTGCAAATGTTGGCCGTGCTATACATTAATACAGACCTTATTAGAAGCAGCCTTATTTGCCTGTGTGAGCCTGGAGAAGCTGAGCCTCCTTGGTAATGTGTACTAGTGGAGGTCATCATAACCTTACATATCCCACAGGAATGCTTCAAAATTGTGTTTTTCCAAGCACAAACAATTTTGAAACACTCTCTGCTTGCTTTTGATAATTTATAATATATTAGGACCTGATTATTATGTTATATAAAGACCTGACCATGGCCTTGTGGGAACTTCAGTTGAGATGGCTGTGAGTGGGCCAGGCATTAGGCTAGCAGGTAAAGCCGTTGGCATTTTTTTGAAGAAAAAGTAATTCTCAGACCTCAAAACTGCAAACACATGTACTGACCTTCTTTATACAAATTTTGGAAAGCAAAATTGCTAGCTAAAGGAAGAGTAGCAGTGGAAAGATTAGACTACATCCATCTGTGAGAAGCAGCTTAGAGTCTCTAATGCCAGATCAAAACAAAAAACTATTTTGAGGTTCACTAAGATTCTTTTTTAATAGATTTTTGCTGCAACTTATGGTTGGGATTTATTACAGACTCCATGGCTTGCTTTCACTGAACACCTAGACTTCTGTAGGCTAACCTATTCCTGTCAAAATATCTTTTCACTGCTTCTTGTAAATGCCTTTGGATAAACAATAAAGACATATTTTTCTCAAATTAAGCTTATCTGTGGACTGGAACACAAGCTAGCTGCCAATGCTGCCATGTAGTAGCAAGGTTATAAAACAACAAAATCCAGAGGTGGAATTCAAGTTGCTCTAATTTCAGTTGTCTACTGTATAGAGGGATGAATGTGAGCGTGGGAACTTAGACATCTGTGGTAGCGGCAACTCAACTGCCAGTCAGCGGCGTCCAATGTGCTTTTTAGGTAATCAGATGTAAATAATGTCTTTAGGATGAGATGTATCCCTGTTTCTACTCTACTGGCTGTACTGACTATGTTTCTGTTGGCCATAAGGGAAATATAGACAACTAGCACCTCTCCATACCTACACAGTAGGCACCTGATGTTCCCGATTTTGTACAGTTGCTGAAAGTCTCTTCATGCCAGAGGAACTGGGATTTCTGTCACCATTTGTAGGGCTTGCAATTAGGCCTGCACTCTTGGGACACAGAAAACTGGGGATAATCTGGTTCTAGTTTAGTAACAGTGGGGTATGAATGGCTGACCTAAGTATATTTTCAGCAGAAGCCTTTGCAGCCTACAAAAAAAAAAGGAATGATTGGTCAAAATATGATTGCATTTAATTATATATTCTAGGTAGTATTTGGGGTGTCTGTGTGCACATGATTCTATGAAGAATGGATCTACGTTGGGTGAAACTACTAAGTAGTGAAGATTCGTTGTCTTCTGTTCAATACAACTATCATTTGCAGACTGAATTTATGGGACCTGTTCCAATGACTACAGTATTTTGGACCAACCTCAAAGTTTTGTGCTCAGAATAAACACTTTATACTTTGCTTATGTAGAAACGTATGCTGATTCTGCAGTCTCTTCCTCAAAATGAGGATGTGGTGGCACTTATCTCCATGCATTTCCCTAAAGGTTGTATGTTAATATCTAGTTACAGAAGTGAGCCATATGTTTTCCCACCAATTTCATCCAAATGTTTCTGATTTATTTTATCTCTATTAGGTGACATTCCAAATATCAGTGCTAACTGCTTCCTTCTGTGGTTTAGCACCATGAGAAAATTACAGATTGTTCCCTAGTCGAAATGTCTAGCATTTGCGGCAAATGTGTATTTTTAATTGAGTGTTTTACTAATAAAATAGTTTTCTCTCAAATAGGAAGAATATATGAATGCTATTGCCACACTGTATGAATTTATTTCAACTGTGAAATACTTAGATATTTAAAGTGGAGATTGTCATTAGAGTTATGAACATGTTTTCTCATTTGTTCAGTATGTTGAGTTTGTGGTGAAGATAGTAGCTGTTGGTAGTTATAAGACTGTTGTGGAAAGACTCGTAGCTGTTCTTGTTTTCTCTGTTGCAAAGAGAGATTAGAGACCGTTGAAACTACCCTTTATTCATGCTTTTAAAAAGGATGATTTGATTTATAGTATTTAGTTCAATTTACCAAAAGGATGTGACTATCATATTGGGCTGGAAGTCTACAAGATGATGGGATGACTCAGCACAAGAAATGCAGATGTATCGTGTGTAGCTTTTAACTACATAAGGATTTTTTTTTCACTGTCTTTGAAACACTTGTGAAAATAATTGTCTTTATGAACACTTACTTGCATAACAGAAATCCAAGTCTAATGGAGGAAGATGAAGGAATGTTTTAATATTTCTTAATTGCATTCCAGCATATCCAGGCATTAGAGTGGAGCCTCAATTCTTTAAGAAATTTATAAAGCTTTTGTGAATGCTTTTGACCAAATTGCCTCACTAGGTAACTGCATAAGGATTCATACCTACAAGATAAAAGATGTAAAACCTGGGCATTGTATGTTCCAACCACATAACTCTACCCAGCTGCATAGAGAAGCGAATTTTGTCTCTCCTGCTACACTGAGTACATTTTGTTTGGTTTGTATATTTGTGTTTGTATATTCTATATTTTCTGTGACTATGACTGAGCAATTGGAGTCAGAATACTGCAAATGTAAATAAAGACATATTTGATCTGTGTATTCTAGTACCTCCCAGTCCTATTTCATTAAAATATCTAGAACCAGAAATTCAGGATGCGGTCCCTGATGTTTTCTTTTGTTAGAACTGTAACCACAAATATGACTGTGTTCCATGTTGTTAGACAGTTGTATCCTCGCAAAATCCTGGAAGTCTCCAGCTCCTCCTCTGAAATCCACTAAGCGAGCAACGTTCTGGCTTTAAAAAAACCCTGTATGATTAAAAAACTCCCTTGGTCTGGATGCATGCTGGTGACTGTCATTTATCAGTTCATAGGGATGGTGCTGGCACCGTGACACCATTCTTTGCACGGGCAACTTCCACAACTGTGTGTAAAGCACATAATCGGCAGAGAAGCTGTAGCAATGAAGCTGTGATCTTTCAGGAACTTTTATATTAGAAAAATGTTAGGGCAAGTTGCTTTTTCCCAGCCTTACGTGACTAGCATTGCTGAAGTAGATGGGACTGCGTGTATGATTTGTTCAGCTGGGCTGGCAGTGTAGGGATGCAATAGTTCTTGCTAAGTAAATCTCAGTTTAATTTCTGAGCCATCCGTAAATGTAGCTGTCTTATTACCACAGATGAAGATGTAAAATATGAAAGTTGTTCTGTGTCCAGATTTTGAAGCTTTTTGATCCTAGATTATTTTTGCCCTAGGAGAATTGTGGTTCAGGTTATTCTGTACTTGATGTGCCACAGCTGAAGTCAAAACAGATCTAAGTTGTGTATTTGCTTGAGCTCTCAGGCTTAGAAGAATCTGTAAGGAATAGACTGTTGCAATATTTTAAGATTTGTAGATAGACAGTATTTATATTTCATAATTTGGGATGGGAGGATTCTTCTGCATTTCAAATTATTTTTATATTAAATCATATTAAAACATTTTGTGCCTATTAGGATCGTGAAACTATGAAACAGAAAGGAGTGAAAATGCTGGACTTCATTATGATTTTTTATTTTTAAAATGGAGTTTGGAAAATTTCATAATTTACCCATATGAAAAATACTAAATTTGGTTTCTTTTAATTTGTTTATATTCTTCTTTTGTATTTTGGCTTTGCCTAGTGATTTATTTTTTGTCTGAATGTAGCATTTATATGAAGGTGTATATACATTGATGAACATGACTACGGAGAAAGTATGCAGAGAGAGACTTGTCAAAAATATGATAGGAATGGCAGAAATGGTACAAGGAAAATCCTTTGTCTGTAGTATGAGCAAAGATGTGCATGATTTGCATAAAAGTTGTTCTTACCCCTTTATAAAGTTTGTTTCAACTATATTCTTAAAACTTTGTTGTGAAAAAGTAGAGAAATATGTCTTAATGCTGCAACATTCATGAAGGAGTTTGGTACTGAAAGAATAGAGAGGAACACACACAAAGTTTGAAGTTGTGTAGTGTTTTACGGAAATCAGAGAAAAGTATGTGCAACCATTTCTGGCATGTGAAAATTGATCTGGAAGTTCAAAGTTTGCATTTCAGTAATGTGGTAGTTGTGAGAGAGGTTGTAATGACTCTCAAACCACTTCAAAACACTGAAGCGTCCAGCTAATCCTGTCATTCCTGTGACTTTGGCAGCTAGTTGGAAGGAAAGGAGTCAAACCCAAATTACCTACATGATGTGTAGTTTAGTGCTTTAGATAAAGGAGACGGAAAAGGAAGTTCCTGGGTGGCCAGGATGTTTTCCTTCCCAGTGGTGCCTTCTACATTGCACTCCTCTATTTAAATTTTAAAACACTTGACCTTGGAGCTGTCTCTACTTTACATTTGTAAACAGGATTCAGCAGATGTTTTGGTGAAAATTGTAGAAGAAATGACGAGCTGGAGTGCAGTCAACAGCTGTTTCATATATGTTGCTGTGAAGGTAAAAAAGGATTGGAAAACCTCTCTGAGTTTACGTGCTCTTGGTCAGAAACTGAAAAGCTGAGAGCCGCAGCGAACCACTTCAGTTATGAGCATCTAATAGAGCCACGGCCTAGCCTGCCTCTACCTTCCTGTGAAGATTCACTGGAGAAAGGAGTTCAGAGAGGCATATTGGAATAAAACTTCGGCACCCAAACAGCTGGAGAAATAGGACATTGTCTCTAGTCGAAGTAACTTTTTCCCCTTAAAGGAGAGGTCATAGATAAAGTGCATGCAAAAGAGTGTGTCCTGAAATGCAAAAATTAGAACATACTGTAGCAGAATTGAGAAAGATATGGTTGGAAAAGAAACAAGTTCACAATTAGTAGTTAAGGCATTGAAACCCTCCCCTTGCCCCAAGTTTGCTCAGCAGCTTACCAGAATGGTTAATGCCTGTCAGATGTAGGACGTATTATGAAAACTATGTCTCTGAAGGTGACCTGGCTGCTGAGTAAAAAACCACAGAATTATTTCAGCAATTATTTGCATGCAATGGCATGAGAAGCTTTGAAGCGTAAGGGTTAAACTCTTGTTTTCTGACTTTCCATAGAAACTGTTCACAGTGTAAGATTTAACTCTTTCCATCTGGTAGGTCGTGACTGACTATTTTCAGACAATAATGATTTCTGCGTATTAATACCAAAAATGTTTACTTTAATGAAACGTGTAGTTGATTTTTTTCTTCCTGTGATCACATGGATGCTTCTGGTGCCCATGCCTGACGGTATTTTCTCTGTCCCAAAGTACACTGCCTGTAAGCCCAGACAGGCTACAAATGTAATCCATTGCAGGACCTCCTGTTGAATCCCATGCTGCCATCCTGTATTTCTTCGGACAGTATTGCTGCTTTAGGGACACATCAGCTTTGAAGGGAGTCTGTCATGCATTAGTGGATGCAAACTGTTGTTCTAACCTGAAATAAATCAGGTCTCAAAATGTGATAAGAAGGTTAATAGTATGATGCTGCTTTTTTTTTTTTCAGAGAGAGAATTCACATGAGAAACTGGTATAACGCTTTTGCTTCTACTGCAGTATGTTTTCTAAGTATATCAGTTATAGAGCTCAGGTTATGAATCCCTATTTTATTTATTTGCTTTATCTCTCAAGCCAAAATGAACTGTACCTTAAATTGGTTTAGTTATTATAAACGTGTGCTGAGGGAAAGTTAGGCAAGAAGGCTATGGTTAAAGAAAATTGCCCAACCAGAATCAGTTTGCCATTTATTAACTTTTGAGTCATTAATCATGGAAACTTAAGGTTTTATGTACATAATGTGTGCACAGGTTTGTCTGCAAGATCCTCTTCAACCCAATTGAAACATTGGAGTAGGAAAGAGTTGATTTGTTCATCAGTCATAGGCTTTCATCTGACTCCTTCTTTCATGTCCTTATCTGACTCATGCTTTCAGCATTTTGTCCTCCCCAGAATGTCCCTCCTAGCTTTGACTGCTCCATACATTCAGATTCCGAGGAAGGATTTAAGTGGAGTCTGTAGAAAGATAAGTGGGACAAAGCAGGCAGAAACATTTTTTGATGTCTGAAAGAGTTGCTGCCAGCGGAGCCCTGTGGATGGGTTTGTGAGGAAGAGCAGAAGAAAAAGTTTTTGAATTTATGGAGTAATACACTGGTTATCACTTTTACACCCAGCAGTGTCTGATGAGACAAACCTTCACTTCCCACAACATATATTCCCTCTGCTCATACATGAAACCCCTTGCTGCTCTGGTCATATTTGCTCTCCCTGGCATAACTGTGTTGAGTATAAGTAACTTTAAAACTCAGACAGAAACATTTGTTCGTTTGGTGTTTGAAGGAGAAGATGAAGCATATGTGAAATTAAATTATTTTCATTTAAAAAAAAAATGTTGAAAGTTTAGGTTTAATCTAAATAGCTGATTAGATTATGGATAATTTAAAATGCTTTCTTTTTTGGCAGATACCGAACAAGTTTCAGACCTCGGTACAGAGTTGCATATAAGATAGTAACAGAGCTGGAATGGCGATGTTGTCCTGGGTACAGAGGAGAAGACTGCAAAGAAGGCCCAGCAGAAAAGCCAAATCCTGCTCGTCGTCCTACGACACCAGCAAAAGCTGTTAAGAAGAAAGGCTTGGGTAAGTTTTTTTTGTATTTTCATCTGCATGATCATGTCTGGTTTTCTGTTTTGTCTTTTAAGTGTAAGAACCTTCATGGTTTCTATTAAACTCAACTACTGGCAGGTACAAAATCCATATGGAAGATGCTGTGTAGTGGAAAAATAATAACCAGGCAATAATAGTCTTGATACAGAGAATTTCCTGAAGAATAATAGAGGAGTGGGTGTAGAACACCAGCCATAAATGCCAGCTGGCTACTCATGGTTCAGGATAATCTTTGCATTATGTTCGGGGTTTTTTTGTAAGAATTTGTAAGAAAGAGGGTTTTTTGTGGTTTCTTCAATGTTGAGCAAAAAGAAAAAAAAAGTATTTGAGAGGAACCATTATAATTATTATTAAAACAAAAAAAGAACAGCTACAGATTTTAACAATATATAGGCTCCCTAGCAGTTTCACAGTGTTTCGTTTGTTCAAGGGCTTGTGCAGATTTTATGGATTCATGTTAGATTGCCTGCCATAATACTAAGGGATAAGGGAATTATAAGCCTCAGTTGCTTAAAAACTACCTTAAAGAATGAATGATATTCGTATAAGGTAGTGTCTTCTGAAAGGGTAAGAGGAGTGCTGTTACTGCAGTATTATGCCTTTTCTGCATTAACAAAAAGTGATAAACAGATGTTTCTTTCTGATGTTTCTTTTCCTGGCGTGTTTGGAGATTAGTGTCACGTATAGCACTCGGTCAAATTTCCACTTGTGTTTTTTTTGTGTAGTGGAATGGATTGCGTCTGAATATATGGGTTTAAACCAGTCCTATGGATTATATACCTGATTTGAAAATAAGTTTTTAAAGTATTTTGTTAGCCCACCTAAAATTTTATTTCCAAAACATTATAATAAAACAAGGTGATATTTTTAAGTAACTTGCACACTGCTTATGTCTAGAGATTTTCTTTCTGCCATGACCCTAAAAGAACTGTAATTCAGTGCAAAAATAGACCAATGTGTATATAATATCTACACTCTGTGTGTGCATACTTTTTTATTATCAAAGGAACTGGCCACCCTGCCAGTTTTGAAGAGTACATTTGTGACCTCTTACTTTCTTTCCAATGTCTTTAGGTTGAAATCCAATTTAAAACTAAGAAAATTTCCAACTGCATGTTCTTCAGACCCTATCTCAGTGTAGCTCTGTATGTCTAGCTTGTGTAGCTTAGAACTAGTGCTAAAATTCTTTTGACTGAAGATTTAACTACTAACACCACTCCAAAACAATATAGTCTCAATTTGACAGGGAAATTATCTATACCTGTTTACTTGTCATCTGAAAGAATTATTCTAATGCTAACAACCTGTGCATCTGTTTTCTGTTGTATTTAAAGAAGTATATTTTCTTCTTTGTTTCAGCTCCTTAACTTCATTTTTATGTGGGGTTTCTTTTAATGTCTGTAATAGTATGCCTTAACTGTGCAAAGGTCTTTGGATTATGAATTGCATAAAAGCTACCATGCAAATTCACCATTAGGAATACACATGATGTATTTATAGAGTTTACTCCACTGTGCCTAATGGCAAAGGTACATAGGAGTATAAATAAATAAATATGGATCCACACATTTAAGTGGTAGTAAATAGTTGTTAAACTAAAACAATGACCTAGTTGCAGTTTTGATTCATGTCATATGATTATTTGGGGTCACACTCAGTATCTTGACTTACTAGTGCCTTGTTGCTGAGAAACCCAGAAAATAGGGCTATACAGATCTTAAGGGGTCTGTTTATCCATCCTCTAAGGTAGGATCAGCTATGTCTTTCCAGCCTCCAGCGGTGGAAATTGTGCTGTTCCTGTGGACAATGTCTTCTGTCATTTCACTTTATGTAGAGCTGTCAAGCCTCACCTTCACTTGCTCCAGTTGAAGCCCAATCTTCTTCCCCTATCCCATCAGTGGCAGATACAGAGATGGTTTATTCCTTACCAGTTTGCAGATACCTTTCAGAATATCACTCCTCATTCTCCTCCCCTCTAGCCTAAATAGCAAATCACTTTGCCTTTCCCTGCAGTTTATACTTCATGAGCTCTGATAATGTTTCTTTCTTTCTTCTCAATTTCTATAATTGTCATACATTTTGCTTGAAACTGAACATCTGGAGTTGTACGTGGCCCTCCAAATGAGGTGCTGCCATTGATAGATGGATTGGAAACATGGTTTCAGATTCAATAAATTATTTGTGCTAGGTAAAAAGTAGATTGCAGCTAGAAGTCTAATTTTACTTGTTTTCATTCAAAGAGAATAGTGCTGATGTTACTTTATTCTCATGTGTAAGGCTTATGCTTTTATACATATTTGTTATTGCCCACTTAAATATGTGTCATATAAATAGTTATTTTTTAAGCAGGTGTGATAACTGGAATATCTTGCAGAACCAATTCTAGTATATGCATTTGGACGCCAGTTCAGCAAAATACTGGAGTACAAACCCATTTTAGGCACATAAATTATTTCCGCTTAAGGTTTCAGTGGGAACTTGGAAGCAGCACCTCCCAAATTACTGTTATAGGAGATGCAGTGGCTCTAAGGTGATTGTGTTATGATATATATGGATCTCTAATGATTTGTTATATATGCCATAGCTTAGATTCATTTCTGAACAAGAAGGGGGCTTCTGCGTGCTAAGTATTTATTGTCATTGTAGTGTCTTGGCAGGAATTGGTCAATGTGCTAAAACTTTTCATTTGGAGAGCTTTGAAAACATTTTAATTATGAATTATAAAGCAAGAATAGAAAGGGGAATAAGCATCAGGCATTTTAAAGCATTTTTTTTGCTTTAAAGAAAAGTGAAATTAGCTTCAGCTGATTTAAACAGATACCACTTGGAATATTTACATCCAGACTTTGATGTTATTTCCATTAAACAGATACTGAACCAACAGAAGCGCCAGAACCTCCACCATATGAGAAGAGAATGCAGTTTCTTGAGGACGAATTGTTTCGACTTACACGATCAGTACTTGAACTTCAGTCCTCTGTGGCAGGTGTGAACGAAAACCTAAAGCTGACTGTTCAAGAAGATGCTAGTAAGATGTTGGTCACTTGGCTGAACAACCTTTATGATCGCCCAGAGCCTGATAGTGCGGTTGGTGGCGAAACAGACACTATTCATTTGCCTGGACTCCACAGCAATAAAGATCAAAAAGACCCTTTTATAGATTTTGAAATGGAAGATATAAAGTCTGAGCTAGCTGAGGTCAAAGAAGCCTTGAAGCTGAGGAATGACAAGCTGGAGGAACTGAACGGGAAAGTAAAAGGCTATGAAGGACAATTAAAACAGCTGCAGGAGGCAGCACAGGGACCTACAATAACAATGCCCAGTGACAATATATATAAGGAGTATATAGACTCAAAATTTGAGTCCCTCAGACAGGAAATACTGGAAGGATTTGAAAAAAAAATGGCAGATCTGAAGAACTCTTGTGAATATAAACTGCAGGATATCCAGCAGCAGTGTGATGACAACGAAAATAACTGTTCAGGAATAATTGATGTTATAAAAGGAAAAGAGAATGACTTGAGGAAAGAAATAAATACTCTTCGAACTCAGATTCCATCAGACAAGTTCAGTTGTTGCAAGGAGGGTGAGAGAAATGACTTTGACCAACAGATAAAAGATTTAGATAAGAAGATTGACAGAGTTGCAGAAGCGCATAGGATCTTGAACGTCAGAATAGATAATGAAATCAGTCGATTATCAACTCCAGATCTAGAAGACATGTTTGGTGAGAGGTGGGAGGAGATAGATGCGAGGATGAATGTTACAGAACGAAACGCTGAAGAACACTGCTTTTATGTTGAGGAAACTCTCCGCGGTGCAATAGCTGCTGAGGTAGATGAACTGAGAGACTTGTTTGATCAGAAGCTACGGGCACTAGAAGATAGACTAGGTGGCACTATTTTAGAGATCGCGAATACCACAGACCCAGATGGAATGTTTATTAATCCTGGGCCCATCTTGCCCAGTGATGCAGGGTTTGCAAATGAGCAATTCACGGCAGAGATGAATTTCCTGAAGAACAAGCTACTGTCGCTTGAACACCTCTGTGGGCAGAAATGTCAGTCTGCACCACGAGGTACGGAGGACCTTCAGAAAGAGCTAGAAAATTGTAACAACAAATACAATCACTTGCTTTTGAAAACAGAGAACAACTCTGTTCTCCTGCAGTCCCTAAATAGCTCTCTTAATGAGAAAGTCAACTTAATTAAGGGTAACCAACGTGACATCCAGAAAATGCAGAGAGACATACGTGTATTCCGGTATAGTCTCAATATCATGGATAAAGATGTGAAGAATCTTCAAGATGGTCTGAATAACTGCAAAGAGCAGCTTCTGGGTGTCAATTCTACCTGTAGAAAAACACAACGAGGGGTATTCCGAAAAATTGATCAAATGCAGAGGACATTTGCGAATCAAACTGCTCATCCCAATGATAATTGCTGTGGTGACATTAAAGAGAGACTAGAACAATTGAATGACCATATCCTGAATGATCTTAGCAAGTGCAAAGAAAAGACTCAGGGTATCCAGGAGGGTGTCTCAGATGTTGAGAGCAGAGTCTCACATGTTGAAAAAGTTTGTGGCAAGCTGGACTCACTCTCGGGTAGCTTGCAGAATATAAAAGATGGTCTGAATAAACACGTGAGCAGCTTATGGAACTGCATCCGTGAAATGAATGGAACTATAGTGTCTCATTCCACTGATATTTCTGGCCTCAAAAATTCTGTTCAACAGTTTTATAGTCAGGTCTCCAAAATCACCACAGACATTGAAGACATGCTGAAATCTCAGTCTGACACAAGTAAGTTTTTTTTTCCTTTTATTTTTTAAAATGCTTTTGTTTGTTTGTTTTCCTACCGGCTTTCTTTTCTGAATCATTTATAAAGGAACTAAACTAGGAAGGAAAAATTTAATATTACTCAATTTCTGCTTTGTTTTTACAGTGACTCTAATTCTGGCTCTTTGCTCTAGAACACCATAGAGGACTTTGAGTGGTATTAAAAAAGTATTCTCACCAAAAAAAAAAAAAAGAAGAAAAAAAGTAAAAAAAGTCTTACATGCTTTCATGTTTACTTTGAGTTAGAATAAAGGCAGTGGGAAATCAAATATTTTTGGACAGTAGGTTTAAAGTGAGTTTTAAGTAATAATCATCAGTGGGTATTATTCCAGTTAATTTTATTTGATATTTTGTTTTCTTTTCTTTTATTTTGTTGGTGAGATTATTCTTTATTCCTTGGGGGAAATTGAGAAGTAAATGGAGGAAAGCGAAGTCAAAGGAATTCAAATTTATGATAAGAAAGATTCCCTGTAAGATTTTTTTCGTAGCGTGAGTTAGTGATTATAATTCAGCACCAGCTCTTTGATTTAAGACTTCGGCAAACAAGCTGTGGCATATCTTGGTGTGGCGATATAAGACTTCTGCTTTATAGCTGTCCCAGAAGTTTGAATTCCCACAACGTAGTTGGCAATAGGTGCACACCCCAGCTGGCATTGTTTTCACACCTCAGCCACCTCTGTTAGTAGTCCAACATGTTAGCTCAAATCTACCTCCATAGGTGGTTTATAGTTTGCGTTAGAATGGCTAAGAAGCGAGCACAGATTGCCTTTGGCTAAGAAAGCTATGAAATGGTAACCTCAACATGTTGGTGAACCTTGCCATGAAGATTTAGGGGTCTTGCCAATTGGCGCTTGGTTCCCTCTGCAGTTCTTGCTCCAAATTTCAGCAACGGAGGGTTTGTATGAGAGAGTCGAAGTTTACAGAAGGAAGCTGAGTTCCTGTTTCTGTTAGCATGATGCGAAAACACGAACTGGAGACTGTTTTGAAGCTGCACTCAGTTGGCTGATGCTTCTGGTTTTAATTCTGTGTATGTGTGAGATAAATAAGGGGCCAATTTCTGTGACTGGCCCTAAAGCAGAAGAGGTGCTGGCTGAGAGAAGAGCCTGTGGACTGTTGCAGTTGATGGTGGCTGGGGGAGATAAAATGCTGGACCGTGAGTGCTCTTACTTGATTAGACAAGTTGTGTTTCATGAAAGGTCTGAAAGCAGTGTCTGCCGGGAAGAATATCTTTCTTAATCCCAAGGTGAAGACTCGAAAGCCTGTGATAGATGGGGTTGTTTTGAGTGTTTAATTGTTTAAAACTAAATGTATTTCAGTATTTGGCACAAAAAAAGGCCTTCAGAGATGAGAAACTTTTGCGTGAAATAAAGAAAAATATGTTTCTCTTCCTTTAAAGGCAGAAGTGAAGGAAAATGCAGGGGGTCTGTAATTCTGAGGTATTTCTTTTGGTGAAATACTGACTTATATTCAACAGGGTTAGGACCTTCATCCCTAAATCTTGGAAAGGAGAGCCAATCCCCATGTATAATGTATCTGTGTAATCCTATTTCTCATCTATCCTGCCCAAAATAAATTTGCACTAGGGACCAACATTGGAGAAAAGTCCAAGATACACACAGTAATTTTTCTCTTGCTATTTAAAGCACGTGTTCAAGTGGCCTCATGGGTTATATTTGTCAGCCCCTAGTAAAGCATTGAAAAGCCCCAGTGCCCCTGAATTTCCATAAAATAATGCCATTTCAGGGCAGAGCTCTCTATCCATTATCAGATGTTAAACGCTGGGGAAGGATTCTGCTGCTGGTCCTAGGGAGCAGGCACTCTAAGCATCCCTGGCTGCTGTGGGGTGCCTCTGGCCTCTGAAGGATTTGTGAAGCACACACTTCGATCCCCAAATGTTTCCGATTACCATAACGCTGTCAGGCACAACAGTCCAAGAAGGTTTTGATGGCTGGACTTGCAGAAAGATTTTTGGGCAAAAAATCTTCTTTGAAGTAGTTTGAGAATGCTGTTATGCGAATTGGGTATGGCTTTAACTGTTTTTACATCCATGATCTGCAGAATTCTCTCTGATACTGACATAATTTGGAAAGAAGACTTTCTGTCCTGGATGTAGATCAGTGTTGAGTTTCTTACACATTCTTTGCCAGCATATCGTAGCTTTCAAATTATGTCATTTGACTTTGGAAGGTCTGAGACAGAAACAATTCATTACTAAAACCAGTTTTTGAGGGCAGTAAGGCAAGGCATGTTGCAAAAAATACAATATAAAATCTTATCAAGCAGTGGAAGTCTGACACACTGTAAACCCGAGCAAAGTTAAATGACTCTGATCTTACGAATATGGCTGTGTTTTCTTCTGAATTTTTTATTGGGGGGTTTGAAGGGTCTCAGTCCAGACTACCAAGCCAGGTTAGTGAATGATGCTGTGTAAGGTACAGACTGAGACTGGTCCCATGTTGTATTTGTTACGATTTCTGGTGAAGGTAGCACAGCATCCTGCCGTTTGCTGCGCACAGGGTGGTGGTGAGGGCATGTGGTGGTCTGCTGTAAGCTCATGGAGGACCACACATGATGTGCTTGCCAAGATAATGTAATCCAGCCACTCTTTGTTGACCTTGAGTGGTAAC
The DNA here is from genome assembly GCF_017976375.1 of Cuculus canorus. Taxonomy (NCBI): domain Eukaryota; kingdom Metazoa; phylum Chordata; class Aves; order Cuculiformes; family Cuculidae; genus Cuculus; species Cuculus canorus. The sequence goes on from NC_071402.1 coordinate 52,086,165, forward strand.
TGCCCCCAGCTCCATGTCTCCTAGGGTAATTCGTTGTTCTCATCGTTCTCTGAGCATCTCTGCAGGAACATTTGCTTCTCAAGTGACACAAAACTGGAAGTGGTGTTAAAGCTAGTGGTCTCTTTTAACTTATTCCCTACTCATATAGATTCATTAAGTTTTCTAAGAGTTGGAAATATGGTCTTCTAGACAGATAATGTGCTGGGAGTACTGTTTGCTTTGGTTATTTGACCTGAACTGCAATTCTGCTGATAATTTTCTCTGTAGCAGAGTTTTGAAAGCAATGGCTAAATGTTGTCTGCTGAAGTTATGGTCTAGGAAACCAAATGTATTGTCTACATTACAACATTGATAAAGGGCAACATACAATCTTAGTATTGTAGCGCAAATAAGGGAGAGTCATATAGTCAATTCCTCTAGGCTCCCTACAAGGTTGTGCAAAATGGTACTTTGTGACATAATTGTCAAGTTCCTTTTGTGTCTGTATTAGAAAATTCAAATCAGAGCTTTTGGGTTTCTTTTGATTGCAGTCATAGATTCCTTTACTAGTTTGTTTTATGCACCTTGTTTCTGTGTGTTTTGAGGGATGAGGAGAGTGTGATTGGAGCAGAATGATACTAGAAACAGACACACGCTAAGGTTCCACCTGCCTCATGCATCCAGGTCATTGTTCATCTTCCTTCCCAGCAACTCATTCCTCCTTCAGTGAAGTAAATTGCAGGTTAAAGCTGTATTGTTGAACAAGCTTAATAAAATAAAATATTTTTAAGAGGAAGAGAGGAACAAAAGCATTCTTATTTTCAACCAAGAAGGGAAACCTTGCCTTCTATTCAGTTGCAGATGGGCATCTGAGAACAGAAGCTGTTGTCTGACATGATAACCAAGCTGTCACTTATTGACAATAACTGGAGCAGCAAGGACACTGCTGCTGAGGGCTGTGTTACTGTTCTCAACTGTGTAATTATCTCAGCTCTGCTCTTTGCCTTCCCAGATAGATGGGAAGATTTCTGTTTTGTCCGCTGCTCAGCAAAGCTGAAGCAGATCCAGCTAGATTCAGCCCAGCCTTCATTGGGTGATCATTTTCTCATTGTCTTGTGAACTGAAAACATATGTTATGGAATTCAACATCAGGATAGGGTGGCTCCAGGGTTACCATCTTTACGTAGTGATTTATTGGTACTTTGTCTTGCTAGGATGCATCTCAGCAGAAGAGGCCAAAAAGATTGGCAAAGTCAGCAGACCAGATCCCTCTCAACCCTCACATTTCTGACTACTGACTCTTTAAGTTGAGCTATCGGCAAGTAGTTTTGGTTTTAGCTTTATGGAGATGTAGTTGGACAGTTCTGAATATTGCTGTATTAATGCTGCGTGCAAGGAAGCAGTTTGCACAGGGTACAAGATTTGATCTGTTGATTGCTATTTAAAGGTTTAGAAAAGCAAGCAGACAAAGGTATTAATTTTCCCTGTGTCAGCCTGAATTTCCCTGTGTCAGCTCAATCAAGCTCAACCTAACTGATTAAAGAAAAGACAAGTACAGGCACTCCAAGGTATTTTGTCAATTCATGTTTTGAATGAGATTAATCTGAGGATCTCAGTTGAAGGTCTAAATCTGCGCCACCGTGAACAGATGTCTCACTAAGTCAACAAGTCTGCTAAACAATTCACTTTGACGCTTTAAGCCTTGTTTTGGAAAATTTTATAAGACTTATTAATTCTGAGATTTTTTACAGAGAAATTTTAATCTGTGTAATGTGAACATTTCTCTTTTTAGTCCTCTGCTTTGTGGATAGAGTTGCTGAGTGAGCTTCAGTCCAGCTTTGTGGTGCGTTGCTTGTATAAGTTTCAATTCTCGTGACAGTTTCAGTCAGCCAGCGAAGCTTAGGGAGATTGTTTTTTCTAGCAGGAATATCTAGTAAATGAATGCAGGTGGTGCAAGATTATGACTTCAGACAGTGTCCTAGTGCTCTGGAAGGCTTATGTGTGCTTTGCATGAGACTGAAAACAATAAATGAGATTTGCAAGGGTGAAGTGCAGGTGCTGAATAGTCACAAAACAGCATGTGGGTTGCCAGCAACACGATCTGGATGCCGACTGTGCGTCACAGTCAATACTTGCATGACTTGGTCATAAGCTCTCACCCAAAGAGTCGGTGTAAGCCTCTCCGGGGTTTCTCCATCTGCCCTTGTAAAGCCAGGGGAAGCTTCACACCACTTCTGCTTTTGGGCACAGCAGTTTGTTTTAGGCGTAGGCACTACTGAGTTTACCCAGGCTGATTTTGGACTGTGATGGATTGAAGTGCTTCATTCTGATCATTGAGACTTCAGAGCAGTGGTGTCCACTGTGGAGCATCTCTGGTGGTGACAAGATGTATCAGATAAATTTGCAAGGGGGTGTTGCAAGGGGGTGTTGCAAGGGGGTCCATTTCCCCAGAAATTTTCTAGATGCTTGCATCTAGAGCTGTGCTTTAGTCTCAAAATGCAACCAAAATAACCAATGCTAATGTTTAATTAGAACGAAATTCTAATTATTCTGTGTGAAAGGGGTCATTGCATCTGCCGAGATGTACACATTTGTAAATTCCTGTTTGTTATGTAGATGTAATTCAACTTCATTCTTAGGAGAACGTTGCATCCTTCTATGTCATTTAGGACTTCATTTTTATGAATAAGTTGTGATTCCTGTGAGCGGCTTAGAAATGGACCAGATACACAAATGTAACTATGTCAGCGCTGTTCATGCCTGATGTCATATGTGTTGGCTGCCCTACTGGAAAAGTCTTTTAATGGTATCTTCTCACTTGAAACAATGAAGGCTTTTCTGGTATATTATATGCTAGGGCTCTGCCTTTGTTGTCAGAAAATATTAGTAATGGGAGTATTTGGAATTTTGAAGTCATTGCTTTTCAAAGTAGGGAAAAAAATTCTGTAAGTAGATGTTCATTTACTCAGGGTTTTTTTGCTGCGGGTATTTTTCTTCATGGTAGTGCTAAAGGGTCAGATAGGAATAAGACTGCCTTGTGCTAGGTTTTGTGTGAGTACAGAGTCAAAAGAAGGAGCGATGGGTGGGAGGGATTCAGGAGAATGGAAGTGAAGGTAGAGAGAGAGAGAGAGCATGCAATGGAGATGAAGGCACTGTAGGTGTGATACGCAGCCCACTTGCTACTGAAAGTCAAAGCTGGAATAGTGGGTAGAAGTTCACAGGGTATTTTGACTGCTGCTTGTCCTGTCTCCAGGCTGTCTTCACTCCCTTCCCTGTGTCATGGGTTGGGAAAGAGGGCAGTCTAGTACTGCAAGAGTGGAACAGAGTTTTGCCAGTACAGTCTTGGGTCTGAGGGTAAAGGTGGCCTCAAACTGAGTCCTGTTTAATATTAAAGCATGTTTTTTTACAAAAATATGTAATTTCGTATACTGCTTTAGGCAAATAGTTCTGTATCTTTCCTCTTCTTTCATCATTTCAAAGGGCAATCAGAAGTACCACGGCGACCATTGCCACCAAGACCACCTCTGCAGCCCCAACCTGGTATATCCCTGCTACCATCAAGGCCGAGAGTACAACCTCCACGACAGAGACCTCCGCTCCAGCCACCGCAGCTGAGACCTCTTCCACGCCCAGCACTGCCAGGGTCAGGAGTTGTGCCATTGCTGCCTGGAACAACTGGAATAATCCTGGAGACTGGAGAGGCAGGGCCTCCTGGCACTGTTTTAATGTCAGGAACAGGGCGGCTTAGAAGCGTGGATGGTCAAGCTGGTCAAAGTACCATGCCCATTGCTGAAGGGTATGCTGGAGCACCAGGTGAGAGAACCAAACTAATGGTGGATCGCTCCCATCTGAGTGCAATGGGCATGCTGGGTCTTGCTGGAGGGGTGACGCTGAAATCTGCTGCTCTTTACCAGCCACCTTTCAGCCTTTTGTGGGTGCTCATTATGGTAGCTATTGCTGTTAGGAATGGGCTTAGGGCAGAGATGATTTGTGAATGAGCCTTTGCAGCCTCTAGCTGGCTACAGAAATAGAGGAAACACATTCTGTGCCAGTTTCGTTGCCTTTGCAAAGACTGCACAAAGCATGAGGTCAACAGGAATGATGTGAAATCCTTGGTAACTACAGCAGTCTTTGCCACTAGGAAAACTTCAATTATTCCTTTGTTGCTGTAATGCTTGCCAGTGAATTTAGTGCATTATAGTAAGAATTTGGTTTTCTTTACCATGGTCACCTCAGTTTAATGATAATTGAACACTTCATAGGAGATACTATTTGGTAGCTATTTTGGTAGGTTGCTGTTTGGTAACAAAGGATGCATTTTAGAAGACTGTAATGATACTTTATCATAATGGACTCCATTATGTACTATGTTACATTTACTGCTTTTCCTTTGTAGGATATCCAAAGTTATCTCCTCCTACCACAGACTCGCAAGGTAAGGCAGTTGTTTCCTAGGTTCTTTACATGGGTACTTAATCTTTATTTCAGTCTCTGGAAGGTCACAGATGAGAGAACAAAGTGTTCATTTTTAGTATTTAAGCTTAGTGAAAATTTTTGCTATACCTAAGTGTTAAAAATTAATCTACATCCTTTGACAATATGAGGATTTTGAAAAGTAATTAATTTTGGATTATTGTTATTTACTTTGGTGGGGTTTTTTTTAAATATAAAGGGTTTCCCATTTGATTAGAAAATGTCAGTACTGACCTTTTTTTCTTTTTAAATGAAAAATTATATCTTTCTTTATGATGATTTTAGTATTTCTTTAATAAGATATGAGTAAGGCCAAGACTAAGATCTTGAAGCACTGTTGGCATCTGAACTAGTGCACAAGTTGATCTTCCTCATGGAGGAGTTTCTGGCTTTGCTAAAATCTCAAGGTCTCATGTTCCTGACTTCAGCGAAAGCAATAGTGCTCCCACCGACAACCACAGTTTAAAATGACTGGAAATGCAGTTTTCTTAGTTTGGTTGGGTTATTTTATTTTTTATAACTGTTAATATCACCGTTCATTTATGGATTTGTATGATAAACAGGTATAAATCTTGTGTGGGACATGCTGGTTAGCCTTGATAAATACATCAATTGGGTGCTCTCTGCCCTACAACCTCATACTCAAGATATTGTCAAACCCTGGGGAATGATATCAAAATGAATATTACCACCTCCTCTTCAAAAGAATGATATCATCCAAATTTGTTTGAGGAAATATGATAAATAGAGGAAAATAAAACATTAAGGCTTTATGGCATCCAAAATCCTACCCTTGGGACTTAGTTTGATGGCCCTAACAAAATCACAGGTACACGTCCCGAAAGCTGATCCGGGGACTGATAAAAAAAATTATAAAGAGATCATACTGTAATGCTGATATTTATACTTTCTAATTAAAAATCTGTAGTAGCCTTAAAGCAATTTTTTTTGCATTTGAGGATTGCCGTGGTAAGAACAAGCAGCAAAAGGCTTCTGGAAGAGGATGAGAAGTAAAGAAATGTTCATTTATCTCCATGCCAGCAAAGCCAATAGAGATGTCTAGATTTCTGTGATAAATGAATTTCCTGGGGGTTTCCTTCCACTTTGTACAGCCTATTGCCATTTATAGATAGCAGTATTTTAATAAATTTATGTGAAGCAGTAGGTGCATTTTAATAGAGTTGAAAAGGCAGGGTGTGACAGGTAGTGCGCCTGTTTGCTGCTTGGTGGAACATGTAAGAAATGGTATCAGCCAAGGATCCAGAGAGAGGAGTTCCTTTTCCTGATTCATGTCCTTGAAAACCTATCTAAAGGATAAGATATTTCTGCTGATCTGTCCTACAATTTCTCCAAAATACCTGGCAAACTCTGCTGTGAGGTAGTCGTAGAAAACAGAGAGGTAAGTATGTTGCAAATAGCTATTAGACTTTTGTGGTGTTAAAGCATCTACACCAACTGTCCTTAATCATCAGCGTCTGCTTATAAACAGCGAAGAAAGAGAGCATTCTGGGGCAGAATTCAGATGGTTCTAATGATCTAGAAATTAACAGCTGGGAAAGGGAAGATTTTTGGCTTATTGAAGGAGGAAATTAATGCTTAAATAAGGCATCAAGGAATCCTTAATATCTAATTTGTTCAGGACCATAGTTGTAGGATGTCTTCGCCAGTCTTCACCCAGTACATTTTGTGGCAATGAAATTCAGATTTGGAAGAAGATCAGACCTTCTTGTACTAAAATCCCTCAAATAAGCAGCCTGTATTATTAAATTTGCCTTCTGAGTACTCCCTTTCATTTCTCTTCCTGAATAGCTTCTGTTATATAAAAGCACTGCTCAGGAAGAAGTTGAGGGCTCCAATTCCGTCCTCTGAGATTAAACGAGCGCACTACAGTGCTTTTCTTGAATGCTGAGGCACAATTTGCATAACTCCAATACTGAAGAACGTCTTTAGTTGTTCAGATTCATTAGCTATCTTGTTTGCATGCATATTACAATATAATTTTGTAAGTAAAGAGCCTCAAGGACTCAGAAGTATTTAGGAGAGGGTATGAGACACAATGTAACATATTAGCTCTATTTTCACAGGCAAGGAGTTGATGACAAAGGTGAGTTGAGTATCAGAACCTAAGAGAATCCACCTTATCCCTTTTAATACATAAAGATTCGAACCAATTGCTATTTAAAGAACCATCCACAGCAAATGTTATTGAAGCATGACAATTTTACAGTTATGAGAATTTCTGTTTGCCGGAGCAAAGAAAATTGCAGAGACCAAAGTAATGCATTTGCTGTTGAACTGATGTAGCAACTGATGAGAAAATGCTTGTCCCCACGTCACGTGAGTAGGCAAGGACAGAACCAAGAAGAAGATCCGGATGTTCTAATCAGCATACAGAGAGGGTCACAGTGAAAAAAAATCACTAATGGCACAAACTGGCTTCCCCACTCTACCTCTTAATGCAGTCTGCAGTGTTGCTTGTGTCCTTAACTTTGCAGCTCCAGTGGAGGGTGGTCGCTCCTCTCTCGAAGGAGCTGAGCTGGTGAACCCTGCCACTGTGTGAACGCTGCTGTGCAGAGAAAAGGCCAATTTTCATTTGAGCTTTTTAATTCTTCTTACTTGTCTGATACTCAACCATCTTTACTTTCTTCATGTACTCCAGGCAGCAAGCCTGTAGGACGTGTCAAATTTAAAAAGCATGAGGTTTATTGTAAAGTAAGATTTTTGTTGTTGTAAGTGATCCTTGATTTGAAGAAAGAGTATGCTGAATACATAATTTCCCCTGCCGTGCTTGTGATGGGTTCTGCTGCATGTTTAGCTCTTTTTTTTTGATCATTGGACAGGAAGCAGTACGCTCATTACTGTGCATAACTCTAGCACGGGGGAAAGCATGTTTGCTGCCTTTGAGGTAAAGACGTGATCCCCTGCAGGCGCACCGGTGGTTGTGTTTTGCTGCTGTTTGCATGTAAGAACAGTGGAATTCACAGAAGCACGCTAACAAGCAGGCTAAGAGATAGTTATTTGTGTAAGGAGCAGTAGGTGTAAGTGTGTAAGTGCTAGGGCAAACCTCTTGCTGGGATGTGAAATGTAGGAGTTGAAAAGCAGAATGAGCCATTACTCGGCTGTTGCTCCTGAGCTGACTCAGGAGAAAAGCAGCTGTGTCTTCATAACCCACTGAGTGAGTTATCCACACCAGAAGCGCTGTGACTTAGCAGAGCAGAGCTAAGGGGCCCAGCATCACTGAGCACTGTCTTACAGAAATCAGTGTGGCTCTGTGCTGCACGGCCATCCCATAAGCAGAGGGAATGTTCCTGAAAATGAGATGTGTCAAACTGAAGAGTTGGGAAAAAAAAAAAAAAAAGAAAAAGTGATAAATTGCTGACACTTTCATTCCATTTTCTCTAACTGAAACTATGCATTTTGCCCTCGTTTCAATCTAGGAGTGCTGGCCAAGCACAGGAAATCTGACATATCCTCCCTGCTCTTGCCACATGCAAAGGAGTCATAAGTGCATACTGGCAAATGCATTACATACTTATGGTCTCTTTTCTGTGCAGATTGTTGAAGAATCCTCATTCCAGTTGCTGAGCAATTGTCAGCAGCACCATCACATTCTATTGTTTTTTCTCCTTTCATCTTGATAGAAAATGCTTGTGCTGTGCACTGCTTTGTATTACTTGATTTTTTTTTCTTCCTCTTTTTTTTTCTTCGTCGTCTTCTTTTTCTCCTTCTGGCCCTTGGGCTCTGTGGGAGGCATGTGCTTTGCTAGGAAAGCGAAAGAGAGATGGAGAACCAGAAATACAACTAGCAGATGGATGGAAGTATTACAGAAGTAACCTTACAAAGGCCAGCTATGTATGTTCTGTGGTCTTTTGACTCCCTAGAATGCTTTATAGTAGTTTAGATTGCCATGAAAATGCATACCTGCTCCTTCTTATATATGTATATGTATTTTGTGAAAGCTTCCTGAACACACCTGAAGTCAAAGAGTTTTTCCTCCCCCAAAAGCAGTAGAACTGTGGTTGAATCTTTTGTAAAAATTTTTTTGACTGCCTAGCAGTTTCCTCATCAGAGCTGTGCAAGGGGTTCTCAGCTTTTTAATGCTTTAAAACTTCCTGATTTTTATAATTCCACAATGCTGACTGCTTAAGTGAAGGCGTTTTCCAAGCCTGGACCTTGGCCTCGAGAAGCTGAACTTTGGTCTTTGCATGAAGCAGAGTGTTTGCAAGTGGGGACATGTAAGAGAAGGTGGTTCACCCCTTTGTAATGCTCTGCAAAAACACTGCTGAGAGCTGTCGGTAGGACTTGTGAAAGCTGCAAACAGGCACAGTTCCAGCTGGAAGCAGGGAGGAGGGTAGGAGAGCATAAACACATTGCGTCTTTCTTGCACCTTCTTATATAGTCCCCTAAACTGATCTACAGGATATTTAGAGGGGTTTAGGATTTCTCCTCTGGGCAAACACAGATGGCGTGCCCAACTGCACTGCAGATCTGAGGCAATTTCAGCAGCAAATGCTAATAAATATTCTAGCAATTAGTGAAGGAAAATCTTGGAAGGAAGTGTGGTGAGCCAGGGTGGGAGTCGCTCCCTTATCTAGATGACACCAACCCAAGCAGAACTGTAGCTTCTTCAAACAGAGAGGACAGAGTTTCTGGTTAGGTGGCAAATAGTTTCTGCAATCTGTGCAATATGACTGCAAGAGGGAGAAACCTTTCCAAGTTCAAACCAGAACAGTGAGACAAGAAGAAGTTAGTTTTGGTACATTTGAGTCTCAAAGTAAGCTGAGAATACAAAGAGGTGCTTTCTGTAAGCAGCATGGTGTTAAGGTGGGGGAGGTTTCCAGAAACTGTTTAGACTTCCTGCAATTAATTTTCATCCTTTCAAATAACCTCATCTTAGCTCACAGGAGCACTTGCAGGCACACTGGCAGGTAGGAGTAATGAAAAAGGGCTTCCGTCTGTTTTCTGAGCATGAAACAAAATACTGAATAAAGAGATTTCCAAAGATAGGAGGCAGCTGGTTACTAGCCCCTGAGGGAAATTAAGATAGTTCTTTGCCATTTCTGAAGTTGCAGGCGTGCCTTCCTCTTGCCTTCCCCTCCCACCCCACCATGCCAAGTTATTCAGAAAATAAAAAAGGATAGCAGAGCAGTTGGATGTCCACATTTTAGGTGAAGTTTTGTCACTTTTTAACTTAAATTTTTAAGGGATATAATCTCTGAATTGAACATTGGTTGCTGGTGGGTGTTTCAGATGGAGAGGAAGAGAAAACCAAAGATTTTAAGGGAGGCAGAAAAAGGAGCAGGGGTGAAACAGCATGGAGAAGACGTGGATCCTAACTTGGACAGAACAGGAAGCATAACTAAGGGCTACTTTTAAGTATATTTGTTGCTTACCTACTTGCCCGAACAACGAAACAAGAGTTGACTATTCTAGCAGTGTTCCTGCCTTAGGGGAAATGTTTAGAGGGAAGGAAACTAAAGTGAGACTTAAGGTGTTGGTCCCTAAATGCTTGCCACTAGGTCAGTCTGTTAAAAGTAATTTTTTTTTAAATTAATCAGATTGCAATTCATCTAACAAACAGCAGTGTTTAGCTAGTAAGCAGTTGGACCCTATAAAATACATGATTGTCTGTTTGATTCGCTGAGAAAAGAAGAAAGATCTGTGGAGTGAAAAGTCCCCCAAAAGACAAGTGTGAGAAAGAAAAGCCCCGGTGATGGTTCTCTATTTCTTGTATCTATTTCAATACCCTTCAGTAGTGAACGTAAGAGATCTAAGCTGTGCACAGCTTCTCAGCATGACAAGGAAAGCTGGCACGAGCTATACCCATTATCACTTCTGTTGCCGTTGTGATAGGGGAGGAGAGCGGGACATGTCCAAGGGCAGCTTCAGTCCTGAAGATAGTCCGTGGCAGGAGAAGCATTGAATTGAGGGGTGGCGGGATTTCCACTGACAGCAGTTACAAGCCGTATACCTTTTCCTTAGAAGGAGAGAGGGGAAAAAAGGGACACTGTGGCCAATGGGAGAATTCTACGGTGCTCAGTAATTTTTATGGCGAGACACCTGGGACCTGAGCCAGCAATACATATTCTGCTAATTCTGGTGTTCCTCAAGTGACAGGGTTAGTCCAAGTGGGGTATGTGCAGGAACAGAGGCACTGGATTACAGACCATCACAGGGAAAGGCTGTGTTGTCATCCTGATGCGGCTCTGACTCATTGTTTACCCATTTTAGGACCTGCTGCTCCTGCGACCTCGCTGGTATCATTTTCTGCTGGACTTACGCGGAAGCCTTTCTCTAGTGATGTTGGCGTGGTTCACTTTAACAAAGTGCTTGTGAATGATGGGGACTATTATAACCCCAGTACAGGTAAGAGCCAAAGAATGGACCCACAGAGATGCCAGATGGGTTACCAATGTTTGATGCCAACTCATGACTTTTAGAGGTATTCAACAAATAAGTCCACCTGAACTAAACAAACAGGGATAAAAGCTTCCTGAGGATGTGGACAGGCACACACTTTGCCACTGCTGGTTTTCCACAACTGCCCAGTAATGCTGAGGTCCAACTCACCACTACCTCTGCTCTGCCAGCACAGATGGTTGTGCTTCTCGCCCCACCTCAGGCCAGCTGAGCCCAGGTAACAGAGGTGAGATTCCTTGCTAACCCACTTCACTGGAGCTCAGCCAGCAGGGTCACCGCAGGGAGAGGAGGGAGGTGATACATCCTGCCTCTCCAATAATGGTGACTGCTGGCTGTCTCCTTCTCAAGAAGGATATTATGCCACTTGCGCATTAGGTGTGCTGTAACTTACTGGGGACGTGCACAGCATGTGGGTGCCTTTCTCCTAGCTCTGAGTCATGTCAGCTGCTTAGGCCAAGGGGTTTCCAAATGTGGACGTGACCTCCTTAATTCCTGAAGAAATGGTGGGCTCTAACACAAAAGCAGCAACCCTTTGCCTTGATGAATTTGGTCAGCTGGTCAGCTGCCCAGGCTGTACGTAGCAGTGGGTGACCAATGTCACTTTACGTTTGTCGTCACGGTTGGAGCACTCCGGTCTCTCCCTTTTGAATAACTCAGAAAAGCTCAGCTTGTCTCTCTTCTGCAGGTATTTTCACATCACCATATGAAGGGCGCTACCTGATCACTGCCGTGCTGGCCCCAGAGAGGGATGAGTACGTAGAAGCAGTGCTGTCTGTCTCCAATGCAAGCGTGGCTCAGCTCCACACAGCTGGGTACAGAAGGGAACTGCTGGAGTACCACAAACCCTACTCTGGGAAACAGACCTGTGGTGGTCCTGGGACATTCCACCTTGTTCTTCACCTCAAAGCTGGAGATGAAGTAAATGTCGTCGTAACAGGAGGCAAGCTGGCCTACACAGACTCTGACGAAATGTACTCTACATTTAGTGGAGTTCTCCTTTATCCTTCTATTTCTCATGTTTAGGTTTACCTTGAAGAGGAACGAAGGGTAAGATATTCAGAAGAAATTAAGTGTAATAAAATTCAAAGCTTTAATATATTCAGTTTATATATTTGATTTCAGCGATGGGTTTATAGGCTATACTGAGACCTTTTCCTTGTCCCCTGTTTCCAGAGGTAGCTACAAAAGATGTGTTTCTGTAGCTAAAGCATCTCCTTCCCAAGGAGCAGCTCAAATACGTTCTCAATAGATACTTCTCCACTGCACTCTTGCTATTCCTTATTAAATTGCCCTTGCAGTCTTCTCCCTAGTTTAACAAATTCTCTCTAGTGTATCAAATGTTTACATCTTTGCTGAAGTTTACAGTTGTGGTCCGCTATGTTCATGTTTTCAGTAAAGCAGGGGCAAGAAAGTGAAGTTGTATTGGACATGGTTGATGACTTCGTAGTCCTTGTGTTATTTAATAATAAGTTGGGTCAAGAACATTCACATAAACAATTTGTTCAATGCAGTTGCTAACCATGGTGGTGCAAAGCAAAATAATACTCATCTGCATCAGTTTCCTTTTTTTCCTTTAAGGGCCAAACTGTGCTAAGAGACGAGTGACTCATTCCAGTCAAGTGGAAGCAGCTGTGCAGGGAGAAACAGACCTTGCCTCAGCTTTTCACTGGGCAGATACAAGTGTAAGGTGCAGTTGCTATGACTGAAAGATTTAGAACAGTTATTGTCAATTGATACAGGAAAAAAAGATGATCAGTTAAGTGTGATGCTCGTGATATTAAAGCTTGCCTCTTGAATAAGCAGGTCAGAAAAGTCTGAATAATCTGTGCTTAGCTAGAAAAAAAATGGTAATTTTGGAAAGTTTAAAAACTTTGAAAAAGTTTGCTTCTGGCACTCCTGCAGAATTTGCATTAGAAAGGAAGATTTCTTCTTTGTTGCACTGTAGAAGGCAAATCAGAGAAAAAACTTTTGGTAAGAGGAGAATAGATTATTAGCCAATACTGTCAAATCCACAAACCAACGAGCTGCACTAAGTCTTTATTTTAGCAGCCTCCTGCGTCTGTGCTTTTGAGTGAGGTTTGTTTTACCTCAGCATCTGTTTATATGGACGAAGCAACTTTATTAGCTTAAACAGATAAATGCATTTGAGGCAATTGGTTTATTTCTCATATGAGCCACTTTTTAGTGAAGGTAACAAAAATGACATTTCGGCTCTGTAGAGTTAGCATTTTGATCTCTCTTGTGGCTAAAAAAAAAAAATCCAGCTGTGCTCCAATGAGATCAGCACTGTTCAGCTGTCACCTTATATAAATCGATCTTTTTAATACTCTGTTCATGATGTGTAGATTTGTATTTAGCTTACTAGTTTGTGCAGTATATTCTCCTTCTTAAAAATCCAGAACAGCTGTTTATAGCCTCAGAACAAACAATTCCTTTAGGTGAAGAAAGAACTCCCCGTGCTGCAAGGAGCACACCATGTGTAGCTGAAGCCCTTCCCATCTGAGGAGGTCAGATGAAGACTTATGCCTTTGTTGCTTAGTTTTGGAATAGATACTCCCTAATAACTCCGTTTCCAGGCGATGAGATGGGACCTTCCCACAACAAACTATCACATCCTGGAAGTTGAGCTGCTTTTGAGAGAAGCAGGCGGAAAAAGCTCACTCTCCACAGAGAAATTCTTAATCAGTCCCTGTGCAGCCAGGATTGCACTGGGGGAGTTGTGAGCACAGGAAGGAAATTATGAGTGGATTTGTAAAGCACCTGGTTTAGACAGATATCTTGGGGCCTGATTTTCAGAAATGACGATGTTACTGATAAGCAGAAGCCAGGATTGGATATATTTTGTAGCAGAAAGGCTCTTTCTGTAAGCGGCTGTTAGTAGGTAGTCAAAGATGTAGAATCAGTTTGCACTTTGCAGCATGATAAGGGAGCCATCCATCTCATTTCTCTGCACATCTGTCTTGACCTGTGCTACAGCACAAGGCATTAGCATGCAGTTAGCAACCGTGCCTTTGTTCAAGGGAGCAGCTTATTTTCATTTGTCCTAAATCAATAGCCCCTTTCTCTCCCATGCCTTTCTAGGTCTGAGAACTGAAGGGACATACAGGAAAGATTATTTTTCCATGTTTTCAAAAAGCCAATTGCATCAACCACTTTTTTATTTTTTTAAAAAAACATAATTTCTTATTATGTACGAAAGCTGGAGAAGCACTGACTGTTCCTTTCAGAATATTTTTCACTCTTCTCAAGAAAGCTGTGTTCTCCAAGAAGTTGGCTCCGGACTATGTATGACTCAAGTATTGCTAGATTATTGTTGCCTGTTCTAAAAATGACTCATGGAAACAAACAAATGAGCTGAGTGCTTAGGGAGACCTAGCTGGCAAACACAACCTTTCTCTCTTTTTCCCCTCCCACCCCCCCTCTAAGTGAGACATTTTCAGGAATCGGTGATGCAAGTTTAGTGCTGCAGTTGCAGAAGTTATATCATCCAATCCTTAACTAGCATCTCTGGTACATTACTCAGTCCAACCCACAAATCTTCACAAGCCCTATTGTGCTAATGGGACAGTACTATCTTCTACCAGAAAGTTTCTCCTTGTACCCAGAATCTGCTGCTGAGACTGTTTGAGCCCTCTTAATGCAGCATAACCGGTATTTGTATACAGGTATAAGGCACTCTGTGAAGTATGTCACAGCAGGACTCAATCCGAGTGGTGTATTTTGAGGACACGTTCTAGAACGTTTACGGATACTCATCCAGCATCTCTAGCAACACAGTGGCTAAAGTTATGACCTTTGACAAGGAACCTCTGTCTTAGATTCCTGCCTTCTTTGAGAGAGATTTGACCCTTAATTTCCACTTCATTGGTAATTGCTGTAATCAGGGTAGGCGGCTCAGTTCCTCCAGTTGGGGTTGTTTTCCTGGAGCTTACAAGGCTTCAGGATTATTCACCCAGCTGTGAAGACCACAGTGCTGTAGTCCCTGAATAGCAAAGGGCGGGGGGAACCTGAGTTCCAGTCTCTGATCCCGTGAGTGCTCAGGTAAAACATTCATTAAAGGAGCAGCTGGAAGAGACCCAAAGCACAGATGCATTTATGGGCCTGCTGAGGGTTTGCTCCATCCAGAACTGCCTGGTTTCAAAGCAAAGAGCCCCTGCTCCAGAATAGCCCGAACCCACTGACTGAGCATTTACGTCTTTGGTGAGAATCAGCAACAGAACAAGGAAATACCAAGGAAAGGAGCATTTCATACTGTTGGTTCATGATTTGACTACCACATCCAAGAGCATCCATGAGCTCAAATAAAAACATCTGTTAACTAAAAAAGCCTTGAAAAAAATCCAGTAGGTGGGAGCTCTAAGGTAGGTACGCTGCCTGTTTCACAGGTCAGAGGGCTACCTTTTAAATCTGCTTTGTAATGCAGTGTATGAGGATTTTGAGTTTCTTAGGCAAAACGGTTTCTATTGTGCCAGGTGTTCCCATTTGACATCAAAACAGGAAGAAAACCAAACCGTACCAGGTGATGCTGTATAGATGTGTGTAGGACAGCACCTTAGCGAGGCATGGTGGTTCCTCAGGGACATCAAAACCTGCAGAATCACTAAGGCAACATCACTTGTGTGACAGGTAAATTCCCACAGCCAGGTCATTAGCAGCAGAACATCTAAAGACGAGCCAGTATTGCCAGCAACCAGAGAAACTGCGCTCTGGCCAAACCTAGAAAGTATATCCTAGATCAGCTATGAGGAAAGGCAACGAAGTGACATAAAAATCAGTCAGATCCCCAGGAAAGCCTGGAGCAAAACAGGAATGGCAATTTCCACCACAAAATGTGTAAAAAAACTACCTCATTATTTTAATTTGCTATTATGACTTTAGAGACAGTGGAGACATCTCTATACTGACCACTCAAAGCAATGAGGATTTTGTGTCGTACTCCACCATGTATCCTTTCAAGGTACGCCAGGTTACTTGCAGTGAATTCGTACAGTTTGGCTGAGAGACTCGAGTCAGCTTGGTGAAGCCAAACAGCCAGTTCAGAATAATAACCAATAGTCAAGGAAATAAGAGAGCAAGCTGTAAATGCAAAGCATAGGAAGGCAACTTGAAACAAAATTCCCCTCACCACCCAATGCAGCTTTAAAATGCACTGAGAATGTGAGGTAAAGGGCTCCCCATCTGCAACCAAGAAATTAAAATCAGAATTGAATTGTTTCCTGAGGATACATCATGCATTTGGAAGTGAGTTTCATCTGCTGGATAAAGTAAGTCTTTATGTTATGGCCCAGTACTGGATACAGATCTGTTTCACTACAAATGCATTTATAGTCTCAGCTTGGAGACCAGAGGAGTAAGCACTCCACTGAGACCGGATCAGCAGGTACACTTTGGCTGCTTGTTGCTCCCAGATAATGGCATAGAGTTCAAATTGTCAGGTCACCAGGAATACTTGAGTCTGTCCCCTGTGGTCACAAGACAGACTTGCATTCGAGCCAGCACCAAACCTCCTGCAATGTACCCTGCAGACTCGAGACAAGATGCAGAAGGGCTCTGCCAGTTCTGTGCATATGGGATACTTCAAAGAACATCTTGTAACATGTTACTACATAAGCAGTTTTTGGCATTTATCCATTTTGCTATCTTGATTGTGAAGAAAGGAACATTACTATAATTTTTCATCAAAGACCAGCATATTTAAACGTATGCTTTACGTGTGCATGTGTATACATATATTCATGGAGAGAGAGAGAAATATCCAGGAACGTGAAAAATGCGTGATGGAAAACAACTGCAGATAAATCTGTCCAAATAAAACGTACCTGTTGTGTGATGTCTTGATGCTCTTTCACTTTCCAGTGAACACAACATCACTGTAAGCCAAAATTTTTGCTCTCCACCAGCTTGCATGTATATTTTAAGTGTTTATTCAGGGCCGAACACTGTTACATAGACTTTGTGGTGCACAGAATTTCTGCCAACACAGTTCTTATCTGTCTCAGTTGCTAATTCAGTGCTCCAATTCTTGGCAGATAGGATAGGATTTCAACTGGAAGGAACCTACAGTGATCATCTAGTCCACCTGCCTAACCACCTCAGGGCTGGCCAAAAGTTGAAGTATGTTTTTAAGGGCACTGTTCAAATGCCTCTTGTACACCTTGGGGGGCATTGACCATCTCTCTAGGAAGTTTCTTCCAGTGTTGGGCCACACTTTTGGTTAAAGAAATGCTTTTTAACATGCATTCTAAACCTCCTCTGGTGCAGCTTTGAACCATTCCCACATGTCCTGTCACTGGATAGCAGTGACATCAGCACCTCCATCTCTACTTCCCCTCCTCAGGAAGCTGTAGAAAGCAATGAGGTTGCCTCTCAGTCTCCTTCTCCCCAGACTAGACAAGCCTAGAGTTCTTAGCCGCTCCTCACAGGGCACGCTTTCCAGCCCTTTCGCCACATTTGTTGCCCTCTTCTGGATGCATTCAAGGACTTTCACATCCTTCTTAAGTTGTGGAGCCCAACACTGCACACAGTGCTCAAACCGATGCTGCTTCAACACTGAATACAGTGGAATAATCACCTCCTGACTAGCTGGTTACGCTGTGCTTGATGCACCCCAGGGTGTCATTTGTCCTCTCGGCTGTGCTCAGGGCACACTGTTGACTCCTATGGAGCCTGCTGCCAACCAGCACCCCCAGATCCCTTTCAGCAGAGCTGCACTCCAGCCACTCGTCTCCTAATTTATACTTCTGTCCAGCATTACTCCACTTCAGCTGCATTTCAACTTGTTAGTTATTGGAGCATTGAGCTATAACTAATCTATCTATATCCCTCTACAAGGCCTCTTGTCTCTCAAGAGAGCCAACATCATCTGCTAGTTTGGTGTCAGCAGCAAACTTGCTAATGGTGCATTCAACTCCTGCGTCCAGATCATTGATAAATTTATCAAATGAAATTGACCCTAGAATTGAACCCCGAGGACCCTGCTGGTGACTGTATGTAGTCCCATTCACCACAACCCCTTGAGCCCTGCCCTTCAGCCAGTTCTAGGCCGAACAGTTCAAGGCTTTGTTGCTTATTCTCACCAGAGCACTTACGGATAAGGTATCATCAGAAGCGGGGAATGTAAGATTTGAGAATATCAGGGTAGGAAGTAGTAGTAAAAGAAGGCAGAGAAAGACTGGAACAACAGAAATTACTATGAAGAAAAGAAGTGCACCAGCTCTCAGTGCTGGGGTAGAGACTGACAGCCACCCAGTCCTTACAGCAGAATTCAGATGAATTCAGACTAGATATGAATGTTTAGTGAAAACGGTATTTATCTGGTGTACTGCCCTACAAGGAACAGCTTTTGTAGCACTCTCCAGGAGGTGGCTTAGCATCACTTGTAATTATCCCAATGCACCGTTAATTGTACCCTGTTTAAAGCATGAATCGTGAAAGCCATTAATGCAAGTCCTCACTCATGTAGCTTAACATTTGCTCTCCCTCTGCACCATGCTGCTTCCACAGCCTTTTGGGTGGGAGGCCCTCCCACCACTTGCCAGCCTGGGGCCCCATTCCCAGCAACCACTTTAGCCATGAAGAAAATCCCCACACAGTGT
Source organism: Cuculus canorus (assembly GCF_017976375.1). Lineage (NCBI taxonomy): Eukaryota > Metazoa > Chordata > Aves > Cuculiformes > Cuculidae > Cuculus > Cuculus canorus. The sequence continues at coordinate 52,104,632 of NC_071402.1, forward strand.
TACAGCACTGGAGTCTTTCTGCTATTCTGTGCTACAGCTCCCCACAGGATTAGAGGGGCCTTGGGTATCTCCGGTATGGGATAGCAACATCACCATGGCTTTGATTAATTTTTCTAAGGTGAAGGGAGAGGAGAAATAAGCAGTGAGTATCCTTGTGCTTAGAAAAACACGTTGCACAGAAGTAGCCACCCCTGCCAGACAGAAAACCCTGACAAGTCCTTATTATTGAGCCCAACTGTGAAACCGCCTGAAGCTCTAAAGCATCTCTCCCCTTCCTATGCTGCATGCAGGACATCTGCCCAGAAAACCCTTCTGAGCAGCCAGCTGACTCACAGTTCACCACTGGTCTGAAAGCAACTGCAAAAGCGGGAACACACACAAGCTTCCCAATTAAAATGGTGCAGGGTTGCACATACAGCCTCCCAGGTCCCTTGGTGCGCAAACTGCATGGTTTGACTCTAGAACGGTGCCCCTGCACCCACAGGAAAGTGCCCACTCTAGGAAACTGTGATTCTGCTCTCACCACATCCAAGAAGAGAAGGGTGCAGTGCGTGAGCAGAATCACAGGGGAAAGCCACCTGAAACACAGGAGATGATGGAACTCTTTATTAGTAAGCTCTGTGTCTGGGCACAAGTGGAGCCTGTAGGTGCTGGGCGCAGCAACACAAATGACACACTGCACAAGGATCAAAAGGCATTTACACTTTCATGCAGATCCATCATACTTTAACTGTGACTGAAATGGCTGGATTTTCTGAAGTAGGCTGCTTGTTAGTTGCATTTACCAAAGCTAGCAAGGGACTAAGAAAAGTAAGTTTCTACTGAAAGCCGGGGGCCCCTTTTTCACAATAGTCTCACAGTAACTGCCTCGAACAATTTAACAGCTGTCCTGGAAGACAATACTCTGTGCCTTGAAAGGAAAAAGTGAACTTGGATGGAATTAGTGTAAAACTCCAAATTAGGGCAGATTTGCAAGTGCTCCAGCTATGCAGTTGCAAGATTTTCTTCAAAGCAGTTTGTGTATTTAAGTCCTGCATCTGTATCTGATATTCTACAGTATTAATGCATGATAGCTTTTCATTAGTTAAAACTCAATATTGGCGCTGGCACACAATGCAAGTTTGATGACAGTAATTACTTACCAGTTGTATAAATACTCTGAGAAAAGTAAACCGAGTGTGAGAAAGCAAATGTATCCTAGTCCTTAACTTGGATACAACTTGAACTCCATGTAAAATACAAATACATTTTAAATAATCCCACATTAACTAAATTAGCAATACAAGAACAGAATTCCCCAGAACAAAGCAAAGAGATTTTAGTTTTATTGTGATAACATTGTTCTGAACATCAATAAACATTGCACTGAAGTGTGGGTTACTGTACCCAAGTAGTCCAGTCTTAACAAAAACCACTGTATTTTTATGATCACAGATTTGACAATTTTAAACACATTACCTTATTAGTGATTGAGTTGCTTAACAATCAAGTACTCCGCATCTTCAACATAAAAATGAAACAAATGATTGAAGAGAGTTTTCCCACCCTCAAAATAAACCAACATTTCAACTTTCATCTGGAAGTAATTAACACTGTAAAAAAACTCAAAATTTCATTCCGTTCACCAGATTTTAACTTTGGAAACTAAAGCTTCTTCAGGCAAAAGTGACACTTTAAAGGCATCTCAAATTCACTATACCTTTTCATTATGAATTTGCATTACGGTCATTTAGACAACTCTCATTCATCCATATGATGGCATTTTCAGAAGACTTGCATGAAATATTAACATGAAATCTCATCTCCTTTGTCTTTACCATAAGCAGACTCAAGAGTTTGCTTCAGAAGTTCCATAATGGAGTTGACACAAGTGTTAAAACTTTTCCAGTTGAAAACAAAAGTTTAGGAGGATACCAATGACAAGAAGCTTAAGATACATGAGCCAAGACTGCACATGCAATTGTATACTGTTAGGGATGAACACCCAACCTTTTGAAGTACAAACATGCTCAGTACAGTAAAAAAAAAAATCCAGAAATGTGCACCACTTAAATTACTGATCGCTAAATCATTATAGAAATGGGAAATGTCCAAGTCACTAACAAGTTTTGAATTGCAACGTTCCGCCTTTATTCCCAGATAGGTATCAATGACTCAGCCTTTGACATGGTTCCAATGCTAAGAGGATCTGCATCTTCAACAACACAGTCTTAACAGGGGTGCGCATATGCCTACAGACACACACACTTAGAAGTTCCTCTTTCACAGAAAGAATGATTTAGCTTGTGCTAATTTTAAATAAATATAGCACAAATTGTTCTCAAACATTAGTTTCAGGCCACATCTCTTAACTAAGGTAAGAAAAGACAGGCTAACGTATAATTCTTATTTAACCCACTTCATATTAATATTGCAGCACAAGCCTACAGTTTGATAGTACCGAGATGTCTTTTCTAGAGTCAGTAAAGTGCCCAGCAGTCCAAATTATAATGGTACGTAATGTGGTGCCCCTCATAATATTCTGCCCCTAAACAGGGTCAACAATCTGAAAAGCTTCAAATACAAGCCAGATTTAGAAAAACAAACCACCACCACTACCCTACTCATATCAGAAATTTTCAAGAACAATTTTACATTTTGTTGAAAAACAAATATCAAAACTATAGCTGTTACAGAGAAAAAAAAAATCGAAGTTTTTAACTAAGCAACTTTTTGGACATCCCTATAATGCAGAATAACAGGTCTCCAGAATGAGGCCCTCTCTACAACCACACAACCCCCATATCTATACCAGCTTAAATTATATGCATTTGGAGATACACCTGGTACTCAATTTTCCACAATGTTCATTTACTGAAGTCCTCACCTTAAAATCCACAGCTTATCTTTATGATAAACTGAAAAAGATGAATAGAACTGAAGAGAAAAAAATTTACTGAGAAACAAAAAAAATCAACCAAGAAAGATACAGCCAAATCTTGGTAACACTCTGTCCAATTCAGAAACCCACCCCAGTTCCATGGAATGATTTTATTTTTAGAAAACCTGCGTAATACCAGGACCACCAAGAATAAGTTAAGCATGGCAAAGAAAATTTTGATATCCACAAAGGACTGTTTTAGGAGAGGCAGCTTCACTCCTTTTATGTAAAATAGAATCTTTAGATAGACTATTTCATCTTGTAATTAAAATAATTTGTTAGGTTGGATTCTTATTTATTTAAAGTATTTAATGGATTTAGTTCAAATCTCATTGATATTCAAAGCACTTGGTGATCATGAAAGTGTCAGTTTCTAATGAAAGCTATGGAATAAAAGGTAAGCAAAGGAAAAAAAATTATGTTTATAAGCTTCTAACAGGAAAAAAAATAGAAAAAAAGCAGTAAGAGCAAAATATCCTTTGAGATGAATCCTGTGAAATCCACTTGAACAGAGTGGATTAGTGACAGGACCAAGAATTTGCTGGAACAGTCACAGCAAGTATTGTTGTTACTGTACAAAAACAAGGATGCCTTTCAATTCACTTACATGGATGGTACATTATGACAGATAGGTATGTTTTCTTTCCCAATGTCAACTCCTGTTTTGAAAGATAGGTTCCATGTTGATTTTGCTTGCCCCCACTCATTATTTAATGTTGTATAAACACAGGAATACACTAGTTTTAACAGGGGCAAAAAAGTGATTTCATTTATACAGCAATTACCCCTCCCAAGCAGTTTGACAATTGTCTGGCATTTGCAGGCATTACATCAGAACTGTGGGTTAAGACTACTTAGCCTGATAAAGAAAAATATTCCTGGGGGTGGCAGCGGGGGAATAGAGGAAGGAGCGTAAAGTCCTCTAAATGTACTTTTTTGCTGGTAGGAAAAAAGAAGCTCCTTTCCTACATTCAGCCCAAGTAAGCTAAAGCAGAAGGGTCTCCTCAAGCTGTCTCTGAGAAGAGCAGCTCTGGTGCAGGCACGGCAGCAAGCAGCCATACAAACGTTATCAAAAGATCACTCTTACCTCCCTGGTCCCACGGGGAGCTGTGTAAGGTGTGTATAGAGGAGAGCTCACCCTGGAGCCTCATGGAAATTCTGGCCAGTCCCTGGAAGAAACTTTAGTGCATGGCTCCAGGAACTTGCTTAAGGAGTGACAGAAAAGACTGTGCCCACAAAGTCCAGGACTGATGTTCAAGTGACTGATGTTTAAATGATGTTTTAAACGACTGCAGTCCTTAAGACCTCTGGGCTGGTGGAATGATACATTCTTACCATAGATTTGTCCAAAGGAGGTTAAATGCACTAACTCAACTTAAAAAGAAGAACTACCATTGCCTTCAAGTATTTTTGGAGAAAGAAATATTAGCTGCTTTTACAGTGGATAAACACCAGACTTGGAATGCAGTTTGTTCACAGGCTCTGATCTGAACCTGAAGAATGACCAGCATGAAGTTTATGAATAACCTAAACTGTAAAAAAAAAAAAACAAAAAAACCAAAAAAAAAGTGTTTTATTCTGCTCTGCAGCATTTAACCATTCTCAAACCTGGAATCTCACTATTAAGCTGCATTTCCTCACAGCTACTGAAAACCTGCAATACAGAATTCTGGAAAGACCTGCAGTAGACAATTAAAAAATTAAATACATATTCTTTTTAGTATTACAATTCCCTGAATATAATCTGTACATTTTACTGGCCTACACAGCATACACTCAAATATGCATCATCTCTGTGTTGAAAAAGTAAATAAAAATGCCAGCTCCTCAACTCCTACAGAAATGTTCAAGGTTTTTCTTGATGAAAATTAAGCATGACATAGTGCAGCCTGAAAACAACAGAAGCCATGTGAGTATCTGAAGACAACTTTCATTTTAACAAGCTTGTGAAAGAGTTTAAAGATTGCATGTAAAAAAACAGTAGTAAGTAGAGTTACTTTGAGCATGAATTGTACAAGCAGAGTCTTGTACATGTGACAAAAGGCATATTTACATTTAAAAGAGAGATTGTATGTCTTCAGAGTCTGTCAGGCTAGTAATGTCTACACATTTTCCGTATTTTAGCTGAGAAAGAGCAGACTGGTCTTAGGTTCTGGCTCATTTAAAAGATAGCCTACATGCCCATCTGAACATTAGACCACATTTTTCATTAATAGATCTGACACACTATTTGGCAGTTTCCATACACTTTTTGGCTTCATTTTAGAAAATCTACTATTAAGACTAATAAAAAAAATAAATCTATGTTTACAATAAGGTCTGTATTGACGAAAATGCAAAGTCAGTTTACCTCAACATTTAGTTGCCCTAAAGCACTTGGGTACCATGAACATCAATGACAGGCCAATCTCAAGTGCCTTAGAACAGGTATATAAAGACAAGCAATAAAGAAACAAACAAACAGAGAAAAATACCTCCATCTCCCCAAAAAATAAACAGTAGCTTTGCATTTTACTTATTTTAAACCAACAGAGTTAAAGTGATTTCCTTAGTAAGACTTACGGTACCAGTATATAAATTAGCATCTTCGTTAAGGAAGCTCTTCACATTTAAACTGAAGTTGAGTAGCTGAATATGAAATTCCATCTCTAGGCGAGAAGTACTTTTCAGGCCAGGTCGTCCATGTTAAGGTCAGGAAGAGGCTCTCTCCAATAGCAAAAAGAGCTGAATTCTGGGCATGGAAATGCAGAACTCTGTTCTTTATTAAGCAATGGGAACACATGTTCCACAAGCTCACTTAGTCTGTAATACCTAAAAAAAAAAAAAAAAAAGGATAGATCATTATTTAAAAGTCTAGTAAGTGTTCCACTGCAGCCAAAAAGGAGCTTTAGAAGTCTAGACCAGAAAGCTATCGTCAAATGAGGCTGAAGCAATCTTCAATTTTATTTTGCCAGTTTACTTATCAAAAAGAAAAGTTTCAGTCAAGTATCCAAAGCTTTAAACCTCTGGCAAATAAGAATTTCACGTGTTGTATGTAATAGGAGATCAAATCATCGTTGTCATGAATTCAATTCTTTTGTAATCTCATTCCTAAATACCTTCTTTAGCTAAAATAACAAAAATGATCTTACGAAGATTTGTTTCCCTTAGTCCGTTCTTGGATCAGTTCACCCTTTGGATTCACAGTAAATATTCTGCAGTCTGGAACTCCCACTTGCATGTAAGCATACACATCCTGCAAAAAGCATGAACAAAAGCACATGCTTCAACATTTCCTTATTGACTATGATACAACAAATAATTTATTGAAGGAACGAGAAAAGTTGATCCAAAAAGGGTACAGTAAAACTGCCCCTTAAAAAAGTCCCCCTAAACAGCAGCTAAAAACCAAAACAACAAAACCCAAAAACCACACACATACTGTAAAAAACCATGCCTCCCACTTCCCATATGCCTTACTCCTGTTTGCAAGCACGGGACCACGAACCCCCACAAAATCTACACCACATAATACCATTCTTTGTAACAATATTTCTCTTACGATACCGTCTCTCTCTCTCTCTCCCCCTACCTCAATTATGATAACATTGCGTTGCAGAGAAAATACAGGATCCATATGATAGGAAAAAAGGATTCAAGACTGAGGAGCACTGAATTAATACCTTTTGATTATAAAGCGGTCCAAAATACTGAGAAGCAACATGGAAAGGTGGCAAATATTTCATAAAATCCTGAGGATACTAACACATCTCTGTAACCCTTCTGATATAAGCAATTCTAGCAGCTTTTATTTAAGGAACATACACAAGGGTTTTCCTGACCAAGCCCATAAAAGCAGCAGTGTCTCATTGCCTTATTCAAATTTAAGCAGACAAAAAAAGAAACACGTATTTCTCTTGCTTCTGAAGTACTGCATGCATTTTAACCCTTCAATTAGAAAGGGAAAGACTTACATTGGGCCTGTTTCCAAAAGCAGCATAGAAAGGCTGTTTACTGGGAGCAAACAAATTCTTGATATCATTCAAACATTCGATTTTGAACTTTTCAGGCTTCTTTTCTATTACTTCCCTAAAATAAAATTTCAACAGTCAAATTCTAAACCGTGATTTGGTAGAGGGCATCCTCCTTCCCCCCTTTATCTGATATTTATATTCTTATTGCTTCTTTTTGCTACCGTTGGTAGTTATATAGACATTGGTCAGTAGTTTTCCAGGAATGATACAAGAGAGAATAAAACAATATAACATTCACTGTTTTCCATCCTCCACAGTAAAATACCAGGTGAATAACCTGTGTGTAGGATAAGTAAATAGGATGAAATTCCCAGCCGTGAATGCATCTATGAACTGCTTTTATTGTAGATGACTATCTGAATCAGAAGACATAATCAAGTATACGCAAGCTTGTTAAATTGATGTCTCTGACAAAAGCGTGTAGAAGGTCTATTAGTGATCTTAACGGAAGTTGCTGTCATCGCAAGCCATGACTCAGTTCTTTTTACTAAAACCAAGCAAAACAAAAAAGACTTCTCTACCATTAGCTTTTCCTATCTTGAACATGTAGACTATGGCTGGTTCGAAAGATCAGCAAAGCTGAACCACAGTTAAACTGCATACTGCTTTTTAAGTAGTCATACATGGAGTAGTCCCAATACTGGATGATCATATAGTATGACAGTCTATATTCCCCGGTTTGTTTTCTTTTCCCTCTATCTTGCACAGTAGCACTGCATTAAAATTCTTGTGGCTATACTTGAAAAGACACTTGTACTGATATAAACAGAACCTAATAGTAATCAGTTATGGACTAGAAGGATGAAGAAAAGGAAAAGCAAGCTGCTCTACGACTGATATTTTGTGTTTTGTAACCACTCCTAACATGCTCACAGAAACTGAATTATACAAAAAGTGAAATTCAGACAGAACAAATAGCTTATAAATGATCACTATAGGAACATCAAGTCTCAGTAGCAAATCTAGCACAAGGTGGAATGTTTGGTTATAGCTGTAATGGTCAGCATGCCAAATTCTCTGATATGAGGGGATGGATGTGTGAAATCCCACATGCTCACCTATGAAAGGCAGAAAACAAACTGCTGGGGGACAACATGAGAGGGCCCCTGGGAAGAATCGTTCCTTTGTCATTCACCCAATGGAGGTATCCTCTGGTCATATCTGCCATCCCGATGGCACGGGCAGAACAGTACAGAAACTTGTAGCCATTTCTAGAAAAGAATTATCAACTTAGTTCCCATTCCTGCTGAAGAGTTTCTTTGCAAACGTAAGCATACAGTTATAGCAATGTCCGGAGGCACCAGTTCAGGTATTGACTCATTGCAGTGCTCTGCGCACACACAAGTAAAAGACTGTTGCACTTCTAAAAAAATCTGCAGGGAATACAGTAGTTTGAATACATGACTCAAAACTGAGGAACAGGAAATACATAAAGAATGGGGATGGTAACACTCTGATGATTCAAATTATAACACTCTTGATTCAAATTATAATTCCAGAACTAGTCTTCTACTGTGCACTGAATAACCTCAACTTTGTTTTGTATCTCCTGTGGACTGCAAGGGGCTACAGACAAAATTTACCTCTATGTAAGAGAGCAAAGGTCAACAAAAGATTCCAAGACACCAAAGACTGTCAGTGAAGAAAGACTATTAAACTTTAAAACAAAGATAAAAGTTGATCATCTTGCGATTCTCAGTAGCAAGTATTGTCTCTGTCATCACTATATTTTCGGAAAGTAGTTTGCTAAACAAGGGACAAAATATGAAAGGAGAGGAAAACATGCAAGTTTATTCTGCCCAAAGTTACTGGACATAAATATTATAAGGCTATACACCTCTCAGATGAACGGTACATTTATAAAGGTGTAGTTCACACCACTTTTGAACTGAGCAAACACCTCACCACTGCTGCAAGGGGGAAATGATCTTTCCTCTCCTTCCTCCCCTCCTGTAGTCATGTGAACTGCTTCAACAGGTTCTTGCAGACTGCAAGGTGAGCATGTTCAGCTGACCAGCCCAGAGAGGGGAAACTGCTGTTTTACTGAATCACTTCTCTACTGCATCACTGAACTGCATCACTGAACTGCATCAGCTTATGTAGGAAGCACAAAGTGACAGAAAACCTGGGCCAGCCCACCAACCTTCCCATTTTGGCAGCAGCAAGTTGTTTTTTTTCAGAACATGAAATCTATCTTAAGGACTATTCACTTGAACTCAGTTGCAAGCACATTAAAACACAATGCATTGGAAGGACACTATTTAGGTTTGAATTTGGACTGTACCATGTTTGTAATGGGCTTTGTGATCAACCTGAGCTGGTGGGGGCAGACATGACTGAGCAATTAGTGCTATTATGATGCTCTTCTCTAGTAACAACAATATTAAATACTTTTTTGAAACTAAAATTCAGAATCAAACATTTGAGAGTGGAGCTAGTAAAAGTGGTGTTTTCTGTTCCTGTAAACACATACATCTGGGGAAGGAACTTAGCTGTCTTTGTGAATGACAGAAGTAACTCACTTTCCAACATTTAGACCAAAAAATCATAACAAATTGCCTAATTATTAACCACAATCTAATTATCTGCCCATCAATAGCCAAATTCCAGAAAACCCAAGTTGCTGCCTAGATTACATACTCACTCATTTATGGAATGATAGAGTTTTGCAATGCCCTGATGAGTCCAGTCCTTGCCAAACTGAGGAAGGATCTGTCCCAAAGCATCAGACCTGAAAGCAAAATCAGAGGTAGCTGATACTAAGTATATCAGTTTTGTTAAGGACAACCACTAATGAACATAAAATTTATGAATATTTATAGAAATATCTCTGCAGAGGGTTCTAATTATTTCAAAAGAAAATAAGTAACTACTCCAGACAGAGCAACTAGTGGGGCCATACAGCACATGGTGGTTTCCAGGTTAACTTATGGCTGCTAAACATGCAGTCATCTAACTGAAAGGGTAGCAGTCATACAATAAACATCACCTCTGCGTTATTCTTTTAAAAACGACATTTTCTAGTTTGCTGTAAATGCAAATACAAATTAAGATCAAAGGAACAAGCTTTTCATGACTGTTAGCGAACATCCCTTAAAGGAATTTAGAAGACAACTATTTTCTTATTTTGAAAAGCAGAATAAGATCAATAAAGCAAGATAAAAGTATCAAAGAAAAGGAAAAAAAACCCAGTGATACTTACTTGGTTATTGTTCCATCAATGTCTGATATGATGATTTTGTCATTCCAGTTCCAGAGGTATATTGTTCCTGCACAACGACAAGTCCCTTGATACTGGGTTGTGATACTAAACACAACATCATTAGGGCCATCTCTGAGCTTCAACTTTGCCTTTAGAATAAATAAGAATAATTGAAAAATATAAGTTGCCCTTACTATAAAATTTTCAGAATTATGAACAAGCTATAGAAAATGGCTTGTATATTCTTCCTCATCTATTTCGATTAACTCATCAAAAAGTGAACCACTGTTTAACACTAGCACGGTTTTGCTTGCAAAGTCTGTTTTGCAGTCCGGGTAATGTTTTTGTCCATAGCTCCTATATCTGCATACAGCAGCACTAACTGCACTAGTAGTAAGACACTTAACTCTCAGCTACTTTAATTCTTGCTGTAATAGTAGACTTACGCTACCAGCGAACAGTGAGTTTCGTTTCATATAGTATAAAACAGTATTTTCTACTTAGTGGATGCTTTCCTTAAAATGCTTCCGTGATGAAGACCACATATTTAGACGGTAGCAGAACTAACCTGTAAGTCAGAATGCCATGTAAACTGCATACCTATTTAGTGTATGGTACTAGACTGTTAAGATCCCAGGATATCCAAACTGCAGAAGCCACCAATGTCATTTTTTTAGCAAAATATTAATGTAGAAGTTTAATTATAGAACTTTGTAAGATTTTTTTTTTAATTCAAACAGATTCTTAAAAAATGCAACAACAACAAAAAAAATCCCTGCAGCTGCTCACACCAGCACTAGAAAGGAATAAAGTATTTTCTAAGTTTTAAATTTCCCCATTCCTTTTTCCAACTAGCAAGTAATCCAAAAATAATTTTTTACTTTGTGAAATGTACTTGCATGTGGTTTCTAAAAAGCAAAAAAAATGCAACTTTTAAAATCAAGCAGAGTGGCATTCTGAAGCTCCCTATGTACAAGAAAGGCATGCCACTTACTATTTGGTCCGAAGACAGTCTAAGAGACTTCTTATAAGATGTAATGCTCCCATGGGTTGGATGCTCTACTGCGGCAGAATCTATTTTCAGGGATTCCTTCAATTCCTGTGATGCTTCATCACTGGAAGAATCATCTTCTGGTGGTCTAGCATGACATTAACCAGAATAAATATAAGCTACGGAAAATCCTTCTTTAATGGTGTGATTCTTATGCAAGAGTAATTTCTGCTTATGTTGAGGATTTGCTACTAGTCTGACAGTGTGGATTAACAAAGTCCATCATCTAGTGAATGCCCAGATAAAGCTAGTAGATGCTAATAAGCAAACAAGACTGGTAACACACGCTAGTATTGGCAGAGCTCTAAATATTCCTATTACTAGATGGCTCCACACACGATCAGTTTAGTAAAGAGACAGTGTCAAGCGATCTCTAGTACTGTGTTGATGAATTAGGTAAACTGTACATGAAAAGGGACACTGAATGAGTTAACAGTGCTTCGTTTCTTAAAAAAGCTGCCACAGCTACTATGTAATTTAAACTGTGGTTAAAAGCCAAGAGTACCTCACCTTTTAAGGTTATTCAGACTTATTTCTCTGCTGATTAGAGATTTCAAGATTAAAAGCAGCGTTTAATTTCTCTGAAGTTCTCAATCACAATATATTTAGTTTCTTAAATCTTTAAGACACCAACGACATGTACAAGTATCTTCCTAAAGTCATGGGAGACTTCACACATGCATAATAAGTTACCTACACTAGGCTAGTTTTGTGCTAAATTCTGCTGGTTTTCAACCACAAGCTTGGGCAATTTGTGCACTGTAATTAAAACTATTTTATTGTTTCAATTATTTAATGTTACAAAAAATGCACCTGGTTTAAATTATCCATATTATCCAACTAAATTATCCACAAATTATCCAATTATCCAATATTAGGCTTTCACAAAAAACCCAAAAAATAATGACAAAAGAATCTCAGAAACAACATCACTAGCCCATTGATAAAGGTTAACATGCCTTTGTTGTTCTGTCAGTTATGTTACCAACTTTAAAAGTAAACACAATAGGATTTAGGATAAATAACTGTAATATAAATAACCGTAATGTACTTGTAGTTTCTACAACGTTTGCTGCCATATTATTTTGCCAAATTGTTTGCCAAACACATCTGGTTCCTCTTCAGTAGCTTAGAGGAAAATGTTTCTTCCCACAGTAAATTCCTACTAATTCTTCATGCAAAAAAAAAAAAAAAAAAGAAAAAAGAAAAATAGACACTAATCAGTCCACAAAATAGTCTTCAGACAGGAACACACCTACTATTAACTTGCTCTTTTATTGTTGCTGGCAGTTCATTTGCTCTTTGCGTCTCAGTTTTCCCCTCTTTTGCCTCTGGTATCTAAAGCAACAGGATAATAAAAAACACATTGACATTTTAAGCATTTTAAACTGATCCGAGTGAATGCATAGTTCAGAGTTAAGCAAACAGCTATCAATATAGTACATAAAAATATATAAAGCCTTAGAATCCTTCATTTGGTAAATTATTTAACAAAAGGATGCTTCTGAATAAATGATCCGTTAAAGCTTTTTATCATTTAGTAGTTGAGAACTACTAGCTTAACATGATAAATTTAGCTTTAAACCTCTAAGCTTGTAAAATTCACTTTTTTTGAGGGGAAAGTACATTTAAGGCACATACTCAAGGTTTAGAAAGCTTAAATTAGTCTAAAGTGGGGTGCCTCAGCATAACATCCATTATGCAGCACAACACCTACTTATTTGTGCATATGTTTCTAAAACATTACTGATGTGACTGAAAGGTAGCTCTGACAAGTGCTTATGGCTTAGATCATAGAATCACAGAATCACCAGGTTGGAAAGAATTTTAAGAATAACGTGCAACAGATGAATACTATAATTTTTCTTAAAACAAAGAGTAAGAAGAAATAAAGATGTTCTGCTTAAGAATACACCGAAGCAGCTACAGCTACTGCAACACTGACTAGCCCTCAGCTGGCAATCGGTGACACAGCACTACATGAGCAGTGTCCTGAGGCACTTCTGACAGATTACATTCTTTTTTTGATTTAACGGCTAAGGAGGAGGGGGAGGGGGGAATCAAAATAGGTCTCACTTACCTGTTTAGTCATGCTTTCTCTCTTGCGCCAGAACCACCACCTGCCAGACTTCTTTGGCATCTTTTCTTTGACCCAAGACTCAACAGTAGCCTGAAAAAATAGGCATGTTTTTAATGTGTATAGAAAGAGATCGTCATCTGTCACTACATACAAAATCTTTATAAAAGTATAGATGTATTGATTTACCTTGGGCAAACTCTTCTGAAACACCTGCAAACTCAGAATCATTGGAGCAGCCAGTGCCCAGTTGTAGTACCTGTTTTAAAACATGTTATTGATAAAATATTAGAAAACCTGACTAGAGACAAATAAGTATCAGTGTGCAAACTGTCCTTTTGTTGATGAAAATAAGTATTTGCTGCCAACAACTAATATTAAAGTTTTCTGCAGAGTTATTTTAATATACACAATTCAACATCCATAGCAATTACCGAAAAAAAAAAAATCTCACTTAAATTTAAAGTAAGTCTTCAGTTCAAAATCATTCTCTTTGAGAAACAGATCCATCAAAAGCACAAATTGCAATGGAAGTTGAGAAATGCAGTCACTTTAAAGGACAGATTTTAAGTGAGATCTTCTATGCCCTAATTACATGATAGAAAGAGTTTACCTGTTATAAATCCTTATAACCAAATTAGGATTGTCTATGAGTCCAGGGTTTTCAGCAAATTCATGATAAGTAATAATATGTTCCATGAATTTTTCTGCAATAGAAGTAGATTTTAATTAAAAATAATAATACAAAATCCCAAGTTTTCTGATTAGTTTGTATCTAGAAAATGCTTTCTTGTCATTTCAGAGCCTTGCTGATCTTACAACATCATGTAAGGTATGCTAATACAGTATAACCGTTGAGTGTCTTGTGACTGCCTCCTTAGTAACAGGGAAAGCCTCATACTAGTCACTTCAACAGTCATAGTAATGACAATTAAGAAATTAGAAGAGGGAGGAAAAGAAGGAGGTAGGAATTATTTCAGTTTGCAGGCTGGAAGGAATAAAACCAAAAGAGCCATGCTTGCCTAAGCAAGTTTTCTTTAAAATTAAGGCAGGTAAGGGGCCTACATACTACAGTAAAAGGGGAGAGGAAAGTATGTCAGCTTTTCAGGGTTTTTTAAATCATCAACTATTAATAACATTTTCATGACTACAGGTTTGCAGAAATTCATGATTTAGTGTAAGACTCCTGCAATGAGTACATATTCTTTTCAAATCATATCCAATATTACTATCACGTTATCAAGAGAGCTGTTCTGAGCCTTTATTAATAAGCATTTCAATTTCACTTGCTGCGTTAGAGACTGGATGACCATTTAAAATGTAATACTAAAAACGTTGCAGCACGTGGTCATGAAAATTATGTACTCCTAAAAGCTCCTTCAAAAATGCATACAACTTCAATGTTAAAATCAGAGTATTAAGAGCATATAAGCTTGTAAAAAAAGCCAGTAAAGAATAAGCTGGTAAAAGAAGCTAAAGGTTAACAATGTTTAGGATAGGAAAAGAGCAGGACAAAAGATAGTCCAACGCAATAACTGAAATTTTTTTAATCACTTAAGAAAAAATTATCAGGCAATTGCAAACAATACAAATCATGAAGATTTATATAGGAAAAAGCAAGTAATTGCTGACAGAAACAAGAGTGGGGCATCAGATACGCAGTATGTAGTGCAAAACACAGACTGAAAGCTTCAAGACGTGAAGTGCCATTGATTATTTGAAGTTAGATTCTGTTATCTCTGCTTGGCAAATGCTTGAGAATTTTAGAAAATGAAAGATCATCCATTCCCTTTTCTCAACATAAGCATAATAATAAGTAAAGCTTTGCCAGGTAGAAATCAGAGCATTCAAGTCACTTCATTTGTTAAGCTGTCTGAGCCTTACTACTGTTTACGTTTTAGTCTTTCACATACCTTTAGAAATCTCTCCATTTTCATTGAGACCGCCACAAAGCGAAAGTGTAACATCAGGCAAGTCCATAGCAGAATCAGACATGCACTCTGTACCACTATCAGCAGCAGCACTTCCTACTGACTGGGGTGACTGGGAACCGGAAAGGGTATCTGACTCTGTCCACTGCCTGAAGCCCGGATCAGAATCACTAAAGAAAAGAAGTTCACATTTTCCATAAGTATTTAACTTGCAAGAAAATGTAGATTTTAGGCTACTGAACATACCATATGGTTACTAAAAAAAAACCCAAACCATCCTGCTGTTGCATTTCTTTTCAGTACTACACAACTTTACAACATAAATTTCAAACCAAAGGAATAGACACAAGCACACGACCCCAATCCTTCATAATACTGGAAGATAGACAGTTTCCAGTTCACCTATCATTCACCTAAATTGTTAAGTAATTATATTTCTCTTGCTTGCAACAAAATTGGAGTTACATGAGGAAAACATTCTGTTGCCACAGAACAATACTATGTTCCTCAAAATCTTTACCAGAAAGCTGTAGAATAAGAATAAAAGGAAATAAAAAAAGAACACTGTATTTGGAAGAAGTACAATAGAAAAGAAAGGAGGCCTTTGAAACACAAAATACCACATTGTCATCTAAGGTTAGAATTATTAACTTGAATCCAAGTAATGTAATAAGAAAGTACTGAAAGGTTTACACTTTTAGTTTTAACGTAAACCAACAGGCACTTCTTCCTTATTAAGCTGTGCTTTTACAAAGGTGTTACTAGACAAGTTATTCTTTTAGAGAGTATTTTAGGCGTATAAAATGCTTTCATTCCATAAAAAAAAAAAAGCAAGAGTGAATTTTGAGACAGAGCTGCCTTGCATGAAGATCTTCATATTTTTTCAGTCTTTTTGATATTAAAAAAAGTTGGGAAGGATACACAAGGAATGCGAAAAAATAAACTGATATGTGCTTATCTCGAGCTAGCAACACAGCACAATAAAGTCTTGGTGCAATAACAGTGTGCAGTCTAAACCTCCACCTCTCCATATTTGCAAAACATTCAGGTTCCACAAAAATGACATCTCTCAATAATGACCTCTCACGCAAACTTTCAGTGTTTCTGGCCAAAACAGAAACAGATTTTCATCATGAGATCAGTACTAATTACTCCACAAAAACTTAAAAACATGAAGTCCAGTTCTCTTTATCAGAAGTAGCTCAATGAACTCCTAAATCATACATGTAATAAACTCACATAATGCAACTGTAATATAACCCTAGATCCATAGGAACTTAATGCCAAATTACCTTTTGGGAAAGTAGAGTGCTGCAACTTCAGGTTCCAAAGCCTTTAGGTCATCCAAGTAAATATCGTCAGGCCCCTGATGATGACTTCGCTTGTGCACCCCTGTTCATTTTAACAATAAAGATTACTAAGATGAAGCTATGCAGACACTTTCAATACAAACACAATTGTGGAAGACTTAGGACTTATTTGTAGTGTTTATAAATCCAAGAGGTTAATTATAGTTTTATTCAGATAAGACTTTAAATAGAAAAAACCGAAAAGGCGTATTCATACTTTTTCTACTACGGCCTCAAATTTGGTAAGATCACACTGAAGGAAAATCAACAGCTTTATTACATACCTTTCTTTTTTGAAGGAGAGTCAACTTTTGCTGCTGGCTTTGTTTCTGGTAAAGGGTCCACCAATAGTCTGGAATGATGATCAGCATCTAAAGGCAACGAATCTTGTGGTTCTGTGATTGCAGAAGCAAGAGAATCTTTAACATCCATCTGCTTAAGCAGAGGATGAGTTCTTGGCTCAGGTTTCAGTACTGTACAGACAGAATCTTTCACATCATCATCATCTTCAACTTCATCAGAGCTGAGGATGACCCTAAAATGAGTCTTCTCTGATGGAGTAATGGTAGCCGTTCTGAGATGTTCCAGTTTCTCTTTCTTGCTTATCTGAAAAACAAGACTCTAGTCAATCCTTCCACTTCAGATTGGTTTTAATCTGGTCTAAACATTAAAATTATACTCATGGTACAGGTCCCTGTCACATGTAAACCCAGTAAGAATTTAAACATGTCTTTTAGCAACATAAAACAAGTTCCTTATTAGCAAAGTTCACTGCAAGAGCTTATTTACAAGTTCAGTAACAAAACTGGCATAGAGGAAGTGCTGACTTGACCAGACCATGGCAAGAAAAAAGCATAAATGTAGACATACCCAGGCTTCTATCACCAGCTAACCTGATATCAAACTTACACTACTAAGGCTACAATTCCCCTTATAAAGAAAATATATAAAGTTGCCTCCTGCAGTTTCTAACTAAAACATCAGAATTTTCAGATTTTTATTGCTAGGTTTTACAGAATTACTTTTCTGACCAGCTTTTGAACTCAAGAAATTCAACTATCAGCCAGCCACAAGGGGGTGCTACTTTCCCACTTCAGCTGAATTAATCTGAAAGCGGCAACAAATTCCTAGTTCCCTCTTAGGACACAATTTTAGATATGCCAAAAATCAGAGTTAGAGACAAATAAATTTACCTTGGTTGACTCTGGGAATCCTCCCCATGTCCATTCCATGTGAGATTCAGATCTGAACAAGCTCTCAGCAGGCTTAACTTCCAGTTCTGAATCACTTTTAGGGCACACTGGCTCAGAGAAAGGGCTAGCAAATCAACAACAACAACAACAACAACAAAAAAAAACACACACAAAAAAAGAGAAAGCTACAGTGTTTAAAATGCATTTGTTGTGCAGCTACTGTTGGTAGAGTTTTCTACAGTTTAACAGAGCTTCAATTATTTGGTGACATGGCAAGAAGCCCAGCAGGGTTTTCAGACAGTGAGAAATTAGGTTAAAACTAAAATCACATTAAAGGACTTACATAGCAATCACCCTAAACAGGTTCCTCCACTCTATCTGCAGTGTAGGTATAGCTCTCCCTTCAGCCCAGGTTCCATTTTTCAAAGAAAACAGAACAAAACAAAAGAAGTTTATCTAAAAGCAAGACTGAAATTAGCTTTACTTTCCTGTCTTCTGTAAAAATACAGCATTTAAACTTGGTATGCCAAGACTTGAATAATAAAAGTCCTGCAAACCTAACTCACAAATGCATGAAACAACACCAATTCCTGATGCAGGGAAAATGATATTAACAAGACAACTTCAGAGAGGGAAGGGAGACTCCCTGAAAACTTCCTTCATGTGTTAGGACTACATGACCTTTTAAAGTTCCATTCTATTTTTCCTACAGTGGTTACTATCTATAAATCAGAAACAAACTTCTGAAATTTACTTTAACCAAGAATACTTTTGATCTTAGGGAAGAAAGGAAACACAAGAGATTGTTTTGAAGTAGCAACTAGTGTCGGGACAAGTCCACGTCAATCCTTTCTTGAACAGGGCAATTATTTATACTGATTATTATAGAAATCTTTTTACATTTTGTCTTTCAAAGAGTATTTCGGTGGCTTGTTGTGGTTATATATATCTATCATTATTTGAACTTGAATTGTAGGGACCAGAACGCAACACTCCAAGTGTGGCCTGACCAGTGCGGAATAGAGTGGGATGATCATATCACCATCTCTCCTAGTAACACCCTGCAGATGCAGCCCAGTATCCAATATCCCTCTGTTGCTGCAACAGTGGTCTGCTCAGTCACATTCAGCTTGCTGCCCACCAGAGCTCCCAAGTCCCTTTCAGCAAGGCTGGTCCCCAGCATCACAGATGCAAGCCTTTACTAGGCTCTTTGGATTTGTCATCCCAAGTGCAGCACTTCGCGTTGCTTTTGCACTTAATGCACTGGAAGAGATTTCACCTTGATATAAGAAAAAATTTTTACAGTAAGACTAATCATTCAGCGCAACAACTTTCTCAGGGACATGTTAGCTAGCTTTATAAACTGAAAAGGAGTATCAGCCTCTAGGATACAATTATCATTGTAGCCTATTATTTTTAGGTGGTATAATCCATACAACACCATGTCAATCCGCAAGGTCAGACAATGACTAATTTTTCAGTCACCACCACAAACCTTACTGGAACATTTGAAGACTATATCTCAACAAGTACAATTGAGGATGTGGTTGTCAGCCCAAAACATAAAAAAGGAACGATAATGGTATTTCCTGTCCAACTGCTTGTGTTCATTAACAAGCTACGAACTAGGGGAATTAGCAGGCACCAAGCATGGTGTGGTACATTCAGACTCTACCGAGGCCACAGTGCTGGAAACACTTAAAGCGGACTGAATTATATATGAAATTATATGCATATATGAAATTATACGCATTTCAAAAAGTATTCTCTGAAGCTTAATTACTTCTATTCTGCACGACCATCTATGGATACAGAAGAACAGGCACCTGTGCACTGAGCAGCTAACATACGACAACAGATGTCACATAAGGCTGATAAATAATCCTCACCATCACTATGAATGCATCTGCTACAAGGCAGATTCTTCAAAGTGAAAAGCAGTAAAACTTAGACACTCATGGAATAGTTAAGACGGATCAAGATCATGCTACGTGCTACATATATATATATATATATCATTCTTCCCAAGTCCAGTGCTGAGGAAAAGTACAAAATCTACCCCATGTACTACCACATTATGGACAGAGTGCTTTCTTATGCAAATAGAGATTGATGTTAGTGTGGTGAAGGTTAGCCTTGAAATCTAGAAACTGAGTGCAAGAGGAATGCAACAGCATGAATATCAGAAACTGAAGAGCTTGAATATATAAACAGAAATGCCCTAGTGATTGCAACGGAAAAACAAATGGTAAGCTGTATTATGCAATTTTTAAGAATCCACAAACAACTGAGAATGTTTCTAGCATCTCTGGGTAACCAGAGATAACAGAATTCCAGTAACTATCAAATCCTCCTTCTGAAGTAAAGTATGTCTCAAGTTTAGGATCTAGCTTTACCTCAAGTAATTTGCACTACTGCATCTAGTAAAAGCTAACTTACACACAGCCTTATGTCAAATCAAGCATTGCTTATGCCAGGATGAATCATACAAACACACTCATTTTCCATGTCGTTCTCAACCTAAGGAAATTTTAGTAACTGTATTTTCTTTCTTTAATACTGAATTCTAGTAAGAATTATTTTTTTTTTCCATTTGAAAATGGACATAATACTTTTTAATAATTATTCATCTGTACACATATGATGACATTACAAGGTGCCTTACTTCTCCAGAGGGGACCACTCTCCATCAGATAAGGGGTAATGATCCTTTGAGTGATAAAGCAAAGATTCTTTTTGTTCTTCGTCCTTTGGTGATGAATTTGAGGATCCCCTGGGGAGATATATGAGACAAAGACAGCTATAAGAAATCTGCATTACTAGTTCAGTTAGAAAAGTTACTTCTATGTTATTAAAATCCAAGATCAAAAGAGAGGAATGTATAGCTTAAAGAGTTCATTGTTTGCAACACACCTTAAAAGGTATATAACTATTATTAACTCTTGAAAATACTACAATTTTAAAAATCTATTCTTGACACATAGGAAGTTAATATTGAAGAAGTCAGAATAGCATAAATGACATTACTCCGTACAGCCAGCTAATATTACCAAAATCCAAAGATTAACAAAAGATTTCCATATAGCATTTACCAGGTAAACCTTAGAATCACTGGAAGAGTTAAATAGAATAGGTAATTTGACAATGTGCTTTACAACAGCACATTTCACAAATTAAGGAAACAGGGGTAGGTATTAGCCTTACAGTTTACCCAAGAGTTTTTAACTTTACATAATTACAAGCAGCTAGATTACCGTACTTGTCTAAACAGTAGGGTTTGTTTTGCACTGGCAAGTGTACTCAGTATTTGTAACAGAAAAACCTCCAAACAAACAACAGCAAGATCCACTGAGCAGGCATGCACTGTATTGTAAACAGAAGTCCCTTTTAAGTTGAAAAAAATAGGTATTCTCAGGATACAGCTAACTTGTTTTGAGGTTAGACCGAAGGCATCATGGTTATGCAGTGGACAGAATACAAGGAAGATAAGCCTGAAATTTGAGTGTAAAATGCAGTACAAATTATTTTAAGCCATTATTATGAAAGGAAAAAGAAAAAGTAGTTTTCTTCTATAGCAACACAGTTGCATTGGACTTGTTTTGGAATGCTACTGCTAATTTCTCTTATGGAGAGAGAAAAGGAAAGACTTCAACATTATCTATTAAAATACATAAATATTTAGAATTTACACAGTTAACCAATACAGTCCATTAGATCTTACATAGTCACAGCGATCTACCTCATTTGCACAAGTCTTTCATTTGGAAAACAGTCTCGACTGTATTAAATACTGAACCCTAAAAATGTCCTAATAGCTCCACTTCTTATTTAGTAGCATTATTCTCATGAAACTTGATGATGACAGCTTGACTCGAGATGAGAGCTCCAGAGACTGTACACCCTCTGTACTCATAAACCAAGCTGTGATACAAGCACATTTCATACCATCTTTGTATTCAGTGCTAAGTGTCTCCAAAAGAGGATAAAGGTACTGAACAATAAAAGACAAAATGATTGAACAATTAAGCACATAAAAAAAAAATAGAGAGGTCTTTAATATTATGACATCAGAGGGGGCCAAGATGACACACAGGTGCTATTGAACAGATTTTATTCACTGGGAATTAGCAACTGAGTTCACACGACGCATAAAAAAAATGAAATTTTATCTGTAAGTGGATAAGTTTGAAAGTTAAAAACGCAAATGCAGTCAAACTATTGAAAATAAGAGGGTAAAAAATCAGTATGCATCAACCTATAACTGAGTTGCACTAGCAGTTCTAAGCTATTTATTTCACAACTTTTATAAACAGTGCTACCACTTTTTATCCTTATCCACTTTACACATGGTCTAAACATATATATTTTTTAGAGACTGATAACTACTTTAACTCTTTAACACCCTCAGTACTGGAGAAATAATGCCCTCTGTTTCTGAGTGTAAATACTAATCTCAGGCCTCCTGGTATTATTTTAGGTAAGACAAGCACTAATAACACACCTAAATCATAGCAAGAAAAGACAAAGAACATCTTTTTTTAAAGTTACATAAACTCTTGGAAATGGATTTTCCCAAGGAACAGGAAACAGCTTGTTTTCCACTTTACAAGAATAGATCTAGGTAAGACCGGTACCCGTGTCTGAATTTTTGACCTTCCTGTTCGAACATCAGTCTCCCTTTTCCTTTCCCAGTGTCAATTTGAAATCTGAAGCTATGTGTAATAAAAGTTAAGTTTCTATATGTGGGGTTCTCCCCCCTTTCTTTTTTTCAGAGCTACATATTTAAAACTAAAAACAAAAGCCCAAACCCAAACAAGCTCTCTGGTATCATCTTACATCCCCACAGGAGGTGAAAAGTGATGAAATGTTTTTCCTACAACCTTATCTTCAGCTGGGCAAAAACTGCCTATGCCTACTGCAAAGCTTTTTAATTTCTGCCTTGCTAGCCCACTGGAATGACTGCAAATGAACTCCACTAACTGATATATAGCCACAAACCTACTGTTTTCTGGGCTTCCACTACAACAATGTATTTTTTCAGTCCTGCATTTACTTGCTGTTCAGAAGAAAATTGCATTCTTTTACAAAATCTTCTTCCTTCCACATTGTGACACTCTTCTCTGACTGAGAGTGCATTTCTACGGCTGTTTCTATCTATACATTTACATATTTTTTTAAATGTGGTTTACAAAAAAAAAAAGTCTTTTCAATCTGTCATTCTGACGGTTACAAAAAACAAAACTATAGTAACCTTTATGGACACACCATGGTCTGTTCAGCAATGACGAAATATTTGACATTTCAGTCAAACCTACTGTTTTTTTATTCATCTATAGTCAAATTAAGATAATTGCTGGAATAGCAAATTGAATTCTAAAACACTGGATGAAAAGCCATCGTCAGCATGACGTTCCTAAATTCTTCATACATTTGTAATAATTTATTAAATAAAGAATAAACAATGCATGGTTTATATCTTCTTTCTTCCTGTACTTGACGGTTATTTTTATTTTTGACAGCCTCACTGTGACAGGTTATTTTTATCTTAATACCCTCACATTGAAGACTGAGCAAAGATCTTGCTTTTCTTAAATTGGAAAAAAAGGAGCAAAGGAAAAATCCCAAACCAAATGCCTGTTCCTACACTTAAAGCAGTGAATATCAAAAGGACACTTCCTTGACATAAATATGACAACGAAAAAAAGGCAAATGAACTAAGAAAACCACAAACATTCATTGTTTGTCATGTTTTACTAGTCATAGGTGTGATACCAGTTAAGTTCATGTTTTTCTGCTTCCCTAACCTTTTTTTGACTGGTAGTTATTAAAGACTCCCTTGAAGACCTATACCAAAGGAGTCTTTTCAGTTGTACTTTATTCTCCTATACTAAAACATTCCTTCAATTCCCACACCAGATCTTGAATTTATTCAGACAGTACTATATTTAACAGAAATGCTGTCCAATAAAGCAGTTACCTTTGTGTAAAACTTAAGTCCACTTTTGCTAAGCAGCCTAAGAAATTTCCACAGAAGCTGAGCAGGCCTTTCCTGGATTTTAAGCATTTATATTATTGACAGCTTTCTTCTACTACTATAATGTTTCCTATTACTCATATAAGCTTCTTCAGCTTATGAGTATGTGCCACCACTTTACTGCTTTATTAACAGCTTATCCACTTCAAAATACAGGACAGATTCCCCACCCTCAATCCCCCTTAATGACTACACACATGTAAAGTGCTCTTCACTAACATAAGGAGCATTCATTTATGTAGTTTTCAGTTACCAATGTAGACTTCGAGTTACAGAGAAGTCAAATCCAGGCATTCCATGCTGCATTTTATGTAGAGGTTACCAAACACACTAAAAGACCATTCTGAGAAATTACACTGAAACTTTCTCAGTCACACCATAAATCATGACAACACTTCTTTTCCAAAATGGGCTTAACTGGATCTCAAGTTCAAATGAAATGGCCAAACTTGGAAGGATTCTATAAAGGCGTGGAAGATAACTGTTTGGAGTTTTGTTTGTTTGATTTGAGGAAAAGTTTACCTATAGCCTACTGAAACTTATGCATTACCTGCAAAGAGAAATGGTACAAGTTGCCACTGAAATGTCTAGTGGTAACAGTGAAAGCAGTCAGCAAGTATTTGATAGTTTACCTTAGGGGTTGAACACTTTTTTCATCATCTGAGCTTATTTCCATTTCAAAAATCTCTTCCGTCCCAGTAGAAGGGATCTGATCTTCCTTCCTGCTATCTTGCTTGTATTTCTTTCTTCTTCTTTTTTTCTTTTTCACAGAACCTGGGGTGAATGCAGTCTCCGTCTCCACCGAGTGTGGGATTTCTGAGTTTGTACATGTCCTCTCATTTTCACCCGATTTCAAATGATTGTCAGTGTCTTTAAAAAATTGGTCCTCAGTGGGTATTGGAGATGTTGCCAAGTATGCAGGAACCTTTTCCTAAGCGGAAAAAAAAAAAAACCGAAAACAAAAAAACAAACCAGGATAGTTGTCAGCTACAAATTGATCCTTGCATCTATATTTAGACACAAAACTAATTATTCAATTCAACTAATTTTTCAATCTATAGTTTTGGCATGAACTACCAGCTTTCCAGAACACATTATATACAGATAAGGCATTCTTGTTACAAATTGAAACATACTAAACAAGTGCAATAGCTTATTTAAAATACTGTATTGGGGACAAATGCAGTGGTTATCACCTTTGCTTTCTGAACATCTTAAGACTGATCATTTCCCATCAACAGCTGACACTGCCCACTTCTATAAAAAAAACCTGCTTTCAGTTTTGCTTTTAATCATGTTGTATGCTAAAACAGACCCAACCTTACTACCTCTCAAGTGTTATGAATCCTTACCACAGTTCATCTTTAGGGTCTTAATCCTTATTTTCTCCTCCACTTTAAATTATATTCAGCTTCTTTCAAAATATAAGCTTCCTCCAGCTGCTCACAGTGAACAACTGGTACCCTAAACCAAAAACTGGATCAAGCTAATTTCCTTGAAAAGACTCCAATTCCTAAGAGCAATGGGAAATTACAATTCATCTTTTACTTCACTGAGACAATTTTTCTTTTTTTCTCTCTCCTGACTATTTCCACTAAAACTTTTAGAACCAACAGATTCAAAAGTAATCAAAAACAAAGATCAGCAATGGCAAATATTGTGGTTACGTAGGTCCCACATCCTTAGGAAATCAGACTAAAAATTAACCATTATTCCTGTTTTTTAGAAGCTCATTAACTTCCAAGAGGTTATGGAGAAATTAATTACTGTAGAATGCAAGAAGAATTCTCAAGTTGAAGAAGCTACTGTTAAGTAACTTGTGGAAGTTTCATAGATAAAATTGTGAAAAAATGTGCTAAAATTTGTAAGATAAACTAAAAATATGCCACAACTGACAGTCTAAGTATACAGGTCAGTAACACAAGCTTTAAGAACTTAAGACAGAAATTATTATAAGGCACTGCAATTTGTATCACTGCAATCAACAAGAATGGATACACTAAAACAAGGTAAAAAAAATCAACAGATCTTTCAAATAATGCTCTAATAATAAAAAAATTTAATTAGTTACTCTGTTATCACTGGTAGCTGAACTGTGCAAAACACCAAGCATCTTGGTGGCATATGAAAGTTATGTTAAGATTCAGACAAAAAAAAAAACCCCTAGCTTTCATAAAAGTCACAATATTGCCCACAATATATTATGCGTTTTTAACACATCTCTGTTAATACTGCATTGTAGCCATCATGAAGCACAAAGCCCTTACATCTTCCTCCTCAGTTTCTTGTACAAAGAAAGCTTCTCCATTGTCACCAAGTTTCATATGAAGATCAACAGCATCACCATTGATTTCTATATCAATCTGTGGAAAGAGACAATTTAATACAAATAATTCGTCATAGGGGAACGCACCAAATCTCAACGCCCAGTTCACTCTGAGAGAAAACTTTGTTCTATTGTAAAATCACATCTTTCGCCTCCCTCTGCTTTTTCAAAGAGATCTGTTATAATAACGATTTTTATTTTGTTAACCTGCAAAATGCTATATAATACATCACAATCCTAACAGAACCTAATATTAAATCGGAAAAAAGAAACCCAAAACAGCTGAAAGCTGAATCTTGTTCAACTGATTTGGAGAGCTAGGAACATAAGTAATAATTGATCTAGTCTTTATTTTGTGGAAGAATGATCAACGACTGAGATTATTCAGGTTTGTAAGTTTAAAGCTCAGGTTGAACTGGGGCCTAGTACCAATCTGAGTTCCAAATACCAAAAGTTCAAGATGACAAACTGGAAGCCTTCTGAAGGCAAGCTTTGTATCAATAGGGTAGAGATCTGCCACGATTGTTTCTGCAACTCCGTTAATCTTGTTTTAGATTTCCCTGCTTATGAGTTTATGGGGATATGACACATGTCCACAACCCTTCTGCAACCATAATGCTTTCACCAGAGGAAGAATGTTTTTATTCTCATAAAAAGGTACTTTAACTTGGATTACATTGCACAAGAGGGAGAGATTATTCTTTTTCACACGTACGGCATAAAAGAAAAAAAAAACCCCAACAAGTGTTCTTCTAAAACCAAGACATAACTATTTTACTTCCTCTTCTTCGTGAAATCTTGGGCATCCAGTTAAGTTCTATTCCAAACTTTTCCAAACAAAATATGTTCAATATTCAGATAAAATTACCTTACTTTTCAGTAAATCTGCTTATCTAATGGTAACTGTATAATTGCATTTAGCCTAGCTAATTAAAAAGTATTTAATACATGTCAGACAGAAACACAGCGCACTTGCCTTGCTGTAGAAAATGGCAGTGGCATTTCAGGTTATGTATAGTTTAAAAGAAGACCAAGTCAAATAATGTAACTGCTATGAGATACCCAATATGTACATTACTAAAGCACTAGTTTCCTGCCAAAACAAAGAAAAAATTACACCCCAAGCCATACAACTAGTATTATGATACAAATACTCATATTCAAGATGGAGAGTTAAATGGCATTAAGCATTTCTTTCCCAGCATTTTATAAATACATAGCCCTGTAAACATTTTAAGTCTAATAGCTCAAGAGCTGTCAAAGCTTTTCTTTCACAGTACTTTCACACAGTTCTTAGACTACTACAGGAAATTCTGTTCTGCATTCCAAACTATCACTCTGTACAGCACATATGAGAAACTGCTCTGTACTAAATCAGCCTGCTAACTAGGTATGTTAGGGGCTGGGGAAGGAAGAGGGGAAAATAGGGAATACATCAGTATTCAAAACTTTGGTTTGGCCTACTTTCGGAACTTACCACTTTTTCTTTAGAGCGCAATACACCAAGCTTCCCAAATCGGACATGAAAAGGAGAACACTGGTATGTACCATCCTGTTGCCGGACCACAATGACATCAATACATCCCGAAAGGGTAGCCTGATTAATGCCTTTGTACAGCTCCTTCACAGTACCCAGGACTTGCCCTGCAAGTTGTCCTACGTAGTTCATAGTCTGAGACTAAGGGAGAGAAAGAAAAAAAAAAGTAGTAAACAAATTTTTAAAACTTTAAAAGTTTTTAAAAATATTTTTAAAACATCTAAATATAATCATAGAATCATTAGGTTGGAAAAGACCCTGGAGATCATCAACTCCAACAGTACCTGTCTACTACTAAACTACGTCCCCAAGCACCTCAGCTACCCGCCTTTTAAACGTCTCCATGGACAGTGACTCAGCTACCTCCCTGGGCACCCTGTTCCAGGGCTTGACAATACTTTCTGTGAAGAAAGATGTGCAATGTTATTTATCAATTACTCCAATTATTGTATCAAGCTTTACATAAATGTCTTCAAGAGTTGAAAAAGTTTTGAGCCAATTCTTACATTACTAAAAGTCTCCAGAGTTATAAAACCTATTCTTAATAGCTTATTAACTTCAAAAATATTTAAATAATCTTACGTTCAGCTAAATTTTGGAGGACATTTTTACACCTCAAAGCCTAGATTCAAGTGATGCTTAATTACTCAGATAAGCTAAAGATACAAATTCATTCTTTCAAGACTTATGCTTATTTATTTAATGCAATTGATCCTGTATTGAAAATAGAGATAACTGTACATAAGCATGCAAAACAATCTTAAAAGTCAGGAGAAGTTATGCAGAGTGTACTACATGTAACTCTTCTTTTACAGCTCTATATGTCAAAAATGGCTGAGTCACCTTAAAGAAATTATCAAGTGGAGTTTTAACGGGAGACAGAGGAGTTTGAGAACTCAGTGTAGAGAAAATAAATATGAAAGAAATCCAGTTTTCTTCACATATAAAGAAAGCACAACACCAGTCAATTTATTTGCCATGAAACAAGTACTAAAATATCCTGCAAGAATCATGAGATTGTCAAAACCTCTCTTGACTAGCATTGTCATTGCCCTCAGAAGTTAAAACTGAGGCAAGCAAGACTTCCACCTGTGGTAGCTGACAGCAGATATTAAAAGCTATCGAGACACTCACATTAATCTCTGATTAAATAAAACTACAAGTACCATCTACATAGTTAAAATCAATACTTCTTTGAACAGCTTCATGAAAACCGTAGCTATATTTAAAACAGCTGCTGAAGTAAAATCTATTCTGCAAAACCACAAACCTAGCAATATGACCTTGTCCTGAACACATTTCTTGTCTATGAGAAGCAGATGACTACCACCTACCAAATTCCACAGAAATTACAGCTAAAGAACAAACGCTAAATTCCAAATACTACAGTCTCATATGTGAAAAGCAAGTCTTAACCAAGTCTACACACTCTGCAATACATTATTTAAGGTAAAGAGCTACCTACTACTTTCCACAGGTTTCACAAAGTTTCAGTAAAGAGAAAACAAATATTTTACAGGGTTTTGTGGTTGTTCATAGTCCTGAATACAGAAATTAGAAAGAGAACGATACGTAGTCTAGTTGAAGGAATCTTACTAGATGAGAGTGGGGAGTTAAGACAATCGCTTGTCAAACAGTAATCCATTAAAAATCAATGACTGCAAGACTTTCAGACAAAGAATTCAACATGAACTATGCCAATAAGAAATAAAGTCAAAAGATTTCTCAGAATATCTAAGATTTAATTGAAAGATGAGAGAAAACTGAGAAGACATTCTAATGGAAACTTAAATGCAACCCTTCCTTATTCTGTTCTCCCCTGCCTCCCGCCTGAAAGACTGCTACAAGCTAGTTTCAAATATATCCAAACAATTGCTTCCCTCTTTGTAAATATGTAGGAAATCTAGAACCACTTTCAGACACTGAAAGCAGCTATGGAAGTATTTTTCACCATCTCAGCCTTCTCAAGTCTAACATAACATTAACCAATCACATTCAAATTTTTGAAAATATATAAATAAAAGTCCTTCCTCTCCACAAGACTTAAAAAGGGAGACAAGGCTTTCCCAATCAAGATTTAAAACTGTTTTGAAATGATTCATGGAATTACTATGCTAGGCAACATACTAGAGAATCTTCTCCTATAGCTTTTGTTCAATATGGTTGATGAAGAAAAAAAAAAAGATTGTCATGGAGTGATTAATGAGATAAGCAAAACGGACTCTCTATCAAAATAAATGAATAATAAAATTCAGTTTCATCTCTAAGTAGTTTCATGTACAACTATAAAATCAACTGCTTGCTACTGAAATAATAGCATACTCTTGCTAAAAAGGAGAGGTGTCACTTCAACTTTTCCTCATCTAACCCTCTTAACGAGTTGATTCTAGCTTGCCATTTTTCTGCTGTTCTGGTTTGTTTCAGTGGGTTAGTAAGTTAGATTAGCTCACAAAGAAGAACATGACCAACACCAGGACCAACACCAGAGAGTCATGAGGTACACAGCAGCACCACAGAACTAGAAAAACAAAAGGCTGGGATAGGGAACTGAACACTTTGCGTTTGACAAGCGAAATAATTCCTGCATCACATGGAATTGTAACCTCACAGAAAGGTGACAACATTTCAGCTTTACTGTTTAACCGATTAGTTTTCCCCTACAATACCAGTCATCTTTATTCTCAATCTTAGGGAAAAAACCTCTAACACATAGTCATTATCATTCATGGCTATACCTTTGCCACTTCCAAGAGGGGTCTGTGGTATTGCCTTACAAAGAAAACTTGATTTCATGTCACCAAGGAGACTGAATTTGTCAGAAAAAGTGTTTGGCACAATCAGCAACTGAAGTCCTAAACAAATTCTCCATTCCACATATTTCATTTCAGTGAATAGGTCTTAAGAAGTGGACATCAGCAAGGAATACCTTTAAGTAGTGACTTTAAAGAGATCAGAATTTCACAGGAACTGTAAGAATTGAGTTCAGTTGATAGATAACCTACTTGTCCTCACATACATGCTAACTGACCTTGCCGAACCACAGAAAATCACCAAAAACTACCCAAAATACCTAAGCATTCACCTATTTTACATATATTCTTGCTCTCCTGTAGTGAAAAATTTTTTTAGAGATTTCAGTTATTTTTCTGTAGCTTATAACATAGTCACATTTATGATCAAGATTTTAAATTTTTGGGGTTTTTTTTTTGTTCTGCTTTAAGTTTTATTCTGTTTTGTTGGAAAAGTTGTGATGCGCTGCACTGAATCTGATTTTAGAGAGGAACAATGTAAAACAGTATTGTGTTAATTCTTGTAAATGCAATAGAAATAGCCTGATCACAAAGTAAGTTTGTAAGACAAAGTATTTCCTCAATAACAGTCTATTTCATGCTTAGGAAACATCAGTTAAATATATTTGTCCTGAAAGCAGCAAATAGTGGAGAGCAGTATCCTTCATAAACTTCTGTAAGAACCTAAAAACCATGCCAATTCCCAGTTCTGCGATTCAAAACAAAAAAGTCTGATGGACAAGACAAGCTAAGAAAGGGCAATGCAGCAGTATTTCACAATATTGCTAAACTTTCAAGTTTTATTTGTTTTGATATCCAGAGTATATGCATTACCTGATGCATTCAAATTCCAAAACTCTACATAAAAGCTGAATTTAATATAGCTTACTACTAATTCTTCTAGGATAGCAAATTAAAAGGCTATTAATACCTAAAGTCTGACAGCAGAAAAACACTTTTTGTGACCTTCGAGGCTCCAGAGACTCAATCTTGAATGTCTATGCAATACTACCTAGTTTGCAAAAGTTCTTATAGCTGAATATATTAATACTACTAACCAAAGTGCAACTTTAATTGGAACGGGGGGAAAAGATCTTTCTGTCCTATATCCTAAAAAAGTTTTTTTTGTGGCAAGAAGCCATTACATCCCAATAGGCAGACTGAAACTGTTTCCCCCTTCCTTTTCTTTTTTAGGGAGAGAACATAAAAGTAAATACAAAAGAAGAAAATAAAATATCTGCTTTGGAAGTTCAAGAATTAAAAATAAAATTCCATGCCTCCATCTATAAAATACTCAAATCAGTTAAACTAAAATTAACCCAGCAGTGTTAGTCGACTTCTTCATGTTACAATAATGAGGAGCAGAATGGGTCTCAGAAATAATGATTAAGCAGTACTACAGCTCAGATTAACGATTTAACATACTCATGATTGATAGCTTTTCAAAACTCATCACCAGGAAATGCTTACGTTTGCAAAAATTGTGCGGGAAGTTTTACGGATAGGTATTACACCTCTGAACCTTTAACAAAGATGTTATTTTGGCTGCTACAAACCCAAGATGTTTTCTTGAACCAGTTTCTATGTTAGTAATATCCATGTGCAAGATATAACCAAAAGGCTGCCCACATATTTGTGTTTTCTGTGCATTTGGAGTACTGCTCTAGTAAAGGTAAACTGTGGTTTTTGCATTCTCAAAGCCAACATCTTTTACACAAGTGCACACATATGAACATAAGCACTACAAATGCCTAGTTCAACAACAAAAAGAAGAGCGCAAGTTAGTTAAAGGCAAGTTATCAGATTGCTCTAGAAAGAGACAGCTTTAATGGGTATGAATTTTAACTATCACTGCAAAAACAAAGTACTTAAATGTAGACCTTAGATTATAAGAGAGTAGATATTTATCAATCTCATCTATTTTGAGATACATTTAGAGAATTAAAAGGTAGTGTAATGCCATATAATGTAAATAGTGAAAAAGTTGCACTGGTTTCAAGAGATTAGGTAGAAAATAAAATAAAGAACACGCACAGTAATGGCTTCCCTTCATTTACCTCTCCTTGCCTATATTTATCAGGCAGGAGCTTTGTTTAACCAGAGAAAATCTTTATGAAGCGTTTTACTAGTTTCTGCTTTGTACCCTGAAAAGATAGGGGAATAGAAAAATGACCATGTGAAACAGGACCGCTATAGCATCAGGTCTACTCAGCAAAAGCAAGCAAACAAAACTATCTTTGCTCCCAAGTAGAGATTTTAATTGGGATTTAGTATTGCTCCTAGTACTGCACAGAGCACTTACGGCACAAAGATGGGGAAAAAAAGTAAGTTTGTTGAATGCCTAATTAAAATCTTCCACCTAATATTAAGTATACACAATTAATTTTTATATATTTTACCTAGGCTAACAGAAAATCATATACCAATAATTAGTAATAAATCTATCAAACTCACCAAGATTCCAGAAGGAACCTTTTCATGGGCAGCAACAACATTTCTATTGAAGTCATCTTCAAAACCATCCTCTTCTGAGAAATGCATCCCAGAAAACAGGAAACTAACTTTGCACAGTACAGGTAAATGCAAAGCTTCCAGACATAACAGAATGTTGTATCGGCATTTCTTCTCTTTCTGCAGAAGCAGAATTATGTAAATCTTCTGGTCTCTTAGCGAAAAATGTGTGGTACACTTTCCCACACAATATTGTCATTAAAAAGGAAGTGCTTCTTTAAGAAAGCTCACACAGAAATTGCCAAACCAATTGGCTTTGCTTGAAATGTCACAGCCTCCTTGCGCTCTTTGAGATAAGTAATAACATGGGCAGACTTTGACATATGTTTGCACTGATAGGTAATGATCTTGTTTTACATCAGGTCACGTGGCTGTAGCTGAAGCTCCCATGAAGAGAAACAGGGATTTAGTTAATGATTCTTAAGCAAAGTCTACATTAGCTCATTCGGAGACTTTTCACCCGCTGTTGCAACTCTACCACCTGTAGCAGCATTCAAAGTTCTAGCTCAACCAGCTGCACATAGAATTCAAGAAGACTTGCTGCCACTCCACTTGCCTGCTCCCTCCACTAATGGTTCACTGGCCTAGCTTGTCACGTTTCGCAGGACAAATCTGATGATATTTCAGGGTCTGGTATTTGTCGGCTATTTCCCCTACTCTTTGAAATTGTTTTACAATGGTAAAGAGACAATTGTCCTGGTGTCAAGTTTATACTAAACCACAAAAAAACAACACACACCAAAATACACATTTTCTCCTGAAGAATCTTCCCTACTTTCTTTAGACTGAATTATTAAAGCAGTATAATTTGGGTGTGTGGACAATGCATATAGGCTAATTGTACACCTAGTTCCATGACTGATAATAAGAATTAATTTTTGATCCGAGGAATTTTGAAGTGTCATTACTTATCTAAATAGTATCATGGCTAGACGAAATAGCTGAGGAAGTGTAGTAGTATACAGAAACAATTCTACCCTTGAATGGGAGAAACATACTTTGAGGGTCATTAATACCACCTCAATGGAGACTCATTACCTTAAACCCGGACATCTCCTGCCCACCTCCATGGTGTTAAGTCTGCTACAGAAGACTGGGGAGAACTATTTCTTGAATTACAAACTAAGAGACAATCTACAATTCTTCTACTATCTTTACTCTATCCTCCTCCAAGTTTTGTAAATTAAGGCATTAGGCTCTCAAGAAAGGACAAGGAACCACATCATTGGATGCAGCCAAATGTCTTGTGGGTTTCCAAATAATAAAACTCACACAAGGCCAAAACTAAATCAGTCTTGATAAACTCCTAAACAGTGCTCGGACTGCTGTATCTGAACTAAGGTTACAATAAGCTGCTACCATCTCTGGGCACTTTTCTATGCACTGAATGAGTTCACATTTCATAAGGCTGCTACAGGAAAAACTACTGGTTTTGTCAGCAGACATGGTAAGTATTTTTGTAGCATATTAAAAATTACTAGACACAATAAGTTTGCCTCTGCTTGTTATTCCTTTATCATGTGTGCTTCACTGAAATACGATAAAAACCACACAGTTATGAGCAGAATAGAAGCTAATTTTCTAAGACAGTGCTTCTTGTGAAAGATTTTTGACTTTGCTTTAGTTATTTTTATTGTGAACAATTTTCTATTTGATCTATTCTATTTCAATATTGTTCAGTATTTCAGATTGACATTATTCTCTCCGAAGCTTGTGGAAGCATTTTAGAAGACAGCCTTTCTAGAAAACAGATGAAATCGCAGTCTCTACACAAGCAGTAAGGTAAGGTTTAAACTAGTAATAAGCTTTGCACATTTAGTAAGCCTCGTCTTTTATTTCTCAGTATTAATAAGGTAAATAGAATGTAATTCCCTCTCAATAAGTTTAAGTATTATGTTATTTACTTCAATTTACGTGGGAAAATTAGCTTTAGTTTTGAAAAGCAAATACCCCAAATTTGGAAGTGTTAGAAGCAATATTTTTCATGCAACTTTAATCCAGCTCTTTGGTGTGTACAGACTTTACAGTGGTTTAGCCTCAGAAAGCACATATAAGTTTTTCCACTAGCCTCATGCAAGTTAATAATGCTGACAAAGATCAGGCATCCTCTTATGGTTGTTTTTTTTTCCCCTGATCTTTGCGGTTCTACACATCTTAACCCACTGCTCATTAGTCAAAATCCCTGATGGGAAGTACGTTTCCATTTTTTAATGGTATTTTTCTATAGTTAGTGTTTGATCACATTGATTTAGTTTTACAGCATCCCAGAGACGCAATACTGCAATGGGAAACTCAGGCCACGAGATTATGAATTAAAAATACAACACATTTTAGCACAGTTAAAACCTGGACTTCGCAAAGGTTCCCTCCATTATTTTACCTCTTTGCATCTTCAAAATATTGCTTCCATAGGCAGCATCTGTAGCTGCTAATTAGATTTACTTATCCCAGATGGTCATTAAAAAAAAAAAAATAATGGCTTGATTGTCTGTTAAAATTACATTTAAGTGATTTGATCATACTAAAGAGAAACCGTAGAACAAGCATTGCCAGAAAATAGCTACAGGATGTCTCCCCAGCTTTCATCAGTGCACGTCAAGTTCTGGAAAGAAGGACACTATGGAAAGAAATCCTATGGACGTGAGCTTCTATCAGTACACAATCACAATTCACCCAGAGATCAGGGTAAAATTGCTGAAATGAATAAATGAGACAAATCCTTCTCTAATTAGCATAACCTAATAGATACAGGAAGTACGGGGAACTTTTGTTCACATTCCTTGTCTCCTTCACTCCATCCTGCCCACTCCATACCAACAAAGACCTAAGCACCACAGTTCTCAGTCTCATACCCCATCCTGACATTAGAAAAGGGTCTTTTCACTTCATGCCTCAACTCAGATTCCTAAATTCCACCTCTCTTTTCTTTTCATGCACTTTTTACACTTTGTCTATCATATAACAACGTGGAAGAGTTCCCAATTCTCCTACAGAGACTCCAAAAATCAGACTGTGATTGAAAACACTTTCCTGTGCTCAATTTTTTGATCCTAGTCCTGGTCTGAAGCATTTGCTTACTGAAACTGAAAATAAAGCTCTGGTCCTTACAGGTTGTGGTAAAATACATTCAATACATCATCTTTGTTACTTTCAACTGCAAAAGACTATCCATCCTCAATATAGACTTTTAAACTTAATTCAAAGGCTAATAGCTGCCGAATTAAAATAAATTTACACATGAATAACAGAAAACATACTGAATGAAGACCATCTGCCTCAGATCCCTTCTGAAAGGGACTGGAGAATTTTTTGGAAACAGCTGAAGTTTTTCTCTAGTAGAATGGAAACACACCACTAAGTTTAACGTCTTAAAAATGAATATACTTACTAAAATTTTCTATATAAAGGCTGAAGGTTGCTAATAGATAACTCGGAATGAAGTTTTCCATTTTAGCAAAGTTATGTGCAACTAAAAATCAAGTTCTGCTAAAAATGCTGAAAAAGACTAAAAAGCAGTGTCACCTACTTTCACCCGGAAGTCTCAGCCATTTAAAATATAAAGGCAGTCCACCCTCCCCATCACAAGTAACAATTACATAGTACAAGAATCCAAGCAGTTAATAGACCTTGGAAAAACACCAGTCATTCAAAAGCAATGCATTGCCTGCTAAGCTGAAGGTTAAAAATGAGCGAAATCAAACATCTAGTTCTCTACCTATGATGCAGGATCATAAATTCAATTTCTTCAAGGTCTCCTGTGAGGTAGAGTCAAGAGTCATTCACCTTAGAATATTTTTCAGTGCAGCTTACACGTTTTTTTTTTATCTCTAAGAAAAATAAAGATAGCAAGAAAGGAAATCAGCAGTTTACTTGGACTTGGCCCTTACGTAATATCTCAACAGTTACATATGTATGATTTCTATGAATCATCTGTTTCTAGTATTATAGCATCTTTCCTTGTATTAATTTGAGCTTTTTTTTTTTTTCTAAAGTCACCTTTATTTCTGTTTACAAAGGAACTTCGATTAGACACTTAAAGGGTTTATGAAGTGAGTTTTGCTGTTAAAGTGATCTTTCAATCAAAAGCTTAGGTGACATGCACACAAAAAGTTCTTATGTACATGAAGACCTTAACTTCTTTCAAGGAACTGAACACACTCCTTTGGACTCTGCATGGGTACATCCCACACAAGTGACTGCCACGCTTCACACATGTATTTCCAGCAGCACAGACTCTTCTACAGCCACATCATACTTGGCTGAAATTATTTCTAGACACAGAAACCAAAATTTCTGAATAGAAATTTATCTATCTCATTTTAACATAAGATGACAAAAAGCAGATGAAGATTTTCCTGCGTGTTTCTAGAAAGCACTAAACTTTTCCCTAATAAGCAATCCCTTATCTTTCTATTTTCTCCATTTAAGAAAAGCTGCATTCCAGGCACTGGTCTGCCTCAGATGTATTTATATTTTCTTGCAGCCTTCCAGGATTTACAGAAGAACATAGTCATGTATTTAAGTGTGAAATGCATCCTGATCTATTAGCATCGAATAATTTGAATAATAATTTAGAATAAGATCTAATACTAGTACATATCTTCAGGCTGACAAGCAGGATCAGAAATATATTCGTTCTGTGAAATTCACATATGAAATACACAACTTCTAAATACAGTGTATATAAACAATAAACTTTTTTACTTGGTAGACTCTCCACATTGTTGGGCTAATGAACATGTACCAAAAATAGAATAACAGCCATAAATTTAAATTGCATAAATATTTGGCTATTTTACTAAAGGAAAAAAGGAGTAAAATTACTAGTCTTACAGAATATCCACACAAAGTTATTCATAGCATGAGATGTTGGGAAGGGGAAGATTAGATATAGCTGAGCAAAGTAGCATACACTTACTTATTCACCAAATATGATCTACTTGCATTATTGAGTTTTAATGAACACAGA
The DNA here is from genome assembly GCF_017976375.1 of Cuculus canorus. NCBI lineage: Eukaryota > Metazoa > Chordata > Aves > Cuculiformes > Cuculidae > Cuculus > Cuculus canorus. The sequence continues at coordinate 52,142,534 of NC_071402.1, forward strand.
GATCACATCCGTATGAAGGATTTATATGTTCATCCCTAGCACACAGCAGCACGTCTGCACTGTCTATACGGGACATGATTAACCTGTAACACAGCATCACAGACTGCTTTGTGTTAATATACACATTTGGGGAAAGAACAGCTTTTAGTCCCCATGGAATTCTGGAGTTTTTTTAATCACTGTATTTCAGTTCACATCACAAACTAAATTCTATTGTTAGCCAAGGGAGAGACAATTACTTCTGTTTATGACAGAATCTCAGCTGCAATTCATTATTGGAAGCACTTCTTTGAAACAATTTTGCAAAGAATCCTTTACATGTTTCCTTTAAAAGGCCTTACATAACTATCAATTTAGAGGAAGCACATTTCCTGAGAAGACAGTTACACAGACTAAAATAAGACAAGTAAACCTAAAGACGTGGCCTGTGGTCTAAGACTGGCTTAGCATACGCTGGCTTCAGCCACACAGACCTACACAAAAAGTCACTTGGTACACCAGACACTTTTCTATTACTACTTTACGTATTTAATCTTCTAGTATTGAACTTTAATCATTCAGATAAAGAAACATACTAGTTTCTCAATTAAAAACCTCAACTGTTCACTCAGTACAGACAGCAGCAATGAGCAAATTTTGGGAAAGAGTAACTTAAGCGGTTAATGCACACTGTCAAATTACATTACTGTAAAGCTGAAAGAAACTGATAATAAAAGACTTAACTAGGAAGGGGAAGCTTGCATCCTTTACTTGGAAATTCCCTTGAAATAAAAACACAAGAAAAAAAAACCTCTATCATTTTTTTTTAAAATCCCCCCAAAGGGTACTTAAGCTCTGTCCTTAAATACCATCTTGGCATGACAGTTTCATATTAAATCAGCTTGCCCACACAAACTGAAATGCAAGCACTTACGTTACTACATACTAGAGTGTCTGTAACAACCCAGATGAAATAGCAGCTAGGTGAAATAAAAAAAAATCATTTATAAGCAAAACATTCTTTGAAACAGTAGCAACATTCTTACTACATTTGAAGAGGATAATTTTATTCACAATTTTAAAAACTATCTGTTTACCTATATAACAGAGATACTTACAGAGATGTCATCACCTTTATATTACTATAGAATCTTAAAACACAATGCCAGTGAGACCAAAGGTTCATAAAGAAAGTGCTGATCAGCACTGATAGATGCAGACCCCCTCCCACAGTAGAGAAGGATCAGGTTCGCAAACACCTGAGGAACCTGAACATATATAAGTCCACGGGACCTGATGAGATGCATGGCAGAGTCCTGAGTGAACTGGCAGATGTGGTTGCCAAGCCACTCTCCACGATATTTGAAAAGTCATGCCAGTCAGGAGAAGTCCCTGGTGACTGGAAGGAGGGTGACGTTGTGCCCATTTTTAAAAAGGGTAGAAAAGTCGACCCTTAGAACTACCGACCTGTCAGCCTCACCTCTGTGCCTGGGAAGATCATGGAACACATCCTCCTAGAAGCTATGCTAAAGCACATGGAGGGCAGGGAGTCGATTGATGGCAGCCAGCATGGCTCCACCAGGCGCAAGTCCTGTCTGATCAACTTGGTGGCTTTCTGTGATGGGATAACTGCAGCAGCGGACACGGGTAAACCAACAGATGTGATCTATCTAGACTTCAGTAAAGCCTTTGACACAGTCTCACACAACATCCTTCTCTCTAAATTGGAGAGATATGGATTTGATGGGTGGACAGTATGGTGGATAAGAAACTGGTTGGATGGTCGTATTCAGAGAGCACTGGTCAATGGCTCAAAGTCCATATGGAGATCCATGACAAGTGGTGTCCCTCAGGGGTCTGTACCGGGACCGGTGCTGTTTAATATCTTTATCAATGATATTGACAGCGAGATTGAGTGCACCCTCAGCAAGTTTGCAGATGACACCAAGCTGAGTGGTGCAGTTGCCACACCAGAAGGACAGGACGTCATCCAGAAGGACCTGGACAGACTGGAGAAGTGGGCCTCTGAGAACCTCATGAGGTTCAACAAGGCCATGTGTAAGGTCCTGCACCTGGATTGGGACAATCCCCATTTCCAGTACATGATAGGGGAAGACATGCTTGAGAGCAGCCCTGCTGAGAAGGACTTGGGGGTGCTGGTCAATGAGAAGCTCGACATAAGCCAGCAATGTGTGCTCGCAGCCCAGAAGGCCAACCGTATTCTGGGCTGCATCAAAACAAGCGTGGTCAGCAGGTCAAGGGAAGTGATTCTGCCCCTCTATTCCTCTCTCGTGAGACCTCATCTGGAATACTGTGTCCAGTTCCGGAATCCTCGATGCAAGAAGGATACGGAACTGTTGGAACGGGTCCAAAGGAGGGCTACAAAGATGACTGGAAGGCTGGAGCACCTTCCCTACAAGGACAGGCTGAGAGAGTTGGGCCTGTTCAGCCTGGAGAAGAGAAGGTTCAGAGGAGATCTTAGAGCGAGCAACCTTCCAGTACCTGAAGGGAGCCTACAGGAATGCTGTAGAGGGGCTATCCGTTAAGGCTTGTGGGGACAGGACCAGGGGAATGGGTATAAACTGGAGAGGGGCAGATTTAGACTCGACATTAGGAAGAATTTCTTCACTATGAGAGTGGTGAGACACTGGCACAGGTTGCCCAGGGAGGTTGTGGATGCCCCATCTCTGCAGGTGTTCAAGGCCAGGCTGGATGGGGCCTTGGGCAGCCTGATTTAATGGGATGTCCCTGTCCATGTCAGGGGGGTCAGAACTAGATGATCTTTAAGTCCCTTCCAACCCTTACTACGCTATGAAACTATGCTAAAAATCACTAGGATACAGTACACTACTCTGTTGCGTTCTCAGAATTTGCCCAGTACAGGAGGAAGACATCTAAAGCATGTGCTATAGATCCGAGTTTGATCACAAATATATCATCAATTGTTTTCTATCAGCCTGAAAGCTTTTTTACTGCGGATATGTGTAACATGCAGCACTGAATTTCACACTGGAAGGTATCCTTTCATCTCTTTTCAGGCAGTTACCTATAATGTATTTGCAATTCACGATAGAAACAATGATTAAAAGTTACTTTATACAGAAACCAAAGCTATTTCACAAAACCAATAAAAATCAAACAAACAAATAAAAAACACAACCAAAAAAAAACTCTATTACAAATGAAACAGAAAACCCAACACTCCCAAAAGTAGCTTACTAATTCAGCACAGATATTCTATGATCATACACCGACTTGGAAGAACCATTTTCCTGTAAGCTGCGATCTTGCATTTTACACATAGAAAACTGGAAAAGAAGAAAAATTGTGAACTGGAGTATTAACCATGTGAGTGAGCATCTTCCAGGAAGAGAGTAACCAACTCAACCTCTAGCTTTGATGTGGCTTTGGACAAAATCCTTTCAGCTTTCTCTGATCTAGAATGCAAGTCCCTTTGGGGCAGAGTCGAAGTCATAGAGCACTTAATGCAAGAAGGGCTATTCTGGACCTTAACTTGCATAAGGAGGTGTGAAGTGCAATAAATGTAGTCTATATTTCCCCTTAATTGATCATGACTCTGCACTACTGTAAAGAAACGCTGCTGGAAGTAGGAAGAAAGGCAAAAAGTTCTCTGCACTGCGGAACTGTAACATTTTACATGTCATCCAAGCAAACAAAAGCAAAGAACTAAACTTAATTTTGTAAAAAAACAGAATGTTGAGTACTAAGACAAGTTCAAACACCTTTTAACAAGACACTGGAATACCAAAACATATTTAAATGCTTAACTGAAAAGTTATGCTATGAACTGAAAAATTAATACCAGAATTGCTTAAGAGTACCTTCCAGCACTATCTAGTTATTCCTCAAGAAAAGCGGTCTTCCTTGATTTTGGTAGGAGATGGCAGAATCGTTTACATTCCTCTATGTTCTGGGATGTAAGGAAGCTATAACAAGGTCTAAGAGAGAAGTGACAATTGATGGTCCTGCCTGCAACTAGTTGCCTAGCATGCATACAAACAATGGTTACCTGTCTCCTGAGTGACTGACATGCCCACACTCTCAGTAGCAGAGTGAAGGTATTTTGTTACTTAAGACTTTTCATTCTGAGTAATGTATAGCTGTACATTCTTAAAATGTATAGAACACTATACATTTTTTCCTCTTTTGATATTATTTGCAAACATTAAGAGTTCAGTATTCAAAATTGTCCTGAGAAATACTATTATGAAGTATAAAAAAACAAATAAAAACCCCAAGCAACCAAGTTCTGTAGGATACTGTCTTCTCCTCTGACAGTATTCTAAATAATACCATATACCATTATGAGGTATGGCTAAAAAATTCTTCTGTGTAACAACAATGGAATTTTCTGTGGGGAAAAATAATCAGACTATGTGCACATACAAAGTGCAGGCAACACACAAGATATACTGACTACATCATTTTGCTGGATGTAGATGTTTAAACAGCATATTCTTTTGCTCTATTAAAAATCATTGATGTCTGCTACACGTACTCAGTAACCACTTAATGAGAGGAAAAATGCAGTTCACAAATTAACTTAGACGTGAACTTGGCAAAAACTCAAATACATACACAAAAAAATGCAGACAGTGTACTTCCAGTGATTAACGCTTCACACTCCCTACACCAGCCGGGATAAAAAGAAAACACAAAGGAGGAGTGCCCCGCAGGCACGCAAGTTAACAGCCCGAGTTTTAAGAAATGCACATCCGTAAAACGGAAGGAGCTCGGGCAGCAAAGGCACGTATCGCGATTTTTAACATTTTAAGAGTCGCACCGCCAAGCCCTGGCAGTAAATCGGCAGTTTGAAACCGCTACGCCGCCCTCCCACCAACCCAAGTCTACAAGACAGCTCCAGGGATCATCCAGTGCCGGGCAGGCAGAGGCGCAGCCAGTCCCCCCCCATCTATTCAGTACACCTGGCAGCCAGGGGATAGGGAAGGGATGCTTCCCTTCCCCCCCCACACACAGGGCAGAGGTGCAGCCCCCTGCCCTGGTCTATCCAGGGTACCTGGCAGCCAAAGGACAGGGAATGGATGTTCCCCCTTCCCCCCGCCCCGCACAAGGCAGGCAGAATCGCCCCCAATCTATCCAAGCGACCTGGCAGGCAGGGAACGGGGAAGGGATGTTTCCCCTTCCCCCAGCACAGGGCAGAGGCCCAGACCCTCGCTCCCAATCCATTCAGGGCACTTAATAGCCAGGGGACGGGGGGACAGACGCTTGTCCTCCCCCCTGCACAGAGCAGAAGTGGAGATCCCCGCCCCTGATCTATCCAGGATATCTGGCACCCAGAAGACAGGGAAGAGCTGTTTCCCCTTCCTCCCCGCACAGGGCAGGCAGAGGCACAGCCCCTCACCCCCAACCTATCCAGGTGACCTGGCAGCCACGGGTTAGGAAAGGGATGTTTCCCCGTTCCCTTACATCAGGCAGGCAGAGGCGCAGCCCCTCGCTCCCTATCTATCCAGGTGACCTGGCAGCCAGGAGATGGGGAAGGAATGTTTCCCCTTCCCCCACCACAGGGCAGGCAGAGGTGCAGCCACTCACTCTCGATCTATTCAGGTCCCCTGACAGCCAGGGGATGGGGTAGGGATATTTCCCCCTTCCTCCCCGCACAGAGCAGGAAGAGGCGCAGCCCCTTGCCCCAAATCTATCCAAGGCACCTGACAGCCAGGGGATAGGGAAGGGACGTTTCCCCTTTCCCCCTCACAGACCAGAGGCACAGACCCCTGCCCCTGATCTACCCAGGACACCTGGGCAGCCAGGGGACAGGGAAGAGATTTTTCCCCCTTCCCCCCCGCACAGGGCAGGCAGAGGCGCAGCCCCTCGCCCCCCATCTAACCAGGTCACCTGGCAGCCAGGAGATAGGGAAGAGATGTTTCCCCTTCCTCCTGCCCCTAATCTGTGCAGGATACCTGGCAGCCAAGGGACAGAGAAAGGATGTTTCCCCTTCCACCCCACACAGAGCAGAGGCGCAGCCCCCTGCCCCGATCTATCCGTGACACCTGGCAGCCCGGGGATGGGGTAAGGATGTTTCCTTTTCCCCCTGCCGCCCATTTATCCAGGTCACCTAGCAGCCAGGGGCCGGGGTAAGACAATTCCCCCCCGCACTCCAGGGCGGGCCGGGCTGCGGGCACCCACGGCGGCGCCTCGGTATCCTCCGGTCGCTGCCCCCCCCACCCCCTTCCCAGCGCCGACTCGGCGGCTGCGCCCCTCCTTTCCTCTTTCTCCCATTTCTCGCTTACCTCGACCGGGGCCCGTCAGGGCCGGCGCCAGCCGAGGAGGGACGGTACGAATGGATGGATGAATGGCAGAGAGCGGCCAGGGACGGGGCGGAGGAAGCCGCGCTCGGCTCGGACGCGAACTGCGCCAGCCCCGCGCCGGCGGTTGGTGCAGCGCGCGCACACGCCCGCGCGCCGGTGTCTGGAGCGGGAAGGGGGGGGGGGGAGTAGCGGGGGGAAAGGAGCGAGCGCGCCAGCTCATCGGCGCGGCCACGCCTCGCGCCTCGGTCACGTGGCGCCTCGTCGGGGTGGGGGAGGGCGGGGAGGGGTGGGGGGGAGGTGCGGCGGTGGTTGTGTCCCAGCGCTCCCGGGGCAGAGCGCGGCGGGGCACGTAGAGCCTGGTGTGCGGAGGGAGGGGCGGAAAGTGACGGGCGGAAAGTGACGGGGCAGAGAGGGTCCAGAGGTGGTACAGAGGGGCAGGAACACAGGGGGGAAGGAGGAGTCAGCGAAGGGGCACAGAGGGGCAGGAGGTGACAGCGAGGTGGGGCAGGGGCAGGGGCACGGGCACAGAGAGGGAGGAGGCGACAGGGAAGTGGCTTAGAGGGGCAGGAGGAGTCAGCGAGGTGGCATAGAAGGGCGGGGCGACAGAGGGGTAGGGGGTGTCAGCAAGGTGGCACAGGGGCAGAAGTCACCGAAGTATCAAGGGCACAGAGGGGCAGGAGGTGACAGCGAAGGGGCACAGAGGGGCAGAGGCAGAAGCACAGAGGGACAGAAGCACAGAGGGGCAGGGAGTGTCAGAGTGCAGGGTCAGAGGGACAGGAGGTGACAGCGAGGTGGGACAGGGACGGGCACAGAGGGGCAGGAGGTGACAGCGAAGTGGCATAGAGAAGCGGGGGCGCAGGGGGGTGTCAGCAGGGTGGCACAGGGGCAAGAGGTGACGGCGAAGTAGCACAAGGACAGGCACAGAGGGACAGGAGGCGACGCGAAGTGGCACAGAGAGGCGGGAGCGCAGAGGGGCCGCGGGGCACGAGGTGACAGCAAGGTGGCGCAGGGACAGGGGCACGGAGAGGCAGAAGGTGACAGCGAAGAGACGGGAGTACAGAGGGGCGGAGGTGACAGCGAAGAGGCACAGAGGGGCAGGCGGTGACAGCGAGGGGACACAGAGAGGCAGAGGCTGAGCCTGTGGTTGGCACCCGCGGCGGAGTGCAGGGCTCCTTCCCCGCCACCTCGCCCTGCTCTCGTTCCCTGTCCCCTTGTGGCTGTGGGAAGCCGGGGCCACCGCGGCTTGGGTGACGCATCCCGGCTACCTGCGGCGGTGACCTGGTCCCCGCCCGTTTCCTGAGGCCATCAGCAGGAAAAGCGCTCTCTGTAGCTATTTCTAGCTGCGGTCTGAGCTCCGTCTTGGAATTAACACCTCGTGACGGGGGAGTTCCACAAGAAACTGCCTCCTCGTTCAGGGTGTTTGCCGCTTTACACACCTGTTACGGCATCCTTGCTTTGAAAGTTACCAGTAGGCCCAGAGCAGGCTGGAAAAGAATTTATTTTTTTTTTACACAAAAGTGTAGAATTGCAAAATCAAAACGTGTCCAGCAGGCCAGGTATGTATTTCAGGTCAGCAGCTTCCTTGCCCATTGCTTTTGTGATTCACCCCACTGCTCACTGAAGTTAGCTCGATTACATGTTATTTACTTGAGTCACTGTGTGGCCCAGAGGCCACATAAGATACTGAGACATAATATGTACTAAAACAGAGTAATATTCTCCCCCAAAACAACTTGCAGTACAAAAAAATAGAAAAGAAAAAAGAAGTAGCATAATTGGAAATAGTTTAGTTTTTCGCAGTTCAGTGTTTTATCACTATTCGTGCTCTATTTTACTGTGCTTTTACTTGTCTACATTTACTTTCTCATGTGCCGGTCTGTTGACAAGAGTTTTGTTAAAAGCTAGTGTGAGAATTAATTGGTAAATTTTGCTGCAGCTGGTTTGTATGTTTAATTATCTCATCATATAAATCTGTCTTGTAAGATGTAGCTGGTTTACGTCAGGAGATAACCTGTCCTAGGGCTGCAAGAATTTATTGATATGCTTAGTTTTCTTTTAAGATATAGCTGTTTTAGGTCAGGAGATAACCTGAAAGAAGTCTCCAGATGTGGTTGGATAATCTAAAAAAAAAAAAAAAAACCTGAACATAATTTGAGGATTTACACAGTTCTTTGTCTAAAACTAGTATATATACCCACTGCTTTTGTAAAATGGGATGCCATTTTTAGAAGAGCATCCGATTCAGCGCTGATTGTAAAATAAAAATATTATTGCCTTTGCTTCGAAGACCTGGTCCTTTTCAATATTTTACCAGCGAATAAGTGTTTCTTACACTAGCTAGATGTTTTTTTCTAACATCACTTGGTGTTAAAGTGATTTTGGGCTCTCACATAGGTTTTATATAATCATCACGTAAGGCTAGTTAACAGAATATCCAATGCAACTGGCAACAAGACGTACTGGCATGCAAAGCAGTGTATGGACAGTTTACTGTGATAATCCATGCGCCTCTAAAAAGATGCTTGACCATCTTTTGTACCAGTCCTACAAAGACATATGATCTGTTTGTTCATCTGTACCTCCTGGGACAAGCTGCCTAAAAGATTATAGTCAGTGAGTTTGCTTATTTGCAAATAACATTTTTAAATCCCTTTGAGCATGGAACTAAAAAAAAAATCAATCCTTGCATAACATGCAGGCTGTTTTTTTTTACAGAAAACATTTTGTGGAAGAAGACACAAACACAGAATTACACAGATAGGGTGACTGTATTATACGTATGTAAAAAGACAGAAAAGTCAGATTTTATGCCTGTCTGTTCTGATGATGTTATTGTCATGTCCGAAATTCTGAATCAATTTTGGAATGCTTTCCCGGACTCAGGATCATGGATGTGGCATAGGCTAATGCAGCAGTTTTCCACCCTTCAGTTCAACCATGTTTCAGCTGCAGCATTTTTCTGAAGAGGCCTCCCATTTGAATATAATGTCATAATAATTACTTAGCCACGGTAGCACAACATCTGTCACAAGCACGCAGTGTGCACTTTGGCTAATAGATCATTTCCCTGTGCTGTAACGAGTTCCTTATTTCACATCTTAGTTACTTAGTTTGTGAGGGTAACCGCATCAGTGGTTGCTCTAACAAAATATTTTTGCTTGCATTCCTGTGATCTTATCTTCGCTGATCATAATAGCAAGTGATTTTTTTAGTTGAGGGATTCTTCTTTCCAACACCAGACACAGGGAGATAAGAGGTAGGGGCTAAATCTATCATTATGTCCTCAAATATCAATTTTAAGCTAGATCTTATAATAAAAATAAACCCTAATCCAAAAGCAGGCTAGCTTCTTAGGTGGCAGAAAAATCTTTACTTGAAAACAAGTAACAAAATGGTAAGTCCTACTTTAATATTTCATACCTGGAACAGATGCTTTTGATTAAAGAGTTTTTATTTGAAAACACAAATGTTTTCCCTTAGGTAACCTCTTCCATTCCAAAATTATCATCTCTAGACAATCAGAAGGCTACAGGAGTACAGGCCTCTGTATTTTCTTTTTGCATTCTCTACTTTTTTTGCAGTTAAACAGAAGATTACAGACAAGCTGTGAAAATGATTTGCATTTTCCACAGCTATATCAGGTGAGATTTGTTTCTGTTTTGATTGCATGAAGTTACACACCATAGTGGTGTAGATAGGATCTCTGTACATCTGTGTATGATTTGTGGTCCTTATTGAGACATAACTTTCTGGTAGTTAAACCAGGGCCTCCAGGCCACAGAAAACCTGCCACCTCATTTATGTTTATTTTACCTTTTCACCACAAATGTTGCTATTATTTTCCCCATCAGTGATAGGGGGACATGATGAGAACAACTGCTTAAATTCATTTGTTTGTTTGGTAGAGGGGAAATAATCTGAAATCATGTTACCTAATGCCATATATAGATCAGTGGCTCTCCAGCTTTTCCATTGCTAGATCATGCCTAGCAGCAATAGCGTGTGAGAAAGGTAGCCTGCTTAGGGCTAGGCGAGAAAGGATGAATGATCTCCAGCAATTTAGGATACAGTGTGTCAGGGATAAATCAGGGGTCAGGGAGGATAAAGGGTGCTAGGCATGGCTTTGGTGAAGTTTCAGGATATTTGTGGGTCTGTGGGTAGTAGAGAGGTGTAGGTGTAAGCAGGCAGAATCAACTCCTAGCTTGTATTGGTCCCTGAGTCCTCAACATGTTGCTGATATTTGTGGGTGAAAGAAAAAATTGGCCTTTTGCTTAGTTGCTGCAGCAGTAAATAAACAGTGTCTTTGGCCACATATGGCAAAAAAAGCTTATGCTGGTGATGAGATTTTGTTATGTCATTTTGCCCTTTTTGTGTGCATTCAACACCCAGAAACCATTGTTCGGAGCAGTCATTTATTCCTTACCCACCACCACCCGTGCTCATCTTACAGCAGTCAGGATATCCTTAAACCTTCTTTCTTTAAGTTGTTTTTTAGACTCTGTTATATCTTCACCCATAAACTCAAGGGACTCCTTATTTTTGCTTCTTAGTCATGGATTGCATGTCCCCTGAGGAGTGTTTCAATAACTCTCTGAGCTCAGAATGACATTATGACAGCATGTAACAATTTAGTTTAGTTTGTCTTTTAAATCTCATTTAACAGTTGGAAAAAAAGTGGGGCAAGCTAGTGACAAGGATTCAGGGCTGTGCCCTGGCTATAGCCTGAGACATCAAAGTGTTTAAGCACAGTTGCACTGTAGTTGATGTGTTTGTTTGTAGGTTTAGGATGTTTGTTTATATCAGTGCACTCAGATCAAGTTTCATGTGAGCAATATTTCTCCATTCTTTGTCAAGCATTAGCATGTTTCACAAACCACCTTCTGATAATAGATGTGATTGGGTTCCAGGCTTACTGTTAAGAGGTTCCTTATCCTTGCCAAAATCACAGCCTAAGTAAGTAGGAGGTTTTATTCTGCTCCTGTGAGGGAGTGGCGAAACAGTAAATGAAAATGCCAATATCAGATAGGAGGGGTGATAGAAGATGCGGGGTGAGGAAAGAGAGAAGGAAAGGTGTTGCATTTGAAAATGCAGAAGTAGAAAGATTACAGGAAAGACTTCTCACATAATGAAATGGGAAGTGACATAAAAGGAAAAGTCAGCAGAAGTTTTAAGCCAAATCTGGTGCCTTCTTTCCTCTCCTTGCCACTGGTCTCATCCTCTCACTGTCTCTCTCACGGTACCTTCAACTCCAGAAGCCCTTGTGGGACAGAGCAGTTTCTCTAACTTTTTTCTCTTTACAGCTTTTGTTACTCTTTTCTCTCAACAACATTTTACTTCTGTTCTTAAAACATACTATCCTTTTAACAACACGAGAAGACTTGTGTGGAAAGATTTGTTTCAGATGTCTGGCCAGTGTAAGCGCAGCTTAGATAAAATACGGTTCATTCGTTTGCTTTACTGTTACTGTTCAAGGGTACAGAGCAGAGGTCCACCCTACCCTGCTTTAAAGATGATCTCATTTTGTGACTAGCTGCTTCAAAGATTATGGCTTCATGAATTACCCAATTATGGTTTGTTAGTCTCAAATCACAGATAGATCTTCCTCAATAACTGGCTAACGAAACAAGCACTTGGATTTGGGGACACCTTGGGAACTTGGGGACACCTGGAATCACAATGCCTTTACCACAGTAGAAGGCAAGGCCTATTTTTCACACATTTTTTCATCTTCAAAATCACCCTTTGTAAATTTGGGAGGTGATTAGGCAATATATCTTAATGCAACACTTTACCACACTGTTAAATAAAGTTGTAACAGAAGAATATGAATTTATAATGGTGTTACAAATTCAAATATGTGTATGTGTTGGAATGGAATATGTAGGTGAGAAAGAAGATATCCAGAAGTGGCACTTCAGGTAAATATTGCAGCCAGTGTTTGATTTTAAATGCAATCAAATGCTTCCGTGTGTTTGATAGGAGATTCTGTTGCTTCAGAAATAATTTGCATTCTATAATTATGTAATGGACAGAGACTGAAACAATTGGTAATAGTTATCATGGAGAAGAGAATATAAATAATACATTTAGATTGCAATACAAAAATTATTCAACCATGGTGACATAATAAACTTTAATACACTCAACAATTCTATTATTAATAATTTTCACCATTTTGTTATACATTTGTGAACAACTACAGATTAAATAATCAAAATTTAAAAAAAGTTTTATTTTTAATCTTTGATATCTTTTATTTGTGTATTTCCTTCAACACAGATAACACTGTGTTTCTGGATGGCAAATAGTTTCCAGTCAAACAATACTGATGTAATTGCTTTTCCAGCTTTTTGTGGAACCATACAAATTTAACAACAAAAACCCCTAGTACGTTTTTGTTTAAATTTTCAGAAGTATTTCCCATAGGTTTTAATTGAAGTGCCAGGAAAAGACTGATTTTTCTTTCAGCAAAAGGCTAAGACCTGATTCTGCTGCAATAACAGAAAAGAGAGCTGCCATTGGCTTCACGGTGAGTAAAATGAGCTTTGTAATCTGAGATTTGGGGCATTTTTAGAACATGCTTCTGAGATCCAGCTTGTTTTCTATTAAAACTAACGAAAAGACCCCTGTGGCATTTTGCAGGAATTGGATCAGGCTCTCAGTGGTACAATCTGTTCTATATATAACTTACACACTGCCGCTGATATTTGTGGGAGATAGATTCCCAACCCGAAGGAGCTGTAAGAAGTGATGGATTTTTAGAGAGATAAGGCAGGTTGAAACAACTGCCATGGCAAAGAGCAGCTGAGAGTTGTGTGAAACATCCTGCAGCTTTGTAAGGTTTTGAAAGGCCAGACTCTAACTCTCTGGCAGAGTGATATAATCACACATCTATAGATATTTACCGTTTAATATAATAGTTGCCTGAAAAACTACAGGTATTAAGGTTCTCATTTCAAAAGTCTCCTACCATGAAAGTGCTCCTTACTGCTTTTCTGTATGGGACCTATGCTTACAGCATTCACTGCTGGGCCTCCAGTTTTCTACTCATTTAAACTATAATACCTAGATGTAGAACTGAATGAAGCTCTGTGTCAAACAGTACCTAAGTCCAGTAGGATGATTTTAGCTGTAGTTCTGTCTGTATTTTAAGTTTCTCTCACCACTTTTTTATGTATCGGTCAATATTTTCATTTGCATAGTTTTTTTCTCTGTTGCATGCAACATCTTTCTGTCACTCAGAATGGACCCTCCAAATTATTTAAATCCTTTACCTTGTTTACAGAATGTTATTATTTTAACTACCTCCATCTAAGCTTTCTAACTAGTATTTCATCCATCAGGAATCTTTCTGTTGCTTTTTAAGAGAGTTTAATAGAACCCCGTTGGAATTCTACTGGAAGGAAATTAATTTCTTTCCATCAGAAGCACCAATGTCTCAGGTGTTAACATGTTTACATGCTATTAAGATTCTTTCTTTTCTCATGCTAACAATTCTATAAATATCAGTTTCTAAGAAGAAACATATTTCTTGTGTTTTCAGTATTTCTACATTTGTCTGGGACCTAACACCCTAGAAATATCAGTTGAGATCATTAATCTTTCATCAATAATCCATCTGGAAAAAGCCAATAGAATATGAACCTTATAAGAGTTGAAATCAATAAAAATGTTTAGTAATTAAAATATCTTAATTTATTTAGTTTAATAACTTTTGGTCACTTAAAAGTTGAACTTACCTTGCATATTAGCAAAATAAATTCTGATCTTTGTTTTTATTGGTTTGTTTTTCAGTTTGAACTCTGCTTCTTCTAAGGTATCTTAAGCATCCACAAATGAGTCATCTTTTCTTATATCCTCAGTACATAAACATGGGAATAAACACAGTAATAAATGTGAATGGGCACAGTAATGATTTAAAGCAGAGATTCGTGGCTTATGTTTATTCCTCACACTAACTGTGAAGCTGTACTTTCTTCTAGGAAACCAGTGGGTCTGGTCTGAGTGAGGAGAAGAAGGGAAAGCATTGGGCTGAGTCACTGAGTGGAAGGAGGACAGTGTGTTTAACAAGTCTTGCCAGCAGATATATGATTGCTGTAGCAAAAAGGGTGGAGAGAAATGAGCGTATGGGGCAGTTGATGCTTTGGGTTAATACTATGTACATAGTACCTCAGGAAGGCCAGAAGGGGATTAGTGTAGCGGAGAGAACTGACAAGCAGTCACGTGAGTCTCAGTAATGAGAAATGGCCAAATGTCATCCTGATCCACCTGATGAAACAGGTATACACAAAAGAAACTTGGTTCAAAAGAAAACCTACTTATGCCCTCCTGCATCCATAGGAGATAGTTGTGTTTCAGGAGATCTTCCCCTGCGGCTAAACTGCTCATGGTGCAAAGTACAGCCCACATGTCATTAAGAGAACTGTATGCATGGTTTTCTTGAGAAAGTGAGTGGCGCGTGCCTCATGCTGTGATGGCCTACAGATACCAATTAACAGAGCAGTAAGTATGTCAGTTCTGGACAAGATTTGCTCTAACCTCTTCTGCTTATCATGGACATTTTATAGTAATTAAAATCACCGTGTCAGTACATGGATCATTATTAAGATACTTGGAAGTGACTACAGTGGAACTGATATGGTATGGAGACAAAAGTGCCTGTCTACTATGTATGTAAAGTTGTGAAGTATTACAAATGTTATATAAAAGAAAAGCACCAATAAACTTCTGTGTTAAAATATCATGGCTAGTCTACTACTTGTGAAATCTTGGCTTAAAATTATTATCCAGATTATTACAATATCACATTCTTCATTCAAGAACAGCAGGGTTTACTCAAGGCTTTTTCTCCAGTGGTTTCTTTCCCTGCCTGTCCATGCTTTCTGTGGGCTGAGAAACCATTTCGGCCACTGTTGCCTTTCCATCAGTCTTCTTTGCTGCTAGCTGGTTGCTTTTTGTATCCTTTTCTGTTTCCACAGGGGGGAATTCATTTGGATCAGGTGTTTCTTCTGTAGCAATAATTTCTTCTACTTGTGGCTTAATAAAATCTGATTTAGGAGAAGTAATAGAATTTGCCGTATATTTACTATGCTCAGCGAGACAGAAGTATGTAGACTAAGATTTTTCTTTCACATTGTTATGACCTTATCATGTCCTTTTCCTCTTCCCACACCCTTATAAAGACATTCAGTATTACAAATAACATCACTACTTTTTACAGAGCCCAAAGCAAGCCCAAGCCTTTACGGTCTGAAATTAAAAAGACTAAGGGATTGAACCTGCAAAGTATTTATGGATGTAAATAATTGTTTCTCACTTAAGTCATGTAATTTACAGGACTGCTCAAAAATGTCTAGGTTACCCATACCAGTAAGGCAAGAGAGGACAGAAATGCTGTTAATAATTTGTTCTTGCCTTAGGAGCAGAAAGAGGAAGGGAATAAGAGTATTATAAAGTGTTCTGTCACCAATTATATAGCATGTACACAACCTGTATACAAAGAAAAAATACTTAGACAAAACTGTGTAAAACAGATGTTCTGATAACATTGGAATTTAAGGCTTATTTGGAGTTAACATGCTCTGCATGAGGAAGTTGTAATTGAGAAGAATACATCAATGTTCAAGTATGAATTATATAGTAAGGGTCTGAAAGAACAGTAAAAACCTGTAATATACAAGATTGCTAAATCACCAGAGAGGTTTTAATTTTCCATCTTTTCTCTAAATTGGACCAAAAAATGGACATGTACAATTTAAACTTTACCATTCAATACGGCAATAAAACTAAGAGAGAATAATTTATTAATTTCAAATAGTGGCTATACAATCAGGGTTTTCTAAAACCTTTTGGCACTTAGGGTTCCTTAATTAGCAAGGTTTGGGTTTTTTTATTTGTTAAGTGTCAAATGCCTGCCTGCTGAAATGAGTGTCACTTTGGAAAATAACACCTTCTGTATAAATACAGATCTTTCCGCTGCCTTCAGAAATTTGAAAGTATTTAATATTACTCAAAAAACTTTCATCAGCCAACTGAGCCAAGGAGAGAACTCATAGCCCAGTGGAAAGGTCATTCAAAACCTGGCAATTAATGCTTTGCATTTGTCATTGACTAAAGGCATGTAAACCTGCCTTTACATGTGCCAAGAAATATTGATCGGCACAGACTATTAACTGCGTAATTTAAAAATTTTTTCGTTGGAGTCGAAGATGATAAAGGTGAACGTGCTCTTACCTTTCTTTTCCGCATCATTCCGTTTGCTTGCTGTCATTGTTTTTTTCTTTTTAGATACAGTTAGATTATTTTGATTGTGTCCTTGGACTGTGTCAGTCTGTCCTGACACAGAAATCACGATTACCTGAAGCAAAGCAAGAACAAAAAGTGCACAAGCAAGAAATGTGGATGCATCACAAATTCAGTTTGAAACCACCGTAACTGAATCACTGGCAGCAATACATTTAGAAGCAGTTATTACTCTGCCTTTCAGGGACAAATATATCTTCCACAGCAAAGAGAAGTAGAGTCTGCCAAAAGGAGGAAGGCATGAGGACAAATTGTTGAAGATTAAGCAGTAGAAATAAACTGCTGCTCAAATGCAATCATTATTAAAAATATGCTAATGCTAAGTGATAACCATCAGTTATGAGGTATTGCAAAGAATAAGCCATATTCTTGTTTGCTCTCTGGAGGATGGAAGAGGTGTGTGACACTTGCTTTAAAGGTGTATATCCTGGGACCAAAACGGAGTGCCCTACTTATCATCCTTGAATTGGCTTCATGTCATACTAAGCAAAATCTTTAAATGATCTGACATTAGTTCTTTAAACTGAGAAAGTTGCTATATTTCAAATTACACATATTGTCATGCTTTTATTTTGAAATTTAAAAGATAACTTGTTTTCTTTTGTCTGATAGGCAGTTGTTGTGACTGAATCGTCTGAACTTTTAAAATAAAAGATATTGATTCATTAATGTACATTAGTACATTAAGTGTACATTAATATACATTAATATACACTTAAAACTTAAAATTGCAACAATGTCTTTAAGTCTGATACTTGAGATTTAACTATTTTAAGAGATAAGACTGTGCGAATGCACACACTGTTTATGTGAAATGCTGAAAATGCATTAGTTTTATATAATTTCAAGTTTAAAATTCCTGTGATGTGAAATCTATTCTGGAAGAAACACAGATTTATGTCAGCTGAACTTAACATGTTACTTGAAACCAGTGGTACTATTCATGCATAAAGTTAAGCACATGTTAACGTGTTTTGGTAGGTCATTGATCTGATCTAAATCTGAACTTTTTTTTAATGATTAAGATCATAATCATTAGCCCCTTATAGAAACAGATAAAAAAACCTATTAAAAATTGCAAAAATTGCCATTTTCACCATTGATAAGTATTTTGAATCTGTTGTCACCTGAGCCATCAAGAATTCCCTCATGCTTCGACTTCACCTTTAACATTAGCTGGCAGTAAACGTGAAGGGTTTACGTGAGCCTTAAACGTACAGCACTTACTAATGTCATCCTCACAGAAATGTCAGTACTGCAGCAAAATGAGTGCCTGGGAAACAGCACTAAGTCTGTATTCACAATAGCTAAAATTGACAAGAGAAAGTATGTGAAAGGTGCACACAGATTGTGCTCAGACTGAAAATATATGTTAACTCTTCAGATTCTGATGTGAATTGTGCTGTTGTGACACTAGTGATGAAAAGAGATTAATATGGCACATTGCTCTCCTAGTTAGGAATTGGGCTGATAACTGCTTCTGATCATATATATGTATGTGTGTGTGAGAGAGAATATCGCATGTATATATCATATATATGTCCAGCAGTATGGATGTATTATGTACATAATAATCAGTGGCATTGTTGTAAAACAAATGATGGAGTTTTTATAAATGCATTCAAAGATCTGGACCAATGCTTTTTGTCTGAAACATTCTTGTCTGAAAAAAAGCCCATAGTTTTTTCCATGTTGCAGATAAGATTCTTTTTGTAGCTTTAGAAGATCTGAACAAAATATGTTATTTCTCATCTCCAGCCTTATGTTTGGATGAATTAATTGAGGTCTCAGTCTAACAAAATACTTACCTGACACCCTTAAAACAAAGTTCATGAGTGGGTCCATTGAATTGCGTGAGATTACTACTGTGCTTGAATTTGCAAAAATACCTTGTTGAGTTCAGATGTGAAGCAGTGAAGGGCTGGTCAGAAAGGTGTGAGGAGATGCCATTGTGGGTTTTGTCGTGAATGATAAAGTGAAGATTAACAGGGATCTGAAGGGAAACTAGAAGTAATTACAGCAGTGAAAGCATTAAGATACTAAGATACAGTGCACAACTACCGAAGCTGTGACTAGTAAAACAAGACACAGTGCAACAAGCTTGTGACAGAAGCAAAGAAGTGAATTCTGTTTATTTGTGAACACAGAGGCGAGTTCATACATTTTTGTGGACACACACACATTAGTATTCTGGCCTCCTAAGCCTGATTTCATTTATGTTACAGTACTTTTACCCCAAACGGGCAGATTAAACAATATTTATGGATGTAAATTACACCCATATTAAGGCCTCTCTAAATTAACACAGCAATACAAAGGGGCCTTAATGTAGACAAAATCAGCACTAATTTCTCTATGATTTAATTCTCTAACATGTTCCATCTATGCTACTTCACAAAGTTGGAACAAATCTAAACTCCTACTCAAAAATGCCTCGATCATCTTTCCATCTACCTCATTGGTTGCCTCCACTAAAACTATTCTTCATTCTTTCTATTGTTGTTGTATGGTCAAATGCTCCAGGAAGAGGGTCAAATAGTGGACCTTTTACAGCCAGCATGCATTTAGCCTGGATGAAGAGGTTACAACCAGGTTCTGTGAAGTTAGCAGTAAGAAAATACTTAGGAAAGACCCTGTTTTCCCTGGCACAATTAAGTATACTAGAAGCAAAATTGAAACGAATGGAAAAATCCAAGGCTGCCTGCTAAAGCAGAAAGCCATTTACGCACACAGATTATGTCAGTCTATCATCGAAAGTCTCCCTCATACTTCTATTTCCTAGTCTTAAATTCATGCTTTTGTTTTCTTATCTTCTTTCTTTTCCTCTTGCCCAGACTGTCTCTCTTCCTCAGGTATGAACACACTTACAGTGACATCGCTGGTCTCTGTGCCATACTTGTTCTTCACTACAAGGCTGTATTTCCCAGAGTCGAGTGTGGACACAGTAGAAATGGTAAAGCTGACTTTTTTCCCAGATTCGTATTTCAGGATGCAATTAGCATCTGATACAAATGATTTTTCATTCTTCAGCCATGAGACCTCTGGAGTAGGATCTCCCCAGACAGTGCAAGAAAGATTAAGCGCCTATAGAAAAAGTACAAAAGGAATTACAGGTTAGAGTCAGTAGATATTTGCTGTGGTTTTTGATGCCTGACTCTCCAAATGTTCTAGCCTCCTACTGAGCTTTCTGCTTTTAGTAAATGGATGCATATCATCAGCAGCAATCAATAATTTTTGTCAGTCTTCTGTATTGTAAGGGGAAAGAAGGAACTCAGTGAAATAAAAAACTCCATTAAAACCTTTCAATATTTTATGGACCTTCTTCTCTACTCTCATAATCATTACTAGATCTTTCTCCATGCATAATGTTTAATATGTAATTAGATATCATCGGCATTTGTGTGATAGACCCGAGATGAGAATCTGAGGAACCATCAGATGGATTTGTTCATATTAAGATCACTAGTTATCTGCCACAGAATTAAAGTATGCCAGTCTTCTTAAATAACTAAGAACGAAGGGTCCCTGGAATATTTGATTAAATCAGGATCTTTTTAAATTGTGCCCTGACAGCTTTTCCAACAGACTTGAATTGTTTTACACACTTCAGCAGAACTATTTTTAACTGACGTCAATAGAGGCTTTACACTTACTTTGGCGTTCATCTAAGCATTTCCCTTTGATGTTACTAATGTTCCTAAGGGCTGAATTCAGTCCCATCAGACTGAAGGAAGTATCTTCGTTATCAGAGAATCAGTCATTGGAGAGACCACTGGCCGCTGGATACTTTCTGTAGGCAGGTGAGTCAATTGTGGGCACAGTGTTCAGGCCTCCTTTATTTTGTTGTCCGTTGAGAAATCCATGTTTGGGAAACAATTATACATATAACTTAACCCCTCCTCCAGTCACAATGCCATGGGAATATTCTCAAAGTAATTTGCAAAAATGAACACCTCATAGACTCAAACGTTAAAAATGTTCTTATGAAACTTCAGTGGTCCTTAGGCCTTTCTCTGGACTTTTATTTGGGAAGGAATCCATTTGTGGCTAAGTAGTAAATAGCACCTTGGTACAAACTTAAAAAGTTAATCAAAGCAGAATTTATTTTTTTAAATGGAAACCGAAGAATTTTTACTGCAGGGAAAATGGTCTTCAGTGGCTCTTTAGGAATGGACTAAGTGGTACTTAAGGAATGGGTAAGCTTCCAGTTGACTGGAATCAAGTTTCTCTTTCTTTTTTTTTTTAAAGGGCCTTGATAAAAATACGTCAAAAATAGAGACAACTGAAGAGCATTCAACATTGTTGGTCCTATAGGCTGTCATGATAAAAATTCACTGTGAGAGACCTGTTTAACAGGCAACCTTCCCTTCACCTCTCTGCTTCTTATCTGGTAGTGTGATGGTGGAAGATGGGACAGAAAACAGATACCCAGAAGGCTGTTGAAATGAGCAGATAGAAAAAAATTGATACCTCTACAGAAATGAAAGTTTTGTACACCTGACAACAAAATAAAATTCAAATAAATCCCACATCCCCTAAAGACTAAAATGAAAACAAAAGGGAGGAGGAAGTCTTTCCTCCATCAACAATATGTAATTCTTGATACTTAAAGGAAGGCAGATTCCAAGTGAGAGGTGGTTACGGCATGGTGGAAATGGCCTCTATCTGATTTCCTACAGCACGTACGGCTGGTGTGGGGCTGTTGAGTGCCTTCTCTTGTGGCCCACTAGTGTGAATGCGAATGTGGTTTTGATTGCTGTATCAGCCTGTCTTTTTGAAAAACAAGGGGCAAACAAGAGGTTTTACATTTCCCTCTCTTCCTTATCACTCTCAATACAAACATGCTCTCAACCTCATCCAGGCTTTGCATACAGGTCCCTTCAGGTGTTCAGGATTTCTTTACTGTCTTCTGATTCTCTAACAAGCAAGAGATCACCACTGAGTGGCCCCAGCTGCCACTCCAAGATGATAATGAGCTGATGTCCAAGTCTAAACAGCTCTATTAGTGACATCATTCAAACCTCAGGTGTTTGAAGTGGTGTCAGTACTCCTTAAATCAAAGAGATTCAAGCAGCACTGATTAGTCTTTTTTTTCTTCTAAATAATTCCTTAAAATAGCTGCCTTTTGCTAACGCTTGCATCATGAGTTCCTGTTTTGACATCTCTACTTTTCTTTATCTTCCTGACTCTTATTGTTTTCCAGCTACTAATGTGTAGAGATGTGTCTCATCATTCACTATATAGATGGTGAGATTTGTGGATTTCTGGAAAGTAATTCCTTAATTATGGAGCAGCTTAGCCAAGGAGAAGTGACCACCCATTGTGACTGCCTCTATCTGTTTCATTTTTTCTGTTCTTTGGGCAGGAGATTGCTTTTCCTTATGTGTTCATAAGTTAATGCGTATCTTTATTGCTCACAGAAACCCCTGATTATAATGCTGTACTCAACCTGAAATTCTTATCCTGGTAAAAAGTGTGTCCTGTCCTCCTGAGGAGAAGAGGCACCTTTTCCCTTCAAGTTAACCCCACTTTTCCAGTAGTTATCTGGCTCTGATGATTGTTGGAGAAGTGGAGGAAGGACTGGAAACCTGTCTAGATGAAACCTATCAGGAAATTTGAAGTATTTGAAAAATTCTGGGTGACTAAAACCCACCTCCTTGAACTTCATCTCAGTATTTCAGAACTCCACACGGAAGCTCCCATAAGCCTGGACATAAGTCAGGCATCAAGGGATGTGAGCTTGGCAGCAGGTGCAGGACCCTTTGTGTCAGATTATCATGACTAGGGTAGTACAGGTGGCAGAGGGAAACGGGTCATTGTATTTCAAGTGTTGCCATTCCTCTTGCCTATTAGCACAAACATTGTCGTGGGTGGTTTGGGCTAAGATGACAGTGAATTAATAGAAGCAGCTCAATCATAGGAACCTGCTCCCTTCTTTCAGCCTACCTGTGAGGACACCTACTCCTGGCAGAAGGGTAGAATGGGGAGCTGGTGGGCAGAAGGATGCAATATGTTTATTCTGGGTTTGAAAGTGTTTGTCTGTCAGAATCCTAAGCTTCTCCTTTTAAAAACAAAACCTGTTACTCACTTACAGGCCTTCATTAAAACAGCCATTTAGGTTAATTTGGCTGGCTGTACGCAAAACTTATGCTAGTATTCTCTGTCAGGTCAAATTTCTTCCTAGTATGAGCTTCCTAGTATGAACTGATACTTAGCCTTTTCCAACCATATCACACTGCTGAGGAGCATTTCTGTCTATCAGCGGAAGCCTCTTGGGCTGTCTGGAATGCTGTTTGGTTAACACTGGGTAAACACTGGTTCATTAATTCTCACACATATCCTTCAGCTCACACGTAAAAGCTAATAAATAGCATCACAGTCAGGGTGTTAAATTTAAGTTAAAGACATGCATATGCTTGGTAGTTCAATCCAGGGATACAAATCTGTTCATATATCTCTCTAGTTATGGCTGCATTTGTATTCAGAATCAAAGCTTGCAGTTGCCTCTGCTACCTCATTTACTGTTTTTCAAAATCCTTGATGACTGTGCAATTTGCATGAATTACACCACAGAGAACTGCATTGCCCTCTCTCCAGCACATATGCAAACAATAGACAGATGAGCCAACACCACCCAAACAAGCACGTTTTTTCCGGATTGCTCCATGTCCTACTCTGTTTCTCAAAATAATCATCTGCTGAATACAGAAACATAAGGTCAAAGATATTTGTCTCGAGTTCTGGGAGGGTTTCAGTCACTTACTCGAACTTTACAGATGTCCTTCCTCTCAAGGACAATATGTGTCTGGGTAAGATTTTGCAACCTATTTTTTACAAACTCCCTTTTTGTAAACTATACACATTTTGCTTTAGAGAGCTCATACTCAACTTCATATCAGCTCTCTTTTGGCAGAAAGCCTACAACTGATAATAACTACCCAAATTCATCCCCTGCCAAAGCAGTACAACAATCTTTTCTCTAAACACAAGCACTATTAACTGAGTGGAATTTATTCCATTTCTTTGTGTCTTCTACCTATAGTTTTAATGCTCGTATGAGTACTTCTTACTTGTACAGCATATCCCAAACTGCTAAATCCTTTAATGAATAGTTTAATGAAATATTAACTCAGTTTGTAATGCCAGCATTCTTAATTTCCCCGGCAGCACTGCAGTTCACTATCTGCTGGCTATGCTCTATCTCGTTCTCTTAAGTGATTCAGACTAAGATTTTAGATTCTTAGTACTTCTACTCAGGTTATAACCAAATACTTTTAACCCAGCTGATCTGCTGCCAGACAGAGACCGAAACATCAGGAAGATGCCTTACTGTAGCTGTCATGTTACAGGTTTCCAATGACATTCACATGCCCTATTTCAATATTCACCCACACCGTGAAGAGGAACCAGCTAGTGGCAGACCAGTGGGAAGTGGAGGCCAGGCATTTCTTGGTCTCAGAACTATTACAGAGCAACTTGTAGAAGCAGCATGCTGGGAAAAGGCTGCAAGACTGAGAACTGAATTTCTGGGTCATCTGTTCTGTGCTTACGCATCGGTGTAGCCATATTCCTCTGCAAATGCCTTACAATAATTTTGTGACTAAGCGCTGCTAATATAATCCACTGTAACACCAGTGACTTCTTTTGACTTCCTTCCTGTTTACCCTGATGAAATACAGAAAAGTTTATCCTTCTGTCTGGATGAGAACTGAGTTGTTATGGTTTACTACTTTTACACCATATAAAAGGCAGCCTTGAGAGGTGTCACTATCTTGCCCCATTGAAAGGAAGTTGATTGCAAAAGACATAGAATGACTACCTGTCTTGTAAAAAAAAAGGAATTAAACTTTCCTGATACCCTGTTACAGGCAAAAAATAAACCTAACTGTGAAACTTGTGCATGAATTTTTAAAGACCTGGTTCTATAAGGAGCTTTAGTCTCAACTCACATTGTCATCTCACTTTTATCTAATGCTTAAGAAAAGACACTGCCCTGAATACATAAACCCATCTGTGCAAAACCATTGAATTATGTACAGAAGGCAGGGGATGAATAAATAATTTAGCAGATTTTAAAGATGGGATCTTTTAAAAAAAGGTGAATGTTTTCCTGTCATTGAAAGGCATTCAAGCCATTGGGCTGTTGCACAAAGCTTTGGTTAATTTACTGTACCTTGCCCTCCTGGATGGTGACAACATCGGGCAAACCTCCAAGTACCCGTGCACGATCTGGAAATATAAATAAGGGTGTTTTTATTCAGTGTCTCAAAATCAACCGTATCCCAGATTCTGTTCCCCCTCTAGATCTTTCCTTTTATCTTATTTATGTACAACTTGTCTCTGATATCTGCACAAGCAAAAATTCAGCATTCTTAGCACACCATTTGGATGCTAAAAAAACATTGAATTCACAACAAAAAAAGTGTTAATAGCTGGTGTCAATCACTTACAGAGGGGAATTAAAGTACATGTGCTGTGTCCTGCAGATTTTGCCATCAATTTGGTGCTACTTTTTAATGCACATAAAAAAAAACAGGTTTTGAGAATTGGTGCTCTAACATTCCAGTGTCCTAAACTAAAGCAACAATATTTCCAAAAGCAAATGAATGACAGCTAATGAAGTGGTAGACATTAGGTTTTGGTCTAAATACAAAGACAGTCTAGGTGACAGGACTGAAATTCCACTCCTTTGTATGTATCTGGATGTAAATTGGATCAGTATCTGGTCTAGTTTT
Source organism: Cuculus canorus (assembly GCF_017976375.1). Classification (NCBI taxonomy): domain Eukaryota; kingdom Metazoa; phylum Chordata; class Aves; order Cuculiformes; family Cuculidae; genus Cuculus; species Cuculus canorus. The sequence continues at coordinate 52,167,837 of NC_071402.1, forward strand.
AATCTCAAAGTCCAGTAGGAATCTTACATAAATACAAATAAGTTGATCACATGCAGGCTCTGGTGCACTTATTCTGGAATATGGATTTTGTTCAGTGTAAGTCTTGGTGGAGTCTAGCAGAGGAAGGAAATGAGTCTACAGAATGTTTATCTCTCATCTGCTCTGTAAGAGATGTGCTCTGCAGCACAGAGATAACAATCTTAAGAGACCAGGAATAGGACTGTTATGTCAGCTAACATGCCAGTCCCTTATGAATGTTCCAGTGTTAGAAATTAAATGCCCAGGGCAAGGCTGTTATTGATGCCTTCACACTGTGTCAGCTGGCACACGTAGTGATCACTGTACATATCCAAGCCCTGCTCTATTTGGAGTCTATGTCCAGGAGGAGTTCGCTCAGATCTCTCTACGCATTTTTCTCCAACATTTCAAATGCCAGTTCTGCCCTCATTTTTATACAGGTCTGAAAGTCTTCTGCCGTGAGAGAGCTTTTTTGATGTGCTAGTTTTTTTCCCAAGTGATAGGATGAGAGGGAATGGCCTCAAGTAGAGCCAGGGAGGCTCAGATTGGACATCAGGAAAAATTCCTTCACCAAAAGGGTTATGAAGCACCAGAGCAGGCTGCCCAGGGAGGTGGTGAGTCGCCATCCCTGGAGGTATTTAAAAAATGAATAGATGAAGTGCTTAGGGATATGATCTAGTAGTGGACAGGTATGGTTTGGCTTGATGATCTCAAGGGTCTTTTCCAATCTAATGATTCTACGATTCCCTGGATTTTTCTGTCAATAGGCAGAATACCGAGCTTAATAATTCAAGTTAAATTCTAAAAACTTATTTGTTGAGTAATTAATACATACATTTGTTTTAGTTGCTATGTTGGAATTGAAACAGGCAAATGTATGAGGAGATTCAGGGATCTGTTTTTACGCAACGCAAAAGCTGCCATTGCTTTCTTACCCATTTCTGTATGTAGTGCAGAGACAGTTGACATTTTAGATAGTTCAAAACTATCCAAGCAATTTCCTCCATCTTTGAAAAAGAAGTTACTTTTGTGCATAAAACATGCATGAGAGATCTCAGCTATAAAGCTAGTTTTTAAAGAAGGCTAACTGGTAACAAGAACAGGAGCTTAGATGGGAAAAATCAACATAACTCGTAACTGTATTTTGATTAGCTGCAATGAGTACCAACGTTAAATCACTAAGAGCTTCTGGCTTCTCCTTAGTGTAAGGACAAACCCCTTTTAGGATCAGTGCATGCACATGCACCTGTATGCATGCCATCTCTTTCCCAACATGCAGCCTTCCGGGAGAGAAGAAAACCTTCATGAATGCGTTATTGCAACGAATGACAAAAAAGGACCACTTACTTTTCTCTGCAATCGCAGCTTGTCTGGAGTAGAAAGAACCAAAGAGAAGTCCAGTTTCAGTTAAGGTTTACTTAGAGTGATTGAAAAATAGCTTATCTTTTTAAACTGTCTTTAACACATTAGGACAAATAGCTCTCATCATTTGGAAATGCTGCTTTTTCTTCCTTACTCACTGTTATATAAGAGTTACTCCAAAGAAGTCACATGTAAAACTCCTACAGGCTTCTTTAGGACTAGGATTTTTTTCATAGGACATGTTTAACTCCAGATCATAACAAACAAATACTATTATTATTTTATGGCTACCATTAATGTATTTAAATGGTATAATACTTACTTTAATCTTTGGAACTCAGCAAAGGCTTCATCGAATGCTTGGTAAAGAGAAAAGTTTATTTTAAAGGTAGGTTCAGAGATAAGTCATCACAACTTTAAATTTAAAATTTAGAAATGAATTTAAAATGTAGACATCACTAAAGAAATATTAATGGATGGATGCAGGAGAGCAATAGGCTGAAATTATCATAAAATAAAGGAAGAAACCCACAAGCGGCCACCTAATTTACAGCTTAGAGCAGTGTTCTCCTGAACTGTTCTGATAGTGCACCTGTATCAGTAAATTTTTTTTAGCATGCCCTCATAATATATATTTATTTATAATATTATATAGATGTACCACTACAATTCTTCTATTTTTTCCCCACACTCTCATGGATCTTCTTGCATGCAGCCCACTTTGGAGACTACTGATTTATGAAACACAAGAACTCTGGTTTTGCCAAGTGCTTTTCACATCTGCTCAGAAGCATCACACTGATGAATACGAACGAACCAAACAGCAAACTCCTGTCTCCTTCGTAAATTCACAGTAGTGGTAGCTATCACCAAAGTGGGAGGTCAACCTCTCCACTTTGAAAGGGAAGAAATCTCTTTTCTCAGAAAGTGGAGGTAGCATAGAGAAGGAGGAATATGGAGATGATTATAAAGTTATTGCCCTTACACTGAGCTTGTAGACCCAAAGTAACGCTTTAGAGATGGGAAGAGCTGGGAATGGAAACTCAGCAGTTTGGAAGGCGTTAATCTATTCCCTAGGATCAGAGAGGTCTCTCAAAGTAAAACCATCCAACACTCAATCCAAATAATTTTAGCTGTTGCCCTAACAGTCCTCATTGTGCTGATGAAAGGGACCAGTCTTGACAGCTTTAAAGAATAAGGACCTTTATTATATCTATGAAAGAAACGCAGTAGGAAAGTAACAGAATAAACTTGTCCCTCACTTCTTCCTTTAAATATTACTTGGAAGGGAGAGATACAGAAGGCATTCAGTGCTACAGCTTGTATTTAAAACTGCCAATCAATGTCAGCAACACAAAGGATTTTGTAAGATAGCTCAGAAACTGGGCTGGCATCTTATGAAGCAAACTGCAAGCAGATATCTGGAATAGGAAAAAGCTCTTCGCAATTGATGACCCAAGGTTGAAGAAAACAAATCACACTGTCCCTGCAACACTGCCAGGCTGCTGGATATACACAGAGCCCCTACAATCCAAAAAGTAACAGGTCTGAGCAAGATTCTGCTATAGAAGCTCCTCCCCAAACACAGTGTAGTGCCCACATATAGATGATGTTAGCAGAGGGAATAGCCTACCTTGTCCAGAAAGATCTACTGTCTTTTTGTGTGCTGTTTTACCATCAAAGAGTTCCATTATATATTTTCCTTTGTCCTGTGGAGTTGGCTCATTGATCTGCAACCAGATCTGCTCCCCAGTGACACCAGTCTTCACTCGGTCTGTAAACCTAATCTGAGTATCGCTGAAAAATACACAGCAATGTTATCCTTTTGTTTTACTGGAGTGTAAATGAGATTTGTTCATCACGAGCCACTGAGTATGTCTTCTGTTACTAACTGATTTCCAAGGTGCTGTGGTATGCCCCCATACTTTGAAACTTTTGAGGTAAAATTCTTAATAGAGCTGTGGACCAACAAGGCAGAACTGACACAACAGTCTTTCCCTGTTCAAGTCTAGCTCTCCTCAAAGCTTACAGTAAAAGTACACATCTTAGTGTATGACCTGAGCCATAGAAGAGTTATACAGATTTAAAACCCAGATCTCTGAACGGTAATCCATGCATCTTCAAATGTTCATGTACTCCTTTTAGCATAAGATTATTTCTTCTTGGGCAAAACAAAACTATATAGGGCAGTACCTACAAATCCCCCACACTTCTGTCCAAAATGGGTTTTGCCTCATTGAAGTGTTTTCTGACACTTTGCTGTGCTTTGGCATTTACAATTAAACATACTTTGACAGAAGTATATCTTCTTCCACAAAAAAATATCAATTTCTCAGCTTCCTATCTAGGCACTTAATTGCCTTGGATGAGGCAAAAGATAGCAGTCAAATAAGGTACTCATTTTCTTTTTGTCTTTAAATTGATAACTTTGAATATACTAGAGGGTCAAAGAACATTTTTAGTAGATTAATTTGATGTGTGTCAAGATTAAATTACCTTCTAAAAATTAAATAGAGAAAGGAGAGAGAGAAAAAAGAGAGAGAGAAATACAGGATACTTTATGTTCACTTCCATTTTGGAAATGCTTAGGACTCCTGGTGATACCAGGCTGAAATGAGTGCTGAGAAACAGGAAAACCTCAAACTGCTTTCATTTTTCTGACAGTGTTGCTGGTTAGCATCAGTGTTAGTAATTACAGCCAGACAGCTACAGCACATCCTGTGCCTTGTTTACATGAGTTTTACTGAGAGATCAGTAATTCAAATTCCATCCTAAAGACTAACTACTACCATGTCCACAGGAAGTGAAGCACCAAGAATAGTAATGACAGATTTGAAGTGATTCAAATCTATTATTACTATTAAATAAAATTAAGTTGTTTACTTCTTTGGGTTTTCCAGTACATGTTGTTTGTGCTGGCTCAGAATTCAAAGCTGTCTCATGGATTTTGATGTGTAAATCCCATTAATTTTACGGAAGGCTGAGCATTCACATTCTTTTTAAAAATCTCAGTTCTTCTGTCTGTCTTAGGTTTGTAACGCTTACAGGAAGGACATCTGATTTTCCTGCCCTAGGCACATGCTGAAACTTGCTTTGCCTCCTAAACACAAACCCGTGCTTTAAGAGGACATGCCCACTCGTCCCAGTTCACATGAGTTGCAGCTTGCAGACAAGTAGACCTTCAGGCTAGGTATCTCTGAACTGTGGTACTGTCCTCTTTTAAACCTTATCAGTCTCAGGTTATATTTGCATCACTGCTTAAAACTGACTCAGGGAAAGATGCAACTCCCATTGGGGAGGTGGGAAGTGTTCTGAGGCAACCTGGCCCTGACAGCATCCCATGACACAAGACCATATGTCTCACAAGGGAAACACCAGGAGGGCCCTGCATTACCAACATCCATCTCTTATACTGGTTTCACATGGGTGTAATTCACTGAAACTACCTCATATGAGAGAAAGACTCATGAGAGACGAGAAGAAACCTGGGATCTTGTCTCTCTCATATATCCAAGTTCCCTCTGAGTCTATGAAAATAAAATTGCACTGTCTTTTGCTAAGCTTTTGCATACTTACTTGTGCACCCAACCTACTCTCAGATCTTCAACGTAATAATTAACATAGGAGTACAGTCTGATACCCTCAGCTGTGCTCTGGATTTTCAGGTCTGTTGCAGATAAAGCTGAAAGAAGAGCACATGGTTTTATGCAGCCATTCATTGTCACAATGAGTTATTCATTCGAAAAGAGAATTAAGTGCTTACCAATCTTTCTGCATACTTCATTCATCAGATCTGCGAAAGCTGTGGAAATAAAATCCAGAGACTAAGACTCTGTCTGCAGCTCAAGCACAGTCAATAATAGGACAAGTACTGGCTCTGAAATATTCTCCCCACTAGGTTTGAAAAATAAATCAGACCTACTTTATAAAGCATATTAGAAATCTAAGTAATGCAGAAGTATATCCTGTTTTTCCATGATTATCACAATTTGTATAACAGCAGCCTTGGTGAATACTGCTACAGCTGAACAAAACTGTATTATCTTTTTTTTTTCGCCCACAAATGACACTATTCAGTTGGAATCCTAACCCATCTATATACATTGCAATGGATAAGTTTTTCTCCATTTGCTTGGAAACGTAAGTGACATTTTAAAAATACAGTAATCAAAATGAGTGGAAAGGCCCCTAAATAAATGAATCGCTGAACATAATAAAAATGTGAAATATTTTAAAATTATCTAGTTATATAATTTCTTTCTATACTCATTGACTTACATTTCTGAAGGCCCTCTGAGGAAACCTGTTATCATTTTGCTCAGCATTAGTCATCATATTCTCCCAAATTTGTACAGAATGCAGATGCAAAAAGCTGTATTTAATATTAGTTGAACTGAAAAATCTCAAGTTTTGTAATGAGAAGATCTTATACACGGGAGGAGAAAAGCCACAGGAAGGTGACACACCCAGTTGTCTGTATTACCCCAAACCCACTTGCAGGCGAGCAGTCAGGCTGTCAGTTGGTGTGGCTGACAGCATGCAGAAAGTGGCTCTGACCTGTGTCATTAAGCTTTAGCTCACTGGAGTCCTTTCCTCTGTCATCCTTCAGTATGACTTCATAAGTGCCAGCATCTTTCTTAGAAAACTGCAATATTGTAACAATAAAATCAGTTTTCAGAACAGTTAATGTAGAAAAATCTAGATTTTACTACTCAATCATAGAATAGAATCATAGAATACTTTGGGTTAGAAGGGACCTTAAAGATCATCCAGTTCCAACCCCCTGCCATGGGCAGGGACACATCCCACTAGATCAGGCTGCTCAAAGCCCCATCCAACCTGGCCTTGAACACCTCCAGGGATGGGGCATCCACAACTTCCCTGGGCAACCTGTGCTGGTGCCTCACCACCCTCATAGTGAAGAAATTCCTCCTTATGTCTAGTCTAAATCTGCCCCTCTCCAGTTTATACCCATTGCCTCTATTCCTGTAACTACAAAAATTTGTAAACAGCCTCTCCCCACCTTTCCTGTAGCCCCTTCAGGTACTGGAAGGTCACTATAAGATCTCCTCAGAGCCTTCTCTTCTCCAGGCTGAACAACCTCAATCCAGCTGATGTTCTGTCCCTGTCCCCAGGGATGTGCCTGATGCCTGGGGCTGGGTCTGCCCCAATGTCCCCCCCACTGGTTGGCCTTCTCCTGGCTGGGGCAGTGGGACAGTCTTTGGCTGGGAGGTCCTGCAGCTGTGGAGGAGTCTATGGCCCCAGGGTTCCCTGACACTTCTTCCTTTCCTCAGCCAAAGAACCAAGATAAAAGAGATGAAGTGGTGACTGCAGGTCACCCCACCCCACCCCACCGCCCCCCTCGGTCTTCAGCAAGGCTGGGTAGGGACCAGACCTCTCTGGTGACTCTGCATGGGTGGTCCTCTGAACAACAAGCACTTTCCAAATGCCATTCAAAATATAAATGTGGTCTCATTCTGTTGTTAAACAGACATGCAAAGGAAGCGACAAGCTTATTATCTTTTCTGTCGTCATTTCCTGAAAGTCTGAATGAGCAGTTATAGATAGACATTTGCTTTAGCTAAAACACAGGCGCCTCATGAGTTTTTCCATTCTTAAAACCCATTTCCTTTTTTGATTGTTTGGCTGAGCTATCAGATTAGAAAGTATCGTTCATCTGAATTCTTAGCACTAACTTCAGCTGGGGGCTAACAAGGACAGTCACTCACCTCGGATATCAGCAGAGTACACACACCATCTTTAAAGTCATGTTCTTCATCTACCATTATCTGCCTGTCGTCTTTGTACCATACAATGTGTGTTTCCTTCTTAATATTAGCCACCTAAAATGGATGAAAACCACATCACAATTATTGTCTTCATTCAAGCAGGGGAAGATAGTGTTCCACGTGTTAGTCTGTTAAATAAAAGAGCAGCAACCTTTAAAACTTGATCGCAGTGAATTATTGCAGGTCTCCATTTTAAAATGAGGGATGCAAGAGGGAATATAACAGGGATGAAAACAGAGAGAGAAAGGGACTGCCAGTAGCTTCAAGGAGCCCAGGGAACCACTCGGTTCTGTTCAGGTGATTTCTACAAACATGAACTGGCCAAAAACGGGAAAGTCTCAGGATTCACAAAGACTTGTCATCCCTGTTCAGGTGGCTTTTCCTGGGTGGATGGCTGACAGAGCTGAACTAAAAAGTTCAAGGTGTTTTCTAAGGTATTTTGTTACACGCAATGAGCAGTCACCCCAGCATGATTAGTCTTCAGAGGCTCTTTTGCTATCCAATATGCAGTTCTGAGTACACAAAGGGCATGTCTTTAGTTCCTTCCTATGCTCACTGTCTAAGTAGTCATAGGTCAAAGTGCTTTGAACATTGTACTCAATGTTTTCTTTGCTCCTTACCTTACATTTCAACATCACGTTACACTCATCAGTAACTTCCCATCCCAGTTTATCCACAAAATGAGGGCCTGTTTAAAATTACAGATATATTTTTAAGGATCGCATAAATGGTATTCATGATACAAAACCAAAGACAGATGTATTTTTCATGACAAAATTACTGATAAATTTTAGTGTTGCTTCCTTTTCCCTATTTCCCCTTCAAAAGCTAAGCAACTATATAACAGAATAAAAGCATTTATTTCAAATGAACATATGTAAATATAAACAAGCTTTTATACTTAACAAGCTAACGCATATGTGATTCTTGTAAATATCCATATTATCACCTTGTTTCCTGTGCCATTCTTTTCTCTGGAAGTCTGCTTCATCCTGCAGCTTCTTGAATACTAGGAATTAAAACCAGCAAGAAATATTGAGGTTAAACATTAAGTACCATTTATGTGGTACTGAATGTCACTATAACAGTTAGGTGCAACTCTGTGTCTTGGAGGTCAATGAGAATCCTGCCATAGCGACAGGTTTTCACTGAACATTTTGAAGTGTCAGAAGCTAATTAGAGCCAACCCAACATTCCTAGCTGCTTGCAGTCATTAGGATTTTAATTTGTCATGTCTGATGAAGCGTAATTCCCAATCATGCAGCTACTTTCCACTCTTGGTAGGAAGGCAAATGAGCAGCAGCACAATCAGCAAGCTGCTCGAGCTCTAAGAGTTTTAGCTACTTGTTCCCACCTGAATGGTCTTTGTACATGGGAAATTTTTATTCCATCCATAGAAAATTAAACCATAACAGACTGCAATATTTTACATGTCTATAAAAATTCCCCTTCCTTCCAGCATTTTAAAAAAAATCACACACCTGCCCTGTCCTATATGAGGCAGGCAAGAACTGTGACATGAAAAAAACCATCTATTGGTACTGAAAACAGTGGAAAGTGAAGACAACAACTGGGGTAGCCTCAGTATAATTTTCCCAGCCACTGTGCAACGTAGATCATCTTACCATCACCAATGAGGACAAGGCTGGATTGATTGGTTGCTTTTCCATCCTGCAGTTGGAAAGTGTAAGTCCCTTCATCTTTGTCCTCAAGTTTATCCATAATCATTTCAACAAGGCCGGTCTTCTGGTCCACCTTCATTTTATATTTCTTCAGGAATGGAAAGTAAAGCAACAGTTAATGGACATCAGAGTCAGAAAATATTTGTCAAATGTTATATCGTCTCTTTAGGTTAAATTTTGTTTTCTTTATTCAGATTCACATTATCTTGAGCTCCAGCTCTAAATGTAAAGACAAATAAATAAGAAATCTATTAAAGGTGAAGTCTGTTTACTGATGCTATACAAACATGTTACATTCCTGTTGTATGGCAACTACTGTGTTCTTCATTAGAGAGGTTTAGATTTGCATCTCTCCAGAATAACTCTTTTTTTAAGGATGATTATACTTTTATAAGGTTTTGCGTAGAATGCTCCATCTGTACCTTCTACCTAATATCAATGTTGCAACAAAAGCATGCCACGTCATGGTTTTGAGAGCAACTAGTTCTGCTGTTGGAAACAATCACTTGAGAATTTTTCCTTGGTATAATAAACTCCTCCAAAAGAGCAAAGGGAAGTGACAACTGAGCACAGGGGTATGCTAGTGCCATAGATGAAGGAGAAAGGATGAATCTGGGCTACTGCAGTGATTCCTTGAGGACCACAGTAATTGCTTACCTGGACTACCTTATTGCAAGAACTCCTATGGTCCCCACCAGTTAACAGAACATGTGGTAGTCACAAAGGTGGCAGGAAGTAATTTAACTCCATTTTGTAAACTGCATCCAGGAGAATTCAGCTGCAGCTCAGAACTATGGACAAAATCTTTGTAATGATGCTTTCAATGACATATGTTATTTCCCATGAAAATGCATTAGTATCAAACACTAGTTGGAAGCGTATTGGAGACGGAGACATTGATACTCATTAAATTTCAAACACGTGTAAGCAATAAAAAGGTTTACCTCTCCATTGAAAATCTCTTTATCATTAAACACAAAGTTGGCTTTTGCATTGCCAGACAGTTTTTCAGCTTGCAACCAGAATCTCACTTCTCCTTTTTCCAAAATTTCCACTGCCAACTCAGAGGCAAGTGGGACAGCTACAAAGAAGAAAGAGAAGAGTGAAGCATATACTTTGCCTGTACCCCAACAACTGTTTTCTTCTGTAATCAGAAAGCCATTTCTTCCTTACGTATTCAGATACTGTATGCAAAGTAGCTAGCTTATGGTAGCTCTTCATCATATAAACAGAATGCCTCTCTACCTCACACACACAGGACGACAGACAAGATTTAATCTTTTGATCCTTCAATCACTAGATCTGTACAGACCGGATTTGAGTTATGGTGGTGCCCTCCATTCTAACACAAAGCTAAATCTATTTCAAAAGTTGAATTGCAAGTATTTCTGTGGTATAATGTGAGTCTGTATGGTTCATATTTAATGAGTTGCTTAACAATACTACTGTAAGACAGTGAAATCACGGATATCACAAAGGTATGAGATGTTTGTGGAGGTGATAAAAACACCATCCTAAGCAGAAAGAAGAATGTTCATATTGTCATGTGTTACAGGAAAGAGGGAGGGAATTAATCTCAGCAGGAAATTTCTGCATATGTAGATCATTAAAGCTGAATTTACTATAGTTGCCTGCTTTGTTAACCTTAAACCTCAAGCATGAAGCCAGATCTGAAAGTCAGCTGCTGAACTGCAGGTTGGGAGATTTTTGTAAGCACCTTGTTCCTTTGCTGGGTGGAACCTCCATCTCCCAGAATTCAGTAAGTATTACAACATACCCACAATATCTCCAATACATTTCATTTGCCTATGAATAAAGGAAATCCCTCACATATAGATGAATTCTTCATATTAGCTGGGAAAAAAAACATGTGAACAGTACCACAGGTAGTTTTAGCCTTTTTTTTTGCTGTTGGTTTTCCTTGTTCTTGTTAGCAAAAGTTCTCAGCTTACTTTCACTGTATTTTTTTTTGTTAAAATATCTTTACCAGCAACATTAAACATGAGCATTTAGACTCTGATTTTGGGAGATATTGGTCATTGTATTGGCTTCCATCATTTTTAGCTGTCTTAGAGGGTGCTCAGATACGTACTCTGAGGAGCACATGTGCAGTGTGTGAACTGTACCCCAATCTCCACTTTCACAGCAGTGTGCTGTGCATTGCAAGGGTGTAACATGGAACAGCTGAGGACAGCGTATAAACACATTGCAAAATTCTTGATGATGTAGTCTGGTGATAGAGTGAAGATACACTTCCCTCCAGGCAGATCCCAAGACAGCGTTGTTTTTCCCTTCCAACTGAAAACTATCCTCTCCTCTCCTCTCCTCTCCTCTCCTCTCCTCTCCTCTCCTCTCCTCTCCTCTCCTCTCCTCTCCTCTCCTCTCCTCTCCTCTCCTCTCCTCTCCTCTCCTCTCCTCTCCTCTCCTCTCCTCTCCTCTCCTCTCCTCTCCTCTCCTCTCCTCTCCTCTCCTCTCCTCTCCTCTCCTCTCCTCTCCTCTCCTCTCCTCTCCTCTCCTCTCCTCTCCTCTCCTCTCCTCTCCTCTCCTCTCCTCTCCTCTCCTCTCCTCTCCTCTCCTCTCCTCTCCTCTCCTCTCCTCTCCTCTCCTCTCCTCTCCTCTCCTCTCTCTCCTCTCCTCTCCTCTCCTCTCCTCTCCTCTATGCTACTCGGTGTATGCAAAGGTCCAGCTACAGAAGGAAAGGATTGGGACTGAGGTAGTGTCCAATCTCTCTCATCTTTCTGTATGCACTGTCCTAAATGGTTGGGGTGCCTTCTGGAGCAGAGCTACCATCCCAATGACTGCCAAACTAAGTCAGGGGATGAGGACCTCTCGTGTCTTTTCCTACACTCACCCTTTCCCTGCACCTACAACCTCCCAAACCTGCGTATCTGCCTTTGGTGCCTGAGCAGCACAGGGCCTGTCTCTTGTGAAAATAAGGCTTCTGAGAGGTGAGGCAAGAATCACAGGATAAAAGGGAATTATGAAACAGACACAGGCTTAACCAAAGAGAGTAAAGCAGAGTAAAGCCTGAAGCCTGGAGGGATGGTGTTAGCACAAGGGAGCAGGGCAAAGAACAACTCCACAGGAGTGTGCCTCAGCAGTGCACGTGGTCCACGTGAAGCTTCCTCACCCAGCGCATCACCTCGCTTCTAAGAAACAAAAGGAATCTCAGGTCTCATGCAATTTCTCAAAACAAAGCATCTGAAATTCTACAGGAGCCAGTGGAAGCAAGAGAGGGAGGGCGTGAACAGACATCAGGCTGCACTGCTTTTGTCTCACTGTCAGCAATTTTAAACTCCCACTTGATTTGCATGTAATTAACTATGAATATCTTAGTCTAATATGGAAGAGAGGAAAGTATCTTAGAAGCTGTTTAGTAAAGGGTTGAAAGGATGCAAAAAGATTCTGTTTTGGGAAAAGTCTGTTCACTCCCCAGCCCAAAGGAACTGGGCAGATCTGTGATACAGAAAAGTCTTATTTTAAAATATTTCTATAAGCACCAACTGACAGCTACTTTAGGCATTTTCCAGCCATTGCGCTTACAAGGTTTTACACCCTATTTGTATAGCATCACAAATTACCACAATCACTTGACAAGGAGTCCTCGGGCAGTTGCTAAATGGAAGAGCTGGACAAATCTATTTTAGTAACACAAATACAGTATTGCAGCCATACGTAGTTGCATTCTGTAAGGCCACATTATTCAAGCAACCCATTTTCCCAAGGAGTTACTGGCTGCAGATGTTTCTAAGCAGAAGTTACAATTAAATGCAGTTCAGAACAACAAACAAAGCAACATGCAAGCGCTTATGTTTAATCAGCTATGCCTAGCAACTAGAACAGAATAGAATATTTTTTTAGAGAATATGAGTAATCGTCAAAGAGAATATCTGGAGATATTACTGAAGTTTTGTGCGTGCCCATAGGAGTTTTTCTAGCCTCACACTCAAAACAAGCTGCATATTAACCCTTATTTGTAAGATTTTTGGTGATGTTGGCAGGGTCTAGAGAGGCCAAATCAAGTAAGACAGTTTCCTCCTTGAGGATACATTCTTCAGTGATCTCCCTTTTTGCCTGTGTCTTCTAGGAGTTTGTGCACAGCTAGAAGTGTATGGTTACCTGACATGTAAATGAAACGGTCTGTGTCCCGAGGAGGTTATTTTGTGACATTAGTTATGAACACAGAGGGTGGAAGAGCACTAAGAAGAGAAGGACTGGGGCAAGTATGGATGTACAATGACAGGAAGGTTTTGTGATGACTATCTTTCAGCATGAAGATACAATTAACACAAAACAACCGGGAGGAGCAGGAGTAAATAAAGGGATGGTTGGGTTCTCATTAAGCTGTCAAAGGGTGATATGATGTGTTGAGAAGAGTAGAGCTGATATGGAAATAAACACAGAAGGAAATGAGAAGAGAGATGATGTGAGCAAAAAAGGCAAGCCATTTCTGTAGCCAGGCTTTGACTGAGCTGAGATGCACAATGTGAGCTGAGCTGGCAGAGGTACAAGCAGTGCATGCACAAAGTTGAAAGTGTTAGAACATAGGCAAGATTTTTATTGCCTGGAATGAAGAAGAAGAAAATGTAATGGGAAAAGATGAGACAAAGTTTAGGTCTTGTCTTGTTGTACGTAACAGAATGCATTATACTATCCAATTTATTATTTTTGTGCAATTATTGAAGTTACATTCTAATGAAAATAACCAAGTTATCCTACTACCCCAGGACATCGCAAAGGTATGGGAGGCCTTTGGAGCTGACAAAAATACCATCCCAAGCAGAAGGAAGGATGTTCACAGTGTCAAGTGTTACAGAGAAGAGGAAGGGAATGAATTTCAGCAGAAAAAATCTGTATTACATTACATTACAGATGAATTTAGTACAGCCGCCTGCTTTTTTAACCTTATATTTAACTTATGCTTACTTCAGTTGGAGTAAGTTAGAGAATTTTTCAAATTGAGGTTTTCAAATCATATTAGGTATCTTAAGTAAGTATAAAGGCTGTTCTGGAGAAAAAACAAAGCCAATGGGATACTTATTTTTCAACTGTAATATTGACTTATCGTATGCTCAGACCAATAGCCTGAAATAGATCAGGAAGAACACCAGTAATACACAAATCTACTGGAAGGAGGGGATGAAGGAATCTTAAAATTTCAATTCAAAACTACTTCCACTTTAAAATACTATAGTGACTTCCCTATCTGATGGCAGGAGTTACAGACGTGTTTGGTTCACTTACTTGGGAATTTGCGTTCGTGGCTCAGAGCAAGTAGGCGTTTCATTTCTGCAAAAGAAATAAAAGAAATAATATAAGGTGTGCATGCCTTATGGATCTGAGAGACACAGCAGCAGGGAAAAACAGATGTGAAAACAAAACAGGTATGCTTAATAGACATTGTGTCTACCTTCCTCATCAATTGTGTGGCTTGATGAAACCCCATCAGTGTCTGTGACAATACAAGAGTAAATTCCCAAATCATCTTCTCCAAGATCCTTAAAGGTAGCTTTTGACCTTTAGGGGAAAAACATACATTTTGATGAAAAGAATAGACCAGTCTGAACCAAACCTTTCCTTTATGTCTGTAATATGAGATAAAAATAGTCTTGTGTTAGCTTTTGCTCTTATTGAACAGGCAAATGCAGGGCTCTGGCCAGTATAAACCACAGCAGATCCATACATGGTACCACATGTGGTACAAATGGAGATGGCACGAATGCCATAAGATCGATAGTGCTAAAAGAACTGGAGATGACTAACTCAAGCATGCTTAAAAACATGTTGTAAAGTCTTTGATGAGCATGAACAGATACTGTCAGTACAGGGTGATTGCATTTTCACATGCTACACCAACACTATGGCAAGCCACTGTTTGTTTCTATATGGCTTCTATAACAAAAAGAGCATTTCACATTTCATCCTTTCTGTTGAAAGCCTGAAGAAACAGAGTAGGTTTGCAGAGCGCAACAGACATTACTAAATCAGGCCATGGTGACACCTTCAGAAGGTTCCTGCTTACTCCAGCATCCCTGAAGATTGCAACAGTGTTACATGGTAAAAGCATTTTGCAAGCAGCAGGATAATTTTATCCTTTGGAGATTTAAAATAGGAATAATAATCATAATTTGCCTTCAGTAGCCGACTACAAGCTGGCAGAGCCCAGATTTTCTCCCCTACGCCCAAACATAACTCAGTTGCCTAAATAGGAGGCCTGACTCCTGCAATTTTCACTGCATATGGGCTTGCTGGAGAACACCATGCTCACAAAGTAGCCTTCCAGTAAAAGAGGCAGATGTAACTCTTACTGAAGTCATACATGGAAAAGGTTGGATTTCTGTGATCAGCCTACATCTCTAAAGCATGGAAGTGTTGCTACCCCTGATGGTTCTTACTTTCCGCCTTTGGTATCAATGTTCAGTCGAGAGTCATCCTCAATTGGTTCATAGTTCTTGGACCAAACAAACTTAGAGTTTGGAGATATCTGATCACATTCAAAGTTCAATGAAATGACTCCGTTGTCATCTACATCAACCACCACTTCCTTGGTTCCTGAAAGACCAGAACAAGGTAATTCCACTTGCCCAGAGAAGCCAGCAAATACATTCATATAGATATCATTCATAGGGTAGATTAAGATTATCCTTTCTGTTTTCTCAGTCATGACGTAAATTGCTGCAAACATTGGCATCCTCAGTCTTTGATTCACAAATACAGTTCTTATTCTAATCCATAAAAGTAAGGAACAGATTAAAGTGTATCATAAGTCAACTGATTTATTTGAGCAAGTCTAAGCGCACATCAGAGTTATGATATTTGTTCTGGAAAAATCTGAAAGTGGCAAAAAAGAAAGCAAGCCTCTAAATCCACTAAGCGCTTGAAATATTAAATAGCAGTATTTTCCGTGGTAAGGGGTAGTAAGAGCTTTCATTATGCAGCATGAATTTCTTCCTTCTTAATAAATGAAGAGCTCTAAAGGGAATACTGTGTGCAAATGGTGGTGTTTGAAGAGGTAGAAGAGGAAACAACCGAGTTGCCCCATCAGAACCCACTTGTGCAACTGAGGCACATTTTCAGTGACTCTGGCTTCACTCTGGGAGGTTGTTTTAATTGCTGTGCTTGGCATCCGGCCCTGCTGCCGTCTGCAGAATTAATCCAGGGCCCACAAAGGGAGTGAATATTTGCAATTAAATGCTTAAGTTGCCCACCCTGTTTTGCCAGTACCTACAGTCCTTGAGCTGGATCAGGTGACCCAGTTTGTCCTTTAAAAGACCCCAGGGGTGAAACCCAGATCAGAAACCTGAAGGCTCCTCTATCCTGCCCCCTCACGCCCTGTAAAGGATTTGAGCAGCTTGGCAGTCTCACCATCTATGGCATTAACTTTCATTTCAACAACTTGTCTGAGAATGTCAGGGAGAGTGCATGCACTGAAAGGTGCTGGAGAACATCCAGCCTCCTTTTCTGAAGAGCTCTGAGCTTGATTTCGTGTCTGAATAGAACACTCATATTACTTAGCTTAAGACAATTCTGGGCTGCCCAGAATGCTAATGACACGCTTTCTCCACAAAGTATTGTACCTTGAAGACAAGAGCCTTATTCCTGACATTGAGATTAAATGCTTTAGTTCCAGCATAATTCTTAATGAGCCTCAAGTATACAAGGAGATTTCTGTGTTTCATCATCCTAATACTGTACACGTCCTCTCCAGCACTGTGAGTAGATCCTGTAAGGACAATGTGTACACACAGCTTGCTTGGTCTCTACAATTTGTCATAACCATTGAATGAAAGATAAGATTAATATTCCCATTTTGGTACTGTTATTTACCAGCCCTTGCAGTAATGGTGCATATTAAGTACCAATATGTGATAAATGATGTCTTATGGTCTAGAAATATTTTACTAGGCAGCAGCCTATCTGCAACTTTTTTTATAATTTCATTTATTACATGCAAATTCATCACTTAACATTTCATTCGTGCTTAGTTTCCTGTAGATCATTAGCATACGAATTTTTGATGGCAGCTTGTGTGCAAAGAATTACAGCCAGAAGGTCCATTTCAAGGACAGAATCTTTTATATTTGTTTCAAAGTATTCTCATTATGATAACATTTATTTCCAGAAGTGATGATGGCATTTACCTCTAATATGACCTCTATAATTAAAAAAACCCCTAGCTTTTTAAATTACTGACCAGAGGATTCCATCTGTCCTACAAAGTGGAACCAAAGACGCTGCCATAGTAGTAGCAGTCTTAATTTTCCTCTTATAGATAGTTTGGTGGTTTCAACATAAATTTTAAAGGCATCATAAGAAATAGAATACTTAGATGTCATATCAAATCTCCATTTAACTGAGTGTTTTATTGAATTGAAGGGAACGACATGAAGGTAAAGCAGGCAGCTTCAAAATACTAGCGTTAATGGCATGATCTTAAACACAGCTAATCAGAAAAGTTGAATGGGACAGGGTTTCATTAATTTCTGAGGTTCAAGCCCTTCTCAAGTGACTGATGCAGGATCAGAATCCAAGTTTTCTTTGCACCAACATGCATAAGTACCAACAGTAGCAAAGGGGAAGAACCACAGTCTGCTCTTGGATTTCCTCTGCTTGTTGTGAAACCCACACACACCAGAGTTCTTTTGTCTAAAGACAAAGTTAGAGCTCAAAATTAGCATGGTTTGTATTTATTTTGGGGGGTTAGGGTTGTAATTTAATTTTTAAAAGATAACTGTAAAAATTAAATATGGTTTTCAAATAAAAGAAGGTGGATGGAAAGTATCACATCATTATATTTACATGTCACCCAATAAAGAAAATTGGCGCCTCTTATAGCAAATATTTTAATTCAGGATATTATTTACTCACATTTTCTGTTAGAAAGCTCAGTTGTCTGGCAATTTTGTACATTTGCCAAAAGCAACATTCCAGCAGGAATTGTTTAGAGAGACCTGATGATACTTTTTCTTCATCAAAATTGTTAACAAAGGCAGCATTAATTGGTCAAGACCAAAAGATTTGTGATAATTCTAAAAAATGTTACGTTCTGAAGATTTCTGTGGTTTGAGTGAGAAAGGTGGGAGCCTGCCCAAGAGACTGTTGTCTGAAATAATTTTTTTTAATAAGCCTTTTGTCCCTTCTTAACACTTCTAAGAAGCTTAGTTTGGTGGATGCCTTATCTGTAAATCTCAGCTCAAAATATGGGTCAACCAGATTTGTAAAAGTAAATCATTTTCAGGTTCCCAGAGATTTTTCTGGGCCAAACATTGGCTTTCCTCTGGTCCCTCAGACATTACACCTCTGAACCCAAGCCTCGCTGGCAACAGGGCCATAATCCAGCTTCCTCTCTAACAGTGAGATCTGCAAACCAGATATTCTACTTACGCTCATATTGCCGGGTGGGGCATGCACCCTGCTTGAGTGAACATTGAAAACACTGTACAAATTTTCTTTGTCATAACGATCATCTTCACAAGAGTTTACACTCAAATTTTTTTTTAATCGTAATGGCGAGACCCATCCTTTATTTAGTACACTTGAAGGCTGTTACCAAAGCAAGTTTTTATCAAAAGTCTGAAAGATAGATATTAACCCTCAAACAAAAGGTATTAGTAAAGCCAAAAGTTTAGTACTGATATTGGTTTAGGTCTCTTTCTAGAAGTGGTTGCTGTATATAAGATGTTTTCAGAAATAAGTTTCTAAGTTTTGCCTTGCTCCACTTGCAGGTATTGGAAATAGCCCTAGAGCTTCAGTGGCTTATAGATCTGAAATTATGGCTACTGTATTTTTGAAAGATCCTGTCCCAGCTCATCTTACTCACATACCTATCCTTTTTTTTTCTTCATATCCCAATCTTACACCCTCTCAACTTACCACTTACTCCTTCCAGTCCTGTCTTCCCACCCTAGCCTCACTAGCAATTGCTCCAGTCTCTCCACTCTAAGTGTTCTAGTTCTTTTACATCCTCAGCTTCAGCCCCCCATTTTCAGACTTTCTTGACTTACGGACTCACTGAGAGCTAACTCAAGGCTTCTTAGGATTTTTACCATCCTGGGCATAAGGACAAGGCATTCATGGGAGCTGAGCCAGTGCTGCTGCGGGAGTGGGAGAAGTAAAATGGACCTACGAGTCAGAAACAGGGAAAGGATCCCGGGAAAATGCTGGGGTTGGAAAGGAAACTGATTATTGCCAGAGGCATCTGCTCAATGCCTCACAGTTGATACCATCCCAAATAAACCCTGACTATTTCTCCAAGAAGGAGCAGAAAACAATCGCTACTTGTTCTCCCTGTGCCCAGCTGCCCCAGGCCCCTGGCACTGCTCTGCCTGCCCACTGCCTGCTCTGCCTGTTTTCAATCCTGCTCTTTTAGGGCTCTTAGAAACCTTCCCAGGTGGGATCAGATACGGTAGTCTGTGGGAAAAGGAAGAGAACTTGTGAGAGGAAAATATGGTGTATGGTGGATCCAGGTTGCGTTGTACTCCTGAATCTTGTTACATCATACTAACTGTATACTAGATTTGGTCAAAATATCTGGGAGTTTCTTCTTCCACCTTGTAGGATGCTCCACTTCTATAAAAAGTCTATAGCTGAGTAAACCATAAGCCTGTGCTTGTGTTTTCTGTTAGGGTCAAAAAGGTGTTGACTCTGATCAAAATCACCTAAGCTACCTGTTTAGCTAAATAAAACTCATGGGTTTTCTGAAGATCCAGGTACACAGATTCTGCCTCTGCACTGGTTCCGATGTTTCTTGCTAGCATTGTAGACACGATAAAGCCAGCTTTCCAGGATGAACCCAGCAAAGAGTTGCACTTGAATTCCTACCGAAGGTGGTCTCCAAACAGGCTTCATTACATTTTAAGCTAAAAGAAAAGCTTTCCTTAGGCACAATACATAAGTTAAAGTAAGGAAAGAGACAAAACATGGACATATGGTTTACTATAGAAGGGGCAAAATGTACATCCGGAGATTTGGTTGAGCTGATCTTAGTGGGTCTTCCGCTTATGCATTTATCTATAGATATATTGTACAACTGTATTGTGTTTCTATATTTCTGAACCTGTATTTATAGTAAGACAATCTGTTCTGACCTTAAAATATACCAGATAAGGAACTGAGATACGACCTTCAACACATTTCCTGCTTAGTAAAAACAGTTTGACTTGAGAAGGGTCAGATATTTTACATGTGGCCTTTATGTAAACACACTGCACAAACAAGAACCTGTTTTAATGTGACAAAAGACAGAAAGTATTTCCAACAAACCTGGTCGTGTTTCAGCTATGACAGGATCTGTGACATCTGATGGTTTCCCAACACCAGCCTGGTTTGCTGCTCGCACACGAAACACATAGCTCACACCTTCTTTTAGGTCACCTATCTGGAGGAAGCAAATATACATACAAGCATGATGTGTTACAAAACACTGATTTTAATTTCACATTTCTTACAGTTTCAGCCTGGATGCTTGACAATTATATTTCCTTTCTTTTTGTTTTGCTGCTTTTCCAGCTGACAAATATTCCTCCCGTGTGTTTTTTGTTGTTTTATATTTTTTCCTGATTCCAGAGTGACATGACTGATCTGTTTATCTTTCTCCTCCCTTGTATGCATAGCTAACTTTTAGGCAGCATCATTATTGTCATTGATTTCTTTGCAAAAGGAGCATTGTTATTGGAAAAGGGTGTTTTTAAGTCATGTAGGTTGACCTCTGAAACAGCTTAGTCTTTGACTGCAGTAAATTCTGGCTTTTAAAAATGAAATTATGAGGGTAATAAGTGCCAGCCACACCTACTTAGAAACAGGAGGGCATTTAACTGTACAGATTTAACTGTAGTGAGTTGAGGAGTCATACTGACATTATAACATCTGTAAATATTCCTTTTAAACATAAATGAAAGGATCACACTTAAAAGTGAGTTGTTTTTAAAATATTCTGAAAAACATACAAATAGCAAACCTACTTAAGACATATCTCTAGAATGGAGATACAGCCAATCCCTTATTTAGAAGTCATTCCACAAAATGATATAGCACGATAGTGCAAAAAAGCTAGGGTTTATTTGCTGTGAAATGTGAGGAGAGGTTACTTTGTATTAGAAAGAATCACCTGCCACATTATCACATCTATTTTTGTGCCATCTGTTTTTGTGCAGTGGTACCTATCTTGCTGTTTGAGCTAGAAAATCCTAGAGTTGCCTCCTGCATCATAAGAATGGTATTTTATTTTAGTAGTGCTTTATTTTATTTTCAATCTTGTCATACCAGATTGTCTTCTGAATTACTGTCTTGTCTGACTACACAGGCATTACACATGTATATCCTCAGCACAACATAAACTACTATGTATTTCGTTAGATGGAACCATGATCAGTACAGGATGATGCTGTCGAAGACCAGCTTCCTCAAGATCACCTTTTTATATCAGTATTAGAATCTTAAGCTATTTACCTTCAAGAATTTCTTTTGAAGTGGCTTCTCATTGACACTTCTCCAACGTTCTTCCTTTGCTTCAGTTTCTTTCATATCAACATAATAACCAGATATGGGACTACGACCAGTATAAACTGGTTCCTTCCACAGTAAAACCAAAGAGTCCTTTCTAACTTCTGTGCATGTGACATCATGAGGTGGCCCTGAAAGGTGAGAGTGAAAGCTGGAGTTGTGCTAATGCATAAGATTTCAGAAAACAAAACCAGACACCATGTTGCACGCCCAGAGCTGACATAACATGTGCAGCTCCTCTGTATCATAACAAGAGCAAATGTAATACAACCTATGCCTGTTAAAAAGACTAGCCCAAAAAACAATCAAATTCGTTGAGATTTGGTATCTTGATCAAATATTCATGAACAAACAAAAATGACAAATAATCTCCAAACTCGGGGAAATAAGTTAATTATTAAGCTAATGTGCAGCCTCAAGGACTGCTCTAAAGTCCATTGAAGTCAATGGAGGTTGTTTTCATTCATTTCAATGTGTTAAAAGGCCAGTGATCTGACTTGAATATATACATTTAGACAAGAGTTACAGGACCTCATTCTTCTCTGTCTTGTACCTTAGGCAGATGCTATTTGTCTAGCATTTAAACTGGGAAGCAAAGTGACAGACAGAACAAAAATCAAGCAAGAAGGACAAAGAAAATACAAGCTGCTTGTAAAATGCTAGTGATTAAATGGGTATCGTTTAATACATCAGTGTAAATGTACTAAATCAAAATTATGAAGATTGAAGCCTGGTATGAATTACAGTGCCTGTTGACTTCCCTGGAAACTGATGTCACTCAGGACTTTGATAATCGGTCACAGAGTACCCTTGGCCTGCACCTCCCACTCAGGATCCTACCAGGTACAGCAATGGTCCATTCTTCACATTTGAAGGGTTGGCTGGGTAAAGAGGGTGTCCCAACCCCAGCCAGGTTAGCAGCAGCCACCTGGAACTGGTACACCATGTTTTCCTTCAGGTCCTGAATCTGCAGAATCAATAACATGGTGCTTATTATCTTTAGATTAAGGCTTTAGGAGAAAGTCGCAATGACAATTATTCAAAACATGAGCATGATTTTAAGTGCCTGAAGAGATGAAAGCATTATTGACATCATATATAAGGAGATAACTATCTTGGATTTTCCTCTAATCAGTGGTGGAGTATACACGAATGGGTTTTAACATGGTCAAATTTTAAACTCTTTTCCTATTGACAGTTTGGTGTACAGGGTATTACTCAACAATCATATTAATCTGTCTTGTGATACAGAGTGAGTTCACTTAAGGCAAGAGTTGTCCTCACAGCAGGGTGAAACTCTGTCCTGGCATTACTTTTCATTTGTAAAGCAGCTCAATGAGGTTGTAGTTAGCACCATCTCTAAATTGGGTCAAGAACTGATCACAGCTGGCACGGAGCTGGTTCCAGAACCCACAAACACTGGAGTAGGCCCACCAAGCCCAGTATGATTGCATCATCATGTTGTGAGGGCCTGACTTATAAACAATCAGGCTATGTCTAGAATAGTGCAGTCACAGATGATGGCTGGTACCAGACTAACAGATAAGCGTACAAATAACTTGCATAGAAGTTTAACAGAGCTAAATTATTTTATCATCATAAAATCCTCTGAACAGCAACCTATACTCTGAATCATAATTCATCCCAATCTGTCTTTGAGACTTGTTTTGGAAATACTGTCTGCGCCCATAGCAATAACAGAAGTTAACACCTTACCCTGTATGCCCTCTCAGTAACAGCCTTAATGTTGGCTTCCATCCATTTCCCAGGAACTCCATCAATCACTTCACGATAGTTCACATAGTAGCCGGTAACTTCTGTTCCACCAGTAACTTTAGGTTGTTTCCATCCTAATACCATAGAGTCACGAACACTCTCCAGCACCATGATGTCATAAGGTGGAGATGGAGCAGCTGTTTCAATGTGAACAATACACGAGTAGGAAGCATTATTTCAATAGTCAGACTGACATTCAATTACCATATTTGGGTGGCTCCCATCCTGCATTTCCTCATTAGGACAATATTTATGTGGTCAAGGGAAGTTTCTGGAGTCAGAATAAGTAATGCAGGATAAAAGCTTCCATAAACCAAATTAAAAAGTTCAAACTGTGAATGAATTAGTTTTCAGGATGATTTCATTTTTGACAAGCAAGCTGATACATAGTGAAAGAATGTGTTGCAATTGCAGCTCTGATGTAAGTGATCAGGACTTGCTTTAAACTGTGAAAAATGAGGAACTAAAACTAACACTACAGGAAAAGTAAAAAAATTGGAGATGCAATGATTTATTTTCTTTTGCTAGAAGCAAATTCTTTCCCACACATTCAGTATTTGTTGCAGTTCCTTTTTTCAAATAGGCACACATTTTTCCCTTCCGAGAATGGAGGTTATCTGTTCCTTTTAGTTTTCTTTTTATTTTCCAGATTTATACACTGTGCAAGGTTTATCATTGCACCCGTCACATGAGCTTACCTTAATGGAAGGAAGTGTGGATCATAGGCACTGTAGACTGACCAGAAATGGCACATGTCTGTTACTGGAACTTACATTAAAAAGTTTGCTGCAGAATCCTCTTTCTATTATTTTTTTTTAACAAGGCAGAAACCATTAACTTCGTCCCAATGTTTTTTCTTATAAAGCCTTATCTGTATCTAGTGGGGAAATGTTAGTCTACACCCAATATGTCGTGCACCAATGAAAAGCCCTATTTGTGACATTGAAGACCTAATTTTAATGGAAATCCCACATCATATATATTTCCTTTTGTCTACAATGTTTTATATCAGTGTCAGATGGTCCCAGGCGCCCCTACTTTGTTTTTTGTTCAGCACTTTGCACAAGAGTTTTGAGTCTCACTTCACAGGTGTGGGGAGGAATTCAGTTCACCAGCCAAGCTCCACGACTTAAATGAAATTCAAGCCACATGTTTTGCAGGCACAATGGGTGTTCAGGTGTTGACAACATAAAACATGATTTTGCACATGTGCCATCAAGTTGATAGGTTTCCCTCATTACATATTACCCTCAGTCAGAAGTACAACACAACATTCATTAGTACTGTCTCTCAGACCATAAGATGTAGCTTAGGCATAAATCCACATAGGATCTTCATATATCCTAACACAATACAGATTTTCATGCTTACCAGATTTTGTTTCCTTCACACATACATAGACCAGAGACAAAGTAAGAAGACTCCTAGAAAATTACTGAAGCGATTTGGAAATAATGCAGTACCTTGGAATCAGTACCATGAACATGTAATCAAACACACTATTCAATTAGTGAACAGATCTATGCTACATTTTCAGTAGCCACTAAGTCTGTAAATTGGTCTTTGATACCATTACATGCATAATGATCTTAACAGAGAGTTGAGCTTGTAATTAGTGGGTATTCTGGACGATGCACCACTGGAGAGCATGTTTACTTGTGGCACAGATGAGCAGATGTTACAAATGTCTGAAGTGGATGTACAAAAGCAGAGAAATCTATTTATTTTGTTAACTCTCACCTGTATCTTTCTTCTTTGTCACTTTTTGCAGTGTCAAAAGATCCCTGGGTTGAGACTTACTTGCCTGCTTAGCAGCAACTGTTTGTGGTGTAGATGTGACAGCATCCTTAACCATTTCTCTCATGTTATTGTCTCTTGTACTCCCCAGTTTCTCGGAACAACTGGGCAGTGTGTCTTTATTAAATATAGCACTGCATTTTAGCAAAGCATCTGTGTCAAAGATAGGCTGGGAGGACTCATGCATGCCTTCCCAGCTGGTAGTGCAGTCTGTTAGTCCACCAGCTTTACCACTCAGTTCAGGACACACACCATGAAGCAATCCTCCCCCTATAATTTCCAGAAAACAGCAAAGATAGTTTGCATTAGAATACAATTTTTTTTCTCCATTTAGTTCACAAAATGAAGAAAAGCGTACAGCGAACAATACAGTCAAATTATGACAAATCATAGGTTTTATGCCCAAAATGCTAAGCTTGAATTCACAAAAATTTGAAATGCATAGAATACCTCTCAACCTCCTCACAAGTAATGCTCTTTTAATAATGTCTTTTCAGAGCAGAAGAAATATAGCAAATTAATAGTAATCTTCATTAGCTACAGTTATTTTAGTGTTAGATGTTCCAAGTAATATTGCTGGTCCTTTCAAGATGATCTCACAAAATTGCCCAAGGCCACATCTCTGTTCTCGAAGATTGTGAGGTATGCAGTTTTGATACAAATGAGAGTGAGTATGTTACAGACATACAATTTATTCTAACCCAATGATCTCATTAATCTTTGTGGATTAGTTCAGTCAGTGACAAACAGAAGTAATTCACCAGTAAAGGGAGAACACAATGTTATAGAAGACTTACAAAAAAACATTGCACTGATTATTACGTTTAGGTATGGATGCAAATTGCTTAGGAATGGACTGTATATAGCATGGCGTGCATCAGAGGTGATTAAATACCATATTACAGAATTAGAATGACTTTCCATTTTCCAAGATACCTATGAAGTTAACTTGGCAGTGCTGTCTTACAGTGATTCACGAGAAACACCTTAAGAAGACTGGATGGTGAAGGTGAACAGTCTACAAGAGTGCAGTTACTGTGAAAATATAAGCTGTGAGGCCATAAGTTCTACAGATAAATTATTATTTGTGGACAGTACTGTAAAACAAAACAACTAGCTACAAATACTTGCTGAAAACATTTTTACTTAATTTAAAAAAATATATGCGATTAAAAAAGTAATACATTACCAATGGCTGCTTGCACTTCTATAGGCTCCGAATCCTGTGAAAATTCACTGAGTCCCGCTGCATTAACAGCTCTGACTCTGAAAATGTACTTCTCACCATTGATAAGCCCATGGCAAATAAATCTAAAACAAACCAGTGAATGAATATTTAAAAATTATTATAAAAATCTTATGGGGAAAATAAAGCATTTATTCAATAAAATTTATTCTGGCTTCTGAAAAGTGAGGATAAACTGTGACCTCATTCGCATAAATGAAGTTCAGAGAATGCAGAATGTATCTAAGCACCTCATTCTCACAATGAAAATAATGTCTAAAAACATGTCTTTTCAGGCAACAATCTTTCCTTCTTAAGACTACTGCTGCATAAAATCCATAATTTGTAATGGAAATAATTTGAAAATCTGAGAAGATAAGGACTATATTTTTTTGTGGAATACTTTTATGACATAAATAAAAAACACTTGTAGCACAAGTTCCCATAATCCACTTCCAATCATAAACAAAAAATTGCAGTGCTCAAAAAAATTACAGGTCATAAATTTTCTCTGGTAAACACAAAATTTCCCAGGGCAGGAATGATTTATTTGGGAAAAACTATGTTTTGGAATTTTGAACATATTATTTTAAATAACATCTATTTTTCAATACACGTTTTAAGTGTATTGTATTTCATGTTACTTTTATTTTGTTCTATTTCACAATATCATAGAATCATTAGCTTGGAAAAGACCTCTTGGATCATCATGTCTTGCACTAGCAATGCTGACATTATGCAATAATATACAAAGCGAATATAATGTGGAAAGTAAAATGTGTTTCAAAAATGTGGTACGAGGGAAAAAATAAAACTTGAATAAACATTTTCAGATCAGAACTTTCCCTACCTGTTCTACCAGGCTTTTCCAAATAATAAGTTTTCACTGTTGTGTGAAAACAAAGTTCGAAAGATCAAAATATACTGCATAATGCAAATAATGAGCTACAGCTAATGCTTTGAGATCAACTCACCCAGAAAAAAACAGAGTTAAAAGACAGCCCGTACCTGACTGTGATACAGTATATCACATTGACTAAAATTGCACTAACAGGACCCTGAGCCAAGTAGTTACATCACAATATATAGTAACTCAAAACAATATCTTTATTTCTGTAGTGAATCAAGATCATGTTTCATATTTTAAAATAAGCAAATAGCACAAATCTTCACTAACACTTATTGTAAACCACAATAAAAAACATAGAAGTATATATTAAAGTATGTAACATTAGCACATACAGTTGTTGCAATATAAATGCACAAAACAATATTTCAAGGAAATTGTTATGCTTGTGTTCAAGCAAGTAGGGTTTGAAGTACTTCCGATATACTAAGCATTTACAATGTCCTTCTGAACGACGAAGTTCATCCAAGAGTGTTCAGCAGAGCCTTACTTATTGTAATAAGCGTTGTCATGGATAGCAATTACAAATAAACATAATCAGTCATAACAAGCAGGGACTGCTTCTGGAGTAACAACAATCCACCTGAGATCAAGTTCTGCAATTATATCTTTAGATTCTGAAGATTATATCCTATTTCAAACAAAACCAAATCTTATTTAGCTTGTGAAGTTTTAAATCTGATTATTTTTCCCTTCTAGAGACTGAGTTTCATGTCAGTAAGAAATGCAAGTTTATACCCAATATTTAGGAGTGTTCATTAATATCTTGATGTCTGCAAGTGAAAGAGCAGTTAGAAAGTAATATTGTTAGTATGATACTGCCCACATGTCATCTTGACATTCTAGATATACAGTCCAGAAATGTTTACAGTAGTTTTTCAAAACAAAGGACTTTGCTTCTAAGCATTACACAGTTTACTTTTCCACATTTGTAACTTCAGTCATTTCTTGCTGTACTGTTTTTCATCAAACTGATAGGCTGTACGATAGCTAAAACTGGTGAGCTGGTTCTCTTTTCTTCACTAGTAATGTCTATGTTTCCTTCCCATTGACTAATTGTTTCTAGCACAAGGTTGACTATAAATATCTTTTGGACAAGACTTGCAGTTTGAAATATGTTTTTATAACCACAGAGTGATTAACTCCACTACTACGAATGGCTGCAAAGCACATATACCCGGTAAATGAAAAACTGGTGACCATAATTTCCGTGTTTTAAAATCCATTACCTCGTGTCTTTCACTGGATTGTTGTTACATGGTTCCCAACAACCAGATCCAACCACACTTGACTCAATGTAGTACCCAACCAGCTCCTTGGCATCTGGGGGTTCTGTCCAAGTGACAACTACTGAGGTATCTGTATTCCTAGTTGGCATAATACGCCCAGGAGCTTTGGGAATATCTGTGGGAGAGAAACAGAAATAAATTAGTGACCAGTCAGTCAAAATTTACAAATAAAATAAGAGTGGCATTGGCATTCTATTCTTGATTATATTTGCACAACTAATACAGATCTAACTTCCCCAAACTTCTCTGTTTTCAATCAAATAATCTGTCACAGCAGGACAGGATCAGCATGTTCAAGCTTTTTCTAGTGAAGTTCCTCACATCTCTGTTGCAAATAATTATGGGCATTTCCTACAAATGAGATTTAGTTTATTCCCTTGTGCTGAGTATCTGCACTAGAGATATGATTTGGAGATTTCTAAAAAGGAAAATGTGTTAGGTGCACACTGAAGGATTTTGTGCAGCCCACAGAATAAATCAGAAACAAATGCCCCTGTTAAGTAGCAAAATGCACCTGAAGTGTTTTTTCAAGAAGAGCTGTTTTACTCTTCTTCTTAAACAATGTAGTTCATCTGCATCAAACTCCACTGAGAATCCAATCAATATGAAGCAAACAGAGACAATCTGAGGAATGTATTTATATCTGCATTGCTGTTTGGAAACAGATTGCTAATGTAGACATAGCTACTAATGCTTTACTGTGGTGAACATCTTGGCTTCTCTTCCAGTGGAAATAGTCTGTGCATTCATGTAAGTATTAAATTCTTCATTCTTGTTTCATTTGGCAAACAAGGAAGGTTAAACTTTGCTGATGTCTGGGCCTATTTTCAATGGAGACTCTAAGTAAAACAAAACATTTTTGTACTTCCTTGAGTTTTCATTTTCTTTCACTGTTTGCAGCCTTTGCAGTTCTTGGCACTGCTGTCTGCAACTTAATTCCCTTGGTTTGCCTCTGTCATTTGACTACACATTAATGGATCAACAAGTCAAAAAAACCTATTTTAGTTAAAGGGAATAAATCACCCACTACTCTTCATACTTGAATTAGTTACTGCGTACCCATTTTCCTCTAGGCAAAACAATGACATCATAAACTGAAAAGTTACAATAGGAGTAATTTACTACATACGACCACACACTTACCAAGCTTGTCGTCCACCACAGTGGCTTCAGTTGCCTCTGAAGGTTCACCGATTCCAGCTGAATTGCAACAGCGAACTCGGAAACAGTAGGATTTTCCTTCAGCCAAATCAAAAACTGCGAAGCGAGGAGACTTCACAGGGATCTCAGTGTTCACCCTTTGCCAATCCTCTGTGCCGGCAACACACTGCAGTCAAACCCAGAAACTGCATTTGGAACAAAAGTCTCCGAAACCTGAGTGTCTAACTCAACAAGACTTTTTATGCAGACCACCAAACACACATCTGCTATGGAGAAAAAGGGGTCACATTTCTTTTCTGGGCCTTTCCACAGAGGGAGCAATTTCAAAGCTTATGAATCTTCCAGATGTCCTCCTACTCCAGAAAATGTACACAAAATCTAACTGGTTTTAATACATGAAAGCTAAATTACTCTCTGAGACAAGGAAGTGATGTTATTATTAACCGCCTCAAGTTCTGGACCACTTTCAAAAGAAGTTCTGTAGATGTTCAGCATCATCCAAAGAACAAAATTCTAACATTATCACACTGTTTCTAGATGTTCTTGTGTTATTAATGACCATGTTTTTGGTGTGGCTTTCAGAATTAATCAGGATCTGACCTTCATTTTCCAGAAAAAAACACTAATATGTGCAATTAATTTGTGAATTGTTTTTATTTCTGTGGCTAGAAGCTCTACATACCATGATTGCTTAGGTCATTAATAGTTGTGATTAATTTTTGCCTGTGATTTACATTAAGGGTATTTTGTAACTAACGGTTCTAGTTTCTGAGTGATTCCAAATTCTCAGGAAAATATTATCTGACTATGTGACATTAGTGTTCAGTACTCAGTATGCCATAGGTTATTAAAAAGCTCGCTTATGTGGAAACTCAACATTCATATATTCATTCTCTCTGAGTCTGTTGCTAAGTGAAACTCATTTATTTAGACCAGATTTCATAACAGAGATCAAAAACACATAATGGGAAGATATTTATGTCTCCCATGATGACACCTCTACACTGACAGGAAAAAGCATTGATAAAAGTTTGTGAGCCGTGAGATACAAGTAAAAAGGGTGACTGCATGAAGAATTTTTTAGGCTAGCAGCCATGCAACAAACATCTCAGAAAAGTAGGAGACTGACAGTAAAACTGATACTGTTCTAGAAAAGAAATTTTGTCATCTCTGTTGAGTTAGTAAAGTAAATTTTGAGTTTGTCAGCCTGTCTATTTCCCAGTAGGCTAATGACACAATTCATAAAAGGATCACAGAATCATAAGTGTTGGAAGTGACCTCTGGTGATCATCTAGTCCAACCCCCTGCTAAAGCACATTCACCTAGAGCACATGGCACAGGAACTTCTGGTGTGCAAGTTTGTGCCCATTGCCCCTTCTCCTCTTGCAGGGCACCACTGAAAAGAGTCTGGTCCCATCCTCTTGATACCTGCCCTTTAGATATTTACAGGCAAGCTAAGGTTCCCTCTGAGTCTTGTTTTCCCCAGGCTGAACAGACACAGGTCACTCAGCCTTTCCTCATGAGAAAGATGGCCCAGTCCCCTAATAACCTTTGTGGTCATCTGCTGGACTCGCTCCAGCAGTTCCTTGTCTTTTTTGAGCTGGGGAGCCCAGAACTGGACACAATACTCCAGATGTAGCCTCGCTAGAGCAGAATAGAGGGTGGAGATAAGCTCCCTCAAGCTGCTAGCCACACCCATCTTAATGCATCCCAGGATACCATTGGCCTTCTTGGTCACGAAGGCACACTGCTGGCTCATAGCTAACTTCTTGTTCACTAGGACTCCCATGTCCATCTCTGCAGACCTGCTTTGTAACAGGTCAACCCTTAACCTATACTGATGCATGGGGTTATTCCTCCCTAGGTGCAGAACTCTGCACTTGTGTTTGTTGAAATTCATTAGGTTCCTCTCTGCCCCATTTTCCAGCCTGTCCAGATCTCACCGAATGGCAGCACAGCCTTCCAGTGTATCAGCCACTCCTCCCAGTTTTATGTCATCAGCAAACTTGCTGAGGGTACACTCTGTCCGCTCATCCAGGTCATTAATGTTGAACAAGACCAGGCCCAGTACTGAGCCCTGGGGAATATCATTGGCTACAGACTTCCAACTAGACTCTAGTGCTGCCAATCACAACCCTCTAAGTAATGTCATCCAGCCCATTCTCAATTCAGCGTCCACTCATCTGACTTACAGTTCCTAAGCTTACCGATGAAGATGAGCAATGACTTACAGAAGCCAAGGTAGACAACATCCACCGCTCTCCCCTCATCCACCTAGCCAGTTATGCCATCACAGAAGGCTATCAGATTGGTCAAGCATGATTTCCACTTGGTGAATCCATGTTGACTACTCTTGATAACCTTATTTTCCTTCAGATACTTGGAGATGACATCCAGAATGAGCTGTTCCATCACCTTCCCAGGAATGGAGGTGAGGCTGACTGGCCTGTAGTTTCCTGCATCCCCCTTCTTGCCCTTTTGAAGATTGGAGTGGCAGGTTGTTACAGCATGTGATGCATTCTGCATCTACTTTTCTCTTTTCCATCTTTCTTTTCTTCCTAGTTTATCTTATCTACAGTAACAGTTATCTTGATCAAGGATACAAGTTCTAGTACCGACCCTAGCTTAAATGTATCAGGTGGAAATTAAAGTTAAATAAAAGTCCAGAAGAGACGGCAAAACAAATGTAAAAGATTGACACAACATTATTCTGATTTTGTCTAATTTTACCTTTTCCACAAAGTACATGATGCCCTCATGGCCCCGCTGCCCAGGAGGTTTCCAGCTAAGCACAACATAGTTCTTGGTGGCTTCAATAACTTGGAGGTCTGTAGGCGGACCAGGAACAACACCCTCTGAAGGAGAGGGGAGAAGAATAAGAAAGGGAATTGGGATTTAGTATCCGAATTAGTGCCATAAATAAAATACAGATGGAGTACCTTGGCATTTGATATGTTTTTTTTAAATGCAGAGTTCAGTGTCTTCTAAATGTTTGTTTTAAATGTCCTTCTTTTAACTCTAATGTGTTTATTTTTCAGGTCCTGAATAATGAAACCTCACATCAACAACCAAGTTGGGAGTTATTCAAGGTCAAGTGACTCTCAGAACAATGAAATCTGGGTGCATGCCAAAGTCCACTGAACTCACTGAGATTTCCTAATTACTCAGCCAGCTTCACATGATACTTTTGTAGGCAAAAGGGCTGTGTTTACCTGCAGGTTCTTCCTCAGTGACAATAATCTGTCCAGTCCAGGGAGCGGAAGGATGGCCTGAAACAGAGTTAGAGGTATCACAGACATAGGAAACTTCAGGGACCTTTGAAATAATGAGAAAATTAACTCTTCCATGGTTCAGAACTAACAGTGGCAAAATTTACATGAGCTCCATTTTTTCTTTGCTGTGACTGTTGCTCATACATCAAGCTAATTACCAAAGCTAGTTGTAAGCCAACCGGCTTGAATATACAGAGCAGTTTAGCAATCAATACACCTAGAAAATTTAATCCACTGAAACATCTGTTCCTTCCTGAAATGTCACTGAAGTCACCTAGCTGACAAGCAGAGGCATTTGGCTCACTCAGCTCATCGTATTCAGAGAATTAACTCCAACTTTATTTTCCATACTCTATTTGTCTCATTTAACAGGTCACTCATTAAAGGAACAGCCAAATTCCTGCAGGCTGTTCTTTGTCTCTTTTTAACCTCTTTCACTCATATTACCAGCTTTCAAATCATGGGTCACAGTCACAAACAGAAATGGCTCAGCCTTACTCAGCATTTCAACTTGATGTGTTGGGCGTCTCTATCAGCACCTTTATGTTATCACATTACTGCAGTTACATTTTGAGCTATTAACCATGTCAATGGGCATTCAGAGATAATTTTTGTAAATGCTGTTCTCCACTTCCATGTGCTTCACCTTACGTTCGTTGATCTCTTTTGGAAATGTGAGCAGAGAAGGAGAAAGTGGGGAGCAAAGAGGATCATAAGGGAATGAGAAGGAGAGATACAATAGGAATAGACTACCAAGACCAACTTCATCTCCAGAGAGAGCTTCCACACTTCCCACCGAGCAGAAAAGGCCTTCCCCAGACTTCAGATTTCTCTGTGTCTAGTTCAGCAAAATATTTCCTGGCAGTTTCAAACCTCCTTCCTCTAGATTTCTGTTTTTATTTTGAATGAGAACCTTGATCACCTGACTGCAGTCTGTAGCCTGTAGCTTTATGTACATCAAGACATAACAAGCTGGGACCATGGGAACCCTGTAGCAGGACCCTGTAGGTCCTTCACAATAGACCATTTTAAATAGTAAAGCTTCAGAAACAAGTAGAAATAACTGGATTTTAGGTATACAATTTTGGCACATAGGTAGAGAGATGGATTTAGAAACAAAATGTCTGAGATATTGCCAGGACACAGGAAAAATATACTGGACTTGTAAAATGTTAGCTTGAAAGCAGACAGCTTAGTATCAGTTATCCACCAATATCTATCTAGCCAGGTACCTGGGTATTGTGTTGATGTTACTGCAAGACTTTGATCACCACATGATTCAGCCACCCTAACCTGTGGTAAAGTGAGAGCCTATTCAAAGGATCTCTTCAGCTTTTCATTGGCTAAACGGAAGTCTCTATAGGCAGTTATAGGGGAAAGGCACAGGAGAGCTACTTTTCCACTCTTCCTGCAAGTTTGGAGCCTAGCACGACAGTCAGCCAAAGCCATTTGAGCAGATAGAGCACTGAGCACTGAGTGCAAAGAGCACTGAGATTTCTTCTTGGCAAAACTGCCTCCAAGGAATATTTCGGTTTTACACTGCTCCCTCTAGTGGGATTTTGAAGGCTTATGAGTAGATAGTCATATTTTTTATTTTCTTTTTTTTTTTTTAACAAGTTGTGACTTGTTAAACCTCTCGGACTACCTGCAAAGAGCACATCTTACTTCTAAGTCTGGCTCTGTCAGAAGGATCCAGAGCAGCCACAGGCTCTGACACCCGCGATGGTAGGCTAATGCCAGCTTTGTTCACAGCTCTGACTCGGAAAATATAGGAACGGCCTTCAATCAGACCAGTGACAGGAAAGCGAGCAAACTTCACAGGAGTTTCATTGCACTGGGTCCAGTGGGTGGTGCCAACTTCACACCTGAAAAACACAAACAGCAAGAGTAGGGATGGAAAGGGGAAAACACAAATTTAAAGCATCCACCTCCTTTATAGCTTCATTATCTGTTCATACTCATTGGCTGGTCCATACTAGTTTTCTCAGCATTGTTATATACTGGTGACTTCATGGCAGCTGCACCAAGCATTAAGGGCTGAAGTACTGTCTGGGCATGCACTAAATCCGTCAGAGCTGCACCCCCCCCTTTCTTTCCTGAACTGAGAAAGTGACATGAGCAGAACTAACTTCACCATTTAAACCCACCTAAGTATGGTCCAGGATGCTTAGGGAGTGTCAGCTTTAGCATACTTGAATACACAGACACATGTGCCTTTCGCAGTTTCCAGAAGGCAACTAGTTCATCTTTCATGCACAGTGCTCCACTGCAAATCCTACAAAATGATGGGCTTCGTGGGCATGAAGATCTCCGTTGTGAGTTCTGTGACTAGCCTAGCACACCGGTGGCTGTGAATGGGGTTAAAGTCGGGCACTCAGCTGAACCCTGCTTTAAACACTGCTAGGGTTGCCAAAGGAGCCTGTGGTGTGGTGGCTGCAGCCACTGCAGCAATAAGACCCAGCAGGATGATGCTAGTCCTGCTGCTGCAAAGCCTCACACCTGGCAGGACATTGGGTTCTGGTAGAAGGAAGGGATCACTAGCAGCATAGAGGGAACACCGTGACTTCGGCTCAGGGAACCAGGAGGACCCTGTGGGGATGGCTTCCCTGTATCCAACAAGATGGTCGATAGAAACATGAACTATCAGTTTGGGAAAGACTTTTTATTGCTGCTGAGATATCTGCTGAACTGAATGTTAGGGTGCCTGCCCAGATTTCTTGGTAGACACAAGCACTTCTTCTCTGGGAATTGTTATTGTTGTGTTCTGACCAGTTTTGTGGTTCTGGTTTCTGCTTGGTGCAAAGGATGCCCGAGTTTCACCTCTAGCACTAGCATAGATTAATCCTGCTTCCTCGGGTGACCCGCTGACTCGGTGAGGCAGTTAGGGGTTACCTTGGCTGAGTATTTGGGTGCTTAAATACCTTTAGTGGGATTGAATACTAGAAAGCAGTAACACAGCTTTGTATTTAGTAGTAAATGTAGAATAAAGGAGGTGAACATAAGACAAAAAGCAAAATGCCATTTGTCTTGCAGTTACTCTCAGTGCTAACATCCCTCAGTAGCCTAGTTTTAAAATGAGATGCTATTTTTCAGAGTGTAGTGTTGTCAGTTCTTTAGGCTTTTCCAATGAGTGTTAAAGAGCTGCACCCTAGATGTAGCACTACTTAGTTACAGCAGCAACTCGTAAGTTATAAAACCAGTAAAATTATATTTGAATTGAATGTACTGCTGTTAGGTATATTTCACAAAGCAATGCCCTCTTTTTACATATATATATATTATGTATATACAATGGCTATATATAGTGGCATTTATATATATTATACACAGTATTTGGGTATTTTTTTACACGCATCTCAATAAGCCCATGGGAACTCCATATTTCTGGTGATATATTCAATTACTGAAATTCAAAGAAATATTACCAGCTCTGGAAACTTCATTGCAAATCTCAAAATGCTGACTGAATTTCTTAAATCCTGAGGTTCTGGAGTCCTGCCACTAGTAACATATTCAGCTTTCATATTTTTAAAAATTATTTCCAGTTCTTATTGTTGCAGAGAAAAACACATAGGTCTGATCTGCATGAAGCTCGTGAAACTAAGAACTTGGAAAATATCAGCATATAAAAGAAATCCAACTCCCTTTGAGGTATTGTCTTTCTTTCTGGTATGTGATAGCTTTTTGGAAAGTGGCAGGAGAACAATGATACAGAAGAAGCCAAAACTGCCTGATGAAAGAGGCAATCTTGTAAATTAGCAAACTGCAAAGTCCTGAGGCCTCTCAAGCCTCAAGCAAAGCAGTGAGGGCTAAGCTACACAGTGCCTCACAGAATTCTTTGTATTTAGTTAAATGAAGCAGGGTGTAATTATTTCCATGAAAGTTAGATCAGGCCCAGCCAATCGAAAACAAAAAAAGTAGTTTTATTCCTGCCAGCAACAAGAATGACAATAGCAACAATCAGTTTATCTCACGCTTTTCAATGTGCTTTCAGGGTTTTGAGTTAGAATGAGCAGCAATACAAATTCTCCAGTCCAGCATGCTCACTGACCTGTCAATGAAATACCCAAGGATGGGGTTTCCTCCGTCAACAGCGGGCTGCTTCCAGGAGACAATGACATAATCTTTGTTGGCATCTAAGCACCGCACATCTAGTGGTGCGCCAGGGGCTCCAGGGATTTCAGCATCAGCATCTATGTGGATGAAGACATATGTTTCCAAATGTAAGCCACTGTTGTTTCATAATTATCTGTAAGGACTGAACTCTGTTCTTACTAAGCCAAAACTTCAAAGAAGTTCCATTACTGGCTTCAAAAAGTGTTTGCTTCTATATCACCAGTGTTCTTCTAGGTTTTGGTTTTCTCTTAGCCACATTTACAAATGCTTGACATGTTGAAGCATGCTGGAAATGTAATTCACATTGGTATTTTAAATGAAATTATTAACATGCATTCTGGTTAGGTAGCTGCCAGAGACACAGCTCAACTGAAAACTAGGCAGTCTATATATTTACCTGCTATTGGACTTTGGAGAAGAGGCCAATACTTTGCCTTATAGCCAGGCGATAGCTCAATCAAAAGTATTCACACCTTGTATAGACAACAATAAATTAAATATCTCCACACTTAGTTCTTCATTGTTTGTTTTCGCTTAGCTATGAACTGCAGAGGCATCAAAACCTTTTGAAGTTTAATTATATTACATGTACATTATCACTGTGGAATATGACCTTCATAAGGATGAACATATTGTTCCGTTCCAAGTGTTTATCACAAATCTGGAACTACCGGTGTCAAAGGTCCAGCAACAGCTTCTGGATTTGTATCTTATCTAAAGCTTAAAAAAACAGATTACAGTGTTGAGTACTAGGGAATTTTACTGTTTACACAGTCAGAGTTTGATTTGTGAGATGGGGTAATTTTCATGTAGAGAAAAATAACTTTTGCCAGAAGACTGTATGAAAGACTTACAAAGAAGACTTACAAAGATGTTATTCTCTGCAGAATAACATCAATTTGCACAGTTGCACGTGGCATTTTTCAAGCCTCCTATTTCAAAACAAGACCTGACTTAGACAAGAAAGATGTATATACCTGAAGAAAAAAGATATTTTGCTAATAAATATTATTCATACATTGCATCTAAACACCAGACTTCTTAAAAAGTCTTGGTGTTTCAAAGCACTACAGGATTTTGTACTACATGTACACTAATCTCTATTTTTTGTGGTTTTGACTTTCAGAAAGAAATGCTTTATAAAAGTATTTAACATGCTTCATTAAGTAAAACAGTAAGCCTCAGAAAAAAAACCCCACACTTTATACTGTGTCTTCTCTTATAGGAAGAGTAGCATCACATCAAGCTTTTGAAGCTGTGCCAAAGTTACCAATTCCAGGTTCTAATTAAAGCTAACTTGATATATTTTTAAAAACAATAATGTCCAGTAAGCAATCTAGTTAAAATAGCAAAATAGTAAGAAGTCTTCAGGGATTTCCCTACAAAAGGTTTTAATTGCCCATATTTACCACTTGACTAATATGAGGCACCACAGTTTCCTTCCAAGACAGACTGGGAAATAGCTGGGTCAACCAATAATGCCGATCAGCTTTAGGGAGGCTAGGATTTCATCCCTGATAGCTCGGTGACAAATGCTGAACTGTAGCCATGGCAGAAGAGCCACTTATGTTCTTGCAGCCTGTCTAAAGACCTAAAGTTATGAGCCCAATTAGTGCATTGCTCACTTCCATCAATACACAGGGATTTCTAGACTTGACACAGAAAGACAACTGCTTCTGCTTAAATACCATAGCTAAACATTTATACCAAAATTCTTACAATTTGGGAGGAGCAGTAAGGAATATATTAGCCAATTGAGGCTGTAGGGACCATTTAATTAGAAATGTAGAATATAATTAATCTAATTACAATTTGGGAAATACATGGATTGGCTAGTAAGATACTTTTGCGAAAAGGTTAGTGGGTTCACAGTCGGGTCATTACCTGCATTGCTAGAAAATGTAACAGGAACAAGAGTGACCGTTTTTTTATAAGGCAGCACAATTTAAAACAAAGCGAGTCCTATTCCTTGTCATCGATATTCATTTCAGTAGACCCTTTCTTCTTGTAATGAAAACATCTGTTTGAGTTGTATTTTCTGAGCAGGCTGTTAACTCACACAGCTCTGCTGGACTTGCCAACACAGTGCCATTCTGGGTATGGTCTCAGAGCCAAGAATTCCCAGAGCCTTTTGAAATAGCATTTCACACTTCAGCTGCTTCTAGCAGCTGGGACAGATATAGAATCAGCACGCAACTAGATAGCCATGACTTCTCTTAAAGAAATATTTCTCTAACAGAAATTCAAGGAAGTTTTTCACTGTAGAAGCAAACAACACCTAGAGAAATTATATTTTAATCCTACACTTTGCTGCTTTACTTTAGAAAGTCACACAATGGTCGAGATCAACAGACAACTCCAGAGATCACCTAGTGAACTCCCAGCTTAAAGTGGGGTCAGATAGTGCTGGTTGCTAAGGACTGTGTCCAATCAGGTTTGGGATATTTCCAAGGATGGAGACTTTCACAGCCTGCCAGGTTAACCTGTTCCAGTGTTCAGCCACCCTTGCAGTAAAAAAAGTGTTTTCTTGTGTTTCAATGAAGCTTCCTGTATTTTAGTTTGTGCCCATTGCCTCTTGTCCTGGCACTGGGCACCACTGAAAAGAGCCTGGCTCTGTCTTCTTTACTTCTCTCTATCAGGTATTTATGCACGCCGACAAAATCCCCCCAAGCCTTCTCTTATGCAGGCAGAACAGCTCCACCTCTCTCAGCCTTTCCTCATATGAGAGATGCTTCAAGCCCTTAATTAGCTTCACAGCCTTTTGCTAGACTCACTGTGGTGAGTCCCTGTCTTTCTTGTACTGAAGAGCCCAGGACTGGACCCAGCACTCCAGATGAGTCTCATCAGCGCTGAGTTGAAGGATCACCTCCTCAGCCTGCTGGTAATGCTCTTCCTAATGTGGCCCAAGATGCCACTGTCCTTTGCTACAAGGGTATATTGGTGTCTCATGTTCACCTTGGTGTCCACCAGGACCCCCCAAATCTTCTGAAAAGCTGCTTTCCAGACAGCTGGGCTCCAGCCTGTACTGTTGGATGAGGTTGTTCTTCCTCAGGTGCAGACCTTTGTGTTCCCCTTCCACTGTATGTTTTACTGCATTGTGCAGTAGGGAGAACGAGAACTCAAATGACACGCAAAATCTTGATCAAAACAGTGCAGTTCAGCTAGCAGTGAGATGGCTACAAAAATACATTTTTAAGTTATTATATACGTTTCCTTTTTATGATTTATGTTCAATACTTTTCATAGGCTGGAATTGAAAAAGAGTAGCAAAGTTACATCAAAACCCTAAATCTCCTCATCAGAATGCCGATGTGGTTTAGAAGTCTTCTAGCACGTGACACCAAAGCTTGGGGTATGCATTCAATTTTTCCAGACATAACATCATAAGAGTGTTAGAATTGCTAGAATCCGTTAACAGAAATTAATTATTCTCCTGGGGGGGGGGCAAAAGGTAGGTTCTAAAATGGTGGAGGCTGATTTTTGCCAGTGTTCTCCTCATTTCTCTAGTGAATTTTATTCACAAGAAAACATCCTACCTCGAACAAAGACATAACTACTGTACTCTTCATAGTAGTCACCCATCACCACTCGTAGAGTGTAAAGACCTTCATCTTCCTTATTCGCATGAGTCAATGTTAATGCAGCTCGCTCCCCGCTCCACTGCATCTGGACCCATTTGGATGGTGTAATAAGAACACCTAGAAATTAGAGAATTTCATGATGAGAACTAGTTGGATGTACTGACTGATAGATTCTGAACATCGGGAATAGACAGACTGGAAATACGCAAGAGACCATTCTTATTATACAACTTTCAGTCTTTGAAAACCATCATAAATTAGAGCTAATTCTGCTCTCATGCCAATTTTGTCTTCATTTTCAAAGTGCAAATTCAGAAGGCAATAACTATTGCTTAACACATTTGCACAACCACTTAAGAAATGTCTTGGCATACAAATAAATGTACTTGTAGTACATGTAGATGGGCCACACAGATATTGGAGCTGATTGAAATACCTCTAATCTATTTTTTTTTAAGGAAGAAAATATCCCTAGAAGACATTTTCCCAGGGTTTTGTCTGTTTTCTAACTGTGGTTGCACAGTTAGAAATGCCAAGTTTTGAAAAGTTTGTAATTGAAATAGAGACAATATTACTGTTTAGAAATCTGAGAAAGTGATGACCAAATCAAACGTTCAAATGTGCTGGAAGAAGTAAATATTTACATGAAAGAAGTTTATTTCTTCTTGACAAACATTCTCACCATTTCTGTACCATTCAATATCCGGTTTGAAGCGCTTGATATCAGGACTGATGACAACTGTGCAGCCCAGACTCATTGTCTCGCCTTCTCTCCCAAAAGCTACATCAAACGCGTCGACAAATTTGATTTCAAACCTGGAAGCATAGCCATGAGGGGTAACTCCAACTGTATAAGGGGGAAAAAAAACCTACTGTTAAATTTTTCTTGTCTTTTGTGATCAGAGTAGTAAGCAGAAATATCCTATAATTATGAATCCAAGCACAGGTAAAGTTTAAAATATACATAGAAACAAGACATATTGATCAATCATACTCAGAAGTAATTGCAGTGTCAAATAATCCAGTCCCTTACTGTCACAGAGAATCAACTATTTCTTTACTCATACAACTCTAGTTCTTACAGCTAGTTCATTTGATCAGGGAGAGGCTCCTGTAGAATTTTATTTCACAATTTCCAAAATTTCAGATCCAGCATTTTGTCATAAGGTTTGTTTTATGATGTAAACAGCTTTCAGTTTTTGATTAATTATTTGTTCAGGTCAAAATGATCTTTAGCTTATATGGCTCTTTTCTTTCCCTGTTTCAACTCCTTGCTCAATCTCAGGGTAGTCTTGTGTCCACTCAACCTTCATTTTTATAAGCTAAACAAGCCTCTGGTGGGGATCTCTCAATATAAAATGAGTTCTCCGTTCACCCAGGCATTCAAGTAGCCTGTTTCTGCACTTGCTCCCAAATTTACCATTACAGATATTGTGTGACCCAAATCACACAGTGTTCCAGACAGGATATCCTAAGCACAAATCTTACCCTTGTTCTGCATTCTGCACATAAATGGCACAGGTACTTCCATATTTTTTTAAAAAACAGCTCAGTTGGTAAAGCCTGAGGTCATGTTTTCCTCCTCCACAACTGCCCTACACTAGTAGCTCACAGTCTTCATGCGATCAATGAATCATCAGATTGCTACCTTCCTTTCCCATTAACAAGTGATAAATCCCAAATTATATTGGAATCTAGTGGCCTTATATTTTGTAATGTGGTACATAATCCCGTTTTTATTATTTCAGCTCTTTGGTGTATAAACGATATCTGCTATGCCTTTGCAGCATATCCTCGATTCTATTTGTGCTGCTATAATGAAAGAAATGTCTCCTCTGTCAAGCTTTCCCTGCACAGGAGCCTAAGGCACTTCACACATATCACAAGTGTGGGTGAATCGTCTTAACAGTTCTCATCATGGAAGTATCTATGCAATACTGTAAATCATTTCAAAATGTGAGGTTCTCAGGTAAAACAAACTACAGTTTTTACCATGATATATCCAAAATATTCAAATTGGGTTCTGGCTATTTAATCTTTTCTATGCATTTTTGCAACACATGGAATTGCATAGCAGCAGACAAGAATGATTTTAGTCAAGTACTCTACTTATAAACATGCACCCCGGAGCTCTTTTTCCAGGTCATGTTTTACATATTGCAAAAGATGAAGTGTCTCTCTCTTTGACAGATTTTATTCCATGACAAAATGCAATATAAAACAGTTATTTCTTGTATAAGCAAAGAGCCACAGACCTAGAAGCAAATGCCATTTTCCCCTATAAGTGAGCATAACACCAACAGAATTTGTAGACCTCAGTACCTTTGTAAATCACACCTGCTTGTTTTTGAATAATGTTACAAAATATTCT
Organism: Cuculus canorus; assembly: GCF_017976375.1. Lineage (NCBI taxonomy): Eukaryota > Metazoa > Chordata > Aves > Cuculiformes > Cuculidae > Cuculus > Cuculus canorus. The sequence goes on from NC_071402.1 coordinate 52,210,684, forward strand.
GCCTAGTCATTTGTCATGATGTCACAACTGTAAATGGCTATCAAAATAAACATATATTGCAACTTACAGCCCAGAGGCATGCAAACAGTTCCAGCATACAGAAGACTTGCATCGATTTCTCCTTTGTACCCTAGACAGAAAAAGAACAACTCCAGTCACTATCACCAAGAGGTAAAGACTCTCCAAGCCACAAAACCAAAATTGGTAATGTGAATCTCATAAAAAAAATCTGAAAGAAATATTTTGCAAACTTACTCTTTACCACAAGGGAAGCATAAGCTGAAATTTCTCCTTTAACATTCATAGCAGAAGCCCGATACTGAGCAATGTCGTCAAAATCACATCTAAAATTATAGAAATTATTAGGCAAGATACCCATATGCTCTTTGGTGTAGCTTCTCCTGTGTTTTAGGTGAAAGAAATTCTCAGAACTCTGAGTAAAATTTATAAAGAAGTAAAAGCTTGGGAGACAGACACACTGGTCACTGGACTGATCATAGCCATTAAGTTTCTCTTGATGTTAAAAATTCCAAGTTTGAAATAAATACCTCTTTTCAAATATCACTTTCAGATTTGAAATTGAGACTACAGGAGAAGGAGGAAAAAAACTATTGAAAATATTTGTCTAAGTTGTCTCTAAGTTACCTCTAATTTACTTCCTCCTGTGGAGAGTTGCCTAACGTGGAAGCTGTAGAAATAGTAGATATCGTAAAACATTTTCACAGGGCACCTACTAGGATCTCAATTGTTTAATCTAGATTACTGCTGATTGTCAAATTAGATTATTAAGTCTCACATTTGCAATGTTTTTTAATGCAAAGTGACTGCTGATTTTAATGCAAAAATTTCCCATTTGGAGGATGAATACCGTTAAAGATCATTCTTATGTACAAGTGAGGCTATCTCCATTCTGTTCCCCTTTCCAGTAAGAATCAGGAATTTGCTGTATTGGAAAAAAAGTTAACACACGTATTTTACCCTTAACTAGATTTTTCTCATGTTTAGCTGTACTGATGCAACAAACAAATGGAAAAAGTATAAATCGCATGTCCCAATATTTCAGCTACATTACTCACTTAGGTAAATTGCATGTGCTCTACTGAGGAAAACCAGAACCGTTTCAACATTTGATTGGAAGCATTCACCTCAGCTCTACAAACGTGATATCTCTTACATTCCCAAGAGACAAGTCCACATTTTACACGTCTCAATCTATAGCAACACTTCAGCTTAAGCTATTTGTTATCTACTATTTCCTTACTCGCTAATCTCCAGTGAGTGCAACCCATATCGACTTTCAATGATGTATTTGTCAGGGTGAGCCTGTACATCGATGGGCACATTGTTTTTGTACCTATGGAAAAAACAAAGAAACAGTACATCACAAATGGAAGTGTATAATTATATATTTCAAAAGGTCAATAGAGCCTTGATGTCTGAAATAGAGCATCAGTTTCTGCCTGTTTCTCCCAGATAAACTTCAGTCTAATCTCCTGGGAAGACATTACATACTTTTCGAAGCTTAACCCCTCTCCCTTCCTCTTTGGCCTGCCCCAGGTGAATTTTATATTCTAATTAAAAGGAGAAAATAGTCTTGAATGGAATGAGAATCAGTTTATATCGCCACAAACTTTGTGTTACTACTTGTAAAGGCATGGAGGAGTCACAATTGTGAATTGCAAACAACGAAAATCATGTTGCGTCCTTACCTACTGGGTATAATAAACATTTTGTTTGCTTTGCCTATTTGATCTACTTTTAAAACCTGCATATTTACAAAAATGGCAAGTAGAAAGTTAACTTTTTTTTTTACTTGCATAGCTAAGTTAACAGAAGCCCTGACAGGGCTAGACAGGTAAAGAAAAATTGTCTTTCTGGTCAAGTGCAGTACAGCAAGGTATCTGGCAAAACCTTCTCTGCCTTTACAGGTAGACACTATCAGTGTTTTCTAGTACAGGCATATCTTCAGGTAGGAAAAGTTTACCATTAAAATTCCCAGTAAGTAACTTGAAGGAATGAACAAGTAGTGACCTGGCATGGCTAATTTCAGAATTTATATAAACAGCTTGAGACTTATAGAGGAAGAGTTCAGTGGTTCAAGGCAAATGTTTGGGTGAATCCTGTCTTAAAGTAAGGTCTAGGAATATGGAACAAACGTGCTAGAAGTCTAATAAAACTACACACTGATTTGCTCCCAGTACACTTGGGAATGATTTGAGGTCTCTGAAGATAGTAAGTTTCCTAAGACAGTGTCCTTTAACACAGCTTTCCCTGTGCTCCATAAAGTATACATATACGGGAAGTGGAAATAGAAACGATCCTGCATAGAAGTATCTTCATTTCTTACTTTGATGTAGCTTAAATAAACCCTTCTCTTCTCAAGTCATAACATATATCCAGCCAAAGAGCTTTTCTTCTTAATTTCAGATCTGAAATATTAAAACTCCTGGGTCTCAGTCAGGAAAGGGAATTGGTCTGGTGTCACTGACTTGCTCCACTAAACCAAACAAGTCAGTAATAAGCAATTTTATTTTTACCAAAACCAATATTAGTTAAACACGTCTCAAGATGAAGCAATAGCCACAATAAATCTGAAAATTGTCTTTCAGCACTTTAGGGTCTGCAGAACAAAGAATATTTCCCCGGGCACAGTAGCACACTGGGATTTTTACAAGTCTCAAAGTGAGCGAGGATCATAAACTCTAACCCTTTTCATACCGATCTTTCTCTCAGAAACATGCCTATGAAAGGGACTCGATGTAGGGTAATACTCTCTATTCTGAACTTCAAATAATTGCAGAGATGCTTGACGTAATTACAAAACTTCTACTGCATTAACCTGTCTTACAGCAAGGAATAATACATGGGTCCGGCAAGAGTAATCTATTCACCATCAATCTTCATTTCATCTGTGCAATGATGATCCCCAGCCTTGTCTGCCTGGGAACACCTGGGCATCTTTATATTCCACGTAGTGTGTAAAGTAATTTAGAAAATAGAATAAAGCCATCAGTTCATAATATTTTCCAGGGAATATGAAATCCTGTCAAACAGGACTTGACTCCATAATTTCTTTAACTTTTCGCCAAAGGGCTCAACAGTCTTTGGATCCCGTTGGCAGCAAGGACATTTGGTAGCATGTGGTGCTGTGCAGAATAAGCTTTAACAGAGTCATGCCAGCAGCAAGAAGACTTTCACTTCTTTTTTCTTCATTACTAAGTTAGTAAAAAAATAATTGATTCCATTTTTGCATATTTATATTAGTCCATGGAAAGAATAGGGCACATATGTTACAAGGACCACTTGTTATTTTTGGAAATACAAATTCCAGAAGAGCCAAGTCATTAGCTAATGTTGGACCACTACCTCCAACTGTCATTATGCACTGACAGTTTATGCTTTCTGCTACTGGTTTCAAATGTCCTGGGTTTTCCATATGCTTTTTTTTCAAGTGAATTAGAACAGCTGCATCACACAGTAAGGTTTTCTTTAGACAAAGTTCACAAAGCTTTATGGTTTATCACGCCTAGCAGGAAAAGGTTTCCATTGCTTATACAAAGAATGACTGTTTGAACTGGCATTTCATTAGAAATGCCGAATGAAAGCTGATGGATTCGGGTTAGCATTGCTCTGTATCTCAAAGCAAAGACACCTGCTGAAATTGCTGTGAACTCTTTTTTTTCCATTAGTAGCCTTTGGTAAACAGAAATCCCTTTGGAATTCAGCTGTATGATAAAATGGTGTATTAATTTCCACCATCCATATTTAGCACTTAGATGAAAGGCTGGTTCACAGTGAGAGCAGAGGCAGACAGCTGAACTCTTGGTTTAACCATGTCAGGTTTTCAGGATAAGGTGAATCTCAACGGAAATTAAAATGGCCCAGCTCTTGTGTTCTTGGTTAGGATTCAGTTTACAGAGCTGGATTATATTCTTTATGTCCAGCTGAGAACAGACCTAAAGGGTTTGTCTGGAATCCTCTGGAGAAGGAATGTTAAAACAGGTCACTCACAGCTCTTACATGATAGGAAAAATGTGTCCATGCAGAGCCTAACTACCGGTTGTCATTGTGTAAGGAGAGAGACAAAGTGATTTCATGGACATCAGCCCTGGCATACTAATGTACCTCTTAGTAGGACTTCTTATCAAGCTTTGATATTAAGGTTTTCAAGATCTAAATAAACACAGAGTCCATTAAGAAATTCCAGTAGTAAATTACAAAATATGAGCATTACTTAATAACATGATATGGTAGATGTTTTCTGTTGTGTCCACAAATAGAATCTCCATAGGACTTACTCCTAATTAAGACTTAATGCTGAGCACAGGCTTATTCTTTGTTCATTTTTTAAACATATTCACACATTAAAAATACACATTCTAGAAGAATCTTCCAAATTAAGTAATGAGCATCAAATCTCATTTTGCTTGGAAAAAAAGTTATTAACTATTTTCTTCACAACTTGATGTACACTTAACTGTGTTGCATGAAATGGATAAGAAGGATCAGCTCAGTAGATGGTGAGACAGTAGAGATTCACAAGTCACTGTTAACTAAGCTAGATCCAGTTCCAGTCAGGGTAAATTTTAACCCAAGAGTCAAATTAGACCTTCAGCTATGACTAAGAGTATATTTTGGAGTTCTTACAGTAAAGATTTCATCCAAAGACCATTCAAGCATATAGAAAGCTTTTAGAAGATTTGGATGGTCCTGGATCTATCTACAGTCTTTGACTTCAAATAACTGTGATGTGTCTCCTATGAAGACTTTGCATCGTGAAATTTCACGGAGATTCAGAACCATAACTGCTCAGCAGCCAAGCAGCTAGTTCTTAACCAAAGCACGCTTTAATGCTCCAGGGACATTAACGACAGTTGTAGACTAAACAAAAGTGTTTGGAAATCACTATTTTAAAAATACTACTGACAATAAATTAAACTGCTATTTTTTCTTCGTCAGAAAACAAAAGGAATAATAGGATGTCTCTACTCTATGAAGAAAAATAATCAACGTATTCATATTGTTGTTACACAAAGTATTATTTTGCCTTTTAATATTTCACTTTCTTTTTATACAAGGTAACCTGAAAAGGGTTTGACAGACCTCTGTACTTGATTTTTTTTCATTTGAACTTGTATCTTTCCTTAAAAAATATCCCATTCACTGAGATGACATCAGGTTATGTGATGACTTTCAGTGATAGAGATGTAAACTTACCACGTAACACGGGGTGCTGGCCAGCCAGCCACTGAGCAATGAAATTTGACATTTTGCTTTTCCCATACAGTGTGAGAACGAGGCTCAATAACAAACTCAGGAGGATGTAAAAGTTTGTCTTGATTCAACTTCTTGTGGAATGCCTGAGTCTCCTCTAGCTGGAAAAAAAACATTCAACTATAAATGGCAGCAGTGCAAACTACTAAGATGCAAAAAGCATTTTTTTTTTCCTAAGAGCAGTAAAAAACATGCAGTTTTTATTTAAAAATCCAGATAGACATGTTTAATACATTTATCTCACCTGGACACAGAAAACCAAGTTTTCATCTTCAAGAAGCTTTCCTTCCAAAATAGTTATATTTAATTTTACTAAATTTTTTTCCCTTAAAGCTATTCTAAGTAAAATAATTTTCCACATTTAATTTTTTTTAATAGACAGTGAAAGATGGAATAAGTCTGAAACTCAGATGTCTTCTGTACCTTGCTCTAATGTAAAACTATGTGTGTCTATACCATATCTAACAGAGCTGCTCTCAGTCCTTTCCTGTTGATGGGATCTTTTTGTGCCCACAGGGTAACTGTTTCAACTGCTTGGCTATCTGCAGAGCTAGAAAAGAATCCTAATATAGTATAAATCTTCTTTTCTGCAAATGAAAGCATTTATTTTGTTCTCTTTCACATATATGGAGAATTACTGTATTAAAAACAGGGAATAACCATAAGCACAACAGAAGAGTCCCTGGTGACTACCTCATAGAATCATAGAATCATAGAATCATAGAATCATAGAATCACTAGGTTGGAAGAGACCCACTGGGTCGTTGAGTCCAACCATTCCTAACACTCCCTAAACCATGCCCCTCAGCACCTCATCCACTCATCCCTTAAACACCTCCAGGGAAGGTGACTCAACCACCTCCCTGGGCAGCCTATTCCAGTGCCCAACAACCTCAGGCACGGAATCACTTTTCTTACCCACCTGACACCAAGATAACAGGACTTTCAGTTACTGAGAAGACTTCCATTGAAAATACTTTGTTTTTTTACTACCTTAATTCCATTGTTATTGCCCATAGTGTAAATCAAGGCCCTGTTGTACAAGGCATGTTACAAACACCAAACAAAAACCACCTATGCTGTTTGCAGCCTAGGTGTTCATTTCTACTCTTTTACCGTTTTCTTCAGGGCCACACGCTCAGCAGACTCCCGGATTGCTACTTTCCTTGATTTTTTTTCATGGTGTGCCTCTTCAGAAGTTGACTTGGCCACTTTGCTGACACTAACTCCTTCACCTGTGGCAAAAAGGTTCCTCTTGGCAACGTATGCAGCACTTTCTTTAATTCTTTCTTCTTCTGTGTCTGTGATCCCACTGATACTCGTTTCTCTGAAAGGATTTTTAAAAAGCAGAATACCATTGGAAAATGCTAAGGGTATATTTCATTCACACTTTCTAATTAGTCAACTGCAATGGGTAACACTTTCAGAACGTATTTCTGCTGTTACAGTCTCATAAGTATTCAAAGCAGAAACATGGAAGGGTACTGCAGAATGACTGTTTCACTGTCTGAAGTCATGACTGTTTTCAGTGCCTCTCTGTATAACCATGGCATACACATTTTCAGTTTAACCATTATCCTGCCGTGGTTTCATATCTCCATCAGTATAAAATTACTGTAAGGCATGCCCACAGATCTTCGGTTATTGACTTAGGACTGCGGCATTCATAGCAACACTACCAAAGGGGCAGGAGATAACAGTAGCTGCTTAACAGTGTCCTCATTTGTGATTTATACAATAACCCACATTACTGTATATCACAAAAACTTTGCTTTATTCATAGAAAATCCTGTAATGCATATAAGGTGACTGTTCTTCCAAATGTTTGCAAGAAGATGATTAAGGATTTTCTTGAAGCATCCTCTTCTCGCTTTCTACAGGGGTGAGATGCAAAGAATGATTATTCTCGATAGGTCAAATCCTGTTTCCATATGCACATTTGGAAGTATCATTACAGACATATTTTTTGGCACTGTTGGGACATCATAGATGTTACAGTAGTGCATATATAATGCGAATTCCTTGGCATAAAGAGAAGGATTAATATCCTTATGCTGAGTTTAATTACTTCAGAGTAACATTAAATGGCACAATGAAAAGAAGGTCTATTTAAGTTCTCATTAAGTGTGATCATGCAGCACTATAGAGAAAGTAGCCTCTGTCTATTTCCAGAAAGCATTCAAGCACAGCCTTGCTATTTTATCATAACATGCTTACTACTGCTACAAAGCAAAAAGGTTAGGAAGAATGAATTTTTTTTCTATTTTCTTTAAGATTGCTAATAGTATGCATTTGATAGCACAACTCATCACTCAAGAAAATTTGGATTCAAGCCCATAATTAACTGTCCAGCCCCTTATCTTTGGGCTATGAACTCAGTTCAGTGAGATGCAAGACAGCCAAGCAGTGGAAAGTGCTGTAAACTTAATTACACATAAAAATTGCTCAAAAGACTAAAAAAACTTAGTTAATGACATCAAGCTTTGTCCATCCTCATGTTCAAACTCTGCCTTGAACTTTCTGTATTTCAGGTTGCTTTAACAGGATGATCCTTAAACGTATCAGTGAGATAACTGATTCCCTTCACTTAGCCACATCATCTCCCTCTAGAAACATCATCTGAAGCTGTGGAGATATGGCAGAGCTTTCTAAAGGCAATTTTGAAAACTCTGTTTAATTCATATGAATGTAGCTGTCTACGTTCAGTTTAAATGAATCAGTGGCATTTTTCCTCAAAGGCAAGGTGACATTATTTCCTCCTTAATTACAGCAGTTAAAATCTCAGCAACTTCACAATGTGGACCCACTCCTCAAGGCATAGAGTATCTTCTGGGAGCTGATGAATATCCTCAAACTAACATGGTACTCAGCCTACTCATCTGCATTAGTGGTCCCCAGATGCTTTTGATCAACAATATTAAATATTTAGATTTGCTAACCATTTCTTCCTGTTATAATCTTTCCAGATCAAAGAGAACCATGTTCCCTGAAATGATGAATGCATCAGAAACAGCACACATTACCATTTAATAAATGAATCTACAGTCAAGTCTCAGGGGATCCAGTAGAAAACACTTTTCAAACAGAAACAAGGGTGTCTAACACCAAATGGCAAATACAAAATATTATTTAAAGGGTACCTGTCATATGTGGTCCTTTGGCATAGGCTTATTAGTGGCTGCAAATAATTCCACACACCACATACCATAGGTTTAGTACCTATGACATTAAATCAAGCTCCAGGCGTTTTATTATCTGGAATGCTGATGGATGTCCTTAATTTTATCTTGCAAGGATTGGGCTAGGTGTTTATGAACAACAATTATGAAGTGAATGATCTGAGCAAGGGAGATTTCCACAGCAGAACTTCAGGGCTCGGAAGTACAACCAAATCATGGAAATGGTGATGCAGTGCTGAAGGTCATCCAGCAGCAAGGGCAACAGTTCCGATGAACCCATAGAGAGCTGACCTTTATAAATAACTGTTCCTTGTAAAAGCTATCTGCCCATGGGAAACAACACATCAATTTCACAGGGGAATTTGGGAATGACATAGAACATGCACATGATTCAATGAGCTTCAGCTGTTATCTTTCAAACAAAAATAAATATCTGACAGGAATGTGGCATGCAACTTCCGCAGTCTTGGCATGTGGTCATCAACATGATGCCAATAGAAAAAGAGTCTAAAACAGATGCTCCAACCATTTCATGCTATGTTGAGTTGGGTACCGTGACAATCATCGTATGCCTTTTTTAGTAATTTTAAATATAAAAAAAAAGTATTTTTGGGTCATTTTAGTGGCACAAAAGGACACACAACTTCCTGAGTTGTCATGTGCAAAAAGTAAGATCGATATCAACAACAGTGAGAAGAAGAAGAATAGTAAAAATGATGTAAGAATCTGACAGTATCATTTAAGGTAGAACCCCTAAGTATTGCACAGACATAAATAGATTAATCTATACACCATTACACTGAGTCATATATTACTGTATTCATTTTATCAAAAAAAGTAAAGTAAAAAAAATATTAAGATTTGTTAAGATGTTAAAATGTTTTGTTAAGATCACAGGAGCGTGTGAAAAAAGCAATCATCCTCTGGGAGCACTAACCATCTGTCATGATTTTCAACTGTGGACCAACAGTATAAATTTTACTTTTACAGGCTCAGGACACAATAAAAAGTAAGGATATTTGTACTTGAGAGCATGGGAGACCAATGACAGTGACTTGCAAATATATTGCTATGTAAGAAGAAACACTTGATGACGTGCAAAAATAGTATGAAGCCTTGAGAATACATTACCCATGTTTTGCATGATTCATATTTATGTATTTCTGTTGCAGAACATATAGCTGAAACTCAAAAGAAGTGGTTTAAAAAGGCAACAGTGTGGGCTTCTGAGTGTTGGTTGGATCAAAGAGTGGTGAATCTGACACAGAAATGTACAAGGGGAGGGAAAAAAATTATTCCATGTTGGTGGGAGGGAATTAATAAAAACCAAAACTGCTGGCCCCATCACAAAATCACCACAAACGCTCAAAAGGCCAAAGCAATCACTTCTTCCACCAACAAAATGGAACTCAGTTTCACATGAAAGCACAAATCTGGACAGAAAGCAGAAGCGATAGGGTGTTGATTAAGTAGTAGACAGAAAAGCACTGGCTCCCAGAAACAACTTGGAATTGTCCCATAAAAAATGCTGTGCTGGTAAGTTGAAGGAAGGTTTCTGTTCAACAGGAGGTGGGCAAGAAATTTTTCTCCTGGCCTCCAATAAGGAATCAGTTTTCCACAGCACACCTCAGTATGTATTAATCTGAACAAGTGACTGTGCTCAAACTGTCAGAGATTCCTAATAAAATCAGTATGCCATGTCCCAAAAAGGGCATGGGAGCCTCCTTGCTCATGTTGATTCTGGCTTCCACTTAAAGTTCACATTCAGCTTTACTGAGGACATTGCTGCAGTAAGGTGTATTACATCAGTAGTAACCATGCAATAAATATCACCAACATGTGAGATCAATATGAATCATTATGATGATTTGAGAAAGTATTTGGCTTCCTTCCATGTGCCAGGACAAAATATTAGCACATTGTTTTATTGTTTCTATGTTTAATGCTTGGTATGAGACATTGAATTACAGAACAAGTCTTCAAATCAAAAGAACAAGCTAAATAATTTGGATGACATGCTTGTCCAATTCCCAGTAAGCAGGATTATAATTATACCCTAATTTCATAGAAAGTGGCTCTGGTGATGTGTTCAAAACAAAGTCCAGACACCCAGGTTCATTTGTTCTGGCTCTGGATGCTCAGTGTCTGATTTTCTGCTGGTTAGTTGACTTATCTTTGCCTTTTTATCACTTATATGAAGAGCAAAAAATCACCTTGAGATCCAGGAGTGTAAAAAGACCTAATGAATTTGTTGTTTCATAATTTGTTAATAAAATGTCAGAAATAAGATACTAAATAAGAGGGAAAATGAACATACCGTCCTGTGAAAATGGGCACTGAGTAGTCCATGGCTTCATTCTCTTTGTCCTCGGATATCAAATTCTGTTTTGCTCTCTTTGCTTTGGGACTCATTTTATAGGATTGATCTTCAATCATTAAATTGGCATCTTTCAGTCTGAAATTTAAATAATATTGTTAAATTCGGGGAAAAAAAGGTCGTTCAGAAACACTCCAAAATAGCATTAAAATGCTACATTTTTTTCCCTCTGTGTTGTTTGATAAGCTAGAAAATATAATTTTAATAGCCTTGGCTTCAGAGTTCTTAAACATATAAATATATGCACTTTGAACAAACTTATCATTATAAATGTAACACTGATAATCCTTTATATTAAATAAAAATACAGAGAGAATGAGCAATGCACACTTAATGGCTTCTTGGTCTGGGACTTGTAAATTTTGCACACCCAGGTTTGGTAAATCCTGAAGTCACTGAGACAACTGAGTAATTCTGAAGATCGTATCTGAATTCACAAACGCTGCTTTTCCAAAATTCACTGAAATTGTCTGGTCCCCAACCAAAATGCTGGTGTGCAAATATATTCAAAGTAGTAAAGCCTTTAATTCTCTATGGAAACTGCAGGGGAGCATATTGCTCTGGAAGCTGTGTTGCCATTCCCACTGCTCTCCTATACTACCGCAAGCCACTGAAAGCAGAAATCTGTGTGAAGTAATGCCATTTAACACAGCACAGATACACAACATATTTGAGGCAGTCACTTTGAGCTTTTAACAAAGTTCCAAACTGCTTTAACAAAGCTCCAAATATCTCTCCCCCCCTCCCCCCCTTTCTGAAAGCAACATAGCATCTCTAACTCTTGAGATCTATGTCTTACAGCTGGAACACCCTAATTAGCTGTCAGCCTTTTATAAAATTCTGAAGTGTCTATTCATCTCTGTCGCCACATCGCCAAGGGAAATCACGTAAGTCTGCTTCTTTGTCTACACTGCATAAGCTTACTGCTTATGTGCACAGACACAGGAGCAGAATTAAGGCACGTGTTTACTCAGCAAGACTCATTAGCACAGACAGGTACCACTAACGAGGCTAAGTTGCTTCCCATACCCTGGGCAGCTTATTCCGGTGTCTCTACACAGCATGCTGTACACATACAATCAAAACTCATGCTAGCGCTGGGCCCCTGAGATGTGTAATGTTAAGATGACAGACACACGCATAAGCTAATGTTTTCCTTAGGCTGCAGCCCTATAAAAGTACCAAGCTCTGGAGATGCCACCAACACAAGTCACAGGAGTGCTTAGTTTTGAAAATATGTGTTAATAATTTATCAAAGTGGACTGTGTGTAGAATCATGCAGGTTCAATTTCATTCTTTTCTTCCTCTGTTTCTTTATGTCTGTACTTTTGCGCATACTGAGTTCTCTTTCTACCGACTGCCTGTTAGATCAGTCTCCCAGTTTCTAGCTTTCTTAGTGGATGTTTTCCTCTCACGCCTTCCCCTCCTCCATCTAGTTCCTTGCCTGAGCTTCACATCCCCTCCTACAACTGCTTTCCAGTCCTCATCTCTTTGCCCTACAACTCCAAGTACTGTCAGTAAGAATTTCCCCTCCTTTCTGCTTAGTCCCCACCTCATCAGTACATCAATATCATCTGGATACAGACTCAACTGTATCCAGTTACCCCAGTACCACAGAGAGGCAGCCCTCTCCTCTGTGCTCACTAGGTGTCCACTTTGTAGCCACCACCACCATGTCTACAGCACCACAGTCAAGAAATGCTTGGTACAGGGGATAAGAACTAACTCATACAGTTCTCTTTCCTTCCTCCTCCATCTGTATCCTGATTGCCATGCAAACAAAAGCACAACCAGAAAGGGGCTCTGGCACACACCACAGGACTGGGTTTGAGTGTTTACTATGGCAAGCACCACTGGGTCAGCCAAGGCACAGATCGAGTTTACAGGAGAGAGATGCTCTCTGCTCCAGTGTCTAATGCCAGGTGCTGCCCAGAGCTGCAGGCAGGGAATTCAAGGGAGGCAGATCCAACTTTAGGGACAGAAATCCCATTAGAAAACACTTGAAAACAGCCCAGTAAAACAAGAAGGAAGAGATGGAGTAAAACAGGGTACGCGATGGCCTTGTTCCTGGGCTCAACAACAATGAGGTGCAGTCAATACAATCAACCACAAATGTATTGGGATAACTCATTGTCAAATAGATGTTGAGAAACATAAAGGCCAAAGTATTTGAAATATTTTTCAGAAATTAACTATGACCCGGAAGGAGCTGCAGTTCTTTACTTAGCAAATGACCTTGATTCCTGTGCTAATTTAAAGAAGGACAAACCTGGAATTTGGACTCTAACTGACATCGGATTTCCAAGGGGCATTAAGGTGAGCTCTTCAGTAGGCCACTTGATTCTTGGTTGTTTCTAGACTGAAGAACCACAGTATTGTTTGAACTGCAGTTTAAAAGTCAATAAGTTTCTATTTTCATAAAAATAGATGAAATATGGTGAAAATTTCAGCTCAGGTGCTGTTAAATCCAGACTTGCACTTTTTTCCTAAAACAGAGTTTGGCTGTCATGTCAGTTTAGTTTTCAGTTAATGTCCAGATTGCACACTCATGTAGGGAATTAACAAGGGAGTGCACATGGCAATTCACATCACTCTCTCCTAGGCCTTTTGTTGATGCTGTTCCTACATCTTTTTTTTCCTATCTTTCACTTATAACTCTCTAAAATTATTTGAAAATGAAAGAATAATTTGCTACAGGTTCTGTATGTTTGATGTTTGGGTTTTTTTCATCAAACACTCCAAGTGTTTGAAGTTGAACATCTCACCTTCATTTTTTCTGCCTTCCACAGCTGGCTTTATGAAAATATCTCCCGAATCCTTCAGATCTCTCCAGAGATCTCCATCTCAACAGAGCCTGAGAAATAGGGATGGAACTGGGACTTTTATTGAGGTATGATGACAAGGATAAAAATGCTGTACACGCACAGCTGATTCCCACTTTCTTTTGAGCTTTCTAAACTGAATGTCTCTTGATTAAGGCACCTTTCACTGCAGCCTCTTGACTGTTTTCTGGACTACTTCTCTTGAATCTTTAATTCTACTGCAACATTTGCTTGACCCTTGTGTGTGTGTGTGCTCAGGACCAGAAAAGCACCTTTCTAGACGCCTTTTCAACTCTTCTTTCTCTGGCAGGGGCAGCTGCCACAAGAGTCATTGTGCTGTCTTCTAAGAGCAAGGGTTGGGTCCCAATACTTTGTAGGGGTACAGAAGAGGAAGCCCTCGGCTACCAAAAGTGCACATGGTAACTGTGAGTTGAGAAACATATGTATGTGGATCCTCTAATTGCCTGCTATTCTCAGATTGCTAACATGACACTCACACCAATTTACAGCAGTCATTTGCTTTTCCAAAAACTTGACCTGGACCACACAGGGCCCCAGTGAGAAGTGCTTCATTGAATAATGTCAGTGGTCCTTTCAGACCAGTTTCTCCTTCCAGCAATGGTTAAGAGCATGTAAAAAGAAGTCTTATGCAGAGTAATATTTCCCCCCAATAAATCCTTTTGGTTTCAAGCAAATGCCTGGGTACATCCTGATCCAGAGGTTGCATCCTGGCTATAGCAGTGAACTTAGAATTTATTTATATATAAGGACAACACTTTCTTTCAAACCTCTTTTAATCTGAAACTTTGTAATCTCTTTTGTGTTAACATGCCTCTCTGCATGAGAAATAGGGAAAAATTGTTCCTTGTTCATGCCCTGCACATCTTTCACTGTTTTATACATTAACATTACATGCCCTCATTTGTCTCTTTCCCAAGGTAAGAGCCCCAGTGTTTTATCTTCTCTAGGCAGAAGTTATTCCACACCTCCCACCACCCTCCTTGCACAACTCTGATCTTTTTCTAGTTTCAAATTGTACTTAAGACGCAAGGATCAGAACTGCACCCAGTAGTTCAGCTAGGAGCATAACTTGGGTTAATACACTGAGAAAATATGCTTTCTATTTTATTTTCACTTTCCCTCGCAGTTGCTTCATGACCACATTAGTGCATCCAGCTGGTGTTTTCAGAGAAGTATCCAAAGTAATTCCAAAAACTTTTTTTAGAATTGCACTGCATAAATGAAGAGCTGAGATGAATAAATTTTAAGCAGTAGAAAAATGTTCCTCCTTTTCAAATCCTTTCAGGCAGAACTATGTGCAGACTAGTAGAAATGCATATTCAAATGGAGATCTTTGCATGGGAAAACAAATAGGTCACTAGTTCTATCATGAAGTTTATTTCCCTGTCTTACTTTTTTGTTACTACTATTTCCTCCTGCGCTACACAAAACCCAAACCCTACCTACAATCATTATTTAGGAAGCCCAAAGGAGGCCTCTGCTTTCTTGAACCAGATTCTAAAATCTTGCCCTTTATTTTAAAATGTTCCAACCTTTTACCTGATATGTGGAACAGAATCTCCCTGGAGGAGAAGGAGCAGGGTATCAGTGCTCTCTAGTTTCACAGGGAAGAACAGTACCATGACCTTTTAACAGCTTTCAGCCTCATTTGATATGCTCGGATAGCGTATGCCTGTTTTTTCCAGGTCAGATAGTATCTTCACTGCCTTATCAAGGTTGGTGACCCAAGATTAGTGTCCTCATTTCTTGTTAAAATACCAAGGCCAGCATTTTCTTAGTTTCTCAGTAGTGACTGAATTGGGAGTTGGTGACCGTAAATGCTAAAGGCATGGGTATTGTCCTGTGGATATGTAAAAAACAGATAGGCACTTACCTTTTCCCTCTAACCCAACAGAGAAACTGAATACAACATTATGCAGGGCTTCTGAAACTCCCAACCAGAGGTTTTGTTTCAATGTCTAATTTTCTGATATAAATATACTACAATATATTGGTACTGCCCTTATTTCTCTGCCTGAAGGAATGGGTTTCCCACCCTCCCCAGAGAGCCCATCAAATAAAAAGATGTGTCCTGTGGACCACAATACTACATTCCTTAGATATCTACCCTGTCATGAAAAGGCTCCTGTAAGCTTATTTACACTTCTATAAAATCATGTATCTTGTCCTTAGCACACCTTTGTTATGTGTCTCTCCCACTTTATTCCAACAGCAGAGAGGGATGCATGTGGTATACACAACTGCTGTGGCAATTGTATCTGCTGGAGGAGCTCAATTAGCCAAAAGGCATTTTCCAGGCTCTCTTTCCAGCAGCCGCTCCTTTCCTAATATTAAATGTTTGAATTTACTCATCCTAAAGAGGAAAGAGCGGATTGACAAATCCAGGTACAGGAGAGAGAAAAAGAAGGATCACAAGATAGCTCTTTAAAGCCAGCCTCTAAAGACAAGAAGTGCTCTCTGGTGGCTATATGCATTTCAGGTTGCTGACAGATTTGTCACAGGCCCAGGCAATAGTACCAGCAGTAATCACGCTCTTCCCTAACACAGCTTCCACAAAAAAAAAATTTAAAGGGGAATAGTTTCCACATAACAAATCTCATTAAAACAATTTCAATGCTTGGCTATGATGTTTGGAAGTCACTTTCTCAATGCTTACCTGTAATAAACCCACACATAAGCAGTGCCAATAGGTATCTCAAGATCACGGTATTCTCATGTTTCTTAAATTTCTTAAAATCTGACAGTTACTCAGCCCTGTCCCGATCCTGGTTACAATATTCCTCAGAACAGCATTCAGTCTTAATGTCTGGCAGTGTAACTAATACCAAGTTAGTAAGGCTCCTTTCCTCTGTTTGCTTGGTTCACCTGGGGTACGTCATGTCTTTGCTATATTTCTCCTGACCTGCAAAATATAAGCAATTTTCTGAGCCACACTGATAACTTGTATTTTCCCTCTAAGCAAGTCTCGGGCCCATTTGGTGGCCAATAACCAGACTGTGACACCATGGGATTATCTGATGCTGCTTGCCAGGAAAATAACACATGGAAAAACAGTGAAAGTTTGAACAAAGGCAAATGACAGAGCTTCCGAAAAGAGAGGTAAACAGATTTAATCCAGCTGTCCCAATGATGGGCCTGTAGTACTACTAGAAGCTTTAGCAGACCTGACTTCAAGAAGCTTCTAAGAAGCACATGGAGGATAAAGAGGTGTCGTGGGAAGAAGGTTCTCCCACAGAAGCCAACCTACCCATACCAGCACTCCCAAGGACAGCACAGGAATGAGCACAGGTGTCCACAACAAGACATTTTGGGAGAAAGCTGCTAGCCCTCGCCTGTACAGACTCTGCCCACTTCTTGGGGGAAGCAGCACACCCTACTTCTCCTGGGTCTGAGGAGGGCAAAGAAGAAGCATTTGGGTAGAGGTGGTAGGGAGGGCTAGGTGTGAAGTGGTAACTTTCACGCAGTAAGATGCACTTCCCTTTAGGAGGCCAGGGTTTTGCAGCTTTGGCAAACTGTAACCATCAAAGCTACAAGCTTCTTTGTTCTGCCAGTTTTCATTTCTCTCCTTTTACTTCTTCAAGCTGTCATGATGTGAAGAAGACTGGAAATGTGGGGAAGGGACAGCTCACTTTCTTGTTCTCAAGAAAAGCAAGCTGCACGTCCTTTAAAATGTCTTTAAACATTCTGGGCATGTTTTCCACCCAAGTCAGGCTTCAACGTTGGAGAATTAGGTTCAGGTCAAGGTCTTGCGGGTTACCTAGTCCCTAGTCCTTCTGCACTGTTTTCCCTTGATAAATTCCTCACATAGCACTAACTGCATGTCAATGCTGTTGCTTTATGAACAATCTGTTCTGTAAGATGGCTACAGAAAGGGATGAGACATAAATTTTGCAAGTTAAAGATTATCAGAAGCTATTTTAGATAAAAATAGGAAGCAAACTGAATAAAACTCCGTATTTGAATAGTATACTTTTCCTGTTGGACTTAATGGCGTTTATCCACAAAACTATAATTGTTATACATAAATGTATATTTGGTATTAAAATCCAATTATATACAATAATCAATTGTTAGCTGAAGAATTTTCTCTGAATTTGTATCTGTGTGTCCATTTAGGTGTCAAGCAACCACCACTGTTCTAGGCCATTTAGACACAGCATTTCAATTCAGAGCCAATTTATTTTAGCAACACTTTTTGTCTCCACATTATCCCTTAAAGTGTTTTGAGCTATCTGGGGAAGATAGTACAAACTTGGGTTGCTTTAAATTGACACTACATTTAGTTGCATATAGTTGCATTATTTGTTCTATTTAACCTCTTGCAAATTGCAGCAAGATGGGCTGCAAAACCCAAATAAATATTAATATAGATTCCATATTGATCATAAAATTAGCTTAAATATTGAGATTATTATTCAGAACCGTATTCTCTCATGCATTAGTTAAGTTTCGTGCAAGAGAGATTTAAATGATACAGCTCTACTCTCCTGAGTCCTAGTCTTGCATAGCAGCACTGAGTTTCTCAAACCTCAAACACAAGGGTAGAATCACAGAAAAAAAAAGAAGTTACAGCTGAGACATTCTTATTTCTGCTTACCAGGATAGTATATCAATATGTTGGCAACGCTTGTACTACCCGCTAGCTTGGAAGTATCACCAAACATACTATTTTAACCCAAAAGCTATGATCTCAAACAAAGTCCTGGGCAACCTGGAAATGTCTTAAGTTCTCTGCCAATTAAGCAGTTCCATTTCCTTTAATATTACTTTGCTGACATTAAAGTTCTTGGTGTGAACATACAGGTTTCAGAAGAAAATCATCTGACAACCCAGAGTCACTGAAGTGTTTGCAACTGGGTCTTGGAAGCAGGTTTTTTTACAATCACATTTTGCAACTTCAAGTAACATTCCCATTTCTTATGGGACTGTTTTCTATGAGAAGGACACTTTGGGTTAGGGTTCAGCTACAGTTGTAGGCACAGCTGCATTGCTACAGAAACTGTAATATCTTCCTCTACACAACTCTCTCTGGAAACAAAATCCTCAGTTCCAGCTTCTCCTCAGTATCTTTCCCTTCATCAGCAGATTATAAATTATCTTCTTGCTGCTCCACTTGGTGGTTAATGATTTGCACAAGTGAAATTGTTTCAACAGCAAAGACTGGATATTACCGAGCCCAAGATAGTCAAGTAGTCAGGTCATTCATCTGGGCTCTAACAGCCTGAGGTTCAAATTCCTAAACAAACTCTGGCGAACAGAGACTTGACCCTGAGCTTCCTGAAAGCCAAATGAAGGCTGTAATTGCAAGGTGTTGTTTACTGCGGCATAGGTATCTTTCCCTCAGTGGTTTTGCCAAAGATCTGTCTTTATCCACAATCCTTGGAGAATATTCAATTTTCAAAATTTAAATTTTCTTACGGACAAGTTTTGATCAGTTCTGCTAATAATGCTCTAAATTTTATACTAATATATCCGAAAGCAGAAGTTTTGGGCTATGTTTTGTTGATCGTTTCCTC
The DNA here is from genome assembly GCF_017976375.1 of Cuculus canorus. Classification (NCBI taxonomy): domain Eukaryota; kingdom Metazoa; phylum Chordata; class Aves; order Cuculiformes; family Cuculidae; genus Cuculus; species Cuculus canorus. The sequence goes on from NC_071402.1 coordinate 52,229,873, forward strand.
TAGTGCTAACAGCTGCTCTAATCTTACTTTAATAGTCCTCTAATTTGTCTAAGTTTCTGAGATATATATTTAAATAATGTGAAGCTACGATATCGAAAATACTCTGCTAATGTAATTATTGAGCAGTATTTATTATCTTAATTAAACTAAATTCATGGCAGATAAGCATAGCTGCTCTTCTAATATAAAATGAACACGTCAGGGTATTCCTGCTTTGGAAACAGTACACTTCAAGTAATACACAGTGTGAAAATCTCAATTTCTTGAACCACTCAGCAGAAAAAAGAAGGTGTTTATTAGGCCAAAGAAGAATTGTTTAATGATATATGGACATGTCAGCTCAAACTTGTATCTATAGCCCTAAGGTCTTTCATTGGTCCAACCTGGCCAGATAAGAGCCACCATCAACCCAAAAGTTACCTCAGTGCTGCATATTTGTTTCAACTGCGCTAACATGATTAAAGAACTTGGGAGGAGAGGCGACTCATGCCTAACCACTTCAGAGCATGAATGTGAATTGTATTTGCCATCATTCTGGCAAGTCAGCATGGTCAGTGCTGTTCTTATGCTATTATACATAAGTTAGGCCAACAAACTATGCTGATCACTGTCACTCCCACTGTCAAAGCCAAAGCAAAACACGACGTTAACACCAAGTTACAGAGCCCATTTCTGTAGAAGAAGAGGAGAGTTTTGCCATTGATTTCAATGGGAGATGGGTTGGACATTTTTATCTTGGAATACTGTTTCAAAGACAGATTTTCTTACCCAAGACTGTAGGTTTCAGATCCCAGCCTGTAGGCTGCAGCCAGCTTGTTGATGGATTCAGATCCATGGCTGTAGGCAGCTGACCTCTTGCTGAGGGATTCAGAATCAAGGCTGTAGGCAGCAGATCTTTTACTCTGTGCAGCAGAGTGATCATAGGCTGTAGATCCATAGCTGTAGGCTGTTGAATCCAGGTCATATGCTGAGGAGCCATGACTGTATGCTGCTGAAGATTCAAGGCTGAAGTCTGCTGCAGATGCATGGCGATAGGCTGCAGACCTCCTAGCATAAGCTGTAGATCCTTGCGCATAGACAGCAGATCTGCTCTTTGCTTCCTTTTGGTACTGGCTTACAGTGGATTGCAGTGCTTTATGGCGGTATGCACGGTCATAGTGCTCATGGTGTCTTTGGTAGAAAGGTAAAGACATCGTGGATGTCTTCTAATTTTGTTTTTTACTACACGTTTCTGAACGTAAATAAACAGAATAGTCTGAAAAAGAAGAGAAGAAATGTAAGGACCATTGTCAAAGAGAGTTCTATGTTAGCACGCAAACAATACATAACCTCATACAAACTAACACAGAACCTAAACTTCAAAAATGAAGTGCAATTAATTTAGTGTTATCCTTTATGATGTGTTTTAGACTTTAAGACTTGTATTTAACTTTCAAGATGCTCATGTCATTCATCATGAGCAGAAAACCTTACAGTATTGTGTCTGTTCATTTGTAGTTGGTCTCCCTGTTACTGCAAACTATTCAAGTTTTACTTGCTCAACCTCTCCACTCATTACTGCAAACTAGTGAAATTCTACGTGCTCAGCTTCTTCAGAGTTAGTGTAAATGTTTTTGTTAAATTTCAAAATAAAAAATAAAGTAATCAATTATTTTAAATAGGCATGAGCAATTCCAACGATGTTATATAAGCTGAAATAAAAATGTATTAACATTTCATTCATTTTTGTAATCCAATTTTCAGATTGAAAGTAATAGTCCATTCAATGTTTTAACAGTGTATTAAAAGCATTAATACTGAGAGGATGCCATTTTTCTCTGTAAACATTCATTACATAGATTATTTTGTATGTGATACCAGAGAGCTACTTAAAGTGGCTTATCATACTTTCGCAGTTTCATCAGGGATACAAATCTGTGTGCAATGAGTAAAGTAATATCATGCTCCTTGGTGAGAATGACCCTTTTTTTAAACCTAGAATTTCATGTTCAATATCATTAAGAAACTTCCTCCAGATGATAGCCTTATCTAAGTTTTCCTTTGCACAGTCATAAATAGATTGCCTTGCAGTTGATCGTAGTAAGAAATTTGATCAGATGAGAGGTAGTTCCCCTCTCAAAATGGGATGAGGGTTGAGTGCAGAAAGGATTTCCCCTCGTTTTTTTTCCAGCTGCCAATCCAATCTTTATTTTGTTATTTGTTTATTTTGCTGTTACTAAAAGTGATATTTTCTTCTCGGACATATAAATTTGCCTTTATGAATCTCTCATGATAAACTTTCCTTCTCTTATCATTGATTATTAGGCTTACAACATGGCTAGGATTGTCCCTGAAGGAGGTGTATGATTATGAATGGAAATGAACTACAACGGGGGAATGTTTAGAAAAGTTTAAAGTTGATTGAAAAAACAATGGTGACAGGTGCTTGCTTGGGTGTTTTAATATCAATCACAACAAAAAAAAGACTTGTTCTGCTTCTGTTTTTATTCATGTTAGTGAAACTACTTATCTGGTGTTTTGATATGAAATACAAGAGCTGGAGCATAATACAGAGCTGGAGCATAATCATGATTTCATGAAAATCAAGATTATTTTTCTCCTGGTCTTTATGCTACCAAGACTTCAGTTCTTGATGTTTTCATTAGTATTTAGTTCTGATAGTGAATCAACAAATTGCAAACTATTCTTTTTGGTAACTGCTCAGGGACTCACCCATACTAAGGCAAATTGTGAAAAAAAACCCTGAGTTTCACTTTTCTTGTATTTCAGGGCTGTCTCAAGGAACTACTCTTTGTGTGATAACAGAGCAGATCACTTGTTTGTAGAAAGTCAACAAGAAACTAAGGTCATTCAGAAGTCTCTAAGTATGTATAAGAAATTGCTGCTATCTTGACCACAGTGAAACTAAGTTCAAGGAGATCAGTTCATCCATTTATTTCATTTTCACTGGAGGAAGAGGGAGGAATGGCAAAGAGCGTTGGCCTTTTGTTCTCCCTGGCAAAATCTGATGTCCATCTTTAATTCCCTTGTTTATCCTGCCATGTGTTTTTTTTATCTAAGTCCAAAGAATGCAACTATTCTGTCTAGTGTCCTTGTTTCTAATACTTATCAATATTTTGCATTGTTATTTATTTCACTTTGTTGGCTTCCATTAGTAAGTAGTTCCTTTTCATTTTCCTAGTTTCAGAAGATCTCTTCCCCATTTTTCTCCATTGCTTTCTCTCCCAACTCTTCAGAGCTAGGTATGCGGTTTGCAAGCCATTGTGATTTCTGCTGAGCGAAGTTAAGGAGTACAGATGAGTCTTGTTTGACACACTGAAGGGGGAAGAACATGAGAATATCCTGTTTTCCTTCTGTAGATGACTACAGTTATCTCCATATTCAATAGCCTTATTTGCAGCATTGGTAGCTTCATCAAGGATACAAAAGCAACAAGGCTAGCAGCTATTTATTGCTGTTGCTCAGGGATTCCCACAACCTTCAAAGTAACAAAAGTGATCCAAAAGTATTAAGCACTCATGTGTTGCCCATCAAGGAGAAGTTAAATGAGACATTTCATTTACATCTTAGCAGAGCAAAAGGACAAGAAGTGGGCTTAAACTCAGCTTAAAAAGTATAAAAGCAACTTTTTTCTTCCAAAAAGGTATGCTCAGGAGTAAGAGAAAGAGTCTATGATAGCAGTACAAAGTAAGGCAGTAAGGCAGGAGCTGAGCACAGAGTCAGCTCTCCTGGCTGAAATCAAAGGCCAACTCTGACTCATGTCGTGTAAGAGGAAATTCCTTTCACAAGTATTTTTTCACACTATGAGTTATGATCTATATTTCCTCTGAAACATCAAGCACTGCTTACTAGTCAGGATCAGTTAGTTACACTAGTTTGATCAGATATACTAGTCTGACACTAACAGAGATGACAAGAAACTCTGAACCATGGGAGGATTTTGCTCCTATCTGGAGCACTGTCTGATTACTGGATTGACTCTCATCTCTTAAGAATTAGAGAATTCATGTTACCTCCACCTTCATAGTTTGGGTCCACTAATCAGCCCCCTTCAGTGTGAGAGCAAGACTCCCTCTCCAGATCTGTGTAGTACTTCATAACTGCAGCACTTGGCCTAAAAATATTAGTGGCCATAGTTAAATGAATATGAGCGTTTTTGAGCTATGTGTTAACAGCTGTTGAACTGAACTTTCCAGATGATAATTGACGAGACAGACAGTTCTGTACTTGTTCAAAGGTCATAACAGCATATTAAAGAAAGTAATTTTACTGGCATTACCTCCTGTGCTGTTTAGCAGTCTGTGTGATCCTTTAAAGATCAATCAGTGAAATTAATGAAACAAAACCCAAAAACTCTTGTAAGCAGGGAAAAAGGATAACATTTCCTTCAGCTCAGTCAATGGGTTTACAAATCACAAGAAATCCTATGCAATGAGAAAATATTTAGATTATTTACACATTCTCTAGGCCCAAAGGAGGTTACACATCAAATTCCATCTGTATTTTAGTAGCCCATAGTAATTTGAGAGTACTGTGACGATATGCAAGGATATTTGAGTTGATAATAAGTGAACCCTTGCACTACTTTGCTCTGTTTCACAGCTGAACTCTTACATGTCTTCGGTTCACGTTCACAAGTCCCTCAAATAACTGTTGAGCTGAGAGGAATAAAGGAAGCTACCATCAACTCGGCGTTATAGATTCAGATTAAAAATAACTGAACACATAAAATCTTATGTCATAAAGGAACACTTACCAGGGCGCAAATGAACAGCAGCAAATGGAATAGCTCTCAAGCAGATGAATAGCAGAAAAATACAGCAATGATGAAGCCAGCAAAGAAAGAGGTAGTCAGGACGAGGGGTGAAGACTGGACTTCAGGGTCCAGAATAAAAATAATGCCTGCAGTCAGTGGAATGTCAGAGCCCCAGTCCAGACCTTTTATGGCCAGGGGGATGATAAATATAGCATTGAAGAGGGACAGAGACAGATACTGATACTCTGTGCTATCTCTGTGCAAAGACATGGTGACAGCAGCTTCAAGCTGAGAGTTCTCCCTTTTAAGTATCTTCAATAAATTCCATATCAAACCAGCATTTGAATTCAAAATTATTTCAGTTAAATTAGATTTAAGAAAGAAAAAATGTATTGTGTCATGAACAAGAAAGCAGGAAACATCAGTCACTGTATTGACCTTTGCTATGGTACAAGAATATGAATATTTTATGAGTTCTCTTCTCTTTTCTAAATGCCAAGCCACAGTCCGTGTAATGTAGATATTTCAGCTTAATGACAGACATTCTAGAGAAGTAGTTAGCATCAGAATTCGATAAAGCCATACAATGTGTTACAATTCAATAAAACTGTACTTTCTTTGTTCATTTGACAAAGTGTTACTTTCTTATCATCCTCTTTAAGATAAAACACTAAATTAAGAACATGACCTCATGAGGCACCTAAGTAGATACAAACAATGCAGCTCTAAGATCCAACTTTCTGTTTCTAAATTAAACAGTATTACCACTAAGGATAATTAAATGGGCTTCTTTCATTTTGGTCACAGCATTTTGGCATAGAAACATACAATCACTGCAGCTGAATATTATATCAGAACAATTTCTGTCATCTGAGGTCCAATATGTGGAACACACTGTGACTTAATTGTAAATACAGATTCTGCTCTGCACTGTACATTTATTTAACTGTCAATAGAAGTGATTAGTCTACTTTATTTTGTGTATTTGCATTGACAGAAATATTAACCCTCTCAGTTCCACTATAGTCACTTTTCACAACACCAACCATGCCACACAACTGAGAAGGTTGCAGATCTTCCTCCTGTGCTGAGATCTTTCCACTCACAGGCTGAACCACCAGCAGAAGGCCTGGATGAGGCCAGCAGGTCACAGGCTTTTCTGTACAAAGGTTCATCAGTATCTTGTTTTTCACCACGTTGCTGTGATTCCACCTGAAATCTCTTTGTTCTCTACACTACCTAGTTATTCCCTGGGGTCCCACTACCTCCTGCCTGATGCTACACCACCTCCCACAACAGGAGCTGCTCGGCTCCGTTAACCATATGGGCTGTTGGTCTTTGCTCCCGAGCACAGAAAGTACAGACAGCAAAAGGTTGTACGGTCATAGAAATTGTATCTTGGCTCAGAAAACTGGCCAAATCTGCAACAGAAAGAACAAAAAGTAAGAAACCTGATATAACCTTTTCTTTCCTCCAGAATTCTGTGCCAATGGCAGCGCCCTTGAGCTATAGAATATAGACTATCATATGCATTTTAATTAAAGAAATTAGAGGATTCAGTGGACGGACTCCTGGATTCTATTACAGACTCCCAATCAACTCCTTCACCATGGGCCATTTGCACTGACACCTTAAATGACTTAATGACGTGCAAATCGGTTTTTAGAAATTCAGAGAGATGTAAAGAATTAAACAATTAAACATCTTGTTTCTCTGCTCTCATTGCAATAAAATTTGTATAGATCATAGGTGGGATATAAAAATCTAAACAACATTTTTAGTGGTTTTGCGGGTATAATGGCACTATCAAGTCTAATACAGTTTTCAAATTCTGAGCTGCCTCTGTTTATTCTGTGATTAAAATGGAGACAGAGTGTGACAGCAAAATATTTTGGGTTCTTTTATTATTTTAGCACTTAAATTTCGTCTGGCTTTAAAAGGAGATAATATCCACAGCTAATTTTAAAGCACTTCACTCCAATTTAAATATCAAAGTACATGTTTCAAACCGCTTGGAGACCTGTAAGTCAGAAAATCCATGAAGCGCTGTGTATGCGTGTATGTTTAGTCACATTGGTTCTGTGAGAGAGATTCCTCATAAGTGTTAGTTCTGTCTCCTTCTAATTAGAATTACATAGTGCCAGAAACTGGTTTGTTTTCTGAATGGAAAGCTGGAAGATTAACTTAGAACCTGACACAGTGGAAAAAATAGCTTACTAGAGTATTTGGCCATTGAAGATTTGAGAGGAACAGCATCCTGTAGCTGCATGTATTAATCAAATTCCAAGGCATCCAAGTCCATCTCTTTCACTAGAGTAGAATCCTAAATAAAATAACAAAACATTTCTTGGCGGACAGAGTTTTTCAATATATGTGTCATCTTCCAGAATGTATTTTCAATCTTAGATCCAATTTTCTGACTGGATTCCCAAAAAAGATATTTTTCTCCAGAAAAAAAATCACTTCGGTGCCTAGATGGATTTTTTTGTGATACAGAAATGTTTGCCTTACCATTAATGGTACCATTTATTCTGCAGTGTCTCTTTAGAGCTGAAAGTGTCCCATAACAAATTCATTGCTGGCAGAATTTATTTTCCTTCATAACATTCTGAAGGTTTCTGTTCATATTAAAACCTCACCCTGAGAGCCTATAGGAGACTCCCACAGACATTCCAACAGAAAATTCTTATCATTTCTTTAAGTGCCCTATCCACTATCTGGTGGATAAGAAACTGGTTGGGTGGTCGTATTCAGAGAGCAGTGGTCAATGGCTCAAAGTCCAGATGGAGACCTGTGACAAGTGGTGTCCCTCAGGGGTCTGTACCGGGACCGGTGCTGTTTAATATCTTTATCAATTATATTGACAGTGAGATTGAGTGCATTCTCAGCAAGTTTGAGGATTACACCAAGCTGAGTGGTGCAGTTGCCACACCGGAAGGACAGGATGTCATCTAGAGAGACCTGGACAGGCTGGAGAAGTGGGTCTGTGTGAACCTCATGAGGTTCAACCAGGCCAAGTGCATGGTCCTACAGCTGGGTCGGGGCAATCCTCATTTTCAATACAGGATGGGGGATGAAGTGATTCAGAGCAGCCCTGCAGAGAAGGACTTGTGGGTGCTGGTGGATGAGAAGCTCGACATGAGCCGGCAATGTGCATTTGCAGCCGAGGCCAACCGTATCCTGGGCTGCATCAAAAGAAGCATGGCCAGCAGAGTGAGGGAGGTGATTCTGCCCCTCTGTTCCTCTCTTGTGAGACCTCATCTGGAATACTGTGTCCAGTTCTGGAATCCTCGATGCATGAAGGATATGGAACTGATGGAACGGGTCCAGAGGAGGGCTACAAATATGATCAGATGGCTGTAGCACCTCCTTTACCAGAACAGGCTGAGTTGTTCAGCCTGGAGAAGAGAAGGCTCTGAGGAGATCTTAAAGCAACTTTCCAGTACCTGAAGAGGGCTACAAGAAATCTGTGGAGAGACTGTTTACAAAGGCTTGTAGTGATAAGACTAGGGGCAATGAGTATAATCTGGAGAGGGGCAGATTTAGACTAGGCATAAGGAAGAATTTCTTCACTGTGAGAGTGGTGAGGCACTGGCACAGGTTGCCCAGGGAAGTTGTGGATGCCCCATCTCTGGAGGCGTTCAAGGCCAGGTTGGATGGGACCTTGGGCAGCCTGGTTCTGGTGGGAGATGTCCCTGCCATGGGGGTGGAACTAGATGATCTTTAAGGTCCCTTCTAACCCAAACTAGTCTATGATTCTATATGTTTTTTTTTTAATCTGTCGTATCTTTTGTCATTTTAAATTACATACCAAAACAGATGGTTGTCAAATGTTGTCCCATACTGTATCCGTCAGTCTTTCCTAAACATCATAGATCCTTCAGTACCTTTATAACAATAATGACAGAAGATTTCTGTTACCCTCACTCTATCTAGTTTTGCATTTTAGTAAGACTGGCCAGAACACCTTGACACATGACTGCTAAAGGACCGAAGAGTCACTACAACCACAGATAACCCAAAGCCAGAAAACTCGACTGAGGTATAATATATGAGCTCTTGCCATTTAGTTATGCAGCTTTTAGAAGCAGATAATACACTTAAAAATATGAGTTAAATAGTTTGGCCAGGGTATTGGCCAAATAGAGGTGCCTGATACCCAGGGCTGGGGCTACCCAGGTCCTCCTGGCTGCCCTGCTCCTGGCTGGGGTGGTGGGACAGGCCCTGGCTGCTGGGACCCTGATGGACCCTATGGGCAACTCCCATGCTCCCGGGAAGCCCAAACTCTTAAATGGTGACTTTATATTGATTGTTTTCCCTTTTCCTGTTATCTAAAGTCTGTTTAACTGCACTATTTCATTGCAAAGAAAATAAACTGTAGATATAATCTCACTCGGATTTAAGCCACTACTGAAATAAAGCAATTGCCTCGGGTATTACAATAAACATTACCACAATCATTCAGGCATAGCTAACACAAATTTACCACTCAGTACACAATATAACTCATTTTCATTGTTGTCACATTGATTGATGAAATACTTCTGAATCAATCACATTTTTCCATTAGAGGAAAGAACAGTGGCAATGTCTTAATAGGAAAAAAAATTCTTTTAGCTATCACACTTGGAATTTATTTCCAATACAGTAATTAACCCATGCAAAGTTTTGAGGAAAATTTACATCAGAAATTTAAAAATCGATTGTTTCATTCAACACAGAGCCATCAAATTTAAAGCATCAATTATGAATTAAAAACTATTCCAGACATAATGCAAAATGACTTGGTGAAGCCAAAAGGGAAAACAGACTGGAGCTTACTATTTGAAGAAGAGAAGGAGGTACATTGAAGAAAAGAAAGAACTGGGAAGGATCTGATGGGTGAAGTCACAATTCTATTGATTATTTGCCATGTGTGGTATGAAGTAGTCCAAACATCAGCAGCATAAAATGCAGCAGCAAGTGATTTTCAGACAACTGCTAAACCCACTGGGACTTTTTATAAATATTTAGAGAGTTAATTAAATTATTTGAATATTTTTTTTCCAGTCACTTAAAACATCTCCTATAGCTGGTCGCTTTAGGCTGCTGTACAGCCTTATTCCATGAGGACAGCAGTATATTTAACTCTGAAATGGATCAGTTCTGATTTTTATGTGATGGGCTGGTACTCTTTGTTTCTCCATCCATTCTGTAGGACAAGCTTCCTGTGTTTCTGAGCAAGTTCAGCTTTGGAGACTCAACAAAAGGGACCAGCATCAGCTAAAATAAAACACTTCAAAGACTGGAGAACGTATGAATTTGCAGGGCAAAATCAGTCCAGTTTCCTGACTAATGGTCGTCAGTACTAGATAGTCCAGGAAAAGATGCAAGAAATGGACAAGTTTGCAATATCTTTTCCAAGAGGATGTTTCAGCTTAACATTTGTTATTTACCGGTTATTTTAGGCTCTTATAACTCATGTGACTTATAGGAGAAGTTGTGATAGTTTAACAAAGTCCCTTATTTAAAAATAAATATGATTTGCAATAGCTGCTTATACTAAAACTTCAAAATTCAGGATAACGCTAGTCCTACAGATGGGAACTCAACCTTTACTGACTCTCTGAAAATCAATTTGGATTTGGTTACTTTATAAGCTGTCAAAAGTTAGTAGTTCCCATCTGTCTTTTTCTCACTACAGCTTGTTCCTGGCTTTCTCCCAGAAGATGTCAATGTCCTGTTAGCACCCCGGTGCCTTTTCCTCTGAAATCTTCAGCAGGACATAACAGCAAGGTGGCAGCAGTCTTCCCCCACAGCGACTGGAAAGAAGCAGAGGAGCACTGCCTCCTTTCTAAGGACTGAGATTCACAATCCAGCATCTTTATACTCGAAGCAGGCCTCGTAACTCACTGTGAAGTTAAATAACAGCGGTGGTAAAATGTGAATCCTACTCTAGCAAACTCATCTTTTCCAGGTCACTTAGTCATACTAAATTTCAGAAATGATCCTCCAAAATGCTGTGCTTGTGTATGCCACCAGTGAAAAATAATTACCTCTAGATGTGTCACTTACACTTCTTTTTGCTATTTCCACCGTGCTGCAGCAATGTTGAGTGGCAGGCATGCACCAACCGATGTGCCCTAACCTCACTGGCTGCCATGACTCTGGAGGAAAAGGGACTGCAGGTTCACTGCCAGAGAAAGAAATCTCCGTGACTGTAGGTGGGGGAAGAGTAGGTACCAAAAGCAACCTCAAGAACAGAGGAGGATGAAGTAAGGGGTGAATTTTAGCTATTAAAATATCTTACTCTGACTGCACAAGCAGCTGGCTTGAAAAGCAGAACATCTTTTTTTTCCTGATAACAGCTATCACAAAGTATAGATTTATTCATGCTAGATTTGTGTAGCTAAATCCAGCATCAGTGATGGCATAGCTCTGGCGATACGAAGTTCAGCATAGGACCTTATCATCCACTCTTTATTGAGCTCGTTTGTTTGCGGTGAATTTTTCAGTCAGCCCTGATGGCAGCACTGCTGCAGGTATACAGCTAGCTCAAATGAACTAGTTAGTTTGCTCTCTCACATATGTCTTTATATGATGGCTGTGTGGACAAATCATCATTTTTTCAGTGCAAGAACTTGAGGTCTTCAAGGCTCTATTAAAACCACAGAAGGCATATCACAACTGCACACAACAAAAAAGCCTTGCCTTCTAACGAAAACAACAAAAAAGAAAATTACTTACCTTACACAAAGAGTGCTAGTTAGTCAATGCTCTGCTTATACAGCTTTAATTCTGTCACTGTGTCTGATGACACATCTATACTTCCTACCACTTCTTCTAGTATACAGTGTGTCCACACTACTTGGATGTGGATGCACACTGATCACCTGCTCCTCTCTCTTTTTCTTGTGCTATTCTTAAATCCTGTGTTCTTGTTTACTTTTAATCTCCACGCTTTCACCTTTCTGCATGCTGATGTTGGTCCTCACAATTTGAGGCAAAATATTAAACCATACTATTTGGCATGCCTTATTTGGTCTCAGAAATATATAAAGTAAGTATTAAAAACATAAATTCAGCATTCTACATGCTGTCAAACAGGTAAATGGTATCCCAGGAGCTCAACTTCTGAAACCTTAAATAAGGTCTTAAAAGGCTGAGTAAGATATGACATCATATGGCAGAAACAAGTGACATATGGACCGTTGTGTAAAGCACAGGCTGTAGAACTGTTGAGTGTACAGCCTGGCACATTATGCACACCCAGCTTCTTAACTACAGTATTTTTTGTTTAGTGATTCTGTCATTGTAAACGGATGCTGAAAACAAACCATTGTCCAACTGAGCTAAAAATCTATTAAAAACCTTTGTACAGTTTCACACCAACTACTGTGAGTCTCTTCCATGCTTTGTCACTACTCAGTCTCTGTGTGGAAGCTACTTTTTATGTGCTTGTAAATTTGACAGGCACGAGTAATACACATTTATTCAGAATATGCAAATCATTACAGAGAAACATTCTCTTGCTCTTTTTTCTTTCTAACTCTGATGATTACTATTGCTTGGCATAAATCACAGCAGAGCTGTGGGAGCTGGAGATTCAAGCTTCCCATGTGAAATCATTCATCAAAAATCTTCCACGTGCTGATGTGCTTACACAAAAATCGCCGTTTTAGATTTAAGATACTGTATCTCACATATTCTAGTTGGTTTATATTTTAAATATTGCTTCATTTACCATTTATTTATGAGCCTGGATTTTTCATCAGTTCTTATTTTCTTCTGTCAAAACTTTTATATGTACTACATGTCATGGCCATCTCAGCTAAACCAGAATTCCCTGCATGTTTTAAATTGGACCTCTTTCCATTTGAAAGAATGTCTGGGGTTTTTTTTTACCTATTTTATTCATTTTTAAATAAAGAATTTCTGAATGTCGGCCCATAGAGAATTATATTCTTGCCGTATTTGAAACTAGGCAGGAATACTGCAAATATAAATGAAATTTACTTAAAATATTTTTTTATTTTGAAAAGTCTTCTATTCAAAAGCATCAAAGATCAGTCTAACAGACAAAAAATAATTTAATGCAGAAACCTAGCAGCAATATAATGGTTTGCACAAGAAAAACTGATTTGCTCCATGGCTGTGGGTCCTGTTCTTGTAGCCACTGGCTTTGCTTAAGTAAACCTGAGCTGGAGAAATCCTGCTGAAGGCCCTCACAGATGAGTAAGTGTCACTTACTGATCTGCCAAGTGTTGCTGGTAGGCTGAGACAAAAACGTTCTCAGCACCAGATTAAGAAAATTAATCTCAAGAATGTGATCAACTTCCCATTCTTCTCTGACGTCTACGAAAATAAACTCATCCAATGACTGTGGCAAAACACCCCCATTTTGCTGGCCAGCTTGGTAATTTGGTCCTGCTCCCTTTACCAGACCAGAGGAATCTGGGAAATTTTCCCAGTCTGTAAGCATCACCACTTCATATTTCATCTCTTTTATAGAACTTTTTATCTTGTTTTTCTGTCTTCTTCCTTTATTTTCTTCTCTTTTTCCTCTCTTTCCCCTAAGCATTTTGCACTTCACAGGATCTTAGTATTTCTTAACTGCATGGAACACTGATTTCTAAATTTTCCTTATGCTAGAGGGAATTACTATTTAAAACAATGTACCACCAGCAGAATTTCTAAATCTAGCACTACTTCAGTTGTGGTTTTCAATCATACTTGTCTCCAATGAGCCTGAATTGTATGTGGCAGTAGAAGACCAGCCTTTTAAGTTACTCTGATTGGTTTGCACGTCTCAAGTAAAATTAAAGAGTGGTTTTCACTTTTATTGGATTGTATTTATGTCCATGGAAAAACATTCAATTGCCAAGAAAATAAAGTTTGATCTTAAGTAGAGAAAATCTCCCTTGGAAAAAAATTAAGCCTATGTACAAGTGAAGGACTTAAGAAACTGGCCATATATTTTCATAATATAGGATTGAGGACAATAATAGAGGACAAGTGTCCATCATTTCTGTCTACTTAGATTTTTGTTTGTGGAAATTTCCATATCTTTTTCCATCTTAGAGTACCATACCGCTAGTCCAACTAATAATTTCTAGTAATAAGTTTACTATGAACATATAGTAAAGCACTTCTGAGTTTAGATCTACAAGGAGAATCAGAGAGTCACAAAATAATTCAGGTCAGAAGGGACTTGGGAGGACTGTTGTTGAACCTCTAGCCCAAAGAAGCATCAGCTGTGAGATCACCCACAGCTTTGTTTAATAGAGTCTTGAAAAACCTCCAGCAACGCAGACTGCACAACCTCTCTCCACAACCTGACGTAGTTCTTGATCATTCTGACTGCTGAGAGAGCAAAGCATAATCCATAGATGCTCATAAATTTGGAGGTTCCCCTCTAGAATCATAGCTGGATTCTTTTTTGGCTTTTTTTAAAGAAGTGTGACAAGTTTCTGGCTCTACAGTCTGGTGTTTGAGCTCCTCCAGATAATCTCACAGGATTGCCAGCACTCTGAAAGCTGCAGAACAACAAATAACAAGACTGTTTGGAGGTCTGATGACAGAACCATTTTAAAAACCTCTGCAGTTCAAGTAGTTCTGTATTTTACTATTCTTGTTACTGGTTAACATCTGTTAGCATCAAGTAGTTTATCAATGGCACAAAGCAAAGCAATTTTGCTCCATTGAACAAGTTCCCAGTGTCTACCTGTGGTTGCAGAGCTCTCTCTCCTGCAACCCAAGGACTGACTTTTGACAATGACAGGCTCTAAAGAAGATTTAAAATATTTCTTTACATAGCAATCTAACTGCCCAGTTTTACATCTCTGATGCTATGGCCCTATCTCATGCTTTCCAAGCTTTGCCCTACCCTGGAAAATCAGTGGCAGAACTCAAGTCATTGTGCTGGGAGCATCTGAAAGCATGCATCTGGTGAAAGCCTCTCAGGAGAACAGGTTTCCCTACTATCAGTTGGCTGCTACAGCCAAAAAGCAGTTTTTTTCCTAAGAAAGCAAACCATGACGTCTGGAAAAACTCTGGACCTAGCTTCAGGAAGGTTTAGAGCTGCAGGAAGGTTTAGTCACTGCTAGACTGTCACGAGGGCTCACAGTCATAAACATTTAATAATAACAACCATATGGTGTTCAGAAATGTGGTTAGGTCTTCAGCTGCATGTCCATATAAAGGATGCAGACATGAGAAGAAGGAAATCGTCTTTCCATTGGTTGTGAAAGATGTATTTACTAATCCGCAGAAGGTGAAGCGGTTTCAGGAGTTTATTGACCCATATGAAGGAAGATTAACTTGATGCTGAACAACAACGAGGGTATTCATCTTTGACACTGAAAGCACTGAGTTGTATAGATATTGCAAGCTGTGAGAACACAGAGCTGTGGCAGCACTAGGCATTTTAAATTTGAATCTGCTCGCTGAAATTGCTGAATAACATTATTCTTCAGAGCACTGCATCTCCAAATTATGTGTGTAATTAATAGATCAGTATTCTGAATGTAAGCTCAGACTAGCTAATCAACAACATAGTTATTTGCATAGACCACTGAAATCTGCTGAAAGCAATATTGATACTCTCTGCCTCTAGCAAACGCAGCAATGCCTTATTTGTTTTCTAGTTTTTCTTTCCAAGTGTTAGATACAACCATAATATTATTTCACTGAAAACAACATTAAAGTAATAAGCAAACAGACACCAACTCTACAACTCACTCAGTCCCTTCTCAGCACAAGTTCTTAAAACAAGATTGCAATATCAAATTGATCTTTGAATACAAGTAATTTTACCTAGGAGAAGCAATTGCCTGGGAAAGATACCTATAAAAAATCCCAAAATACTTCAGGGAAGAAAGACTATACATTAGTGTATTGCTGTTTAAGAAACAGCACTCAGGGACTTTGTGAACAGCACTCACTGAGCGATCTGCATATACGCTTAATTTTTAATAACAGTGGTCTTAAGAACAGTGGAGTTCATGGGGAACTCCATTCACCATTATCACAAACTGAGCAGGCAGATGTAGGGATGACAAATCTAAACACAGTAACAAGGAATGGCGCCAGTGGCATTTGGGCACAGGGGGGTTAGTTATCCTTTCCCTGCTTTTTCTACACTGTGATCTTTGCCTTTTCAGTCTACTCATGGAGGTGGAAGGCAACAAGGACATACGATGTAAGAGCCAAATATGTGCAAGACTGGCTGGAGAACATAGCACTGGAAATGCATTTCAACCTCCTGTCATCTAAGTCAAATTTGCAAACATTAAGGAAGATGTTGCAATCTAATTCTCTGCAACAACTGAAAGGCTGGTGAACTGCTTTGCTTTGCTTGTGTTTCTCCTACTCACCTAGTAAATGGACTACACGGGCAGCTTGGCAGCCATTTGAAACCTGTGTCGGATCTGGCATTAAAAATTCTGCATTTTTGTCACGGAATGTCTTTCATCCTGGTGTCCTTATATCATAGAATCACAGAATCACAGAATCATAGAATCATAGAATCATCATAGAATCATAGAATAATAGAATCATAGAATCACAGAATCGTAGAATAGTTTGTGTTGGAAGGGACGTTAGAGATCATCTAATTCCAACTCCCCTGCCATGGACAGGGACACCTCCCACCAGACCAGGCTGCCCAGGGCCCCATTCAGCTTGGCCTGGAACACCTCCAGGGATGGGGCATCCACAGCTTCCCTGGGCAACCCATGCCAGTGCCTCACCACTCTCATTGTGAAGAAATTCCTTACGTCTAGTGTAAATGTGCCCCTCTCCAATTTATAGCCATTGCCCCTGGTCCTATCTGATTTTTCCCTTTCTATGAGTCTCTGAACTGTTCTGGTAAGTGTATTATAAAAATCCTTGGCTGCATATACCTTTACTACTCGATCTCAGTATTGCTGGTAGGGAGCTGGCAATGGGGCAGAAAAGCCTCTTTTGCCTAGGTACTTTCTGCTTTTGAACTTCTTATAATATAATAATAGTTCTTCCAGAACTCATTCTCTCTATATATTAAAACAAGCTAGATCAGTAATTCAGAGAACTACACACAGAGGATATTCCTTATGGATAGGCATGTACTGTAGATTATTTTCAAATGCCTGCTAACATAATTCCAACATAATGTCTTTATCACAAGAGACGCTGCTCTGCATGGCCCACTACACTGCTGACCCCTAAGGATATGATTCCTAATCTTTGTATCTATCATGAGAAAAACAGTGGAAAGAAGATAGCCCCTAGAATTACTATCTCTATATACATAGTCTTTGGATTAATTAGAAACACTCTTACAGACAACAGAATAATTAGAATAGGAATATGGATATAGGAATAATTAGAACAATGATATGGACCCACAACACTTAAAGTTATTAGAGAAAGTTAGAAGAGTGTTGAATCCGGAGTTCATATGATTGACTGTGTTATAAAAATGATGCCAACCCAATGACTTAAAGTGCACAGCAGAAAATATAGGGTGTATCTTCATTTACTATTTATAGTCACATGCCAAAACAGAGTGGAAGCATTTGTCCACTTGATGTGCCTTATTTTCTATGAGATGGTCCAAATTTGAGCCCATCTGTTGACCATTTATCACCTCCTGGCAGTTCTTTGAAATTTAGCCACAAGTTACTGTATTTGCTCTTACAAAAGAGATTTATTTAAACATTACATTAGCTCTGGCCAAAAGCCAAAGAAAATTAAAGCTAGCTACAAGGGACAGCTCAAACTGAATAGTTCAAGCATACTTTCACATTCTGTGGCTTTATGAATTAAAGTTTTAGGTTACTGAACTTGTAAAGACTGAACTTCTTGAATGTTTCAGACTCCATTGGGATTTGGGGAAAAACCTTTGCAATTAATCCACATGGGGAGATGGCAATATTTTGGGGCCAGAAACACATTATTCTTAAAGATTTTTGCTAGTATTTTCTTTTACTTACCTATATATGATGAAAAAACAGTTTTAATCAAGCCATTCAAAGACAACTTGATATTTCTAATGCATGTATTCGTCATTACTTCTGCAGGTCTGAAAGTGTCATTAAAATCAAAACCACAATGAAGATTTTTCAGATTTCTTGGATTTTGCCTACAGAAAAATGTTAACTTATTAAGTGTACCACAGTATTTTACATTTCCCATCAACAAAAAAGTCCTGCGTTTGGGTTTCAGAATGGGGTTTCAGAAAGGAAGGGAGTCTGCTGCTCCAACAGCAATTGCAAGCAGACATCCGAATTCTCTACCCCCAGCTGTAAGTGCAGGGCATGTCTTAGAACAGCCCTGCAAAAGGTCTTAGCGGCTTCCTGATGCAGGGCTGATTTTCTGTTTACCTTCTTGCATTTGCATAAAATTTTACTCTTTTGTTACAGCTCTCTAGGGACTGTTATACTAGCTGCAGAGTAAATATAGAGGGAATACGTGCCTTTGCTTTGCTAACACCAGCAGGGACTCATGACCAAGTGCAGCTGTGTAATGATTGCTAGAGGGTTAATAACAGCTGAGCTCCAGAAATTCCTGGTGCAGCACTTAATTCTTTTTGCTGCTGGGTTGCTAATGAAGAAGGGAACAAGAGGAGAACAAGTCTGCTTGCCTGCAGTGCTCAAGAGAGCCGTGCCTGGTCTTGTGCACACGCTGCTTGCCCTAATAAGAGGGTACCTCCACAGCAGGGTGCAGAACCAGTGGGAAACCCAACCTGCAACAAGGAAGCTAAAGTGCTGTGTTCCCTGGCAGATGCTCCAGAAAAAACAGTGAGGGCTAGGTAAGTGCAATCTGGTGAGAAAAGGGCCAGGCAAAGGCTTAAAAACTTCCAGTTAGAAACATGGGAGCTTCCCTTTTCCTTGAAATCAGTACAAGGGCATGAAAAGGGGGGAAAAAAAGGGATTTCATTACATGTCAGATACTCCAAAGAAGCCTTTTTGGGGTACGGTGTTTGGGGAGCATAGTCTGTCAGCAGCTATTCTGCAATATGAGAAGCTCCCAAGAATACTGTCTTTAAAATAGGAGTATCTAGAGGGACTGCAAAATAGCTTTTTCAATTCCCCTTACCATTTGCGATCAGCTGCTGTTGACTATTATCACTCCAGGGCCACGAGTCAGATTACAGTTTTGGGTGGAGCCTTTGGAAAATGATTATGCTTTCCCTGATCCCCACTTTCAGTTGGAGAAGTTGAGTCAAGTTACACATGTCATTTCACCTTATTGCCTGGTTTGTAGTCTCAAGGCTGCTTTCATCCATGAAATGGCCAGAGGCTTAATACTTTGTTTTTTTAAAGTGAGATTTCCTTTTAAAAAGCACAAAGCCAGCTCTCTAAACAAGGGCTTTTGAGATGTCTTCCCAGCTCATCAACAGTAAAAATCATATTTTCTTCCATAGCTGGCAACAAGGAGCCAGTGGAGTCCCAGGTGCAAGAAGATCATCCAGATAATGTTGAGGGGGATAGGCCTAAATATAGGAAAACTTGAAAATATTTTATTTTAAAAGCGTCTATGTATTTCATAAATTTTTCTTGGTGTTCATGGAGTCCTTATTACTTTTCCTATGCTGCACAAGGGAGAAAACATGTTCTTAATCCTAACATCAAAATTAACATGTTCTTGTGAGCTATCCAGGTAGACTTGGACTCGGAAGAAGCATGGCTCAAGACAGAAGCTGAGTTTAATTTGCCATGTTTGTTTGTTTGGTCGCTGCTGTCTGTGTGCTCATTTCATCAGTTCTCCCTCAAAAGGGTTCATAAAATATGAGCTTTCCATTGGCTTTCAGGTTTGAATGAATCTGACCCCAAATCTCATTTTTTCCAGCTCTTAGCCTACCCTAGAATATTCGTTTTCATACACTTGCCAAGCACTTGGGTATTTTATGCAACCCAGATTTATTCAAAATTTCCTTCTGGCCTACTGTAAATTCAATCCAGATTCAAAGGAAGATTTGCAAACCTCCTTCGAGCGGTAGGTCAGCTCCAGCTCATCATGCTCACACAGGTACCTCTGCTGAAAACAATGCGACTAATCTTGTTATACAAGCACCAAACATATTTACCATAGGTGGTGTTGATTACTATGATGTTGTACCTACTATTTAATTTGTAACTTTGGTCACGATACCGTGAAACAAAATGCTTTCCATCCCAGAAAAAGAAATATTTGAGCTTTTCATAAAACAAATGCTCTGATTCCCAGCCTGTACTGAAACCAGATCGCTCAGAGTTTCATCAGAGGTGAAACTGTGATGTCAGGCTTCACAGAGCTTTAACAGCTATGATAAACCAAGCTCTCGGGAAAGCTGAAGCAACCCGTGCTTGGAGACATTTCTTTACTTTTCTGCTGATTGGGTAGAAGCAATTAACAGCACTGAAGAGTACAGAGGGGCTCCTACAGCAAGGCAGAATCCCACTGCGTAAACTGTTTAGTGATTTCTCTGTGTAGAGGCAGGTGGAGGCTCGCTACAGGCATTTGAGGAACGCAGAAGCACTCCAAGTGTTACTCCGGGGCTCCCGCAGCACTCATACAGTTTTGCCCCTTCCTTTTCCAGGCCACAGCAGGATTTAGCCCCAAATCGGCTTAACATCATTTTACCGTGTCCTCTCGTGTCTGTGGCACCACCAAACCTCGCCTGTCTCCAGGTTCCTACCCAAACGAGGAGCTCCCCTCGCTGGTGGCAGCCGGTACGGGAGCCACGAGCCCAGCTCCGGGTCAGAATTAGAAACCAAGGTGAGAAAATCATCCTCGGAGCCCGAAAGGAGGCACTGGGGTGAGAAGGGAGCTGCTGGGAGGATGGACTCGGAGCCCGGACGGGCACGCTGCTCAGGTGTGGATGGAGCCTCTCTATCCCAGGCTTTGTAAGGACAGCACGGAAAGGTAGAAGATTGCTCCTGCAAATTAAAAAGACATCTTCCTCCAGGAGCAAGGCTCAAGCATAAGAGTTATTGCACCAGAAGTGTACGACAGTCAACATCCACAGTGGTCAGGGAAAGAAATAACCTGGAAAAAAGTAATGCTCTAGTACAAGCCATATAAAAATTACAGGATAAAGATTACAATAGGTGCTTAACGAATGAAGGAATGCAACTACTGAGAGCAGGGATGTCTCAGCTGCCAATCAGGGAGGGCTGGGAGTCCACCCAGTGAATGCCACTGGAACGTGACTGTGCTGTTCCTGAACCCAATCTGCTCACACAGCACCCACATCAGGTTTGTGCAGTTACTGCACAACCTGCATAACCCACCCACAGGTAAGTGAAGTGGACATTATCCACCTGAGGGTGTTGTTAAGAGAGCTGGTTAACATCATTGTGAGGCTGCTTTCTGTAATCTTTGAGAAGTTGTGGAGATCA
Organism: Cuculus canorus; assembly: GCF_017976375.1. NCBI lineage: Eukaryota > Metazoa > Chordata > Aves > Cuculiformes > Cuculidae > Cuculus > Cuculus canorus. The sequence continues at coordinate 52,250,972 of NC_071402.1, forward strand.
GGAGGTGTCCCAGAAGACTGGAAGAAGGCTAATGTCACCACCATCTACAAGAAAGGCTCAAAGGAAGATCCAGGAAATTATAGGCCCATCAGTCTTACTTCAGTCCCTGGGAAAGTTATGGAATGAATCCTCCTAGGGGCTGTCGCAAGTCAAATTTGTTTGGGAAAAGCCACCACGAGTTCACCAAGGGCAAATCATGCCTGACAAACCTGGTCGCCTTCTATGACAAAGTGACCAGCTCAGTTGATGTGGGGTGAGTGGTAGACATTGCCTACCAGGATTGCTCCAAGGCTTTCAATATGGCTTTTCACAGCTTCCTCTTAGAGAAACTCATGTGTTCTGGTTGAGTAATCAGTCTGTGCGGGTGGGTGGGGAACTGGCTGAAAGGCCCCACCCAGAGGGTGGTGGTGAACGGCTCCTTTTCAAACTGTCAGCCTGTCACAAGTGGGGTTCCCCAGGGATTGATATTGGGCCCAACATTGTTTATGAAGATCATAAATGATCTGGATGGTGGGATCAAGTATACCCTGATGAAGTTTGCTGATGATGAACCCAGTTGGGAAGTAGACACTTCAGAAGGGAGACCCACCCTGCAGGAAGACCTGGATAGGCAGGAAGAGTAGGCTAACGAGAACCTTATGAAGTTCAACAAGGACAAGTGTAAGGTCTCGCACCTAGGAAAACATAATCCAGGAGTGCAGCACAGATTGGGATCTACCTGGCTGCAGAGCAGCTCTGCGGAAAAGGATCTGGGTGTTCTGGTGGAAACAAGGACCCCCTCAATATGAGTGAACAGTATGCCGCTGCGGCAAAAAAAGTCAACAGGATGCTGAGTTGCATCAACAAGGACATCACGAGATAAAGAAGTCATTGTCTCACTCTACTCAGCCCTTGTCAGGCCACACCTGGAATATTGTGGTCAGTTTTGGTCCTCACTATGGAAAAAAGATGTCAACAGGCTGGAGAGGGTCCAGAGAAGGTCTACAAAGATGATCAAAGGGCTGGGAAGCCTGCCATATGAGGAAAGACTGAGTGAACTGGGTTTGTGCAGCCTTGAGAAAAGAAGGCATAGGGGAGACCTTATCACCATGTTCCAGTATTTAAAAGGTAACTACAAAGAAGATGGAGACTCTCTTTTTACAAGGAGTCACATGGAAAAGACAAGGGGTAATGCGTACAAGTGAGATTTCCTTGGTCCTGGGGAGGTTCCGATTGGACACGAGGAAAATTTTTCACATAGAGAACAATAAGCCGTTGGAATAACCTCTCCAGGGAAGTGGTGGATCCCCCAACATAGGACATTTTTAAGATTCAGCTGCACAGGGTACAAAGCCATCTTGTATAGACCATGCTTTTGCTAAGAAAGGTTGGACCAGATGATCCTTGAGGTCCCTTCCTCATTTTCAAAATGTTTCTTTACTTCAGCTGTGACTGGGATATCCAAATTATGCAAGAAGCAGATGGACAATAAGGATAATCCAGCTCAGCCTGCACAGAGTGAGGAAGCAGCACCAGCTCTGACTTCTCCACAGGCACATCATCACAGGTCAGTGAGGTGCAAGGCCATATTATCATGCTAGGAATGCCCTAGGAATGGTACCACCAGGCCCGCGATGTGGCACCCACCTTCCATGTGCTGGTTCAGCTGGAATTGCACTGTTTAAGTAAATTCCTATCATTTGCTGCAGTGTTGAAGACATGCATTGATTGCTGTAATTAGTAACAAATTAGAGCATGTTCCTTCTTTCCTGACTGTCAATATTGGCAATTCCCAGAATGTAACTATAGTTCAGTGTCCTTGGTTTATTTTATTTAATAGTCAGACTATACTATTGTCTGCATAACTGAATAGTGTAAAATAATATATTTTCTTGATCTTTGTTGCGAAGTATTAAGCATTTTTTTTTATTATTGTTACTTAACTTTGGTCATTGTTTCAGTTCTAGACAAAGAAAATAAAACATCTGAAAAGCATTAGACAAACTGCTAAGTTTGATACACGATTACAGTAGGTAAATCATCTGCTTGAGGACAGTGCTCAGCTTTGGCTTCTTTGAATGTCCTAGGTCTCACTGTGGTGTTTGGGTTTTTTTTATGAAGCATGAGCTTCATTAAACTATGCACTTCATTAAAATATGCTTCTCCCACTAAAATGCATCCTCGTAGAGGAGACGTGCTGATAAAGAGATGTGACATTCTGGCCCTTTACTTCTGTATGGTCATGAATGTGCTGGTTGCAGACCAGCAACTCGATATAATTAATTTTAGGCTGCCATTACCAGCCTGCATTGCAACATGATCATTTCCTTGGAAAGGAATTGTATTGTATGTATGTGGGAAATATTGATCTACATGCAGAGTAAGGTATTACTGAGTGTCAAGGTCCCCAAAAGTATATGGAAAACAGTGGTGGAGAGCCTTACAACAGCAGAGCATGAAAAGACATGGAAGGTGCAAAACATGATGATGCCAGTGACTAAGAAAGCCCAGAAAGGCGGACTCTTCCGCAAACAAGCCACTACAGAGGAGTTCCCAAGCAGATTGCCTGCTAGTCAAGAGAGGAGCCTGGTTACTCCATTAATACTGTATTTACCACAATGAGGCTACCTACACATACAAAAAAAAGATACACCAACCCAGAAGGATTAGCCTAAGTGTAGCATATATTCAAGACTGAGTTTAAAAGCAGCCTTTTAAATCTTCCTCCTTCAGGAACCTCTAGCCTCTGAGGAAGTAGCAGGTAAGTTACTTTAAGGTAGATTATAAGTTATTTAGGTGTCCAAAGATTGGAAGCTTGTAGGAGTTTCGGAAGCGTGCAAGTTTCCCAGTCCCATTGAAGATAGACTCTGAAACTACTGACCTTACCAAAAATTATTTTACATTCCCAGACACATCTTTAGCATTTATGAATCACTGATTGTCTAACCCACTTGTGCTTCAGTTTCACCATCTGTAAAGTAGAACTCAGAACACTTTTGGACTGTCTAAACAAGTTCAATAAGAGTTAATGAAGAGGAATGTTAAAAACTAATCACATTATTTTATATAAATGGTTATTCATTTTTTTTTGAACCAAGATTGCTCTTCATGAATCAATGACTGCTATCTCTATTTCTTAAAGATGTCTACAATCTAGTGAGCCTCCAAATTTCTCCCTGCTTCTCAAAATAAAAGGTTGCACACATTTTCCCATTAAGAAATGATTGAGAAAATGATCTAATGAAAGGTCAATGGGTAAACTAAACTACAGTAATTTAGAGCATAGGCTGAAGTCCTACATGGTTAGTCAGTATATTAAGTATTACTCATTATGTTAAATATTAAATCTGGCAGCTATACATATCCAGACACTTTGGAGACAGATTCCATATCTGAAGACTTATTCTGACAGGTATTCCTACATATCCACTATTCACATTTTATCCATTGATTGTTCTTTTATTTATACATTTTTCATTATTTCAAATTTGGGTAAACTAAAAAAATTATTTCAGAATAGATCATAAAAATAAACACACTTATAAATTGTTGAGTAAGTATTTTATCAAGTTCCAAAGGAAAGAATTAGGAATTCATTCTTATTGAGTAGTATTTATTTCATTGTTGGAAAAAACTCCTCCAATATAGATAAATATTCCCATGCCTGCTCTTAGCAAGACTAACTCTGCTAAATTACATGCCAATCTCGCTACTGACTCCAGTAGTGGAAATACTGGACTCTAGAAACGTAAAAAACAAAGACTGAAGAAAGTGGTGCAAAACAGGTGTGTGTTTCATATGCAGCACAAGAACAACCCATTCCTGGATCACGAGAGGAAAGGTTGTCTCCGCTGCCATGTCATAGCTGCTCTGCGATCGAAACGTGCGTGCTTGGGGTTAGGTACTGTCAGTTACAATGTAGAAGACTCATCCCAAGCAGGCAGCCTGCAGCATGCCTTCAGCACACAAGAGAAACACAGGAGATGTGATAGAAACCACCACACACCCCCGCAAACAGAAAATATCACAGCAGCAGCAGTGATTACAAAAACTGTGCAAGCAGCAGTGTTGGCGTATGTCCTCCTAGAGCCCCACTCTCTTCACCAGCCCTGCTCTCCCTGCCCTGACCAGGGGAACAGCCTGGCTGCTGCACCTCCTGGTCACCCAGCTAAGTTTATTTTCTCAAAAAAAGTCATTAACAGGGGTAATTTCACAGACTAGGTGAGAACTGAATATGCCCAAGACACCTGGCCGCCTGTTAGCCTTGCTGGCATTGGCCAAGGTGGGTAAAAATTATTCCAAAATTTAAAAAAAAAAGGTATAAGCCCTTTTACTTAGGAAACCAGGCAAGCTATGCAGCCTTACTTACTGTCTCTGAACCCAAGTTAGAGAAGTAATTAACTTGTTAAAAGCAATTTTCCAGACATACCGGCTTCATCAGTTGTTGCAACATGGCACTTCTCTAAGCACGCCAGACAGCATGATAAAATGTCTTCTGCTGCTTTATTGAGTTGTTGACCTGCTACCCCACACCACCACGCTGCCCTGGACAAGCTGAAGACAGCAGGGAATTCGGTGTAATTTCCCTGTCAGAAAACAGGAGCAGCTTAGGCCTGTGGTAGTTATAGAATCATTAAAGTTCGAAAAGACCTCTAAGATCAAGTCCAACTGTCTGCCCGACACCACCATGTCTACTAAACCATGTGCCGAAATGCCATATCTCCGTATTTTTTAATACGTTCAGGGATGACGCCTCCACCACTTCCCTGGGCAGCCGGTTCCAAAGCATCACAACTTATTCAAAAAAGAATATGTTCCTAATATCCAATACACCTCTCCTAGTGCAACTTGTAGCCACTCCCTCTCATTCTGCCACTTGTTGCTGGGAGAAGAGACCAACGTCCACCTTTCTACAACCTCCTTTCAGGTAGTTGTAGAGAATAAGGTCACTCCTCAGCCTCCTCTTCTCCAGGCTAAACAACCCCAGTTCCCTCAGCCGCCTCTCATAACGCTCGTGCTCCAGACCCTTCATCAGCTTCATTGCCCTCCTCTGGACACACTCCAGCACCTCAATCCCCTTCTTGTACTGAGGGGCCCAGAACTGAACACAGTATTATGAGGCAATTGCAACTCTTAACTAAAAGAAAGAAGTCCTTGGAAAAGCAGCACAGGCCCTTGGGAAGGGTCGCTTTGTGGTGGGTGCGAGGTGATGGAAGGCAGGAGGGGAGCCTGGTACCGGCACAGGGAGGCGGCAGGGCAATGTTGACACTGAAAATGCCAGCATTTCTCAAAACTGAGACTTGTTTTGGGTTTTTAGAAAGCAAACACCCATTAATCAGCCCTGGGCAACATGAGGGAGCGCTCTCCATCAGTCATGTGAAGCGAGACAAGAGCTGGGTGCAAGATGTATTTCTCACTGCCATGCATATGTATAAACTTTCCCAGAAATCTTATGCATATGCTATTACTTTCCAGGGACTGATTTAAAAGTTATTATGAATTTCACAATAGTCAAATCTTTTGCTGATTTGGAGCTGGCTACATCTCTGCCTGACCTTGCGTTTGAGATGGGGAAAGGCTACAAACAGGGGTGATTATAGACAAAGACGCATCTGTTCAGCACAGGTCATACCTAACATGAGTCATTATCATCTTCAAAGACTGAACAGTGTCTGGCAAAACACTGCTTGAAAGAAAACACACTGTCAGAGAGACAGTCTGTCTAACTTTCAAAGAATACAGCTACTTGGATGAACTTTACTTTAGCTTAAATCAAAATATTCCACATTTTGTAATAGGAACCGCTCTTTGCGTCAACAGAATCATGGAATAGTTTGGGTGGGAAGGGACCTTAAAGATCACCTCCTGCGATAGGGCAGGGACGGCGGGGCAGGGACGGCGGGGCAGGGACGGCGTCCTAGAGCCACGGGAGCCGCCCCCGCCCCCGCCCCCGCCCCCGCCCCCGCCCCCGCCCCCGCCCCGCCCAGCCCCGCCCCGCCCAGGCCCCGGCCCGGCCCGCCCCGGCCCCGTCCCTCGAGCCGCCGCCAGCCGGGCGCTCAGGAAACTCCCGCCATTGCCTTTTAAGGACAGGCTCGGCGCTGCCTCCGCCCCGCTCCCCTGGAATGCGGTGACTGCACCGCGGGCTGTACCAACGGCCCGGTCTGCGGGGGGAGGAAAGCAGCAGAGCCCTTGACCTGACTACTCCCCCCACCTCGAGGAGGGTAGAGGCCCCTGAGAAGAGGCACGAAACACACTATCACCGTCGGAACACTGCCTTGGCACGGTTTGTGCCGGCGTAGCGACGAGCCCCGTCGCCACATACACACCAGTGCGTGCGCGCACATCCCTGCCTCTCCGCACGGATGGTTTCGCCCACGACTTCCTGCCTCTGAGCCGGCGAGAGGGGGGTGGCCGCGCGTTGTCCGGAAGTGCCGCTCCCCGCCGCGCGCTGTACTGGAGTGCCTCTGCAGCCGCTCCCCGCCGCGGACCCGCAGCCTCTCGGTGAGCTCTAGGTTGGGAGGAGAAGGGGTGGGATAGCGACGGCCGTCGGCGTCTGCTGCTTGCGGGAGCCATGGGGTCGCTGGCGGGGTGGGGATCGCTGATGCCGTGTCCAGGCGGGGCCTGGAGCCGCCCTGTGTGGCCGGGACTGGGTCGGGGGGAGCACTGACAGCAGCGCGCGGTGTCACAGGGACCCGGTCGGGGGGGCCGGCTGCTTTCTGGCCGCATCGGCACTCGCCAGCCTTCCCTCGCCTATGTTAAAGCACAGGAAATGTTGGTCCGAGGGCTCCCGAGGTTGGGAGGGGTTGAAATGGCAGGAGAGGGCGTCAGCCTGTCCTTTCCTGCTTAGGTTTTGAAATAATTGTGGCCGCAACGAAGCTGTTACGGACACTTCGTAGAGGTTTCCGCTCTCTAGCTTGTGATAGATACCCAAAACGACGCCAAATAAAACTCTTTCAAGACTCGTTTAGGAGTTGTAGAAAGCAAGCACCCTTTATCAGGCCTGGGCAAGACGAAGGAGCGATCTCCATCTGTTGTGTGCAAAGAGACAAAAGCTGGTTACAGAATATGTTTAAGTTTTTGTAACAATAACTACTTCTTGTATCACAAGCAGAGGCTTTGTTGAGTCACAAAAAGTGGATTTTGGGGCAGGTTTGACTCCTGTGCAAGGGTTCAGGAAAACTTGTTAATGAAGAGTGCATTAAGTTGTCTTTCAAGACTAGGTGAGATTGCATAAGGTATTTCTTTCAGACTGTGATCTCCTCTTTATTGAGCTTTGCTGCAGTTCTGCTGGAGTGCCTTGGTTGTATCATCGCTTCCTGCTACCGCCCAGACTGTGACGAATGAGTGATGGTGGTGTACATAGATAAAACCTGGGGTTTAGCTTTGAGACTGAACTTTGAATTTGATGATTTAAGAGAAGGTGACTATTATCTCTTAGTTTAATAAAGTTCTCAAGTGGACCAGGGCAATTCCAAGCACAGTTACAAGCTGTATAGAGAATGGGTTGAGAGTAGCCCTGAAAAGAAGGATTTGGGGATGCTGGTTCATGAGAAGCTCAACATAAGCCAGCAGTGTATGCTTGCAGCCCAGAAAACCAGCTATATCCTGGGGTGCATCATAAAAATCATGGCCAGCAAAGTGAAGGAGGTGATTTTCCCCCTCTACTCCACCCTTGTGAGACCTCATCTGGAGTACTGCTTCAGTTCTGTAGTCCTCAGCGCAGGAAGGACATGGATCTGTTAGAGCAAGTCCAGAAGGGGGCCACGAAGATCATCAGAGGCTGGAGCTCCTGCCATGTGAGGACAGGCAGAGAGAAATGGGGTTGCTCAGTGTAGAGTAGAGAAGGCTCTAGGCAGACCTTATAGCAGCCTTCCAGTACTTAAAGGGAGGCCTACAGGAAAGATGAGTGTGCAGTGATAGGATAAGGAGTAATGGTTTTAAACTGAAAGAAGGGAGATTTAGATTAGGTTTTTAATTAGGAAGAAACTTTTTACTATGGGGGTGGTGAGGCACTGGAGCAGGTTGTCCAGAGAAGTTGTGAATGCCCCATCCCTGGAGGTGTTCAAAACCAGGTTGGATGAGGCTTTGAGTAACCTGATCTAGTAGAAGGTGTTCCTGCCCATGGCATGGGAGTTGCAACTAGACAGTCTTTAAGATCCCTTCCAACCCTGTTGTTCTGTGAAATTTTGTGTAGAGACTTTCTTGGGTGTGTGGTTTTGGGGTTGTTTTTTTTTTTTTTTTTTATACTAGAGATGTAATGCATGTGTTTTGCTTTGTGGTTGTTGTTGTTTGGTTTTTTTTGTTTTTTTTTTTGTTTTTTTTTTTTAGTTTTGACTGATAGGCATCCACAGTCATTATAAACACATTGAAACAAATCTGTTCTTTGAAGCCCAACTTTTAGTCACTGCCTTCAAACAGATCGAAGTTGCACCACTGCTAGGGGGGTGTAAAGCTTCATGTTTTGTTGTCTGGCTTGAACTCTCTAGTTGCTCAGTTTAGTCTCCTTCTATGGTTTGTCTTTTTCCCAGAGGTACGTAGCATAAGATGACTTTTTGTGCTTCTGTAGTTTGATATCCATTGCTACTGCTTAACTCGGCAATTGAATGTACATATACAAGTAGCACAGTGCTGTTACTACCTCTCTAGTTCCAGTGGGTGCAATTTACTGTTTTTCCTAATATGTGAAAATCTTCCTAAATAAAGGTCATGGTTTCGGAAATATCTTATGGTAAGTCTTACAGGCAAGATCTTACTTTCGAAGTTTCTTTAACAGTTTCCAAAACAAGGCCCAGACCGTTTCGGGCACCACAGACAGACTAAACCTGCTTGTTGTGACTTGTACTATCTAAAGTGCAGTATTTTCACTATTTATCTACTTGAAATTCTTTGATTTTCAGCCTGTACTTACCCTATTTCAATTGTAAAAGCAAGATTATCAAGTCCAAGCACAAGCCTAGCACTGCCAACTCTACCACTAAACCATGTCACTAAGTGCCACATCTACGTGTCTTTTAAATACCTCCAGGGATGGTGACTCCACCACTTCCCTGGGCAGCCTGTTCTAGTGCTTGACAACCCCTTTAGTGAAGAAAATTTTCCTACTATCCAATCTAAACCTCCTTGATGCAACTTGAGGCAGTTTCCTCTCATCCTATCACTTGTTACTTGGAAGAAGAGATCAAGACCCACCTTGCTACAACCTCCTTTCAGGTAGCTATAGGAAGTTATAAGGTCTCCCCTCAGCCTCCTTTTCTTGGGGCTAGACAAACCCCGGTTCCCTCAGCCGCTTCTCGTAAGACTTGCACTCCAGGCCCTTCACCAGCTTCACTGCCTTTCTCTGGACACACTCCAGCCCCTAAATGTTTGTCTTGTGGTGAAAGGCCGAAAACTGAACGCAGTATTTGAGGTGCGTCCTCACCAGTGCTGAGTACAGGGGGACAATCGCTTCCCTACTCCTGCTGGCCACACTGTTTCTGATACAAGCCAGGATGCTATTTGCCTTCTTGGCCATCTGGGCATGCTGCTGGCTCATGTTCAGCTGTCTGTCGACCAGCACCCCTAGGTCCTTTCCCTCCAGGCAGCTTTCCAGCCACTCTTCCCCAAGTCTGTAGCTCTGCATTGGGTTGTTGTGGCCCAAGCGCAGGACCTGACACTTAGCTTTGTTGAACCTCAGACCACTGGCCTCAGCCCATCCATCCAGCCTGTCCAGATCCCTCTGCAGAGCCTTCCTACCCTCAAGCAGATCAACACTCCCACCCAACTTGGTGTTAGCTGCAAACTTACTGAGGGTGCACTTAGTCCCCTCATCCAGATCATTGATAAAGATATTAAACAGAACTGGCCCTGACACTCAAGACTAGATGCACACCACTTGTGACTGGCCACCAATTCTGTCCACCACAACTCTTTGGACCTGGCCAGCCAGCCAGTTTTTTACCATCTCAGGCACAGCTGCACCAAACTTGGGGTGAGAGGCACTACAGTTTTGTGAGACCTAATGTTTCTCTACATGCAGGCTGGCAGGTCTATTCAAGTGAGCAACATGCCTACTGTATTCTGTATGGCTGCCTCCCAACCCTTGTTAGAGAAACATAGGAAATAATAAGGCAAGCAGTGGCAAATTTTTCATCTTTTCTGCTACAATATTCTGATACGGCAGTCTTCTGAACAAAGGTAGAAAGAAACAGGCTCTCTTCCCAGCATGTGTAGCTAAAGTCAGTAGTCTGTTTTTGTTACCTCCTCTCAATTAGGATTGAATTATACTTATGAGAATTGCATTCAGAGTAAACGTTTTAGTTTACTTTGAATAGGCCATATCCTGAAATCTCTGAATAATTTCAGAGAAGAGTTATGAACAGATTTTTTTTTTCACTCAATTCTGGATAATGGAACTTTTTTAATCAATAGTTTCAAGTTTAACAGTAACTTGTATGAGTGTTTTTACAGAATTTAGAAAAAGACTCAAGTTAGCACAACCCTTAACTGCAGCTTGAAAGCAAATCACCTTTATTGTCAGCTGTCTTCATAAATATCTAGATGTCAGGAGTTTATATTTATTTGTTGAAGTGTTGTTGGAGGCCAGACATCTCAGATAGCTTGTGGTCGGTGAATGCAATGAAGAGAACTTCAGTGTTGTCAAATGATGTGCAGTTGCATTTCACAGGCTATTTTTAGGTCAGGACATAATGGGGTTTTTAATACGTCAGAAGAACGTTGTATATGCACGTAGGATTTAAGAGTGTGGAATTAGCAGGGGAAATCAGTAACGCTTTTGGTAGACAAGTCTGAGAAGGACATAACCATGGAATATCCTTTTATGATCCAGATGCTTGGTACAGCATGTCAGGTATCTGATGCAAAGCAAGGTAAAATGCATTTCCTTTAATTAAAATTAAAAAAAGCCAACTGCTTTTTGCCTGAATATTGGATTGATTGACGATTTAAGGGAGTTACTTTGCTTAACTTTGCTCCTTTTTTTTTTTTTCCTGAGGATGAATCCAAGTTGGTAACTTCAGTCTTGCTTTTCAGGAGTCTTAACAGAAAATATACTAACTTTGAGCAAACTGTCTACAAACTATTAGAACTGTGCCGTGACTCTAATTAGAGTTACAGTTCTGATCAGATATTAATTTTATAACTTTAAAAGAAATACTTAATTTTAAAATGTTGGCTTTATTGTGACTACAGGTGAAGCTTCAATTTGTCCTATTTCAGAATACGTCGTGCAGATGCTTCCTGTAAAATTTAAAATCAAGAATGAAAGGAATCTGGTTTGCATAAGTTTTGAGTTGGGCATAATAAAGGATTATAGCAGGATGGATTGCTTGCATTAGATAAAACTAAAGCACAGAGGGTATAAAAGACTTAACAACATTAAACAGGGTCTACCTTACTTTTATTCACTAGCAGTGTTGAGGTCTTTGTGTTTGTATTTCAGTGAATGACTCAGCTCTTTGTGTTTGTACTGTCAACCCTAGTTGAACGCTGATTGTACCTTGCCAGCTAAAAAGAAGCCAGTAACTTGAAAGCCTCACTTCTACCCTGATTATATTAGTGTTATAACATGTGAAATACCATGTCTTATTTCTTCATTTGACAACTCAAGAGAAACAAGGAAATTAGTACGATTGTGAGATTATATAAAGATTCTATGAGAATATGTAAATGTTTTGAAAGTCTGATAATTTAAAAGAAGGAATTGTCAGATTTTTAGAACTATTGTGTCATTAATTAATTTTAAAACAGTATGCTTGCTTGTGTATGTATTGTGTAATAGTTCCGCTGTGTAAGATAATAGGAATGTGGTGCTTTTGAACTAAGTCAATGTCCTTTTTTTGAACACGCACAGTCCTCTAGTTGACTTTAACTGAAAGCAGTCTAATGGGGGGGGGGGTTGGCAGATCTCTCCCGGCACCATCCAACAATCTTCACAAAAACATTAGGCTTTCATCAGGGTCATTCTGTGTCCTGAGACCTACTGCTCTTTTAACAGCAACTATTCTAACAGAATGTTATTCAGAGACTTAAACGCTTTTTCTTTCTTCCTTACAAATGTTAGTTTAGCGTACTGCTTGATTTATTTAACCACTACATACTGGTTTAGGTTAGCAGCCCATTTCCTTTTGCGTGGTAGGTCAAGAGTGCCTCCTAAAATGCCAAGTATGTAGTCGTCTTAATTTCCAGAAGATGCGGGTAGAGTATTGGATCAGCGATACAAGCATTGTGTGAGTTTCATTTCAAGAACTATGATTTTATTTGTTTTTTAATGTAGCCTGCTGTTGGCCTACAGTGCCAGTCCCTGAATCACAAAAGACATTGTGCTTAATAGGGAGTGAAGTCTGAATGAAAGAAAATAGAGCAGGAGATATTAAAATAAATGTATAATTCAGAATATTCACTTATTACATGGAATTTGATATTCCTTTATCCATCTCTTTCCCCAAAGACTTATAATCTCATTTAATAAGGCTAAATCTTGGATATGTTTCCATCTCCTTAGAACCAACAGCCAACATGTCTAGCAAAAGGGCAAAGACGAAGACCACCAAGAAGCGCCCTCAACGCGCCACTTCCAATGTATTTGCAATGTTTGATCAGTCACAAATTCAAGAATTCAAGGAGGCCTTCAACATGATTGACCAGAACAGGGATGGCTTCATTGACAAAGAGGACTTGCACGACATGCTCGCCTCCCTCGGTAATATCACTTTTCTGTTTACAGTTGCCAAGCAAATTTGTGCTGTTACAATAATATTGAGTTTGGGATAGCTTAGAGAGTTGTCTCAGTTGGTGTGACACTATTGAGGTTATTTTTTGTTTTAGTTTGAAAGCTAAACCAAATATGAATCCATTTAATTGTAGGAAAGAATCCAACAGATGAATACCTAGATGCCATGATGAATGAGGCTCCAGGCCCCATAAACTTCACAATGTTCCTCACAATGTTTGGTGAGAAGTTAAATGGCACAGACCCAGAAGACGTAATCAGGAATGCTTTTGCTTGCTTTGATGAAGAAGCAACAGGTATGTGGGTAAAACAACAGTGTCCATGTATTATTTCTACTTGTGTTTGTATTAATAAATACTTATATTCATAGAAGTGGTGGTGAATTTTTAAACTGAAGATCCTGATTTCTACAAAATAAAACCATGCCATGTATCCTCAGCAGCTGAGATTACCTTTTCAAACACTATAAAACTTAAAACTGCAAACTTCTGGTGCTTCGGTTCTCTTGTTCAAGACAGCATAAAGTTGAAATTTGGCTTCGGGACAACTTCTGTAAGGGGAAACCTTGTCTTCAAAGCTGTTGTGCTTTATGAAGAACTTGTTTTCTGTCAGCAACCTGTATCCCTCTGTTAAGCTGCAATTATAGAAGAAAATTTATACAAGAAAAGCCTTGTGCTGACAGGGAATCTCAAGTGAAATAAGGCAGCTTGTTTAATAAACAATGTCAGAAAGTTATTCCTTGCAAGTAGTCTAGTAGACTTGAGTTTTGTCACCTTTAACATCAAGGTAATGTTTGAAATATTTCAAAATTCCTTGTGCTCCGTGCACTTGTTGAACATTGGTTAGTCAAGTTCTGTCATTATTTTAGTAGTTTTCATTATATATGTTCTAGACAAACAGATCCTCTTTGTGTAAAACATACGGTTGTAAGAAGGCCTCACTACTACCGGGAGTATAAACTTGCTGTTTTGGAAGATCTAATATATAAACTGCCAAATCTGCATATTCTTTGAAACAACACGGGCAAATAATAAAAAGGCCTTTACTTGAAGTAGTGAGACCGTGCAAATTAACTAAGAAGCTTGACTTGATTGAAATCTTGTAATTATTTGGCATTTATTGTAATAGTCTTTAATGGCTTTGTTTTCATTTGGCCACAAAGACTGTAGGTCTCTAATTGAAACAAAATTCAAAGATCGATATTACCATCTGTCTATTAGCAGATAAATGTAAAAACTCCTTTTTCTTATGTCCCCTTATGCTCTTTTGTAGGGTTCATTCAGGAAGACTACCTGCGAGAGCTGCTGACGACAATGGGAGACAGATTCACAGATGAAGAGGTGGATGAGCTCTACAGAGAGGCACCCATTGACAAAAAGGGGAATTTCAACTACATTGAATTCACGCGCATCCTGAAACATGGAGCAAAAGACAAGGATGACTGAGCAAATACGTGGATACCTGCAGATTCTCTGCTTTTACTCTTATGTTTATTTTTGAGGGTTTTTTCCTTATAGAACTTGTTGCATGCATTTAGCTTTACAGCTTTTGCCTTTCTTGATGTATTTATCTATTCCAGGCCATTTAGGCACATTTGCACCTGTGCAATCAGACTGGAAATGGGGAAAATATTATGCGGAAGAGGGTATGGGGACAAAGATGTGTGGACTTAGATAGTCCAGGAAAATAATCTCAATCTTTCTGGTTTAGCTGGATTTTTACATTTTTGTAATAAATGCCATTTTGAAATAAAGATTGCTATATAGATAAAAATACCTCACTTTTTTTTTGTGAAGAATGACATTTCTATTATGCATTTACAACTGCAAATGTGTTAACTGTATTTTACTTGTTGTTGCAAAACAAGCTGGAAAACTCATTTTCATAATGTTTTCTGCAGTGTCAGTTCTGAATGCTCCTAGCATTATGTGCTGTTGTCTTTAAAAATGCAGTTCTACACATCTCTTATCTCAAGTTTTTGAAGTTAGCCAAAGAAATGATTAGGGCAGATTGTTACAACTACCTAATGGCCAGCAGAGAACTTTTATGAATCTTATGCAGATACCGTGCCCAGCTCTTGTTTCCTTTTACCATTGATAGGGTTTTTTTTAGCAGTAGTTTCATGTCGAAGCTTGCATACCCATTTGCTAAGCTTTCATGCTGGCAATAAGTGGGAATTAGGCATATTTTTCCCCTTCTGCTGAAGGAAGCTTGTGCAAAGGAATCCATCTCAGCTGAAGTGTCAGGCTAGTGCTAATCAACAGCAATATGTGGCCAGAAAACCTCTATAAAGCTTTATTGTTCTGCAGCTTTTAAATTGCATGTGAGAATGTGAGCAAAGTAGTTCTGAGAATTAACTTGGTAAAACTCTATACTTGCTAAGTTGCGTTTCACATTTTTTGAAAGGTCATACATTTTTCTTATGTACATCAATAAGATGACTTTCAAGCAAGCAACACTCATTTATTCAAAAACAGCTGTGCTGATGCTGTTGTCTTAAATACCAAGAAAAGAGAAAGGTTGTAGGATGATCATGTCCGTCCATGTGTCTCATAGTCTTGGCTACTGCAAGCTGAAAAATATAAAGGGGCTTTATGCTACATACTTAGCTGTTAAAGTGATGTCTCATCCAGAAACCGTGCCCTAAGCTATTTCACATGACTTAAGACCACAAAAGTGGGAATTTTACTTCAGCTAAAGAGCTTGTAGAGGCTGGGACATCTTATACTGTAAGAAGGGTTTGTGTCATGTCCTGTGTGGTAGTGCAAAGGCTTGGTTAGTTAATCTTGCTTATGTTCCAAGTATGGCAGTTCTTGAAACTATTCTGGCTTTAGCTTTGTACATCAGTTAACCTGACAAAGCATACTCAGGAGGCATACTTTGATTTATTTTTTATTTATTTATTTTTAATTTCCTTGGTGATTTCTTCCACTTCTGGGCTTAATTAAAATGAGTTTTCAGCCATTGTTTTGCCATTTTTTTTTAATCTGCTAACTGGAAATTGGCCTCAATTTTTCTTTTGCTCCTACCCAGTTTATGTTGTCTGCTATGCTACTGTCACACTTGCTCCTTCTCTCAAAGCTAGTTTAAAGGCAACCTCTGTGCTCCTGAGTATGGTTGCTGAGGTATTTCTCCATGAGATGCCTGCAAGGTTCTAGCAGCAGCTGATTTTTTAGAAGGTAGTTTACATGCATGTATGGAAGTTTTCACCTTCAGTGCCCATTTGACAAAGACAACAGGGTGGAGATAAGGAAACACTGTGTTGTTGAAATGTTGCTATGTAACATTAAGCCCAAGAACATTTATGCTGTTGCTTCTTTAGACTGATCTTGTCACACCTGTGTAATTCAATATTGCGTGTGCACATGCAAGCAACCTGCAGTAAGGATAGATGTTGGATTCTGGATTGTTTTGTTTTTCACTTGAATGTTTAAATGGTGTAAGATTCAGAGGATTAGTTTTCTTGTCATGAACACTGGGGGTCTCTGAACCATTATTTTCCTGTTTTTTCAGTAGATCTTGGGTGCTGGTATGTTACGCTGAGTAATTGCCAGACAAGCCAGCCTGATTTTTCTTGCTAGAAATAAGTGTTAAAGAAGTAATTTTTAAATAGTGAATATGATGAGTTATGTAAAAGAATCTGGTATCCCCCTTGAGAGAAAGTTGCCCACTTAAAAATCTGTACTCCAGCTCTCAGTCTTTGAACGGGCAGCTGAAATGTGGTATGTTGCTGCTTTGTTCCTTGTTGTGTTGGTGCTGTGCTCTTGGCTGGTTTTTCTGAATTAGAGGGTAGGGACAGGGAACTGTTTTAATTGTAAAGATACTTATTCTGGAAGGCATATTATTGAGAAAGAATTTCCGAGGATGTTTGAATATAACTAATGATGACCTTCCAAGTTCAGTCTTCCCCAGTATCTGCATTGTAATGTAGAAGACCAGTTAACCTGCAAGGGGGCACAAACCCTTTAACTGCTGGAAGGCCATGAAACTGATAGACCCAGCCAGGAGACCATATAAGAGCATCAGATCCACTCTGTAGCTAGGCAGCGAGGAATGTCCAGACAGCTGAGGTTGCGTGCCAAGGGCTCTAGGGATGTGTCATCAATAATCCACTTCCAAAAATAAAAATAACTTTGGTCTCTGAAACAGCTTAAGATTTTGATGACTTAGACTTAGCATTTTGCAGTCAAAATCTTGGAACCTAATCTTTTCTCCCTTGAGGTTCATACATAATGGTCTGCAAGGTCCATGCCAGACTAAGCTTATGATGAACAACTATTTTCATAGGCTGATGCACACATTTAATAGTCTTATGTCTACAGTGATATATAATGCCTTGTAAAGCACTATTGAAAAGCGGTGATTTATTTCACATGACCCATTTACTCTGTTCTAAGGCTACATCCGCAAAGGTCGAATTGAAGCCAAAGAGCTATTGCAGCTGCATGAGAAATCTCCAAAGAGGACTATGTTTGTGTGAAGTGCTGCCAGTACATGCTTGCTTGCCACTTTTTTCCTTCTTCTCTGGCTGTTGTTGGAGATAATGGTAATATGTGACATCTTAGCCACTCAGGATATGATTGTTTCTGCCCTTTATGCTGCATTTAAGCAAATTAAACCAGCTTTTATCACACAGCTATCGGATGACTGAGGCATTTCACAACATGAAGTCAGCTTAATATACTAGCTCAGCAACTAACTGATGTCACAGAGGTGGTGTCCATATGCTCTGAAGGAAGGATTTCACCACTGACCTAAGAACTATTTTTAGATGGCTTGTTTCTAGGATCACTATCATATGTTGAGAAATGAAATGTAATACAGGGGCCCCATCCTGCAACAGAGCATCGGTAATGCTATATGCTTTTGTGTCCCACCCAGTCCATTTGTTCCAAAAGCTGGAGAATACCTGGAATCTTGTCACATTTTTCCTGGCTGTGGCCTTTTCTTGTTGGGAACATTACTAACCTATAATTCCTAGGGGAATTTCCAATGGCAATGAATAGCTCTTTTACCACTGAAGGCATTCAGACAATGCAAGTCCAAATAATGGATGAGTAACAATCAATGAAGTCAGGAACATTTTACGTACAAGCCGTTAATCTGCTACTGGTATTGCTATGTACCTGTGCTCGTACTTTGGCTCGCTTACTTAATTTTTTAAACTCTACTGTCATTTTTAGATAATCTCCTCCTTCAGGAAATTTATTTAGCATGACAGTAGCTCAGAAATAGTATTCCAGAATCCAGAAGCAAGATGGAGTCAAAAATAAATCTGTAAATGCCTCTTCAAAATGCAGTTTCAAAATAAGTTATCATGAAAGGTTGAAAAGCGATAGTGGGGAAAAAAATTCCACACAGCTCATTTTTGTTATGCTTTGGGCAGCAGCAACTCCATAGAGATCATCGTTTTCTAAAGCTTTTCCAGTACATGAAGGGGGCTACAAGAGAGCTGAGGAGGGACTGTTTACAAAGGCATGTAGTGATCAGACTAGGGGCAATGGGTGTAAACTGGAGAGAGGCAGATTTAGACTAGACATAAGGAAGGATTTCTTCATGATGAGAGTGGTGAGACACTGGAACCTGTTGCCCAGGGAAGTTGTGGATGCCCCATCCCTGGATGTGTTCCAGGCCAGGTTGGATGGGGCTCTGGGCAGCCTGGTCTGGTGGGCGGTGTCCCTGCCCATGGCAATGGGGGTGGAATTAGATGATCTTTAAGGTCCCTTCTAACCCAAACTATTCTATGATTCTATAGACTAGACATAAAACATTTCATCTTAAAAGTCCAAGTGGCAGCCTATGCCTGCTCTTCGCATATCCCTCTGCAGCCCATGGGCTTGTACACACATCGTTCCTTTGGACCCCACATTTTGGGTAGGACTGGTCAGACAGAGCAGGAGGCTGCTGGGATAGCACACTCTTTGGGAATTCCTGCACTAGACCTTGAAAAAAACTTGTATTGCAAATTTCAGCAATACAGGAAAAAAATAACTGCTGAGGAATGTTTTTAGACCAAATGTGTGATACTCTCTGGAAAACAGTTCATACCTTATAGATGTTGTGTCACAGACCTAAGGGATCATGCAGTTTGTATGAATGTCACAAATCTAAGGGAATATAATTACATGCTTCTGAGAAACAAGTAAACAACAGGAAAGCGGGAAATCAAACTGCCTCCTGGAAAATCCCACCTGCTTCCTGTATACAGACTCCTCTGCCACAGAGCCGTGATTCAGTTACTTAGCAAATCAGCCTTGCACTTTGATAAAAGTCAGATACAAATACTACAAGATTAAGCAGGTCAAGACTAATATGTGCGCCTAAAGGAGCAGATGGTGTGTGACAGCAGCATTCATTTAAGCATGTGTATAAGCTGTCACTGCTCAGTTTTGCAAGGTTTATTTGATCCTTAATTTGTGATTTCCTCACTTTGACTATTTTAGGGTACCAGTGAGTACAACCTCACTAACTATTGAACTATGTTTTGTTTGGGTTTTTTCCCTTATGAATGCTGAGGTCATAGCCCCACAGGTGTTAAAGCACAGCATTTCACAATAATTTCCAGCCCTTGTCTAGCAAATTCAGTGTGTGGGTGTAAAATGGGGCCTATGAGCCCTGTTTTTGTGTTTGCTAAAATAGAACTGGCATCATACACAAGTAACTTGAGCCGTGACTTAGCATTGTATCTAACAAATACTGTTTTTCTCTTTCCTCTATCAAATTCATCTTCCTTAATTATGATCTATCTGTCTTTAATGCAATAGGTTTTATACTGGCAACATATTACCACCTCATAAGAAGCATTCTGATTTGAAATTGTTCCACCAGCCAAACTAACCTGCACAGGCACCAGCCAAGAAGAAAACTGATAACAGCTTACTTATTATGCCAAACACCTGAGTAAATATGTTCCTTCTTGTTTTCTGGGTATGTTTTAAAATATTTTAGGCCTTCAGCCAAGCGTTGAGCACATTTCATTTTCTTCCTTATTTGTACATATACATTGTCAGATAGACAGAAACACTAATTTAATATGCAAGGAGAGGGCATGTGTGTGTGTCCTTAGGTTTAGCAGAATTAATTACATGTGTTTGAAAGGCCTGAGGCCTCACTCTCTTCTTACTAAGAATGGCTTATTAACACTTTTTTTTTTTTGCATTTTAATTATAAACATCGTGGAATCATGGTATCTGGCAATTATTCTCTTTAGAACTAGTACAAAAAGGGAGAAAACCCAACAAATATTTGGCTACAGTTATTGCAACCTACCAGCTGGACAAAAAACAAGTGATGGACATACAGCACAAGTGGCAGTAGAGTGCCTTCTTTATCATACAGGAGAGATAGCAAAGGACAAAATCATAGCATAAATCAACAGCCCAAGATATGGTTTTCTCTTTTTTTTTTTTTTTTTTTTTTTTTTAATTTATGTTCTTACCTATAAAGGACTTTGGACCTGGGAATGCAAGGAGCACTTTGTCTGCTGAGTCCAGTCCCTCCGTACTCCATCAACATATCTCAGTGCCTATTAATACAGTGATTGAGTTGTATATTTAAAAGTTATATTGGAATTTTTTTTTGTTTCTTCTGTTTTATAACACTTCAGAGACTGACTTTATTTTATTTGTGTTCCATTGTATTTCTCTGCTTTGTCCCTGGCCTTGGCATATTGTTGTCATATGATGCTCTAGCATCCCAGTGCTTGCTCTCGCCCAAAAAGAAGTAAAGAGAAAGAGATTTTTTTAAAAAATCTTGATGACGCCAAGTCTCAGGAAAACAAATTGAAACAAAACAAAAAAAATAAACCCTCCAGGGACCTGTTAGGGGAGACCTCACAGCATCTATTATTTGTTGAAGGCATCCAAGGAGGCACTAGAAACATCCCAGTAGTGCTCCACCTAGAAATGCACGAAGCAGGAGGAGGACACAGCTGCTGGGCCAACTCTGACTTGCTGAAAAATCAGGGTGGGACTTGGACAATCTCATTTAACCCCCATTTTGTGTTCACACCTTCTTAGGAGGCAGCAATACCTGAATGTTGAGCAAAACTCCAGCATGAGCAAACCTGACAGGCCTGCTCTGCTCCTCACTGTTGTGTATGGCCAAATACAGGTGCTGGGGATGATCCTGGTATTTTTTTCTGGCCTTGCAGCAAGAAGTGGTGCACCATAACCACCAGCAAGTAGCTAACAACCAGTGCAATTGCCTTTATGAAGCAGATAGTGCAGACAGTCCATGGGGATGAGATTTTGCTTCCCGCTTTCCACATCCAGAATATACATCTCTTTACTGATAGGGCACAATGGACTAGGCAGAAGTTCACTGTGAGCCAGTGAAGCTATTCCTGTAACATTAATGAGATTCATAAAGAAACATCATACGACACAAATTGAGTCTGCTTCGTTAAGCAACCAAGTTAATCACAGATATTTGCACTGTCATCATAACTCAGCAGAGGTGAGGTTATGAAGGGAATTAATGTAAGGAAGAATTTCTTCACCATGAGAGTGGTGAGGCACTGGCACAGGCTGCCCAGAGAAGCTGTGGATGCCCCATCCCTGGAGGTGTTCAAGGCCAGGTTGGATGGGGCCTTGGGCAGCCTCGTCTGGTGGGAGGTGTCCCTGCCCATGGCAGGGGCTTTGGAACTAGATGATCTTTAAGGTCCCATCCAACCCAAACCAGTCTATGATTCTATAATTCTATGATTCTATGAATTAAATGAAAGGAGGGAAAAGATTTACTGTAAAATTGTTTGTTGTCTATAACAGCCTTAGAACTTATGTATGAAAAAGATCATTTTGAAAGCTTTTAGACAATCCAAAGAAAACAAGTCTAGGAAAGCTTTGCAACAGCACCAAAGTATTCCAGTACTTTAGATGTAAAGCATAGGAAAATGTTACACATCTTGTTTAAAAGGGAGTTTTTTTAAGCAAGACTGACATAAATGGGAAAGAGTAGCCAAGGAAAGTAGTAACCAAGTAACCAAGTAAAAGTAGTAATGAAGGAAAAAGTAGTAGAAAGAAAAAAACTGAAGGAATTAAGACCTCGGCATTTTTTTTTTAAATCATGTTTTCAGAATAGAAAAATACCTATTCTGTATGGTTTATGCAGGCAGTTACGCAGCACTGAGACATAAACAATTGTTTGGCATACGTTCTAGGATGTGGTAGTGCAATCATATCTCTCCAGCTCCTAATCGAAGCGCAGTATAAAATGTGAGCCCATCACTAGGCGTCACTGTTTCCTGGTACAGCACCACATGAGCATCCTTTCAACACAGCCCGTGGATTCCTGGTCCCAAACGCTCCCATAGTCCTGCACACACAGAGGACAGCAGAGAGGACACTCTACAAAGCAGCTGTAGGCATGCTGCACTCTGGATATACTTGGCACTGTGTGCTGGAAAAAAACTTGGATGAACCACTTGGCAGCAGAGCTACCCATTTCAACCTCTGGCTTCCCAGAACACCCTCTCCTTAGGATGAAGGTTTCTTCTAGAAGAGCCAGAAGGCTATCTTCAAGACCAGACCTGCTGTCCCGTCAGATAGCGATCTGCAAGCAGAGCTCTCCATCAGAGCGCAGGGGAGTCCGTGTACTCAAGAAACAGCCCATGGGTTCGTTGTTCTCTCAGAAGGTGCCTGTAAGGCAGCCAGGAGCAGGACTACAGCCATTCTCACGCTCTTCTCCAGCAACAGCCAGGAACACACTGTCACAGCGAACCAAGCACTGTTCAAGCCTGTGGGCAGCTTACAGGTACCATTCTCAAACAGCACCCTCTCCAGAGGGAGGTTTAAACAGGAGAAGTATGACCTGTTCAACTGAGTGATCATCGCATCTTCTTAATTAAGAGAGAAGAAAAGCACAAGCTAAAACATGTCACAAAAAAGGACCTTTCCTTTTTTTTTCCTTTTCTTCTTAAGATTTATGTCAATGAGGAAAGAAATGTTCTCCAAATATTATATGAGGCAAAAAAAACCCCAAATCTATTTTTCCCCCCTTTAAATTTCTTTAGTGATATAATGTATGCTGGAATCGAATAAAATAGAACCATTTGTAAAAGCATATATAGATTTGCATCACACAGAAAATGGTCTGTGTTTAACAACTGCTTCTCCTTCCATTACAATGTGACAAACTGGACACAAAAGTTTAAGAGAGGGAAAGAGACAGTTAATTTCATCACTAAGATCTGATCTCATACTGGGTAATGCCACCGTATCTATTCTCACATCTTTGAAAATTAAACACTGGAAACAATGTATACAGTGACAGATCTCATATAACCCCTTTTCAATAGAATGAAAATCAATGCAATATAAAGCAGCATGTTTGCAGCTGTGGTTCAATTTAAAGTAACAGATGAAAGTATTTTTAATCAAGATATTAAATAACTATTTTCGTAATTAAATTTCATCACACAATTCAGTTTTTCAAGAATACCACGGAGTACTTTAATAAACTCTATTACTATCTTGGTGTTTCTACTGTTTTTCTGCCCACTCAGATCCTGAAACTATGTCTAGTAAGTTCAGAAGATTTTTCCCCCAATATTTTTTCCATAAGCATACTCTCAATCTAGCATTTCCACCCCCCCCTTGCATTTTCATAGAATCATAGAATCATAGAATTACCAGGTTGGAAAGGACCCACTGGATCATCAAGTCCAACCATTCCTAACACTCCCTTAAACCATGTCCCTAAGCACTTCATCTACCCGTTCCTTAAACACCTCCAGGGAAGGCGACTCGACCACCTCCCTGGGCAGCCTGTTCCAGTGCCCAATGACTCTTTCTGTGAAGATTTTTTTTCTGATATCCAGCCTGAACTTTCCCTGGCGGAGCGTGGGGCCATTCCCTCTTGTCCTGTCCTCTGTCACTTGGGAGAAGAGGCAGCTCCCTCCTCTCCACAACTTCCTTTCAGGCAGTTCTAGAGAGTAATAAGGTCTCCCCTCAGCCTCCTCTTCTCCAGGCTAAACAACTCCAATTTTGATGCAAATTTTGGAAGAGCATTATTAAAATTCATTGGGGAATTACTCCTAGAAGCTAATTAGACCAGATTCTCAGGCCTCATGGAATAATTCTTCTGGTTTGAGGTGAGGGCAGGAAAAGAAAGTTTGGCCTTTTAGTAATTAAAGTGTCTCCCTTCAAATCTGGGACTGCAACCTCTAGATTATATATCAACTTCAGTATGCACAGTGCCTAAACATAATCCATTTACATTTGTAAATATAGTTGGCAATTTCAGCAATTTCAGTTCATTGATTTTTTTTCCTTTCCTTTTTAGGAATTATTATTTACCGAGATACCAATTGCATACCAACAAAACTGACAAAAGGTAGGGAAGGAGTTAAAAGAATGATGAATTGACAGTGTTTCCATCTGATAATACTTCTGAATCATTTTTTTGTCTAAACAACAATTTCTTGAAGCCCAAGTGATTGTATGGGACTCCAATATGCAAAATATGAACAAACATTCTATTCAGAAGCATAGTGGAAAGGTACAGTTGGGCTCAATGATCTCAAAGTTCTTTTCCCACGAAATGATTCTATGATTCTATGATTTTAAAAACACAGAAGCAGTCATGATCTAAAACCTGAAAGTTTGAAGCAGTGCCCCCCCAGCAGAATAAAAAGAGCTTGTACCTCGACTTCTTTGAGATTCTACATTTGTAAATGAAGAAAAAAAAAAAGTAGTGTTATCCTTTTCACGGCTTTCGTGAAGAAAACACAAGCAAGCGTAAATCCTCCAAGGGTTCTTGGCTGGATCCATACCTGTGAGAAGCATTAACTCTTGTTCATGCTGGAGTATTTGCTTAGAAGACCTGAAAACCCAAACTAGATTTTTTTCTGATCCTTTAGGTGAAACATGATGAAGACTGAATATAAGGACATCACCATATACTTGTTAAATCAGGCAGTACGTTACCAGACGATCAGGTTTCATTTACCCTCCCTGTTATAACACCGTGAGCCCGTGAAGTCCACAGTTGCCAGTACAGGCCTCAAGAACATGGACCAAAGTTCCATCTCTGATATGACACATAACAAATAAGCACATGGGGATAGCTCGCTGACCCAAAGAAGCCCTCCAGAACTATGTTTCCGCCTCTCAAACTCGCGGTGCAAAGCACACTCTGGCCCAGCTGAACATGGCAGCGCCCATCCCACAGCTGTCCTGTGTGACCCCCTGATCACAGACACACATTTTTAAGGCATCTCGGATTTATCATAGTACTGTTTGAGCAGAAAAGACCTTTGAGATCATTGTGTCCAACCATACCTGCTCACTGCTAAACATTATCCCTGTGCAATTTGTCTACACAACTTCTAAATACTCCAGGGATGGTGACTCCACCACTTCCCTGGGCAGCCTGCCCCAGCGCCTGATAACTCTTTCGGTGAAGAAATTTATCCTTCCTCATCAGTTTTCTGGTGATACAAGAAGTAGTTACTACTAGAAAATGTGGAATATTTTTTATTCAAGCTAGAGTAGTTTCATCTAGGTATTTTTTTTTTGAAAGTTAGACAGAATGTCTCTCTGAGAGCATGTTTTCTTTCAAGCAGTGTTTTGCCAGACATCGTTCATTCTTTGATAACTGTGAAATATGATCTGTGCTGAATAGGCGTCTCTTTTGTAACCACCCCTGTTTGTAGCCTTCCCCCATCTCAAATGCAAGGGCAAACAAAGAGCTGTAGCCAGCTCCAAATCAGCAAGAGATTTGACTGCTGTGAAGTTCATAATAACTTTTAAATTAGCCCTTCGAAAGTAATAGCATATGCATAAGATTTCTGGGAAAGTTTATACATATGCATGGCAGTGAGAAATACATCTTGCACCCAGCTCTTGTCTCACTTCACATGACTGATGGAGAGCGCTCCCTCATGTTGCCCAGGGCTGATTAATGGGTGTTTGCTTTCTAAAACCCCAAAACAAGTCTCAGAGAGTTTATCTCCTGGCATTTTCAGTGTCAACATCGCCCTGCCGCCTCCCTGTGCCGGTACCAGGCTCCCGTCCTGCCTTCCATCACCTCGCACCCCACCACAAAGCCACCCTTCCCAAGGGCCTGTGCTGCTTTTCCAAGGACGTCTTTCTTTTGGTTAAGAGTTGCAATTGCCTCGTAATACTGTGTTCAGTTCTGGGCCCCTCAGTACAAGAAGGGGATTGAGGTGCTGGAATGTGTCCAGAGGAGGGCAATGAAGCTGGTGAAGGGTCTGGAGCACGAGCGTTATGAGAGGCGGCTGAGGGAACTGGGGTTGTTTAGCCTGGAGGAGGCTGAGGGGAGACCTTATCGCTCTTCACAACAACCTTAAAGGCAGTCCTTGGAAAGTAATAGCATATGCATAAGATTTCTGGGAAAGTTTATACATATGCATGTAAGTGGGAAATACCTCCTGTGCTCAGCTTTTCTCTTTGCACATGACTGATGGAGTGCACTCTCTCATGTTGCCCAGACCTGATTAAAGGGCGCCTGCTTTTTAAAACTCCAGAACGACTCTTGGAGAGTTTATTTGACGGCATTTTTGGTACCGCTGGTCTCTCCCCAGCCCAGCCCAGCACTCCCACCCTCAGGCCGCCCCCGGGGCTCCCTCCATCCCCTCCCGGGATGCAGGAGGAGCCTGGCGACAAGAAGCAGGACCGGGCACCGGCGACGACTTCCCCTGGGCTGCTCCAACGCTGCCGGCGGGGGAGGAGAAACGATCGCGGGGATATCCGAAGCCGTCCACCCGGAGGAGAACGAGGAGAGGGGCTGCGATCCTTAGGGAAAAAAGCATCCTTGTCCCTTCGCTGCTCTCCGCCGCTCATCCCGCTGTTAGCCTGCCGCTGGTCCCCACCCTCCGCTCGGGAAGCCGATGGTTTCTCCGGGAAGCACCGGGGTCGATGATGCTGACACCTCCTCTTCCTCTCTTCCGCGGTTCCTGGTTACCGGGTTTCCGCAGCCGACGTTGGGGTGAGGATGGGAGGGATACGGGTGATGCTGCCGGAGGGGGGGAGAGAGGGGTATGCTCAAGGATGGGAAGGGGCTGTGGAAAGAGTGACATCTGGGAGATGCTTTGAGGACAAGCCATGGCACAGGCTCCCTGCTCGCCGCCGGCTGCCGGAGCCTCAGCCACATACGTGGCTGCCGGAGCCTCAGCCTCAGCCGGCGGCGAAGGCGATGGGGAGCATCGAGTCCAACCATATCTACCACTAAACCATGTCCCTGAGCACCTCGTCTACCCGTCTTTTCAATGCCTCCAGGGATGGTGACTCAACCACCTCCCTGTTATGAGGAGCGGCTAAGGGAATTGGGGTTGTTTAGTCTGGAGAGAAGGAGGCTGAGGGGAGACCTTATCATTCTCTACAACTGTCTGAAAGGAGGTTGTCTTGAGGCAGGTGATGGTCTCTTCTCCCGAGTAACGAGCAATAGGATGAGAGGAAATGGCCTCAAGTTGTGCCAGGGGAGGTTTAGATTAGTTATTAGAAAAGGTTTCTTTACCAAAAGAGTGGTGAAGCATTGGAACACGCTGGCCAGGGAAGTGGTGAAGTCTCCATCCCCGGAGGTATTAAAAAGCCGTGTAGACTTATCTCTTTGGGACGTGGTTTAGCAGGCACGGTAGTATTGGGCTGATGGTTGGACTTGGTGATCTTAGAAGTCTTTTCCAACCTTAATAATTCTATGATCCTATAAAATCCTAAAGCTTTCTCCACAGGAATATACGATAGAAACCTTAGCAGGCTTAACAGCAGGTAAACTATGACAGTGGTAGCGATGAAATAGACCAAAGTGTGCCTATTGCTCTGCGTTGTTCATATCCAAGCTCAGTTAGCTTAAGTATTAGAGTTGAAGATACCTTTTTCTGAGCAGTTTTTCTGTGGGAAAAGCGAAAGTAGTGTGAATCAGTTGCTTTCTCTTTTTGCTTAAACAGGAAGACAGACAAAGTCAGCTTTCAGGTATGGCAGACCTGATGTATGTTTCAGGTAAAATTATATGCATTAACATAATTGGAGGTCAGGCAGAGCTTACTGATATGAGCAGAAATACAGCTTGCACAGCTCTTTTCTAATTTTAGGGTGTTATAAATAATGGAAGGCAAGGCAAGGTCAGAAACCCATCACTATACAAAATAGCAACTGGTAACGCCTCAGGTGTGAAGTATAGGCACTTCAGAGTTCGTTCAGGTGAACTGAGCTGTGATTCTCCTTCCCCTGCTACCTAATATTGCACACAGTTATCATATATGCATATCCTTACAGAGCTCTTTTAGAGGCTTAACAACAGCTCTGAAAAACCTTCCTTTGCTCTTTTAAACTTGAGACCTGTCCAGTTCCCTTCTTGCAGCTGCGTGTCTCAAGAAGGAATCCCAGGCAAAAGCTGTCCCTTTGAGGACTGAAATTCAAGTTTAGGTCTTCTTTTACTGACTTTTTTAGTGACTTCTTTAACTTAGGTCTTCTTTTAGTGACTTTTTCTATTTAGGAGTCTGTCTTTCATTTGTTTGTATTTTCTGATTCTCTTTTTCCCTTCTTGATTAGGGGAATACATTCTGATGAAAGCAGATGGAAGTATAAGTCCTAATTCTGATCTTATTGTAGTTACCATATTTACATCTCTCTTTAGTGTCCAAAAATCAACATGTCTAGCAAAAAGGCAAAGACGAAGACCACCAAGAAGCGCCCTCAGCGCGCCACTTCCAATGTATTTGCAATGTTTGATCAGTCACAAATTCAAGAATTCAAGGAGGCCTTCAACATGATTGACCAGAACAGGGATGGCTTCATTGACAAAGAGGACTTGCACGACATGCTCGCCTCCCTTGGTAATGTCACTTTTCTGTTTACAGTTGCCAAGCAAATTTGTGCTGTTACAATAATATTGAGTTTGGGATGGCTTAGAGAGTTGTCTCAGTTGGTGTGACACTATTGAGATTACTTTTTGCTTTAGTTTGAAAGCTAAACCAAATATGAATCCATTTAATTGTAGGAAAGAATCCAACAGATGAATACCTAGATGCCATGATGAATGAGGCTCCAGGCCCCATAAACTTCACAATGTTCCTCACAATGTTTGGTGAGAAGTTAAATGGCACAGACCCAGAAGACGTAATCAGGAATGCTTTTGCTTGCTTTGATGAAGAAGCAACAGGTATGTGGGTGCAACTCAACTGCTTGGCAGGGAAGGGAGGTGCTTTTAAGCTGTTTACTTGGTTTTCTAAATAGTATGCTCATTTTTGCGCCTTTATAAATGAAGTGTGACACAATAATCTTCTAGGTGGCATATTCTACCTAGTAATGAGAATTTGACTGGTTACTATGAGGAGAAACTGGCTGTTCTGTGTGAGTATTGAGGATTAGTAGCCGTGTTCTTCTGTGAGACTTTAAAGAAATGTGTTTTAAGTGGACAGCGCGTACATTCTTCAAAATGCAAAATAAGATGCATTTGCTGGAAAATGATGAGGAATTCAAATCAGTAATACGTGATTTTCTGTGGCATTGAAAAGGTAATGGGTGTGAAATCTGTAATACAACTGAGTTTGTCTTCCCGCTGCAGCAGATCTGAGATGCATCTGTGTTCTTCAATGCTGTTAGTATTTCAAGACAAGCTGTCCAGATTATGTAAACTCTTTTGAACCCTCATCTTGCCTGGTGTATGTTATGGCTTTGATAACAAATGGTATCTGTCATGCCCTCACCAGCGGCTCAGTTTGTTTTTAAGTTGCAGGAAGGGCTGTACTCTTAAAGATCTAAAGATAAAAAGTAGGTGGTGTCTAAAAGACAGAAGTGACCGATTGGACTGACTTGTGTAACAAATTGTGTAACAAGGGGTCAGACGAAAGAGGAAAATACAGAGTTCATTTTTACTATACCAGACTTTCAAGGATGTGCCTGTAATCTTGAAGTTAGACTTTATGGTTTTATTTGTTTATTCATGTAGGCTAAGATTCCAGAGAAGTGTGTATCAAGTAGGGGTGAATCCTTAGGGCAGGTTTGCAGAATTACAGAATATCAGCGCTTTGACATGCTGTGAACACATCTTACTAGTGCGTGCTGGAATTAGGTTGCCTCTGTACTAGAGACGTTACTGCACCTATAACTTTCTTTGCAGCTGTCCACCGCAATATTTCAGTGCAACCTGTGGATACGTGGATGCTCTTAACCTTTCAAAGGCTATTATTGCATTTCAAACAGCTATTTTCAGTCTGTGTATTTTTAGCACCTTTTGCCTTTTCAAAGAGCATCCCCTTCCTGCTGAGGTGTAGGTAAACAGGCTTTCTGCTGGTTAGGCCTTTTCAAATGTTAATTGACTTCCTCCCTCTCGAGGGAAATCTTTTTGCCATCTCCTACAGTAGGAAGTTTTGTTAGTAGTTAATTATTTTCTCTCCACAGGTAGTATGACTCACTGTGCTACAGGGGTTTTTTGTGTGCATCAAAACAAGAGCCTTGAATTACAATATAAAGAAAATTATTGTGCTACCAGAGCTTTTGAAGAGTAACCTTCTACGTCTATGTAAACAATGAGTTACTAGTTCAGGCCCCCAAGTCCTGATAAGATTGATTTTATTATCTCTTGACGCTGTGTTGTAAAGTTTTAGTCTAGTCCTAGGATGGTTTAAGGATAATGATTCCACAGTCTCTTTTGTGTCTTACGCCTTCCTCAAAATTTTAACCAGCAATCATTATAGTGTATTAATTTTTGATTCATTATAGTCAAAATGCTGTCTTCAAAACCATGTGTGGTGTTTTTGTAGAACCCTTGTTATGCTTGCCTTTTATTCATTTTATTCTCAAACTTGGTTTCTGTCAGTTTGCTACTTCTGAAAATGAATAAAAGCATTTCCAGCTCTTTTTTTTTCCAATTCTTTTGAAAGAATAATATAAATCAGATCCTCTTGATGAGGGTAAGGTAGTCGTACTTGTTGATTTTCCCCTACATTTCCTGTGTTGCCAATCTAATTGGGTATATTGTTTCAGCATTACTATCATGCGTAGTGCAATGAAATTGGTACAAAAGTTATATCTGTCTGTATTTGTTATGACTTTTGTCTGCTCTTTGATCCTGCATTGTCATCTGTTTTGTGCTGTCTACCACAGGCTGAATCTTAAATTTTGCTTCATTGATTTGTTACTCCCAATCTTCATTGAAGCTGTGTGTGAAGGAGAGTGGGATTACTGTTTGCTTGACAATTCAGTGCTACTAAAACATTTAGTGTATTCCTAGTTTGGCAACCTAATTCGGTGTTTAAACACACCTAGCTCGTCAGACAGAAGCAATTAAGTCCTTGAGGCTAAACTCGTAGCACCAAAGGCCTTGCATTCTTTGGATACTGATCCTTACATGATCTCTCATCACTACTTGGTCCCTGTAGGACTGCCGAAATAGAAAGCCTGCTGTTTACCTGGATGTTTTCCCCTTTCTTCATGCACATCCACAACAAGACAACTCCAAAATTTGACCCAGATAGGATAGGCCTGGCTAACTGAACATTCGCTCTGTTTTTAAAGTAGAGCATTGCTGTTCGCCTACTTCATTTGGAGCCAGTAGTGAAGGGCTTGTCTGCACTGGGATAAGATGCTGTTTTAATTAGCGTATGTTGTAATGGGTTTTTTTCCCTTCCCTGCAGCATAGACCAACCCCATAATAATTTGTCATGCTCATTGACTGCCTTCTGGTCCCCTGATCCCCCATTCGGTTTCATCTCTCTAATAAACTCTGCTTGCCTAAGTTCAACAATCTTTCCAAAGCAAAATTTTTATTTTTTTATCACATTCTTATTGAATCTACATTGGTTGATGTGGGTGTCTACAAGTTATTTCCAGGTACTTTACATAGTTTACTTATCTTTTTTTTGGAACGTACTTCTACCTCCTCTGTTTTGTTAATTGATATTTCTCCAACTAAAGTTCAATAACCGATTTCTTCCTTAAATGAAGCCACTATTGTGCATTTAAAGGCATGGTAGGTCTTATTTCAACTTTAAGCAGTTCCTGTGTTTTTCCATCTACTTGTTGTACACATTCCTTTTTTAATCCTGGAACTATTTGGCAACTGGTGCTTCTCCTCATCTATTGAAACTGAATTAACAGAACATACTTATCAACTGCTGATTTTTGTATCTTTGTTAATTTCCTCCAAAATCTTCTGCTAATATTTTAGCATAAAATAGATAATATATCCTATCTTTTTCTGAGTAGCTTCTCCACTCCTACCTCTCCAGAGTAAACATTGTTCCTCCCTCCTGAGTTAACTTGCTCAATCCTGTCTGAAATTCTTTTCTGTTATTTCCCTGGAAGCTTGCCAGGACTGCACTGCATCCATGTAAAATGCCTCCAGCAACGTTATTGTGCAGCAGTGAAGAGTCAAGCAGTGATTACTGAGTCCCTAGAGGAAACTAGTTCATAGAGGATGTGCAAATATATCTGATTAAGTCAAGAAAAATATA
The DNA here is from genome assembly GCF_017976375.1 of Cuculus canorus. Lineage (NCBI taxonomy): Eukaryota > Metazoa > Chordata > Aves > Cuculiformes > Cuculidae > Cuculus > Cuculus canorus. The sequence goes on from NC_071402.1 coordinate 52,283,095, forward strand.
ATTCAATTAAGAGAACAGCTTGTGTAATGAGGACGAGCAGTGACAGGAACCTATTTTTCCACATTGAGCTGTTGAAGATCAACATGAAAATAGGCATTATTAGATCACAGCAGATCAGGCGCTCTTCAAAAATCTGTATGAAAGGCATCAAACTTCTCTGCCTTCCGCTTTCAATTCAAGGAATTTCTTTAGAATTCAATCAAGAAACCATTTTGAACTATTGGTGCAAGTGCCTATATTGCAATCTGTGTTAGATAGTTGCATGTCTGTCTTATGTTCATCCTACTGTGTTTGAAGACTCAGCTAAGAAACAGCTTCCCTTCTATGTTTCTTTCTGTACATTTCATTCTAGGGTTCATTCAGGAAGACTACCTGCGAGAACTGCTGACTACAATGGGAGACAGGTTCACAGATGAAGAGGTGGATGAGCTCTACAGAGAGGCACCCATTGACAAAAAGGGGAATTTCAACTACATTGAATTCACGCGCATCCTGAAACATGGAGCAAAAGACAAGGATGACTGAGCAAATACCTGGATACCTGCAGATAGCTTCTACCCCCACTCACATTAATTTTATTTCTCAGGATCCTTTTTTTTCCTTTATTTTTTCTTGTTGGGACCTCCTGCGTACATTTTTAGCTTTTTCTTCTGTGGCCTCTGGGGCTGCTCAGGCACATCTGTACCTGTGTAATAAGACTGGAAATGGACAAGGAGAGAGGACAGCTTACACTGATACAGGTTTAGGGACAAAGATCAGTGAGTGTGGAGGCCCAGGTGAAAAGCCAGTGCTACCCATCCTAGCTAATTTTACATTTTAATGCTAACTTTTCAAATAAAACACTGTTATATTAAGTACATTATTAAAATTTCATGCTAGAAGTGGACTGTTTATCTACTCATATCTGTAAATATTTTTTGCAGCTGTAAGCAGTTGTGTTGTTACCTATTTTTGCCTTAAGAATGAAGCATAAGTCACTTAAGCATACTGATGTTTGTAATCCAGTAAGTACTAGGTACCAACTAAGTACTTCACTTACTACTATGATCACATACAATGAATAAATTTCCATCCTTTGAATTTTAGCATGTTGTAAATTAATGATTTCTCTCCAACACTTGCACATTAAAAAACCTAAATCTTATGGATGTAATTGAGGGGGTATTTTACTTCCTTAGCACCTCTACTTGACACTGACTACAATGTTAATGGTGCTTTTCAAAAACCTACGTGGTAAATCCTAGTGTTTTCAGAAAAAAGATACTGTGTGTGAGTAGAATGCTTGAGTGATGCCTCTCACTATATCTGCAGGGCTGACAATTCAGAATTGTTGCAACTTTCTTTCTTTCTTTTTCTTTTCTTTTCTTTTCTTTTCTTTTCTTTTCTTTTCTTTTCTTTTCTTTTCTTTTCTTTTCTTTTCTTTTCTTTTCTTTTCTTTTCTTTTCTTTTCTTTTCTTTTCTTTTCTTTTCTTTTCTTTTCTTTTCTTTTCTTTTCTTTTTTCTTTCCTCTTCCTGTGTTTTTTCAAGGCACAGCAAGAATGGGGCTGTATGAAGATGGAAGGTGTGCTGTCTCATTTTTGTTTTCTTTCTGACAGTGTTATTTTTGCTTCCCAAATGAAACCATACACAAGGTATTTTTAAGAGCTTCTGCTGAGAGTGGTGCTTTGGGTGTGTGAGAAGGAAGCATTCCTTTTTGCTCCATTTCTCGTAATTATATCGTCTAGTTCTTGTGGTGTGGAATGCATAGCAGATTTGTTGCGGTACTCTGAAGCAACTCTGACATAATCTGAATACTTGTGGTTCTAGTGTTTTCGTTTGAGAGAAAGGGTGATCAGAGCTGTTCCTGTCGCTTCTAGGAATGACATTGTTATACCTTAAGAATTTAGACTATAAAGTTAAGAAATGTTATTTGGCTTAGAGCATTTTGCTGTTTCTTGGTAGGCTGCTATTGGGAACTGAACTTTCAATAAATTTTATTAGAGGACAGTGATTGTTTGTTTTAGAACTACACTGTTCTTTCATGAAAAACCTACCAGGACTGTCATCTTTTGAGAAGGACAATGCCATGAAAACCATTCACTGGTACCTGTAAGAAGCTCTGATGCTTCTGCCCTACCTCAGTCCCAGTTAGCTTTGCAAAAGAGTGGGGGCTGTCCGGCCACATAAAGGCCCACAGGATGCTAAAAAGAGGCCTCTTAAGAAAAGTATGGAAGATTCTGAAAAACAGAGAGCGGGGGGAAGGGTTCAAAACGCTTTCAGAGAAGACAAATCCAAAGGCTTCAAAAACAAGTTTCCTTTCTGCTCCCTTTGAAGGGAGCGGGGTGGGAGCTTGAGCCCACTCTCCAGAACCCCCAGTAGGTGGCATTACAGCTCCCAGCACTAACAGCTCAACGGCAAATGGCTCACAACACGCTGCTTTTTGTTTTGAGTCCCGAAGAACTCCTTTGGTACGGAGGAAAACACGGTCAGTTCCCGTAGAAGCCCTGCTCCTACCACAAGGACTGATCCTGTCGGGATTTTTCAAATTGCAGTTTTGGTAGTCACTGAATTTTGGCTCTTTAGTTAAACTCATTCCTGACAAAAGAAAGTGAAGGGGTATCTAAGTCATGTATGTACAAACGCACGTGGTGTGTGTTTAAAAAAGACTGGTTTTCAAAAGGACTTAGGTCTGCCTCTGTAACTCAGACCAGGTACCCTGCTCCTGCTTTTCTCGGATCTCAGTAAGTGTTCTTGATGTTTTATAAGATTAGCTTTGAAAAAAACTACTCCAAATTCAAATTTATATACTTTTGCATAACTTTGCTTACATATGAAACACTAAATCTCGTGATACGAACTAAACTGTTGAGACTCAGGGTGAGGCAGCTGGTATTTATCTATAGCAATAAATGTCAATTGTTAAGCCCTAGTTCTTCACTGTGTTGCTGCACAGCAACTCCTGAATGCCGTTGGGTCTCGTGATGATGAACTGCAATTCACTGATGCTATTGTTCTTAGCTTTGCCTTTGGAAGAATCTTTGTTTTACCCCCCTCAAGTTTAATGGCATTTAATGCTCTGATGCAAACTTGTCAGAGGGACTGATAAACCTAGTCTTTTGGTGGGTAATCCAGAGGCCTGGGATTTCTCCTGCAAAGAACTTATAAAACCCTGCTCACCTCTAATGCAGAAGGTGCCTTGGAGTCTGTGTCTGTCTGGAACCAGTAACACTGGTTTTACAGACTAAATGCAGTTCTCAGTCCTGGTGAAATCAGTCTCGATGAGAAGCCGTGCAGAATCTCAAGTGTTCTCACTGAAGTGCGTCAGCAGAACATGAAGCCGTTTATGATGGGATGTCCTTCTCCTTTTTTCTTTTCTTTTTTTTTTTTTTTTTTTAATTCAGTTGTTTTGTAGCTCGGTCACTTGAATGAAGGGCTGGAACAATGTGGCCTTCAATCTTCTCAGCTAGAAGAGAGAAGTAAAAGTAGGTCTGCAACATTCAGGCTGAACGTTAAACCACTAAACAATTGAATAAGGGAGGGTGGAACCATCACAAGCAGCTGTGTTTCTTATTATGCTTTTATTTTTCCTTTTTTTTTTTTTTTTTTATTTGGCAAATGAAGGAGCTTAGGCAATGATCTCAGTAGAAGGGATTAAAAAGATCAATTCTACCTGAAGAAAGACTTCCCGGCTTTTCAAGGTGAAGTTCCCAAAAGCTATGATTCACAAGTGGGGCTGGTATATTTGTTTCCTGTGGTTGCAGAGGCAACAGAGCTGAACACTAAATGAGTTTTAGCTTATAAACCGTTTCCTCTCCAGGACTGTTTGTAAACGTTTCCCTCTGCGAGGCTGTTTGTTAGAAGCAGTGCCTCACCAGGGAACTGGCTCGCACATCCTGTATCTGGCCTCACATCCCTTTCTTACTCCCCATCAGTATAGGTAATAACTTGTAAAGGTTGTCACTGCCCTTACTCTGCTTTAACGTCGTTTGCAGGAAGCTGCACTCGACTATCCTCGAGCAACTATCTCTGTACTGGTGGCAGTCCTTTTGTAATGCTCTCTCTACTTGTGAATTACAGCCCTATCTCCAGTAGAGAGAGCAGAGGCGACTCCTTTCCTTCTCTCCAGTATTTCTTGTTGCTGAAATTCAGCGGATCCTTGGTCAGTAACACTTCTTTTAATAGTTACTAATTTCAGTGCCTAACTGCCCTAGATGAGGAGGGAGCAGCACCTGTCAATGTGGCAGGCAGGCCTCCCTGTGAGCAGGACAAATGATATCAAGCATTCTTCCCTGTCATCCGGATACCATGTAATGGGTATTTCATACATCAACATCCAAATGCCAAATAGACTTGGACTTTAGCTTGGACTGAAAACTTGAGGGTCTTAAGAGAATTCATATCACCAGAGCGGCAGCGTCTATATACTAGGAACTCGGTATGACCTTTGTGGGCTGCTTCCTAGTGGCAGGCATGATTTATATCGGTATTCAAATAACCTTAGCTAACTGCTGACTCATCTCAAGTTCCACTGTATGCATCCCATTGCTTAAGTATAAAAATTATTTTAGTAATACTCATTAGCTGTGAATGGCAAACCTATCTAGAGTTCCTATGTAATCATCATACGATCAGAAGTGTCATGTAAACTGAGTATTTGCAAATATAGAAAGCTTTCACACAACTTTAATAGGGATGCATACCAGTCCCGGCAGGCTTCTTTCAGTGAGTAGATAAGAGTTGCCAATTAAAGATACTTGCAGCTGGAAACTTCCTTTTCAAATAACTGCAGGTCATTGTGACATTGGAAATGTTTGCAAAGAGATACAGCGAGACCACAATCACTGCATGCTGCCTCCCCCACCCCCAAGATTTCCTTGAGAAATCTGCTCAGCTCTGTGCCCCACAGCCCTAGTAAGCTTCAAAGCTATAGGGCTGGAGTCGGTTGAAAGGGGAGTTGACAGATTTCATGTTAGCAAGATAAGCCCGTGAACTTTGTGATACATGTTTGGAAGAGAATTAAATGGAAGAAAATTACTTGTAGTTATTGCTTGCCTGTTGCTTTACTGATTTAGGAGATAAACTATCGTATATTTGTTAGAACCTGAGATATATGTTGTGCAAACCACAAGTTATAATAGTGTTATTGCTATCCTGTTGGAAAACAGGGGAACTTGGCCATGAATCCAAACCCTTCTAGTTTGCCTGCCTCCCTCCTCGCTAATTAAAAAAATTAAAAGGTAGCAATGCAATTTTCAATTCTGGGAAAACAACATTTCTTTTAGACTTTGACCTTTTTTTGTAACTAATTGAGCATTATCTTAGAATGTAACTAACAATAACTAGTTTCTCTGCTGTAACAAGTGTAGTTAGACAAACTGCATCTGTCTTGCTGGTGTTTGTTCTTGGTGTTTTTTAGCACATCCGTCTATCCCATGGCCCCTTTGTCTAAGTGAGGCAGAGAACAGCAGTACTGTTACAGCTGTATTTGGGAATGTCTTACCACATGCAGGCCTGAGAGGAAGGAATCATCAAACTTGTACAAAAGGATGAGGAAGGAATACACTGTAAAAACCCCTATTCCCTTACTGGAAGATGATTATGAGCTACTTGAGCCCCAACAGAGGAGAATAAACTGTTGCAAATAAGTTCTAGTTATAGCTGTGTGATTAGCAGAGACCTTAGCTGGTAGTAGCTATAGCAGAATTTGTAGTGAAGTTGCAACACGGATGGGACGATAATTGGAAGGCAGGAAAGAGGCTTGTTAGAAGCACTTGGTCTTTACTCTGTTCCTGTTGCAATACATGCAGCCTGCTGCCCCAGAAATTTTCTGCCCCACTCTGCATACAGAATTTGGATAGCTAAGTAGCCATCTAAGGTAGTGAAGATTAAAATAGCAGAAAACGGAGAGAAGGGTTTGAGGCACTTGGGTATTTCTTGATGCAGTTGATCAGAGATGACTCTCTAGTTGAGATCCCAGTCTTCAGCCTTCTCCGGAAGCTGACACAAATGCCTAGTCAGGTCTTTAGGTAACCCCTCACTTTGGTAAGGCACAGCAGCTCTTCCAGGGTTCTGTTTCATATTTAACGTTTCACCCTCTCTCCCTGTTCCCGCTCCCCCCTCCTCCTTCCATCCTTTATACAAGCACTTAAATGCCTTCCACATGTCTGTGATCTGCATCTGCTCCTTCTGTTACGAGCTTTACACATGCCTAAAGGCTGAGGCCCTCAAGCAAAAAAGGCATTCCCTTCCCTGCTTTGTGTACCAAACCTTGGACCTCACCTTGAGATAGGATTCAAAGCAGCTAATAAGCTGTGAGGCAGACTTTGCAAATTTTTATGAGTAAAAATTCAGACAACTGCAGGATTTAGGAGTAATTCAGTGGCATCTTTGGAAATACTGGCAGTCTCTGAGTGGGACGTCAGTACCTCAGACATTTCAGGCTCTTGGCTGAAAGTGCAAATCAGATTCTTGTGCGCATATCTGGGTGTACAGCAATGGGACAACACATGACAAAACTGCCATCTGAGGGCAGTAGGTTAAGTGAGCTAGGAAAACAGGAGGCTTTTTTGGCTGAATTTCTTACTAGTGATGCCTGGAAGATCTTATCCAATGCCAGGTTTTCAGGGTTGGTAATTGTGCCTCTTCCACCACTGATCTCAAGTATTGCTAGGAAAGAGCACATATCAAATGAAGGGGTGCTGGCTGCTTATTTTCACAACCACTTTCCATACTTGAAGGGTACTTTACACCTATGTGACTGATTCTGGATTATTCTTACCTATGACAGATTTATTGCTCACACATCCCCTTTGCAGGAATGTTTTTGTTCCCTACTCGTGGTTTTTAACATGACTATAAAAGCAAGGAAAGGATTTGGGAGATGCTGTTATTATGAACAGATTAGGTTGTGTTTATTTTAGTTATTTCTTCTCCTTCCAATCCCTCCATGCCTTCCTTAAGTCTATTCACAGGCTTTCCTCCTACAAGGAAATAGCACTAAATTCACTTATGCTCACCTAAAAAGGCCATTTCAGCAACATTATGTGAGTTTCCAATATTTACCTTTACATACCAATACGTAATTCTGGCTCATTTCCTGACTCTGCTGCTCTTAGTTGGCTAGGGAGATGTGTTACCTTTCTTTCTAAAAGTACAGTTTGTTTGAGTTTTAGCCTCTAATCAATAGCACATTAATAACTTTCCTATACAGTTTGCCCCATTTCATCTCTATGGAAGTTTAAATTTCCATGTAAAGAACATTCTTGCATTTCTCTGCTATATGCAGCTGATGTCAAACGCTTGTGATATCTGGGCATGTTCTTACAGAGTCCACAAAGGCTTGTTTCAAGTTTTTGTTCCCAGAAGCTATGGAGAAAAGGACTGTATAAAATCTGTTTGGAACAGAAGTTGGTTGGCGTAGGGGGTGAGAAGTTTTATCCTTGGAAAGAAAAGCAATGTGGCATGAAGGTATTTGTAATATGGGTTCCTTTTAATGAATCTTAGCCACTTAGTTGACTGAAGACATTAAATTGGTCTTTCCCTAAAGTAAGTAATTAACTTTCAACACAGAAAATTAAATTGCTTAAGATTATTACACAGCTACCTGAACAATACTTCTAGTGTCTTGTTGATTTTATTGCTTTTTTGCCCCTGGCATTTTGTACGTAATCAGCCAGACACAATGAGACATATTGATTAAATTAATTGGGGCCCTTTGCACAGTACGATCTTGTTTTACATAATCTTCTACATGTGCTATTACTGAAGCTAAGTACTAAATAAGAGCAGAGTTAAGATAGAAACTTTGGGCAAAGACAGTCTGTCCTGTAATCCATAGTCAGAAATAGTTTGGACTCCTGAAATAAGCTACCTCTTTATTGGGAAAGAGACAGACAGACTCCTGAATTGACTTTAATAGATATTTTGCTGTTTGGCTGAGCATATTTCCTCTTACTACACTGAAAAACAGCTGGATGAAGAGCAGCTTCTGAGCCAATGCTCACAATGCTCCCAGAGCTCCAGACAGGTGAGTAGGTCTCCCTCTGCGTTTGTACAGTGTCTAGCAAAACGGAGGAGGGGTGAGTGAAAATATTGTGTCTTAAGGTATTTCCATAATAAAAGTAATAAGCATTTTTTCAGTAGAGTTGACCAAAAAAAAAAAAAAATGTGCTTGAACAGCTTCCACTATGCCCTCTGTAATTTGTCAGAACATTGTTTCCAGCTTTGGTTAGGGTGATTTAGCGGCTTTCTGTTAGCAGTGTTCTAGATAACAAGTGGCAACCAAAATATTCCAAGGCTGCCTCATCCTTTCTTATCCCACAGACTACTGACAAAAGGAGACAATTGTACCTTGTTTGCTAACTACACGCTGTGCTTTATCTCTCATTTTGGCTTATGTTGTCATCAAGTTGCTAATCATCATTCTGTGACACTGCCTGCACAGGTCCTCCATGCAGCTCTTGGCTGCAGTTCCATGGGGATGGTATTACAAAAGAGCAAATGCAAGCATTGCCACCTGTCAATAGAGTTTTTTTAGAGGGAAATTGCTTCTTTTGCCAGCCAGTGGAACATCAGATCTCCAGGCCACTAAATAAATGCTATTAAACATCATCTGGGCACCATATGGTCTGCGTGCTTCTGACTAAAACTGAGCCACTCCTCCAAGCAGTCAGGTGAGTAAGCCAGCTTCAGTGACTCTCTGCTTTAGCAGAAGGCATGCACATTGGTGTGTTGTGAAGAGAATCAGGGAAAACCTCCCATAAAGCATCAGAAAGATTTTGTTTCCTTGTGAAACTGCTGAAGCTTCTGCTGAACCTTCGCGGCACAGATGAATACGTAATCTAGCTGATTAATGTCAGTTGTGCTGCACCCCGCTGTATCTGCAGCTCTCATGCCCGCTCAGAGATCCCATGTTGTATTAGGAGTTCAGAAACTGTGGGTTAAATGAGCTTATCTCATCTTATGCAGCTTTTATTATGTCTTGCAAAAGAAGCCCATTCTATGACAGTGTTCTTTTGGCACCATGCATGAATGAACAGAACCGATGTGTGCATGTAGCTAGAGGTGTCTGGGTTAAATGTGTCAGCAGGCTAAGACCCTCTGTGAAGAGCAAGAGGAAAGGAGGTCTGAATCACTTCCTAGGATAGCATAAATCAGTGAGCTACTGAGCACCTTCAGAGAGGTTCCCGGAGAGGTTCGCACTTAACTCCGGTAATTACAGCTGCAGGTGGCTATATAAGCATGAATCACACAGGTGAAAGTAGTGCCGAAGCTTCAGCAAAGCTGGTTTTATAAGCCTAGGAACTGAGTCCAATTACATTTTATTGACGTTACTGACAAGACACTCTTAGTCCTTGCACTAATGGCTAGCTAGAGTGCAACATGTTAGTGCCATTTAAAACACCCGGGACTGGAACAAGCTGTATTGGCCAAGTCCTAGACTGCATCCATACAAGTAAATCCTGTACACATACAAGTTTGACAGGCAAGTTTTGGCTTTGTGCCTGCAATTCACTTTTTAACAAGTGAAGATCTGTTTCCATCCTGAAGTGCTTGAAAGGAAGTTCTGTTTTTGAGAACACGAGACAACTAAGATAACAAATGACTTCATCATCTACTGATGTCCCATATGCATGGGCACACAGGTTTTGCAATGGAATTTAAAACTTCCAGGTTTCAATCCATACTGAACTGAGGCTTTAAAACTCTAAACAGAGTAAACTACTTTTCCTGTGATAATTGGTTACATGCCTGATTGTCTGGAGAGGCCTTTTAATATTTATTTTTTTTCTAGAAGACTCATAATATATCTCGTGTTTCAGGCTGAGCTGAACAGCGTCATTGTTATTTCCAACCTAAAGCCACAAGTGATCTGCAATGTGATCATATCCCACTCCTCCACAGCCCGAGTCCAGCAATCATATGCTGAACATGTTTAGCAAGGGTGGACAGCGTTTAGTGAAGCACAGCACAGTGGCATCTCATGCAGAATCATGACTGATGAGATTCATGCCTTTTGCATTCCAGCTCAGTATCTGTAGCTTACATACAGCAAGTACAGACCTGGATGCAATTTCCTTTTGAGCCTGAGAAGACTCAAGGCTATTATATCAGAAGCTGTTCTAGAATGAGACGTTTTCCTACTCTTCCTGTTGAACCTGCGCTTTTAAAGGAGGGTCAGATTCATGGGAGCACAAAGGAAGACAGAAAAAAGAAAGTGTATATGCCTGGCCCTGCAATTCAGAAGTTTCTGAAGAACTTGACATTGGGCTTCTTCAGTCCAATGCCCAATACAGCTTATGCATTTTGTTCAAAGCGAAGAATTCCTCAGAAGACACCAGGCCTGCCTTCCCTCCTGGGAAATTACCTTCTTAGTGGACTGTAAAAGTGGGTTCAAACTTATTTTCTTTTTCCCACCTCCTTTTCTACTTTGTTCATACCCTTATTATTTGTGTTTCTTTTAGTCTAATTAAGAGGCTTCTCTTCCTAATATGATGGCTATCAGTCTCATTTTTGTGTACAGAATTTTTTTTTTTATATGGTACTGTGCAAACTGGGTGGTGGGATTTCATATGCTGCGTTAGTCATTATGGCAATTGCTAGTTTAGGATCTGAGTTATTAGGGATTGTTGCATTTTAAATATATCCTCCTTCAAGGAATATATTATTCTCATTTGTGAAGGTCTGGTGTATGAATAGATATTATAACTCTGTGGGCAGAAAATTATATTAGTGAAAAGGAACACTTAACGGGTCCTCTTCCTAAGAATAAAATCTCAAGAAGGCAGCGTGATCTTAGGCTATCCACAGATCATTGCAAATAAGCCCCAGTTAAATGGGGCTACCAGAAGGATGGACGGGAATGCAAGAACTGATACGTTAATATCAGATTATCCTGAGTACAAGGAACTTTTTTTTCTTTCTTTTTATTTTTTTTTCTTTAAATAGGCAACTTCTCTATCTGGATTTAATGAAAAAGTAGAGTTAAGATGCTGGCTTCCTGATTTACTGTTGATTAGGTTTGGATAGTGTGTTCGGCAAGAATATAGATAAGGGAAAGAGGCTGCCTATGCTCTACTCTTCCACATGGGTCTGAACTTCTAGTTGGAGAATTCTTGTAGGCTTTTAGAACACACAGGCAATGGGGACTTGACTGAAAGATGCTCTTTTCTGCCCTTCATTTAGTTTCCTCCACTATACATCCAGTGGAGCATAAGTGTAACCTCCATCATGACTATAACTAATAGTTGATGAGGCTGAGGTGTGTGCAGGCAAGTGATGAACTCCTTCACTGCATAACTCAGGAAGCAGCTGCACATCAAAAATTCCTCCAGTAGGGAAAAGGTCACAAAGCAAATCTGGACCTACCATTCCTGGTAAAACACCTACAAATGTACAACTCATACATTTTCTCTGTTGACCTGCTCCCTCTTCAGATGGTCCTTAAATATTTAACAGAAAGATGCCCAAAGCCCGATACAGCAGGTAGAGCCTAGGCCTATGATGTAGAAAATCATGGAAGAGCTACTCAGACTCCTAGAATGGTCAATACCAAAGTACCTGAAGCAATATTTCAAGTTTTAAGTCCAGTTTAGAGGATTAGCATTTGTCAAGCCTAAATAACTGTAAAAGGTAGGGGGAGAGGGGGTGGTACGTAGGAACATACCGTGTCTGTGCTACAGATTATGCCTGCTTCTGCTCGGGCTCCTACCCAACCCTAACCTCAGACAGCAGTCTTGCCAATTTTTAGCTCCCTCTCAGCAGACCTGTTATGCCACAGCCCGACCATGCCAACACACAGGATTCCATGCCTTTAAATTACGTTGCTTTTCCATGCTCTCAGCAACGCAGGGTGCCTCGCCGGTATGGGATTAATTTGAAACAGGGACACCTTTGGTACACTCCCATTGCATTAGCCTACCACAATGGAGAATGACAGGATAATGGTCAAGCACTGGTGGGAATGCAAAGGGGTTCTACAAGTGCCTGCATGAGTGAAGTCCTACATGCACCCTGTCCCATGTTTTCCAGTTGTGGTTTTTAGGGTTTGTAATATTGGAGTAAGCTGTGTAGCTCTCTCAATATTTTTACAGTGTACTGTGGCAGAATTCATCTGCCCCTAGCCCAGATCCTGAAAAAAGTAGCATGGGTATGGCAAGTCATGAAAGTGAACTGGTTCTGGCTCCACATCTGTGGTTCCATCAGTGGCAAGGCATTGATCCAGTGGTTTGTTCTCTGATGTGAGTTGAAGTTATGCAACAAGCCTGCTTGTTTGCAACTCTCCTTCTTTTAAATTGCCTGGAATCAGTACATTGAGCCTATTCCACACTCCATGTAAGTCCATTTTCAGCGTCTGACCCAGGCAGCTCCTGTTCCAGTCCAAGCAGTCAGAATACACCCAACTGAAATACTTTTTGGTGCAGGCTGACGTGTTTGCAGAGAAGAATTAGGACCAAATATGGTCTGACACAGCCTTTCCAGGGTCGTGGAAGAGAAGTTATGGTACTAAAAAAGAATCACTATGAACTAAGGGAAACAGGTATCCTAATGGGGAAGATGCCTGCATAACTACTATATAAGCAATAATTAGTATACAAAGTGTTACCAAGTTCAAGAACACATGAAAACTATGAAGAGAAAGCTTTAGTAAATCTTTAATTATTTACCTGCTGTGAAAGATTTAAAAAAGTTAAAATTAATTTCAGCTGTATTTGGTGACAAACCTTGAAAGATTAAACAAAGGTGCTTTCATGATTTGTTCACTGAAAAGGGAGCTTTTGAGCTTCAACAGGAAGCAGTCAGACTGTCAACATGAAAGGAGCAATTGATAATGGGAGAGTGCAGAGGGGCTCCCACTACAGAGCAAGCTCAGGAAATCTGGGCAATGGGCAATAATAGCGATGATGGTGAGCACAGACCAAATGTTATACGGGGGTTCCTTAGTGATGGGAAGGCATAAGAGCCTACTGATAAAAGTCAGAAGCAAGCAAACTAGTAGTATTAGAAGTTGGTAGGAGGCTTTTGAAGGAAGAAGAGAATTTAGATTAACACAGATCAAAATTCTTTGCATGTAGCTCAGGAAAAAGGCCAAATGAGGAAGCCAAGCTGAAAAGAGAGATGAAAGTTACTGGTATAGAAAAGGGAATCAGGATTATTAGCATCTTCTGATAGCAACTAATAACAGAAATTAGTGTGCTGCTGAGAACACTGTAGAATAGCACAGCATCAGTATGTATGACAGATGAGGAAAGCTATTACCTTGGTCTTTTCTACTTGAGAATCCCAAATTACTTTGTACTGTGATACCTTGAGGCATGGAGAAAGTTCCTGGTCGTGAAAGGAGATACCAATAGGCCAAAATATAACTCTTCGCTTTCATAATGGCTAGGGGAGAAAGGTTAGCAAGGTATGGAACAAGATGGGGAAATATGGCTGGAAGAGGAACAGTATGTTCAGAAAGGCACTGGCTGGTCATTTTCTGAGTGGTGAGATGATGGAAAAACATATAGAACAAAAGGAGCATTGGGTAGGTGAGCCCAGCTGTAGATAATTTGTCTCCAGTTTTGGGAGACGAGCAAGAGGGCAATTCCCAGCAAGGGCAAGAATAGAACTGACTGTATGGAGTGTAATCAGAATGAGACAAAAGAAACCACAGAGGAAAATTCAGATCAAACCACATGTCAATTCTGCTGAGTTGCTCCATTGAGAAGTTTACTTAATATTTCATGTGGAAATCAAAAGTTTGCATTTATTCCACTCCTCTGTGGTCAGGTTTAACAATATAACCCCAGAACTCTGGCAGCCATTTCAAAGCAAAAGTAGGAAAATTCCTGGAAACCAGAAGTTTTGCTGTCTGTATGGATGGCACAGTCAGTTCAGATGTGTTTACAACTAACACGCACAAAAAATAAGTAACACCATCAGGCTAAAATTTTATTTTCTTCTGTGCTCTTCTGATTCTTCCACCTAGAAAATGTATTTAGATCAAGCCCCCTCTTTTCCCTCTAATGAGCAATATCCTCTGTGTGCGGCCCCCAAGACAGAGGCTGGGAAAGTTAAAGGCGAAGGTCTGCGGGAAAGGAGGGGCATTATCAACTGAAGTGCACCAGCAGATGAGGAGAGAGAGGAATGGGCGGAAGAACAGCTTGTGAAGCTCGTGGTTCAGCATTACAAGAGGCAACAATCATGATCAGCAGTGCTGCATAGGGCACAGATCAGGTAAGCACACCTCATGGGCTGTGGCCAGGGCAGGTGGGCTGGGAATCAGCCGCAGACTCCTGCAACTACTGAAAGAAGGTTACACTTACCTAGCAGGGATGACACTGCCCCGTTTCTTAATATTCTCTTGCATTACCTCTTGAATTTTTTGAAGCCATTTGTCATCCTCACTCATGCTGATTCATTCTTACCCTGAAAGTGACCCTACAAGGTGAAACTGTAACCTAAAGCAAACGTAGGTTAACGTAAAAGTAATAGGCAGAATAAATACTTGCTATACAAAATAGTTTCCTGTGTATAGGTTTTGCTGTCAAAGTCTGCGTTGCAACATCATTACATGACTAAGACCAGGACTTTGGGCCGGTTACCGCTGCTTTGCTATCCTACATGGGCTTTCAGAGGCAGAGACCTGTACTACCAGTAAGGTCCTACAGCAGACATCAGTAGCTACTGAGTAAACTAGCAGGGCTCAGGAAAGGACAAATGCTACTATAACTGAGGAAAATGCTGAAGGTGGCTGAGGACCTAGATGGCAGGTAGATCCAGTGGAGACATGCCCATAGAAATCTTCCCATACTCCCAAAATATGTATCCAAGTCCAGAAAATGGTAATACTGAAGTGGCACCCAAATCTGAATTGGGTACTGTCAGATTCATGCACAGAGGACCTGACCTAGTGGGTCTTCAACAGAACTCCTTCTCCCTCCTCAGTGGCTGACCAAACATTGGACCCAATGGACCCTGCAGGCTCCTTGCTCCCTTCCACATTCCAGAGGAGAATGAGGATGCAGCCTGAGAGATGAGAATTTATGCAGGCAGCTATTGCTGCCCTTCAGAGAAGGGAGGCAAGCTAAAAAGTCACATAGAAGGTGTGATTAAAACTGAAGAGCTTCTGGCTGTGTGCCCCCTGGACATCATAGAACTCTTTCTGATTAGAAAGAAAACATTTGATTTACATAGAAATAGTTTTTTTCAAGAACAGGGGAAAGATACTGTATGATGGATATGGCTTTGATTACACTTTGAAAGTTTGCCTGAGTTGAACAGTAGCAGCAAAATAGTTTGCTGTTTAAGCTATCCCCTTCCAAACTTAAAACAAGGCTTTTCTGCTTAGTCAAATATTAAACTGACATTTCACTACAAGTCCAGTCATCCCCCAAAGCTCTCTCTCTTTACTAAGAAAACTTTTGACTTGCACATTAAAACAATGATAGGTGAAAATAATCTTGATCAATCACTCGTGGATCATCTCCTCCTGCTTATTCAGATGTTAATCCAGTATCTTTTCTTATTGCAACCATCACTTTAAAATCAGACTTGCATTTAATGCTACAGGAGCCCTTTAATGATGACTGGTGAATGTGAACAGAGAGATAAGTTATTTTTGCAAGTAATTATTGCACAGCACTATTGCTGCAGCAAGCACATTGTTAGAATGTGTGGAGCAAAAGCCATATAGCTGAAATTACTTGCAGATCTCCATTTTAAACTCCAATTTCATGCACTTGAGATGTCCCATTTGTGGTCTGAGCTCAAAGGAAAAATATTTCACCTCCATTTGTTTAAAAATTATTTATATCTCAGGGTAGTAGTACTCTGTTGCCAACAGCATTTCTGCTGTTCTTTAGTCCACAGGCTTTGTGGATGACAGAAATGTAGAATACCATTTATTTTGGTGCAGGTATCTGAACATTAGAAAAAGAGCTGGCAAAATGGGATGCAAATACTGGACCTGGACTGTTCCCAATCAGGTTATAAGCTCAGTTTTCTCTTTTTATTTCCATGCTTACATGGAAATATATACCTTATATGGGGTTTGGGTTCTTAGTCATTCTTTTATACATGCACCATGAAAAACATGTCACTAAATCACTCTGACTTACTAAATCTCTTCAGTTCGAGGCCTCATCTACTATATATTTGATCAATCTCACTGGAATCCTATTGCATGACATAGCCAAAATCTCCTCTTTGATTATAAGTCATGACCATGGCAATAGTCCAATTGCAGGATTTGGGAAACTGGATCTCCTTATAAAATGAATGTGATCTTATAGCTATGAGTACTTATATGCATTTCTAACCAGAGAAAATAATGTAATAGGTAAACACTAATGTTGCTAGATGCATTGTACAGCAAAGGCTAAGGTACTGAATACAAGATTTGCTTCTCTTTCCACAGACACCTAGTTTAACAATACAGAGTACCAAGGTCATTTTTGATGCATCGAACATTCCTAGTCAAAATTTCTTCAATATATTAAACTGCCATTCTCCAAAATTAGCATCCTGAACCTAGGCAAACACTTCTTCCACAGCCTTTATTTAAAAGTTGTACATCAAAATCCTGTTGGTGGTGGGGAGCCAATTATCTCATTAAACAGATTAGGGTTCTTTAAGAAAAACAATTTTTTTCACATAGAACTGGAAATTATAACAGCTATATCAAATCTAGTACTCTGGAAGCATATCTGATTAAACAGGGATCTGTATATTGTAAGTGCCACTTTCTGATCTGAGAACACCCTGCATCTATTATATGAGGACACACTAAATCAGCAGTCCTCTTCTGTGTGGAGCCTGAGCTCTCCCTCGGTGCTGCCTCACTGGCCTGCTGGCATAGCCCTCAAACTGCCAAAACTGCCTTCCCTTCCATGGTCAGATGAGGCATGGCGGTCATAAGCTTCATCTTCCACCCTGGAGGCTTCTGCCTTGAATATTGGGGAAGATCCAAAGAGGGAACGGGGAACTAAAGGGAAATAAGGTCTTGAATCTGTTGCAATAATGCCACTGGACTAGACTCACCTCACATGGTGAACTACCAACAAGGTTGCTTTCACTGGTGGAGCTGGGTGTGCTGGATGAAGGACACACACATATCAAATGGAGTGTTGCTGGATTTTTTGTTTCGGCTGCTCTGGAAGAACCTCCTACATCACCACTGCACACAAAGTGTCTCACCAGGGAAGCTAAGACCTTTCACACTCAGCAGTCCAATCATCCAATGTATGTCAGTAGAGCAGAGCCACGTCTGTAGGGACTGTCTTGCTTACATGGATTCATAGGTTCAGGCCCCTATTACTCTCTCACCTCTCAGGCAGGTGAAGAAGATTCTTCTTGTTGAGATGCCACTCTGCTTTGCCCTTCCCACAGAGAAGGAACGGATGACGAGACCACTCTACTGTGGAGGAGAGCTCAGTCTGCCAAAGGATGGGGAAGCCCTGGCTGGGCAGCTGTCTCCCAGACCAGGAGGTACAGACCTTCCTTCAGCCAGGCTGTGTGTGAGGTGTTGCCACATGGCTCTCCAGGCTCTAGCTGAGCCATAGACCTCTCCCCAGTTCTCCAGAGCAGGGGTGACACACTGCTTGTAAGGTTTTGCCTTGTGTGCAAAAGTCTGTGACAGTTTCAGCTCCTGTTCCCTAAACATCTTCCTCAGAAGCACCCAACCTCGCGGTGCTGTCAGAAGGAAGGCAAGGATGTGGGGAGCCTTCATTTTAGAAACTGTGATAGATAATATTCATAATCACATCAAGGAGCAGCGTGTGGTACCTCCCCAAAAGAGGGTGAACTAATTTATTTTTTTATTTTTACGTGTAATTATATATCCTAATCCTGTCCTAACACTACTCTGCTGTTGCTGAAACAAGGGAAAGAAACCTCAAACTCAAATTATTAAATCAGGCCTAGACATCAACCATACTTTTTTCAAAACAAGTGTGCAAAAGAAGACGCAAAAAGTAGAGAAAGCATGCAATATTTGTCAGCATAAACTGAAATAAGCATTGAAAAGAGAACTGTGGAAAAATATGTTGTACTTGCTATGGTTTAGGCCACATCCTGATTTCACATCCTGATTTAATTCAGCACAAGTCTGAAACAATGTCACTAAATCCACTTTACACTTACCCCAGTTAAGTGAGCAAACTAAACCCTGGAATGAAATTAAACTTGATGTTAAATTAACAGTTAGGCATAGTCAGGTAAATGAAAGTACGATCCCCAAGACTGTTCTTCCTCTTCCTTCATGTCACATTGCATTTTAAACATATCCAGACACTGAAACGATTGCAGAATCGGGCAGTTCCTTAGTTACAGGAACATAGTTTTCACAGGCATCAAAGGTTTGTGCTTTGAATCTGCATGGGTTACTTATGTATTAGCAGACTGAATTTAAGCATTTGGTTTTGTTCTACAGAGCCCTGTGCAGCCCTTGGATCCATCAGGTTATACTGCTCTGTGCAGCAAGCGAGTACAGCCTGGCAGTTTTATTCAAAAAGTTGCTTGACTTCCCCTTGCCTACCAAGACTGAAATAAAGCAGTTGCTTTATTGGTCTTCTGTTCATGCTGCAAAACCTATAGATTTTCCCAACTTCCAGAATCTATGAAAATGCACCTGAGAGCAAAAAACCCCAACTGTTAAAACCTTCCTTTTGAAGAGGAAGGGGCGGGTGGTATTCCCTCAAGCTTACTATGATTATACCTTTAGCTGAAATGCAGTCAGACAGACTTTTCTCCAGTCACATTTTTGAATGGGTCAAAAAGCATCTAGGAACAAGACTAAGTGTTTTGGGGTTTTTTTAGGAAGAAGAACCTAAAACCCTATAAATTGTTATCTAGATCTATTTGTTCCCTGAGACACTGAGATACTTTCATGAATGCTTCAAGGACCATTTTACTTTTTTTGGTTTTCATTCTAAAATGGCAATACTGGGACACATAACTAATCCCTGCCTGTATCAGTAACTGCAACCTAAACGACACGTAAACACAGAGAAAAAGCTCCAAAAACTCAAGTGATACGAGATAACTGAGGCCACTATAAGCAACAGCTGCTTTCTAACCCTGCAGATAGGTACACTTTCATTGTTTGATGTCTTCAAACACATCTCAGCATCACTTCAGTCAGCTCTGAACATCCCTAAAATATATGTAGTGCTTGACAAGCCAAAACAAGCTATCCTCCCCCCACCCCCAACGTTTAGCACTTATCTTCTCATAGTAGCTTAGTGTTTTGAGTATTTACAACTACCATGGAAGACATTGTTTCAAGACCTTAAACTGGACTTTAACTCAGGGGTCTGTGATTCTGTGTAACACAGACTGTTCTTAGGTAAGTTTCCATTAAGTTGTTTAACTTTCTATATAGCTTTGCATAAAATAACTACACATCCATTAAAGCAAAGATATGAACCACACTCAATGACAAGGCAGCTGAGTGAGAGAGGAAGTAATTTTCTTTCTCTGACTTGATAAATATTCAGTTGCAAGAGACTGGAAGAGATCTCTTACAGAGCAGCAGGAATCCAGGAGCTGGAACATTCCCTTAGGATGTGTATCACTTCATGACTAAGCAGCATATGCTTGTTCTAGCTAATGACTGGCATTACTTTTGAATGACTCGCCAGATTTAAAGATCACAGCTTGAAAAAAAAAGTTTCCACAGTCTGGTTGGGAAAGAGCTCCAGGAGAGGATGATGACACAGAGAGAAAGATTACAACCTTAAGCCTTAAGGAGGACTTGAACAGTTCTCGTGATACTGGAAATCACAGCTATTCTGGTCACTCTCCTGTTTGCACAGCCGGCTCAACGTGGTGACTTGGGAAAACAGCAGTCCTTCCAAAAAAGGTTGTAAATGGAGTGGAGTGACTTGACAGTCTGAATTGAAACTGAAAAAATATATAGTAGACTGAAGGTAAGGAAGATGTCTCTTAACAGTCACCAAGACAAACGTGTGAAACTGAATCTTTGACAAAGTTAGTTAAGGGGGGGGGGGCAGTGTCAACAACTAAACTCTCTAGAATCTCACAGGGTTTAAACTCAAGCAGAGGAAACCAACAAGATGGTCTGAAAACATAAATGTTTCTAACAACCACCTTATTTTTTCTTTCTTCTCTCCTGCCGTGTTGGATACAAACTCCTGAAACAGTGAATTCTTCCTCTGGAAAACATCAAAATCAATTTCACCCAATTTTAGTTCTTCTAAATCACAGCCTTTTTCAATATGATCTCTAGGTCACAGATCAAGGAGAAAATTCTGTGCCACACAAAGGCATGTTTGACCCAGACCTCTGGATCACTGATCTTTATCAAATGACCTGTAGGTGAGAGTTGATCACAAGGCATCTCAAATGTTTCTAAGCACAACGCAAACAGCTTTCTGTAAACAAACATATGCGGATACAAATAAACATGAGGGGTAAGACGGGATAATAACAGTCAGTTTAGACCTGGTTTTTGTTTGATTGGAAAGGGCTAAACTGTTCCAGCAACATTACACAAAACATGTGTCCCACCAGGGTGAGATCTGACATGACTCAGCATTCCCTACGCTGTTCCTTTTATGTAAGACAGCCAGGCAAAAGCTGGTCTGGCTTCTCACTTGGTATGAATGAAGCGACAGGACGTAGAATGCAAGCATTTCATAGTGTGTATTCATTCCTTAAAGTAAATTCAGACCAAGCCTTTCTTGGACAGAGTCAGTGTTAGGGATTAAGCCAGGGCTGACTGCCCAGTAAAACAAACGCCATCTACAAAGCTAGACTTTGCACTTCAGTGAACGCAGGGATGACCAGCACTAAGAATTCAGGTCACTCATCCCAAAATACTTTTAAAATTGCATAATTACTCTTTCTTGGGATAACTAGACTGAACCAAAACCTTCCTCATTTACCCCACTATTTTGAAAACAAACTATACCGGCACCAAATCAAAAACATTGCAGATCCAGGTTTAAATTATTTTAGCAGAGCAGTTCCACCTCTGGAGCATGATGTTCCTGCAGCACCCTGCTTAATTATGACACTTTGCAGGGTCCTGCAGGAACATAGTATGTGGCTCCTTTTAGCTTATCAAAAGGAGATACAATTTAGCTTAAACCTTTTTCTTGGAAATTCACTCTAACACATTTTACCTTAGACTTCTGATAGCCTAATAGCACATAAGCAATAGCAGTTACTACAACATAGCTAACATGCAGTAACCCTCTGAGCAAATAAATTCAAATGTGTCACCTTTTGCTAGATCATAGAATCATAGAATAGAATCACAGAATAGAATCACAGAATGGTTTGAGTTGGAAGGGACCTTAAAGGTCATCTAGTTCCAAGCCCCCCGCCATGGGCAGGGACACCTCCCACTAGATCAGGCTGCTCAAGGCCCCATCCAAGCTGGCCTTGAACACCTCCAGGGATGGGGCAGCCACAACTTCCCTGGGCAACATCTTCCAGTGCCTCACCACTCTCATCATGAAGAAATCCTTCCTTATGTCTAGTCTTAATCTGCCCTCTCCAGTTTATTCCCATTGCCCCTAGTCCTATCACTACATGCCTTTGTGAACAGTCCCTCCTCAGCTTTCTTGTAGCCCCGTTCAGGTACTGGAAGGTTGCTGTAAGATCTCCTCAAAGCCTTTCCTTCTCCAGGCTAAACAACTCCAATTCTCTCAGCCTGTCCTCGTATGGGAGGTGCTCCAGCCCTCTGATCATCTTTGTAGCCCTCCTCTGGACCTGTTCCAACAGTTCCACATTCTTCTTATGTTGAGGATTCCAGAACTGGACACAATACTCCAGATGAGGTCTCAGATCTCCAGTGCCAATTTCTTACACAAAACATGTCTCAGGAAAGCCAGTGTAATTATTTTCGGTAAGAATGATCAATTTCTATCCTCTCGTCCTACTTCTTTCACTTTTTTTTCTTAAAATATGAAATAAAAGTTCCTGAAGGAAGTACTCAACCGTTACAAATTAGTTAATAATCACTATAGCCTTATCATAATGTTTCAGCATTGAGTTTGTACATCTGGCTGCATCTGTGAAGGCATTCTATTAATTACAGAAAAAGGGAGTGATTCTTAACAAACCTGAACTTTGGCAGCTAATTCTCTATCTTAGTAGCAGATACTGAAAAAGCTGCATTACAATTAAGCTCCAAAAATTTTTCTATGCTGTCACTTGGAGGTGAAGCTACCAGAGCAGGGGAAGACTACAACTAACGTCAAGGTCTCACCACAGTTAGAGAAAACACAAAAACCTAGTTCTTCTGCGTCAAAGGATAAAAATTGTGAGTAATAGTTTCACTGGTATCAAAGTTAAAATCATTATAAAATGCTATCAGATTGGGAACAGGCCTGTTGCATTCTCAGTGCTCATTACACAGGATGCATATGTCACCTCTTAGTAAGGCACTAAATAAGAACATAGAGTGCCTAAGTATAGGCACTGTAATGTTAACATTTGGATCCAACTCTCCTGTAAGAGTCTCCATCTTCTGTTCGGAAGTGGGGATCGTGACTTGCCCACAATAACATGGCAAATGGGGATTCACAAAGAGCCACAGCATCACACTGTTCTCATTCCATGAATGCAGCCAGACTAGAAGTGCCCCAAAGCTGCCAGAAGACAAGCTAGAAGACAACAGCATCCATTTCTGCCACTTCTGCACTCCTGAAAATTCAGGGCATTAAGAGCCGACGGATCAAAGACTTTACAACTCTTCACTGAAACCTAAAGCTGAGCCCACAGGCCTGGGATAGCTGCTAACCTGCTGGGAGAGTCAGATGAATCCAAAGCTGACTCTCTTTAAACTGACTTGGTTGCTGTTTCTGTCCCTGGATTGGCATTGCTCTCACCCAGGCCCAGATTCCTTGTGTAAACCTTTCCCTGAGCCACAGTGCTCCCTGATCCAGCTAGTGCAGGGCTGTGAATGGCAGACTTATGTGTCCAAGACGCCCTTTCCATTCAGTAATCTTCTTATATTTTCTCCGAACCCCTCCTCAATGTTGTAATTCAAGTTTCACACCCCAAGGCACACTCTCACACACACAAAACAAACCCAACCCAAAACACATGGTACTTAGGCTTAACAAAGGCATTTCTCAACCAGCCGCTTTATTATTAAGAAGTAATGCCGTGTCCCCAAATTCTGCAAAGCCTGGCCTTGCCTCCACAGCAGTCCAAGTTTTGTCAGCGTTTCAAGACAAAGATTTTCCTGCTTCCTCTCTTTCCAAGTGCTCCTGTTCAGACAATCCAGGTCTGCCTCCTACCCATCTCTTCTGCCAAACAGGCTCTCTTCATTTTGTGCTCCTTTTGAGAAGCAGCAGGTCTGTCACCCATGCTGGTTCCCTTCTGTAAAAGCAAAGAAAAAATAAAAATTAAAAAAAAAAATTAAAAAAATAATCCAGTGCTCTCTAATTCAAGGGCCTATTCTGGCAGTTCTGAGATCAAACCAAACCCTGTCCTATCATGTCCTTTCTCTAAGACATCTAAAACTTATTCCTGGGAAGGCAGGTCCTAGTTCAAAATAGTTGCCCTAATGCATTCTCCATTTTGGAGAGTGCAAAATTCTCAGAACTCAATCAGAACGATGATAGAAATCTGCCTGACAGATTATGATCCTGATGCAGAAAACATAAATCTTTACAAAGTATATAATTTTGCAAGGTACCTATAACACTTTTTTACCCCGGTGCAGATAATGAATCGTATGTGGAGATACAGATGTTTTATGCAGACTAGACTCTCAGGGCGCAAAAAGGAAATTCCAGGACATAAAGTTATATCACTCATAATCAAGAGCAAAGAAGTGCTAATTAATGAATTGTTCTTATTGGACTGAAAGCTTTCAAGGCCCCTGTTTTTATGTCTATAAATCAGATTTTGTTGGAAAGCAAACTCACCAGTGACAGTGGCAGAAAAGTTAAAGAGCTTTTAACCTAAGAAACATTCTTGCAAAGTCTGTGAAATGCTTAATACATACTTTTTATTTTTCATTAAAAATCAGTCACTCGGTACCTCTAATAATTTTGGTACAGACCACGGAGGGCCGATTTAAAGTTGAACAGAAATGTAAGCTTTCAGGACCTAAAGGACAAACTGAGGTTATCACTTCAGATACTTTAAAAGATAAATGTACAATTTGACCTGAACCAGACTTCAAAGTCAGTGAAGGTCAAGTCAAGATAAAAAGAAAAATGAAAAAGATTTTGGCAATTGCTTAGAACTGATATTTCAGTATTAGAGAAACAAGATGTAGTTAGGTTAGGAGAAGGCTCCATGCCTCTGATAAATAACCTGATACTTAAAGAACAAAACCAAACCCCAACAACAAACAACAAAACAATGATGTATAATATTACTTTACATTCTAATTCATTCTTTTCATTAAATAGTATAAACAGCAGTAATGAGTATACTTGTTATAAAGCAGATGTTCTTCAAACAAATAATTGCAAGAGAGAAACAGTAGCAAGAGGGGAAATAGTAGCAAGGGGGGGAAGGGGGGGAAAGGGGGGAAAAGGAGGAAATAATATTTTTCCACTGTACCACTAACCTAGAGACCTAGTGAGCTATATAAACACAGGGCAGGGAGAGGCAATTTCTTTCCCAAACCCATAAAATTCACCACTTATCTTTATGGACAACCTTACATCCATCTCTGCACAATATTATTACTTCAAAAGAGTGTAATATTTCCTAAAAGGAGAATTACCCAAGTTCCTCATGAAAATCTAGAGGATTCTGAGGTCTCCCAAGCCTGTCATTCACCGTAACAGCTAGAAGAGCTTGAAAACACAGCTAAAGATATAAGTAGCACATGGGAATCCTAGCCAAAACTCCCTCCCTATCAGCTTACTGCCTCCCACTCCTTTCTTCTGCTGCAATCTTTATATCTGGACTGGGTTTTTAGATGATCGTTCTACACACAGTCAAAAATTACTTTTAGGTCAGATCTGATTTGGTGGTTTTGGCCAAACAAAGGCTCTACCAGCAAGAGCTGCTTCGGTCTCCTTGCCACTTTCAATAGAAAATTAAGTAGTAAATCTGTTGGCAGATTACTAATGACAAAGAACTGTTTTCCAACTGATCATTATTTAATGAAATGAGCTCATGATGGTTCTGGCTGTAAGGTGGCATTACATCATTCACCCTCACTGTTGACACTGGAGCTTTTGGCACATATTCGACAAGACAGCACCTGCCTTGCTAGAATTCAGATATGTAATTCATTGCTAGTTCAGTTCCTGTGATGTACTACTCTGGGAAGCCACAGCTCGGATAAGAATACGCTTTTTTTGGCTAGGACATCCCTACCTGACCCAGAGGAGGAACAGAGAGCAAAATCATAAAAAGAAGTTCTAGTCTTGTCTCTGCAGCAGATTCTACATTCACCACCGCCTGTGAAACCATTCCAGTAAAGCATAACTTAGCCACTTTACTGCATCAGCAGAGACGTCACTGATTTACAACTGACAATAGGTAGCAAACTCAGAATTCCATGCACAGTCACATTATCCCACCATCCAAACTATATGTCTGTTTCCTAGGAGAAGTAAAAACTGTCCACAAACTCCCTGGGGCATCCAAATACTTTTTGGTTTCTGATACAATTTTCTTGGTAGTGAGTCTGCAAAACACTCAGACCAGGGACTCATCACTCCTTGCTCCTTTCTTAAAGACCTTCTCCACACATCTCCTCCTTCTGTTCCTCAGAGGCTGAGTAGTGCTTTATAGGTTTTTTTAGCTTTTAACCCTTCATTAAGGCCCAAGTGGAAAGTAGAGGAGTAACCATTAATTCAGGCTCTATCTACCCAATCAGGCACTTCTTTGTGTAACTACTCATATGTCTGCAGGAAACATACTGAGCACCATTTCATTGTTACAGTTTAACTTCAGAGCTAACTGGTTGGCTGGACTGTCATCCTGCAACATTGCAGTGCCCATAACATATTAAGCACATAAAATAATTTTACATGAAGGCAAAGTATGCATACCGAAACTGCACTAAGTAATCTTGTGAGCTTAGTCACATTTATGACAACGCGAATGGCATCATGTTAACTGGAGAGAACCTTTTCCCAAATATTTGCCCAGCAGTAAAAGCTGTTCTGGTTTTACAGATATGGAAAGACCACCACCACTTCCCTGTGCCAAGTACTTCAGCATCAGATATGGAAGTCAAGTCCCTTGACTCCTAATTTCCTTATCCTAATGATAGCTATCCACATACTTAAGATGCATTTCAAGAGTTTTGCAAATTATTAAGTGCAAGTATAGCAATTTGGCACTGCAAATACCAGACAAAGCCTAGAACCAGATTCAAATCTAAGGTCTGGACACTACTGCTTATGTTGTGTCTTCATGGCTGGACATAATCTTTTTCAAGCTGTATCCGCTGTGATCACTGCTATTGACAAAATAGGGTCATCAGCTCTACGAGCTCTGATAGCCATGAAAGTATGAGTTAGTGAATTGGGAGTCAGAGATCAGAACCCATTCTGTTCTCAGAGTAAGTATGCGGAAATAGTGACATCACTGCCTGAAGTAAGGACATCTAAAGTAACCCTCTTGGGTTTTGTGAAGCAAGAGAAGAATCTGAACAGCCCTAAGTTCCTTGCAAATATTTACTATATTTTAAAATAAATAAAAATTTTCTCCTTAGCACTCTCAAAAGAAGGGGGATTTCCTCTGTTCTCAGCACCAAAGAAAGAGGCAAACCTATGCAGCTCTGGGAGCTCCTGAATTGCCAGAACCAAAGGTTCCTAGATAATCTCCGACTTGGATATTACAGTTTGTTTTAATGTTTCGTAACCATATCCTCTTTGATCTGCAAGTCTTTACATAGGCAATTCTGTGCTTTGAATTTATAGGAACCGCCACTGCTTCAACTAGTTTAAGAGAGAACTGATTTCCATTAGTTATTCAAAATTAAAAGGAAATACTTCCAACAACATAGCTGAAGGCATCATTCTGTTATCAGCAATTGAATTAAAAACCTCATCATCAGTTACCCTTTGTTTAAATTCCACCGGTGATCTACTGTAATTAAAAGAAGAGGAAGACAACTGGAGATATCACTGACTTCTTTGTGCTGGACTCTAGAAACTGAACTCTGACAAGGGACAGACAAGCCAAGCTGTTGGTTTAACATCTTTGCACAAAATTAACTTGACCAAGACAGATACTTGTTTTGGTGTGATGGATAATTGTTTATGTTTGTTTGGTTTGGGTGGTGGTGTTTTTTTTTGTGGACATAAATAGAGTAGACATCAAATTTGGTGTTAATAAGTCACTCATCTGTGAAATCACCTCAGTTAGGCTTGTGTGTTTGTAACTGTAAGCTGTCCAACTTAGCTTTAAGAACAGAAATGATCCATCAAGTCTTTAAAAGGCCTAAACAGTTTCACAGGGAATTAAATGCTTTTCATGTTTACCTGCACCTTTGTGTCTCATGTTTGTATTATCCTGTTTCAACTAAGATGCAAAATCTGACAGTCATTTGTCATGTGCTTGGGGCATTCAAAATATCCCCCTTGCTGGTTTATCACTAAGAATATAGCTGAACTCTTGCTAAAGCCTTTCTTTCTGTGGAAAGATTCAGGCTTTTACCCACTCAATCATTTTCATCAAGAACAAAGCACCTTTAAGAGTTGTGAACTCTGTAAAATTTGTCTCAAACTGTCTAACAAATTCCAAAGTTACCGAGGAACCCAGGCAGACCAGCAGATAAGGGCAACGTAATTGTTTAAGCTTGCTTTTCTTGGCAACCCTGGCTAAAAGCCCAGACCTGGCTCTTCTGTAATGTTAGGACTGCAACATTTCAAGGTTCATTCAGTTTCATTGGGTAGCCTTTGTGGCCTGCTCCTTAGAGAAGCACTCATTTGTTCCTAAGAAGAAATTCCATGCCAAAGCAGCACCTGGCAGCACCAACTCCTGCCCTGCCCCTCTGAAGCCTTTGTCCTGTTCACTGACCAAGTCTTAGCACTTCAACTTCCCTGAAACAGGCTGTGGAGACAGAGTTTTTGGTTTCACCTCTATTCAAATCAGGTGAAACTCATAGTTTCTGCTGCTTCCTTAGCTTTGAACAGGAGCAGTACATGATATTAAAGAGCAGATGACCAGCCAACCCAGAAGCAGCTCTGACTGATCACATCTGTGATAGGTTTTCCCTATCCCACTGTCCACTTTTGCAGTAATCTCCCAGTTCCAATAGCATTAGATGATGTTTCGAAACAGCATTAGGCACACTCAAGGCCCATCACAACAGAAAAAAAGTACTGCCATGATTTACAATGCATCAGGCAGTGACTCGTATAACTGGCTCCCCTGAGAGCTCTTTTGAAGTGTACATGAGTCAACAGACTGACAGCAAAGCACAATATGCCATCACCAGGCATTAATGGGCAGCCTCAGTGTTTCTTCTCCGGCATGTCTCATTCTCCTGTCTCCAGTATATCTCTTTTATATCTCCCTCTGGCTCTGTCAAAGCAAGTTACACTTTATTAATTTGCTGATCAGGTACATTCACATTGCAGAAATTGAATTACTGAGAAGTGCAGCATCTTTGAATGCTAGCAGAGCTAGAAGTTATAGCACCTTACCTCACTTGAAGTCCATGGAAGTGTTTTTATAAATCTGAAGCAGACCGAAGTGTCACTTCCAAACTCTAAGATCATCTAAACATGAGTAATGCTGAGCACCCCACTCAAAGAAGCTTCACTTGTCCATGCAGTCTGCAGTCCCAGATGATCTTGTGTTTATCTGTCTTCACTAACACCTGCCTACCTTTCTGCTGCCTTAAGCTACTCCTGACACTGGGCCACCCAGAAGCCTTATCTTATTTGAACAGAATTTTACTCTTTTGAGATATAATGGACATTTTTCACAGGGTCACTGTGTTTCTGAAACAGCAGTTAACATGTTGTTCGGCCACTTCAGGGAAAGTGTGCTAC
This sequence comes from Cuculus canorus, assembly GCF_017976375.1. Classification (NCBI taxonomy): domain Eukaryota; kingdom Metazoa; phylum Chordata; class Aves; order Cuculiformes; family Cuculidae; genus Cuculus; species Cuculus canorus. Next base: position 52,312,014 of record NC_071402.1, read on the forward strand.
TGAAAAGCATCATCAGCATGACTTTCTTCGCAGTCATGTGTGTGTGTGTGTGTGTGTGTTTGTAAGCACATACATATTCGTAAGCCCAGGACACATCCATACTTATAGAACAGAACATCAGGCAGCAAAAAAAGGTTTAGATAAATGCACTCTGTGATATTCTTCTCCTCTTAGATTGATAGGACATACCCATGAAATTAACTTTTTGGTTTCTTAGCAATGTTCATGCTTCCATACTAAGATTATTGATATATTAACTGAATTACTACAAAATAAAGTAAGAAACAGTAAAGCATGGCAAGAAAGCAGCTGTTTTCTTTCAGTGTTTTATCTCCATAGCATAGAATAAGCATTATTTAAATTTATTTAAATTTCTGTACAATGTAAAGCTACTCCACTTCTAAAAACCAAACAATGTAAGAAATTATGTTTTGGAAGACGACACTTACTACCACTATATTCATTATCAAGCAATGAGTACCGTCTGTAACGTAATCCTTACTTCTGTCTCTTTTAACGTAGTTCAGTGTGTGTTAAGGAACGTGAGAAAACAAAAAAAAAAAAAGCTCAATTTATTTCAGCTTTTCCAACTTCTGTAACTGGAACACAGATTGTAACCTACACATTGCATAAACTCCCCCTTTTCCCCAAAAATCTTCCAAGCGCTCAGTGAGGGCAAGTATTTAATGCCACTTTGGCCTAAGATTCCCCGTTCATCTCACTGTTGTACATGGCATACAATGCAGTGTCTATGCAGTTATCACTGTTGACAAAAAGGCTCTTTATTCTAGAACAAGAAATGAGATTCACCAAAAGCAGCTATTGCTCTACTGCCCTCTTGGCCAGCACTGCTCATCGCAGCACAGCTCCTGCTAACCACATGACATAATCATGCATGGCCAGGTGCTTCTCTGTTTTAGTACGAGTTAGGCATGTTATGTTAACCATGAACAGGTATAGGTTAACAATGTGATCATGTAGAGTTATATAGTGCTTTGTGTCCACTAGAGTTTACTGCAACTATACATGATTTATCTAGCATTAAACCTGGCAGCATTTTTTTTCCAGAAAAATGAGTAAGAACACATTCATTGGTTCAGTATTAATTAGATTTCAGTTAACGAGTCAAAAATAAATATGGGAATTTTGAAATTTTCAGTCTTTTCATTTCACAGTTAAAGTTAAAATGTTCTGTCTTCAAAGGGGAAGTTACTCAATTTTCAGCTAACGTGATTTAATAGAAATGCTAGCCAGGATCTAGCTATATGCAGCTTGCTTCTATTTTGTGACTGCAGGCAGACTTGCAAGAGATTGAAACAGATGTCAATCATCTGCCTTAACTACTCACAGGTAAGACAGACAATTAGAGCTTCGTAAAGTTGTAAACAATGCAACACAAACACTGAAAGTAATTCAAACTTACTGTAGCCTCTGTTACACTTTTCAGGACTAACCAGTTAATCAAACAGCTCCACACCCGAGGTTTATCTCTGAACAGCTGATGATCCTGCATAAGACTGCTAGCATCCAGGTGATTCAATTCTAGTTCCTCGGGAGATTAATGACTCTACTTAGACTTGTCAGGTTTTGTTACACCTCGTAAGGGGTGGAGAGGTGGGTGGGTATGAGAGATTCTGGTATTTGCTGGTACGAACAAGTGTAGCTCTTATTATGCCTCTTAACTGCAAGGGAGGGAGGAGACACAGATTTTAGCATTTTAATAATTGACAGATAATTAACAGCTGTGTAAACACTAACATTTGCTCCATAAGGATACATAGTTTCTTCACCTACTTTCATTTCTTCCTTAAGCGTCCTGAGACACGTTTTCATCAAGACACGAACTCTCCACTCTATAGTTTCAGTATTCAATCCAAGGTTGCTTGCAGTCAGCTGCTAATGTACTCACATTACACTGAGGATCCAAGCTCAACTCCTTGTAGCTTCACTACTCCTAATGCATTACAATAATTTTCCTGGAGCTCCCAGGGCAGTTATCTCCCACTTCTCTTCAAAGGACAATGTGGCTCTTCCTGCTGCAGGACAAAGAATCATTAGCTAGGACTCCTATCACCTATCTAATTATGCAGCCACAAAAGTACTAAGAATGTCCCCACGATTCCCCCCCCCCCCCCCATCCGAGTTGACTATGTCTTAAAGACTCCTGAAGTTGATTAAAACCATGAAGACTTTCATGAAAATATTCGTGTGAAGGATGGTTTGAACATTTACTCTCTAAAAGCATCCGAATGCCCAAATCTTACAAAAGTAATTGCTTAGAATACGCACAGTTTTAGGGACTGCCTGACACGATGCCATTCTCTTTACAGAAGTTAATGCTTCACAAAACAAACTGGTTGTCTGAAGCTGCTTATGGACTGCCCAGAATACCCGTATTTTTAAGTGCCTTGTTCTTAAAAAAAACAATCCTAGGGATGCTCCTCCTGGGCGACAGTTTACCCTTCACCAACACATCATAGTACAAAAAAAAAACCCCTGAAGATTACAGTTCTGTACGTGACATCATTTTACTTCAGCATCCACAAGAAATATCCTGATGTAGACAAAATACTTTTATATAAAAAGCTCTGTTTCACTTTTCTCATGGTGTGTAGGTTGGGGTTTTTTTTGTTTCCATGCCTTTTGTTTCGTTAAATTCGGCTATTTTTCTTTAGTGAGCAGTAGCCAAAAGGAATGCTCTCCTAAGTAGCGTTGGACTTGATAATTATGTGTAAGACTGCACTACATAAAGAGCAGAGAGCCTTATGTAGACTCAAAAAGGTCAGTGTTACTGAACACAAGTAGCGTACATTTCTGTTTCTCTGCCCTACTCAATCCTCCTTCATCTTCAAACCTTCAGGATTTTGGCTTTAAAACCAAGCACTGACACCTGACTTATTTTCTCTAGTACAAAAGTACTGAGGGCGAGAAAGCAGAAGCCTCCACACTATTGCTGTGATCTTCCCCCCAAAAAAACACCAAAAAACACTTTGTAAACTTAATTTCCAGAGACTGTAGTGCTCATTGTCTCCTAATATGGTGAGCCACATGCAGGTTTACTGCCTGAAATCCTCAGTGCAGACAGGCACAGTTCCAAACCATCACAACATGTATTTGCCTTCAGAAGACCAGAGCCTCAGGCTCTGTCTAGGATTTTATAGAAAGGTAGCCAACACCCATTACCCGTCACTTTAAAAACTTTACACACCTCTTGCAGCAGTGAAAACTTAACTCTTTTCTTTAGTCATCAAACATCCTTTCCGTGACTCCACCCAGGTGAAAACATCAGTTCACAAGTATCACCTGGAAGACAGATGCAGTAGTCCCCAATTCTGCAAAATTTTCTCTTTAAGTCTAAGCCTTTCAAGCAGGCACCGAGTCTTTTCAGCCGAGTACTATGTCCATAAGTGCTCAGTATATAAAATGAGTAGCTTGCTTATATATTCAATTGATGAAAGTGTGTCATAATGATGTAAAATTGACTGATAACTCAAAATCTCTGTAACACGTCTATAATATTGAAAGAATCTTCTATTTGCACTTAAATATATGAAAATTACAGGTAACTTAGAATAATTCAAGTATTAATTTTAAATTGCATAATATCAAAGACTAATAAAACAATCACAGCAGCAAAAATAAAGTGGATGCAATACCCATAAACATATAAAGCTGACGGCTTTGAAAATAAAACATATATTCAGAGCAGGTACACAGCAGTGAAAGCTTCTCTAAATTGAATATACAGTGTTTAATTGTGGCCTGTCATAAAATCTCACTATTTTTTAACTAGTCTGTATCCTTTTCAATTTTTGTTGAACGTGAGGTTATATATCTGAATAGTTTTCCCTCTACTATTATACCTAGTAAATAACATCCCCATTTATATTCTGCTAAAAAGGTAGGGAAAACTTGCAGCCACAGAAGGAACTCATCTCCTACATAAGCCTTCCACCTCAATGACAGGGAATGATGACAGTGTGTCTTTAGCAAGAACTTCCTATTTCCCGAAGTACTAAGATGTGGTGCCCTCAGTTCACAGTCATAATAAGTATTCCACGTTATATTTTTCTTATAAAGAAAACTATATTATATAGTATTTGGTATCACATTAAATAACAGTAAGCAATATATTTCATTCACTACAATTACATTTTTTGTCCTTCTGCAAGTCAAATTTAACCTTGTCTTATAGGGACAGAAATAACTTTGGAGACAATGTTTCTAAAATATAATTATTTAAAAAAAAAAAACAAACCAGAAAACTTTTAGATTAGATTCAAAGAAACAGTTATCTGACCATTAAGATAACAATTAGTACCATAAGCACAATTTCTAAAATTTATTTGCGTAATCCTGAAAGCTGGAATTTCAGAGAGTAATTTTTCTATTTCCTGTTTTGAGATTTTTGTATCTTGAATGTTTAAGTTCTTTCCATCCCAATTTCAGGAAAACACAGTAGAAGCTCTAAAGGAGGCAGTTGGACAGGTTGTTGCATGTCCCTCTCAGCTGAACTATTCTAAAATGTTCAATACATCTTTATTTTGTTTAGCGTGCACTATACTAAACAGTATAAAAAATGTGCAGAAACAATTATTATGAAAGAATTGTTTAAATTAACTGATAGTTTTAGCAGGGTAGAATGTTATGAAGTGTGGACATCTCTTAGGCTTGTTTTTGTTGCTTTATAATGTGATTTTATACAAGTAGGTATGGTTTGTTGATGCAAAACCTTAAGCAGAGATAGACATTCTAGTATTTAGTTAGACAAGGTCAACTAAGCAAGGTTACTCTTGCTTAGGAGCCTCCCAGTAAACCTCCTGCCTTGTCTTCAGTATGCACTAACTGGCCTGTGGTAAAAGTAAGTTAGTCATCCCATAACTAAAACACAACACAAAACAAAGCAACCCCCCCTAAAACCACATATTTTTTGTCAACCATACCTGCTTTACTTGCTTAACTTCTTACAGATAAGCAAAAACTGATTACATAAATTGCAAAATTCCACCCATAGTTTCAAATTTCAGGAGAAGGACGTTTCCTTGATTGCCCCAAGTTCTTGAGCTAAACTGAGACTGTCAAGGATCATGTCATTTGTCACGCTGATTTTGATGCTCTCAAAATGTGTTCTTTTGTGCGCCACAAAAGAAAATGGAGCCAGAGCTGCCTTCCCCTCCACCCCCCACCCTTAGACAAGAGGGCAAAGTGGTTATGAGATGCACCTGCAGTGGACAAAAATTATAATTTCTGCATAACTGGAAGGAATACATGAGGTCTGTTGTTCCTTGTCAAACTTGTACTTTTATTTTTAAGCTAAAACTTGAAAGTGAACACTATTAGTCCAAGCAAGATTAAACCTATAATTAACTTCTTAAAATTTTTGATTTTACACAGTCTGACTTCAAACTATGGAGAAGAAATTGCTTTTACATTAATGCAAGTTTCGTAAGCCACTCTCCAGAGTAGTTGCACAGCTTTTAGTCTCAGAGCATGATTATGCCACTGAGGAAGTTTCTGCATTGTCTTATAATCATAACTAACATTACTGTATTTACTTAAGTTGCCCCTAAAGTAATCATAACATTGTAGTTCTTCCATATGTTTATATACCAAGGCACTGACATGAGGGAGGACCCATGTGGAGATAAGGAAGCTAGGGCTGTCACAGGGAAGACTCTCCAGAGAGAGACTTGACACAAGAATCTTGTAGAGAAGCCGTTGGTCCTGTTTGCCAGTACCTGTCTGGAAACTGAATGGCAAGCACAGATTGCTCCAGCAGCTGATCATCTAGAAAAATAACTACTGCCTGTTACCTTGAGTCCATACTGAAGTCCATACTGGAAACCTGCAAACTTGATTCTACACAGCAGTCAGTGTGATTCTAGATAAGGAACTCCTCGGGGTTTTGTTCTTGTTTGATATTCCACAACCACAAGAATGTCTACATAAAAGAAGTGAAAAGCAGTCTACTATGCAGAAGTTCAGAAATCTCACGATTGTCTTCACTACTTTGACATATCCTCTTTGCCCTTGCACAAAGGTGGCAAAGTGAGCTATAATTATGTGAGCACAGCTGGCTGGCATAATATATTTAGATTTCCAAAAGGTTTTTGACAAGCTTTTATGCAAGGGGCTACTGGAGAAACTAAGAAGCTGCTAGAGGGCAAAGGCAAATGATTGTAATGAACTAATATCTGGTGGGAGCAAGACAATCAAAGTGTAAGATCAAATGGTTGGGTTTTATTATGACTAAAGGTTAACAGCAGTGTGCTTCCGGGTCCTATACTCTGTCCAGTGTTTTTAGTATATTAACTCAGACCAGTGAGAGAGGGAGAAATAAGGACAGGTAAAGAATAGTGAGGTGATAGAGTCTGCAGCTATCAAAAATATATTTGAGACAAGAGAAATTTGTGAGTAACTTCAGTGTGACTTCCGTTACATGTATGACCAATGCAATGACAGAAGAAATTCAGCACTGAGATGAACATGAAATCATGCACAAGAGAAACTTTAAACAAGCTATATAAACTCCAAAGCTGATAAAGCCCCATGCTCAGTATGTAGCAGCAGCTAAAGGTAAAGCCTAACATGCCGGATTCCATAAGAAATAGGTCATGGAGTAATATCAAGTATATATATATATATTGTAATCAGAGGCATAACCTTCCTTAGAATACAGCATGCAGCATAGGTCATCTTTACTGAAAAGTGCAATATTGTAGGACTAAATAGACTTGGGGGAGAACCAAGGCAGTGATCAAAAGCTGGGAGTAATTCTTATAGGAAAAGATATTGAGAAGAGTGAAAAAATTTCATCTCAGAAAGCAGGCGTGATGAAAGTGTGTAAAGTAACGAATGGTACAGAGAAGGTAAAAACCAGGAACTTCTGTTTTCATTGTCTCAAATCACAAGAGAATATTCAATGAAATAAAAAGATAAGGAAAAAAATAAAAACATTCTTATGTAATTCACAACCCAGCGTGTTACACCGCCACTACCATTACAGAGTTCTAATGCTATAGAGATGTTAAACATTTATACAAGTATAAAGACCATCCAGCTACCTCAGTAACAACTTTCGAAGTTTTATTAAACTATTGCTCCAGTGTCTGTATCAAACTATTAAAGATTTGGATGGGATATTTCTGGGAAAATATTACCTCACATCTGCCTTCTGTAGCCTGTCCTTTTCCTCTGACACAGCTGAGACTAATCAATGTCATGGATAAGGAAAGGTAAAGAATGGGTATGACCCACAGTAGTGATTCCTGTTTTTCTGCACATAGGACAGATTTATTCACTATTCAGTTATTTGTTACAATACTTCATTCTCATTGCTGAAGGTATGACTGGCATAAGTTACTGTGCACCAGTTAATTTATTAGAATAAATTAAAGGAATAAATTTTCTCACAAACATTTCAAAGGCATCTGAGCATTCCACAAAAATCCATGTGGTTATTTTTGTAAAATCCTATAAAATGGGGAAAAATACAATACTCCTGTTTATAAATGGCAAACTGGAACAAACAGACTAAGATAACAACCACCCAAAGGCCTGAGATGCCTACATCCCAATTTTCCAGAGTACTTCCTTCAACAGTTTCTGTGCCCAAAGCATGGCCTTGGAGACTTTGGTTGTAAGGCAAACACAGTCCCAGCGTCTCAAAGCAAACCACTTATAAAGTAAGTCACACTTACTTGTGCAAGATATCACACATGGCAGTGTGACAGGACATGGGTGCATCACCACAGAACATTGACAAACCTCTGATATGGACAATCATCGAGCAATTCAAAATCCAGCCACTCCAGTTTTATTTCTCTTCCTTCTTGTAATCCAATTTTTCAAATACTTACAGCACGTCTACATAGATGGGCCCAGACAGAGCTGAACTTGCTCTGACTAAACCAAGCTGTTTAAACCTGTTGGCACAGATGATTCTTGATGCACGTTTATACTACTACTTAACCAAGGAGCTGCACAGATGCCAAAGTTGCTCAGTGAGCAGTGTGAACCGCTTGTGAGATGTGGTGATTAGTGCTGATGCAGCTGTAGCAGATTAAGTAATGCTAAGAAACACAACCTCACCAACATGCAAAGAGAAAAGAAATACTGCGGGAAGCTACACATTGTCTTCCATATCTACCCCTGCCTGGCATGAATGTGCCGAAACAAATATCCATCATCAACTTATGGGACACTGGGTTACTGCATTCATCGTAAAATCAAGCTGTTCGATTTCTTAGATTTGAGCTCAGGATAGGTGAGAAAAAAAATCACCTGCTCTCTCTTTAGATGCAACCATGTTTCAGGTGTGTTGAGGCTTTATTAAGAGAGAAGTTTACAGCAGTTTCCTTCCAGCTGCCCTACTTTTTCACAAACTTTATCCACCCTACCACCTCAAACACATACCAAGAGTCTTCAAGCGGTAAAGATGGCCAGAATTTGTAGACAGACCCAAGGTATTACACCTGCTAACTGCAAGGTGCACTGCGTGAGCCCATTCTGTCTTTCCCACTGGTCCCGCTCCTGGATATACCTCTCCATACTCATATCCATGAAGTAACTTTGTTCAAAAAAATGCCTCTCCATGCATTTTGTACCAAGGGAGCTAGGAATGAACACCCAGCAGTCCACTTTCTGCTCCTACTAGCTAAAGCTGCTGTGCTAAGTCAAAATCAATTTTCTCCTAACATTCTTTGAGAAATTCACAGGAGCCAAAGGTCCAGTATACCTAGAAAGGCTGTTCCTAACACTCTAAAAAGAAAGCCTGAGCCCAGTGTGAAAGCAAAACTTTATGTTTTCCCTTCATAAGGGTGATCCTGCCAAAACAGAATAACCTCCCCCCCCAAAAGTCCACTCGAAAAACCCAAAGACAAACAAGCCTCAAAGAAAAAAAAAAAAACCAAACAAGAAAGAGGAGGAAGGATAGGAAGGGAGGGAGGAGGAAAGAGAGAGAGGAGGAAGGAGGAAAGAGAGAGGAAAGGGAGAGGAGGAAAGAGAGAGGAAAGAGGAAGAGAGAGGGGAGGAAAGAGAGAGGAGGAGAAAGAAAAGAAAGAAAGAAAGAAAGAAAGAAAGAAAGAAAGAAAGAAAGAAAGAAAGAAAGAAAGAAAGAAAGAAAGAAAGAAAGAAAGAAAGAAAGAAAGAAAGAAAGAAAGAAAGAAAGAAAGAAAGAAAGAAAGAAAGAAAGAAAGAAAGAAAGAAAGAAAGAAAGAAAGAAAGAAAGAAAGAAAGAAAGAAAGAAAGAAAGAAAGAAAGAAAGAAAGAAAGAAAGAAAGAAAGAAAGAAAAGAGAGGCACTTGTTTCACAAGCTTGCTGGCTGTGCCACGGACAATGAGCGGCATGAAGCAGCTCAGTCGATGTGGAGAAAGGGAAATCTCTTCAAATCCCTGATGTGTCTTCATTAACTTCCCGTAATTACTTTTTTGGCATGACCATGCTGGGAAGCTCAAAACACCAAGGTGAAGAGGCAGCCCTCACAGCTGGGAAGCAGGACTTCCAACATCCCCCGAGTCTGCAGTCCCTCCCGAGCTGCTGCGGTCTAGGATGGCACCAAGCAGCTCTCTCTCAGCCCTGCCTGGGTGAGAATCCAAGCAGGACACAAACAAGAGAGGGGAAAGGGGGGGGTGACCAAAACGCTGGTGCCTGGTGAACTGACGTGACTCACCAGTGTGTCGTGTTCCCTCCGCTCCCGCACACTTCCCCCGTTCAGGATGTAACAGCTGTTTTATCTCCAGTGAGGCCGCTGTAATTACACCGTGTAAATAGAGTAATAAAGATGATTTGCTGTAAAAAAACGCTGTTGCTTCCTTTCCCAGTGAGCTGAATGTGTGGGGATGAGTGAGGGGAAGGATCCCTGCTTCACTGTAGGAATTCATTATTAACTAGTCCAGAGTAGATGATCTGAAGGCTGGAGCAGCTCTGCTATGAGGACAGAGTGGGAGAGTTGGGGTTCAGCCTGGAGAAGGCTCTGGGGAGACCTTAGAGCAGCATTCCAGTACCTGAAGGGGCTGCAGGAAAGCTGGGAAGGGATTCTTCGTAAGGGCAGGGAGTCACATGACGAGGGGGAATGGCTTTAAATCAGAAGGGGAAAGATTTAGATCAGACATTAGGAAGAAATTATTCATGATGAGAGTGGTGAGGCGCTGGCACAGGTTGCCCAGGGAAGTTGTGGATGCCACAACCATGGAAGTGTCCAAGGCCAGGTTGGATGGGGCTTTGAGAAAACATTTTTGAAACGTTGAAAAGCAATAATGGGAAAAAAAAAATCCACACAGCTCATTTTTGTTATGCTTTGGGCAGCAGCAACTCCATCGAGATCACTGTTTTCTAAAGCTTTTCCAGTACCTGGAGGGGGGCTACAAGAAAGCTGGGGAGGGACGGCTTACAATGGATTGTAGTGATAGGACTGGGGGCAATGGGAATAAACTGGAGAGGGGCAGATTTAGAGTAGACATAAGGAGGAATTTCTTCACTATGAGGATGGTGAGGCACCGGAACAGGTTGCCCAGGGAAGCTGTGGATGCTCCATCCCTGGAGGTGGGGTTGGATGGGAACGTGAACAGCCTGGTCTGGTGGGAGGTGTCCCTGCCCATCGCAGGGGGGTTGGAACTAGGTGAATTTTAAGGTCCTTTCCAACTCAAACCGTTCTACGATTCTTTCATCGGCCGCTTAAAGCCTTTCCTTCCTCCCCAGCCCGCACAGCGCAGCACGTGGTGGAGCAGCAGCAACGCACAAACACGCTCCCGCGCAGGGAAGAGAAAAGCGCGCTGCGCCCGCTTCGGGGCACGGCGGGTTCGCTTCGTTCTTCTCCCGAGTGACAGGACGAGAGGGAACAGCCTCGAGCTGCGCCAGGGGAGGTTCAGATTGGACAGGAGGAAAGATTTCTTCACCGGAAGGTTTATCGGGCGCTGGCACAGGCTGTCCAGGGAGGTGGTTGAGTCACCATCCCTGGAGGTGTTTCAAAGACGGGTAGATGAAGTGCTCAGGGATATGATTTAGTAGTGGACAGGTACGGCTGGGCTTGACGGTCTCAAAAGCCCTTCTCCAACCTAGCGATTCTATGGTTTGGGTTTTTTCCAACGCCAAAACCTTGGGGCGCGGAGCCTGCGCTCAGCGCTTAGGGGCACCTCGCTTTGGCTGGGGCGGGGCGGGGGGGGACACCGGGCGGATTCCAGGGAGGGTCTCCCCCTGCCTTCTCCAGCTCGCTGGGAAGCCGGAGCGAGCTCTCCGCCAAGGAGCTGGCTCGTAAGGTCCCGTGTTTCCCATTCCGGAGGAAAATAAACTGTTGCTGCAGCACGTGCTCGCCTAAGAGGGATGAGTCAAGCTGTGAGACTTCTCTCTTTTTTTACAGCTATGAGCCATGTGTCGCAGACAAATCCATCGGGCTGGAGGGGGAGGGAGGAGGGGGGAGAGGAGAGAAAAACAACCTTTACGAACTGATATAAAAATAACCCCAGAAACGGGGTTCTCCTCCCCGCGGCTGCCCAGCACCCACCGGCCGGGGCTCCGCGGGTGCCATGGGGAAGGGGAGGCAGCCCCCGCCGGTCTTTGAAGGGCTCCTTCTCCTGCCCTACGCACTCCCTCTCCTTTCTTCTCCTCTCTATTCAGGCGAAGGAGTGGGTGGTTCATCCGGCAGCAACAGGAGGAGGCTAGTCAAGGGCAGCTGTCAAAATCTTACCCCTCCCTCCCTTCCCCCCTCTTCTCCTTCCAGTTTAATGATCACACGTCTGCCTGGAAGAAAGGCGAGGGAGCGGGAGGCACGGAAATCTCCCCCACCCCCCCCCGCTTCGCGCCGCTGTTGTGTGTGAGCGAGCGGGTACGGGCACGCACCCCCCTCTCCTGTCCCTCCCCTCCTGTCTGACAGCGGCCCGCGAGGGAGGAGAGAGGAGGAGGAGGAGGCAGCGGCGGGTGCCAGCGCTCAGCTACTCTCCCGTACTCACTGCGGGGAGGTGGGGGAGGGCGGACCCTGTGCACCTTTTCCTCCCGTGCCTTCCCTCACTTTAACGAGCCGGGGCCAATCGCCGGCAGGAGGGAACAAAGAGAAAGAGAGAGGGAAGCCCACCCCGGCAGCGGCCGCACCAGAAAACGCTTGGGAAGGCAGAGCTCCGCGGCTCCCGCTGACAGCAGCGCCCGGCTCCGCTGCTGCTGCTGCTCCTGCTTCTCCTTCGTCCTCCTCGCTGAGTTTAAAAGGGGAACAGCATCCGCCAGAAGGACAGAAACTTGGTGCGCGGGGTGTCCTGCAGCGGCTCAGTTCTGGCCATCAAGATGAAAAGTAAAAAAGGTAGCTGCGTTGGGGCGCGCTCGGAGAGAAAGCGGGGTGCGCTCGCCTCGCCTCTCCCTGCGGGAGAACTCGGGGAGCGTGGAGGGGGATGAGGCTGGTGCCGAGCCAGACAGGGTCGTGTTTTCCTTCTCGGCCGTTTTCTCCCTCGGCCGAGATGGCAGTGGATGCTCCGCTCGCAGACAAAACACGCGGGGTTGTTGTTGGGATCAGGCGCCTCTCCGCGCCGCTGGCTCCCTGTCAAAAACACGTCCAGCCGCTCGCTTTGTGCCCCTGCGAAGTTTTGTTTTCGCTCCCTCTGCCCACCCTCTTCCTTTTGCCCTCCGTTAAAACGCTTTTTGTCGCTTTTCCACACCGAACCGCGCCGTCCCGGTATCGTGGGGGCGAGGGTGCGGGTCGTTTTCCCAACTTGGGGCGAAGAAAGAGGGGCTGCCCGCAACTCGGAGCGGGCGCCTGGCCGCTCTTTGTTCGCAGCAGCCACCGACACAAACTTTGCAGTCGGAGGGTTGTTGCTCTTGGCGCTTTTAGCTCTTTTAGTACCTTTAAATGAGAACTCGGCCACAAAAAACGCAGAATGTGCTTTCGCATTCAGCACGTTGCGCTGGCTGGAAAGAAGTTTATAGCCAAGCACGATCTTTTCAAGTTGGGATTTACCGGCCCATAGTGTGGCTGAAGGGTGTTTGGCATTCAAAGACCATGAAATTATCCCAAGTAGAGGGTTAGAGGGGAGCAGTGCGCATGTTCAGTACTCCAGAGTTGTGCTGGCTTTCCCCTACTACGCATTCCTGCGGCTCTGTAGTAGAGCAGACTCGCTCATTGTTGTATCCTTGGAGCAATTAACGCATATGTAGTTCGTGAAATCATTGGGCGGCTGGAAACATGATGTACTAATATGGTTTGTAGCCCTCGTAAGAAGCCATGGACGTGCTGCTCATCTAAGACGAGGGCACACAAAGGGAATTAAAGCACAAAGACGAAGTTTAAACAACAGGCAGGGTGGTGTTTAAAAGCGAAGCATTCCGAGTTCCCGCAGGATCGTACGATCTGGGCGCGTTTCAGCCTGCGAGCAAACTGCACGGATTTTTAAATTACACCATGTGCTGCATACCAAGCTCAGCCGCCAGTGCCTGGAGACAATGACAGCATGGGCTTTAAAGTGTTTCAGTCGTCTTAGCCTGGGATAATCTTAACCTTATTGCAAGCAGGGTTGTTGGGTTTGTTTTTTTGGTTTTTTTTTTGTTTTTTTTTTTTTTAATGGTTTAACTGAATTAATTTAGCCGAGTTATTTTTAGGACATTCCTATGCTCCCTATTTGCACAGCAGTGGTGAGCTGGTTTCCTGTCTGCTGTTGCTTCCATTGTTCAGACTTCTCTCCCCGAGGGCAGCTGCTGGTTGGTGAAATACCAAACTCTCTGCACTTTCAACTGTTTCCTTGCCACCCCCGAAATAAATGCGTGTGAAAAATGCTGACGTAGTTTCTAGGTATGCATGTGTAGGGCTTTGTGTGTGCGCGTATGTGTGAGAGAGAAGGGGAGAGATCTGCTTTGAGGATTGCAAGTCCTGGGCTGAAACAATGGAAACAATGAAAGGTGACAGGCGGGAGGCAGAACTTTTGAGAGAGGCCATGGGCCTGGGGTTTGCGTGCCAGAAATTTAAAGGTGAGGAGACAAAGACGGAAACATTTTAAAAGATGTTAGGGCTAGGGTGCCTTTTTTGTTTTGTTACAGGTAGGGCTTGGAGTTATTTGTGTTCTCCTGGCATTTGAGGCTCATTCAAAAAGTTTCAAAGAGTGACTTTGTTACAGATTTCTTGCTTGTAGTCCTAGGAAAAAAAAAAAAAAGTTTAAAGTGTAAGCGATAGAGTTCAAGCTGTGAAATGCAGAGGAAAACAAGTATCCTGGTTCCTCATTTATGAAATCTATTCAGAGAAAAAGTTTGATGTGGTTTGTTTTGGGTTGGCTTTTTTTTTTTTTTTTTTAACTGTGAAAATTCCCTTCTAGTTCTTGGTTACTTATGAATAACTTTAAACTAATTAATTTTTGTTGGTGGTTTTAAAATTCACATTACATTTTCGTTAGGGTTTTTTGTGTTGGATTTCTTTGTTGGTTGTTTTTTTTGGTTAGGGGCGTGTTTAGCTAATAGCCTGTGGATTAAAACCCCGAGGACTCTTCTGTGGATAGTTTCACTTGCAAATAATAACGTGATAGCAATCACACTGAACACATTCACGTTGTTAATTAGCTGATTTAGAATACAATCTCACAAAGACACAGGCATCTGCTCAAGTTTATACATGTGTGGAATCCTACTGAACTTTGTTACAACAGGATCGGGGCATTAGATGGGAACTGTTTCTGTTTATCTGTGCTTATAAAAAATAAATAGTACCAGCTAAAAAAATTCAGAGAACCCTAAGGGGGTGGGAGGTTTTCCCGAAAGGTGATTTTTGTCCATGCCCTCTCTGGAGGGCAGAGATTGTTCCTTGGGGTGTACTTTGCTCCGTTTTGAATAACAATTGGCTCCTGCCACTTCCTCTGTGAAGCTCTTCCTCGACACAATGGGATAGTTGTGGGGTTTTTCTTCCCTGATACCCAGCCTAAATGTTTCGTTTGCTTAGCTTCCATTCCTTGTGTCTCGGCCTCTTTAAATGCTTTGTGCTCCCCCTCAAAGTATTTCAGCATGCCTTCTGAAGTAGCAGCAGTTTATTTTGAAATCAACTTTAGTCATCACTGTACTTTTTACTCAAGTTGTTTCAAGCTGTTAGGTTGGGTGTTGAGCCTAGCCTCGAAGACCTAGGTGTAATCTTCTCTGAGCTGATTACGGAAGGACTTGTAGAGCCTTTGGGCTGTGATACAATGCAACAGTGCGTTCAATCATGTATATGACTTCAGCTGGGAAGCCAGGAGGATAAAGTAATCTATAAGAAGGGGTGTTGATCGTGTAGTTCTTAGGTCGTTAATAGCCTGGACTGCTCATCTAAGTCGTGATGGCAGGAGCGCACAACTGGGTTTTTGTGTTGTTTCCCAGACCTCTCTGCAAATGAACTCGTGCTGCTTTAAATAAGCCCTGTAAAAGCAGTTTTTCCGTTTAGGTTAAACGTATTTAGTAGGAGATGTAAAATAACATGACACTAGCCTGCTTCTCAGGCAAAATAAATTAGTAGGTCAGCTGGGGCTACTCCTCGTGTCCTCAAGCCTTTATTCTGAGTGTAAATAAAAGTAAGCCAATGGTCCAGTGGTGGAGCCTGGCCAGAAGCCTTTTCAGTTGGGCCCCGTTTAAAACAGGAAACCAGCAGCGAATAGCCTGATTACTAACAAAACGGAAAAACAAAGCTGGGTTGTAATCAGCAGGAATGCTTTAATGAAAACAGAGCCTTGACAGCAACAACGTGGCTCCTGCTCTAGTGAAAAAAAAAAAAGAAGTCTAGGCTGGGGTAGTGTGTGATTTCTAGCCATGACTTCCTGTTGCTGCTCGCTCTGTGCTGTGCTGGGGAGAGCTGCCACAAGTTCAGACTGCCACAAGTTCAGACGGCTGATAGTCTATTTAAATGAGCTCATTTAAACGAGGAGAAGTTGTACTACACTGGGCTTCCTGCTTAACCAAAACCTGCTTTGTGTCACTAACTTACTGTGTCAATTAATATGACACACTAAGCGAGTAGGTCAAAGGGCAGGCTCTGCTGTTGACTCATTTCTTGCTAGGTAGGTTACGGTTAGACAGACAGCAACTTTTACTTTACCGTGTTTAGCATGTTTGTAAAACAGAGAAACGATTTTGTGCTGCTCGTTTTCCAACAGTATTTTGTCACTTTTTTTTTTTTCAGTGAAAAAAATGCAACAGTTGTTGAAGCAAGTTTTGCTGTCAAGTCAATTTTTTCAAATTCAGAGAGGCTCCTGTGGTGTCTTAGCTGCGCGTTAGGTCTTGGAGAGTTTGCTCCAGATGGGGTGGTGTGTGTTGGGAGGACTTTTTTTTGCAAGGCCACCTAAAAACAGCTCGCAAACCATTAGACGTCTAACTTTCTCACAGGAGTAGTTTCTTTGTCTTCTCTTCCCTCTCGCTTCCAGCCCTCACTGTTTGCCTCTCCGTGTTTTCCAAGGTCTTGTCTTGCTGCCCATTACATTTAAAAACAAACAAAAAAACCCCAACCCACTGAAGTGCTGCAACACTTCTGGTTTCTGACAAACAAGAACAGCGTGCTTGAAAACATCGGCTGAATTGCATGGGCTAGTTTTAGCTAGTTTTTGAATTCAATTTAAAAGGGATGAGCTACTTTGCAGAGCCATTGTATTGTCTGGGCAGGATCTTTGTTCCAAGAAGTGCTCCTCGTGGCTCCAGTAGTCCATTGTGCAAGGCGTGTTCTCAGGTTAACTTGCAAGTATGACAGCGCTTCCTGTGAAGCTGTGACAGCTGTAAAGCAGTTTGCTTGGAATCATTTTAAAGCAAACTTGACGTACTTTCTACATGAATTAAGAACCTGTTTACATAATCTGGGGTTTATCTTGCGTTGGCTATTTAAATATTGTCCTATTGTTCATGTTCCATGACTGAATAATTTATGTAGCTAATCATCAGAGGAAAAATTTGGTGTGTCAGTTTGGTGTTTGTCAGTTACATGAATCAGCAGTTGGGAGAATGAAAACAATACTAAGTAAGTTACTAAAGTAACTATGCCAGACAAATGGTAGATTGATCACCCTGCTGGGAATGCTTGCATGTCAAAGTACACATTGAAATTTGGACAAGTAAAGCTAAATTTAAGGATAACGGACCAGTTCATAAATAGGGAGAAGAATAATTCACCATGTCAGCTTTGGCTCAAAGTGTGGAGAGAAGTGTCCCCCCCACCTGTTTTTTGTATGTGACATTAGTTCCTTCTGTTCTTCTACTTACAGACATAACTATAGCTTTGTATATAGTTTTATACTTTCGTGGGCACACTTCTCATGTTTTAGGGCTGACTTTGTTTCCTTACAGAGTTTTTGAGCTATGGGTGGTTGCCTGCATAAACAATGCACTTTTAAAACTCATTTTTACTATGAAGCGTTTTAGTTTAGATGTTATGAATGAGCAAGTTGTCTCCCCCCACCTCCAAGTTCAAAATGCAGAAAGACTAAGGGCTTGTTTTCCTTCTCTAGTTTCTAGAAAATGCTTTGAAAGCCAGTGTAACTTCACTCTAAATTAGCATTTAATTGTACTTGTTGATAACTGATGGTATTTTATTTGGATTTATATATATTGTAAGCTTCCTAAAATTTCTGGTGAGGTTAACCTGTTGAGTATTTCAAGCATAGGTTTCTTTGTTTTACAGTAGTTTTTGTTTCCTCTATGACTGTTATATCCTACCAAAGAAATCAAATTGTAGTCTTCCTAACTTTGAATATGTGTTTGATTTTTTTTTATTATGTTTAGGTTTTTAATTATTATTATTTACATACCATAGTTTTGTTTCTTGTAGTGTGGTGCATATATGAAGGGATAATCAAATTTTGGTACCTGTTCCTTCCTTTGTGTTGAAGGAAAAAAGTATGCAGTTAACTTGTAAATCTGGAGCCTTTGTAGTACTTGTAGCACAGAACACACACTTGTGCAAATTGAAATATGAGATGAAAACAATATTAAGTTATAAAAATAATCGGGATGCAAAGTAGTACATTTAAAACATTAAGTGATTGTGGTTCTTCAATACAGAAGTGCAATTAAATTGCAGAAGCCCCTGAGGGACTCTCGTATGAGTTAGGCGCCTGGTTCTTTCCTTTTCCTTCACTTTTTTTCTTCCTAAGTGAAAATCCACTTGGGAGAAGGGGCAGATACAATTTTTCTCTTCTGTTAGTTTTTGTTAATAGATCTGGAATAAGGTATTAATTTATAAATTCTACAAGCTATCTCTCTCAGGAGGAAAATATCAGCCTGTTCAGAAGTAATTAAATAACCAGTTGCTTGGGTTGGATTTTTTAGGTTCTTGCGTATTGATCTTTTGCCCAACCACTGGATAGTTATCCTTGAAGAAAAGTGTTGCACACCATGGCAAGCAAATTTGGACAATATTGGCATTAGATAGAATCTATCTGAAAACATGCAGTAGATAAAAGGTTGCCAGGGGAACAAGAAAATGAGGGTTTACAGAGGATTCCCTTAGGAACGGATCATTGGTGCTACTTTTTGTTCAGCTGACAAAAAAACCTGCAGCTTGACAAGTTGACACTATAGGATAGATCTCCTGCATAGGAGGCTTTACCATGGTTTGTAGTATAGACAGTTAATGTATTAAAGTGTCTGAACCAATAGAACGCTGGAGCTGAGTATTTTACGGATTTAGAAGGCTGATTGTTCTTGTCTTCTTATAATTGCAGGTGTAGTTGCAGTATCAGGCAGTGAAACAGAGGATGATGACACTATGGATGTCCCACTGGATCTTTCGTCATCTGCTGGCTCGGGCAAACGGAGGAGACGTGGAAACCTGCCCAAGGAATCCGTGCAGATTCTTCGGGACTGGCTATATGAGCATCGATACAATGCTTATCCTTCAGAGCAAGAAAAAGCGCTGTTATCCCGACAAACACACCTTTCCACACTACAGGTATTAGAAAAAGTAGTTCTTGCTTCCAAAGGAACTGTATTCTGTTTTGTTAACTGTGGTCTGGTCACCAGTACAAATGTTTGTACTGCATGTGAGATTTCGTTTTTTTATTGTTACTTGCTCTCCTTCTGATGGTACTTGTAAGGAGAAATACAAATGAATTGTGTGTTATGATGATCTTTGTTTATTGGGAATAAAATTACTTCTCTGGGAGAACAGACAGTAATGAAATCGAGTATGCATTCTAATTTTTGCACAATCGGGGCCCAAAAGACATAAAGTGTCTGTATAAGGTAATGTATTGTGAGAAGAAGGTATTTATTTGTCAACAGAGGTTTTATGGTGATAGATAGGCAGCTCTCCACTTCTAAAACTGCAGCTTGGGGCCCATTCCTGTAGAGTGTGCACGTATATAATTATGTGTATGATGACTTCCATCAAGATCAGTGGAACAACCTGGGAAGCCTCATGGGAAGGTGGATGCACGAGAACTGGGGTAAACCCTGGCTTGGTTTTGAGAGGTGCTACAGAGTGTTCCTCTTGGCTTCTGGGCTTTGTTTTTCCAGATGAATTCATTAGTACAAATTTTGTAATTCGCTGTAAAGTAAAATTTCCTTAATGTAACATCATAAGAAATCCTCCTTTATGTAGTAAACAGAAAAAAGACGTTAAACTATAAACTATCCTGTATCACCCAGGAAACTGGTTTAATATTTAAACAAGGACAAACTTCAATGAGGTAATTCATGTTATGTCTGTCGACACAGTCAGTTGAACAAGGAAAATCAGTAACTATTTGTGGGAGGAGTGGCTCTGTTCAGAGAGAAAAGGTTTTCCTGTTGTTAATTAACCTGAGCTAGGGAACAATAGCTAATAGGTTAATGTGTGTGCACAGAGTTAAAAGCTAAACTCCTCTTGGTTTGGCCAAGCAGTCTTCAGATGTCCCGGGGCTTCATGTATCTGGAGCGGGAGCTGGGGGTAGAGCTGGGACAAGGGAAGGGCCTTTGCCAGGCATGTCAGAACTTGTCAGTAGGTCTCTCTTTTGTTCTGCAGTTAAGGAAACTGCTTGGAGGGATTCATTAATCTGACTCAACGACTCTTATGGCACATAGTTGGAAATGAATGAAGGTAGAAATTAAGTTGTTATTATATTCCCAGGTCTGCAACTGGTTTATCAATGCACGCCGCAGGCTTCTACCTGACATGCTGAGGAAGGACGGCAAAGACCCAAATCAATTCACTATCTCGCGGCGAGGGACCAAGCTTCCCGAGAGTAGCCTAGTGGAGTCTTCCATTGGCACAAAGAACTACATTCCCCTGCTGGAGGAGACTGCTTTCCTTCCTGCTGCTGTACCACTCGGAAAGACTGTGCCCTTGGCCAAGCCGGCTTCCCCGGGATCAGTCCTGGCTCGGCCATCAGTGATTTGCCACACAACTGTGACTGCGTTGAAAGATGGCCCTCTCCACTTTTGCCAGCCAGCTGATGCAGGCCAGACAACAGACCCGCAGCAGACCCCAGCCAACAGCTTCACAGACAACTCCCTCTCCTACCATGAGGACGCATCTAAACTGGGACCTGGTGCAAACGCACAGAGTGGGCTCTTTAACACTCCTCCTCCAACCCCACCAGACCTTAACCAGGATTTTAGTGGATTTCAGCTACTGGTGGATGTTGCACTCAAAAGGGCGGCAGAGATGGAGTTGCAGGCAAAACTTATGGCCTAAATCCCCTTCCTTCTTCCCCATTTTGTTTTTTTCCAGGCAGGGATCTAACAGCTGTGTGGTTATTGCCACCCACACGATATCAAAAGACTTCACTGCATTATTATTATTTTTTTTTATTAATCTTATTTGCACAAGGGATTGCTGAAATGAAGCTTCCTGTCACTGAGATGGTCTTCAGTGGAATATGGTCATTCCAAGAATTATAAACTTCAAGCTACTGTAGAAAGAAAGGATTGTGTGGGTTTTTTTTTTAATGTTTTCTTTGTAGGTTTTTCATAATGTGAGATGGTTCCCAAGATCATGTGATTTGTTTTTGTTTCTTTCAGACTGTGCAATATCCAGTAATGCTATAGAGTCGTCTTATCATCCCGATGCGGAACAGAATATACTGACACACTGTCTAAAATAAATTTTCAATTTTTTTAACAATACAAACTTTGGATGATTATGCTTTTTTCCCATAATGTAATAAAATATTTTCTTTAAAAATGGATGCATAGAGTATTTTGTTGAATACAAACTTTGCAGAAAACACAGCTTTACTGTTGAAATAAATGCAAGTGAGAAACATTTTTGAGCTTATACTGACTTCGTTTAGCTTAGAAAGCTATGCTAGCAGTTGTTGTTAACCAGATGTTTGAAGGAATGCAGAAAAGTGGGCCAGAAGTACCTGGCTGTGTTCTGCTGTGTTGAAATTTTTTAAAGGGGCCAAAACCGGAGCTATGTCAAGGGTACATCTTGGGCCCCTCTAAGAGATCCAGCTTTTGGCACCTAGAACTACTTCAGGACTGGGAGTAGTGACAGCCCATGGGGAAGTCCTGAAGATGAAATGAGGAGGCTGGAAGAGGGATTGGAGTGAGTGTTCTTTTCAGGTCTTTGCGATATAGCTCCTAGGCATCACTGGTAACAAATTCTGAGGGGGGAGGATGAGGTCTCCCACTGTAACTCTTGGACTAGAAATGACAAGGTTTTGACTCCTTAATTCCAGTAGACTGAATCAAAAGAGACTGCATTGGGTTGAAATCTTGAGTCTGGGAGCCAGGTCTTGGTGAGATACTTAAACAGGTGATTGACTAATTAAAAGAGATCCCTGATTTAAAAGAGACCCCTGTTGCATTTGTGTGTATTCTGGCTAACAGAATCCAAGTTACCTTTCAGAGAGTATTTTGCTATCAAAATTATTTGTTACTGAAAAATGTGAAGACTTGCAGCTCACATTTCAACTCAAATGTCAGTTGCCCACCCTTATCCTTCCAACAACAGTGAAATAAGAGACCTCTAGGGGAAAAAATCAGTTCCGGCTAATCCTTAAAAACAAACCAGTTGTCTGTTTGGGAGGCCAGGGGAGGGGTTTGTGGAGCAGGAGAGCAGATGAATGTAGGAATGTTATGAGTAGAAGAGTGCAATGTGCATATGTTTTGTTATGCTGTGGCTTTTATCTTTTTTATTGTCAGAAATTAACTTATTCTCTGATATACTCTGGAGTACTATTGAACTTTTGCCTTTCTTTAGCCTTCAAATTTAAAATCAATGATTATATTTGAAAGGAAACAGGGCAAATGGTACTCTAAAATGTCTGCATCAGCTCCGGTAACACAAGGTCATCCTAACGTACTGTATGAATATGGAATTATTTTTTAAAACACCTTTATTGAAATAAAACTAGACCAAATAATTTTGAGCATTGCCAGACATGGCTGTATACCATTTCTTCAGGGAATGGCATGTAACTCCAGCAAGAACTTTCTGTCTTGTCTCTTTGGACACATTGTATTTATACTTCTAGGCTGTTTTTTCCTGGGATACCTATGTATTTTATTTAATTGTTTGTTGGGGTATTTTGGAGTTTTTTTGGGATTTTTTTGTTTGTTTTTTTAATGGCTAATTATAAAATAGAAATACACTTCTGTGTAACTGTGAGGTCACCCTTGGGGTAAAAGTTGGTCAAGACATCCGTTAGTGGAATAGATGCTTGTTCCTCCAAAGGAGGAGTGTCATGTTTGGTAAAGGTTTGGAAGATGCTTCCTTGTCCACACACAGGAAGGAACTTTATTGCAACATTTCTTACGCCCATGCCTCAGGCACTGATAAAGGAAAAAAAAAAACCTTATGCAAATATGTTTGCGTTGTTTGATTTGAGTTGTTTGTCTTTTTCACTTTTTTTTTTCCTTTCAAAGCAGGGTGCTGGTGTGCTGTAGTGTAGAGAAAAAGTGAGGGACCATTAAAGGGCATTTTGAAGTGATCTTTACTTTTCATTACTCTACCTTTTAAAATAAAAAAAATCAGCAAGTTTCGAAAAATAAACTTTTTGAGCTTTGCTTGCTGAGCTGACCAGTTCTGTAATTCCACTAGAACAGCTGCAGTAATGAAAATGAAAATACGATGAGGAAGAAAGCAGTTGCCATTCAGGTTAACAGTTTTCATTGAAAGTAAAAGCCTGTGGTCTGCGCTGTTTTCATTTACCATTATGCCACACAAAATGGCATTAGTGTAACCGAGCACCAAAGTCCTGCCCCTGTGATGAGCACTGCATTTCCATTTTGCTGACTGACTTACCCTGGGGACTTCACTTGTGACCTGGTTTGCTTGAGGCCATTTTTTTTCTTTTTTCTTTTTTCTTTCTTTTTTTTTTTTTTAAATTATTACTTGTGTTAAGGTTACACCTAAATGTTCAGCTGTAGTCATAAGCCAAACACTTTAGGTTGAGTAGTGGCTGACACAGTGTGCAAGCTTTTCCCTACCCTGAGGTGTTATTTAACTTGGAGGAAGAAAATGACTCATTTTGAGTACCCACTAAAATAATATCAAAAGGGAGTTTCTGCTTTCCTGTAATCTAGCACTGATAGTTTTGGTGCAGGCTGTTGAAGTTTACCCAAACCTGTTCTTTCAGAGCAAAAACTTGAAGAACTCCGGATATAATTATCAAAGGTAGGTGGATGTAGGGCATCTAGGATCTACTAAGCGGGAGTTCTAGTAACAAACTAAAAGCTTCATGTGCTGGTCACTCATCCCTGATAGAACAAAAGAAAAGTTTATTTCTGGAAATGTTTTTAGCATGGAGTATTAAAAAAAAAAAGCAAAAAAAAAAAGCAGAAGAAACAGAGCATGGGGAGTTTCACTGTTGTTGCCGCAGTGATGCACCTAATTGCAAGGCAGCTCTGTCAAAACCCAACCTCTGACTGAAAACACAGACTTGGATTGACTCTGAAGCTGACGGGAAGGCATTGCTGAGCATTACTGGAGACCGCACAGCCAGCCAGGGCGTAAGTGAGCTAAGAAGTATGACAAATCTATGCCAGGGAAAACAGCTCACACGCAGACTTCTTCAACCTTGTTTTCATGGCTTTTGTGTCTTGTAAACAACTTGTGGCAGCTGCATGTGATAAATCTCCGTGCGGAGCAAAAAATACTGACAATAGTGGTGGGAGGTTTGAGCCTGGCGTTGCCTGTGTGGTGGTGTCTCTCTGCTTGTTTGGGGGGAGGTGTTGTATCCCACATGTCTCCTGGCTTCTGCCAAGAGGTCAACGTACACGTCTATAAAACCGTTGAAGCTGTAACAGCTGGCCTCGTATCGGGGAGGAGGGAAGGGGCCCAGGGAGAGCAGGAGGCTGGGATCCCTCGCTTTGGGAGGGCAGTGCCGCCGGCCTGCTCCCGGGTGGCTCTGTGGCTGCAGGGGTGCTGCTGCTGCCGAGACACGGGGGTGCAGGAAAAAGTAAGCAGTAACGGGGCAAAGAGAGCGCGGGCAACGGTGGGGACCGATCACAATTTTCTCCTTGAAGAGGAGGAAAGCCTGCAGTGGGAAGCCCAGCCAGCAGAAGGTGCAGTGCAGCTGGAAGCCCGGGTGCACCGTGACCCTGTTGAGTGTCACTTTTGTACCTATGGTATTTGGGCCATTTGCAGTTAACCGCGTGCTGCCTGTCAACGTCTGCTTTCTTTTGTTGTTTTTCTCACAGCACTTCACGCAGTTTTCTTGTTATTCTTAAAACTTATTCCTGGAGTATTTCCTATTCCTTTAGCCCATTTGGGTTTTTTTCTCTTTTTCTTCCTCTTCTTGGTATCTTGCAGTTTTGCAAGCCTCCTAGCTTTTGTTAATAGAGGATCACTGACATCAGTGCAGGGCATGTTTGCTTTTCAGGACATTACTTGTTTTTAAGTCTCCTGTTCACCAGTTGCTGGAGGAGTTACGTCTTTATCCTGTTTCACTGGTTCAGCAGGCTCTTCCCCCACCAGTTCCAGTGTTCAGACTGAAGATTAGATTAGCCACTCTCCCTAGCAAAATGTCACTTAAAGCTGTTGCTGTTCCAGACATAATAATTGCATCCACGTGTGCTGTATGTGGTTCATTGTCTATTCCAGTCCCTATCATGACAATGAGTGTCTGGAGCAGAAACAGAAAATCACAAAGAGATTCTGGTAGTACTGCAAAGTCAAAACTCAGACTACTTTATCTGAATTCTGTGTGTTCCTGCTGACTGCGCAAAGCCATGGCCGTTTAGTCATTTTGCTCACTTTTCGCTTTGAAACTGGCTTTACTTGCCTCAAAACTCCTTTTTTTTTTTTTTTTTTCCTGAAGCTTTTTAATGCTTTCAGCTCTGGGACTAAAACAGGCAAGTTACACAGGCTTGCAGACAAGAGTAGCTTGGTAACAACAGAGGAACTACACAGCCTTTTGTAGCACTGCAATGCTGCCTCACTGCATAAAGTGAATCACAGTTCCTGAAGCTGATGCAGACATGAATAAGTCACATCTGCCTCCCAGCTAATCCCTGCTCCACTGAATAGCCAGGTTTCTGCCAAATTTCATGTGCTTCCACTGACAAACACAATGCTGATCTTTCAGCTGCTTACACTGATGTATAATAAACTTATAAAGATGCACACAGGTAGCAGTGCTTTGACTTAGTGACTTAACTGGGGTAGGTGACAGCTTGTGAGGAGGGGTTGATAGAGTGCAGTTGACAACTATCTGTGTTTATTCTTGGAGAACTTCTCTGGTACCCCAGACCAGGGCTGTGGCCACTTTTCCTAAATGCAGCCTAGCCTGTGCCTGCTCCAGGCAATAAGCCCTGTCTGTAGGTGTGTAACAACATGACACACATGCAGTAAAGAACCTGTGTCTGGGCATATATAAACCTTGCATGTGTTCTTTTGTTGTCATCAAATCATTTAGCTGATTATCATAGAATAATAAAATGGTTTGGTTTGGAAGGGACCTTAAAGACCATCCAGTTCCAGCTCCCTGCCATGGGCAAGGACACCTTCCACTGGAATAATAATAATGAAGAGGATCAGCCTGACTGCAGAAAAAGCAGGTCAGTCCTAGTGTTGTGATTTTGCACTAGGTATATATGTTTGTATAGCTTCGCTTGAGTCTCTCCCTTTGTATCATTGCCACACTGCTGGGGAAATACTATGCTGGCAAGTATTCCCAGAGCTTCTCCATCAGTGACGTTTCACAGGCTGGTAGGGCTCAGTTTCTTTTTGAGAATAGCCATTTTTATCAGTAGTAAGGAAATAATTCCTAACTGTGAGCCCTCTAATTTTACGAGTATAGCATTCACTAAATCTACAGAAAATGTTTGGTCCTTTCTCTGAAGTTTCTACAGTCTAATAGCTCTTTAGGAAATGATGTTGTTTCAAGCTTGCTGCTGCTTCCTTCTCTATAAATGAACACTTAGGGCCAGAGTGCCTTGCCTTAGGGATAAACCTTTCAGTTTCTTTAACTGATGTGTCCTATCTAGTTTCAGAATAAAACTGAACATTCTTTCCTGTCTCAGCTTTGCCTCTCATATCCTAAGTCTTTTGAAGGAGCAAAAATTTTTCTGTTGATTGAGGAATAGATTTTAGTGCTTGGCTGGGAGCTTTGGCCTTTTGACTTTTCCTTTAGAAGCTGTTGATGGAAAAGACAATCTAGATCATACTTTACCTCCAGTTTATAGATTTTACCAGGATGCTTTTTTATATGTATGTATATATATGTGTATATATATTCTAGTAAGGACACCGTGTATATGGTCCTGGTATATTTATGCATATAAAACCCAAAAATTACTCGACCGATTGTGAGAAGAACATGATGTCCTCCAGCCTGCTTTTATGAATTTGTGTAGCTTGTCTTGGAAGTTGTCCTGGATAGCAGACAGAACTCATGGTAAGGATCACAACAGTTTTGTAATTTTCCTGAGTAAGCATTCAGCTATTTTGCCAGAGCCTGTAATTTCACTTCCTTTTCCAGCCTGCAATGTTCCAATTGCCTGACCTTGTGCTGAATGTCTTATTTTGTTTTCTTTTGTACTTCTGGTCTCATTCCCTGTTTGAACTCTCTCTGTCATCTCTCTCCCTGTTTGACTTGAGAGTGCTTACGTAATATCATGCATAGTCCATTTAACTAGGTTAGAGATTATTTTGACTAGTTTTGTACTGTTTTGGAAGTCATCTGATCCTTGCTAACCCGCTAAACTAACCACAATGGCAAATCTTGCTCTGATGCAAACAAATCAACTTCTCTTCATGAGAGAAAGCACATCTTCCCTGTGCAGATAGCTCATCTCTTTTCTAACTTCTGCTTTCCATGCTGTGACAGGGTAAGAGATGAGATGAAGAGAGGAGCAATTAATAATAAAATCCATTGGGTGTTTTTAAAAATGGAGGGATTGTTGTAGTTTTGGTTTGATGGTGTTTCTGGTTTCAGCATGCAGTCCTGGCTCTGCTGCCACAGGCCTTCCCCAGGTGGATGTCCCACCAGGGAGGTGTGAAGCAGACATTCCTCTGCTAATCCTCACTGAAAGGTTATTTCAGGTTATCATATTAAACACTACTTAGGCAGTTGCTGCTGTAACTCATTCTTCATGTTAAATTCAGCTGGCTTGCGTTCAGCCAAGGTATTTCCAGTGATGTATTGCCAACTTTCTCCAAGGGCTTCCTCAAAAGTCTTTCTTGGTTAGCTGGTGATGCACGGAAAAAGTCTCCTGCGAAAGTTTATAGATTTACATCTGCAAAGCACATACTGTCTGTTGTAAAGCTTCCAGTCCCTCTGCTTCCCTCCCTCTGCCAAACCAGGTCTCCTTGACCCCCTGCTCTCTCTGTCCTACCACAAGCAGCTTCAGCCAACTTAATCTCCTTGCCTGCTGGGACTTGCCAGCTGTCCAGGTCTTATTTCCCACCTACTGTATCTGTGATGCTTGGGGGTAAATGTCCCAGTCACACTCTAAAAGGAGAATGGCATCTCTGCTGTTTTTTTTGGACCCTAAGGAGGAGGTGGTGGGGATGTGGGCACACAGGTCTCTGCACGAGAGTTCCTGCTCCGTCCTGCAATGTCTTGCTCCTTCACCCTGTGTAGGTATTGGAGTTGTGCAGCAGAGTGCTGGTAGTCTCAGGGAGGGTAGCATGCAAAGCTGAGCTGGAGAGCATACCAACAGCCAGCACAGCTATCTGAGCTTCCTCTGATGTGACAACTCGAATTTAAATAAGCAGCGCACATGGAGTTTGGGGGGAGGGGGGATATTTTTCTTTCTTATTTACACTGATAAGCAACAAGTATTTCCGCTATGAGAAATTTCCTTTCCTTTCAAATGCAGTAACACAGAACCTCAGGTTTCCTTGCAGGTTTCCTTGCAGAAGGGTGGAAGATCAAGGAAGGGAGTGTGGAGCAGCTCAT
This sequence comes from Cuculus canorus, assembly GCF_017976375.1. Taxonomy (NCBI): domain Eukaryota; kingdom Metazoa; phylum Chordata; class Aves; order Cuculiformes; family Cuculidae; genus Cuculus; species Cuculus canorus. Next base: position 52,340,255 of record NC_071402.1, read on the forward strand.
GCCTATGTTGGCAAGACTCTCCACACCTGGCAGAAGCAACTTGTCAGTGGCATGACCCTACCACTCCGTGATGGTTTTTGAACATGGAGGGAGCTTGATTTCTGATGCTCTGCCTCCCTGAAGATTTCCCTTTAATATTCACCTTGTCCCAGCCGCCTTCTGCATCGGCTGGCTGAAGCGAGCTGCCCCAGGTGCCTTCCCCAGTGCCTGCAGCTCCCTTCACAGGGTGCAGGGAGCTGCCATTACAGAGCTGGAACAGTTCCTTCCACCTGGGGCTAATTACATGCTGCTTCCTCTCCAGCTGCCAGAGGCCTGGATGGAGAGCTAGGAAATCACACGCGAAGCGCTTGTAAAAGCCAAAGCCTGGCCCTCGGTGCCTTGGCTCTCTTTGCCACTGAAGGAAGAGCTGGCTTAGTCTCTTTTCCCGTGGGAAGCGCTTCCTGCCCTAGGAAATCCCCGGCTGAAAGGCAGCCTGGCAGACCCACCGTGGGGATTTTAAACTGCAACCAGTCAGCACTGGAGCAAGAGCTACAGGTTTTGAGAAAGCCCTGACAGACCTTTTGATTATGTGTCAGGAAAAGGATAAACAATCCTTCCTGCTCCTCAGCAATGTGGTTTGTCTAAACTCACTTCCCTGGGATACCTCAGAGTTTGATCTTTACTAAACTATATCTAAAAAGCCCACACTTAAAAAAAAATTAACTGTTCCGGCAATAGGATCATAGTCTGCCTTTGATCCCTTGAATTGCTGAACCACAACTCTGCGTGCTGCCCAAGGACTGCAGGATATGTACACAGGCTTATGCAAATCTCTAGGAGAGGGAATGTTTTGCAGAGCTGGAGAAGAGGGGAAGAAGCCTCTTGCTGCAACATTCAGTTTCTGGATTGCAGCTGAATAGTTGGGCAGTCCTGACGCTCTCTTGTGTCACCCTGCTGCCAGTTCCCACGGCTTCTACTGCTGCCTGCCCTGTTGTGCAAGCTTGGAGCCCAGACTTTTTTCCAGATTTCTTCTCATGTACGCTGGTGGCATTTACAAGCAGAGTCTCCAAGCTGGGTCCTTTGGCTGCATTTTTCTCCAAACAGCCACAGCGACTGCAGTGTTCATGTTTTGCTTCTAAATCCCCATGAATTTTGCTGATTGGGGGATATTTGCACGGGGGTGGATGAATCTGATAGTAAGAGACTAAACAATTTATTTGGGAACCTTGAGGACAGCTAAGGCTGCGCCAGAGCCCAACCAAGGCAGGGCAGCAACAACACGGTGGGGGGAGCAGCCTGCAGCTGGGAAGCTGTCGGGCAGGACTTAAGTTCTCTAAAAAGTGTGAATTTTCCTCTTTCCCAGACTTGTAAAAGAATACTCAAACCCTTGTAAAGGGGCAGGTTGGGTGTAGTGTGGGAGGACATCCATCACCACATTCAAAACAACTGCACTTTACATCCAAACACAGGCTCAGGGTAGCAGATCCTTCTGAAAAATAAAAAAGATGACTTGATCCCTTCTCCCTTCCTTTTTTTTTTTTTTTTCCCCCCTCTCTCTTTTGGTATGTTAGCCAAATTACATGACACTGGACTTTGGTCCTTCACCTGATTTAGTTTAATTTGCATGTTGAAGAAAGCTGTCAAAAGGGCAGGATGAGCTTTGGACCACTCAGCCACCCTGGCAGGACTCCACTGGCAACTGTGCCAGGGGAGACCATGCTGCATCCAGAGCATGGCCTGGCATTCCTCTTAAACCACATGTGCCATGTAGGTACAGGGCTGCACACATGCTGCACACACCGGAATGTGGGGCAGCACTGCCTCAGCTAAGCATGAGTTTGTTTTGCTGTTTCTGTTTGTTTTTTTCACCTCGGTGATAATTCTTACCCAATGCCTGATCTCTGCTCTGTGTACTTTACTACTCCTTGTGATAATCAAAATCCGGCCCTGAACTTTTTCACTACAAAGGAAACAAGAACTTTGCACTGTCGGCTGTTCACTGAGTGTTCGGCAGCGCTGCAACCTTTTCTCACATGCAAAAAATCCCAGTCTATGGAAATCAAGGTTACGCTGATAGCAGAGCACTTACTGTTTTTTCATCGGTGTGGCTGGAGATCAGGTGCTTTGACATGACATGAGATTTCTGGTGTCAACTTCCTCTTAGAAAAGCAAAGGCACCCAAGCCGTTAGTGGAAACAAACCTATAAACGCCAGGAACACCACGAACGTGCCGCAAATGGCTCAAAGTGCAACCTGTGATGGACAAGTGCTGAAACATTAACTAGACCTTGGGACACCATCTGTACTTGCCTGCTCAGTGCCCATGCCACTGCTCCTGGGAGCCGGGAATGAGGGCTGCGCTATTATTACACCGTGTGGAGAAATGCTGCAACGGTGTTTGCACAGCACTGATGGAAGCACTAGTGGCAGCCCCGAGGTGTCGCTTGTAGGGCGGTGAGGGCAGCAATGAAAAGGTATGGGCTTCCCCATGTGGGGCAGCACAAGAGCTTGGAGAGTTCGAGTGCTTAAGTCTCAGTTTCTGGCTCTTGTTGAAGTGCTATGGGAAGTGACGTGATGGTGTTGTGGTGTGAGGCCACTCTTTCGCGTGAGCTCACACATTAGCAGGTATAACTTTGCCTGTGGTTGAAACCCCTAAGCCTCTCCCTGCCCCCAGATGAGGTAAGGCTTGTGGGAAGAACAGATATAATTTATGAAATTGAGGGCGGTAATAGCAGGGAGAAAGGAGGATGCTAGACATGCTTCTGGTCCCACACCTCAGATGGTTTGGATCTGGGTCGTGTTTTGGATTTTTTTTTTTTCAACACTGGTGAGCTGTCCTGGAGATCAGATGAGGAGATAAAAGGAGCCAGAAAGCATTTCTGAGTATGCAAGTGTTGTAATCACATTACTGCTCTCTGAGCTCAGCTGACACGGGAGACCGGTAAACATCTCCCACTGCCTGCGTAGGTGACAGTGCATAAATCTTCAGAGAACCCTGAGGAATAACAAGTCTTTTGCAACTTTGCCTTTGAACTCTGAAGAAGTTATGCTCGCATGATGGATGGCAGTGGTGCCTGGCTGTACTCTGAGGGAGCAGTGCGGTTCCTGATTCCCTTGCAGAGGCTTTACCCTCACCTGGAGGAAGGGTATAGCCAGGCTGTGTGCCAGTGCAGACATTCTCAGCCTTAAAAATTGTCATCTCCTTTCCAAACATTGGCACCCTCTGCAGGGCACTTGCAGCTGCCTTGCATGCTTGGTATTGGGCCAAAAGCCATTCCTATAGTGTCTGCTCACACATATATACATGTGTAATGTTAACTTACCTGACACGGTAATGCCGTGTTTCTCCACAGGCATTACCACATGTCCGTGTCTTATCAATGGGACAGCTTTGGGTGCAACCTCTTCCATTAAAGCTTCGAATGAATTTACCTGACAGTGTGTCCCCATTCAGGAGCAGCAAAGTGATGCCTTGCCCTGCATGTGCTGAATCACTGTTACCTGGTAACAGTTTGGGAACTATGAGATCATATTTTATTACAGTACACTAAAGCTGCAGAAAAGTATTATATTTTGGGTTTATATCAAAAGACTAATTCTTAGTCAGGATGATAAAGTCTTCAGGTATAGGACTTTGCCTTCACAGCACTTTGTAAAGTAGTTGCTCTCCCAGTAGTGGCAAAAGAAAGAACAGGCTAATTTATGGTGCTTTAAATCATACAATTAATTTCCAAAGACAAATAACAAAATCATAGCAGAGAACTGGTGCGGGGCTCCTTCTTGGACTGTAAACACTACGAGACAGAAACCATCAATATTTGCACAGTGGTGAGCCCAGCCCAGCTTCTCTAGCTGGGGCTTTGGAGGCACACTAGTAGGGATATTAAATCACACTGAATACCTTCTTACGATATTTACAATTTAACAATCACCATACATGCCTGTGCCCAGAACTGTCTAATGTGCCATGCAGCACCAGAATCAGAAGATCCACAATGAGGCCAAGTGTTGTGATAGGGCCTCAGGCTCATCCGGTGCTCTGCTTATCATACATATGCTGCAGCGGCTGGGATCCTTTCAGGTGCTGTCGATATTCATCAGAAACAACTTCTTAGAGAGAGCTATGTGAGAGCAAGTGCGTTACAGTGTGAGCTGTCAGCAGCTGTGCCAAGAACTGTGGATTGAGAAGGCAGGGGAAAAAAAAAAAAAGCATTAAAAATACCATTGCTGTGTTGCCCTCTGGGCTTACACAAATGTGACACAGAGAAGAATTAGACGTTTGTGGTTTCAAGTTTCCTTGACCTTTTGAGAGAGGGAGAAAAAAATGGATCCAACTTCTGCTCCCAGTATAATGCTGGAAGTCCAGAGCAAATATAATACACTGGCTCCTGAGGTGTGAAAGCAGAGCTGTTATGTATCAAAAAATCAGAGAGAGAGAGAACCAAGGTGTAAAGATAACAGAACAAAAGCTGGGTGAGTCAAAAGCTAAACCTCTGTCCCAGGTGAGTGTAATTATTGATGTTTAATGAGATTCATCTGCCTGCTCTGGTGGGAATTTTGACTTGGCATCAGTGCAAGGTAAAGCAGAAAATACATAGCTCCTACAATACAATGTCCTCTTACCGTATGAGTGAGTGATGTACCAAGAGGGAAGTTTCACAGACAGTGTCATCTCAGCTGCCAGACCCTGGAAATGGTGGCTCCGGCTAATGCATGTGACAAGAATGCTGTGACAGTACCCCCATCATGCTCTCTTGACACTTGGGAAAGCCTTGGACCATTAGCATTAGGCTCAGACATCGTATTTGACATGTAAACATTTCCAGTTAAAATTATTTCAGAAGATTGTTTTATTGGCTTGTGTAACTGTTGACAAACAAAATCTACTTGGATTGAACTTTAATGAAAAACTGTGCTTCAACAGGTTTTCTTTGTTTTGGCTTGGTTTCCTGGTTTTATTCCGAGTGCCTTCTACCAGGAAATATTTTAGCTCAGGAAGGATAAATACAGAGGGTGGGCTGCTTCCCACCTGAAATCTCAGCATTGCCTGGGAGAAGCTGATCAACACAAATCATTACAATGAATGTGGTACTGCAAAACAAGTAGCGTTGGTTTTTTTTGTCTTTTGTATACAAACACAAGACTATTAAGCAACGTATGAGAAACGCGTGGAGTACACCGCAGTTTGCTAACATATGGCTGCGTTCCCAGGTCCACGTACATTCTTGCAGACAGGGTGCAGTTGTCATGATGCTATTGCCAGGAAAGATGTCAACAAAAAGGAACCTATTGTTGTCATTTGAAGCATTAGGTTAACAATACAAAACAGTACATCATAGACTGTCTTTCAGGTTGATACATGCTATCTATTTATCAAATATGCTGTTTGCTGTATGCAGTCAAAAGGCTTCATTAACATAAGTCCCCAGTTTTTACAATTCTTAAGATCACAGCAGTATTTACTGTGGTGAGTCAGGGCAGCAAGTGAGATTACGGCATTCTCTTGCACAGGACTATGTCTTAAAATGTGGGTGTTTTAGGCATGGCTCTTCTAAGTTCGCTTGGAGATTGATATACATGTTTCCATTGAAGCTGCTAAAGGTTCATCTTTATACCTCAGATAAATTCCACAGCTGGCAATTAGCCTGGGGTGAAGTCTCCTTTTTGTCCTTACTCTGTAAATGCAAGTGTGGAATTTCACTGAAATGCAATGCTGGGGGTTATGCTGGATTAGAACAGTTGCTACAGAGATGAAAACAAGACTCGCCCTTTGAAACTCTGAAGGCTACTCCATGGAAATAACAACCATGAATTGTCCTGGCTTACTTTTGGGTTACGTTGTTTGCATTAAATCCCTTCCATGGTCTGTTAGAACTGGTGTCATTTCAGCAGTGTGTGACAAAGCCCTGCTCAGTGCAAGCTCTGTTGTTTCCCAGGGGCTTGCATCTCTTGTGCCCTCAGCCAGGGGCCTAGGGGTTCCTTGAGGGCATGATGCTGCCCCAAAACATCATGTAAATTGTGATTATGGTGGCACTGATGCATTCAGAAGGGATGTCAGGTATTTAGAAACTATTTAGTGAAACTTTCCAAGGTGGGAAGGAATCTCCCCCTTCAGCTGTCACTACAGATTGTAACAGCAAACACTTCAGCCCTGTATGAACTTGTTGCAGATTTAATGGTGGTATCCAGGCTCTTCTGCCAAGTCCCTCTCCTTTCCTCCTTCCCTAGGACCACCAGTGTCACTCCCTGTTTGACTTTCAGTACCAAGACTCATGCTCTCAGTTCTTATTTCACTCTAGTACCATACCATGACAAAACACCATTGCAGTTTTAGTGCAGCGTACATGAGCTGCCTGACTGGTACTGATTCTTTCCCTTTCACAGTCAATTATTGTATGGAGAGATGAGGAATTACACACACTTAGGTACATAATTTATCTCAGTTTCTCCCACTTAGGCCTGGCACAGCCATGATTTGCCAAAAGTATCTACAAATTGAAGAAGTTTCAGTATTGGGTTTTGTTTTCTTTCAGGCAGTAGGGAAGTTTTCTTCCTGAAAACTGGCACAACTACTAAAGCACAGTGAGTTATTGTTATGAACACTTATTCCAAATAAAAGAAAAAAAGAACATGCTGTAAGATGACAAATAACATAACTCATGCAATGCATTAACATCTCAGTGCTACATACTTTGTGGAGCGCACACAACAAAAGCAGGGCTGATCACAGTTCTGGTTCAAAGACTGCAGCAACCCAGCGTCGAACACACTGTCATGGAGAGATTCCAGATTGCAATTTTGAGCACCGATAGCCAGTTCAAATAAGCCATACTATTTTAAGGACATGACTTTGGTAATTGTCTAGTTAAAAGCCAGAGATAAGTGACAGGCTGTGAATTCCCAGTGGGGAAATAGGTTAGTTACATGGGAAGGGGTTACCTTTTGCTGTTTAACATCTTGTCTCCCCGGTTACCATCTCCAAACTAAGATGTTTACCTCCACACATGGTTGTTTGCCCAAGTGACTCATCTTACCTCATTGAGACATTTGATACCCATGAAATGTTCTCATCACACTTTGTCCTACTGCTTTTCTTTAGCTCCAGGCAAGGTCCATCCCTTTGCTCAAACCCTTGACAGTTTTGAAACACAGCTGAGTGGTGGTGGCAGCGAGGCTCATGGGCCATGCAGTGTTTGCCTTCTCCAGGGGCACTGCAACACTCTAATATTTCTCGTCTTTGAATAGAGCTGGCAAAATTCATAATCGCTTCCATCTTATGTGGCTAAAAATGAGAAAAAGCCCAGCACCCCACCATGGGTATTGTTCAGTGCAGAGTCGATATGACGAAGGCCTCTGCACCAGAGGTTGCCCATAATAGGTGGTGGCGATGTCACAGCTCAGCTTGTTTTTTAACATATCTCTTCCCCCCTCCCTCCCCCCCTTTCAAGTGTTGTTTTTTCCCCCCCTGGGTGGAGCACAACTAGGGAGGTGATGACATACCTGCCACAGCTTGGTAGATTGCAATCTGGAACTGATGGAGTGTTAACACAATGCCCCAGTAGAGCTTTTCTGTCTCTAATTTCTATGATTATGTTGTTACCGGATCAGTGAAGAGAACCATGAAAAACACAATCACCAGGAAGCCTGTTTCTTTCCTCGTCCGTTTGTCTTGCTGCGGATCAGGTGTATGACTCACAGAGCAATAGAGGACCCACTGTATTCGTTCATGCTACTGAAAAGGGTGCTGGCCTGCCGAAGAGACCCAAGAGCGGGAAAGCCTGTCACGTCTTGTTTTTCCAACTGGCATTGAAATGGATCCTGATGAACCAAGTGATAGCAGCTACCTTCTGCTATACCAGTGGCTGAGCAGCAGCACAGAAGAGAGGCTGTAAAAACCTTCCTGCTATGTACGAAAGCACGGGGAAGAGGAGATGGCTGTGAATGAGATTGTCATGGCAATTGTCATTTCTTTTAGGTCACTGGCATAGCATCAGACTAAAGGGAAAAGTATGTTTCAGCTGTGGGTGCTGGTCCAAGGTCTGCTCAGTGCAAGCCCACCTATGTATCACAGGCTGGTGTGGCTGACCCAATTCTGTGATGTGATGAACAGTGGGAAAGGAGAACTTCACTTATTGACTGCACTCCAAATCATGTATAAACATAAGACTCCAACAACAAATGCCAGTAGCAGCAGAGCAGCCAATATTTTTATTATTAACTGCCATCAAAAATGTCAGTTCAAAGTCAACACCAACTCTCAACAGATCTGATAGGCGAGTGTGCTCCAGACTCATGGTTGAAAATTATTATTTGCCTATTGTGTGCTGCAAAAAATAAATGTCTAGCAGGAGAGAACAGAATTTGGCAAACAAACTGACAACAAGCTATGCTTGTGGAGAAAGCTCATGATTTGATCTGGAAAGGAACATTGAGTATAGATAGGGATAGATTTTACCTTAGGCATGCATGAAAGGCAGAACCATGAACCATTCTTCTGGACTTCATTCTTCTACCAGAGAACAGATTGAAACGTTATCTGCTATACCTTCTGATCGATCATCTTTAGAAAAAGATACTAGCCACCTCAGAAAGTTTTTTATACAAGAAACCATTTTTTTTCCCAATTCCTGGTATCCCCTGGTGACAAACAAGCAGCTGAGGAGAAATCCTTTCATTCTGGGATCGCAAACGTTTAAGCAGAAGATTCCCTGCTTATAGAGCCCTGGCACAAATCTTTCTGATCTTCCTGTGCTGAGGGCCTATTGTGGGCAAATGGTATGTGGTGTAGAACCGGCAAACTATTAATATTGCTATTAAGATCTATAGACAGAATCAGAATCTGTTTAAATGCTGGTATAGCTATGAACAACATAATGTGGGACATATTTCTGTGGGATTTGTTGACTGTCTTTATTTCATGTACTGGGAAAAACCAGTCTGGAAGCAGGACTCCAGTAAAGGGAAAGTCAGCTATGTTTGCCAGGAATCTCTTTCACCACCCCTCCCTCAGTATTTCAACCACCACTGGAGAGCAAAATGAAGGAAGGTAGTGTGGGGTGAGCAGAAAGAAACAGGCTGGGTTTTTTTTTTTTGCTGCTTCTTTTGAAGTCACCAGTGTAACTTCTGACATCTTCAGCGGGGTTTGGCCAGGCTCTGTGCAGAAGCGTCTTTGAAGATTTTGCTAAGGCTCATGGCCTGATTCATGGTAACATTTGCGCCTGTGAGTAACTCAGTGCAGATGAGCACTTCCAGGGTCTGCGGGACTCTTCGTATGAGACTCTGCAGGTTGGGGCTTAAGCAATGAGTGCTTAAGAGAAACATTCTGCTTTTCGAGCTTTTATCCTAGACCACATCAAATGAAATGCCTTGGCAGTTATGGGAGAACAAATTTGCATTGAAAACCCACAGCTCTTACAAGCAGTGCATTAATTATTTTATTAATTTGCTCTTTTTACATTATGGGAAACATTCATCTATTTACATTTTCCTGTCCACACACATACTAGATAGATAATCCTATGGAAACTCAAATCGTTAAGCCATAAAAACGCTCTCCTCTGTCTAAAGGCTTTCAAATTTGTGTCTTTTGTTTCAAATCAAAAACATCTTTAAAACCACATTTGGAAAAGCAGGTAGGCCAGTGATTTACATTCCAGTTACTTAAAATACGTATTTGAACATTTTCCTTAAAAAAATCCCCCAAACCAAAAAAACCAATAAATTCACAAAGATACAGTTTAAATTAAATTGATATTGCACATCAAAGCATTAAGGGAACACCAATAAATAAACTGAAATATATTACAAATAAATTATTTCTATTTACCTTTTCAAATATTAAAAATCTTTAATCCATTTCTTCATCTTTCTTTACAAAAAGATTATGAGAACTTTATGGAAACATCTGCAAAAAATATAATAAATACTTTTTTCTTTTAAACTTTTGAAGCAGGAGACAAAATCAACTTTCTTCTAAAATTTCTCCCAAGAAAAAAAAAAAGAAACCAAGACTTTAGTACCAAAGTGAAACAGAATATAGGCATTTTTAATATACACTGGGCAGGTTTTACTAAAAATAAATAGTTACAAATGATACCAAACCAGATGACAGAGCCAATATACTAGCATTAGTGTCAGAAAATGAGTCAAGTGGCTAACTAGTGGCATTCTAGGGGCAGAAATATTCTATTTTATATTTCGTGGTCTTGGCTGTACTTTTCAAATTCTACTAAAAAACTAAGCAAACATTATAATATCCTCTCCAGTGTCAAATGAACTAACAGGCATTCAGCTAAGAATAGATTAAGTAGGTACAAAAAATATTCTATGATATACAAATACAATAATTTGTAATGTACAAGACTGGATAGTCTTCGCTTTTCTGCTTTTTTAGAGGGGAAGCTTGCTGGATATAAATTTCTGTAGCCACTTGTCAACCCAAGTCTTAACTCATCTTTCGTAAAATATTCACAAAACTAAATAATTATGTGACACAGTTGTGAATGTGGACTCTCACTTGGATACTGCTTTGAGTACTTCAGTGCAAATGAGTTCCAAATAATTTATACTTCTTATGACTATATATGCTCAAAAGTGGCAGTTGGCACTATTACATACTGCAAACACGGTGATGTTTCATTGCTGCTATAAGTTAAACGAGGTGTTTCAAAACTAGCAAACACACTGGTATTCAAATGCTTAGAGGGTCAAACCTTTCAAAGCTCCTGTAACACAAAGCACTCTAGGGTTACACTGGATTTCTGATTACTCTAGTTAAAAGTCATTTATTTATTAAATTATTAGCCCTTATCTTGTAAACCACAGCAGTAAATATTTGTGCCCTGTTTATAAAGACATAGCTCAGATATCAATGGCTTCGAGAGGTAGCAAATTCTCTAGTGGTTTTAGAATGCTGTCATGAAAACACTTGGTGCCACAACCTATTACCTCTCCTATTTTCTTGAATAAAATTAAATTAGCACCTGGCTATGATGTCGTAGGAAAAGAAGCTGTCTGGCATGATCTCGATGAATAGTTTTAGCTTAACTTTTTGATGACAATTTTTATATGCTTTTTAAGTGCAAGCTGCAGAATTGTGCCACCCGTGCAGTGGGATTTTTCACGGGTTGGACTGTCCATACGAATTTAACAGCTACAGGCACAGCCAGCCAGCGCTAGCGTGTGGCAATGGATGCACCCTGTGCTGTGCTCCTCCATGGGGAGGGCTGCCTTCCCCTCCCACATACCTGTGCCCTGGCAGCCAGGCTGAGGAGCACGGAGGGACCAACGCAGGGGGCTGGAAAGTGTCATCAGGGGCTGTACACACACCAGGGAGCACACCACACTCCTCTGCCCCGGACCAGCCCCATCATCCAAACCAGCTCACGCTAATTTGCTTTCAGCAGCACATGCCAGCTAGGCACGCATGTGCACACACACGCACGCACGCACGCACGCACACAACTTGCTTTCAGCAACATGCCTGACATAGCTTTCTTAATGTTGGCACAAGAGGTTTTGGTAGCGGCATGGTCAGCATTGCTCCCTGTCAGAGGAGGTGGAAGACAAGCTTCTGCCTCAGCCTCTGCCTCAGTGGCTGGCGGGGACAGACAAGCAAAGGCTGACCTCTCAGGCTCCTCTCCAGCCCTATTGTCTGCCATTTCTCCCCAGTATTAATGAGCTACTTGGGGTGCATATTTTTCATAATTGCAAAACAATGGCAGAAGCCAGGGTAGGAAGGCTTGTCGTGAAAGAAATTAAGTTCATATTGATCCCATAACTTGTGAAAAATACTTTATTGTTCTTGTTCAAATGGGTATTTTATACTATCAAGAGGAGGCTGAATTAGAAACTGACTCCTAAATATGGACGGTTTGGTGATGAGAAGTCTGAACTGTAGCATACAACCGGCTGTGGATAGAGCAAAGCAAGGCTGGCCTGGAAAAGCATCAGAGGCTCCATGTACAGAAATTCACCTACAGGTGTCCATGTGTGGCTGCGTGGACGTGTGAGATCGGATGGTCCCACTGAGATTAAGACATCAACAAAACCAAGCTTTTTTTCTTTTTTTTTTTTTTTTTTTTAACCAATATAATCCATACAATACAATACAATAGGAATTGACAATACAGTACAATTTTAAAAATTCTTAATACTTGGACAAGAAAATCCTTCTTTTATATTATCTCTTCAACTGTCATTGCTTTTTATCTCCTTCCTTTTCACTCTTTTATTGCCTTTCAAAATAGATTATTTCCCTGGAAGATCGAATTTACAATCTTCTGCTGATTGAAATGTTTAAGTAGTGATTGATGAAATAAAAATGAGGCAGTTTGTGCAGCTGTGAGTGTGCAGGTTATCTTTCCAGAGGACCTTTTCTATCCCTCACCATCTCACCTGTGGGATATGCTTCCACTGTTTCACTCCCACAGATCTGTGTTTTTTTTTCTCTCCCCATCCCTGCTCCCATCCCAGCCCTCTCTCCTTGTGTGACTCCTTAAATTCAGGTGAGAAGGTGTGATTCAGAGGTTTAGAATAAAGTGCGCCATCTGCTTTAAAAAAAATACTAATAAAAAGAAGGGAATCCGAGTCATAGCTCCTTTCATCTTTTGTGAAGAAGATGGCAGAGTCCGAAAGGATCACCCTGCATGACTGAAATTTCCAAAGTCCCTTACAGTTTGATATTGCTGTACACTGGGTAACAGACTAGCTTTAGGTCAACTAAAGATCATGAGTAAGTTAAACGGAGCATCTACTGTACAGGTGCGCAGGTGTGTGGTAGTCTGAGCGCCGCGTTTATTTGTTTCAAACAGAAAAAAAGGATCGTACTCGTTTACATGAGGCAAAGTGGTAGCATCAGTACATGTGACAAAGCATCGTGATGACATGGGCGAACCTTCAAAAAGCAAGGGTGATTAGAGGACATCTCTCTGAGGACCAACAACTACGCCATGGCAGTGGAGTTCACCGGGAGCATCGTGTGGCTGCATACAGAGAGTGGGGAGGAGGAGGAGGGAGGAGGGCGAGAGAGAGCGAGAAAGAGAGAGATAGAGGAGGAGGTACAAATACTTTGTGGTGACCTTGAGCAGGAGCCTAGAGGGGCAGATTATACATGAGGCTTGTCTTGCCAGAGAGAGTCCTCCAGGTTGGATCCCTTCATAGCCTGGTCTGGGCTTCGGGGATGTATATCTCAATGCTTTCGGCGCTCTCAGTAGCTGAGTTCTGGCGGACCGATGCAGCGCGCTTGGCAGCCATCAGCCGTTTCCGGGCCTCTTGACGCTGTGAGCTTTCCAGAGAGCGTTCTCGTATGAGTGGCACCTGACCTTTCGATGGCTTCTTTGGCACTGGAGGAGGGACCCTTCTCTCCTGATCAAAGCAGAAGGTTAATGGCATTATACAGCTTCTCAGGGAAAGGTGGGAAAAACTAGGATACGTCAGTAGTTAGAACACACATTTTACCTAAGGTTTGTTAGCTCTTATCTGCCTTTCTGTCTTCAGTGAACTGGCTTTTGCTCTCAGGGGTTCATACACATAGGGCAAGGGCAACGGGGAGGGAAGGGCCAGCCGCAGTGCTACTTCTCCTCAGGGACAGTGCGTTAAATGCCTGGTGCTGCCAGGGCCGAGGCTGCTAACCACTTAGTGCGGCTCCCCAGGGCAGGGGGGATCCAGGCGTCTCCTGCTGGTGCCAGGGACTAGAAAGGAGAGCATCTCGAATGCCACCTCCCACCACCACCGCAGTTGTGTGTGGCCAGGGAGCGAACGCTGCCCTGAGCAGAGTCACTCTGGAGAACCCCAGCTCCTGGGCCACCTTCTTCTACATGTGCATAATGCTAGATGCTCTTAAAACATGGAGATACCGTGGCTTTGGTGTTCCCAAATGCAGATGGGAAATAACTGCCTGCAGCTGGTGTGTCAGAATAAATATTTTTTAGAACCCACCATATGTTTATGTATATATTTTACAGTGACTTCATGACTGCTCAAAAATCCCACAGTTTGGGTCTCACTGTGCAATCTCATAAGCTCTGGCTTCCTGCTAAATAGGCATGACAAGCTACAATCAGCTAGAAACAGAAAAAATGGTAGTAAAAACTTAAAAACCATTAAGAGAATGTGCATTAATCATCACAGTGGCAGCTAGCTCCAGATATGCAATCAACAAGGAGGACTTTTATGTACATCCTGGTGCATGTACACACACACACACACTCCCGCACACAAACCCAACAAAAAAAAACCCTCTGAGAAGGATCTCTCCTGAAAAAGAATAGTGTATTCAGGTCTGAATATCAGGCGGTCACAAAGACTTTGTCAAGTTAATTAGATTGTCTTTTAAGTTACATCCCCTTCCAACTGTGAACACGGTCTCTGAGCGAATGGATTTTATCGCACTACAAAGGTCCCATTCTGCCCTTTCATTTTCTCTCATGCTGCTCACAACAGCTTCCATGGCTTGAAATATAAAGGTGCTTAGTTACACTTATTCATACTTTGCTTTTTCTCCCCATCCAAGGATTAATCTATGCTGCTTAAAAGGGTCCAATGGCAAAGGCTATAGGCAACGGCAAATATTTGTTCCACAGAAGGTTTTTTCTTCTTTTTGTTTTTTTCCTTTTTAAGAAAGGAGATTGTCTGTTTCGTTTAAAATCATAGACAAATACTGATTGAAATAGGAACACACCCAGTGTAATTCTTTAAAATCTTTACCTTCCTACTGTAGATCCCTTTCTTCAGCACTACTTAACTTCCTTTAACCCGTTATAGTCTTCTTTTTCTTGGAAATTCTTTGAAATGTTTTTCAGAAGCAAAGGAAAGGCACATTTTTTTTTAAGGAAAACTCTCGTTTCTTACTGCTGCAATTGCAAACACTTGGCCTACCCGCTTTACTGTAAAAGCTAATGAAAGACCATACACCAGCGTTTCTGTGCATGCATGCATGTCTGACGGTTTTAACTTCCTTTTCTGACAGATACTGAAAAAAAAAAAGAAGATAAGAAAATGATTGCCTTTGGTACCTTAGGCTAAGAAAACACACTCCCGTTCATTCCCCTACAAAACACACTGGTTGTGCACAAGAGGTGTGAACATGGCACTCCTAAATGAGGAATAAGTATTTAGTCTTGATCAGAGGAGGAAGGAAAGTAATACCAGCACTGCCTTTCCAAGCTTCCTGCTGCAAGATTAATGGGGTTTGATATTATTATGGTTATTCGTCCAAAAGAAAACATCATTTTGGTCATCGGCAGCCAGCTGACTGCAAGTTGAGGCAGCCCAGGCTCCTGTCTGAGCCACTGTACCTGTAAATCATGTTCCCCCTCCTTCTGGTCACCCTACCTGTTGGCTCTCTTCATTGCTATCAGATGACCCACAGTGGAAATTCAGCATCAAATTACATACCTATAGGAGCATCACATTAGACCGTTGATTCCTCTAGGAAGGGGTCTGACTTTTAAGGATTTTCTGAAACATTTCTGTAGTGTGGCTCACCCAAGTGCTGTTTGTCTCAATGTGGATAGTGAGGAGAAAAATATGGCAATGGTGCTTAATGAGAATGGGAAGTGAAATGTGGCTCACACTTGGAGATGTGGTAGTTTTTCATGGTGACAGAAGAAGACTACATTTAAAAAAAATACCAAAGCTCCAGATGATTTTTATGCCACCTTGGGTAAACAACACCACCAGCAAAGTGAACCTGTTCATGAAATCACTCATTTAAAAGAAACCAAAATAAAGAGCAAACCAAGCAAACAGACCAAAAAAAAAAAAAAAGAAAAAAGAAAAGATGTAGAAGTGACATTTTGGAAGGCATATTTTTGATATTGCTCTGTTTGTAATCTAGTTACAAAAGTCAGTGATGGTTACAGTGCTTCCCTAATTTTTTCAGTAACACAGTCTAGAACTCTTGCTATATGCGATATATGAACCGTAAATGTGATTTATTTAATGTTAAGAATCAATATATAAGGCAGTTCCTTCCAACGATTGATCATCTAATATGATTAAATGTAAAGCTTAACAAAGTACCACATTCCCATTACCCGATTCACAAAGACAGATTTGGTTTAAAAATATGCCTGAAACATATTACAGATAATATCCCAGATGATTATTATGTAAACATTGTTGTTACAATGAAATTAATTTGATATGAGCTTCATTTCACATTTTTAATGTCAACGCTGTAACACAGAGGCCTATTTAATCTGTCCAGTATTTGTGCAGGGTTTTAAATGAAGCATACAAAATCTACAATGTTCTACCTTCTTGTCATGAGGATCCATCTGTTTCCAATTATTGGCCTTTAACTGATGAAGTTCATCAAATTTCATACTAATATTTTCTATGGACAACTGCAGCATATCCCAAAACCCTGCTAAATCCTGGGAGGTCGGCCGTGGATGTGCATTAGGATTCTGTGCAACAGAAGAAAAAAACACATTGGCTTTAGTATCTCTTACTGTAAAGCATTTGTGCAAATGGTTACGAATCATGCTAGCAAAGCAGTTTCAGCAGATTCAAGCGATCAAGACATATAGAGAGAAACCAAGTGTAGCGCTGCTTTCGGGCAGGGAATTTTGCAAGCCACTGTGCCTCTGCAAGCCCCTGCTCACTGAAGGCAGTGGCTATCCCCCACGGACCATGGGCAAAGCCCATGTGGCAGGTCCCTTGTGGCAGGATCTGCCTAGGGATGTTCCTGGGCACAACCGGTGATATCCTAATCACACTGAAATTAATTGTCAACCTCTTCTTCACTTTCATGAGGAAGGACTCTTGGCCACGTTCACATTTGTAGAAAGACTGATGCCGTGCAAATGTACATTTGCTGCATGTACAAATAGTAATATACTGATGCGTGAACACTTTTCCCATGCTTTGAGAACCTGAGGTCTACAAAAATACACAATTTCAAGTAAAACTTCCTCTTACTGACCTCAGGCCAATTTCTTAATAATTTGTTTTTACAAGAATAATCTCTGCAGAGTAAAAAGCTCAGAAGAGAACATGAAGCACACTAATTACATTTTTACACACAGATTTTGGGGAAGAGTGAGACTGGGACACAGGTGGGAAGTGTCGCTTTGCATGTGCAAACTCAGTTCAATTCATCAGCCTGAGAGTATTGCTCAGAAGAGCACACATGGGATGTCAGTGCCTCTAGCACGGCATGGGCCAGAGTCTGGAAACCTTAGAGGTCCTCTGTTGTCTTGTGTTCCTTCAGTGCAACCCAGCTCTGAACATTTTCTGCATTCAGTGGACACGCATGGAATTGTCCCTGTGCCCCAGTAAAGTTTGTATGAGGATTTCTACAGGATACATATTTGTAAGCATGTTCCCAATTGAAACTCTTCAAATAAAATGAGGTGTTACATACACTCACTTCAAGAATGTTTTTTCATAAATGCTGAGCAGTCCCTATGCCAGTCTGAGTCAGCAAGGTTTCATGGATGCTGTAGCCTCAGAAGATTGTGTTGATATATTGTTACATATATATAAATATAAATATATATATATAAAATAAAATTATATATAATAAAGAACAAATAAATTATTATTAGACCCCTGCATATTGTTTAAAATGGATCAAGTTTTACTCAGTAGTTAAGCTTTCTCCCTCACCGGAAGCAATAAACCTAAAAAAATCAGTTGCTTACCTTAAGAAATTTCTAAGTATTTGTGCTATTCACAGCAACACTGACAAATTATTTTGATAGGATGGTTATACATCAAAGGAACAATTATTGGAAACAATAAAATATATATTTTCAGATTCATAAGTAGACCAGCGATTATTCTTGGATTCCTATTTTTTCAGCACTTGTCACTAGCACATTGCTCAGTCGTAGGCCTTTATAAAGATGTGCAAGCAGAATGCCTTTTCAATTTTTACATTAAGCATTGACAGGCTTAAGCAGGGTGTATTCCTGTTGCATTTTTTCACCGTGGCAGATTTTAGTTTGGGGCTTGATTTTCAGAGGTTCATTAACTGAAGTGGAAGATGGTCACCCCACTCCAGTGAATAAGACAGTTTGCCTTTCTTTCCCTATTCTATGCTGATAGAGCATAATGTTATGTCCACACACATAGGCTTCTAGGAATATATGCCAAAACTGGGAATTAAATGTGTTGTATCTGCTCTGCACGGCAGAGGAATATAATTCTGATTTTACTACTGTGAACAGAATAAAAAAAGCAAATAAAAATAGTGGTAGAACATACCAATTACATACAATAATAATAATGGTTACATACTGGAGATTTTTCTCTTTGCCCTTTTAGCAATCTGGAAAATGACATTCTCTCTTTTGCTGCTGGGATTATGGAACATGAAGCACCAATTTTTCCTGGTATTTCTATCTTGCTGAATACAGGCAGCATTTGGATTATGTGGGAAAGCCCCATTCACGAGATTTCTGGTCCACCTTGAAAGACCCTCAGGAGGCACCCTCACTTCTCTATGATCACGCAAACAGAACTCAGAGGTCAAAACAAAGGACAGATCCTTGTTCCTCTTATGTCAGTGGCAGAACCTCTGCTAGAGTTCATCCAAAGCTTTTTGCCTGTTTTTATTTTAAGGTTCGCAAGGTATTGTGAAACTCATGGTGACTCTGCCAAGTTTTATAGGGTTACTTCCAAATTCATATCAAGGTCTTTACTGGAAAAACTACCCTGTTTGTCAGAAAATCTGTCTAGTTTAGGTACGATTATTCACAGGATTAGTAAAAAGCACACAACAGTGTGTAGCAGAAAAGTTACATACCAGGTTTTCTTCACAAAGTTCTCTGAACTGGTAAAATTTCTGGGCCATGAGAAGCTGGGCACTGCCCACCGCAGTTCGAATTTTCCCTAGAACTGAGAGAAAAAGAAACATAAGTCACAATGCTTTCTTTGCCGCAGGCAACTAAAAACCTACAAGAAGAGAGAAAGCTGTGCAGTGGTCAGCTCTGGCTTTCAAAAAGAATGTTATCTTTCAGTCATGGATTTGAGAGAAACTGATAAATCTGAGACCAGAGCTACACTAGGCAAACACACCAGTCTGTTGTTGCAGCATATTCTCATTCCCCCAGCTGTAACCAGCAAAGAGCAATTCCATGGCAGTATAAACGTGACTAATCAAAAGCTTTTGCAACCTGTACAGAAAGCTCACGAGAAATTGCACCTCTTGTCATCACTGTGACTCAGGCTCAGGCTTTGAATACAATCCCAGATCCCAGTGCTAGAACACATGGCTCTCAAACACTGTGATGCCATCTACACTATTTGGAAAACACTGTGTCTACCAGCATTTCTGCCAGCTTGCTTAGCAACTCAGCACCTTGTTTCCAGGTTTAGCTGAGTGTTGGTTAATCTGAGCCCCAGAAAGGGAATGGTGATTTTAGTGCACGCTGATGAATCTCATTTGGACCCTCTGAGTATTTTCCATAAGCACAATCTTAAGTGGCTTCTGCCTTTGAACTCAGATGCTCAGGCACACTTCAGGGAGCAATCACACCCTGGCCTCTCCTCCTTACTGGCAACATGGAGAGGAACATTAAAGAGTAGCCCAGCTTGTGCACTGTCCGGGGCCTCCTTTATACAGACAGATGGGTAGTTAAGACCTCTTTGGACTGGCTGAATGCTTGAAGGACTGCAGTGAACCAGAAGACAGACTGTAGTAAATGCCTCTGAATAAAATAGGACCTCATATGGTTTTGGCTGCATTCAACCTCACTGAAACTGTTGGGTTTTACTGCTGCGAGAGGCAGTTGGGAATGTGCTACCCTAAGGCACACATTGGTGCATTCAGAGAACCACACTTCCTTAGGGCTTTGCTGAGTTCTGGTTGAGGGGGACTGTGTGTGTATGGGCCCGTGTTAAAAAAATAAGCAAGCATGTAGAAACAGAGCAGAAAGACAGACATGGCCACAGCCAGCAGCAGGACAGTGAATCCAGAAAAGAGAGTGTGATTTTGGGGACTGCTGATTGAAAGAAAATTGGTGCTGTGAGCAAGAAAGCAGCTATCAGTTTGTTTGAAACTTCAGTGCTCAGGATAAAAATTCTCACAACTCATAAGTTATACACTATCTTTAAATAAACAGGTTGGCATCATGGATGTATCTGGTGCCATCATTAATTTTTCATCTCGGCTGAAGAAATTTATTCTTCCCCAAATCTCTGGTTAAATATTTTTTAAAATTTGATTACATTTAATAAAAAAAAATATTTACTACTTCATTAGTGAAAAACAAGAATGGCAGACACCATGTCACTATTTTTACTCTCATTTCTGCTTCTAGATATTTGCATTGTCCTACTCCTCATATAAAAACAGCAACCTCTCCATGCCAAATTTACCATCTTGATACACGAGGCAGGTGAGTGAGGGACACAAAAACCAAAGAGATGAAGTGTCTCGCTCAAAGTGGGTGAACTGTTGGCAGAGCCTAGAACAGATTGTAGTCCTAAGCTGCCACCCTCTGTACCATCTCTTGGGCATGGTCACTTTTTGTATAAAACCTAACATAATGTTAGCAGAGCTCCACTGGGAAAATACCATGAAGAATTTTGACTTATCACAATGAAAAACACACAAACAAATGCAATTTTGCTATAACCCCTTCTGACGACATGGTCCTGTGACAGGCATGTGCATGTCAGTTCCTTATGACCAGAACATGCAGTGTTTGGTGAGAGAAAGACCCCTCCATGTGATTCACTTGTGTAGCCACATGCTAAGCAAGCTGGCATGAACACTCATGACGAACTGAAACCAGACACCCAGTAGTATGAAATCTGTGTTCTGCTCCTCCAAGGCAAGAGGCTTTTCCTTCAGCAGCCTTAAAGCTCGCTCCATAAGGCTGCTGACGGAAAAGTGGGATGTGGAGTTCATTTATACTTCAGACATAAAAAGGAAAGGAAAAAAAAAAAGGAGGGTGAAGACAGAGTTTTTTCACATTTTTTTCAGAAACTGTAGGAGAGAGCTTTGTGAACACACACACAGCCCAGACTATCATTTTGTTCCCAGAACTGAACTCAGCACTGCCAGGAAATAACTGTGAGCTGGAAGATTCACTAAGTAGAATATTTTCAGCATATTGCGCAGGGAGTTTTGCACACAACTCTCATTATTGTTAGCAAGGCTTGCGTGTCTAATTCTATGCGCACAGTGCTGAAAATGGACCCCTTGGTGTGTCTAGTCATTTATGCAACCCAATATGCAAACCACTCAACTGAAAGGACTCTTCAATAGTAGGAGGAGCTACTCCGGGAGCTTTCATGTGGTTCCCATTGTTATGAAAACTCTTCCCACTGAGTATATTTGGGAACAGCTGCCTCATCTGGAGCTCAGCCACTGACGCTTCCCAAGACTTGAGAAGAGGAGAAAAAACGGTCTCTCGACTTCTCGGGACAAAAGAAGACAAGGCAGACTCTTCCTGGAAACCTGCAACACCCGGGTCGGAAATTGCATCCCAAGCATGAAGAAATGTAAATACACCTTGTTGGTGATGGATGGGAATGTGCCCCTTTCTTTGAGGGAAGAGGAGCTTATTATTCAGAGAGCTCAGCAGAGGGAAAAGGAAGTCCTTGTCCTTGGCTGCCTAGCGACTGGCTATTTGCCTAAAAGCCATCATCCCAGCTGACTGTGGGATGCATGCTGATGTTGTTCTCTATTGTTGCCACTTCTGCTGTATCCACGGCTGTATCTAGTCAAGTGTCACTGATTCCTCTCCTCCAAAGCAAGTGGTCTGTTAATGCGCAACTGGTGAACAACCAACTCCGTCACGGAAGTTAGGGGAGGGAGGAGGGAAGACAGAGCATGCCGAAGACTGAAAGGAATCTCTCCAGAAGGCATAAAGCCTTATCAATAGTTTTGTGTCCAAATGTACATTGCTTTTAGCGTTCCAAGGCAGAGTGCTCGTTTTGCTTACTCAGTCAAAACCTGGTCCCAAAGAGAAAGGCCAGAGTGTAGTAAGAAACCAAAAAGTAAAAACAGATTGATACTTTCTGAGGAAAAAATCCTGTGAGATTTGAAGCCAAATACCAACAAAATAACTTGAATTGCAAAGATAATGTTCAAGATAACATAAAAAAAGAATTAGAGAAATCTTTAACAGCAAGGGAGATGGGCTATAGGAGGAAAACATAAAAATTCAAATGGATATGTTCAGCTAATAGGATGAAAAAAAAAGTATAAAACCAAGCAAACCCAAAAAATACTGACCCATCAAAATGCAAACATAATGGACTTAAACACCTATGTAATATTATTCATGTCTGCTTTCGATTCCATACAAGGTCATACAGCACACTCAGCACTGTTGGATCTGAATGCCTTCCAGTAATGCATTAAGCAACATTATCAACATCCATCATATGCTTTGCTGTCACCCTCTTCCCCAGGCGGAGAAGCATGTCTACTGCAATGTTTTGTTTTTATAGTTTGAATATTTCCCTTTTTTTTTTTTTTTCCCCCCCCTCACTCCTCCTTGCTTTGACCTCTCTTCCTTGCAAATCCGGTTCTCTCTGGTGATGACCTTTAAGAAACAGACAGTTGTGTCTATTCAGGAAGAACTGCTTCCGTATAGCGATTTTGATATAAATCAGCTATTGTGGAGTGCCTCCCCACTATTATTGTTCTTGACTAGAGGTCACATACTGTTATGCTAGGATAGATATGCAAAATATAAGAAAATATCAACAACAAACACCGGAAGTGATGTGAAAAGCCATCACATAGAAGCCATAGGATTTTTGGAGGAGCATCAGCGTTATTTGGCCTTAAAACACCAACCTATCCATTTGCATTTCAACCTTGACAAGCCTGAGGGTCCAACAAGTGGCAAAGGAGGTACTTTGGACTGTGACTATCAAATGCCCTTAATGTGAAAACATCTGGTTGGTAGATAGGGTGCAAGCTAGGGAATAGAAAACCAGCGGCTTGTTCATTGCCCCGGGAGCAAGTGGCAGGAACAACAGCAGAAATTACAGGGACAGAGCCTGACATTTGCGTTGCAGATGTTGGCTGGGCGCTGTGCATATGAAGCAATCCTGCCATAGAGCTGTCACAATCCATTTCCAAGCCAGGATGGACCAGCATTTTAGCCTATTCATGTTGACAGACCTACATTTAAATAACGCCAAGCATGACAAAGGCCAGGAAATTCAAAGTTAAAGCTACTGCTCAGGTCTTAAGCTCGGCTACTAAAGAGAAACAGCCAAATGGAACAAGCTGTGGAAGGGGCAGTCCTTGCTTTGAGTCATATTTACTTATAGGAGTGATCTAATTGAAATTAATAGGGCTGTCTGCATGAGTAAATGCTGTTCACTGGGACTAAAGCAGTTCCCATGTGCTCTCTGACTTACTCGGCTTTTATTAGCACACTTCGTGTTTTTTTCCCCCACATGTATATTGTTCTGTTGCTTGTGGATTCCTCTTCTTTCATTGCTAGCCTTTGGACACTGGCACGGCTTCCAGCCTGGAGCTGGCTTTTTTTGGATAAATCTTCACAGAGGGAGAAGTCCCTTCTGATGAGAAAAGAAAACCAGAACAAGAACAGGACGAGTCGGGCAGACAGCCCGAGACATGCAGCCAGGGGGATTCCAGCAGGACTTGGCCACCTGTCAGGCTTCTGACTGCCCCTTCCCAGGCTCCATCAGCCCACTGTGAGACGGGGCCAAGGCTGCCTTGCTCTTCTGAGTGGCAGGGATCAGGAGGGCTTGGTTATGGAAGCCCTGCAAAGAGCTGGAAAATGGTTTTCCTTGCTTGTGGCTGAGTGTAAACTCAAGGGTCTCCTTTACTTTTGCTGTGCACAACTGTTACAAAAAGCAGATCTTTTCCTCAATTTTCATCTGTTATGCGTAGACTTCACTCTTCAAGTTTTCCTTTGAAACAACCAAAACAAACCAAAAGAGCAGAAAGTGTGCAAACATTGCATAATTTGCCAGAAGTGCCTGAATTTGCAGAGACTCTGGCCCTAACAGGTTACTGCAGACTGGAGGTCAACCTTTGTTCGCAGACTAGCCCAGAGGAGCATAATACGCAGGGCAAGGCAGTTAAAATGGCATGTCTTGTCAAAGCCTTGGTTTTCTGCTTTAGTTTTTACTTCACTGGCCTGACTTGTCTCACCACTAAACCCACATTACACCTGACTTGTGGTGAATCAGGCCCACTGTTGGCTTCTGATGGTTATCTTCACATTACAACTCCATGCAAAAGAGAAACATTTCTGAACAGGGGCAAAATGAAGCCCTTTGGTTCTCCCAGAAAGGTTAACGCCCCATGAGAAATAAAAACACCAGCAAAAAATCCAGCAAAAGCCAGCCAAGGTGATAGGTGTATGTTGCTGTGTTCACACCACTGCTGTGAAAAAAGAGGCCAGAATCTGCTTGATAATAGTGCTGCAGGAGGAGCCACGCCTGTTGCTGCTAATTCTACAACTTTGTGAAATTTTGCAGGTGAGAGGTAGGAGGAGAGAGCAGGGGGTTGAGGAGAAAACAAAACAAAACAAAAAGATGAACAATTGATTTCACTTGAGGCCTGATCCAAAGCATCAAACAATTCTCACAATGTGTTTAGCCTCACATCTCTAACATCTTTTTTTCTTTTATGAGAGCCCTAGAATTTGGAGCTAACGTCCTTGTAACAGCAAAGTACACAGAAAGCATGTCAAGTATTTTAGCTTAAAGAGTGAGTGGTATTCATCTGCCTGTTACGCACACTGCGGCTATATCAGAAAATGATTTCCAATAAAACCAAAATATACTATACAATAAATAATTCATGGTGGAAGGGGAGCCACATTTCTCTCTATATTGGCATTTCATCGTGCAGCCACTGAACCACAGCTTGTTTTTATACACAACAGAAGACTCCATTTCCCAGCTAGACACATTCAATCCCATCTGGTAGATTCATTCCCAGCTAGATAATACCCAACGTATCTATGTAACATACAAGCTACTGTCAAACAGCAGCGAGCCGTCTCCCTGAGACAGCTGTTTCACACAAGGGCCACATTGTCTGGAGGAAGCACGGATCGTTTTACGCAGAGCGCCGGGGGGACGAGCCCTCTGTCAGCTGCCATGGCATTGAGAAAACCTCGCTCATCACAAGTTCTCGTTATTTTGTTATCTGGCCAAACACATGCTGGGGATGTCAGGTTGAAAACAAAGGATGTGTTCCCTGCTCTGGTTATATTTCATTAGGAAAACCAAAGCAAACACACCTCTTACGCTCCTTTTGTCCCTCTCTTTGAAGTTTATAAGAGTATGAAAAAGCTGCATTTTGGGGCAGGGTTTCTTGTAACAGCCAGGCTTTTGTTTCTGGTTCTGCTGAGTGGGCTGCGTGGCCCTGACCATATGCTCTATTTTGGCACCAGGTAGAGTGGGGCATGTTGAGCGGCAGTGGAAAGCCCTGTGCAGCCTCTGCGGGAGGCAGCTGCCACGTGCCTGAGTGGCTGACAGCGTCCCACTGAAATCCGTACCTTACCAGTGAGCCCAAAACATGGGCGACCCCTTTCCACCTCCCTTTTCAGGTGATCATGAGAAGCACCAGCCAGAAAAACAAAGAGGAGGAATAATCCATGGGACACATGCCATGTGCTCTGTACGGAGGCAATGGGAATAACCAGACTAACTACTCCTTTATCTTCCCCTTAACTGATTTTTTCCACTGATTGCTCAAAGAAGGGACCTTTAAAGCTATCATATATCAAAGACACCAAGACATTGAGAGAAAATTCTGCATACGGATATATAAGCTTTGTATGTATCAACCTTGTAAAATACACTTAATTTTCTTTTCCCAAGGTGGATAACTACTTTGAAGCATAAATAAAATATTTGTAGATTTTTTTTCATTATTATCAGTTTATAGATTCACAGAATCTCAGAATGGTTTGGGCTGGAAGGGACTCTTAAAGATCCTCTAGTCTAACTCCCTGCTGTAAGCGGGGACACCTTCCTGTAGACCAGATTGCTCAAAGCCCTATCCAACCTGGCCTTCAGCATTTCCATGGATGGGGCATCCACAACTTCTCTGGGCAACCTGTTCTAGCATCTCATCATGCTCATTGTAGAAAATTTCTTCCTAATATTCAATTTAAGTAGTTGTGGCAAAGAGAAAGCAAGTGTGTTCTGTGGCTTGGACATAGAAATATTGTGTAATTCCTGTTTGTTATGTGCTCACACTTCTTTTTCAATTAAAAATACCTTGCTTCATGGGGTTTATTTCTTGCATGCTAACAAAAGCAAACCTTTGTATACTGACACATGTTCAAAGAGATTTTTGAATGTACCGATGATGAAAATTAAAAATGAGTTTTGAATAATCTAAAACTTGGGGAATCTGGATCTGCTTTGAATGCTAGTCCTTCAGTATTTTTCCCTCAGAAGAAATTGGTAGCCTATTATGTAACAAAAAAAATTTGTAGAAACAGAAAACCTGATCATATGTTAGTGTTAAGGTTATCGCACTTTCCATTGGAAGTCTATTTCCAGTAGCTTACAATAGTGTCTAACTTTAACTATCTAGATCAAACTTCTCTGTGGTTATTTCTTTCATTGGGTTAAATGGAAAATATCAGCCGAAAGAGCTTATGCATTGCTAAGCTTTCTATCTTTCTTAAAAAAGATATTTTTTGCGAGTGTTAATTCCCTTTATTCCATAAATCAAAACTTTCACTTCTCAAAAGAATGCTAGCTCTTTCCTTCTTGAGAGAAAGGACTAGATATTTGGAAGAAGCAATCCTGGAGCTGAAGTACCATTACCTTACAGGTGGGGTAATACTTCTGGCAGCAGTGACAACTGAGGTGTAGTTTGCATGTGTATGTGTTTTATCATGGAATATGGAGAGCTTATTTTACCAGGAAGATTAAAGAGGAATGAGAACTGCAAAGGAGATGAGGTGAGACTTGAGAAGGGAAGAGAGGGACAACAACTTCGAAGCATGACTGAAATTCCTTTCACTTAGGGGAAGTATCCAAAGACTTTGGTGTCAATCACAATCTACAAAGGCAGCTAAAATATGAATTTAATGAAAAGGAACAAGAATCTGTCCAATTTTATTCTAAGGCTATGAGAAATTATTTCAAATGGAAGAGTTAAGAAACATTAATACTACAAGATCCCTAACCATGATCTCCTAATTATCCATTGAACTATGCAACTCCAAAAGCTAATACCTCTGGAGTTTCTGAAGTGCTGAGCATTTGCATTCCCCATCAACTTCAATAAAGATTATTATATACACACATAAAGTCATTTGAGAATCATGATGATAGCTTCATTAGCTAAATAAGACAGGGCACAATACAGAATTCACTTGACTTATATTAAATACTTTTTTGTGGTTGCAATATTATTGTATACAGCTACTTACTATCCTCAGGTAAGTTGTTTTCCCGTTCTTCTCTCTCCATCTGTTGGCACCAGCCCTCCATACGATCTCTCTCTGCTTGAAGTAGCTTCAGAAACCAGTGGCCATCTCGTGGGCACACCGACCTTTGAACAGCTTCCAGAGGATCTTCCGTGATAGAGTCAATCCAGGGGTCAGGAGGAGGTAAAATGGATGGATCAAAATCTGTATCAAAGTCATCATCCACAGCACATGCATGGTAATGGTTTCCTGACCCTTGTATGCTAACGGTAGAGGTGCTTGCATCTCGGGAAAATTGTCTTGACATTTGTCCAGAACACGTATTGTCCTCTTGGGGGTCGATTATTTCAAAGTTCTCATGAAAATCCAGGTCTGCTTGCACGGCTGTTGTTACACTATTAGATCTTGTAAACCTGCGAAAGCTTTGGAAATCAGAAACATAAAATGTTTAGAAAGCTTTTTCTAGGTAACTCGATAAGAAAGGACTTACTAAGATTCTGCCACTCCTCCTAAGACAGACAGTCACAGCTCTCAGGGTGTTTTTTCTTGAGATGATTAGCATAAACTTCTCATTGCAAGCCAACAAACAAACACCTCTCTGTTTACTGAGGCAAGCACCCCTAATTGTTGAGTGGTTTAACAAAGCCAGAGGCTAGCCCAAGAGACAGCTAAGACTGCCAGTAGCTCAGAATTTTAGGTTACCAATTAATGAAAAGTTTAAAGGGCACAACTTTAAGAAGTGACTTATCTTTCAACTTTTAAAACTCACACTGCTTTGAAGTTGCACACCCAAACTCACAAGCTGCGTTTAAAAATCATAGATGTGAGATTGATAAGATATTAATACCAAGCAGTCCGCTATCTATGTAAAGTTACATATTCAATTTATAAAGAAGATAAGTATTTTTAATCCAGATAAGCATTTTGTATTGCTTCTTCGTAACTGCCCTTCATAGTCACATACCTGCTAGTTCACTACTTCTGTAAATCCCACTGCCATTTCTCACAGTTTTAGCACTTATTCCCACTGTTAAGACAGATTGTTTTTCACATCCAGCTCTCAGTTTCTAAACAGCCTTCTCTTCTTTTTCAGCAAATCTAGCATGCTCAGTTGCTGTCTATCTTACTCTCATCATGACGGCTGCAACCCATAGGTATCTTCCTTTCGCCTTGCATAGTTTCCCTATGTAGGTACCTCTGAGGGTAGTGAGCAAACCCTGAGAGTAGAGGTAAAAGCAAGAGAGGAGGTCTGGGGCTTTGGGTTTGAGTGGGTTTTTTAACATAAATAGCACTCCAAATTCTGCAGTCCAAGACATCTGAAGTAAAGAGACTGATAGAGAAAGAAAAGAGGGAAGTATAAAGAGTAAGAGATGCTTAAGGCTGTGGTAGGGGGTGGTACTGAGAGCAGATATGACAAGCAGTAAACTGGAGGGAATGAGTGGAAAATCCACAGGCAAATAATTACAGAGAGTTGGAGTAACTTTAGAAACTGATGCACTGAGGAACACAAGAAAACAAGTGAAGCACAGATCTCTCTTGACCCATGATGAAAGAAGAAGGCAGAACCACAATTAATGTAGATGTTACTTAAATTAGTAATAATTAGGCTTCAGAATTAGCACAGTCTTGAACAGAATAGACACAGATTCACACTCCACCTTCTTACTAACACAGGATGCCTGTGCACTCATGCACCTGGTACTCTGCTTCTGATTTGTTCACAATCTCCCATCTATTCTTGAAACCAGTCTTAGGACCTATTTCCCTGTGATATTTTGGCTGTTTCGCCCTTACTAGCTCTATTTTTAGTTTGAGCTTAAGCAGCAATGAAAATACTGAGAAGAAAGTGAAGATGGATGCTGAGCACCATTTCACTTCTTTTCATCTATATTCCTCCATCCACTGAAGAGCATATAGCCTATTATATAAATAGCCTATTAGATAAATTCAACTGACAGCAAAACTTTGTCAAGTATATTTAGTCTGCAGCTGGGGAGGGAGCAGATGGAAGGATGGTGAGGAAGAATTTCATGTCCTATATACCTGATGCATCCAGATACCTCAGGAGAAGTGAAGCAGACTTCAGAGAGGACTTTATGAGGTCCTGCTGATAGAGGAAATCGGTGGCTGTTGATCTGTGGCTTTGAAAGGAGTAGAGCAAAGCTAAATAAAAGTTGAGAAAGTTTCTTCAATTGAAAAAAAAGGCTAGTTCCTCTGCAGAAGAAAGCTCAAATTAACTCCTCAGCCACACTAATCCCTGGAAACTTTTAATAATAGATTGTATATTTTTTTACAATGGCCTAGAATACAAACATTTTAATATAATGCCTGCTGCTTGCAGTTCTTTTGAAACCTAAACAATGCAAAAGTCATGGTTATGCCACTATAGTTTTGCACACTATGCACCAGCAAACTGAAAAATATGGAGTGAGCAGAACTCTTTTACCTGGTTGTATTTATCCTTTGTCCAGAAGAGCAAAACACTTTGCTACGGACTGATTCAACAACAAAAGTTCAAAAGACAGGACAAGGATCATTGGAGATATGGCATGGCTTCCATAGGAGGGAAGACATTTATTGGTTTCAAAAACAGATGGC
The DNA here is from genome assembly GCF_017976375.1 of Cuculus canorus. Taxonomy (NCBI): domain Eukaryota; kingdom Metazoa; phylum Chordata; class Aves; order Cuculiformes; family Cuculidae; genus Cuculus; species Cuculus canorus. The sequence goes on from NC_071402.1 coordinate 52,370,185, forward strand.
TGAGGAGGGATGTGAGAGACCTATGAAATCCCAGCCAGATGATGTTTCACCATTTCTCGAAGTGCAAGAACTGTGGTAAGAAAGGCAGCAAGTTGCAAGGCTTAGAGGTCTAAAGATTTAAATCTAGAGAAAGGAAGCACTTCTTCACATAACGTGTAATTAAATTGCCACCGAATTCTGGGAAAACCAAAGGTAAAAATAGGTTCAAAGAGAATCTGATCAAATTCACAGGAGATAGGTCCAGGAAGAGCTATAACACAGATGTCATATCTGGTTTAGGAAGTCCCTAAACAACAGACAGCTAAATTGGGAAGGTCTACTGGGACAAGTAGTGCTTTATACACACCCTTTATTATTTTCCTTTTGTATAAATTTTGTAAAATAATATTGTATACTCTTTTATACTTTTCCTAAGTATCTGCTACTGGTTCCTGGCAGAGAAAAGCTGTTAGACTGGTATGAATGCTTAGAAAGATTTTAGCTTTAGTTTGACATGACGACAAAAATCTTGTGGTCTAGTCTGTGCTAGTTTATAAAAAATTGCTTTAGTTTGGCCACCAACATAACAAGGCACTTTTCATGCACACATGCACACAGACACATGCAGACAAACATGCGCCCACACAGGCACATGCTCACACAGGATTTCTTTTCAGTTTTTTAGTCAAGGTTCAATGAAAGCCAAGGCGTTAGTACACTGTGTACTCTCTTCCACACCCTCCAGGGTACTGAAGAGAAAAGTAAATTGCTTAATCCAGTCTTGTTCTTTTCTATGCCCCTACCAAGACATCATAGCCACCTTCTGCTTTCCCCAGGGCCCTAGACTCTGATACCCTTCTGTTTCAGATGGACATTTGTATTTTCACCGAACACCCTGGCTTTTCAGTGTACACCAAATCCCAAACATGTCTGCTTGCCAAAATGATGTATTGCTGGAAGTGCTGCATTTCAAAGCTTTCAGGAGTGTACTCTTACTGGGTTCAATATAAGCTAGTACCACCAAAACCAGATTCTACTCAACAAATAAAATAGAATTACCTACATTTTTTACCTTTGTTTTATGTGTAGAATAGCATACTACAGACTTGCTTGACAGATTGTTGGCACTGGATTGTGTAACCTATCTGTCTTCAAACAAAACCCAACTTGGCAATAGAATATAGCATCAGTTTGAAGTGAAAAAAATACTCCCAAGGAAATGTATATTGAATGAAATGGAAATGCAGGAAGGCACCCACTATCTGCCTGCCTCCAGCACATCTATATAAACTGTCTAATAGATAGTAATTTTAGTGTCTGACATAGCTTCCTCACTCACTTCCAGGATGTTTTACTCTTACAAAATAACATTTGTGCCCCATATGAGTGTTTTGCATTTTGTTCTCAGTTAAAATTCCATACCAAAGGAGAGCTGCTGAAGCTAATGTCTAAGTTTTCACTGTTTCTACATATACAAAACATTCACAGGTCTGAAAAAAAAAATAATACATTGGTGGTAATCATCAAAACAAGAGAATTGCTTCTTCCTCTGCTTTCAGGCACAACTTCATAATCAGTTGTGCCCTGCAGGCACAAGGTGTAATAATTACAGCCTCACAGAACTGCAGCAGATATCTGGCCTAAGGTGCAGAAAGCCTCAGACTGGATAAACCAGTATGGTGAATAAGAGCACAATGTGTTTTGAACAGCAACAACAGGGTCACTTGCTAGCATCATACTCTCTGCTTCTAAGTCTGTTTACATGTCAACTCAGAGAACTTCATTCTTTCCTAAAAAGACCCTGAAACCCAGAAAAGATCTAGGTTTCAAATGAATTGATACGTGTTGAGCCTCAGAGGCACTTATATAAAATTATGCCTGTCTCACTTTACCCATTGGCTGTAGTCTTTTTTGGTTTTGGTCTTCTCTGCTAAAGTTGCAGCTGCTGTGAGCAGAACAAAACAAAATGCAGGAGGAGTTGGGAGACATGATACCATGTCTTCTAATGGCAGGATCTTCAGCTATACATATTGAAACTGCACAATCTTGTGTGCTTTGCTCTATGCCTACCCTTTCTCCCATTCATATTGTATTTTTAATCACATTCTTTGCAGGAAAACTCTGATCTGTTATGCAGTGTTAGAGAAGACTATTTCAGTTGGAAGGGACCTACAATGTTCTCCCAGTCCACCTGCCTGACCAATTCAGTGCTGACCAAAAGTTAAAGCATGTTATTAAAGGCATGTCTAAATGCCTTTTTAACACTGAGAAGCTTGAGGCATTGACCACTTCTCCAGGAAGCCTGTTCCAGAGTTGGACTGTTTTCTTGTGAAGATATGCTTCCTTACATCCATTCTAAACCTCTGATGCAGCTTTGAACCATTTCAACATATCCTGTCACTGGATAGCAGGGAGATCAGCACCTCCCTCTCCACTTCCCTTCCTCAGGAAGCCACAGAAACCAAAGAGGTCACCCCTTAGCCTCCTTCTCTCCAAACTAGACAAACACAGAGTCTGCATCTGCTCCTCACAAGACGTGCCTTCCAGCCCTTTTACTAGCTTTGTTGCCCTCCTCTGGATGCATTCAAAGTTCTTCACATCCTTCTTAAACTGTGTGGCCCAGCACTGCACGCAGTACTCAAGTCAAGGCCTCACCCATGCTGAATACGGCAGGATAATCACCTCTTTTGACCAAATGTTTATGCTGTGTTTGATGCACCCCAGGGTTTGGTTTATCCTCTTGGCTGTCTGCAGGGCACACCACTGACTCACACTGAACCAGCCACTGACCAGCACCCCCAGATCCCTTTCTGCAGGGCTGCTCTCCAGCCACTCCTCTCCCAATCTATACTTCTGTTCAGCATTACTCCATCCCAGATGCAGAACCCACCATTTCAACTTGCTGAATTTCATCTCATTAGTCATAGCTCAATGCTTGAATCTATCTATAGATCCCCCTAAAAGGCCTCTTGTCACTCAAGAGAATCAACAGCACCTCCCAGTTTGGTATCATTAGCAAACTTGCTAATGGTGCATTCAGCTCCTGCATCCAGATCATTGACAAATGTATAGAGCAGAACTGGCTTTAGAATTGAACCCTGAGGACACCACTGGTGACAGGCTGCCAGTCAGATGTAGCCCCTTCCACCACAATATGCTCAGCTCAGCTTAGCCACAATACTGATTTGAAAGTCCTGTCCTAAAGACTGAAGAGTTAAGATGTTTAAGTTGGAGTGTAGGACTGGCCTACTGTGCAGGGAAGAGACTAAAACCTGAGTATTTTTTGTCAGGACAGTAAGTGACCAAACCCAAAAACCTATATGGAAAAAAAAAAAGAAAAATGTGGATTTATATAGTAACAAAAGCCAACGATGTGGGGCTTTTTTCCTTGAAGATGGAAGAATTGTTTTTCTTTTAATCTTAGCCCCCACCATTTCAAATCATTTCACTTTGTAACACACCAAGAGATATGATGTAGTAAACCACACTTCATACGTCATGAAGAGGTAGGGGCAGCTTCCCTGACACCATAGAAGCCAGAGAAAATGGAGAAGGACCATATGTCTACAGTCTTAGTCTCCCACGGCAGTGTTCTTACCTCAGAAACTATTCATAAAATTCTGCATTCATAAATCCTTGAGATGCCAAAGCAAGTAAAGTCACCAGTTGATGGTATGCCCAGGAATAATGAATAAGACAATTTTGGGCGTGAGGATGTAACAGGAGGAGGTCTTGGGTCAGGTGAAGTAAAATGCAAGAGAGACTAAGAGTGATTACAGACCTATGGGATTAAGAGCCCCTTGTACAATAAGGACACGTGTAACATAGGATCATAGAATGGTTTGGGTCAGAAGGGACCTTAAAGATCATTCAGTTCCAGTCCCCCTTTTCTGGTTCAGCAGCACTGATCAGCTTCAGTAGATACACATTTCAAAATTGCCCTGGAAGAGGAAGGTCATGGGAGGAAAGGGGAGGAACACTTGGGTTGGGGTTTTATTAGCATGCTGGGGGAGATGAGGTAAGAGATAAGAGAGTAGCACCAGGAAGACCATGAGGTTACCATTGAAAGAAAAGTATACCATTTTTTTTCCCATGAGGAGGACTGGACAGAGTTATTCTAGAAATCATAGAGCTGCACTTAGGAATGGGTAAAAAAAAACCAGTATTGAGAAAAAGATTGAGAGCAGGCAGCATAAGGGCTGAGGCTAAGATGAATAGTGGTGTAGATCCAGTTGTAATACAGTCAGGTGGTGGTAGGTAGGCATATTTGTCCTTTGAGCAGTAGAAGAGGAGGACTCAGTCATTTGTCTTGGCAGGAAGCCCAGGTTACAGAGAGTGAAGGACTAATCAAAGGTCTGAGTCGAGATGGAAGATGGAAGGGATACAGCTGTCTTCTGAAGATGCTGTGGTTTTGAGTTACTTAGATTGAGAAATGGAGGCAAAATCTTTTGCTTACTTGGTCCAAGCACAGAAGCAGGAATATTTAAAAGGACATGAGGAGGTAAGACTCCTTGGCATGAGAATGACAGTCGTATGAGGTGAAGGAAAGGGGGAGGAAACAGCAAGAAGAGGAGTGGTGTAAATTTTCTTTGGTAGACTTTTGATGCATTAAGCAGAGTTTTGTTGTTTTATAACTGTACTTAGTACCTTAGACTTGTACGGAAACATGATTAATTTACTGTATTTATCCTCTTTGCTGTGTTTTTCTCTCTTTTTATTTTATATTTATTTAGCATTTCTGAATCCTGGAATGTTTTTTTAAGCATTCATTTGCTATGGTGCACGGGCAGGAAAGAATGCACTGTATTTACAGTTCTATTCCTGTAACAGATAATCAATACACTGTGCTCCACTGTGTTAAAAAAAAAAAGGAGGAATATGAGTGCCAAACCGTGCTGATAAGCCCTTTGTGTCCTGAGTGCACTCATTTTCTGAGGATTAGGGGCTGTCCTTTATCAGCCAGTTCACTTCTGAAAGTCCATGATAGATTGCTGCTTGCTGGTCTGCTCCGAACAGCAGCAACCTCAACTTTATCAGCAAGGAACTCCCCAAACACAGCCATCAGTCAGCAGTGCAGGAATATTGCTTTCTCAGGCCAGACCCTCCCAGGCAAATCTTACCTTTTTTGTCTGGAGCAATAAAAATTGCAATAGAAAGAGGACTTTGGGAGGAAGGTATTTATAAACAGCCATTTCTTTATTGGTATTTTTTTTCTTTTTTTTTTTTCCTGGGATTTTTTTCTGGGAGGAGGGTTGAGCTTTTGGGGTACTTACATCCTTTGTGCTCAGGCTGAAGGGAAATGGTCCTTCAGCCTCTACTCTAATGTGTTCATTTATCTCTTGTAGGAAGAGTTGTGGGTAAATGGGGCTAAGGTCTAACACATAAAGAAATGTCTGCCAGTAAGAGATGTTTTAGCAGGTTAATGAGGAACTTGGTAACAGCCTAGCAAGGTCATTGCAAAATCACATTTCTTTTTGCTGAAATCACTCTGGTCTTTTAAAACCACAGGAAAGTACTCTGCTACTTTATGGGGAGATTTGGTTGAATTGAAACGTTATAGATAACACATTACTTTTGAGTATTTTTAGCAGACGTAGGAAAAAAGCAGTGTGAAAGTGGACATCTCCTCTACTTAGTACTACATCCGGCAGGCCAGAGGAGGGCAGAGGGCCCTAATTTTGTCAGTTCAGATTTACTGCACCCAGGTTTTCTCTGGAGAGATTGCAAGGGCAACTCTTCCTTCACTGACAAGAGGTACTTTCCTCTTCTCGCGCAGCCAGTTATAAACAAAACAGCTCCAGGATCCAAACGCTTTGTCCATGCATCTTGTGAAAACCGGACAAAGACTTGTGTGGGTGCTTGCTGGCCTGTCTGCTCATGGAGTGACTGTGCTTTCTTCAGTCACTGAGTCCAGTTCGGGGCAGGAATTATGATTACAGTTGTGGTCAAGCACTCAGAAACTTTGTGTGTCTGGAAAGCGCTGTGCAGATTTATGCTGCTGTGCAACATAACTGCAATTTGTCATCAAAAAGAAACATAGCCTTTAAAAACAACAACTACTCTATATTTTTTAAATTTTAATTGGAGCCTCTTTTGTTTCCTAATTCAGGTTACACTGCAGATTGGAGAGACAACCGAGTTTTACGGGTTTGCTTTTTAATCTCATAATGTTTTTGCAAGGGAGAGCAGTTGTAATGCAGAGATGTCTGGGTGAGATACCTGAGCAAAAGCAATCAGTTTGGCTCTGCTGCTGCACTGCTCCACGTGGCTGAAATTACTCTGCTGAAAAACAAGGTAAACTTCCCCATCAGCTCTGTCCTGCTGCAGCCACCCTGAGACTAATAATGCAGCTGCATCCTCTTCTGCTGTTTAGGTAGATTTTCTGGAGAAAAAAAGTCTTATTAAAAGTATATTGACCGTCAAAATTTGTGGCACATTTCTTCCAGTTCTTCCACTGGTCCTGAAAGATCCCTTCTGAGAAATAAGAACTACATTTTATGACTCAGCTTTTCTGCTGGGTCATCTAACAGTTACCCAGGTTTATATGGTCATGTGTGCAGGAACTAGGCCTTTTAAAAATATTTACTTTAGAAAAACAGCATTAAGTTCTACTCACCACTTCTCCTCCTCTACTTGAACTCCTATGGACTGGAACTTACTGGTCACTTTATTTTCACCTGGTTTGGTGGATTCTTCAGCACCATCAACCTTAAAAAAAGTAACCATCTAATTAGAATGTATTTTAGGAAAGATGTCTCCCAGCTACTTACAATTCCTATGCATGATAACTACTAAGTGTCTGCATACATAGAGCTTGTACTTAAGTACCTTTATCTAGTCAGATAGTTTATCTGTGAAGGGCCCATTTCTGATGTTATCAGTGAAAAGTCAGAATTCTTATTAATCTATAAAGCACACATTTGGTCTGCAAAATGCAGATAGAGTTTATCCAGTATTTTATGGAGGATGAGTGCTCAGATTTGCCAAAGCAAATCTCTGAGCAGTTTTAACTCTACTTACTGTGCTCCACCATTTGTTTGATTTTACCTGTTAAGTCTGTATTGGCATGCCTATGTGAACTCGTGTCAAAACTGTTTATTTTGTTTAAATGTTAGTGACCTAAATCAGAGCACTGTACAGATGAGATTTCAAGAAAGCAGGTGCAGCTCTGGGATGCATTTTCTACTGCTTCATCATACAAACACCTGGTCCCTAGGAGCACAAGCAGGAACTTCATACCACCTTTTCATCTCTGTGAGATTTATACCAATGGTAAAAAGTTAAAATTTAACGACAGATATGTCTATGAGCAAACCCACAAACTTCTGGATCCGGTCAGTGTAACTGTTAATTCTCAATGCTATATATAACATTGTTAGTCATACAAGAAAAAAAAATTCTGTCACACAGACCTTGTGGACCACAGCAGTATTATGAAGTGACCTATGGATCCACTCTGTCCCTGGGTGTACAAAATCTCCAGCTGTAGCTAGCACCTGTTTCACCAGTAAATAAACTTGTTGTTGAGAGACAATTTAACAGCCCATGCAGAAAAAGTGCTCAAGGAGGGAGGGGAGTTCAGTGAAGTAGGGTACTTACCTCATGCTGAGGCTTTTGGGGAGATAATTATGCCTTAAATCCCATAACTGACAGAGAAGCAATCTTTTAATGGAAGGGTTTTTCTTTTTTGCTTTACTTGTTTGCTCAACAGATTTAAAGTGAAGGCTTGTAGTGTTCTAAGAGTGACTAAGGGATGTGGAGGACCTGCATGCAGGTTCATCACAAATGCACATTCGGTTTATTTATTAGAGGAGGAAGCAAACCAAGAAATGCTTCTGGCTAAAGCAGCTTGCTCTGCTCTACAGAGAGGACTAAAAATAAGATGTATACCCGGTCTGAATTCAGTGTTGATTCTCAGTTGACTGTAAGTTCAAGTACATTGTTGAAAAAACTAATCCTGCAAGCAGATAGTTGGAGTCCTATGCACATTCTTTTTTTTTTGGGGGGGAAAACGGGAAAGATTAATTAAGAAACCAGATTAAATTAGTCTAGTTTGTTTGCTCTTCTCCTTTCTGTAAATAGGACTGAACTTCAGCAGGATTAGTTTTCTTGCCTCTTTGCATTAGAGGTAACAAAGTGTAATTTTCTTTAACATGAGCAAATCAAAAGGAACTTAGGTCTGTCTGCTCTTGAGGCTGAGATAGGAACAATGCTGCCTCATTCAAGCGGCTACCAGTCATTATGAAATGCATGAATAAGCAGTGACAATTAATTCAGTGAGGCTAGACAAAAATATTTTTGGGGCGATAATGTAATGTAAATAATTGTTTTACACATTCCCTTTCAATGATTTAATTCATGCCTTTCTGACCCCTGCTGTGTTATGATTCATAGATTAGTGCTCATGTGTGTAATTTAACAGAGCTGAATAATAAGCAGCAAGGAGACTTAAACAAATCCCCACATCTGATGTTTTTATGATAAATTAGGAAAACATCATTGGTATCATGCAGAATGATTATGCTGCTGCAATTTCTTTGTAGGCACCTGTCAGGAAAAGAAGAAAAATACACAAAACATTGCACAACAAACAGTAAAACAGTTGTAAGAACCAAAAACAATGGCACACATATAATCCATGTTTTTTACTGTACCTGTATTCCAATAGATAAGCATCTGTTTTTCTTGAAGTGGTCCTTCTTTCTGTCTTCTACTGCAACGGTGGCAATGGTTGTGGTGGTGGTGACAGTGGCAGTATTGTTCCCTACATGCTGACTTGCAGGGCCGTGGATCTGTGCATTGGCAGCTTCAATAGCAGCTGTTAGTGCCTTCATACTGTCCAAGCTCTCTGTGGAGTTGCTAAGTCCAGACTGACTGATGATATCTCCCCTCTGTCCATGCCCATCCATATATGCATCTTGGGCAGACTCTGTGCTGCTCTGGGCTGTGATGGAAATAAATGGTTTGGTGGTAGTTCTAGGTGGGACTGGAGGTGGTGTCTTCTTATAGGTGGTAATGCAGGATGACACTGAAAAAAACATATGAGAATTCTTGATTTATTGACACTGCAGGGAAAACAGATGCAAGTATTATCTCAAAGCATCAGGGAGCATGGACAAAGCAGACTTAAGGAGGACGCTGTTAGCCAGGGAGTCCCCAAAAGCTCCAATATAAGTGCCATGGAAATACCTCGCTTATCAGTGTACTCTGTTCCTACTAATGTGAGCAGCAGAATTGCCAGTAGAGGGAAAGAAATTATCTGTTTGCCGAGTTCCTCCTCAGTCTTCTTAGGATTGTTTTCTCCAGTATACCTCCTACAGTTCTAAGTCTAGTGGGAACAAGTCCTTTCACCAAAATGTTTGTTCTGCTCATAGCTTCCAAACAAGATTCACAAGGATGATAAGTCTCCAACCACTTATCCTAGCTAAAGTGTACTTCATCCAGTTTTATTGCAATTGTTTTCTGTCTCTCTACCCTGTCCTACTATATTTACCAAGCTTATGTAGAATTTTCAACTACATTTTTTTCTGATCAGAGAGAGATCTCCAAACCACCCTAGATCAAAGTCTATTAACACTCATTGTGCTTTGACTTATGTATAAAATACCTCACTTGTTGCAGGCTTCTTAAATACTTTGAAACACTTTGCAAGCTGCTGAGGACGTAATAAAAACAACATTTTGCCATGCCTAAATTTCTTGTCATAAATGTAACATATCAATTCTGGAAAAAAAAGCTTGATTTTACATATAGGGAGTTATCATAATGAAGTCAATGATGACTAAAGCCAGTTAGTCAGTGGGACTACTTAAAGAAAAGTGAAAGTATAGATGTTTGCAACAACAGAGGCTTTAATAAAAGTTTATGAGGACTTCTCTTTTCATATTGTGAAGGCCATGCTCTCTTTGTAAGTGCTGCCATATGCATTTAGGAGCTTTGCTTGAGGTTCCAGGGTGAAAAACTATTGGCCTGTGTATATAAAATTACATGCAGGAAGCACTACCTGGAGATAAAAACATTGTCCTTTAAGGGACAGTTGGCAGCTCTGCATTACTGAAGTCCTGGAATGTGTTCAAATGAGGAAAGAAAGTCAATTTCGAACAAAAAACAATCATGATATGTTCTATTTTTTAAGAAAATAAATGCAGGCATGAACCTGTACAAAGTTCAGACGCAAACATGTTAACATAAGTTCTTATTAACAGTAATCATATGGCAAGAAATGATTCATCAGATCATTTTAATTGGCAGACATCTATGCCACCCACATAAAAGGTAACTACTACAGCTGTTCTGCTCTCTGGTTGCACAGTACGTGCTTGTCGAGCCAGAAGCCATTATGGTATTAATTTGACTACCTCAGATCCATATGCCTTCTATCCCCCAATAGCTGTAAGAATAGTTATAGCATAAAAGGTGTTTCCAGGGCATGAAATCACACAGGATTTTTTTTAAGGACTCTTAGTTAATATGATAACATGTCTGAACCCATGTTAAACATGTTGAATGCTAATGGAAAAAGTGTTTCACTTCAGGTAGTGAGGGTTTTGAAACTATGATTCACTTCTGAAGAATCAAACAGAAACTACAGTACCGTGGAGAGAAAAGACAGCTAAAAATGAACTTGTCAAATTTTAACTCCAGTGAAGTGAATAGAGATGTGTTTTAAAGTGCCTATGAAAAGACCAGTATCTGGAACTAACAGAAAGCATGACAGTTCACAAAGGGGATTGTGATTTTTTTTGTGCCATTCTTCATTGGTTTTGACCCAAGAGCCAAAATATACTTGTTGCAACTGCATGTACAGGTAAATCAGCTGCTGTTGCTGCAGCACAAAACATTTACTCCAGGATTTATGAAGAATTGCGGTGGCTGCTGCTTGTCTGCTTAAATCCCAAAATGAATCAGTGGTTCGTAATCTGGAGAACGTTCTCTGAGTGGTGGAAATGCAAACTGAAATTCACCCCTGAAGAACTGAAAGAACATGCACATGCGTATATCCAGGTAATGCTTTAGGAAGCTGGTGCCAAAATTGTCTGATAGAGGTTGGTGTGCACTGCTACTTTGCAATTGAACAAAGCATAAATGGCACTATTTAAAATATGCTAGGCAAGGTCATTGTGGAACTTCTGGGGAGATGCCAACACCTTCAGGACAACCCAGCAAGGCATGTAAGTATCGTTTTCCCTACATAGCAGATAGGGAAATGGTAATGTAACATACTTGGAAAGCACTTATGGATAGGAGAGAGACCTTTGAAAATAAAACTAAGCCTTAATAAGACTGGTCCTCACATCACGGGGTCATCCCCCTACAGAAAGAGAGTCAATTGCAAATGTCTGTCAACAGCTACCAGGCATTCTGGACAGAGCAGTATGAATACAGAAACGCCTTATTAAGATGTCTTTCATTCTGTTGGTAAATGTACTCAATGTGGAATCTAATCCACACTGCAGTGAGAGATGTTTGCACTCAGCTAATTAAATTCGAAGTTATTCTTAAAAGAAGGAAAGAATTGACAAGTCATACGGTGAAATTGTAAAGAGAAACAGCAAACGTTCTTTTAGCAAGTCAAAACAAATCCTCAGTTTCCTGGAGTCATGCAGCACATACTGTACAGCTCCGGAGAAGTGGAGTGTGCAAGTCATAAAAGAACCCCAAGCACTTCATTACTGGAAATGATGTAAGCTCCCGCCGCTCCTCTGCAGAAACGACAACAAAACAATGCTTGGGCCGCCGCTGCTGTCAGAGGCAGCTGTGCTCTAAATGTCGTAGCTGGCTAAGCCCTCCAAACGGCTGAAGCACAATAACAAAAGGGATTTGGTGCATGAGTTTTCCTCCAGGCACTTTCAAGAACCTGGCAACTTGTGACATGGCAACCTGAAGGATCTGCCAGCTTTTCAAGTGGCTATGGTATTTTAAATGCTAAGCTGTTTGAATAACAAAATCAGTACTCTCCAAGAGAAGTGACAAAGCCCTGGCACTCTTCTTGTGCAGCCAAGAGAGCCTGAGCATTCAGTCGGTGCTGGAAGAGCACATCACGTTGCTTTCTGTCCCTGCAGGCAAAGGAGATGCTCTTCCGTACAGTTCTGCGACAGATGGACTGCCTGACAGGAGGACTCTGAGGGAGAAGATTACAGAATCATGGGATGTGTGAAAAAGATGGAGAAATCCTCACTTCACACACAGGGGACTTTCAAAGGTTTTTGAGCATGAAATTAAGATTAATCATAGAATCAGAATAATTTAGGTTGGAAAAGATCTTTAAGCTCGTTGAGCCTAACCATTAACCTAACACTGCCAAGTCCACCACTAAACCATGTCCCTAAGCATCGTGTCTACATGTCTTTTAAATATCTCCAGAGATGGTGACTCACCCACTTCCCTGGGCAGCCTGTTGCAATGCTTGACAACCATTTTGGTGAAGAAATTCACATCAGGAAGTGAATTTAAAGGGCTGTATAAATGACCTAATAAATATGTTCCTGGACATGTATCAAGCAGCAAAGTTCTGTATGGAAACTGATCCGACTGGAGAGTCAAGTCAAAGCATTGTTTTTCATTAAAATTGTTTAGGCATGGAGTTAATCAGAAATTACCTTCTGAACATCAAATGTGTATATGAATCCTCAGTTTTTCGCAATACAGAGAAGCTTTTCATATGATTTTCCAGAGCACACATGCTGCTGGAGCAGGTATACATTCCTGTCCTAGGGCATATGTAAGTTTTAATCCAGAAACTAGTTAAGTCATGTGCAAGAATCCTCTGACTCCCAAAGCACCTTGAATGAGGCCTACTCTTTCCAGCTGTATCAATCTACCAAGAAATGCTCTCTTCTTCCTTTTGATCCTTATCCTCTCTCTGTTGCCTGCCTTTGGGTTACAGTTTAATCCCAAATACCTAGTGAAAAAGCATGTTCTCCAGGTCAGAGAAAAAAAAAAGTTATAGTGTTTGTCCTCTTAGCACGTATTTCCAAACAACTAGCTCATGGGACAGGAATTTGGAACAGGGAGTGTCAACCACCCAGCTCAGAAGGAAGTCTAATGATAAAAAAAAAAAATAATCCCAGATTGCATAATAATAAAGGGTTGATTTTTAATGTTTCATTGTAAGAGCACTCAGTTGTTCAAACACGCTCAGAAGGGAGATGAGCCCTCAGGAAAAAACATCAGCACGCAAACACAGATCTTTAGCTTGGTGAATGGGTGCTCAGGAGAACCCCAAGGCAAATTAAAGTTTGTGAGAAGATCAAATTCATGCGGCACTCTGAGCAGTTTAAGTGATGAGATACGTACACAGTATCTTTCTAATTTGGCAGTCTCGCATAAGCTTGGTTAACAAATACAAGAATAAATGAAAGTGCAAATCTAAAGTTAATTAAATAATAGTGTTTCTCTTGAGAAACACGGACTAACTCCTCTGTTCGAATGGAGCAGCGAAGGACACAACTTGTGCTCAACTAAATATCAAAGTATAGTATAAAGATAGACCTCAGTCTTCTGATTTACTGTCTGTTAAACAGGTGTGTTAACAGCAGTGCCCTTGTACCTCACAGAACTGCAACACAAAACACGTGTGTAGGCACATTCAAGCAGATCTGAGCCTCACAACTGCAGCCCCTGAGCTCCCCACACAGAGAGGTAGTGTTTGATTTGGCTTGTTTGACTCAAACAGAGCTGTTATTCTCTTTACCATGCACTTATTTCCTTACTTTCTTCAGGTTTGGGGGGGAAATGCTTGGAAATATGGTTTCAGATCCTATATTGTTATTTTTACAGGCAAAAAATTGCTATGAAAACCAAGCATGCATCTTCTTAATTAAAAATACTTTCATATAGCAGATAGCTTCTGAAGATGCAGAGATTTAGTATTAAGAAACCGATATAAAGATTTTCACAAGGACTTCTAAACTGCTCAAGGGGATATACCAGAGTGAGCTATGGATGTCATTATCCCAAATGAGAACTACTGAAATATATGTACCAGGCCATCTTCATGGCTTTGCCAAGGCCATGCTTTTTCCATACCCCTACCACTGCAAGGCCAAATATATTATCTGACAAAAGCCTAAACTACACTGGATTTAGAAACAGGCATAACTAAAATCCTGCATAAGTCTATACAGAGTATCTAAACTACCTTTACTGCACACAATACCACCACAGTGTTAAGATTTAGTATCCTGTCTACTCTGAGGTCTAAAAGCCAGTGCTGGGGATCTTTTCATAAATCTGGACATTTTTATTTGCAAGTAGCATGCCCTTTCAGCTTCCTAGCTGGGTACAATAAAGGACCTCCTGAAACATAAGGGAGGAGTGACATTAAAACTGCATCTCAAATAGATTGAGTTAGGAAATCTGCATATGCATAGTCACTGGATGACAGATGCATATTTCTCTAGTAGATTTTCTTTTCTTTTCATGTTTGCTGCAAGCTGCTGATGCCAGTCAGCAGTTTAATTGCTATCTCAAGGAAGCTGAATTAATCTACAGCGAACAGGTGAGATGGCCAAAAGCGTCTGCTAAACGCAGTTCATCAGTACGATATCACCACAAATTATGGATACACAGACAAAATTCAGTGCATGTAGCCTTCCTATGAGACCCACTTCTCGTACTATATTGCCGTAGCTGAACTTCTCTCTATATAAAAATTACCAGTATGTAAACAGGACACAAGTAATTCAACTCATCTGGCCTCAAAGCCAAGAAGTCTATAAACAACTGAAGGTCTGGAAAGAAAGATTTCACATAAACTGAAAGTTGTTACCCAAACTGGATCATTGCTAGGGTGGTTTATAATACTTGTACTCCTAAAACCTGTGATCTGTACTGGTGTCAAGCAATAAAGACTTGCCTTTTCTTTTCTGAAGACAGAGATAAAATAGGTAAGAATATGACCACATGGGAACACTAGATTTTATTTCAGTTAATGCATATGAACTGCCTCGTCTTCTTGCATGGAGTGAGCAGCTGGAGGGGACAACAGTAGCATTTGCTTCTGCCATTTTCCTGCCTGCATCTGTCTCCATCAGATTGAACTGCACTGCACCTGCAGAGATGGTGCTTTACTTCAACCCTGGCCGTTGGCCCATGGGACACAATGAAGTTATATACCCACAGATGACATGAATAGTTGCTTAAATTGAAGTTCAGTCTGACTGGAGAAGGATGAATATTCTGGCCTTTAAACTCTGGCTACCAATAAAGCATCTGGAAAAACAACATCAACATCTGCAGGGATGATGATGATGATGTGAGTCTGTTCCAGACAGCTGCTCTCTGAGAGCTTTGAAGATTCAAGCTACTTTACAAGAGTCATGGTAGAAGGTATCTGCATACAGAATATCAACCTCTACATTCAATGGAGCATCTTGGAGAAGAGGGAAAAGATAAAAGGAAAACAACAGAGCAGCATGGGCTTTTTTTAGTTAGCATATGAATGATTTGCCATCTCTTTTCAACTGTGCGCCTTTCTTTTCTGAGAAAATCAGGGAAACACTGATCTATAGCTTAAACTATGTCTAACAAACCTTTCAAATACTTCGTGCACTTAAGTACTTCTCCACATTCTTCATGCTTCCCTCCTTTCAGAGCACTCATGGAAAACAAGAAACATTAGAATTTTAGATTTTAAAAAAAGGATACTTAAAAATGTTTTATGTTCAGAACTTGCATGTCATAAACTCACCATGGTAAGAAATTTGTAAGCTTTCTGAATATCAATATATTTATCTTATAAAAGGCATTTATGGAAAACAGAGGAAACCTTGTGAAATATGGTAGTTAATCCCGGTTAGACCAAGAATGTGTAACGGTAAATAAATGTTATAATATGCAGCCTGATGAAATCAGATCCTTTCCCCATATATTTTCCAGGAAGCAACTTCACTCTCACTTTGATATAGCACTTTGTTATGTGTTACTGCAGCACTCTCAAATTCCAGAATTTGCATCTTTTCCCCTCTGGTGATACTGTTAATAAAACAAAATGGGCATTTTTTTTTAATGTGGAGTTGTACTAACCAAATACAGACACATATATGTAAGCAAGTATTTAAGTAAAAACACAGTGCAGGAACCAAAGCCTGGATTTTCAGAAGCACAGCGACTTGAACTTTTTGCAAGTATCGAGCCACCTTATCTAGGAAGACATATTTAAAAAGTTTAAGATCCAAGCATACTCTGAAAAACTAATAACTTTTTATTTTTTTACTGTTGAGGAATAGTTGAATGTAAAAACTTCAGCTTGAAGTGCACATTGTTAAGTTCTTGAGGCTAATCACTTGAAAACCTGTCTCTTATTTACATTTCTAAATTGGATCTGGATTTTTGAAAACCTGAGCTGAACCATGAATATAGCGCCTAATTTTCAGACTATAGCAGTAGATCTTTCAACATGTGAAAAAAGAGTGTGTTACAGTGGAGCCCACACTTGCCACTCTGTCTGGGCATATTACTGCAGGTGCTATTTCCCGAAATTATTATTTAATGTTTGTAGCTACTGGTTCTGGACATATTAATATACTCTTGTATATATGATTTCCCTTCAGCTACAAATAGAATATTTAATATCTGACTAGCCAATACATAAGAGACTTGAATCCTATCAAACCTGGAGATATATCTAGGCAGATGCATAGTCAGAACCAAACTCACGTACTAATGCTGTCCTGAAGCAAGTACCATGCATCATGCCATCCTTTGCAGTTCATTAAGAAGCACTGCATTTTATCCTGCCTGAGCCTCTGCTGCCAATCTTCCATCCTCCCACAGCAGCAATGAAGTGACTGATCATGAAGTTTAGCAGTCAGTTATTTTAGGATGAGCTTGTCATGAATTTGATGGAGAAATTCCAGGTTGAAGTTGTACAGCTTTAGTTGTGTGGGAAGTCGGACAAGGGAAGAATTAGGATACTCCTCTTCTAAATCTGTGAATCCCAGAAAATAACCTGTGAACCTAGAGAAGACTTAAGCAAGCCAATTATCTCCAAGTAATCTGATCATGTAGCATTTAAGTTAGCTAGATATTAATGTAGATGGACATCACCGTTTTAAACATTACTGCCCAGTCTTTTATTTTTACACTCTTCACTGCAACTGATATTCACAAGGCAATATTTGGCTGAGGTATTGACACTTCAAAGTGTGATTTCTGTATAAGAAAAAAATTCCTGTAAAAGTTATTTCCCCTTCCTCAGTCTGGACATGTACCTTCTTTGTCTAGTGCTGATGTCAGCAAGAAAACAAGCTTCTACTGTTTTCTACTCCCAGTGGTTTTCTGAATGCTTAATAAACTTATGGTAGTGTAAGCAGAGTTTTGTATCATTGCACACATTGGCATCAAGCTGATCTCACAGAATTCGATTAGTGATGCATCTAAATTGGCTTAGAAATCAATTAATTTAAATTGCTGTAAACCCACCCCTGATGTGGACACATTTTGAAGTGGATATGACTGATACAGGTCATTTTTAAAATGTTAAAGTTTTTTTTAAAAAAAAAAAACTCAAGTTTTTTTTAAACTTGAGTGAAAATGCAGTGAAAATAAGAGTTTATCCCAATTAACTGTACCAGTTCACTGACTTTAAACTGATTTCCTTTTATGTCATGGTGTGCCAACAAGCTGTACATTGTTATCAATTATCAGTTGAATCCATTGGAAACTCAACAGGTATAATTTGTCCTGATGACAACTGGTGAAATTTAAGAGCCCTCTTTTATTTTCTGAGCCAAAATCAGTTCCCAGGGTTGCTTTATTTGAGCTCATTTGTGCCTGCATGGTTTGATTACTTTTATATCCAGGATTTTTTTAAAAGCTGCAGTAAAACACACAACACAGTGAACAACACTGTTCCTTAATCAAGTTTTCAAAGCTGACCTACTGTGGGGAAGTTCTGTACTATGAGACAGGTGTGTATCTATATATACATACACACATATGGGACAGTTATATTCCTTCAGTCATTAGGGTACCAGTGGATGCAAGAAGTACAGAAATGTAGGTACACCAGTTTTGCGTGTTATTCAAACCTTAGGCTGTTCAGAAGCTTTTAAGCAATCAAGAAATTAATTTCTTTGACATAAACTATTTGTGTTTAATACAACCTATATGAGATAGAATTTACAGTAGCCACCTATTTTATTAAGCAAACTACCTCATGATGCTGATGAGTACAGTTTGTGACACCTCACAGTAGAAAGCATTTTGTCTCAAAATCCAGCAAAGGACGCAAATCTCTTTAAACTCCCACCATAAAAGAAACTATATGATTAAGCTTTCTTGCTCAGTCCCCAACGGCATTAAGGCTTTTCTGCTTTTGCATTGCTTAAAAAATCAACTTTTCAATTTGTTTTGAAAGGCTTATTTTATGCTAGTTGATATCTCAGATTATATTAAATAGTTTGGCTAAGAGTTAAAAGTTATTCAAATCACAGCAAAGATGAAGGACTGCTGTGTTTTGATCAGATATATGTTGGGAAGAAACTGTACAAATGCCAAAGACAAGAAAATTAAAGCCAATACAAACTAAAAGAAGAATGTGATTGATAAAAGCAACACGAACAACTTTTTAGCTACTGTAAATTGCCATGAAACACCACAAGAACTGATTAATATAATTTTACTATAAGTTTCAATGGAGTTCACTAGTTATAAGAACACGTTATATTATTCTCATAATAAACTTAAATATAGAAAACCAGCATTGAGGAAAAAAAGTATCACATGTTGTCAACAGTTTAGCCCTGGCCTGGCAAAATTTTGGTGCCTAAAACAGTGCAGTTGGGCTCTCAATTCCCTTCCCCCCTTTTCACGGGGGAAAGGAAAATGAGAGGAAAAAGACTTTTGAGTTGGAAACTAAAACTACAGCTTTAATGTAATAATAATAACAATAATGATAATGATGATATAATAAAATCTATATAAATATATGAGATCGTGCCCCACCCCACCACTTGATGACTGTACGTCACCACAAATGCTGCAGAGTGGACACGAGGGAATGGGTCCACGGCTAGGATAGAGCTGGACTCAGGAACTGGATGCAGGAACACACGGACCTGGGATCGGTAGCAACCAGCCAGATGAGGTCCTCACTGGATGTTGGCCATTGCAGAAGAGAGAGAGACCCTTGTGATCTCTCAATTTTATATCAAGTATTATGTATATGGGATGAAATACTCTGTCGGCCAGTTTAGGGTCACCTGCCTTATTTGTCCCTCCTTGCAGGTGTCGCTCCCTTCTGTCAGCTTGAGGATGGCCTTGGTCAAGTATGGCAGCATACATGCTTTCTCCTATAGTTAAGTATAACCTTTGGCTTGTTTTGCATACCAATGCCCTGTGTTAGGGAAAAGCAGTGTCTCAAAAACATGCAGCTAGCTTTCAGAGAGTGAAGTTACAGCAACTGAGTTAGACAGAAAACTGACTCTAATTTAGCTAAAACCACAACACCTGGGTATTGAGGAAGAACATTTATTCACCCAGGGAATTACTGACCTGGTTTTTTATGCAGCCAGTACTGCACTCTTCAGAAGGCATATTGTTTTTGGGGTGTTCCAGACTAAGAAAGTTATCCTCGTGTCTTTCTTAAAAAAAACAAAACTAAACTATAACCAAAAGTAAAAAACACAAGAGGAAGGAAGGAAGGAAAGAGGGAAGATTATGACTAGATCCATGCTCTGGGCCTAACAGCGACTTGTCACCTGAGTGAGAATTATGACCCAACTCAAAAGTCCTGCCTTCCCCCATGAAGTTATCAGATGACCCACTAAAACTCTCCTATCAGGACAGGTCCTCAAGCGCTGTGGAGAATAATCCTGTCCCTGCTCAAACAAGGAGGAAATGTAGACAAAGGCTTTACACAAGAAGTTATATTTATATTTAGCTTAATTTCAGGTAAAATAGCAAAACTGACTCAAGCTTAAGGACATCAATATTTTTCAAAACTCAGTAAAAATAGAATTGTTTGATAAACAAGGAATATGAAGTATGTGTATGAAATACACATTCTGTGTTGAGAGGAATTAAAATCTACACCAAAACCTGATTTCTATCTTCCTGTTCTACACTGACATTAGTAAGTTAGGTCCTTACTCCGTGACAGGTTTGCGGTCATTGTGAGGAACCTCATCCTTTTATTTGTTTGCTTTTTTTAATGACAAGAGTCATAGTTAATAATGCAATGAAGTGGCTGAAAATACTAGTTTGACCTGAGAACTTCCTAATGATCAGCCTGATTACCCTGAACACAAAAAATACTGCTCTCTCATTTACGATCACTATAGTGTACAGGTAAGAGCATTTCAAGAAATCTGAGCACAAAGTCACTTCTTGTTGGGATCCTGAACTAGCAAGGGGACAGCATGAGTTCCCAGAAGACATTTATACAAAGAAAGATGGAGGATCTGGCATACATGAAAGAGGACAGACCAGTCTTGTGTTACTTTTAAACTATTTTTGAGTGAAAGAATTTCTCATTTCTTTCTGCATATTACTTCATTTATTAAGGAAATGTCAGTAAAACAGGCCGTAAAGAAATTCAGATTCACATTTTGTAGGAGATATCTGAGACAAACTCCCATAACTTCCTTGGAGACATCAGCTGCATGTCTGAGGATGGATCAAAAGCTTTTTTTCCCCCTATTTTTCTGGCTTGTTTCTTTTTTATTTAAAACCTCATCAGTTTAGTAGAGATGGAAATATTAAAACATGCCGACATGATCCTGAAATTCTGATGGCTGAATTAATCTATTATCATTCCAGTGGTAAAAATCAGAGGTTTATATTACATAATTTCCACAAGGACAAAGCAGCATTGCTATAGTAAAGAATCAACGTGAGTAAACTTTTTTTCTCAAGTACACAGAAGGTTTATCGTTCAGTTACAATTTCCTTTAGCCAAAGATTTCAGAATTAGTGCTTATGGTCTCAGCCTCAGATAAACCTCCCTCTTCCTCAACCCTTAGACAGCCAAATAATATTAGCATTTCTTACATTTACATAATTGTAAAAAATGAATGATGCATTTTGTACCGGCTTCGTTAAAAGTTAAACCCAGACGTTTTGTGTTGGCCAAGTTGAAAGGTAAACCCAGGTAAACTCTATTTAATACGTAAAAAGAGAAAGCAAACACGCCCAAGTGAATGCTGATGCTTCAAAGTATTAAGACCTTTTAAATCTCTAGACTATAGAAATGCTTTCTGAAGATCACAAGGCCAATGCAAATTCTTTTCAAACACCAGCAAAGTGAATCCTACAAATCTGTACAATTTCACATGCACATAGCAAATCCTCCACACCTCTGACTGCATGAGATGCAGGAAAAATCAGATTTTTAATCTAAGCTCCAATTTTTGAGTTCTCTCCCTATCATTTTCTGCCCCAGCCTGAAATTTCCTCTTCTTTAATCATCCCTCTGGTAAGACCCATTTACTACGCACAACTACTCTTCCTATAAACTCGATGTTTCTTTTCAAATAAAAATCTGTCTCTAAGACTTTGCTGGCTCGCTGTTAATCAGAAGGTAACCCAAATCTCCGACTGAAGATGCTCCCACAGGCACAGAGGATGTGAAAGAAAGAGGAAAAATCAGATCCTCTTATTCAAATTGGTCATTAAAAAAGAAAAAGATAAACTAACATAAATAGTCGTGAATGTTCTATGAAAACAAGGATGCTCAGCAGAGCAACAGGCAACCTGGTTCAAATCAGGCTGTTCAGTTCGACTCTGCTTTGCTTGAAAATCTTTACATGACCCCAGTTTCTGTTTGCATAGATGTCTGTCTTAATACTAGCACCTTTATCTGCCTGGTTAACATTGCTGAGGATGTGTGGTTATTCATTATTTGTTATTCTCATCAAATTACAGAGTCTGAGCAGTATCACTGTCAAGTGCCAATCACCCAGCACAAAAAGCAAATAACTAAAATGGACAGATGATGGATAATCCAGAGGTCAGGGTCTGCTTTTCATAAACTGCCTGTTAACAAATGATAAACAAATACGTGTGTAATAATGCGTACAGTTTGCAAACAACTTGGAAACTGGTAAAAATTATAAATCCAAGATTAATATCCATTCTAGTGAGTAAATCAGTCAGCTCTTGTTACCAACAATATTAATACAATCTACTTTTTATCATAAAGGATCTAAGACAATACAGAGCTGTAGGTCATAGCGGCAGCATCCACGGCAGCACGGCACCCAGCTGAGACAACAGTTTAAGGTTCGTTGGATGATTTTCAGAAGAGGTATTACTCTGGAATAATTATGCTTTTGGAAGCGGTTTAAACTGAATCACTATGCCCCTACTTTTTATTTGGTATTAAGGGTATCCAGACAAAGAGTTATTCTGGAATAGTCACAGTACTTTAGGAGAATTTCCAGAGTTAGGGAGATTTTGCTGCAGAGAGTAGCTTGGCACAGTGAACCAGCAGTCTCCTCCCGCGACCTTTGTTTTCCTCAAAGTCTGTCAAAGTGCTGGCAGGTCTGATCCCCTTCAGCTTTTAAAGACTAAAAAGGACAGTATTCAAGGTACTTTGGCTGAATGACTTGGGTGAAGAAAACAGAACTGCCTCTAATATTTCTCAGGGCACAGACTTCCCTACCTGTGGAATGATTAGAAAAAGTGTGAACAATTAGATTTTAAAAATTACAGACAACTTGTTACATCCACAATGCCATTCTTTTGTATATAGGATTGCTATTTAATTAATTGTATATAGGATTGCACCAGGAGTGAAATTTAGTCAAAAAATAAAAAGAAACTTCCTTAACACTTTTTTTCCCTGAATTTAGTGCTTAGGACTGTGGATGAGTCACATTTTCCTTGTTATCTAATTTAGTTGACTTTCTATATATGTCTTCAGTGTGCTATGCATTAACAGCCAAGTAGGCCACCACAGCAGTTTTCTTTGAGATTGGGAACCTGCTGATTTGACCTGTTTATGAAGAGAAAAGAATCATTTCAATAGGACAAGATTGTTTCATATTTTTCCTTCCTATTTTCCTCTTGTGAGCAATTTCTTTTTAACCCCACAGAACCACATAAAAAGTGACTAGCCTAGAGGATTTTCTTTTTCTTCTTTTATAATATTTGTATATCATTCAAGAAAAAAATACAGAAACATTTATATATATATATAAATATATTTTTATATATCTATATTTACATATAAAAGTTTAAATTGTGAAGTTTTATATATGTCTGGAATCTCTTTGTGTCTATTTTTAAGCACATGCATTGGAATTTAGACTCTTAAAAGGGAAAATATGATAGAAATGAGAAGATAATAATTTCAAACCACGCCATGTTCATGCAACAGAATAGACTTGAGCTCTATTGAGCGTGTTAGAGTCCTTCAGGATGGAAGGCACTATTCACTGTAATTTAAGTTACTTATTACAGTCAAAGAGCTTCTGTGTTTAGAAGTGTCCTAAGCTGCTCTGAAATGTCCCGAAGCTTTGTTTCCCTCATTTCCACTGGCACAAGTTAAAACTAAGCCTCCTAGCTCATTGTAGTAACCTCACTGCAGAAAAGTGAGCCAATGGTACCTCCCGCTCCTCCATAAATTAGATGTCAAAATTATAAAATGTGTTAAAAAGGCTACTTTTCATGTTCTTCAGACTGCTACATGCCACTTGGCCAAGAACTGAGCTTCCGATGAGCTTTCATAGTCTGCCATGTGGGAAATTCATCCTATGTGACAATTTTAACATTAACACTTGTTCCTGTCTGCACACAATGTCTTTTTGCACTTTGCTAGATGAGGCAGAGGCTGGTTAATTGGTACTGTGCACATGCAAATTTGTAATAAAAACAATATGACCATTATTATTCTTGGAAATGCATTCAGAAAATTGTTCTCTGCATTGTATGATACACATAAGGGTGACAGGTAGGTGAGGTGTCTGTAGTGCACGTAAGAAAGAGGAGTTCCTCAGTACATCAAATACCTGTGTACATGTGGTTGTCTGAACACACAAATACAGCCACCCACATATACATATACAAAACTACATTCATTTTGAATTCTGCCTTTGAGTTTTGCTTTCATTCTCACCTTAGATGATGCAATGAATTTCAAGGCAAACTGTTTTCCTGAGCTTTGATTTGTATGTTTGGTTTCTTAAAGGATGCTCCTTCTGGGTGGCTTTCTCAGGTTCCTCAGCATGACACACTGTGAGGGATTATTTGGTCTATCCATAGCTACCACGCAATACGTGTTAAGTGTGGAAGTATCTTTTAACAGTAATTATTTTGACTCAAATGCCCCAAACCTCACAAACCTCCCAAAACTAAATGAAAACACATAGAACTTGCAGTAAAAAGGCTAAAATCACAAAAATGAAATGCTACAGGAAAAGAACATAAGAGCTTCAAAGGCTCAGCCAGTGTCATGGGCTCTTCTAGCTGAGAGTGAAGCTGCCCAGGTGATCCTTTCCTACAGGTAAACTAGTTTATTTGACACCACAGATTGGAGTTAAGAGATAAACTGGTTTGAATCCAAATACAAGTTAGTCCTGTGACAGTTCTTCACTTCACAGAATGGTATACGAAGAGGTACTCAGAAATCTTTTTTCTGGAACCAATTTTCTTCAGCTTTGAGGTAAGTGTATATGCATGTGCATATATTTGTATAAAGGTGTTAGTGGGACACAGAGGGAATTATAGTTAATAGCACCAGATGTCCTATGGCTTTGAGTCAAAGACAAAAAATATGCAGCTCGGTTGCTCACACAACCTGCTTGCTATGGGCAAAAAAAAAAATTCTGCTTATGAACAAAATAATGCACATTATTTTACTGCTCATTCTAGCACTAGCCCTATAATTATTGCATTCTCAACTATCTTCCACATTCCCCTTGAGTTGTGAATTACAAGCTTTCAGCATATTGGATACTAGTACTGTGGCATGATTAGATTACCATTTCCACAGGTTGCCAAGGCAGAAGAATAGCTCATCTAAGTATGAATAGATTCATTTACTTGAAGAGAATTTTCTTTACCTTTCAGATTAATCATCTGTGTCTAACACTGAGTAAAAAGAACATAAATTCTTTGCAGGTTATATTCTCTTAGAAAATAAAACCAAATTCCGGGTCTTTATATACCAGCAGTTGAAGGTATGCAGATCTGGGGGGTTTGTCTGGCTGCTCAGAAGACAGCTGTTGTTTGCAGAATGCAGATACAGACCTGTTTTCTGTTGTAGACCAAACGCATTACTCACTAAGAGGCTAGAGCATAATGGAAAGTGGCCATTTTGTGTTCATTTTAGTGCACAGCCTTTGAGAGGAGAAACACATATCTGTGTCATTTTTGATGTGCTATTGAACAGAATATAAAGATTATAAATATTTTATTAGTTGTTTATGGGTTAAAAAGGTAATTTGCACAGAGTATCTCCCTTTGGAATTCATGAAGATGTAGCAGCTTTGAATTTGAAATAAGAACCGGCATTTGCGGATATTTGTTATCTGCAGGCTATGTATAGTGTGAAAATTTAACTGTGTTTGTTCAGAAACGCTCAGATCACCAATATGCCAGTAACACTCATTCCAAAGCTACTAAGCTGCCATAACCCCAGACTAGCATGCAGTTGTCTATCAAATTTACAGCTCCCTCATGGTGCTAGAACTGCAGGCAAAGTAGGCAGGTGAGTCCACTCCACGGTCCATTCAAGTATATTAGCAATAGACCACATGCAACAGGCTTGTCTTTTTTATGTGGAAGCTGATCTACCACATGTGGTGATGCAGGTTAGAAGCCGCCTCAGTGGCTCATGGGCTCCACTCACCCACTGTTGATAGAAAGATAGTTTTGCTGAAATGCATTCACATCCTTGCCCTGCACAACAGCATAAAGCAGACAGCCCCACACACTGCCTTCCCAGCTGTTCTCATTTTACAAAAGGTTTTTGATGGATATAAAGGCTGACCCACGCAGAATGCTGGAGAAGTCAGTGAAAACTCATAGGTCCTTCCATTGTTGAGCAACGTTTGTGGCACATCCTTTATGATTGTAAATGAAATCCCTGCCACACATTTGCGGCCTGCTTGTCATTCTTATTTCCCATGTTTTAACTCTCTGGTTTATGATTTTATTATTTTAATATGAACTCCAGACCATTTGTAAACCACCTACGGGGCCTGGCAGCTCACACAGTTTGGAAACATTGCCTTATGATACTCCTCTGCAGTTATTACATTAGAAGCTTGTTAAAAAGGCAAATCTAAACAGCTTTGGAGATGTTCAAGAAGGGCTACAGATTTCTTCTTGACATGCATCATTGTGTAGTAAAAGAACATTTCGTGAAACACAAGGACGTTTTTATTCAACAGATTACACTCCATTACAGCTTAAGCTAGTCTGGAAAAAAAGGACAGAATTATTTAATTAATGATAGTTTACAAACTATATCCAGAGAGAAAAAAGATGCCTTTTCAGTTTTTGTTAGCCTGGATGTGGCCATGTAAGCATCTCTCACAGAAATACTACTCCTTTTTCCCCTCATACACAGGGACACACATTGTTCTCTGGATTTACTTTGTCCTGACCATTCCTGAATGAATTTCCATTCAAACAAACATCTAGGCAAACAAAACCATGCCACTGTAGGAAGAAGAAGCCTTTTACCTTGGGGTATCTACATCTCTCTCTCTGTAGGACAAAAACTCACTGTGTTTTCCACTGTGGCCTGTCTCCAAGCTTTCCACCCCCTCCTCAGCCCTGCCTCACATTTCAACCTTTCAGATGCTCTTCCCAAGTCTCACTGCTTCCTGCAACCCGATGTGATTACAGCTCAAACTCTTCCTTACCGACTTTCAGGACACTGTATTTCTGCCTGGTAGCTTAATGCATCACATTATTGCTGGCCTCTTGTGCATGTATTGTCTTGCCTTCTGTAACAATGCAGTAAATGCCATAGTTTTTGTCCAGCAGGATGAAGCCCCTGTGCAGGTGCTTACTCACTGCATAATTTATGCACAAAATTACTGAAGCTTTCCAATGTTCTCTTTATGCTCTGTTGCAGTACTGTCTTTCTGAAAATCCCAGTTATGTCCTGACTCCTGTTTGCTAGATAATTTCAACCTCGCTAATTTCAGTTCCTTGCTGTGAAAGGAAATCTGAAACAAATACAAATCACATTCACAATCTTTTTAGTAAATACTTCCAGAAAACAGAAGGAGGAAAACTGTGGAAGAACCTGTATAAATGGCTACAAATCCTAGAAAACACAAGCACTTTGGGCAAGTGACTTATCCCCTCCTCCATACAACAACTATTTTTGGAGGGGATGAACTGCCCTTTGACAGTGTCTGTATTTCTCCCTGTAGTAAACAGCAGGCCTGGATGACTAATTTTGGATGGCCAATTAGGCATAAGGAATCTCAGCACTAAACAACTCCAGCACTTTGCTGCACAAAGTTGCCACTATTTGTATTTGGTCCCTTTTCTCCATCTTGGTTAAGCCCTGAGATGAAAATCTGGAGACAAAAGAAATACTATTCTATCTGCAGAGTTTATCTGTCTCTAATAAAGTGCTTGTAAATGTTCAGAAGGGCTCTGCTTCGCTGTTTGTGTAGTGCTGCCCAATGGAAATGAGCAGTTTGTAGACAGCTCTTTCAAAGATCAGTGAGAACAAACACTTCTTTCTTTCCTCACTGATTTCTTCTGACTTAACAACAGATATTGACCTTATGGAATCACTGTAGCACTTTGTGAATTATGTATGAAACACAATTTTCCTGTCTGCTATGGACAAGTTTAACTGTGCTGTTTGCAATACCCATCGTGAGAAGGCTCAGAGTATTCTCAGAAGCACAGCAAAGTCAACCCAACTCACCAAAAATAAGCTGTTAATTTTCCATTAAAAAAACTTCTTACATTTCTTAAAATCCTCTCAGCAAACAGCTTTTCATGGCTCCTCTCCACCTCCTAACACAGTTTAAGACCTTTTAAAAGTACATGTTTTATATTCTTCCAAGGATTGAACATATGTTTAAAGATAAGGCGCAATATTAATGGAATGGAACAAAATGGAATGGAATAGAACAGAACAGAATAGAATAGAATATTTCAGTTGGAGGGATGTGCGACAATCAACTAGTCCAACTGCTTGACCACTTCAGAGCTGACCAAAAGTTTAAACATGTTGTTAAGGCCATGTTCCAAATGCCTCTTAAACACTGACAGGAATGGGGCATTGACCACCTACCGAGGAAGCCTGTTCCAAAAACCAAAACCCCAATAAATGAGATTCAAAAGTATGCGCGGATGCCTCACTGGCAAGTGTGGAGGCAAGAAGCCAATGATTATAGCCTACCTACCTATTCTTTTTTCCATCCAGCAAAACTTACTGCAGTAAAGTTCTCTCAGATTGCACCAAATGAGTGAACTCATATAACAGATCCCATATAGAGAAAACCTGTCTTTCACGTGTAACCTGACTTGTGCTGGTCCCCTGTTCACCATGTTTCTTGTGCCCTCCGATTTGATCTTCATAGATTTTTGTGAGGATTACCCATGTGACTAGCCTAGGAGATTAAGGTGGAACTTGGATTACCTTAATATGGCTCTAGAAGTTTCGCAGCCCACTACCCAATCAGAAAGAATGACTCAATTTCTCAGTAGGAAAACATATTTTTTAAATTCTAATCGGAACATTTCTCCATAGTTGGTTTATTAAGAAGTTGAAACATGAGCACATTTTTATGGCATTATTAATTTTTTCTTCCTTCTGTTACATTCAGTTTTAAAGCTTCTACTCAGTGTTTTTCCCTCATTCTATTTTATTATCATCTTAGAAACAAAACGCCAATAGAGCAATGAAAAATAAGTGGAAAAACTCAGTTACACTTATTAACCATATATAAAAGCTGTAGGAAAGGATTCAATTACTGAAGCTAGCTGTTTTTTTCTCTCTCCTCTTGTGCAAGCCCCATTAACAATGTACACATAGTCCTGGATGTCTGATAGGGTAGGAGTGTAGTAGGACCTCCCCAGCAACATGGGAGCAGTATCCCGCACCACTGCTGTTTCTCTGAGACAGCGAGATTTTTTTGGTGGGGTACAAACTACAGTCACACCTGAGCTAGCAGCATAAGTAGAGGAAGAAAATGTAAGCAAGCTGCCTTTAGCTGCTGACTGCATGAGCAACTTGGACAGATACTCAAGTACAGCAAGTAGATTTGTGTCAACTGTTCATTCTGCTGAAGCAAGGGTTGTCCTGTAAGCTGCACCCAAAAGCAAGAAAGGTTAGCTTGGAATGTTTAGCTCTAAAAATCAATCTTAAAATGGGTTATTTTAAATGCATTAGTCTTGATTTCCTTATGGGCATGCATAATTTGCACTCTCAGAAGCTGGAGGAGCCTTTTTTCTTCTGCTCTCAAGTAATTAAAAGTGAAACTGTTCAGCTAATTGCATGCAATGAATTTGCTGTTGCCTCACTTACACTGCTATGTCCTGCTACACACTACACTTCCAAGGATTATATATTTCATACACATAATTGCTTTTGATCCTGTGGTGGAAATAAATTTTATAAGCTAGCCAAACTTCTTCTAACCACATATACATCTGCTTTCTCCCTGAAGCTTGCTGACAGTTAATTCCCTTTGCATCTCCTGTAGCTGCACAAGAGGTACTTTTCCCAGTGCCCTTGCAAGGTTATAGCCTGCTCACACCCCACATGACTAAATCAAAGCATTCCAAAAAACCAAAGGGACAGTCAAGTCTCTGGAATTTCAAAGCAAACATTTTCTGTATGTGTGGTGCTTCAACTCCTGCCAAGTCATTTCTCCTGGTAATCATGTATTCCATTTAGCACACCAGCCCAGCTCCCGACTTCCATTTCACTGACAGAGCAGAGGCTTTGATTCTGGCCTGACATACACCTGGATAAATCCACCAAGGTCAACAGAACTACACAAGTATAAATTGAAAAGAAATAGATACAGCTGTGGCTTTGTGTACATGTATATTGTGCAGTAAGAACGCACCGTGATTTTTGTAGTAAAACTGTTCACCTTGTTCAAGAACACACATCTCTAGGGATCAGCAGCCACACTGACCCACTGTGTGCAGGTGCTCAGCTGGGAATGCGAGATCACTGTGGTAAGACAGCAGGCAGCTCATGATGGATAACACACCTGTCTTAACTGAGGACAACTCAAATATAGATTTTTCAATGAAACAGGCAGTTTGCCCTAAGAATGCTAGAGATCTAGAAGAATGACTATCCCATATAACATCAACTAATCAACACTGATTTTACAAACAGCAGAATGTCTGAAAAGCGTTGCCTTGTATGTAGGGTGATCTAATATATATAAAAACTGGCAGGAGCAGAAGGTCAAATCAGAAGCTGCAAGGGTTACACAGTGAGGTTTGCCTAGCTCTGCCTAAGGGTGAGGTGGGTGGGAGCCAGTAGCATTAAAGAAGAGTAAATGGACTGATCACAGTCAGCCTCAAATGCTTCTGAATCAATTGTACTCTCAGTTAGGCATGGGATGGAGATGCATCATCACGCAGCTCGTCAAGGCATGATAATACAGTCTCCTTCTGTGAACAACTGCCAGTACCTAGAGAGACCCAGAAAGAGCTGGTAGCTCTTGACGAGCCTGGCTCTGGGTGGATTTCCAAGGCAATGGCTCTCTGGCACCTCCCTTCCATTCCCTGGAGAAGGAGCTCCACTGACTCCACTGACTCAGCCCTGATTAACAACAGTCTTTTCTCTGCTGCCACTGTCCCAGAGCCTTTCAGCTGAGTCTCTTTTTGTTAACGGATGAAAATATAACAATTGGACACATAAGAATCAATGAATGTTTTTCATCTAAGTATGGAGGTTACACATAACAAGGGAGAGAAGCAGAAGAAAAGAAGAAAGGAAGGAAAGCAAGCAGGTCTAGACTGGGCACCAGCCTCCACTTACAAGACCTAAGGAAAGGTATAATCCTCCTAGCTTTACTCATGAGAAAGTGAAGTTTGCTCTCTTGCACACTGCTCCCTCACACTCTTTATTCCTCTTTTCGTAATGCAGTAGAAATCCTGTACCACCAGCAACCATTTTTAAGGCACCCTATATCACAACATTTATGCTTCTACGCTTATGCTCCTGTATTTTATCTTCTGTCAAATAAGACTGAATTTCTGAATATTGTGACCCATGTGTGTATTATTGGGAATTTGGACCTTAATCTGTGCACGTGCTACCCTTAAGCTTAGAGAGTCCAAATGTGTAGGTACCATTTGAACTAATTTCCTCAAACTTACTTCATTTTTAACTCTCTCTGATTGTACATTTGTCTCTTACATGTGCAAAAGCTCTGCACATAACACACAGACAGTCCTGCAGTAAACATAAAGAGGGGATTCCTTTATCCCTTTAGGTTCCCAGTGTCTTCCCTGAGCCATGTTCCAAAATCTCATTTGCTTTAAAGAATAACCCTCAAAATACTTTTCAGGAACTTGGTTGATCTGGTATTAATTATGCTTCTAAAATTTCAAGGAAGGCCTTGAAAGACATCCAGCTAACAGGCAGTGTGTAGCTATGGACATAATTATTTCTGAGGTTAAGACCTTGAGCTGAATGTGCATATGGTTTACATTTGTTTTTTAAGAGAATTCCCTAATGAAGCACATTCCCCATTCCACAAGGCATAATAGTCTCCAAGATGGTAGAAATGAAGTCTTCTCATTAATAATTAAAATTTTGTTGCTACCACAGTGGTGAGCATAAGACAATTACCTTCTGTCTTTGGAGTTATTTGTTCAGACAGGTTTGTAAATAAATCCCTGCTTTCATGGGTTTGATACATTAAAAATAAAAAAAGAAAAATTGCAAGCTACCTCCTGTCCCAGAAGATGCCAAGGACTTCTGCAAATATAGTGGATTTTGCCCCAACCACAACATGTATTTTGTCTGCATTTTGTTCACAATCTTCAATACATATATCAACAAGCAAAGAGCAGAAAACAATATCTACTACATTTACTCATTTCAAAATTAATAAAAGAATATTTCTGAGGAAGTATATAAACTCTGAGTCAATGCAAATAGTTGTAAAGGCTTCTGCTGTCAAATACAGGAAGCCCTTGGGATGGCTTCTGTGCTTGACAAGTGCAGCTTGTGTCTCAGACACGGTGTAAATTGTACGAATAACAGTCTTTCCAACAACTGCCTGCAGAGCTCAGTGTTGTGGCCTCACGCCTAAGGAATCCAGGCAGAAGAACTAGGTACTTTTGGGATTACTGCCACCAAAGAGAACATAATGGATGGCACCTGGTGATAGCTGCTGGCCAGGTGTCCTCAACAAATGGGGCTATCAGCTGGCCAATGCTGCCTCTTCTTTCAAGGGCAGCATCCCTGGCAAGTCTTGTTACCCAGGGCCCCAGGCAAGCTTCAGTTCACCAGCTTCCATGCAGATGATTGGAGCAAATACGATTTAGATTCTCACTCTGTCCCAGTGTCCTCCCTCTACCTTCATGCCAAAATCCAACGACGAGAACTTGCAGTTTAAAGCTGTGCTGGTTTTTTGCCACAAGTTTTCAGATATCAGTAACATGTTTGAAGCGCTGCGACGTTTTTTTTTTTCCTTTCTATGTGTTCCTAAAATCACTTTTTTTGTGATAAGGAAAAATAAGGATGGCTCTGTATTTTAGAATGTAAATGCTGTGATTGTGCCAGTGATACCATACTAAGAAAAAGCCTAGGCTAAAGTGTTTATAACCAATACTGAATATAGCCTATCCTTTTTCCACTCACAAAGCTTGCAAATTATGTTTTTTTTGTTATGCAACATCATGCTATAACACCTCTTATGGATCTAGGTCAGGTTTTAGCACTTGTTTATAAAGAGTTGACTTCAACTATATCTTGGCATACTCAGTGTTTATCGTGTGTAGCTGAGCAATTTTCATCACACCTGACAACTACTTTTCTTTCATTGTTAAAGGAAATTTTTGTAAAGGGCAGAGAGATTGGCAACTTCAAAATGCCTGCAAAAACACTCTGAGTATCTGAGAAATGAAAAGTGCTCTTTGAACTTTCCATTAAAAATACCTAGAAAGATCGAAGGATACTGTTCAAAGAGACTTCATGTTATTTTTCAGACAAAAATTATATAGGAGAGTTGGGGGTAAAAGTCATTATTGCCAGGTCAGAATTAATAAAATGAAGCACTGTAGTACTTTTCCTAAACCAAATATTATAAGAGGTGGAATTCGGCGGCAAAGTTAAATATAAAATAAATCCAACAAGATTACAGAAGGGCAGTGTAACCCTGTCCCTGCAGTGACCCATGTAATAGCTCTATGCTGGTGCTTGGGATGACATGTCAGCAATACCTCGTTAAATGTACTTTAAAGGCACATTAGCTTCTCCTCTTCTTTGTGCTTCCAGAGGTTTCCTTTACTTCTTTATGAACAAATTTAAGTGTCTTCTGCCCCCTTCCTCTTTAGCCCCGCGTTATCTGTGAATAGCAGACTGTTTTCTCCTGACCTTTCTCCTCAGCTGATTGCTGCAGTGTTTTGAGATACAAGCTCATTTTTTTCTTCTGTTTTTAGCAGAAATCCCTTCACAACAGCTTATTAAAAATAGCTGCCGTGTGCAAGTGCAAGTGCTTTTGCAACCACATTTGCTGTAATGCTGGCAAACAGCTAACACCATCTTTGTGAGATGTGGAGGTAAAAGAGGCAGACATAGTCCTAAAACAGCAGTGGCAGGAGCAGAGATGAATAATGGTGCAAGCAAAAGGTCTAGGTACCAGGTAAATACTGCCTCTGGGATGAGGGGAATAAAATTTTCTTGAACAGAAGGATGGGCAGATATGGAGCGAATATTTAATACATTTTACAGTTGTGACATTACACATTAGATATAATTTAATATAGGCCCTTGCCACTTAATTTCAATTAGCTCTTTCAGAAAATTAGTCCTAAAATTGTAAGTTTGGGAGAGTTAAAAATACTACAGCTGATCCACAGATGTTGTACGTAGGCAGGGGGAACTTGTCTGAATGAAAAAACCCAGAAGCTTCTTATTTTGAGGCCACAATTAGAATCATTGAATCATAGAATCCTAACTATTCTATGATTCTATAGAATAGTTCGGGTTGGAAGAGACCTTAAAGATCATATTGTTCCAACCCCGCTGCCGTGGGCAGGGACACCTCCCACTCGATCAGGCTGCCCAAGGCCCCATCCAACCTGGCCTTGAACACGTCCAGAGATGGAGCATCCACAACCTCCCT
Organism: Cuculus canorus; assembly: GCF_017976375.1. NCBI lineage: Eukaryota > Metazoa > Chordata > Aves > Cuculiformes > Cuculidae > Cuculus > Cuculus canorus. The sequence continues at coordinate 52,404,414 of NC_071402.1, forward strand.
GGGCAACCTGTGCCAGTGTCTCACCACTCTCATGGTGAAGAAATTCTTCCTAATGTCCAGTCTAAATCTGCCTCTCTCCAGTTTGTACCCATTCCCCCTGGTCCTAATTCCAAACCCCAAGTCTGAAGGCTGGCAATGCCCTATTGCTTCAGTCCTTTTGGTGTCACTGGGTTGCCCACTCCAGGTCCCTGGTGCCACCAGCTCATGGCCCCAAGCAGAGCAAGCAGCATCCACACACTCTCACGCTTTGGGGATGGCAGGGTGGGAGTTGCTGGGCCTGCCAGAGAGGATGCAAACCCAACCTGGCTTTCCTGCCACTGATTTTCATAAAACTCAGCAGAACACAAGAACTCCTGAGAGCTTTTCCTCACTTAAAAAGATGGCTGAAATGGATCAACAGGCTAAAATATTATGGCATGGGTTATTGGCCCCTGCTTGCCTGTCAGGTAGTGGGAGAATGCAGGTTTAGGAAACCAGGCTAAAATCAGCAATCAGCTATTACTTTTCCTTTTTAAAAGGAACAACTTTATTCAGAAGTAGCCAATTTGCTGTGAGATGACAATGATGAGAAGCTTGAAATATCCATAGCGCTTTTTTATTAATGCTGCTTGTGATAGAAATGTCAGACACCAGCAGTTCAGGAAGCACTCGCTTCTGAACTAACTGTCATCCCTGAACTCCTGCGCTATCTTCGCTTGTGTGTTCTCAGAAACTTGTTCTTTATATGAGCAGTAAGTTTTGCAATGCCAGTCAGGACACACACACCTTTCATTTGTGAGAATACGAGGATGAATTCCTGCTTTTAGTGCAAAATAGTGTTAGGAGCTACTGTGAGAAATTGCATGTCATCTGGGGCTTACATTTTAATAAACATTAGCAAATATCACCCTTCACTGCCACTTGGATCTTGCAGCAAAACATGGCTGATTATACGTATTGGATGTAGGAGCTTTATTAAATTCCATCTGTCCGTGCTATGTACATATATATAAAAGGTACATTATACTTGCATGTATAGTTAGTTTCTCTGTGCATATATTGTAATTTACACAAAACATTTTCAACACCTGGTTTAGTTTTTCTTGCTGAAAAATAACACAAAGTTATTCCTTGTGCCTCCTACACTATTCCCTGTCGCCACATGCTAACATACATGATAGGAAAACGGCCACAGCCTTGTAGAAAGTAATAACAAAAACTACCCAGGCTTACAAGTAGTCCAACTTCTAGTAAGCATTGCCGAATCTTGACATTTTATCAGAGCGTTCTGAAAGCTCTGGTCCTCAAATTAGGTTAATGTTCCTGTAGTAAATCAATGGCATCTGAATGGTTTGAAAATCAGAATATAAGTAGAAAGACATTTCTTTTTTACATCTAATTATTTTTAGGTATACATCAAACTTCAGCATCTGGAGTTGCTGCAACATACAAATGACAGTAAATTGTTTACGGTAGTTGAAAAACCAGGAAAACCTCATAACCAATGAACACATGTTTAAATGTATCCTTCCATCAGTTATGCACAGCGATCCCAGATTTTCAAATGGGCAGAGAGGACATAAATTACACAATGCCACCTTTTCTCTCTTTTCCCCCCTCTAATATTTTAAAATTTGTACATTTCAAACCATACCTCTGCTCTAAGCTAATAAAGTCAACCAGAGCAATTGACAGGAGAAAAAAAAAGTCTTATATTTCACCTTACTCATTCAAAAGAGAAAAGTTGTGACACTTCTCACTGTGGCACTACTTGGAATTTTGTATCAGGTATCAGAAATAAAGCACATAAAAGCAAAGCTAAATGAGAAATGAACAGACAGCCCTGAGCAAGTCACTAAATATTTTTTCAGAAGGGGAAACTTTCAAGCCCCCACATCATCAGGCAGGGCCCTGTACCACCCTGGTATTACAACCTCATTTTTTCAGTTCCAGAAAGCATAAACACAGACTAATACTATATTTAGGAGACTCTGCCTAGCATAATTTTTGTGGGAGTTCTCTGTCAGTTTGCCCCAGTAAGTGATTTACCAGGACAGTAAGATCAAGAAAGTGTTGAGTTGGCCTCTCAAGACAAATTACTTTCTTCACCTGCCCCTTGAAAACCTTTAAAAACTTCTTATAACAATTAATTTTCCAGAATTCTAAAATCTGTTGAAGATAGCGGCTCATAACTACTATATCTCTCTCCTGGGATAAAGACACAGCGTGGTCATAAATTAAATCCCATCCAGTGCATCTATACATTTGCTTTGCCTATCTATTTGTTTCACTTATTACCTGAATTTTCCTATATCATTAAGGTTTTGGTATTTTATAATGCCATATATTTTTCTACTAAACAAAACACGAGAGAGTGTTTTGCCCTTGTTTTTTATATTCATTGTGTGAAAATAATTTGTTTCAGGCGTGGTAAAGACAAAAGCAGCTCACAGGGAAGAAGGAAAATGCAAGTGGGAAGATGCCAATAAAGGCAGAGAAAAGACATGAGGGAGATGACAGAAAGAAATGTCTCCACATACTCAGGGGGATCCCCTGCCTTTCTGCAATACTGGTGCCTTACTGGGACCCCTGAGGAGTTTTGCAATATATATAATAAAGAAATGGTGGTAGGAGACACATGGAGAAGAACAATTGAGAACAACAATAAGAAAAAAATTACAGGCATAATTGTTCCTCGTTAGAGGTACTTTATGATAATAAACAATGATATGTATTTCTGGTGATAATGAACCTGCAGTTCACTCTCTCCACTTACTCTAATTCCCCCTAATGTGCTACTGCTGTCTAATATAGGATATTTATGCAAAAGATGATTTAGAAAATTAGATTCCATTATAATAGCATCAGGTATAATAAACAAAGCTATAGAAAATAACCTCCTCTTCCTTTACTGCTTCTACACCTGTCATTTCCACTGGTTTCCACCACCCACCCACAGACATTAAATATTTTACAAACATCTTGAAGCCCCACGTTCTCTTCATTTTACTGAAGGAGAAACTGAGGCATAGAATTAACTTGCCTACAAGACTGGATGTACCAAGCAGCTGGGCTAGGCACTGGGCCAGTCCGCAGTCACATACTTGAATTGTTTCTGATTCTTCTACATAGAATATTATTAATTACTAGCAATTTGTAGTAGGCAAACCCATATGAAGGCCTTATTAGCAGCGTGCAAACACAGGGAGAAGAGCTTCTGCTCCCCAGAGGAGCTCCTGAAAGGCTCGCAGCTTTAATAGCCCATAGAAGCTCACATTGGGAACAGACATCTTTTACAACATTGCTCCCATAGTAATTTTAATTATGTCAGGTCATTAGTCAGCAAGCCCATACTCGGGGACTGTTTATTGAGCAAGGAAAACCTTGTATCCACAGCTGTAGCTGTGACTGCAAGCTAGAGTGCCTCGCAGTGCTAACAAAGGCAATTACAGAAATATTTTCAAGACCTCTAGCAGTCCCACGCAGGACAGTTTATTCATCTACCACTATTGGTCTGATTGACTTGCAAAACTAGCCTGCAGGGCAGCCAAGGGTCAGGCATTTGCCCCATTTTTAATAGTAATATGGTACCTATGGACTTTGTGTGCCTTTGAAGCACAGTGCAGTTATTTTTAAAGGCTCTCATCAACCAGTCCATCATGTAACTTAAGAAGAAATGGCACTGTAATAGCAGACATAATATTCTTCTTGCAGAGTCTGCAGTTCTTCGACACGTCTGCTTGACTCTCCTTTCATAGCGGACAAACCTCCTGGCAGGAATCAGTTAACCAGGACAGCAATGAGCAGCACAGAGAAGCAGCAACTCTGGAGGATGGCAGTCATGTATTTAAAAAGGAAAAATCACTATCAAGAAGTCCACAAAAAAGCCACAATATTTATTTTTCTAGGAGGTGAGTGGGAAGACTTTCAAAGCGTGGCTGTTATGCCGTTTTGGCACAAAAAGTACTTTTCCAAATTGAAATCTTCCATCGGGCTGGCTTGGAAAACAGCATGTGGTTTATAACCATGGTTTGTTTCTTTCGGCTTTGCCTCCTCTTCCAGGTTAAAGCCAGCAGCTGTGAGCGTCTCTGGGAGAAGGGAGGAGCGTGTAAGAAACACAGCATCCCCAGTGCGTTTCCACTGCCTGGCCGAGGGATCTGTAGGCAGTAAACACAAATGCTCTCCCTAAAAGGACTTTGCTTGGCAGGATACCGGGGGTAAAAAAAATGAGACTATTGCTGAGGTGAGGAGCGAAAAGAAGTTGTTATTTGCTGGCACAGGGGAAAGGAATGAAGGATGCTGAAAGGGTACTGGGCAGCTGCTTTTCCGGCTGCTCTGGGAGCCAAGGGAAGAGCCTTTGATCTGCTGAGCCGGCCTGGGCTTGCCGCCAGGACCTATATCCTTTCTCCAGCAGTGACAGCAGGCTTCCTCACTAGTTCCTCTCTGATTGTGGAGTCAAAAAACAAGTGACGTAACTCATATAGGAACCTCAGTGAAATGTTTCTATTATCACCAGCTCTGCAGAAAACATGTGCTACAGATGCCTCAATTTGAAATCATCCAAAGCGGAAAAAAAAAAAAAAGAAATATGAAACCATGGATTACATCTTGCAAAGACTCATAAAAACCCCTCTAGCATACCAGTGAGTTAAACAAAACCATTGGTTCTACAGCTGAACTACCATATCTGCATAGCACTTTGGCCAAGCAAGCCTTCCCCCAAATTTTAATGTGTTCTTACCTGTTGTGATTGAGGGATTCAAACAGGAATAGGACATCCAGACCTAGCAAGACGCTAGGAGTACTGGCTCAGCAGTTTGGAGTTTACTCAACCAAAAACTTCTATTCTCTCAATAATGCTTCCACCTTGCTATTGGGTACTTACTGCTCTATACTAATGTTACTTGCATGGCAGGGGCAGCTACTCTCAGGCGAAGTCCCCTGCAAGATGCGTTGGGTTGCTCTGTATTAGTTTTCTTTCCCAGGTCATAGCTTAACACTGTGGGATGCAATAATCTGCTGAACTCAGCTGGAGCCTTGGTATTTGGGTCAGGTTCTGTCTCCAGCCATTATCATACTTAATTCAATTTGCTCTTGATGAAACCCTTAGACCCTGATACAACTTGGGACACTAGTGTCAAGCTGTGACGCTGTCTGCTGCTTTGCACAGGGACAGCACCTTTAAATATTTTGTGATCTTTTCTCCCCGTTGGCAAGTTTTACTGAGCCTAAGAGACATTGGTACACATGAGAAGACATTTTAAACACAAATTCATTTATGAAGTTGGGTGTATTGAGAAAAGAACAAACCAGAGAACACGTGCAACAGGTTTTGAAATTGTTGGCTAAATTCACCTTCTAACACACACAATGAACTTCTGCAGAGTTCTTTTTGAACCTATGCCCCTGAAACCTGATTTTTTTTTCACTCAAGACACTGGCTTAATTGTGTGCAATTACTTGAAAATAAGGCAACACACATCAGTGGAGCTCTTAGCTGGAGTAAACCCATGCCAATAATTAGGATTTCTATCAATTTTAAGAAGCTGTTTTGCTCACTGAAATACTGCAACAGCAGCCAAATTGTTATGCCAATCTCAGACAGTGGATAAGGTAGGCTGCTCAAGACAAGAACAAGGCAAAGGATGTTCTCTCTTCCAGCCACTCTCCCAGCTCCAGCGACTTGCAGTTCAGCAGTTTCTCTAGTCTGACATGGTATCCTTTGCAATTATAACCCTTAGTGGATTTTATTTCATTTATTTGCATGGTTGCTTCTTGAACCCATATGGTAACAACAAAATATCTAAATAGTTTTGCACATTTAATGAAAACAGTGAGTTATATTTCCTGCCTATGTACAATTCAGTTTCACTGTTTTCATCACACTCTTACCAATATTCCATGTGTATGATTGCCTTGTCACTTTTTTCTACCTGTAATTGTTCATCTTACTGCTGATGATGCTGACTGATACAAAGACAGAGGTGTAAACAGAAAGGGGACATTTGCAGATGTGGAAACACTTTAAAATAAAGTGTCTGTCAAATGGAAAAGAACAACACTCATCAGGAAAGAAATTATTTTTTCTATCTTCCTACTGTGCACACTACAAATGATGCAAAGTTTTTTAAAAAGGACAGCTTTGAAAAAGTGGTTGACACTTTAATTTTTAAGAAAACTGAATGATGAAGCTTTCTGATGTGTAAATGTTTGAAATCTCATTTTTAATTTGTCACCAGTAATAAATACACAAGCTGTAGAAATGTCAGTCGGGTTTATAGGAACTTAATACTAATATAACTAGAGACAACTATGAAGAAAACTGAAAGCATACGGCAGCAGAACCCTCTTAATTCTCTGTCCAAAGCTACATAGAGGGTTAAGCTGTAACAAGGCAGCCAAAGAACTTGTCAGAATTATTATTTGGCAACATATTAATAAGCTGGAATTTGGCCCAAAGAGATGACACAAAACCCATTTTTCCTTAACAGATTTTGCCTACCATTGGCTTTTTGAAGCTGAAGGCCCATGATGACTTCGCTTTTCCTGTGGCTGGGAAGCAAGTTGCTGTGATCTCCAACAGCCCCCATCACTCACCTTCTTGATAAAGTGACAGAAAGAACTATTAGGATCTTCCTTCTGAAAATAAATGGCAAACAGCCCAAATTTGGAGATTAGGAGGGAGACCTAATACCAGTAAGTCTTCAACCAGTAGCTCTTCTTCCTATCGTTTTCCCATGCCTGTGACTTTGGCAAGTTACTCACTCTCTTAAATGGCATCACATACTTAAAGTGCTTCCTAAATTAGTACCAACCAGATCTTATTTGGTATAGCAGGCTTCTGGGATGCAGAGGTGGGACTAAGGCTGTTGGAAAGCCAGCTCTGGCATCATGCTTTTCCAATCTGGTTGTAATAGAAACCAGCAACATATCTCCTAAGCCTCTTCTTCAGACTGTTGACATGTAACTAATATGTAGCTAGTATCAGACAAAGGGAGGTAAACCTACAGAGCCAGAAATAAAAAACACCCACTAAATCAGATGCATCGCAGCTATGATAGTTTCCACTTATTTTTGCACATCTATACTAATTGCCAAACTGAAATTGGATCAGCCGATTGGCAGTAATGTATAACAATTATGTTCGTGTTCATATATGTCCCTGGTTTCCTTCCCAAATGTACACATTTGAAAAGCCTTATGTTTTGCAGCCCTCACCCAAACATCTGCAATCATTTACAGAATAAAACAATCTGTCACCTCAGCCTAGGATTTTCAGTGCGCACTACAACTGATGTCATTTTGGTATTTTAGATTTTCAAAAGAAACAAATAGGTTTCCAGGCAAACTACATCATAGAACTCGCCACGGTTATCAGTTCGAAGAGCCTCACTGGCGCAGCAACTAGCACTGTGTTTTATCACGTCTTCCTGAGGTCAGGCAGGGAAATGCACATCTATGTAGGAATACACATCTGTGTGTATACAAATAGCTTGAGTTTTAGGTTGTGCTCTCCCTGACCGCTCCCTGAAAGAATCCTCTGCAAAGCACAAGAACTGTCAAGTACAGGCTTGGCCAAGGGTAGACTTTAATATGAATCACGTTACAGTCTGGAGCGTGGGTGTTTTGTATATCATTTCAGTCAGGAAGGAAAACAGACTGACTGAAAAGGAGATTGTTACTGCACTATACCATCACCTTACTGTGAAAAGGCCCCTCAAACTTACTTACAAAAGTGTATTCTGCTCACATTTTGTCTTTCGTCTAGCCCACTCCAGAGCTAGAGTGTGAAATAAACTCCCTAATAATCCCAGAGCACGGACGAAAGACTGAATTCAGGATGGAGCTCTTAGACCTTTGCTTCTCCAATTTGTCCAAAGAGGCTGGATGAATTTTTGGTTCTCCAAGAGGACTCCAGCATGGATCCAGGCTCCAGCGAGTGACAGCACAGACCGGACATAGCAGAGGCAAAGCAGAAGTGCCTCTGGGGCTGCTCCCAGCTAGCTTGTTTTCAGCTAGTAGCCTCAGAAAAATCCTGGGCTGACACCTATGCAACATTTCTGAAACAAATACAGCTGTGTAAAGGAAACTAAGGTCTTAAGATAAAGGGGATGAGAGCACGCTAAGAGTGCAGAATTGGTAGGTATTGATTAAATACTTTGTTGACTAATCTTGACAGGCTACCAGTGATAAAATTATATCAGACACTAAAGACATCCAGTGAACAAACATACTTTACTAAAATTAGAGGAATAAACTGGTCAAGGGACTCAAAGGAGCACTAAGTTTTTTATTAATACATAAAACCTTTGGAGTAAGATTTTACACTATCTTGGTAAATTATTTTGAACCTAGCTGAGCTTGGCAAAATATGGTGTAGTAGACATTAATTTAGATGAGGTGGAATGGCTACAGTTTCAGAAGACCACAAAACATCAAATGAAATGTCCTAATGCTTTTATGTAAAAACTTAAGATAGAAATGAAGAAAATGAAAAAGTTGGCCATGAGAGTGACTCAAGAGTTTGACCCTTGGAAAGCAGCCCCTGCATTGTCACTGGGACTACTGTCCAGTGCTTCTCTTCCCTGTTTGCAGTCTGACATATACAGGCACACACTGCTGGGACTAAGATTAATTTTATTGTAGGTTATACATCCTTATGAAACGGCCCCAAAGGACGGGTGTTGTTCAAAGTAGGCATTCACAGAACCATAGTATCACAGAATAGTTTGGTTGGACCTTTAAAGGTCATCCAGTCCAACATCCCTGCGATGAGCAAGGACATCTTCAACTAGATCAGGTTGCCCATCCAACCTGGCCTTGAAGGTTTCCAGGGATGGAGCACCTACCACCTTTCCAGGCAACTTGTTCCAGTGTTTCAGCACTCTCCTCGTAAAAATTTTCTTTCTTATATCTAATTAAATCTACAATATTTTAATTTAAAAACATTATCCTTTGTCCTGTCACAACAGAGTCCGATAAAATGTCTGTCCCCATCTTTCTTATAAGCCCCCTTTAAGTACTGAAATGTCATCTCTGAGCCTTCTCTTCTCCAGGCTGAACAACTCCAACTTCCCCAGCCTTTCTTCATAGGAGAGATGTTCTATCTGTCCGACCATTTTTGTGGTCCTCCTTTGGACGTACTCCAACAGGTCCATTTCCTTCCTGTACTGAGGGCCCCAGAGATGGATATTGAGCTCACGGAAGGGTCTCACTGCAGCAAAGTAGAGAGGAAGAATCACCTCCCTTGCCCTGCTTCCTGGCCTTCTCCCTTGTCATGCTTCTTTAGATGCAGCACAGAATATAGCAGGCCTTCTGGGCTGTAAGCACATGTTGCCATCTCAAGTCTAGCTTTTCATCCACCACTATAATTTTCTTCAGGGCTGCTTTCAATCCTTTCACCTTCCAGCCTGTATTGATACCACGGGTTGCCCTGACCCAGGCGCAGGACTTTGCACTTGGACTTGTTGGATCTCATGAGATTCACATAGCCCACTTCTCAAGCTTGTCCAGGTCCCTCTGGATGGCATCCCTTGCAATTCAGCTTGGTGTCACCAAATTTGCTGAGAGTGCACTCAATGCCACTGTCTATGTCATTGATGAAAATATTAAACAGTACTGGTCCCAACAGAGATACCTGAAGGACACCACTTCTCACCAGTCTCCATCTGGATATTAAGCCATTGGTCACTACCTTCAGGATGCAATCATTCAACCAATTTCTCATCCACCAAACAGTCCACTCATCCAATCCATATATTACAAGTTTAGAGAGAAGGATGTTGTGGGGGACCATGTCAAAGGCCTTACAGAAGTCCAGGTAGATGACATCCATAGCTCTTCCCTTGTCCACCGATACAGTCACTCCATCACAGAAGGCCACTAAGTTGGTGAGGCAGGACTTGCCCTTGGTAAAGCCGTGCTGGCTGTCTCGAATCACCTCCCTGTCTTCCATGTGCCTTAGCGTAACTTCTAGGAAGATCTGTTCCATGATGTCTCCTGGCACAGAGGTGAGGCTGACAGGTTGGTAGTTCCCAGTGTCCTTCTTTCTACCTTTCTTAACAATGGGCTAAATACTTCCCTTTTTCCAGCCACCAGGCACTTCACCTGACTGCTGTGACTTTTCAAATGTCATGCAGAGTGCCTTGGCAACTACATCATTCCATCAGGACTCTGGGATGCATCTTGTCAAGTCCCATAGACTTCTGTATGTTCAGATTCCTCAAGTGGTCACAAGCCTGATCTTCTCTTACAGTGGGAGAGACTTCGCTCCTTCAGTGCCCATCTTGTGGTCCATCCACTTGAGAGACTGCCAGTGAAGACTGAGGCAAAAGAGTTGTTGAGTACCTCAGCCTTCTTCTTATCTGTTGTTACTAGTTTGCCAGTTTTGCTCATCAGAGGAGTACACTTTCTTTGACATTCCTTTTCTGGCTGACATACCTGTAAAAATTCTTCTTATTATTCTTTGCATCCCTTGCAAAGTTCAGCTCCAGCTATGCTTCGGCCTTATGCATTCAAAAGCACAGGTTTCTAAAAATGTGTTATTCCTTTCCAACCTGGTGATTCTGTGATTCTGTGAAAGAACTATATGAGCTTTGCAAGCCCTATTTTCCCAAAACTCTTTTTTCCCTTGATCTTATCCTTGTGGTGGTGGAATTCTTTTCACAGGCACAAAGCCTGAAAGATCCTAGTGAGAAATGATTCTTCACATTACAGATGCCTCTTCAGCTGTCCATACAAGCTGCCTGGCAAAGCCTTCTAAGCTTTAAGATAGCATCATAAGGATTACTTCTGATTGTAAGTCATGCTTGACATGCAAATTCTACCTGTTTGCAGTGCCCTGGCTTTACACAAACACAATAGCTCCAATGGTTCAGAGGAACGGCTCCTTTCCACAGGCATGCTTATCTGATGAATAAATTTAACATTTGTAAGTCTAAGCTGTTATCAGCACACACTTTAACCAAAAATAGTCACAGTCTCACTCACCCCAGAGTCATGCCCTGAGGTTTTCTGTGCTACATCTAGCATTTTTTATGTACTTACATGAGCTTCTGTTGTTTCTGTCACTCACCAACAGGTACAGCTCAACAAATCAATGCCACAGCTCCTGTGTTTGCTGTTATACTTCGTTCTTAAGAGATATTCACCATGTTTTTATGTTTTGGGTGATGACAACATACTGCTTCAGGTCTATAAACCAGCTTGTTTTGGATACCTGTACTCAATGGACGACAGTTGCTAGACACATAAGCTCTTGTGCATATTCTCCCCATTCCCCAGCAAGCCAACGTCCTCCAGGCCAACCAGAAGAATTAATCATAAAAGCTACTTTACAGAAAGATATTATTTCCCTTTACCTCAGTGCTACAATATTGTAGCAGAAGAAACACCAGCACTACTCAGGAGTTGTGGACAACTCACATAGAAATATTTTAGCCTTACATAGAAATACTGCATGGAAATGTTTAAAAGTCTAATGATGAAGACGTTCCCACTGAATGGGTTCTTCACAAACGGTCATTTCAGCTCCTTTCAGACCATGTATTAAGGACGAAGTTTGATGGTAGTTTTCCTCAGTGGTAGTTCCAATGCAGACACTTTAGCCTCTTCCTGCTACTTCTGCATTGCTACATCCCCACCTGTACTAAAATACATCTGTTGAATGGTGCCATCAACCAGATCAGGTACATGATACACATCACTGTTATTACATTACTACATTCAGGTTTTTTTTCTTTTTCCTTTTTTTTTTTTTTTTTAAACAAATCTACATTCACAGCACAGGTCCGGAAAATAGCCACATTAGCAGAGTTGGAGGAAGCAGTAAAGCAGTAACTGCGAAACAGGGGCAGAGACATAATATAACAGTACCACTTCTGAAGACAGAAGTGTCTGTCACTACAGCCTTGAGGAGCTCCTGTCTTTACATTCACCGTGAGAGCAGAGAGATTTATTTTCCTAGGCTGAAGTTGGCCTTTTTATATATAACCTCTACTTCTCTCCATATTGTAGGAAGATTCAAATCTGTACCCTGATTTTTCCTTCGAAAGCAGGAGCAATGTACCTTGCAGCTAAGGAATCAGACCTGAGGTCACAGAGATAGTGATATTTAACCACTTTTACAGATTTATTAAACAGATTTACAAAACCAAACCAAACATTTTGTCTGCAGGTACCTCTACCCACCATTAAGTACCTAAATATATTTTTCCTCCTCTACCTTTATGTTGGTGCAAATAAGATGAGAATTTGATTCTAGTTCTCTCAGGGTTCTATTTTACCTATTGGAAAAAAAAGATTTATCACCTAGATAATTTGTGTGTGGTCCTGATTTAATGAATCAGCAATAAAACACCCACCTCTAATAACACCCATATCTTTTAAAAGATCTCTACAATGCAAGTCAACCACCTGAATGTATGAGGAATCTTCTATATTCACCATTATAACAATGCCATGTTTCTTTTTTTGTGACGGTGAGCCCTGTAAAGCTGACACACCTAAGAAGAGAAAAGGTTCATCTCCATTAAATCCTGCATACCTACAATAAAACTGTTAAAAAAAAAGGTTTGTTGCAGAATCCTGAACATTGGCAGTGTTGTGAAAGCCATTTAACAACAGGCTCAGCCTGGACTTACTTTGATATTTGTCAATGAAAGGGTGATTTTTATAGAATACCGTTTTGAGAGCAGAAAGAAACTTTGAAATCTTCTGCTTCTGCTGAAAGGACAGGTGGATTGTGTAATAAGCAGATCTTTGCTTCATACTCCACAGGTGAACCTCAGTGTGGTGTCTGTGGAAAGCTAAGCATCATGTATATAACAGAAACTAAAAGCAGTCCCTGCAGAAGCTTTAATTACATGTGGGGGAAAAAAACACATGGTCTCTGTTTTAGTCCATTGTTTTAAAAGTTCAGCAGTGAACTGGAGAAGCTTCCCATCTGCCCTAGCTTTGTATAAATGGTAATGGAATTGGATCAGTCTGTTTGTTGAAATGTTTTCCTGAAAGATACTGGCATAGATTCATCTTGGGGCTGTCTGCATGTTTTCTTTCAACCAGTTACTGAAAATCAAGCAGTTGCAAGAGCCTCTATATGGAAAGTCTAGAGGATTCACTTTTCCTGGTACAGGAAAAGTTTTTTTTAGAAATTTTTTTTTTTCATATTTCTGTCTGGGTAGAAATATATAGGATCCTGGACAGAAATATAGAGGATCCTAAAGTTGCCAAAACCTTACATTTCCAATCAGTAGACAACCCACTCGCTTGTTTCCTAACTGTGTTCCCAGATTTGCTTCAATGGAAAACCAGGCCACCTGGGGAGATGATTTCATCCTGGTCTGTTTCCACCATGCAGCACACCTGGGAACCAGGACTAAAGGTCTAAAGACTTTTCTAGTTCAGACACAGAGGTAGGGCACTTGTGGATTGATCAGAAAAAAAGGCTCATTTAATAAACAAGTAAAAAAGTTTATTTCTTATTTTCCGCTCATCTAGCTCTGGGCATTGAACTATAAACCCCTAGTGCCACAAACAGATCTTGAAAAGTTATTAGACCACAACTGAGTGTTAAGCAGCCACTTATCGGTACATGGAATCAGTACGTTGGAGTCAGCACTGAAAAGCCATGAAGAACGCGCACTCTTTCAAACATTACTAGAATGAATGGGTTCACTACTTACATTTTTGTAGAACATGTCTTTGGATGTTTTTCTTTGTTTAGAAAACTGAGTCGCTATTTACAAACACCGGATCCTAAGGCTTTCCTTCCCAGACCTCCAGTAGAACAATAACTCCCTCTGGTGTTTCCCTGCTGTCGTTACTGCCTCAGCCACAGCCCTGGGAAACCCTGCCAACTGATGTACATACTGTAAATCCTCTCTCTCCTTGGTCGATGGTATTTTACGCTTTGGGCAGAAAGGACAGTGTGGACCCACCAGGCACATGCCAGCTCCAGAGGCTTTCACGTCTGCAGGTGAACATCACCGCATCATGAAAAGTGGATTGCCAAACTGCTGCTGAGCATCTCACAGTGCCAAAGACTCATCAACATGCTCCCTGTATTTATTTAATTACATGAACAGTAGGCTTATTGCAAAGTGTCTGGATGTTTTGTTTGATGACTCCTGGAACTTAACAATCCGACTTCCAAGCGGGTCAGGATACATATAGGGATATATCAAGTAGCTGTATGACAGTACAGAATTAATGAATTGCTGTGCTCTGCTCTTGGGAGGGACAATGTAGAAATGTCACTCAGCTGCAAACTTATTTACAAGAATGCTGTCACAGCTTCAGGGCTCAAATCTGACCTACAAGTGAGTTTCAAGCCATATCTGCAGGCAGAGGGAGCAAAATGAGATGCAAGATAATTAAGCTCCTGTCCTTCGGACTAGAACTTACCAATGTATTGCCATAGTCATGCTGATTGTCAATTTTTTAAACTTAAAATTGACAAGAAAAATCTAAACTTTTAATGTTAAATAACACAATAATTTATAAGTAAACACCCAACAATGTTTATCCAGATTTTTGCTTTAATCAGATGATGACAATGATTCTGCAAAATAAGATGAGGTAACTAAATGTTTGACATATGCATTTTGTCAAAAAGAAGAGGGTATTTTGCTGGCCTGTTTAACAGAAATTCTTTGCAAAGGACCATGTGATCATTCAGCTGGGTGCTTTATATATTTCACCTAATTGTCTGGAGTTTTAGTCTGGGTTTTGGTTTTTTTTTTCTTCAACATATCACAGAATAGGAATCTGTAAGCTGATTATTGTTACTATTAATTCACTTCTGAATGCAAACATCTTTGCCTATTTCAAAAACGGGTGTATAGAGCTGAAATCAGAAAAGCCAGCAGCAGTTGAAAGCTCAGGGTAAATCACAACTGTCTGGCACCTTGGTCAATTCCTCATATTATATAAAGTGTGTAACTGTACTACCCCTTTGATTTCTTTTGGAAATTATTCATACCATTTTTTCTTGGCATTGACAACTAAATATTACAGAAAATCTGATTCTTCTGTCTTTCACCAAAACAGTCTGGATTTTTTGTATTCCACGTTCATTGCTTGGCTGGAACTGGGTCAGCAAAATGAGTAAACAGTTTCTAGTTGACCAGCAGAACAGCAGTGTGCATACTTTTTGTTTGGTCAAAGCAGAGGCACAACATGTCTAGAAGAGCTAACAGGAAACAAGTAAACTGACATTTTCTATATAGGTTGTAAAACACAAAATTAGACTTAGTTGTCTACAATGAATTACAAATATGTCCTTCTGGACTAGTAGAACAATTCAGCAACAGAAAAAAATTCCACCTCAGGAGTAAGAGTCAAGCCTCCCCAGCACTTGGACTCTTACAGGCATGCTACTGGGTACTCAAAGTTTCATTACTGCAAGATTAAATGGTTTTAGACATTTCCACCTTAAGTCAGAGGTAGAGGTTAAGACTAGAAATACTTCATCAGATCAGCATGTTTGTTTAAATGATTTAATCATGACAACCCATGATGACTATAACATGAGTTTCATCAGGTCAAATGTAAGATCCTAAATGACGTAAGATGCATTAACTGCAGACATAATGAATATTAGCCTAAGAGCTAAAACCCATCATTTTATTTGCTGAGAAACATGCACAGTGCCATAAGGAATTTGTAGCAAGCAAGGAGGAGTGCTGAGATACAGCCTCCAATGATACAACAGCACAACCTGCTGATCAGACCATCTCATTTGTCTGTCCAAGCCCAGCCAGCTTGCCCCACTTGCTCCCCAAAAGACTAAGCACAGAATTTTCCCCAGCTTTTTTATGGAAGGCAGGGTCTGCTGCCAGCAGAACAGATCCAGACTGTACTGCTGAGGACTAGGTGTATTTTATTTCTTTTGCCCTTGTTGAGAGGTGCTTTCCACTGTTTTTGGGCATGGGGATCACCCATCCACAAGCCCTATGTGTTGATCTGTCCTACATAATCACATTGTCTTCCCCTCTGGTGGGTCAGCAGGCAGAGTGAGGGATCAGCCGTGGGCTCTGGCTCAGCTTCTGGCTCATTGCAGCTGCTCTGGGGGTGATAAATAAATACACCTGAGCTGAATAGCACAGCTCTTTGGCATTCTGAGTCAATATTTTACAGTGTTTGTCATTTAATCTTGTGACTACAAGAGGCTTAAAGTTTCTCCTGAAGTTCTGTGAAACTCTCACAAAATTTTGATTTTGATTTCACAAAATCAAAATTACTTTGCACTTACTTAATTCACATTACAACCTATACCTTATGAGTCAGAAACCAGAACACAAACTCCCCAACTTCAAGGGTATGAGGGAAGTCATCTTGATAGCCCCTCAGCCTAGTCAGCTTTGAACCATGCTGGATGTTTAGGGATGTCCTGCAGACCAGCAAGTCCCTTTTTGAAGTGAACTGCAGTAGCTCATGTATCATAGCTCAAAGACTGCCATCAGGCATAACAAGAACAATAAATAGTACTGATAAACACTCCAAGTTGAAGTGGGCTGCACATGGGAATTAGGCAGTACTATTTCCAAAAGAAAGGCAGGAAATTAGGCTCTCTTATACTATTTCAAATGTTTACAGTAAATCAGCAAAATTCATGGTTTTAGCAGAGAGAAACTCAACTCTCACTGAGAAATTCACTGTACTCCAAGCAAACTAGCCAAATATTAATTTCCTTACAGCTGTTTTTGCCATTTATTTCCTTGATTTGCCAAAATTAAGTCAGCTGAATTTTCTCATGAGTGCAAACATTTGTGTTGCAAAAAATAAGAAACTCAAAGATTTAATCCATTTTTAGGAAATAAAGTTAACTTATCAATTCTAAGTGCTAATCTTCCAGTCTACAAGGAAGTCCAGAAGCTCTAATAGAAATAAGCCACTTGGGTAACTTGACTGTTTGCATAAAGATTTAGAGTCTAAACATTGAAGGCAAACACCTGCCAAAAGGAATCAGTTTTAGTTTGCTGAGCAGAAAAAAGTGAAGTAAAACACCAAGGTTTCAAGCAAGATCCCTAGGAAGATGCTAAACTAAATTTTTCATGCACATACATCAGTGAATATAAAAAAGAAATAACCTCACCTTTTGCATTCTTCTTTCTAAGGAGGATTAGAAGTTCAGCTGTCACAGGGAGCATGCTTGCTCTCTTTAGTCCTCATCTAGGTGATGACAAGCAACTCTAGTTTGCCAAAGCTTACTTAAGTAATCACTTTGCCAAATTTCATTACAAGGGTGTTGATTAGAAAAACAAATTTTAAAATATGAAATATATTGCCTTGTTCAGCTTCTGAACTTTTAAAATCAGCATAATCACTCCTAAACCATTGCTTTGTTGTCTGTTGATTGAAAAACAAATTTTGAGGTAAGAGCTAATACTTATAATTAATACTATTCTTCTTTAATCTTAATTCTTAGTTGAAATGAGATTAAATGAACAGGAATTAAAAACAAAAGCCAATGTAAACCCATTGTACATATGTTATTACTATGAGGAGAAGAAAAATTTAATATTCAGATGAGAGGCTTAATTTTATCATCACTTACAAGACTGGAATCAGAATGTCCAGATTAAAATTCAGGCTCTAATTCCCTTTTTATTTGAGTTTTCTCATCAGTGATAGGGGGCTAATAATCCTTACTTTTTTCATTCACTGTTTGTTTCAAGGCTGAAAAACGCAACATCGATGTTGAGTATTATCATAATTCGTTTTAAAAGTATGACTGGAATAATGAAGATATATCATGGAAGTAAAGAAACAGGGTATTTTAAACTATAAATGCACAACACTGAATTTATCAGGGAAGAACAGTCTGATGAAAAGAGAAAAATTCACTGGCAACGAAAGAAAAATTTCAGAAATCACCATACGACTTTTTTCACATATTTCCACTAAAGAGGTCTATTCTGAAAATGGTTATGGAGTAATTTTTGAGAGTTAAACCTATTACAGGTACAACTATCTTTTGGTGTATGTATGGGTATAGCCTAAGATTTTCATTTTATAGAAGAGTGGTTACAGACAAAGAACTAGTAGGGAGTAGTGAGTAGGAGTAGGGAACTAGGAAAATGTTGTAGTTAAGTAGATTCCAAAACACCTAGTTTTATAATAAAATAAAAAAAAAATTACAAAGCCCTATTTAATTATCTAAATGTATAAAAAACTTAACCCCTCTCCCTGAAGAATTCATGGAGAACATAAATGGCATAATGGCGTAACTAACTATAACAGGAAAAAAAATGTTTAAAATATTAAAATTAATGCATACAAAAGTCATCCATCAGAGTTTACTGTAACACATTATAATTGGAGAAGCATAATTGGTTTATTATTTTTCCAGGCAGTCAATAGAACAAGATGAATAACAAAGCTAACAAGTTACAGCAATTTATCAGTTGCTTGTAAACTAGTTTAGCTATATTGCCTTAAAAAGTGTCTTGCTATACATCAGCAAATGATGCAACTCCCTTTTTTCACATCATGGACATCACCTCTTCTAGTAATCTCTTCTCTACAGTGGATTTTCAGGACTTACTCCACTGATAAACAGGGGAGTGTAATTCTTCGGAAAATTTGTCTTTTTAACTTTTTTTTCTCCTAATCTCCGCAAAAATTCACACCAACAAACACCAGATTATTATTCAAAACAATGTTACTTTGTGGACATCGTCATGTTTCCTTTCAGAAGAGAAAGTCAAAACTCAGGTCTTACATTTGCATTCACAGCTGAGACACAGAAATTCCAACCCACTTCACACTTCTAGGCATTTGTAAATCAATAGAAAGGTGTAAGTTCCAATGTGATTTTCGGTATAAATTAATTTGTTTGGGTTGCAGGACCAGGAACTAAATCAGTCTTTAAAAATAAACTCAGTCATCTTATACTCGTTGCTAGAAAAACTTTAGGGGCAATGAAGTGAATCAGGGATACAACATAGAAAACCGATGGCAAGGTGCATACAAAGATCTACCTTTGCACATTGTTATTTGCTATGGATAAGTGTCAAAGCTCTTTAAGACCAGAGGATCCATCTGTATACTGTAACATGAGGATGACACCAAAATGACAGAATTTTAAAAGAGAGTGAAAAAATATCAGATTTTGCATGCTGACACACTTACCTGCATAGTGCTACAGGGTTCTTTTAATCTGACTGATTAAAATCTGGAATAATTTTAAAATGAATCAGCACAACATCAAAAGCACTACACTATGATACCATATGTGTGCTTTGTTTTTCTGCAGAAAATGAATCCTTTATTAATTGTACTCATGGTTAATATGACAGTTATCAGAAGAAAAATAGTTTAATGACAGGCATTGGTCTAGACATTACATTTCCACAGAAACAAGGAAGAACATATGATACCATCTAGCTGTCATAAAATTCACAAAGATGTCATCCTTTGTCATTTTCAAAGTAGCTTTAAAACCTTCAGTTAAGACATGCAGGTCTATCATTATGTCAAATCCCTCGCTTTTAACACCAAACACATGATTAGTGTTGTCAGATCTGTCAAAACTCAACAACTTTGTCAGATATGAAGTAGCACCGACTTGGTTGTCAGCAGTTGGTCGGCTCTAGTGGCGCCTGCTGTGGGACTGGGACAGGATGCTTTACTGGGAGGGTTTCAGGGCTCCCTGTCTTCCTCTGCTCCCAGCAGCCCCCTGTAGCGACCTTCTGGGCTTTCACCTTCTCTAAAAGACAGTGTGAGCCCGAGTGCATGGCGAGCTTTCTCAATGATGCAAAGACAGTGAAGGGCTTTAACAGGTGGCTGGTTGCCTGGCTTTCTGTTTAATTTACCATCCTAACGCTGCTGAGATCAAACTGTATTGTTTACAGTGTGTTAAAAAAACACTGCTTTGGATGGGGTATTTTTTATTATTAGTGAAATCAAATAACTAAATGCAAAGGGCAGCTGTGCAAGAAACATTTTGTAGACAGCACCGTATTGTATTACATTACACTACTAAAAGCACACAATAAATGTCAGAGGGTGTAAGTTTTCACCAGCCCCAGTTTTCTGTAGCTGCACCTTTCCTGAATGAAGACAAATAACGAGAACAATTGAATATTTTAGAGTTTCAGTTTTCAAAGACTGATTTCTTATATAGTTGTTATGTACCCAACTCTATGTGGGTCAAACTTTGAAAGCATAACCCAAAATATATGTATAAAACTTATGAAAGCTTTTCATGCCAGAAATTGGTAGTTTCAACTTTGATGCATCAGGTCGTTGCAGGATTTGAAAGAAGCAGCTGCACAGAACAATTAGGCAGCTGGAGATCAGCCCTTCGCAGTGATATAAAACTTCAGTTTCTGAGCCTGCAGGGATATGAGATATCAGATTTTAAGTAGTGATGTCTTAACATGCAGAAGAAATGTCACTGCTGTTTTTCATTTCAAAAAGGGGAATTATCGCTGGGGGTAAAGCCAAATTTAAAGAGGAAATGTTTTGGGGATGTATTAAGGCTAAAGCTGGAAAATTTTTGGAATGGAAACCATGTTTGAAACAACGTATCATGTCTTCATTTTACACCCTAATTATCACTAAATTTACCTTTTCTGCAATACTTGATTTTTAGCCTTGTATACAATGTATTCTAGTGTGCTTGTGTGGGATAACTCTTAGAAATCAAAGGCAAAATGGTAACAGCCTGTCAGAACACTTTGTTCCAGCATTTTTCAGTCTCTGCAAATTTATGTTTAATCGTGGCTTTTTTATATTTGTAAATTTATTAAGATGATTCATCAGATCTGTAGAACTTTAAATACTGCACAGAGAGCTTACAAAGGTGCTCTACACATGCCAGCACTGAATTCTGCAAAAACTCTGGGGACCTTTCCCAGAGCTAGCCAAGTACTGCAGGATGCCCAGCAGTGCTTAGCTCCATTTGCATCTTCTATCTGTGAAAGAACTTCATATGATGGTTGAAATGACTTAGAATCTCATTACGAACATGAATGGTTACAAAAAACATACGTTGGAGATGCTGGGAAAACACACACACACAGGGGCATAAGCTATAATCTAAACTTAATTTGAGTTGGGGAGAAATCCGAGGACAGATGATTAGACATAAAGTGTGTATCATATATTTTTCTATACAACTGACATAGCCATATGTCTGCATACAATACCTAAACTTTTCTAGAGGATGCTGGAAGAACAATAAGTGCCCTGTACTCAAGATGTAAAAAAAAATAAAATAAATTATAGCCCTTATAAGCCTTATCTTAGCCTCTTTGGCTATTTCTTCACAAAAAGGCTACTAATTAGGTACACAGGAAAAGCAGTGCTCATTTGATCAGCAACTCTGCCATATATTGGGCTTTCCTTCTTGTTTAATGTGCTGTCTCATCATAGATCTACTAAACATAGCTCACACTACACCCCAAAGACAAAACTACTACATTCCTTACTGACTAACCTTTTCTTTCAGAAAAAAATACTGCATTTTAAAAGCAACCTTCTGAGGAAAAGCAAAGTTAATTACTCCACTTCAGAGGTGAGGAAATGAGAAGCAGAACAGTCAAATTTAAGATTACCTACAAGTTTTAGTGCTCAGTCTGAGATGTTACCTATTTTTTCCCAGATTACATCACCTCCTAAATGTAAGGAAAAGTACCCTGTGATTTCAGTTCTACCTCAGTACTTCTACAAATCAATCTGCTTCTCCAGCCAGAGACCTATGAAACAAGGAGCTCAAAGTAGGCAGACATGTTTCTGCCCATGACAGGGAGGTTGGAACTAGCTGATCTTTAAAGGTCCCTTCCAATCCAAATTATTCTGTGATTCTATGACATCTGCCAGAAAGACTTGTTTAACATTACACAGGAGCTTTGTGTCAAAAGTGAGGCAGAATCCAGCTCTCCAGGGTAGCTTTCCATGGATTTAACTGTGAGACCACTCTTTTTATCATTGCAGTTCCTTGATCTTGTTTGTTATACACCTTGCTTCTACAACAAATGAACCTCAGCCTCAGAGGACAACCGCTTCAAAACATTCAACAGTCTTTTTTATTTCTATGCTGTCTTTTTTAATATCTGTGCTGTCCTGTTGAGTCACTTTGAGTATTCCGTATTTAAGAAAACAACTACTTCAGGTTATAGTCTGGAAAAAAATATAGTTTTGAATTTAAAAGCTTTCATGGGTATTATTTGTCTCATTACGAGGAATAGACTGAGACTGATCTACCTCAAAACATTAACAGTCTTCTTACCTTGCTGGTTACAATACTCCTAACTTCTTAGTCCCAGGCTTACCATAGTGTCATTCTGGCTGCCCCGTCCACCTCAGAGTCAAGAGCAGTTTATAGCTTTCCTATAAGGTAAATCCTTTGTCTTTCTGACACGTTGCTCCTAAAACTCTCCAAGAGAATTTGCCTAGGCAAAACCTTGGTCCTTGGTCTGAACATCTGCCTCACAAGGTTTCAGGTGAAAATGTCAACATGGGCTTTTTTCTTCAAACAAAGTCATAGGCCTGGTGTGGTGCTTGAGTTTGTTTTTTTTTTTTTTCCTCCTCAGCAAGTGAAAATCTTTAGCTTTACAAAGAGAAGCATCTTGTTGAATATGTTATGCATTATTTTCCTCTTTAAAAGATGACCATGGAAGACAGTGTTTGCATTGTGCTGTAGTCTCTTTACTAGGAAGCAATGCTTGCTGCAAAATGACTTTAAGGCAACCAGGCATCTACACATTAAGTGTGAAGATACCTAGAAGAAATGATTAGCTATTTGCTTTATGTGATCCCTTTTGTTCCAACATGATACACACAAGTAAAACCATTTGTTCTCAGGTCTTGCAAAAGTGGTCTCTATCTATGACAATGAGAAAAGCCAGAGAGCTGCAGCACTGCTTGGTAGGGCTTACCGCTGAAAAATAATCATGTCAGAGAAGGAAGCAGACACATTTCAATTTTGTCATTGGTCTGTTGGAAAGCTATGACCCTTATTTGCAGTTACCTCCAAGAAAGTTCTCATTTATTCATTTTTAGTTTTAAATTAGCTTTGTCAAAAGCATAAGTGTGTATCCCTCAGGGGAATGTGAATTCAGACCACAACTTTCTGCCTGGGACCAATTTGTACCCTAAATTAGTGATAGAAGCAATGGAACTTATTGATGCAAGCAATGCAAATAGGAGAATTTGTAAAAAAGCCTTTCAAGCTTGAATAAAGTTGACAAACTAAGAACTAACAAAACTGAGGCACAACAGCAGCTTTCAAGAAAATGAGCATTATTGAATAATAAATTTGCAAACCTCTGCAACAGAATGGGCACATTTCAAGTAGAGCACCTGTTGAACTCTTTTATTAGCCCTCCAAATCAAAAACATCATTTCACATTCCTTGTTTCCAGGATCAGATGTCAGTCTCCTTGAAAGCAGGAGGTGCAACAGATAATGCCCTCTGTCATGCTTCCAACAGTGCTAGTTGTTACTTTCCAAGCATGTCTTTCTGTTTTTCTCAGTGTTGCGAGAACAGTTTTCATTTTTTGTAAATGAGGGTAATGATGGTATCATGGCAGTTGCATGACTTGCAGAAAAGTGAAAGACAAAAGGCATGCTGATGCAGTTCATGCTGTGCTTCAGTTCGCACACAGATGAACTTCACTCCTCGGAATTGTCTGTTCTCAGCGCTCACCGCAGCTGTGAAATTCGGAGCTGCGCCTTGGCTACAGCAAGGCAGGGTCAGGCATCACAGTTGGTCAAGCACTCAGGTTGTAAAGGAACAAGCAGTAAGCACATCTGCAAGACTTTGTTGTGATTTCACAGATATCCTCAGCGGCTCAAGTTCAAAAGACATGGAATAACGGATTTTCTTCTGATATCCAAAGAGGATAATCCAGGGTGCATTTATTTCAGGGTAAAATTTACTTTGGCTACTGCAACAGTGTTGCCTTTAGTGTTAAGAATTCTTAACGTTTCAGTTCGAATACATAAAAAAGGGATTAGCTCATAACTTTTCAGATATCAGAACTAGGCTTCATTCATACTTCTGCTGCTATTATCAATGTAATTTTTGTAAGGATAATTGTATTTAGTTTAAATCTAGTTAACAGTTTTGTATCTTGTGCTGGATAGATCCTTATGGCCAATTCTGACCCATTAATGAGATGAAGGTTCACTGAAGGCATCAAATAAGATAAATCAGCACATGCATATGCAATTATTAAAAACTTTGATCCTGTGCCACACAATCCATGCATCTGAATGAAATACAGGCTTCAGTTTTGCCCATAAATTTCACATTTTTATTCTAGAAGTTGAAAGAACACAATATACTGTAATTGTACTGTATTTGTAATAACTTCCTCAAAAAGAGATTTTTGTAAAAGAACAATCATGAAGTGGAATTGAGCCAGTCAGATTACTGGCAAAGCTTCCTGCTGAATATGATTAGATAAAGGGAAAACGGAGACGGGAGAAAATTGATCCTCTCAGCAGAATTTGCCTTAATTACATGCAGGAGGAGGAATTAGCTATTATTCTACCATTAAATTCCTCGAGTGGCCAGAAGGAACACTCTTGCATAATCTGCCTTTTTGATCTAGTATGGGCAAAATGAAGATCCAGTTAAGAAAATTGGAGATGTGGCTGATCAGGTTCTATAAACCTGGCAATTTTTCTCCTTGTAGGTCAGGAAGTAGAAGTATGTATTGGAATCACTTTATCAGCATTTCTCCAATAACCCACTAGTTTCTGCTTAACAGAAGTTTTCATTTAAAGAAGTAAAATAATGGATTTTCACACATGCATTAATCGCTGGCAAACTGCAGTGCAAAAAGCCTTTAAATCTCAAGTACTATTCTTGTAAGGCAACCTCTGCACTGGTTCACTGCTGGCATGACCTGAACTCTGCCCCATCGCAAGAGCAATCACGCTGCTGTGAATCTAATTCTTGTGTTTTTACTAATAAAAGAGTAAATATCTGGTTGAAAGCTTCTGTTTATGCAAGGAACTTGTGGCTTGGAGTACAGCTTTCTCATTGCTGCTTAGTTTAAGTGGAGACAGTGCTAATAAGATGAAATAACAATTCTGAGCATGAACTCCAACAGGGAATAGGCCATGCAGCCTAATGAGAAAGGGAGGTGCCCTTAATATTACAGAGTGCATCGAAACAGCAACAATGACACTGTGATAGGGTGGCATTACTGTCCCATGGGCTAACAGCCGAGTTAGGTATCAGAGAAACCACAAGCACAGCTATACAAGTTTTAGTGGAAAAACTCAGCGCTTCCCCTTTTCAAAAATCAGAAACTGTTACATAATTATTCAAATTAGCAACATGAACCAGAATCAAAGGAAAAGGAAACAAAAGCAAGAAGCTATGAAAAGGGACAGCTTGTCTGAAAGATAATTATATACAGTTAAAAAGAGTAAGAAAAAAGCACTGTGTTTAGTACTCTAGTTTAGCAATGCCCCTTCCTCAAATGCAGTCTGCTCTGCTAATTCTCCCCATTTCTTTTAAAATAGATGTTGCAAACATGATGATTTTATTGTTCATGACTGGGTGGGTGAACTCTGCTGTAATATTACTACAAGCTACCTATACTCAGTCTGCTGGGAAGGCCTCACTGTAATTCGAACTGCTAAAATAATCACTGATAAAAAAGGAAAAGAATAAAAAAGAATAAAAAAGAAAATCTGATTTACTAGTAATAGTCCAGAAAAATCTCTCAAGTTGTCAGAGCTGTAACATTGCCCCTTTGCTTCCTGCTGGCTTCCATGTAAACCATTCCCTTTCTTCAGCCAGGAATGGCACTTGTCTGCTGGAGCTGCCTAGTTTGTCCAACAGCAAATTTGACTGTGAATAGACAGAGTTTCCTTTCATGCTAACCAAAAGGGAGAAAATAAAAAGTAACATACTGG
Source organism: Cuculus canorus (assembly GCF_017976375.1). Lineage (NCBI taxonomy): Eukaryota > Metazoa > Chordata > Aves > Cuculiformes > Cuculidae > Cuculus > Cuculus canorus. The sequence continues at coordinate 52,430,277 of NC_071402.1, forward strand.
CAAAATTGAGTGGAAACCACCGTTACAGCCATGACTGCTTAATATGTGTGTGCACAGCAAGGAGAGCTGCTGACCAGTAGCATCAGGATACAATAAGGAATGTAGCCTATATAAAACACTACTTTAATGGATACAATGCCAGACAAAGCAGCTGTATGCAAGAGTTGGCTTTAGAGGTGGGAATTAAATCAAAGGCTTTGAGACAGCAGCAGCTCGAACTACCTATATGTTATAACTGATGAGCAAAGGGCACCTGGGACACTATCTAGGAGTTCTTCCCTAAAAAAGCCTTTCTTTATTCTGTACATACCACTGATTCAGATGCAGCAAAGACTGTTATGTCATACAGTTTTTAGATACTCTAATTTGCACCTTTAAGATGGAGGCAGATTAGCAGCACATCCTCACAGTTTGGCTCAGAATAGTCATGCACTACTGGGTGGGAGTCCCCCAGTTTCTGTGAAAATGTCAATCGCGTAGTGTTGGTTCAAGAAAAAGTCTGTTGCTTGACTGTTCAATGAAGGTGCTGCTGGCTGACAATCTAAGAGACAGCTGCATTTTTCATAGGCAGGAGAAGGTGAAAGATAAAAATCTATGTGACAAAAATAAATATGGAGACATCACTGGTTTTCTCCATAGCAGTATCATAGAAAGACTGGAGAGCCATTATCTGTAAAAATCAGAATAAATGGCCTAGGAAAAATGATGGTTGACTTAAGTGTCATGAGGTCATCAGATGTAGTTTACTAAACAGGTTTTTTTATTGAGTAAATCAGCTATTCTATTAGCTTCAACTTGTCCCCAAACAAATCTTCATTAACTAACCACTTCTGCCAAGCATGGCAAACAGCTCAGGCTTGATTATTGTGCAGAGTCATCGGGGACTGAGCCAGAGAAAAAACAGTGCAAATGAAAGTCTAGAAGAAGACATGTCAGTTACCTTCAACAAAATATGGATTCAGTGGAAATAGAATTGGAAATCTGCAGTGAGAGTAAAGATGATTCAAAGTGCATGAAATTCAAAGTTCTTCGCAAAACCAGATTTTTAGCAGACAGACTACTAATTATCAGCAAAGAAGCTAAAGTGAATAATGGAAAGTCGACTGGCACATGACTTGTACATTGGCAGCACTTAAAGCATTTGCAGGCCTTGATCTACAGAAGTACATAATTGACATTAAAACTCCTATGATGTGAGCTTCTTTTCACTTAGGCTAATTTGAGAAATGCAACACTTCTCTCCAATTCACCTGAAAAAACATGACTTTGTGACTTACTGCACTTTGAGGAAGATATATGTAAAATGGGATTTTGCAAAATTTCTGCAAACTGCCCCAGTAGAAAGATACTTCTTCCTTCTACATTATCAAGCAGCAAGCATGCACCAGTTTTATTTTACAAGTGAAATGTTTTTCATAACAATATGAATGAGCTTGATATGGCTGACAGCTTGAATTAATAATTTCCCCGGGCTTCTTTCTCTCTCCTAAGAAGCACAATGTCATGCTCCAATAACAATAATAGATTTTTTCAGGAGAAAAAATTAGATATAAAAGATGATGCCAGATGATGCCAACACAGACAGTGCTCTCTGGTATCAGAAGCTGACAATGCCTCAAGCCTCAAAGAAGTTAATATCATGTTGAAACTGAGAAAAAGAAAAGTGTTTTTGAAATGGCCTAGATCAAGCGAGTATACCCAATCCTGCACTCACGATTGATGTCATATGTCCTGAATTACTACAACGACGCTGTTCAATAACCACACTGCTTATTTTTGGATATTAGTGACAGTAATTGGCAACATTCTGCAATTATACAGTTTGTGGCTTGGGATAAAAAGAACCTAGACCTTCTTCCATGTGCTTCGGCATAGGGTTTGGCCATAATGCCACCCTAAGAGAGCCCCTGACTCCGCTCCACAGACGCTGGAGAGGCAGCCTGCTAAACACAGATTAAGGCTTTCTCTTTTCATCAGTAGTAACTGGCAAAGTTAGTTTTTTTGCCACTTCCTCAAAAGTGACACAAAAGTCATGCATGTACCAAATTCAATGTGCTGAAGAGGAGAAAACACAGATGGTTGGCGGGAAGTGCACATGGCTGCAGTGCAAATAGAAATAATCTCTTTAATGGAGACATGCTAGTTTTGCAGTGGGTGGTCTTGTTTAATCATCATTTATCACATGTAGAGGAAATACAGTGGTGCTGGTCAATTCATGGTCTGATGTTATGGAAAACAATGCAAAGCAAAGCACCCGGGATTGCTCCATCTCATTCTGCTGAGCATGAACTCCTCACTAATTGTGGGGCTGGAAAGAAAGGCACAGCCACTCCTCCTGTCTCTTCCACTTACGAATGTGACACAATCTTAAAATTGGGTAAAAATCAGTTTTTCTTGTGCTGTAAATTTGTCTGCTGGGACAGCATAGGGAAATGTAAATATTTACCTCAATGATGTTTCCCAGGATATCATCTTTTTTAGCAGCATAATGTAAAAAACACCAGCATTTGAAAACATTCCCCCTAAACTGTGTTTTGCAAACCATTTCTGTATTATTCCCTAAGATCTGGCCACATCATTTAAGCTTTCAACAGGAAAAGGACGCTTACATTTGTAACTTCTAAAAAAATATCATAAACCGGATTCCAACAGATTCATGCTCCTGACCCAGCCTTTTCTTGTTGTAAAGGCAGCTGCAGTGAAATAGAGGAGCCAGATGTCTGCAACACCAGGCATACAGAAATTATGAGCTGATTCTATGCTGCTGGCAGCTGAGGACACTCAGCACCTTTTACAAATAGACACTCGATAAGCAAAGTTTGCAGGAAAAGAAAGATGGGTCTTATTTTTCCAATTTAACAGACTTCTCTGATCTCCAATATTGTACTTAAAATACTAAAAAAAGTATCTGCAAAAAAGATGAGGGAGGTACTCTTCACTTGATTAAATTCCAGCACTGCTGCTGCAGTCCCACAAATTCCCACAGCTATTTAAGTTTTCTATCCAGTGCCTACCCTTATCTGTCATGTTCATTATTTTTCATTTACAATTTTCCCCAGCCTTTTAAATGCAATAAAGGGATTCTGGATGCCATTAATTTGATGACCATCTCATATCCTCTATAGCTCCTGCCTGCAGAAGAACCGGAGACTCATCACAACTAGAAAACATGTTCTAAAACGTATGTCAAGAACTGGCTACACTGTGATATCAAAGAGCATGAATGAAATGTGCTAGATAGCACACAACCTCTAATTCACATACCAAGTCATATGTGATGAACAAATAAAGAAGAGACAAAGTACTTTGGAAAGATTCAGGTTAAAAGCTCTATGCATCTATTTCTCACCATCAACTATTCACACAGGGAAAGGTGCTACTGATTCTACATTTTGTTGAAATAAATGAATTTTGAAGTGCAGGACACATTTCTGTTTTATGAAACTATTCTGGATTCACTCTGCTAGTCAAATTCAGTCTCCTCCTTGCCCTTTTCCCTCTCCTTTTGCCATTTCTTCCCACCTTTTTTTGCCTTAACCATCAAGCTCTTTGCCCTTTGAAGAGAGGAAGTATGTTGAACTAGGAAAAGAAAATAGTATTATATTAAGAGTAAAAAGTGCTTTAACTCCTACTTTTTTACAGATACATTTTCTGCATTGCTGCATGTCATTTGTAGGGTGGGCTCTTATATTTTATTAAATAAGAAAACCTCCATCCACATGCTTTCTGGTTCAGTACCCCATTACCCTACAGGTATTACTCAACCAGCTCATTCAAGCTCACAAGAAATAAGGCCGGTCTTTGTACTCAGCCTGAGTCTTCTCAACTAACTTAGTTGTATATGTTCTCTGTAAGGGAGATACATATTCACTTTCTCAGTAAACAGTGACAGAAATAGGAAAACTCTCAGGACTGCAGCACACATTTGAAGTCCAGAAAGGGGAATGACTGGGAATCACAGAATCACAGAATCACCAGGTTGGAAAGGACCCACTGGATCATCGAGTCCAACCATTCCTAACACTCCCTAAACCATGTCCCTCAGCACTTCATCCACCCGTTCCTTAAACACCTCCAGGGAAGGCAACTCGACCACCTCCCTGGACAGCCTGTTCCAGTGCCCAATGACTCTTTCTGTGAAGAACTTTTTTCTGATATCCAACCTGAACCTCCCCTGGCGGAGCTTCAGGCCATTCCCTCTTGTCCTGTCCTCTGTCACTAGGGAGAAGAGGCCAGCTCCCTCCTCTCCACAACCTCCTTTTAGGTAGTTGTAGAGAGTAATAAGGTCTCCCCTCAGCCTCCTCTTCTCCAGGCTAAACAACCTCAGCTCTCTCAGCCACTCCTCGTAAGACTTGTTCTCCAGCCCCTTCACCAGCTTCATTGCTCTTCTCTGGACACGGTGAATCAGATTAAGGGAGGATGTTCTTATTCACAATGTCACGTGTAATCCGTGGAAGCATGCAACATCAGAACAGGTGTTGACGTACTGCAGGCTACAGAGTTGGTGTAGACAAGGACTACCCCACAGGTAGCTGATGTGAGGTTAAATGACACTCTACGCTTTTGCATGAACGTGATGCAGTTTTTCAGTTTTAGATAAAGTTTTAGAGGAAGATTTGGGGAAGGTGAATGTTGGTATTGGAAATTTTAACTAACAACTTCTTGTCCTTATTTATCTCCCTTTTTCTGAAAAGAGAATAAACATTATGGCCTTATATGTGCATTAATATAACTTTTAACATGATCTAACACACCCACAGCAAAATCCCAAAGAGGGGGAGAGATAGTGTAAAGTGATACATATGAAGACAGAGCCAGCTCCCTTGGAAGTACCTAAGAAGACAACAACTGACTTCACTGAGATCAGAGCATGCAGCCCTGCAACCCACATTGCCAGAGCTTCCAACAGAGGCAGAATACTTCCCCTCACCCCACCTTCATCTCTCTGAATATCTTTGTCTCCTGCTCCTCCCACCCCCTTTTTTTTTTGAAGAAAAAGAGGCAAATGGTAAAATGTTACATGAGAGTTCAGAGAACTGTGTGAGATAACACAGCATAAGACCAAGGCACCAGACGACAGCTAATTCTATCACTTGGGTGTAAATTACCCTTCATGCAAAATGGAAAGTGGCAGATTCTCTCAGGACTTCCTGAGGCAGCCAGATCAGGGCTCATAGTTCATGGATAGGTTCATTTTCATTTATAGCTTGTTTATTTTTGGTCTGCTAAGACCGTGGCTTAGCAGATGTACACAATTTTATTTGACTCTTAGCAAAGTCCAGGAGAACAGAGTTAAAAGAAATCGAGAGCAACTAATGTCAAAACAGAAATAGCCTACTTTGTTTAAATCAAGAGTCTGCTACTATCTATTTTGTTACTTTATTACAGTATTCTGACTTCCATTTAACTTTCCCAGAGCGATATTGATGTGCATTTTACTTTAGCTAAAGACAGAATTACTTTGAAAAATCATTACAGCAAAGAGAACAGTTATCAAGTCATGATCATCTTGATGGTGCAGAGACAAAAAGTAGGTGTCTTTCTCAACAGAATAAGCAAGAGATCTGTCACAGCAGAGAGTTCCGTGATATTATTTATTATTTTTTTTTTCTCCTTTGATACCTTAGCTCAAATCCTTGATCAGAACAACTAGGAAGTGTTCTGCTCAGATGGCTTACTGTGTTTTAAGTGGAACGCAATTTAGTGCTCTCCCATTGGACCAAAGCCAAATCCAATAAGGGAAGACAATGTCCAAAGACCAACACATCCACTTCCCCCTTGAGGGGCCAGACAAAGGTTTTGGCATCAGAATAGATTACCAGCATCTGCCTACAGTGTGCCTTTGATAAAAGGGGCTATTAGACTGTAATGGCAGATAGACTGTCCCTCTTTGCAAAATAACATTAGGCATTTTCCAGATCAGAGTATTTGAGTTGCATTATGCTTTGTTATTGAGAACTGTAAAAAGCAGTGCAGGGAGATCAGTGTAATAGCAAGTAATAAAAAGAGTAAATCACATCTCCGTGTACACTTCAGAGCTTCTGTAATTTTTTTTTAATGTACAGATTTCTTTGCTGCCACATTTCCTTTGGGTTTATCTGTGGCATTACTAAAGAAAAAAGGTAGTCTCTGTTTCAGAAAATGGTTAATAATATACACACCTCATAGTCCACCATAGCTTCGAAGAGCCAATTACTGTTAGACTGTTGCATAAATATACATTTAGGAAGCATGAAAATCATAGAATCATAGAATTGCTAGGTCGGAAAAGACTGTTGAGGTTATCCAGTCTAGCCGTACACAACCACTACTAAGCCATATCCCTGAGTACTCCATTTATCCATCTTTTAAATACCTCCAGGGATGGTGATTCAACCAACTCCCTGGGCAGCCTGTTCTAGTGCCCGATAATCCTTTCGGTGAAGAATTTTTTTCCTAATGTATAATCTTGGTGCATTTTGAGGCCATTTCCTCTTGTCCTATCACCAGTCACTTGGGAGAAGAGACCAACACTAACCTCGCTACAACGTCCTTTCAGGTAATTGCAGACAGTGATAAAGTCTCCTCTTAGTCTCCTCTTCTTCAGGCTAAATAACCCCAGCTCCCTCAGCTGCTCCTCATAAGACTTGTTCTCCAGCCCCCTCACCTGCTTTGTTGCCCTTCTCTGGACACATTCTGGCACCTCAATGTCTTTCTCAGGACAAATGTGTAACTATTTACTTGATCCTGTACCTAATGCATGATATCTGAGTTGTAAAATGGGAATTACTGACATGATGAAATACGGTGGCTTCAAACGATTTGCTGTAGTACAAGAGGGACCTGCAGAGCTGTACTCATTAAACTCACTTACTGAAAATTCTCACTTAGTTTTTTGAAGTTCCAAAATCACTCAGTCACTTTAAAAAGCTCAACATCACTAAACACCTCATCGGTAACTTCTTGGAATCCATTATGGCTCAAGACAGCTTTGTTATTATTATATCTAAAGACAACCAAAACATTCAAGTCTGTCTTAAAGAAATGACGTGGAACTTACTGTAGATGGATGGCACACACTAGAAAGAACAATCTGAGTTATTTTTACACACTGAATGTATTAATCAAGCATAGGCCCTGCAGGAAAGAGGCCTAAGTCTTGCTTCCCAGAAGACAACGATAGTTAAAAGCAACCACATTAGTCTCGTTTAGGGAAATGGCAGGAATTATTACTGAAAATGTGATTGCATTATATAAATTGAGGCATGTCTTCAGCTTACTGATTCAGCTCATTTCTGTCACTGCCGTCACAAAAACACTGCATTGGAAATAAGCCAGAACAAAGAAAACATTCAGGTCTTTGTTGTATTTTTCCATAAAGAAAAAATTGAATTATTTGCCCTTCATTTGTTATCAGCATCTCAGCTAAGGGGCAATGTATCCTTAATGCTCAGAGTTCTGTTGCTTTAGAGCAGCGACCAATACCTGAAAACAACATTTTGGATAAAGGTTATACTGCCCTCCCATAATATGTAAGTGGGAATGGACTGTGGGTTTATTTCATATTCTGCTGCACATTCTACCCATTAGTTTGCGATTAAGCCAGCAGTGCTGTGGGAAATCTGCTTCCCTGCAATGTAATTCCAGGCATATTTCAAAGGAGGTTGGTTCCTACTCCTGCTTGCAAGTCAGAAAACGCTGTCTCCAAAACCACAGATACAAAAGGCCACTGAGTCAGAGCTGTTAATGTCACAACCACCCTGGCCCTGCATCTCACCTCCCTGTTAGGACACCAAATGAACCTAAACTTCTGCTTCTACCCGAAGTAGACCTGCCAACCAGCCTAAGCTTCATGGCATAGGGTAGACTTGACTTCCAGCAGTGAGCAGGAGAGATGATTGATTTTAGTCACTGCTTCTTGGATTGTGGCAAAATCACTGAGGTTTCATGTTAGTTTATAGGCTTAGAAAACACTTTTCAGCTAATGAGACTTGAGGCACACAGAATCAACACAGCAATGTTCAAATAACTATTTTGCTTGTAATACCCTCCTGTACATTTGTTAGGCAAGCGGCATTTTGTCTCAGCTAGGTGCTAGATATTCAGGTGCTTTAATACGCTCAGACCAGCATGGCTGCACGCTCCATTAGGGGTATTTATACAAAGAATGTTCACACCAGCAGGAGTGGGGTACACAGCCATGGGATCAGGGTTGTTTCACTACATTAGAACACCAGAGAGTCTCCATCTAACTGGAGCTCTGGACAGTGTTACAATAACGTCCAGACAGTGGTGCATTTGATAATACGTGTGTGTAGGCTAAAGCACAGCTCAAATCCAAACATGATCTGTACTTCTTTAGGGAGAAGTATGCAAGTCTGATCACATAAAATGATTTTCACTTTAGCGTGTGCAATATAATCAAAGAAAATGAATTAATGGTAGAATACATTCAGGCACATTCCAGATAGACCTATGCAAAGGGCTTCCATACAATGCTTCGTCTCAGAAAAGAAATTCAGAAGAGATTAACAAATAATGAACCATTGCATTTTATGCAACTAATTATTGCATCCTCTTTATTTGCACTGCCAATAGGTGAACAGTCTTAAAAGTTTTTTTCACAGAATAATATGAGCTTCTGTTAAAGACCTCCTCCTCCTGCAAAAATAATAGCTTTTCCTGTTTCACCTGAGACTGTCAAATCTATGGGTCTGATGGCCACCCTGTTCCCAGCATCACAAAAGGCCCGCACTGTACCACAGCACAGCAGGCTGAATGGCATTCCGTAGTGTGCCCTTGCACTGAGGACAGCTGACTGTATGCCAGGTAGTCTTTGCCAAAGCACAGCCAGCAGTTTAAGGGAGGTGGAGTGCTGGTAAGACCACATCTGAAGTCTGTGCCCAGTGTGGCACTCTCGATTGTGAGAAAGATATGGACATTGGCAGAGTTAGTGAGGCTGGAGTGTGATGCACCCATTTTCAGCCTTGAAGATGTCCAAGCCCTCTGGACAAGTGGAGAACTCAGCCACACAAGCGCTATCTGAACAAAAGAACCCAGAATCATTCTGTGCTTCTGGAAATGTCCACGAAGTAAGATAGCGCATTCCTTCAAGGCATTTTAAGATCATAGTTTTGAATACTTATACTCTTTATAATATCCTTCCCTCACTAAGATCCTTATTCCAAAAGTTTAGAAGCATACTAAGCAAAAGAAGAGTGAGAGTAGTAACCAGAGATTGAATACCAAAGGTACTACAAGTCTTTCATTTCCTGCATTTGAAACACGTTTATAACTTTGGAGACCACCATTTTCAGAGGTGGAAAAATTTAATAGGCCATACGGTACAAAAAAATTGTCCTCTCACCATTTATTTTTAGGAAGTTCTGAGCTTTCCCTGAGCTCTTATGTTCAGCAAGCTGCCTCAAGCCATACTTGAAATTCCAAGAACTGAGCACTTTCCTGAATTGCTATGAAGGAGAGTGGACTTGTCACAAGGAAACCAAAATCACCAAGCTGCAGACTGAATGCCATAGACTGTCTCTCTCCGGATTCAGGCAGCGTCTCAGATTGAATCAAACAGTTTAAATTCAATATTCATAATCACACAGAGAAAAGAGGGAGAACCAGGGAGGATGAAGAAGAATTGGTGTAATACATTCCACTACCTGACAACACTTAAATTGTGAATCAACTGTAGCTACCAAGAGTTCTTAAAGTAGGGGCCAGTGTAATAGTCATTCCAGTAATCCCTATCTTTCAGGCCACAAAGTTCCACGTGTCTTCAGGTCATGTACACTTTGCATCCAAAAGGTAAAATGGAATTTACCAGGCTTATTCCAAATCTGTTCTCAATTAGTATAAAACCATCCCACATGTAAACCGATCTGGTGCAACCTGCCAGATGTTTGGGTAGCCTTTCTGTGGCCGACTCATTCTCATGACTCAGTCTTGCTCCTTCTCAGGCACTTATTATCAGAGCAATTGATGAGCGCCTTGTATCATGTGTTAAATCAATTACAAATGTTCCAGCAAGAGCTCTCTTCTGAGTTCCCCTCATTAGAAACTTCCACTGGCTTCATAAACATGGGGTTTTTTTTGTGTGTGTGATGTGGAGCTTAACATTCATAAAGCTGACTTCTGGGACAGACAAGATGAAACTTGCTCTAGCTACAGTCAGATGCCTCTAAAATTGGAAACAGTGTTCTCCTCCAAGGTCAGCTCCTCATTAGTAAAGGAAAACATTTTTAAGTGCTGGTTTAAGCAATTTGATAGTGGATCCAGAGGCAGACTGCATTTCAGGATTACTCAAGGAAATGGAGGAAATGAACCATGTAAATTCTTTGTCAGTTTTCTACACTCTTCAAATCTATTTTAAGGTTTAACATCTGCATGAAGGTCTTAACTTAGTTATATTTCATCAGACCTTCCACAGAAACATCGTAGTTTTGGTACAGATCCAGAAACCAATCCTCACTTCAATGGGAAATCAAATTTCAAATCCTAATTCCTTGTTTCTTTTTGGACAGAACAGTCTCTGAAAGGATAGCTCTGAGGAGTTCAAGAGAGCTTGAACACAGCTGGCATACAATCAGTTCCAACTTTATTCTCCACAGGATTTCATTTTGGTTTTGAATCCTCTCTGGTGTAAGTCTATTTTTAATGTCTTTCTTTCTTTCTTTCTTTCTTTCTTTCTTTCTTTCTTTCTTTCTTTCTTTCTTTCTTTCTTTCTTTCTTTCTTTCTTTCTTTCTTTCTTTCTTCTCTCTTTCTCTCTTTCTTTCTTTCTCTTTCTTTCTCTCTTTCTCTCTTTCTCTCTTTCTCTCTTTCTCTCTCTCTTTCTCTTTCTTTCTCTCTTTCTTTCTCTCTTTCTTTCCTTCTTTCTCTCTTTCTTTCTCTCTTTCTTTCCTTCTTTCTCTCTTTCTTTCTCTCTTTCTTTCTTTTCCTTCCTTCCTTCCTTCCTAGGCAGCCCCTTAGAGATTTTCCAGAAAATACCTGATCCCTCTTGGTCAGATGTTCCAATGAACGAAACAGCTTGCTCAGCTGTAGCACTGTAATTAGCATACATCGTGACAACTCTCAGTCCTTCTCTAACCTGCTGGCTACACAGCATGATTGCCTTGGGATTTTAAGCAGATTTGCTTTTAAGCAGAAGTGTAATATTACTGAGAGTCACCATATGGCATTGCTGCAGATAACTTTGATATTCCTGTTTACCTGGCTGTACAGAGGTTAGATATTATGAAAATACTTCTTACAAGCCAGTGCAGAGTTTTTGCTGATGTTACTGCTCCAGCTCCATTTCAGAGGCAACACTTTCAACTTAAACATATCCAATCTCAACTATGTATTTGTATCCACATGTGCTAATGCCCAAGCTCTCACAACAACGTAGGGTTTCTTTGCAGCAAAGGAACGCGAACAGCTGCACAGCCATGGTTTAGAAACACAGACAGGCACAAGAAATGTGGGAGGAAGATATTCCTAAACTACTTTAAAAATTAATTGCTTCTTAATTACTGCATTGAAATGCAGTAAAAAAAGCTCATTGAAATGATTTACTGACTTTTAAAATTGTTAAAAGGCTACCTATTTAATGACTGAATATGTTGGCTGAAAAGTTTCGCCTACAATGGTTGCATTTGCAAATAACCTGGGATCAAATAATGTAATAACTCAGACCTCATTAAATTCCTCTGAAGGGACTACTCTCCAAATGACACGAGTGGTAATTTTTAGTGCAGGCTGTGGTGTATAACATATGCCATCACTTCAAATCTGCTGTAGCTCCCAGCCTGAACCGTCTGCTGTCGGGGATGGGCCCTGGCTGGTGCAGAGTGCAGCTGTCTCTGCAGGTCTGATTGATGCTGAGTGAGCAAAGAAGAGGGTCAATGGACCTTTTCAAATGCTTAGCTTTCAAGGCATGATGAAGTTGTGGCATGGCTCTTATTTGCCAAATGTCTCTATTTTCACATAAAGTTGTAAGATCATATTTTCTCTTCTTCGTTTCAAAAATTCCTCATTTAAGAACAGGATAAAAATTTGTTTCATACATAAGACCACCTCATGAACAAAGTACTTTCCTCTCAGATACATGCAGAAACTTCACTTTGGTAAGGTTAGGATTTTTTTTCCCCACTCATGGTGGGGAAAAAATTTCATCTCATTGATGACAACAGGTTTGTGCCTACAGACACGTTTTCACACTTGTGCTCAGTTTCAGCCAAGTGCAATCACCCTGCAGCACTGCTATGATTAGCACTAAAACCAGTATAGGTTGCAGAGGCCACCAGTTGTGCAGTTACATGTAGCTAAGCTCCGTGCCACAGCTAGTGCATTTAGCACTGTGTTTATGGTTAGATTGAACACATCCTCAGGAACAGAATAGTTACACTGGTAGACATATATTCCCAATTTCAGAACTAGACCTCCAACACTGTGTGGCGAAAGGAAATTGAAACCTGAGGCTGCGATCACTGTAGCATAGGCTAATAGGTAGAGGTAAGTGTGAATTTTGTCCATGGTGCTTGCTTTATTTTTTATCTAGATACCCTGGAAGGCTGTGGCTCACCAATTATTCCACTGAAGGAATAATTTTGAATCCAGTGGACAGGCAGCTTTCATCTTTTCCATCATCATCAAGATGGTATCTTCCCAGGCTTCCACAAAAGAAATTCCAAATATCAGTGCATGACCACAGCTTTGTGCACCAGTGAATTATAAAGCAGGTCCCTGAGGGAACTGCTAATATTGATGAAAGGAACCTTGCTTGGTTCAACAGGCAGAGGTATTTTTTGGCAGGAGGACAGCGCTCTCCTTTGGGCATGTTAAATCCATACTTTAGATGATAACTGCCCTTATGTCTCCCACAGAAGCATTTGAAACATTACCTCAGTGGAGATATGTCTGAGATACCGTTCTCTTTTCTCACACCTGCCTAGCTGTTGTGCCATTTTCCATTTTATTGAAGCAGATATTAAGAGAAACTACTAACGATAGCTTTCATGTTTTTTTCTCTTCTGTGAGTCAGCCACAGGCAACAGCAAGGGAGTCAATATAGATGTTTTTGGATGGAATTAATTCAGCTCTAATCCCCATTAAATTGAGAGTGATATGTAAGTCAGGTAGTAAAAGAGACAAGTTCTCTGAGATGCTACCAGGGCAAAGGGGGCTCTTGGGAGTCCAAGAATTAAAAAATGAGAAAGATAACCAAGTAAAATTCCCACAGCAGAAAATGGATTCCTACAGTAGACTTAAAATGCTTCTATGGATGTCCAAACAGAGGGCTGTAAATCATTTCTCCTTCCGCATTTTAAGGGGCTGACTCCAGAAGCATTAACTCAAGACAGACCCACTGGATCACATTTTTCAGTAACAGTTTTTTTCATTTTTTTTTTTTTAATAAAGCTAGCCAGAGAAGAGACCAGGACTCTTTTTTGTGGTTGTACTACAAAAGAAGAGCATAAACAAGAGACAGTTTCCAATAACAATTTTCCCTTTTTGGGTTTTCCAGTGGTTTTGGCCAATATATACAACCTTCTCCATTTATACACCATCATCCTCAAACACAGGCACCATTTCTTGAAGTGACAGAGACAAGCTATTATAGAAAGATAATTTAAAAAAGTTATTATCTCCTGGTTGATTATAGTTTAGTAATTTTATAATGGTTATAGTTATTTTCATAAAGGGAAAGTGTTAACAAAGCCATTTTCAAAGAACTGAAAATCCACTCTGAGATACCCAAGGTATTCTAATATAGGCAAATGCACACTGAAAAATCCCTGAAAAATCCCATCCTTCATCTTTTGCTTTCAGAATACATTCAACACAATCTAATTCTGTACAACTTTAATAGCAGAAATGTTGTCACATGAATAAAATTTCTTAAGGGTTAGTAATTTATATGAGAACTGCTCTGCAGCATTTGTTAAATGCTTTGATGCTTGTGATGTACTGCAAATGTATTTCCAACAGTATTTAAATTTGTTACTTTTAAAGAAATCATGAGTTAAGCTGAATATGTTTGGTAAAAGAATTGAAAATGTCCTTTGATGACATAAACTAATTGATAAGTGGTTTTAAAAAAGACTGGCGTGAGAGATAAGGAACTTACAAGTCATAAACAACTGCACCTATGAGATAATACACAAAAAGGCTGAAGTTTGAACTACAGAAAACAGAAATTAAAGAACTGGGAAAAAGAGATAGTAGGTTGCAAGAAATACTTGAAATAGTCAATGTTAACCATGAATTTGAATATACATGAATAGTGAATGAAACTTGTGTAAAGTAGTGGAATGGATGCAGAGAAGTCAAAAGAAAAAGGGCCTCTCCCATCTTCCCACAGGGAAGAGCACATACACAGGACTTTCGTGATTGAGAGAGGCAGATTTGGATTTTTGTTTCTGACTTGCTTTTTCTTCTCCTTAAGCACTAATTTTGGTGACAGAATTTGGAATTGATTATGATTATTTCCAAAAGAAAAGCAACGTCAGACATTAAAAGAAGTTCTTTAAGTATCATATTTAAACTGAAACCTCTCTCGCTTGCAAGGCTTGAATAGTTCGAACCGCAGAAAGAATAACAGCAGGATGTGAATATGCATGTTTTGACCTGCAGACCACTTCCTTTCTTCATTTCCATGTCTGAAATAGGGCCTAGAGAGCTTTAACCTTCTCTCTGAGACATTAAACAACACATCCAATAAAGTGTAACTTTTTTTTTAGAAAAGACAAAGATCACTTCATCTTTGTAGAAAAACTCACCAGAGGGGCCCTCCTCTGCTGGCAAGAGCTAGCAGATCTGCTAACCTAGAACCTTCTTGTTCAGACTTGCAAAATTGTGACTGCTCTTCTGGGGAGGAGAACAAGAGGAGATATGACCTTGGATTCCCCTTCTATGTGCTTTTAGCTCAGAATAAATCAGCTTGGACATAGGAGGCATCACATCTGCATCAACTTGATCTGTAAGTAGTTTTAGGCTGATTAATCTGTCCAGTTCCTCAGTGAAACACAGACTCTCTTACAGGCTTGGTGTCTGACAGAGAAGAACCCATCAGATTAACTGATGCAGGTACACAGAATGATACCTTCCCTTTCTACCATCCCATGGATTTCCCATTTTGTTACTCACCAGTACTGCTCTGGATGGTCCTCACTGTAGTGGTTGTACGTGGGGGTGATGAGGATCGCAGCGATATGCATTCATCATCCTGGGAACAGCCCTTCTCAATGGCTCTGACATAGCTGTGGCTCCTCATGCGGAAGCAGCCTGGCATGGGCAGATCCAGTGCCTCCACTGCCTGAGATTCCAGTTCACTGAACACCGACTCGCAGACGGATTCAAACTGACCATTCACCTCCATTTCACTCACCTGCAGGCAAAGACCAGGCAGGTTCAGTACATCCCATACATCATTGGATCTGGTACAAACACTCAAAACTGCAGAGGCACAATCGTCAACATCTATTAGAAGATCTCATCACACAGAAAGAACAGCTCAATGGCACATAAACACATCCCATTTTACAACACAACAATTGTTAGCGGGAAAAAAAGAGCACAAAAAGGGGAGACAGAGTCTTTAGGCACAAATTCAGCAGAATTTAGGCTTTTGGTTCCTGCTAAGACTGGTGGGAAGCTGGGAGTCCTCGTAGCAGCACCTGATTTATCTCACTCTGGGCCCACAGCAGAGGCTGAACCTCTGGTCACTATGACCATTACATTATAAACCAAAAATCACTCTTTCTTTGGAGGCTTAGGAAAAAAGCTCAGCTTAACCCCAGTACACAGTCAATGCAACACATAGGCAGTCACAGAGATAAACCTGAGAAGCTGGGAAGCTCGAGGGTAGAAGTGGTAACCAACAATTAGGAAGGGGAGGCTGATAAGGGAATTAGCTTTATTGCAGGGGAAAAATGTTTGTACAACTACATTGCTGGGCTGACCTCTTTGGCTGAGAGCAAGTGATGCAAGGAAATCCTTAAAGCCTGGAGCAGACACTAGATGGTGACAAAGACTTGCTCTCACCCTCGTTAAAGAACATTCAAAAGATGTGACCTTGCTGCAGGTCTCACAAACCTGAAAACCACTGACCTTGGCTTGATTAGGAATGGATGCTCATGTTTCTAAACCGAGAACAGAGGCCTGAGATTGGCATTAAAGCACAATAATCATCACTGTAGGAAACATGCACACAGAAATAATCACTTGGGGATTTTGTTAGTTTTCAAGCATGGAAAAGGCCAAGGTTGCAAGAGAAGATAAAGACTGTTAGGGTGGTAGGAAAAAAAAAATTAGAAATTCTTTCCCAGGACGAATTTTACCAAGGAAAACATGCAGACTATTTCTACATATAAAGGAAAATAATTTTATTTTTCAGAGGAAAACTGCTTAAAAGAGCACAGAATAGTAGTGGATAGTATATTTTAAATAACAATCCTAAAATGGTGGAGAATAGCTGTATCTGAAAACCCATATCTCTGAATGACTGCCTTTTTAAAAAAAAGCCTCCACAACTTCTTCATATTGCTAAATAACACTGGCAGGCAGCTTTGTGTGGGTGTAAGGTGTCCAGTAACCAAACATAGTAATCATATAGTTGCCTTGGAAACCTGAATTTCAGTGCTGTTTCCTCCTAGATACATCCTCAACCTCTTTCTAGAGCATCAGTAAAGTGCTTGACTATAGAATACACAGGTGGATACTCTAAGGTTACAGTGCCCAAATACAGAGCGCCACAGAAATTCAAACGACTGCTCCATTCTGAATGGCACATATCTTCGCTAAGGCCACAGCTGAAGTTCTGGCATCAATGATATCACATGCTTTTGTTGACACTGCTACGACCTGACAGTAACAGGAACTACAAATCCTGCCCTGCTGCACTTCTGGACTAATAAAAGAAAATTCTGTTATCCAACTGATTTATCCAAATGATCCACTTAAGCAAATAAGCCAAGAAACACACCACGGAGCTACAGGATTTAGCAGATGAACTACTGGCCCACTGCCCTGTGGAGTGCTGGCACTTTTGAATTTCTTTTTTTTTTTCTTTCAGATCTGTTTCTGACCGATTCAACTGTACAGGCATGTTGTATGCAAGGACAGACTGTTTTATGATGGTAAAACTCATAAACTGAATGTGTCACAGTGGCTTTTGTTTTTATTTTTATTTTCTAGTTTGGAATGAGCATGAAGAGATCTACAGAACTTAAGGATAATACCTTTGCACTTTATATATGTACTGTGACATTTGTACTACATAGGTGAAGTCTAGAGGTGTATGGGGCTAAGAATGTATATAACAGCATAAAGACTTAAAAATTCTGATAAAATACTAATAAAATTATGAAATACAAAATACTACAAACTTAGTTTTCCTTTAGCATCTCATTCAGCATGTGAGTGCTTTAAGTTTTTTTTAGGCATTAAAAAAAGTTTGCTTTCAGGTACTGAGCACAAGATCCCTAAGAGAACACTGTTTAAAGACTCGATGTGCACCTGCTTTTGGAAAAGAAAAATAAAAAATTACTGCTTCTTCAAACCAAGTGCACGTTGTGCCACTCATCCTATCAAATGTTACTCTCTCAAAAACAAGATGTGAAAACAAAACCAATGTGAAAACACTACCATTTTCTTAAGAAACATTTTGAAAATGTGTGCCATGCAACAGCCAGATTTCACTTAAAGCAAAATCAAGTTTCTTCTACTGCAAGGGCTTGGCCAGCACCCAGCATGGCAGCTGCTCTCTGGGCCGCTGTGGGTGAGTGTCACCCACCTGACTGATGGTGCTCATGGCTCTCATGTAGCTCTCATTGCGGGAGCGGAACTTGGGGGATGTCAGCAGCCCTGCAGGGTCCAGGCTGTCCAGGCTTCGGTTGATGGAGACTTCACTCACTGCTCTCAGGTAACTGTGGCTCCGGATCTGAAGCTTTGGTGAGTGTTCACTGGATATCCTGGGAGGTTTGTGGAAGGAAAAAAAAAAAAAAAAGAAAAGAAAATAGTTATTTCATCAAATCTGACAGGCCTCACTAGGAGTGGGGTAAAGGAGGAGAGGCTCAATAATAAGATTGGCTGCATGATCATAAACACATGAGCTGAATATCCACTTCTTGGAAAAAAAAGTTTTTAGGAACTGTAGGGGTTGTATTCTATTAAACGGTTGCTCCTCTGTGAAAAGCTGGTGCTGACCAGACCTGCTAATGCTGTGACCCTGACATCTAAGTATGTACCCCTTTAATGGGGCTGATTAATCTGGAGCTTTCAAGGGTATATGGGCAAATACAGTAGGCACATCATACACAACATGCAAAAGCACTCCTAATACATCCTAACCTGGGAAATCATTCCAAGAATGTGGGGCACCTGGTAGGAGTTGATGTGCTTTAAAATTTATTTTGTACCTAGCTTAAACTGAAAGTTGAAAAAATGTAGGCTAGAGAAGCAGCTTTATGTGACGATGTCAAAATATAAGTTTAAAAACCACGGTTGTATTTCTGAAGCGATAACATTTCCTAACTTTCCACTGCCAGCGACAGATGAGATGCACAAGTAATCAAAAACAAACAAAAAACCCTCATAGGTAATATGCACAAACTGCAGTACTCCTGCCATATGTGCTTATTCAACTAGATTATTCAAAGGTTATAACGTGTAGCTACAATTTTCCACCTGCGAGCAGTTTTACCCTCTGAAAATGCCCGTTAAGTACTGTCTTCACAATCTGAGGCATCCTATAAAGATGTGAATCACAAAAAGTGAACCGTGTCTTGCCTCTTACGCAATGCAGTTCATTCTGGCGATATTCCTTTTTGAACAATTAATCAGTGGATAAAGTACGGAAAGGATGATTCTGCAATATTTTTATTAAATATCTGTAATATTTTCCAAATATGATGAAGTAAACAAATTAAATATAAAATAAATTTTCCATTTTTTCAAGGTAAATCTCACTTGGATGTTTACAAGTATATGAAAGAGAAATCTGTAACCTAGTTACAGGCTTCATTGTGGTCCCCTACCCTTCAGAAACACACACAGAGATGACCTGAAAGAAGAGAATCCATTTAATGTCTAATTCCTCAAGCATTTGCAGAGCTTTTGTGTTCAAGTACCTAACGCTGGTAATTAGTATGAACAATTTCCCAGTGGCGTGCACAATTCTGGTAATTGTCAATGTATTTTAGGAGGACAATTCCATTGTGTAATCTCACACCTAAGTAGTTCAGAAACTTGATCTGTTTCTGAATGGTATAATAAAATCTAGGTCATCTCTACAACACGCTATTCTCTGGTTGCTAATTACCTGCCTAATAAAAATATGTAAACTTACATTAATTACTCAATATTCCTGTCACAAGATGAAGATTCTGCTTGCCATTTTCACTGGCATACGTTGCAATACTTAGAGCAGTCATATTCACACACTTTGACCCCTTATGCCATTGATTCCACATGACGAAAGTAGAAAGCTTTATAGACATCATAATTAGTAGTGTTCCAAACTCAAAAAAAGGATGATAAAATGATGAAAAAGTGATTGTTACCAGCAGTTAGCTACAACATTTTGATAACTAAAACTAACCATGGAAATCTTGGCAAAAAGATTGTCTGTTATTTGATAAAGAAATAAAAAACCCCATAAAATAGAATGAATAATTCAACACACAATTATTCATATGCATGTGAGCTACTTCACCATCCTGTCGATCTGTAAACTGATGAGCATTGCCTCAAATGCATTTCTTAAATTAATTCGAAGTGTATTTTATGAATATGTTCTGAACAGTTTGCTGCCAATATGTGACATGCAAAATTCAAATATGCTTGATTAGCTGCCAGTGAGTCAAATACGTCACCTGAGGCTGTTGCTGTTCACTGATTAGGTAAGCTAACAAGAAGACTGCAGCACATCAACAAATTCAGCACACAGATACTGTCAGACAGAAATCTGCTAGTGCTGATGCCAGTGCCCTTTAAAAGACTGGAACCTGTACGACAAGATGCAGGTACCCATAGCAGCAAGATTTTGCTGTGGCAGCCAGAGTACAGATCAGATCAGATGCTCCAAGTGCCACAGAAAACCACCACAATAGATATAGAAATAATTTTTCTCTATGCATTAGTGCTGCACAACAATGTTTTCTGAACTCTGCCTCAGACAAGGGCATCCATCCATGAAAGTAAATATTTTCCTGTTGTTTCAGATATGTGTGGTCAGCATAGCTGTCCTCTTTTTCTGACTAGTTTTCTTCCTGACTTTACAACTGGCTGGTTTGGCACATATCTAGAACCATATTTTACAAGGAGCCACTTGTCTTAGTCTGCACATACCTCCCATCTGTTGTATAAAGCAGACCAGGATATCGGCAGCTGTTGGAGGAGGTGGCTCCTTGCTTACTGATTGCTACAATAATTTTTTCACTAGATACAGTGATGGGGGGAAAAAAAAAAAGGATTGAAAGCACAGACAAAGAAACATCTGAAGGTTTGCATTTATAATGATTACTATTGCTTTTATAACTGCGTAATAAATCATGACTATATTCTACAGTATGCTTTAATGAACAGCTGAAATGCTACTGGGATTTTGAGAACATCCCATTTAGGAACAAATCTGGCTATGTATGACAGGGGAAGATCTGAATGTCTAATTTATTTTCTTAGAGTTGCTATTACTAGTAACCAGTAAATGAAAATATTATTTTCTTCCTTAAGAGTTCATTTCCATCTTTGTTTATCTTGCAGTACCTAAACTTCTGTATGTGCCATCATAATTTCCACAATCAAGTACGACAGACAAGGATGGAGATTTTGGGACAGCTCTTTGGCCAATATAAAATGGTCTTATAGCTCTACTCCTTTCCTTGGATATATTAATTGAGAGAATGAGGATGTAAATTATTAAAGATGTGAATTATTAAAGATGTTGAACGAGCTCCTCAAGCACTCCACATCATTTTCGAGCTGCAGGGCCTGCTGGTGGGACACAGGACAAGCACTTAAAGGGCAGTCCTGAACTCAGTGCCAGAGCCCTTTCAGAGGGGCTTTTATACAGCTCACCCTTACTGAAAGATTTTTTTGCCTGGGAGGCTTCTAGTCCCTTGTGGATACATAATGTGGCGATGCTGGTTGAAGCAGCGCTCAAGGAGCTTGCAGCAAGCATAGGGAGCTATGTGTACTTTGGGGTTGGACAGTCTCCTAAGGCAACATGCTGCCCTCACAGGTGTCAGGTCCCTAAATGAGGTGCACCAACTGCATGGGGTGGGAGGAGTAGCACTGCTAGATGCGTGTCATGCCCCGATTCATAAGCTGCGCACTCCACACTCATGTCTGGGTCTTCTTTTGACCTGCTCAGTAGAAAGAAGGTGGTTTGCTCATCTGTGTGGCAATCTGGATGCCGACAAGGTCACTCTCAGGGCGAAAATCAGAAGCAAAATTTATTCTGGCTTTGACCAAAATAAACAGACCATAACACTCAGGTGCACAGCTGAGATATGGGGGTGCAACTTCCCAGAGTTGCAGAAAACCAGATTTCAATCTGTTCAGATCACAATCCAATTGCTGAACACAGCGAAGGGCACTCAGATTCAACCTGAGACACACCAATACCAGTCAAGAAACAGCAAAGTAAATGATATAGAGAGAAAGAGAGAGAGAATGGAAAAAAGAAAGAGTCGCCACATCAATGGGCAATAGCAGTTCCTTGGGAACACATGGTCGCTCCAGTAGTGTCTTTTTCCACACCACATGGTCCAGGCTGCTCCAATTGAACTGATGGGCATGCATGTGCTTCGTGGCTCATTGTGAGTTCTTGTATAAGACCAGTCCGTGGGGGGTGCTCTTGCCACACGTGTGCTAAAGCTCCTTTGGGAGGGTCCAACCAGGGCAGTCAGGTGGGTGTGAGGAGGAGGATGGGGAGGATGGGCAGTGCCCGCTGCTGCATCTCCTGCCCCCATAGCAGACGTCCTGAGCTTGGCCATGCGACGGGGAGCGGTGCTCACTTCTGCACCTTCCTTCCCATTGAACCTGGCACCACATACAAATGTTTAAGGCAGACAAAACAGTAAAGTCGGTCTTTACGATGTGCTTCCCAAATGCCACACAGCAAGAGACACCAGGAGGAGATGAAGGCTTTGGTTTTTTGCTGCTCTGCTGGCTGCCATTGCAATGTCCCAAGGGGATTAATGAGAAAAAGAGCCAGTCCTGTGCTGAGGGGTGTGGAAATCGAGTTTGCCGAGTCCTGGCGGAGAAATAAAGGGTCCTCTGGGTGTAGGAAGGCAAGTGCCTCTGGATACACACTGTGCCTCAGAGAAAACTGAGGTATCCTGCCTGTCAGGGAAAAAAGCTACTGAAAGTCTATGAGGGGCTCTGAGAGGCAGAAGAGTGTTCATTTGAGCAGAAAATGCATTTTAGCAAAGCGTTTAAAACAGAAGATCATGTAAGTGTGTAAAGGAAATCTTTAAGCTCCCTTCGCATATTTCCCTTTTATTTCTGCTCTGCACATTCAGACATACTGAGGCTGATTCTTCTGTTTTCATTCAAATTCAGAAATGAAAAGATTTAAAATGCACACACCTCATCGCCCCTACTACTGTTGCAAAATGCATGTTAATAAATAATTTTAGCCAACCATTACAAGTGTGTTTGTATTTCACAGTCCTAATTCAAATGGAAACAATTACTGGTCCATTCGCTTAAGTGACTATTTGCAGAGTAAGGAGTTGGTCAGCATAGGTAAGCGTGGGAGGAGGCAGGCTTAAGCGATTTGCTCTGGTTTGTACAGGGAAGTCTGAGACAGACAGCACACAGTCTTAGACTCAGATGATCACCCAGGCTGAATGAAGGGCGAAGGAAAGCATCACTGTCTTTACGTACTGATGTTTCATTTCTGACATGGATATACTGGCTGTAATTTAGTTCATTCAAATATATATTAAAGGTTTTAAACTCAGTGTTAGCAGATAAAAAGTGAAATAACTTTGAGTATATTCCTGGAAGAGTTCCCTTGCCTTCAGAATGGCTTTCAAATGCCAAAAAGAAGACAGAAAACAAGAGATTTACAAGAATAGGCAAGTTTGGTTTCAAGTATTTCCTTCTAATTTAGGAAAGCACTATGCACTCTTGTACAAGTGCTCTTTAAGAAAAACACTTTCATTTGTTGTATTTCACTCCACTATGAAAAAAGGGAGAGGCAAGACTGATGATGGCTGCTTTCTTTCCCCTTTAGGCCAGACACCATATAAACAAACTTCACAATAAAAAATAGTCCTAAGACTACTGTCTTCTGCAAGTTCAGCATCCAGGTTAGAGACTTGCTTGCCCAGCTAGACGTCCACAAGTCTATGGGGCCGGATGGGATCCACCCAAGAGTATTGAAGGAACTGGCGGATGTCCTTTCCAAACCCCTATCCATCATCTTCCAGAGGTCCTGGCTGACTGGGGAAGTTCCACTAGACTGGAGGCTGGCTGATGTTGTGCCCATATACAAGAAGGGTTGCAGAGAGGATCTGGGGAACTACAGGCCTGTCAGTCTCACCTCAGTGCCAGGGAAAGTCATGGAACAGGTAATCTTGAGTGCTATCATGAAGCACACGCAAGAGAACCGGGTGATCAGGCCCAGTCAACATGGGTTTACAAAAGGCAGATCTTGCCAAACTAACCTGATCACCTTCTATGACAAAATCACTCAACTACTGGATGGGGGAAAGGCTGTGGATGTAGTCTTCTTGGACTTCAGTAAAGCCTTTGACACAGTTTCTCACAGCATTCTGCTGCAGAAACTGTCAGCCTCTGGCCTGGACAGGCGCACACTCTCCTGGGTTGAAAACTGGTTGGATGGCCGGGCCCAGAGAGTGGTGGTCAATGGAGTTAACTCCAGCTGGAGGCCAGTCACAAGTGGAGTTCCTCAGGGCTCAGTACTGGGTCCAGCTCTGTTCAATGTCTTTATCAATGACCTGGATGAAGGCATTGAGTGCACCCTCAGCAAGTTTGCAGATGACACTAAGCTGGGAGGAAGTGTCGACCTGCTGGAGGGTAGGGAGGCTCTGCAAAGGGATCTGAACAGGCTGGACTGCTGGGCCGAGACCAATGGGATGAGGTTTAACAAGACCAAATGCCGGGTCCTGCACTTGGGGCACAACAACCCTATGCAGCGCTACAGACTGGGGGAAGAATGGCTGGAGAGCTGCACGGAAGAGAAGGACCTGGGGGTGCTGGTTGACAGCCGACTGAACATGAGCCAGCAGTGTGCCCAGGTGGCCAAGAAGGCCAATGGCATCTTGGCTTGTATCAGAAATGGGGTCACCAGCAGGTCCAGGGAGGTTATTCTCCCTCTGTACTCGGCACTGGTGAGACCGCACCTCGAATACTGTGTTCAGTTCTGGGCCCCTCACCACAAGAAGGATGTTGAGGCTCTGGAGCGTGTCCAGAGAAGAGCAACAAAGCTGGTGAGGGGGCTGGAGAACAAGTCTTATGAGGAGCGGCTGAGAGAGCTGGGGTTGTTTAGCCTGGAGAAGAGGAGGCTGAGGGGAGACCTTATTACTCTCTACAACTACCTGAAAGGAGGTTGTGGAGAGGAGGGAGCTGGCCTCTTCTCCCAAGTGACAGGGGACAGGACTAGAGGGAATGGCCTGAAGCTCCGTCAGGGGAGGTTCAGGTTGGATATCAGAAAAAAATTCTTCACAGTAAGAGTCATTGGGTACTGGAACAGGCTGCCCAGGGAGGTGGTCGAGTCGCCTTCCCTGGAGGTGTTTAAGGAACGGGTGGATGAAGTACTTAGGGACATGGTTTAGGGAGTGTTAGGAACGGTTGGACTCGATGATCCAATGGGTCCTTTCCAACCTTGTGATTCTGTGTGATTCTGTGTGATTCAGATTCACAGCACAAAGCACCCTGTTGTGCCAGGCAGGTACTGTGCTATGCTAATAGAAAATGACGAAGCAGAATAAAAGTGGAAGTCCAGAGACATGTCCTGAATGCTCCTATAAGCCAGCAGAGGAGGTTGCTAAAATTTGCCTTCAAACAAGACAGCCCCTAACGACACACTATAAGCAACCCCAAACCAAGAAAAAATAAACATCACACCCACCACTATTTTCAAATATCCTAGCTCTCATTTTTGGAGCCTGCAATGGACAGGTTAGTTCCCTAGGGCTTAATTCTCCTAGGCTGAATGCCCCACCTCTAGCATGGCTGGTGGGCACAACCAACGTACATTTCTAAGCTTAGTTTTATTTGCATTTTAGTGCTGCTGGAAGTTAGAATAATCCATCACAGTCTGACGCAAGGCAGACACTGAAGGACATCAGGGGAGGAACATGTATAGAACAAAGTCATTCAAGTGCATCTGTCTGATCTTGGTCATGATAAGGGTCATCAGGCTGTGGTAATTTGATCATGTTGGACTCTATGTTCTGCTGCCTTTTCAGTGCAGTGAACAGAAATCTGTCATGCTACCAATGTAGACAAGGGCAACACATAAACAGTTTTTGAGCATTCTTCCCCCTCACAAGGGATTTTTCTGGGTTTTGAAGATCTCCTTTCCTGTCTTTGTTTATAAAAAAGTGAACCTCCTCATGGGGATTTCATACCTTGAAGCTAAAAGAAGAAATAATAAAACCTCTCTTTAAGTCCTTAGTAAGCTGCTAAAGAGCCAAGTGTGAGAAAGGAAAATCTAAAACTTGGAGTCAACCAGAAAAAGTTCATCTGCTGAAGAGCATTTCAATGTCATCAGCACAGAACTGGCACCTGCTTCTTTTTGTGTTATGAAAGACTATGCTGTTGAGTCAAACTCAACTGCATGGAGAAGCCAACAGGTAACACAAAGCCGCACAGGACATGACAGTGTTACAGGGATTGTCACAAAGTGAGAAGAGGCAGAAGTTACAGTACAGTGTACTTGTCCCTCTGCCTGATTTTGCAGATTCTGCTAGGACTGCAGAGGAAAACACTTAAAAAAAAAGTATCCAGAAGTCTACACAGTTTGGTGTCACGCAGCTCTAATGTGTCTATCTCCAGCTGTTATGGAGTTTTTTTTGAATAAGCACATGGTGTCCTGCCAGACAGCTCATGTTTTTTTGATAGAGGGCAGCAGGAACTGAATCAACAGCTTCTAGCAGCAAGTGCTTCTAAAAACCCCAGTCCCTTTTAAAACTCTCCATTCTGGCTATTGCTGGCTTCAGAATCAGCCATAAAACCACTTTGTGATTTTATTACAAACATGCTTTCCTCTCAAAGGACATGGAGTCACTGCGTTTATTTCTTTTTGGGGTGTGGGGCTGCTGAGGTATGAACATGTTTCAAGAGCATCTTAAGCCCTTAATAAGTGTCAATATGTTAGCAAACAAAGCTGACCATTGCATAAAAATTCACATCTACACTAAAACAAAGATCCTCTCAGGTGCTGTGTTCTATAAAAAAAAAAATTAGGCTAATGAATTGAAGGAACCTTTCTCTTGTTGTTGATGTGCTGAATCTTCTGCCTGCTTTCTACACATGGTGAAGGAACAAAGCACAGCAAGGAAGGGGCACATAATGCCATATGCAATTCAGGTGGAAAGAGAAGCAGATGGAATATGATGCAGACAGACACTATACAATTTTCTTTAATCAGAAATCTGAAGGGAAGTGATTGTCCCCCTGTACTCAACGCTGGTGAGGTTGCACTTTGAATATTGTGCAGTTCTGGGCCCCTCACTACAAGAATGACATTGAGGTGCTGGAACATGTCCAGAGAAGGGCAACGAAGCTGGTGAAGAATATAGAGCACAAGTCTCATGAGGAGTGGCTGAGGGAACTGGGGTTGTTTAGCCTGGAGAAAAGGAGGCTGAGGGGAGACCTTATTGCTCTCTACAAATACCTGAAAGGAGGCTGTAGTGAGGTGGGATACTCTTTTCCCAAGTATCAAGTGATAGGACAAGAGGAAATGGCCTCAAGTTGCCCCTGGGAAGGTTCAGACTAGATAGTAGGAAAATCTTCGTCACTGAAGGTGTTGTCAAGACTTGGAGCAAGCTACCTAGAGGTGTGGTTGAGCCACCATCTGGAGGCATTTAAAAGACATGTAGATGTGGTGCTTAGGGACATGGCTTAGCGGTGGGCTTAGCGGTGTTAAGTATGATCTTAAAGGTCTTTTCCAACCTAAATAATTCTGTGGCCCGTCTAGTGAGACTCAAAGGTTATCCACAATCTGCTCAGATTAAACTCTTATTTTAGCAATTCAAACATTTTAATCAGCTGGCCAGCAACCTGAGAGCACTTGATCGAGGGTAACCCCTACAAAACAGAAGGAAGGAAATGCTTCCAGGTCTGCTCAGGCACAGGTTTTGACATTGGACATGGACTGCTTCACTGACACTTCTAATTGCTGTTATTATGGTAAGTGAGTCAAATCATTCCTCCTCTCGCATGTTGTGCAACACACTCAAAACATCATTTTGCACACCTCTGCATCTACACTTCCTGAAGCACTCATGACGAGAACTGAAGTTTGAATCTCAGTCTCTCTTAATATCAAGCTTGCTCCTACTCAGAATACTGTCCGACAGCTTTTTTTTTTTTTTTTCTTTTTTTTTCATCCTCAGGGTCTCTTGGATCAAGATTTTCTCCTTGTGCTATTCTACAAAAATCACAGCCTCCACGAGATCAGACCTCACTTGCTTAAATTATTTTTCAGGCCTCCTCCATTCATACATTAAAAGTTCGATTAATGCTGCCAGTGGGAAACCCCAAGCATTACAGCTCTCTGCCAAACTGCAGGAGGAAGGTAGTTACTTTTCAGGAACGTCACCTGGCTGTGTACTGAGCTGGCTGCATAACCAGCCCTCCCTGATTAGCACTGCAATTTATGCAGGAGCTCTGGCTTGCTCCTGGGAGTGGGAGGATAGCACTCCAGCTCAGCTAAAAGGCATCTTCTGGGCAGACTTCCCGTAACAGAGTCTTCCTGTGGTACTCCAAGTTACAATATTGGACAGTATTTATCTACAAATAATGTCTTCCAGTAAATACAAAAAAATGTATTTGCTGTTGAATGTCACTGCAGTGTTTATTTAAGAGCAATTTTCCCTGTTAAATTGCAATGAATTTTCAGTGTTCAGTGTCCTCAATGCCACATAGAACTGAAAGTGATGACCACCCATGTGCTGCAAGGTCATGAGTCTGCAAGCCCTGCCACGTGCCTGCCTCCGAGTCACCTAGTTCAGAAAAACGTTTCCAAACATCCGGGCTAGATCTGTATAAAAGTTTCCCAGTGAGATTAGAAACACATTTTAGTTTTGCAAGTCAACACCATGACTCCAAAGCCTTCACATAAATTAACAGCCCCCTGCATTTTTCAAAAATGCATTATACATATGTAGTATTTTTCCACTTACTCTGCATTGTTCTGCCATTTCAAAAGTTTCAGATACCTACTAAAAAAAAAAAGCAGGTCCAACACCAGCTGTACAGATGTGCAACAAAACAAAAACATTGCAGAACTCTGAAAAGCAAGCGCACTTTAAAAAAACGAAGAGTGGAGGTTAGTAACTCTATAAGAGAGAAGGGAAAAATCCCAAGTCCAACTAAGCAAGATTCAATAGAGGGCCGAGCATGCTACGTGACAAATACTTCAAGTATCACACCTGCTGAGGGCATGTATTATTTCTTGGTAACACCTGTGAATTCTTGCCTTGACGGTATTATGGGCTGGTGATGACTGGATTTCCTCTCTCCTTCTCTTTCATGAAGATCTTTCACTTCGAAAGATCATATGTGCACTCTGACTAAGTGGTTGTTTCAGTGTCCTCTATTTTAGCTGGTTTGCATTTGAAGAACACTAAGCATTTTATAGTGCCTGAAGAGAAGCTCGTTTTTAATTCTTTTCTAAGCAAGTACTTCTAACTTATTACTTTTTTCTTCTCTGAAGTCACCAGGGAGGTGGTGACTTGAAATCTAAGCTACTCTTGATGGCATACAAGCTTGAGGGGGCTGGAGGGAAGACAGAGCAATGACCTCCAGGATAACTCTACAGCCAGTTTCTCTAGCTGTGTCCGGATAAATATAGCTCGGAGCTCAAACATGACTTGTAGCCATCCCTTCCTGATTAAAAAAATGCAAAGACTTTGAGGTAAACCCTTCAAATAGAGTTACCACTGACTAAGATAAAACCCTGCAACTTCTCCTGTCATATCAATGATGCTCGAAATACTAACTTTTATTCTATTATTTTATTTAAAGTAATGTGCTTTAAATGTGCTTTTAATGTACTTTAATTTTATTTAAAGTAATGTGTAATTTTTTATTTAAAGTAATAAGTAAATTAAAAAATAATGGTGTGCAGTAGAGTTTTTGCAAAGTCTCTACTGATTCTCTGGGTAGCAGTCTCTGCTGCTCTGGGAGATTTTCCCTTTTATCACTGATATTGCACAGCAGAAGTGATACCCCAAGAAGAGGGAGACTTCCCCTTCATGTAACTTTACCAGAGCTATTAGTCAGAAAAAAGAAGCCAATACCACTTTCAAGCTGATGTCACTTTCCCGTCAGGTGCTTTTACACCAAATGAAATACCTCAGAAGAAACTCAGATAATGTAAAAAAACCCAGCTATCCATGTGTATTTTATAACTCTCTTTCAAGTTTCCAAGTTTCTTTCCAAATTTTTTTCCAGCTTTGTTTTGCAGTGATGACAAAAAGACCTGTCTGCTATACTGAGATACAACATGAAGGGATAAGCTGCTATTTCAGGTATGAGTGAAATATATTGTGGTCTGGGCAAGTTGACTTGTCAATGGATTTATAAACAAGGCCAAAGCACTGAATACCTTGAGGTGGAAGTCTGTAGTTGATTTTGATTATGAAAACTCCCAATAAATAGAAGTTTGCTCAAAAAATGTAAAATCATGCTTAAACGTATGTTTAGACTTTTTTTTCCTTTTTCTAAAAACAAATGCCTTCTGTGTTATGGGCTATCATAGGGCCAAACTTGTACAGAAAGAATTGTGATAAAGTAGAGCTAATCATATTTTGAAGTATGAGAGACAAAGGAAAAAAAAAAATCTTGAGAAGCCTGCATAATAGTGCCAAACATAGCTGGGGACTCAAAGGTATTTTTTTTTTTAAATTATTTTAAATACATATCATTTAATGCCATGGAAAAGAAATACCCAGAAACATTTATTTGGGACTGGGAGTAAAGGAATGGAGAACCATTTATAATGCCATTAATCACGCTGTTAGTGTCAAGTGCAGCAATTCACATAGAGAGAATGAGAATGTAAAAAATATTTCCTTCAAAGGGGTTTTGCACCTCATTTCAAAGGAAGAGAGCCTTTAACTCCTGAGAAAGTCAGCTGGCCTCTTGTCCTGTAATAGGATGCATTCTTAAGCCTATCCTATATAAATCACAGATTAAACAACCACTTCTGAATGAGTTAAGAAAAATCTCTCCTTTTCAAAACATAATGATAGGATACGTGGTGAAGATGGAGATGGCCTTCTGTCTTACTCAGAAGATGAAGATATCTGGACATCTATGTTTTTATTCAAAACATCGTAACAGGAAGAAAAAAAAAGGTAAGATAAACTAAAATTTTCTGGACAAATAACTTCTACCTCGCATTTAAAACCACAGGCAAGGAACACTGGCTTATGGCTTTGGATTTCAGTGTTGACAGAAATTTGCTGTTTGACCAGAAGAAGAAATCATATAAATGCTCAAACTTGGCAAATAGGTGTGTTAACACTTCCTACAGTGCCTCTCAGATGGCTTTGTGATGCTGAATTAAAGTTAGCAAACATGATTGAGGTTCTTCAATGAAAGAAAATAGCGGCATCATATTTTTATATTAACGGAGGTAAAAGTGACAGAACAACTAAAATAAACTTCAGCCCTAGAGACAGATATTGTACATAAAGTGGAATAGCTGGTTAATAAAGAGTAAAGTGTGTCTGGCGTGATGGTCAAAAGGTACTTTAGAAGAAATGCATGTTTTGATTAAAACCTTTATTGACCATAGATGGTGATTTATGATATCATCTAAAGTCAGTGGTTTTGCTGAGGTAAGACAAAAATCTTTTTGAAAAGATCTCCAGCCTAATAAAACTTCAGTGAGCTATGGAAAAGTCTAATACCTAAAAGGTCACTTACAAGCTATGTGTAATGAAACCTGTAGTAGTTTTTCAAGCATCACAACTCTTAAGGAGGGGAACTGAAATTTTGCCTGGAAATCACATAATTTAATTGACTCATGTGAGTAAGTAGCCTCTTCCTTAGACGACTTCTTCCTTAAATGTATGTTGTACATACAGTGACTATTTTTACCGCTCAGATTTTTTGTCACCTTGATTAGGAAAACAGCAGCATTATGATAACATATTAGCCCACTTCTTATTGTCAGGAGCAACAGGGCAGACACTTGCCTGATGATCTTTGAACTAGCATGTCTTTGTGTGCAGGCAGGATGCACAGGGCCACCTTCGAAGGTCTGCTCAGCATCCCAGGACTCTGACTTCTCCTGTGATGTGCCAGGTAAGGGCCAATTTTTCAACCCACTGAATTTTGTCCCTCTAACAAAGTAGGTAGGGGTTGCTGCTAGGCAAAATAAAGTGGAGCATTCCAGTTCTGCAACACCTTTACATTTTCCTGAACTGTCCATGAATGGAGGTGTTTGGTCTCTTTTAATGACACAAATATGCCTGAGCTGCCTGTTGGTGTACAGGCATGCACTGACCCATCCAGGTAGACAGAAGAAGCACTAATAACCTGCTCATTTGCTCACTGTCCAAACACAGATATCCCAGTATTGTACCATGACTAGACAAAATAACCTGCCTCAATTAATCACTTCTTCAGTTTAGCACACATCAGCAAGCAGTTGTGTCAAATCACCCGGAACCATAGAAACGCAGCTGAAGTGGGGCAACCTTCTTTATGTGACTGCTACTGGGATATAATGTACAGAAGGGACTGTGAAAGCTTGAGAACGCTGTAGAGAGGTGGCCTTGAAAAACTGAAAGGTTGGTCACGTAACATAGTCACAGATACGTGCACAAAGGCACCACGGATTACCTAGCAGGCAGGAAGGTGGAGGATGCTAGCCTGAAAAAACTAAGTTCCTGGTAGCTAGAGCAAAGGAATAATTCCTTGAGATGTTAATAAAAAGCTTCATTTATTCTCGCTAGAGCCAGTCAGCCACTAGAGGGAGGAATAATCAAGTGCTGCCAATGATTGCTATTTATTAAGCTTCCGCAATGCATTATGTTTTTCTTAAAGCTCATCTCATGAGGTTTGCAAAACATTTCCAGTTAAAGGAAAAAACCTCGAGTTTCCATAGTTGATGAAGAAAGCACACAGACACAGAGTTCAAGGACTCAAGAAACAGCATACAAAAAGATGTGGCACATCTTTGTATCTTAGAATATATTCTGATTTGTATAGCCCTGATGATTTGTGGACCTAATTTCCAATTAATTAGGATTCATAGGGCAATTTGCTTTTGTAGCATTCAGCATATCATTACAAAAATGGTAGGATTTAAAGCTTTTTTATGTGCTTTTCATGAATGAAACTATTTTTCTTGGTGACTAGAAAGGGCAGGTCAGCACTGGGGTTGAAAAAGGAATTTACTTCTGTACAGAAACTGTCAACTTGATAAAAAAGTTACTTCCATACTCTTAAAGAATAAAGCTATTTCAAAGCAGAAACGAAAGAAAAGCCCAACACAGTCATACATTCTCGGTGGCTGCACTACCAACCTTGCTCCTTTCACTACAGACAGCTATGCTAAATGTCCATTTATAGCAGGAAGGAAGCAATTTGTATATGCAAAGGCAGGATTTTGTGTGCACAGCTGTTCACTACTTACTAATGAGAAGATTGCTAGATGTTTATTCAGCAGGTCAGATCTTGGAGTTCTGCTGAAGGTCTATCAATGGGAAAGTTCAGGCCTTGTTTTTTCCTCAACTTAAACAAATTCTGCCTTTAATGGGCCTTTCTAATGAGGATAAAAACCAAACAAATTCAGCAGAAGAAAATGAATCAATATTCCTCATAAGAGGACTGTGGCAATCTCATAGATAATCTTCTCTGTTTTAAATGCAGTAAGATCCTAGGATGTTAGCAGAAAACTATTCCTCCACAAGCTCGTGTGGATTTTACTGTCCCTGGCACCACCGTACTCTTAGTGGGTTATTATGGTCCCATCAGTAAGGGACCATAGATGCTGCTTTCTACCCTCTCCAAAGAGGAGAAAGAAGGAGACAATAACAGAGACAAATGTTTCTTGCAGTCTTCCAAGTGGCTTTTCATCAAAAAAATTCACAGGTTTTCAGGAACAGGCATGCACAGAGCATACCGTAGGAACCCTCTCCACTCAGCCAGACTCTGATTTTCAGCGTGTGGTGCATTTGCTTCTCTGTGCAGCACATACAATGGCAGCTCAGGCTCTGAGATGTATTAAAATACCTTTTCCTAGCTCTGAAGGCCTTCCCTATGGAGAAAAACAAGGCATTTTAAGATTCCCTTCTGTTATAGCGTGAAGGGTAACAAACACAAACAAAATTATAAAGAAGTGAGTGGGAAGCCATGTGTTAGTGTATGTAGGCAGGGCATAGAGAGGAGAGGTAGGACTAACTGAAGGGAAGCATGCCTTTCTGTCATTTGCCCCCTGTGAAAGTATCTGAACCACCTCTGGGATGTATGTTAGCAATGGGGGTGGCCTACATGGTGGTAAGATGGGGGGAGATGTGTCAAGTTATGAGAACATCACACCTACGAATTTCAATGGACACAGCAAAATGCAACATGAGTTACTGTTATTCCTAGGAGTATTGTGCTCCCCTTTGCGGCGTTCACACATCATGGGCAAAGCAAATACATACAGCGGGTGGAAAGAGAGAAGACAGCACCCTGGCAGCAGGATGCACGTGGGAAGCACAGTTGAAAAGGAACTACAAGAACCGACCCTTCTATCCCTTGCTGAGGCCTTGCCAGCATCTGCAACTCTTCCTCTGGCAGGGAAGTATGAGGATGAGTTAACTTCTTCCCCACTGCTTGTGCAGTATGGTGGGACTCTTCCTAAGCATCGCAGTGAACACAAGGAAATGCTACCACAAGCCTCGCCTCAGGAGTACAAAACAGGAGCTAAGAGCAAGGGGGCAATGACTAATAATGACTGCTTTAGCATTTCTGCAGCCTCTTCAGAAGACTCCATAATTGCTGCGCTAACTGTAATGAATCAATCCTCATGACATCCCAATGTGCAGGAAGTGTGTGTTATTATGCCTTTTTACCCAGAGCTGGTGGCATACTGATATTTGCAGTTGGAAAAAAGTCAGGCAGGGAGTAGCAGTGATGGGGCACCACGTTCCTTGGCTCCTGCTCCCGAAGCCACAGCTTACCTGCCACAGAGGCACAGCACAGAGGTGTGGGGGCCAACCTTTCCCACCACTCCTTTCCGCTGGGGCAGAAAAGGGGGCACCACACCTGAGAGTTTTGCCTTTTCAGTCCTTCAGTTTTAATTGTTCACCTGATCCTCCCCTTCCTTACAGGAAAATCACAAGCTAGGCACTCATTCCAGGTGCACCCCTCATGCTCTTTTTTTTGACCTGAGAAACACCAAGCAGCCAAATCATACCTTAGAGTGCTCCTGAACTATAATTAACCTTAGTGTATCATTTTATGGAAGGGAAAGCTGTTAAATTTGTCTGAATTCAAAAGAACTTGGAAGAACAGATGCAAGATAATGTTTTTAACACACAGCTTGATTAATTCATGGCAGAGGTTATCATCCCATTGTGTTGGGTAGGAGGCTGACATTTAAAACTTCATATGTACTTTGCAGAGGGGAGAAAAAACCCTTCATCGCTCAGCTTTTAAATGCTACGCTTGAGACTTGGAAACAACACACTGCAGTATCCAGTACTGAGGACCCAGATCCCAGTTGCATAGTATTCCCAAGGACTTTCAAAGAAACAGTCGATATTTTGCTGTGCATTGTTCCTAC
This sequence comes from Cuculus canorus, assembly GCF_017976375.1. NCBI lineage: Eukaryota > Metazoa > Chordata > Aves > Cuculiformes > Cuculidae > Cuculus > Cuculus canorus. Next base: position 52,465,235 of record NC_071402.1, read on the forward strand.
TAAGTCTCAAGTATTAGAGAAAATAAAACAGTGTTGATTTTGAGTACCATGCATACCTCCCCAAGAGGTGGGATGCCCTCCCAGTGGGTATCTCAGGCTTGTACTGGGGCAGTGGGTAGCCCAGGGAGCAGGGCAGGGGATTTACATTCATCTCAGATGTAATTTGGACCAAATCTAACCTTCCTATTCTGGCTGGCATCAGTGGTGCCCATGTTAGAAACACTGAAGAAATAACAGAGAAATATGAGATAGCACAATAAAAACTAGATGATCCAACTCAGAAACAAGATTTTACCTGTTTTTTTTTTTACCTCTCCAGAAATAGAAATATTATATTTACAAGATGGGATTATATTTTTTAAAATATTGGTATTTGAAAATATTCTAAAAGAGGCTTGCAAATAACCACCAAGAAGTTCTAAATTCAGTGTTTAAGTATTACTTTACATGTCAGTTTTATTTCATCCTCTTCTTTAAAAATATTGTTTAAAAATAAATAGTTTATTATTGTCTACTACATACCTCATTTAAAGGTCACATAAAATAAAATACATAATCTGAAAACATATTCAAAAGATGAAGAATCTCTGCAAAATCACTGTCAAACTACAGCCCTGTTTTTAAGAAGACAGCTGTTCATGTGATTCATTGTTCAAATAAACTTCAAATGGACTGCTTTATTATTCTTTGGGCTGTGGCCCTTAAGGGAACTAGTTACATTAAATAACAAGCTACCATTATGTGGACATACTGATTCCGAGAACAGGGAAAGGAAATACAGTCATAATATGCAATTTCAATAGAAATCGAGGGTTTGTCAATCATCTGCCAGAGGCATAACACTGAGGCAGATACCGCAGTCTTCACAGAGATATAATGAATCTGATTAACTTCTCTGCAGAAGGGACAATTACAGCCTAGAGAATAAAGCCTCCTTGGCGTTCACACATGTTTGCACAGCTATCAGTGTGCAAGAGCTGCCTGACCGCTGGTCGACGTCAAGAGTACCTCGGCTACCAGGCTGCCGTTGTGAGCCACTGCGGCAACTTCTGTCCAGAGAACTGGATCATGGAGCAAACCCAGCTACCCAGGAAATCACTTCAAAGATAGCTTGAAACACAAATGACTGCAACTAACCACCACATGAATTGTGACAGCAATAGAGCACCGAAATGAAGGAAGGCATAGCCGTTTTTCAACATAAGCTGCATGACTCCCCATCAAGAAAAGGATGCAAAGAGAAGGATCCAGGAGTGCTAGCAACAGACCAATTCTAGTCAGAACTAGAAACTGTGGGATAAAATAACTGTGAAAGCGTCACAAAGATGATATTAGTAACAGGACTAGTGAAAAAAGTTAATGATTAAATTACAACTGATGAAAATCTTAGCAGGAGAGTGTTTAGGATCAAGGCCATAATGAATGAAAGCAGAAGAGAACGCTACACACCCATTATTTTCAAAGGTGTGAAATTAATTATAAAGGGAAATAAAATAAGCAATGGAGAAGTGGAAATATAGAAACACTTGATAGTCAGAAGGTGATTTGGTCACTGTGTGAGGGGCTGATGACTCCAAATGTGGTATTCTTCATGCAAATCTCAGCTCTCTTAACGGAGAAAGGATGCTGAGTTAAGTACCGAGGATTACTACTTTGAAATATTAAGGAATCACATAGAAAAGAAAAAGAAAGAGAAAAGAAAAGAGAAAAGGATAACAGAAATAGTGACATCGTGCAGACATTCATTACAGCCACTGTCAGTCTAACATCTTAGTATCACAGTATAGTTAGGGTTGGAAGGGACCTTAAAGATCATCTAGTTTCAATCCCCCTGCCATGGCCAGGGACACCTTCCACTAGACCAGGCTGCCCAAGATCCCATCCAACCTGGCCTTGAACACCTCCAGGGATGGGGCATCCACAGCTTCCCTGGGCAACCTGTTCCAGTGTCTCACCACTCTCATAGTGAAGTTCTTCCTAATGTCTGATCTAAATCTGCCCCTCTCCAGTTTATACCCATTACCCTGGTCCTATCCCCACAAGCCTTTATAAATAGCCCCTCTCCAGCTTTCCTGTAGATCCCCTTCAGGTACTGGAAGATCACTATAACATCTCCTCAGAGCCTTCTCTTCTCCAGACTGAACAGGCCCAACTCTCTCAGCCTGTCCTCGTAGGGAAGGTGCTCCAGCCCTCTGATCATCTTTGTAGCCCTCCTCTGGACCCGTTCCAACAGCTTCATATCCTTCTTACATTGAGGATTCCAGAACTGGACACAGTATTCCAGATGAGGTCTCACAAGAGAGGAATAGAGGGGCAGAATCACTTCCCTCGCCCTGCTGGCCACGCTTCTTTGGATGCAGCCCAGGATACGGTTGGCCTTCTGGGCTGCAAGCAGAAGCAAATTGCCGGCTCATGTTGAGCTTCTCATCAACCAGCACCCCCAAGTCCTTCTCTGCAGGGCTGCTCTCAAGCACATCATCCCACATCGTGTACTGAAAACAGGGATTGCCCTGACCCAGGTGCAGGACCTTACACTTGGCCTTGTTGAACCTCATAAGGTTCTCAGAGGCCCACTTCTTCAGTCTGTCCAGGTCCTTCTGGATGACATCCCATCCTTCCGGTGTGGCAACTACACCACTCAGCTTGGTGTCATATGCAAACTTGCTGAGGGTGCACTCAATCTCACTGTCAATATCATTGATAAAGATATTAAACAGCACTGGTCCCAGTAAGAACCCCTGAGGGACATCACTTGTCATGGATCTCCACCTGGACTTTGAGCTGTTGACCACTACTCTTCGAATACAACCATCCACCCAGTTTCTTATCCACCATACTGTCCACCCATCAAATCTTATTTGAATAAGGCATCATTCACTCCCTCTCGATTCAAATTTATTCATCACAGGTAAACAGCAAATAATTTGTGCCCCAAATAAAATGATCTCTAACTAGGGGATAGGGAGGAAGTAACAGACAGTTACTGCTCTGTCAGAAACGACATGCTCCCCAACAGTAAATGACTGAACAACTGCAGCGGCACAGCCTGACTCATCAGCATTACAAACAAGTCTGAGTGACAAATCTCCGCCAAAGCCCTGTTGTCTCACAGCTCTTGTAGCCACATGACTGAGATGAGCCCCACAGATCCTGAAAGCCATGGTTAGGCATTTAGATTGGGCCCTATTGACAAGACAGTGCCAACATTTTTGAGATTTCTAACATCTTTGACTTCAACTTCATGAAGATGGTTGGCTACATCGCAGTAGAATAAACAAAAAAGACCTTTCCAAAGAAATTACCCCCCCTCAATACCAGCTTTTATAAATATTTCTGCCACTGCTACAAACATAAATATTATGAGATGAAGTCACGAGTCAGTTGATGTCATCACTGACACTATTTTACCCAGAGTGGCTGAAAGCTTTCTGAATTATGTATGTATCCTTGGTTTTCAGATTTATGTGAAGTTCAGAACCAAATTATTTCTCCAAATGTGATAAAAGCAAAGTAGCAGTTTTAAGTCTTGTAAAAGAAAAAGTAATAAATGAAATAGGAACTTTGCATTATTTTGCAGTCTAGTACATTTTCCTATTTTTACCTTGCAAACAGTAATAAATATTGATTCTTACAAGAGAGAATTTTATGCCCATTTTGGTGCAGTAAAGTAATAAATGGTAATTGTGAACATTTTGAGGACTAGCTCAAGAAGGACTACCTTCCAAAAGAAGTTTTACAAGGTTTCCTTTCAGGTATAGAAAAATCAAGGCTTAGCACAGATTTGCAATAGCAATTGTCAGATATAAAACAGGAGAGATTTATATCCTAGTCCTGAAAGCTTCTGAGCTTGCCTTCAGCATGATGCATCACTGTCACAGTGCAGAGCTGCACAGACACAACCCAAACATGGCTGCAACCCTGACATCACTTAAATAAAAGGAAGGATTTGGGTGCCCCAGTGGATGGGGCTGCTGGCATTCGGGGATGACAAAACTAGTTAGTGCTTACTCTGGTCTCTGGGCTTGCTCCAGGCAAAACTGCTCAACAGCTGGGATAGGGGCTGGGTCAGGTAGCACAGTCCTTCTGGAGGGGAATGGGAAATTACTGCGCAATTCAGCTACAGATGCAGCCACAGAAATCTCTCACAGGAACTCAGTATCTCCTGCAAAGGCACTTTCAATAAAAATGGCTTTTTTTTTTCCCTCACCATCAAATCACAGAAACAGTGGTCATATGATGGTTCTCTATCTTTCTGGGTACAATGAATAAGAAAACAGAAATAATATAAGAAATAAACAAAAAATAAACCAGAAATAATATAAGAAAGTCTTTAAGGATTTTCCCTGATTTCTCTCCTCCTGAAAAGATTTATAATTTCATTAGGAGGAGAGGAGATTTTAAAAAGTCAAGTCTCTGCAAATGAACTTTCACTCACGTTTCACTGGGAGCAGAGTAGGAGTTGATGCTGCCCTACTTCAGCAGCTTAGCTACTAGAGGCCACATACTTTATTTGCTGCCCCTGCCCCTAACCTTCACCCCATACTGCATCCAAGCCACCAGAGAATTACTAAAATAAGTTGAAAGTTACTCCGTCTTATCAGTAATAAAACCACAAGATAATATAAGAAACAAATGTCTAGGCATTAACACGACTTAGACATAAGTAATATCTTCTATTTGTAAAGGCAGAACAATTACCCACTTCCATTTCTCTTTTTCCCCTTAACACGATGCATATTAACAGAAGATCCTAAAGCATGTCTGCAGAAACACTGTTTCGTAATTTCACACTAAAACTAAGCTAAAACATACTATTTTAACTTTTTTGATATTTATTCTAAAGGGGCTCCAGCATTTCACTGTAGATGAACATTGCACTTCTAGATGACCAGAACAGAAAATTATTATGAATAATTAATTATCATTGCCCCTTTGCTTGTCTTCTTTTGTTGGACATTAAGGACTCCAGACTGAATTTTGTGCAAACGTACATCTCTTTTATGCCTGTGAATTTTCTGCATGGCAGATTTAATACATCAGCTGAGCTCCCCTCAGCAAACTAAACCAGATAGCACAAGATCACATACCAAGAGTCAAGCATGGTATGGCTGGCAGCAGTCAGAACATAATTTCAGAATGCTAGCAATGAAATAACATTTAAAATACATGGAAGAATTGCACAGTACTGCTGTGGGTGGGATATCTATATTTACAATTTAACAGCAGGCCTCCAGGAATAATCTGCTCCTGATGAGAATTTTATTTTTGTATTTAAAAAATAAGTTAAGAAAAGGAAGTAAGAACAGTGATAGTGGGTTTATTCAATAGCCTGAGAAAGACAGACAGAGAATCATAAAAGATAGGTCTGGAAGGGTCTCCATGAGGTTATTTGGTCCCTTCTCCTACCCTTAAGCAGGATCAGCAATACTTAAATTTGTCCTGACAGACATTTTTTACCCTTTTCTTGAAAATGTCCAGTGAAGTGATTTCTCTTGGCAATCCACTCCTGTGCTTAACTATCTTTACCATGAGGAAAATTTTCCAAACATATAGCATGCGTATGTCCTTGCAGTCTAAGGCAAGTATTTCTTCTCCTGTCACCGCTGGATGCTACCAACTTCCTTCCAGGCTTTTAAGCAGGTGGGCAGAAGTAGGTCTAAAAATAAACAAGAGCAATTTTGCACACAAACATGCAGGTTGGCCGTGCAAAACCCTGAAAGAGACGGCTGAAAAACACACTTTGGTTCACTGATTATAATTGCGTTTCTTAAAGCAAGCCCTGAAAGTGCCCATTTGACCCATAAAATACAACAACAGACCCAGTTTTTTAAAACAGACAAAGGGATGGACTTGGATTCACCAAAGTATTTTTCTCTAAAATGAATAGATGTTTACAGGATTTAACTTGAGAGAAGTTAAAAAGTTGGAAGTCCTTACTTTCATGTGTAGCTATGTCTAGCAAAGCTAAATCTTGTGCAAATTTGAGATGACTAGATACAGGACAAGGCTTTTCATTTCTGCAAGTAAGGCAATCATCTAAACAATATTGCAGCTTTTCTCTAACAAATTATTGACTTCCAAAACTCTTCTTCAGTAATACCAAAATATCACACTTTGACTAGCAAAGTTAAAGTTTTTTTTTCATCTGATGTTTATTCTTACGTAAGGTAATTGTTTCATTACCTCAAATTTCACCAAGTAAAGTTAAAAGTAAAAGTGAGGCAACAAATGTAGTACAGGTCATGGTGACCTCTCATCTTAAAGAAATGAGAAATGATATTATTTACACAAATGTGATAATACTGATGTAATAGGGCATAAGGGCATATGAAGTCAGGTGTTGATCGACACAAGGGTAAATTTTATGATTGGATAAGCAGTGTCTGCTAGCAGTGGGAGAGTAATAGCTAGTGCATCTCAGTTTCATTGCCAGATAAACTGGAGAGGGTCACCAGGGAAGTAGAGAGGAGGAGTGGCCTTCCTACTTATGTACTACACAGTGAACTGTAGGAACATCCTGTCTCCACAGAGGATTGCAGAGTGAGATGAGTGAATTCATTTCTGTGCTGTAAGACACAAAGTCCAGAGGAGAAGCTGCAATGAGGCACAAACTTTCTCACGTGCCCACCAGTGATATTAAAGATTAACTGATTGAACATGCTTTATATAATAATCAGTAGAAAGTTGTAACTGTTTGTTAATAGCTCCAAGATATAAGTTCCTTCAATAAATCAATATTCTCTGCTCCTTAGATATCACGTACACAAAACAGATGTCAGTTGCCTTAAAGAAATCACTGATTTCAGAGGAATGCCCTCCTACTACCTCAAAATAAACACATTTTTTATTATCTCGCCTTTCAAATTTTCTTCTGACTTATAAATTATTCACTGAACTTAATCACACCTGACAGGTGAGCCTGAAGAGTGAGAAATCGGACCAGTAGCTTCTCCCTAGCTTTCAGAGAGAAGGGAGAATGGATTGCAATAATATGAATAAAAAGCTAAGTAATATATCATGCATCAGTGACTGCAGGCTGGAAAATTACTAACTAAGCCAACAGTAGTTCCAGAATACTATTCCTTCAGTTGCATGTCCAAAGCTCATAAAGATGCTCCAGTCTCTTTCATGGGAAATCCAAAAAACTCCCCCTTGAAGCAAACACACAAAACACGTTTCAAGGAAAATAGAAACAATTCTTTCACTAGCTCAAATTTGATGAAAATGAAAAAGACTGCAACGTGAAACAATGAAACACATGGTACTGGAAACACACTGTAAAACACTAATAAAAGATTAATCAGACTTGTTCCTTTTGTAATAATTAGGAAAGTCATTGTTCCCTAATTGGAAGTCACTCAACAAGAAAGAAAAGCTTCCCCACATGTGTCTAAAAACATCCATCATAAGGAACATAAGGTATTGCATCACCTTATATTTTCCCTTCCCCGTTCCCCTATCTGTGATCTGTGTCAGTGAGGTTAATGGGACATCTTCATTTATTTTAGCAGAATGAGGACAACACCTCCATTTTAAAACAAGTATGACATCTTTTTTTTCTGGGGATATTTTTAAGCATGTTATCGTAATACAGGAACACCTTAAAGGAAATAGGACCTTATTCCTAAGACCAAGATGGTTTTCATACTATGGTGAAGTGCAGTGTAAGGATATCAGCTTCAGCTGGTTCAAATGCTAGAACAGCCTAGACAGTAAGTCTGGCTACAATGATCCTTACATCTCTCATCATTTTCCTCAGTACAGACACTTCCCAAGAGCAGCATTTTAGAAAAGCTGAGGAAGTGGGAGAACCATCTCTAGAGTTTATATTGTGCCATTGTTTTCTGAGCACTGTACATCTCAGTTTGAGAAGCCACAAAGATATCTATGTACACAAACACACATTGCATCACTATAGGAAAATCAAAAATATAATGATTTCCAGCTTTGTGCATAATATTTAATGATGCACTTCTCCTTCCCATCAGCCTGTCTGGATGTGCCCAGATGTGTATATATCACCTGCCTCCTGATCACTACAGAACTACCACCAGACAAAATTATTTGGGAGGTTTGCAGATGATAGAACTGTTTTGATCGTAATTTCTTTTGACTTTTACAAGGATCAGGGGGGTTTCTATCTGAAACATCTTATACTATATAACAATGGGGTGGTTGGATTTTTTCTGCTAGTCATCCTAGCAGAGCTGGTCCTGCAACTCTGTTGAGATTTGATTTGCAATATAGGTTGACTCTAGCTTGAAGGTTTGTCCTCCAGGAACGGACCCAATCAATTCTCAGACAGGTGTTGAAAAGTTGGAATTCAGGACGCATAAATCAGATCTACCTCTTTCTTCTTCCTTTTGTCATTGTTATTAAGTTTACTACCAGATTCTGTGTCTTAATTTAGCTTGAGTTTACTGTGATTTTTCAACTGAAGTTTTCAAAACATTTCTATCTTCAGATTCCTATAAACATACCAGTAGAAAGTACTTACACTATTTGTATTAGCACATAAAAAATATAAGCCTGGGTGTAAACAAATGGCATGCACATATTTTCAGATAATGTTTTTGGATATTATTTTTGATAAAATTTAAAGTTAGGAATTGCTTGGTTTATTGTAAGCATCACTCATCTATGCAGTGAATCATAGGAATAGATGCAGCTATGACAGATGTTACTCAGATGAATTCTTTACCATAGAATAAAAAGAAAAGCCCAATACTTTTTGCCTATATGCTCATACACTCTTTTCACATCAGTGGTGTAACTTGATGCCCGTCAAAAAGTGTCTGTGGTGTTTCTAACTACATTTCTCAAAGTCACAGCTGACTGGAAAATCATGATGTGTCTATTAAAATACCTTGAAAATAAGCATTTGTTAAGAAAAATCTCATTTCTCTTTTTCCTTCTCTCCTTTTCACATGAATTCTACAATTGCACCTCAAAAGTATCAATGTCATTGAAATTGTCAACACACTGGCGATCAGAAAGTAGCATTTATCTCAGAAGAAAGTCTGTATGATAAAGTATGAGTTTAACGGAACAGTTCTGCAACTGTATATAACTGAAAATCCATGTAGAATGTCCACAAATGGATTGCCATTAAGTACTGTAATGTTTTGGAAAAAAAATAAAAAAAAAAAAAGAAGTGCAGCAGACTCAAGCAGCTGAAGTTAGGGAAGCAGCAATATTGAGTTAGGAAGCAGAATCTGAAGCCACATTTTAAGCAGTGGAGAAAAGGATGAAACAGAATGAAACAGAATGAAACAGAAAAACTACAGTGACAGGATCCATCTCAAAAGATGAGCTTGTCCTCAACAGAGTTTTCCAGTTCTTTCCATATTCTTCATCTCTCAGATGGGAAAGTGCTGCAATCACTTTATACCTCGTGCCGAGTCACCAGCTACTTTGCCCATGCTCCCTCAAGAGACTCTAAGGGACAGCAGCAGATCTTTCTTTGCCTTATGCAGCTACAGATCTTCATAAATTTGCTGGAACTTCGTATCTTTCTTGCTTCAGCCTCTCTAGAAAACTTCGTGGACATGACAGGTTGGGATGTGGGCAAACAATGTAACTGCATACTTTTTTCCCAATAAAAAACAGGCTAAACATTACCAAGGTACATATAGATAGTGAAAGAATATGTCCTGGATCAAGGTCAGCTGTAATAGAAATGTCAGTTATCTGTTTCCTGCACCTTCTTTAGAAATTAGCTAACCAGTCCATTTTCCATGTGTTTGTTTACAAGTGCAAGATAAACTTTAGCCACTTTTCGGGAATGGGCAAGAAAATGTCTCTTTTTTTTTCAACTAGATCAGTTTATCTAGACTGTGAAAGATTAAACACCGAGAAGATGCTGCCAGCAAAGACAGAGAGAAAAAGCTGCTTACTTCCTGGCAGGATAATGAGAGTGCAGCAGCGGAGGTGTGCATTTCAGGATCACAGCAAGCTGTGCTTTATTCAGAATGGTACCACAGAATTTGATACATGTGCTGTAACCACATGGAAACCATGGCATGAGAGGAATATTGTAGGAGGGAGATTGTAAGGTAAAAGAAAACTCAGCAAAACCAGGAAAATAAATTCGTATTACGTAAAGGAGATATGACACAATTGTGCTGCTCAAAAATTATTCCTCATATAAAAAAAATGGTAATAATGAAACCCTTTTCTTAGAAGAGTAGGTACATAGGCAATGGTAGGTAGGTAGGTAGGTGGAAGGAACAGCGTGGGTTGTGAGACCAATATTAGACTTAAAGGAGTCAGAGAGTAAAAATCCCACAGGATGAAAAATTCATTCAAAACCAACAGCAGACGCAAAAGGGAACATGTTTTTAAGTTGCTTGCTCTGTCAAGGATGAAAGTGAAGCCAACTACATACAGAAAATGGAAAGAGCATAGTGCAATGATGTGCAGAAGATCCCTGACAATTGCCATGGCAGAAACACCATTTTCACAAGATACGTTGTTCTTCACTGACAGAAAAACCATAATTAAAGGAGCGAAATACCACTCAGCATTATGGCGTTAAAAATATCTTGCAACGTCAGTTATAAAGTCCAGTAGTGTCACTTAAAAGTCTGCCTGCTGGCTTTTGGCTCCTTTCCCTAAAGCCGTTATTCAGGTGCAAATTCAGCTGAAGTCAACAGTAAGCCAAGGAAATAACTTGTTATCATACACTACACAATTGCTTGATGACCTATATTCAGTGAGTTAGAGGCCTTAATTTAGTCTCTGGCCGACATGCCCGCAAAACTCTATCATACCTCTCAGAGTAATCACGGTAGCTCTGGGATGAGCAAGCAAAGTAATCGTCAAGGTCAAGTCATACTGAAGAAATCTGCAAAAATCTGAATTCCCAGAGCAAACACTTGGTGAGTTCTCACAAAAAACCTCCTCAAATTATCTTGTTCAGCAGAAAGGAATAAAAGCAATGCATAATTATGTATTATACAATTTGTCTCTGAAAGTGGAAAAGTTCCCCAGGAAGAGATATTTCTATAAAGCATCACCATAGATCAAAATACATAATTCTACTTCACCCCAATTTATGTTGAGAAGTTATTGAAAATGAAGTTTCCTATTTTAATTTCATATTTTTGTCTTCTTTTTTTGTTTTGTTTTGTTTTACTACCACCTACCATTCTCCCCTTCCTTCTTTTACCCTGTGATTTTCATCCTACTTCTGTCTAGATCCTAAAGTTACATGAATTTTACAGAGTGCATCTTAAAATTGAAGTACATTCCTAAAAGCTTTCCTGAACAGGAAGAGATTAAAAACCATATGTGAAATGAAATATTTGTACAAGCACTTTGTTGAATTACAATGACTTCAAAGCTAAACCCCAAACTCCTGCTGCCTAGTCTTCTGATCTAGTTCACCCACTTTGGGTGAACGGTGACATGCAGGACTTCTTTTTAATAATTCCATACTCTTGCAAATCTCATATCAGAACAGAAATGACAAGGGCAAATACACTCACTGTGATGCACTGTACTTCAGATATATTTTATGGAACTATGGAACATATATTTCTGAGGTCTCAAAAAGAGTAAGCTCCATGCCTCATAGTCTGTCTATGCATAAAGCACAGCTTTATGTAGTTTGTGGTGGTAACGTTTACATTCACCTTGCAGAGGCTGCAATAACTGATCTCAGAGTAGGAGTTTTGGCTCCAGAAAGGATGTGCTAAAGTCTGCTGGATGATGACAGGAATCACTGGATCCCTTGAGCAAACACCAGCTAGCTTGTGAAAATCCCTGCAGAAAATGAGATTGCTTTCTCCTTTGGACATTAACAGAAAGACAGAGCAGAAGCAATTCTTGGCATCCCCTGAGACAGTGTCAGGCTGGCTGCTATGGGAGCTGGGGAGCTCCCATAAGGAGCTGCAATAAGCATGTTTTTGTCTTCTGCTCCATTCATCACTGATGTCAAGAGCATGACATTCTCAACAAAGATCAAACACTTCTCTCTAAAACCTATTTCTCAGATAAGGTCTCCGGGAAAAAATGGGGTAGAGGAGGACAAGGAACTAGAGGAAATTAATGACAGAAATGCAGAGGGAGGGTTTTGTCACTAATCACGGATACTAGAAGAGATGCAGCTCTTTTTTTTTTTTTTCTATTTTAAAGCTACAGCCTTAGGCAAGTTATACTAAAATTAGGTTATTTTTGGTTCAGTGAACTATGATTCACTATTATAGCTATGAATTTTGCAGAAGACAGAAGCAATTGTTGATTTAAACTCACACTATTTTCTTTTATGGATATAATTAATTTTCTCGCTTAAGGGGACCTCTCCATTTTAGAATAATTTAAAATAAAACATTAGTACTAAAATTCTCCAATTATGGCTCTTTTAAAAGGCCTGACTAGAAGAAAAACAAAAAGTGACATTAAAAAAAACATAAATTCATCATTGCTCTTATCTAAACCTTTCATACACAATTTAAAAAAATCTATTGTGGTTATATTTCTCCATAAAAATACAGTGCAGTTTTGAGAGAACTAAAGAGTGGAACCCATGGATTTGTCTATTTTCAGATCATCATTGTTTTTTTTAATTAAATGTCAGATGCTCTCTGAAGAGTTGCAAAGAGTAGCTTAGGGCTAATTTCACATGTTGAGCATATATAAATATACAATTACACAAAGCTTTTGCAAGCCAAAGATATAATTCATCAAAGTATTTAAAGAACAGACCTATTGTACATACCTGAATACTCACTTAACACTAACAGGTTGAAATACTTTGCAAATTCAAAGTGCACATGGGAGGGGCCCTTTTCAGAATAAGATTGAAATACATTCTCAAATCTATTCTGGTTCAGAAAAAAAACCAATCAAAACCAAGCATGACCAAACACACTTGTTTCAATACTTAACTGGTACCTAGAAGTAAAGAGTAGAAACAAATAGGAACAGAAACTGTATGTCAGAGACATCTGTTTGATGCAGTAAAACATGAACTTACTTGAGGGTGGTGAGCTCTGTAAGGGATGGCTGGGTGGCCTTGAGATAGCTCTCTCTCCGTGCGGCAATCTTTGGAGATGGCTTCGGACTTGTGTCTGAGTCTCCACTGTCATCATCCCCCATAGCTTTGATGTAACTGCCACTACGCATTCGTCGACAAGGAATCTCATCATCTTTCCCTCGTGGAGTGTACCCAGTCCACTCATCTTGAGGAACCTGGAATGATAAATACAATTCTCTTTTTAGAACACTCTTCCCTGATGTAATTACACAGCAAGATTTAACTGTGCTAAGCCACAACAGAGCCATAACAAAAACTCTCAGGGCCAAGGGCTCATCCTCAATCCCATTTAACCATGGGCTGCTATTTGCAGTGGAGGCTAAATTCTCCACCGCAGAGTTACAAGCACTTTTGGGGTTGTTATCTTCTACTACTTATCTGGGAATATTCTAGCAAGCGTGCTGACACAGGATCCTCGGTTAGGCCTAATACTGGGCTAGATAGATCTGGGGTTTTTTTGGTGTTTTTCATTCAAAGCATTTACAAACTATATTAGGATACTTTTGGATCAGCTCAGCGTATTGAACACCTGTGAGGAGGCACAAAAGATGAAATACAAATCCCCATATCACAATCTTTTCAGTTACAGTATGCATAGCTACATGCACCAGGATGATTTTCGTTCAAGATACATTTCAAATTAGCGGAGCTACATACTAATCATCACAAAAGCAGGTTTGCAAGTGTGAAATTATACTACTATTGCTTCTATAGCATAATTGGTGTGACTGAACACCTGTCAGCTTCCAGGGATCCTCCTTTTGAATTACGTTAGTCTGTGTGTCTGAGTCATACAACTCTTTATTCCTTCTTTTTCTTCTTCTTGATGTGCATTATTTCTTTTGCTCTGAAGTAAGTGCTGTCTATTCTTTCCACTGGAAATCTGGAACACTGGGAATGTTCATTCATGAGATATTTGAGATATAGCAGAGGACAGTCCAAAAGGACACTGCTCTTGCCCACTTGTCATCTTCTTTCCTCTGCTCTTGGGGCTTCTGACCACTGTAAACCAACGCCCTTCTCTTTCCTGTTACTGAGGAAACAACATGCAGTGGAGCAGGGTTGTTGAAGGAGTTGTTCTGAAGTTTTTTTTGCAGAAACCCCATTTTTATAGCTAGGGTGATAGTGCAAAAGGGCTTTTCAGTTGAACATATTTTGCATTAGACTTAAATAACAGTAGCTGTGACTTTTTACTTTGCTAATTTTCTGATTATTCTTCGTGAATTGGCTTTATAAAGCAAGATATACCTACCACGCTCAGAAACTTTCACAAGCCACATTAAACAAGGAGTCTCAAATCTGTTGCTAAAATTTGTACTGCAGTTTACAAATATAAGCATCTACCAGCCTAATCCCTTAGTGTCTCTTTGCCATGGAAAGTTGGTTATTCAACAACATTTATTGTCTGCTGAGTATCTTGTGTATCTGTTGCTTCCCAAACTTCAGCCAGAGCATTTACATGCTTGCTCATTTGGAGAACCCAAACTGACATATTGGACTGTGTGCTAATAGCTGAAGTATTGATTCTCACTACAAACATAATCCTAAATTCATAGGCTGCTAGGACTTTCAAAAGTTACTGTCCAGGCTCAAACAAGTCCTTTCCTCTTGTGTCGAGACTAAGCTGCCTCTTCTCCCAGAACTCTCTTGCTCAAGTCTGGCCTTGATAAACTAACGTGAATCTTTGATATTTTCCTCAGAGGACTCAAGATTTAATCCTGCAAGCGTACTCTAATTTGTATTTTTATCAACATTTTTTCTTATGACTCAGTGTTCCTTCTCAGCACTCAGTTTCCCTTCTATGATGCTCCAAGTTTTATTTGACTAATTATTTCCTGGTGCCTTTTAAAAGTAAATTTCCATGTTTTCTTTAAATAAGCTTTAGTTAATGATGCTAGTAACTCTGCTGCTGTGAAATATTTACGTTCTTAACTTTCAGCAGCATAAAAAATTTGCCACTTTTCCCATCCCCTTCCCCCACCAAGTATAAATTTCTTACAGTAGGAATGTATTTCAAAGTGCAGTTTTCTCATTGAACAGTGGCATACAGAATTGTGTATACACCGGAAGTAATTGAATAAATTCACTTAAACCACTTAAAATATTCTAGAAAAAGGTAAGACTCTAAGAATTGGAGTATTACAGACCGAGAGTACGAAGTACTAACAGAACCTAGTCAAGGAACAGGTTTGAATTTCCCAGATCTGCAAAGTTAATGCTTTCATAGCGTGTATACATTTGCAAAGTGCAAATGCAGTCAATACATAGTAGTGGTTTTGATTCTGATTTTTGACATACAAGAGTATTTTTAACATGCAAGAGCATTTTACACTTTTCCTCCAGCCACAGGGTAATATATTTCAAGTCTTATTTTTGCATTGATTCTAGGCTTATAGCATCATCAAACAGTGAAAATGCAATCTAAATTTACACCACCCCTCACACATTTTGGAACCTACAGCTCCTGTTTGTCAACTGTAAAACCTTGACTTTTCAAATCACCCATGTACAAAAAAGAAGTTAACACAAGATTAGTAAAATAAAGCTCTGCAGACATTTTGATGACATGCTTGGACTTCAATCAGAAGTTTGAAATCTGTAATAGTGTATTTCCAACCAGTTTTCAGGCAGGTATTAAATATCTAAGTTGAAGTATGTAGAGAATCTGTGAATTCTCAGAGGACACGTGCTTTAGTCTGTTTAATATTTTATTTATTATGTTTTAGTTAAAGATCTGTGCTTTTTCTCATTAAAATAGATTAGTGAATTAATCTTTAAAGCGCTAAATAAAATATGGTAGTATAATGTTAAGGTTGGTGTCTTGAACTGAGAAAAAGTCAGAGGAGTTAAAGCTCACATGACACCCATAATTCAGACAAGCTGAACACCAGTAGTTTTATTAAATAATGCATGAAGTTTATAGCTGCAATCCTAGTGATAAAATACAGTTGCTACGGGCACCATACCTCCAAAATTCTTGTTAATAATCCCATACATGAGTACAATAGCTTTCATCCTAAAGCTTCCCAAAATGATTCAGATAAGATAAGCCATGTTTTGAAGATTGGTTGCAATGAATTTACTACAAAACTGGAGGGTGGAACACCTCCCATGCAAAGACAGGCTGAGAGAGTTGGAGTTGTTCAACCTGGAGAAGGCTCTGGAAAGAACTTAGAGCAGCCTTCCAGTACTGAAAAGGGCTACAGGAAAGCTGGGGAAGGGCTCTTTATCAGGGAGTGCAGGGATAGGATGAGGGGTAATGGTTTTAAGCTGAAAGATTTAGAGAGATTTAGATTAGATATTAGTAAAAAATATTTTACTCCGAGAGGGGTGAGGCACTGTAACAGATTACCCAGAGAAGTTGTGGATAGTCCATTCCTGGAGGTGTTCAAGGCCAGGCTGGATGAGGTTTTGAGCAACCTGACCCAGTGGAAGGTTTCCTGGCCCGTGCCAGGGGTGTTGGAAACAGATGCTCTTGAAGGTCCCTTCTGACCCAAATCATTCTATGATTATATGATTTAATGAAGTAAGGCAGCTTATGAAAAAAAGCACAGTATCTTTTTAACAGCTCTTCTACCTTTTAAGCACTTTAGTTGCAGAAAAAAACATTGACCTGTTCACGTAGTCACCAAGAACAAGGCAGTCTTAGGGAGTGCCATAAACCCACTGGCTGGTTGGTGTGCTTCATGTACCAAACCAAAGACTGATAGAAATGCAACCCAAGTTCCATTACCACTCTATAGTTTTAAGGGTAAAGCCAGTATATGCCAAAAAGAAAAGGATGGCTATGGTTAGGAAACCCACCCAGATTTAGAGAAGAGCCTAAGATAACTAACTCGATATGCTTCCAATTTCAGTTTACACATCGAGGAAGGCAGAGTGTTTGAACAAACTATTTTATCTGCCTAGATAAAGCTGCAGTAGAAGAATGTAATGGATATTTGATTAAAAACCTATTTTGGTTTAACAGTTTGCCCAGTTTTCTTGCTGATATTTAAGGTTGAATGGCTTTTGTTGTTGTTTGCTTGTTTGTTTTAATCTTTTTTTCTCTAAGTTTTTCATATTTAAGAGAATATTAAGGAAAGTAATTTGGGTCCAATTCCTTTCTATTTTATTTCAGTTTCACAAGAGTCAGGAACCCTGATTTCAGAAGATGAAGTAGGAGAAAAAACTAAGATGTCATGTAACTGGTAGAGAGCACCTGCAAGGTAGAGAAACAGTTCAGAAGCAGTAGATTTTTTCTCTGGCTTTTAACAGCTGTAATACGTTTTTATGAAAGGATCTCAGAGCATTGTCTGTATATTACCAGAGTGGGAAAAACAACCCTTAGGGCTCAGTATTTCCTTTTATTGTACCTGTTTTGCGGTTCAGAAAATAGAGGCAGATAAAATAATGTCAACATTTTAATACTTCTGTGCCTATAGGCAAATACCTCAAGCAGTGAAAGAAGTGACCTGATTTTCAGAGTTTGCTAAAAGGAATGGCTGTAAGAGCTTATAGCAGGCAGTGCAATTTACCATCACAGACAAGAGTTTCATATAAAGGCAAAAAAAATAAAGCCCTCTCCAAACTATAGATTAGGAAAATAAAATTAATCACTTTATTTCCTGCATTCTGTTTCTATACATATGGTACTGTAGTGTGTTTCCTTCTGTTGATCTGGAAAAATGCTGGGAAAAGTATCTATGTGAATGTCTAGCTCTTTTAAATTTTTTTTTTGGTCAGTCAGGAGGTCTGCGTAAATTTTCCCAAAGGCTCTTGCTTTGTTTGAATGGCCAATATTATGTTTTGCAAGGTCACATACCACACTGCACACAAGTGCATACACAGAGTATCTGCTACCTCAGAGGACTAATAGCTTTAAGATTGACATATATGAGATAAAGCTTTTAAGTAAATCACATTATCCAATTACCTTGGCAATATTGTTTTTTTAGTATCAGAATATCAAGCAGGAAAATCACTTGGATCATTGTTTTTATTCTCATGAAAAAGGGGCAAGAGCTAAACTCAGATCTAACAATGAACATCATTGTT
This sequence comes from Cuculus canorus, assembly GCF_017976375.1. Classification (NCBI taxonomy): domain Eukaryota; kingdom Metazoa; phylum Chordata; class Aves; order Cuculiformes; family Cuculidae; genus Cuculus; species Cuculus canorus. The sequence continues at coordinate 52,483,311 of NC_071402.1, forward strand.
TTAAAATAGAGCTATTATTATTCACACTTTGAATTAATAGAGAACCTGGAAACATTTAACTCAGCAAATTATCTTTATGACCATGTACAATTCTGTCTTTACAAGTCTAGAAAACAAGAGTGAACTTCACTTACACATAAAGCCCAGTGAAACAGAACACCATTATTACTTGAAAATAGATAGAAAATATTCAGCAAAGGCCTCTGTGCCAGGCAACTGAAACTTAAGGCTTCAGCATACACCTGGAAATAAAATGTTTGTTACAAGTATGAAAGCTAAGCCCGTCCATAGTTTCTTTCTCCTCATTATACGGCAGATACAATATTATTTTGTAAACAGTAGGCTATACAGATAACATACTGCCACCAGACAACATCTTAGTTGGATTCAGCTTCATTTAGTGTATGAATTATCTGTCCTGATTTTTAACTAAATTTATGTTGCTCTGGAAGCGTTCAGACTTTGTCATTAGCCAGGCTGTACTGACTGGTCAAGACCTTTAATGCATTTTTTGGATATAAATGAACTGGATTTTTATCACAAAAAGTCTAGGTCCCCACATAAAGAAACTAAGCAAACAGGTACATACTCCCTCCCAGCTTTCAAACATTCATTTTTAAACCTCGTACACAGTGGTATGTGAAAAAAATCCAGCATGTAAGCACAAACGTAAATTTAAAAAGCTTTTATTCAAGTTCTAAACAATAAAATTAGAATATCTAATTTCCTTCTTTCTTTTTTTTTTTTTTTTGCCAAAAATTGTTATTAACTTACCTTACTGGATGAAATAGCAAACAGACTGTCTCTATAGCAAATTAAGTTCATTATTGATCTCTAGTTTGATTTGGTTTATTGTAGATGAAATCATTAAAGCTTCTCCCTGTGCTTTGGCAAAGCAATGTGGATGACTATAGAAGTAAACACAAGAACTGGAAGGAGTGGCTAACCATTGCTCACAGCAGTAGATGTGTAACTTTAGCTTTCTATTAGTATGCAAATACTTAATGAAATGAAATCACACAACTGAAGAACAATGCTTAATGACTGCTCGTTACAGATTTTCAAACCCATGCAATTTGGTTTTCTTAGCCATTATTATGCCTCTTCTGCGTGCTGTTAAGGAAGTTTCAATTGCAGTCTTCCATTTACTAAGCCTATTCCTAGCACTCATGAATATTGAATTAATCAGACCAATAAAGATCAGTAACATTTCATTCTATCAATGTGCATGCATTAAGAATCACTGAAGTACAAAAAAAAAAAAAAAAGCAAGCCTTGGAAAGCTTAAAGAATAATATATGTTTAATAAGCCTCAAGAGTTTTCAAAAAGCCAGAAAGGGAAAGTTGCTTTTATTTAGGACAAACTTAATACACTCAATGTCTGCAGGAATACTTGCTTTAGCTTGTACTATTTCAGTCATCAGGTTCTACGAATAATTAATTTAATTTAGCTGACTTATCTCCATTTTTTTTTACACAAAGAACATTAAGAGCCAAAACGAAGACCCTGTCCAAGATAGAGCAATACTTCCTAAACCCTAAGCGCGCACACCTTGCATCAAACCTTAGCAAGCAGTTTGAAGAACTGCAATCTTCCTTCACATAACTGTAGTTTGGAAAGTCTTCTAAAAAGTATGAACCCTCATGCAGTAAGTAAACAGACAAAATGCTTCAAGCATTGCTCCAGTTTATAATTTTCATTCATCAAAAGGTGCCTTGACCACTACCTTGTCAATCTGATTCACATCATGTTTTATGAAGAGAAATGTGTGTCTCCTACACAGAACAATCACTTGATTCCAGATAAATTTTCCCCTCCCATTTTACATATAAAACTACAACCATCCATAAAGATTGACATACAGATACAATGATTCGAGCCAAGGGCCTGGCAAGTTTGCACCCCCAAACCTTATTCTGCAGACAGGAAGCCAAACAGCAACTACCACATCTATTAGCTGAAGGAAACGTAACTGAAGGTCATATAGCAGAACTCTTGGCCAGGACCTCAAACTAAAACTGCTTCAATGATACTTACAGATAATATTCTTTCTGTAGCAGAGGGCAGACATTCATTCTCATCTTTCTCAACACCCTTGAAACTTTCAGTGCAGTTGGCTATAATGAGATATGGCTCCTTGCCCAAGAAAGGATGACAGGACGACTGTTAACAGGAATACAAATCCTTAAAAGGACACTTTCAATGACTAGCAATAGAGAAGTGTTCTTTCACTTCTAGATACCTTCTTTTGGGGAGAATCGGTTCTCTCCCTAATCTCTTCAGCACCTGCATACTGTGACTAGTCGGCATCAAATGGCAATACCGTTATTAAATGAGATGTCTTTATACCCTTTTTTCACTACATATGACCACAACCCCGCTATCCAGCAGCCAGCGGGACACAGGCTTGTGGATGGAGAAAATGTAGCTGAATTTGTATTCATGGAAGAAAACAAATGTGGTGGTGAGACAATTTTGAGAAACAACCCTTATGCTGTTTCTGTTGGCTGACTGTTAACTGGATAATCTCTAGTGCTTTGCTAATATTTTGTGCTCGTAGGCAGCAGCTGCAAGTAATGCAGTTAAGCTACCATCTCCAGCTGGCTGTTAGTTTCTGTCACATTTTAGTGTACAGTGGACAGACTTCACTGAAACATCCACAATGCTTTCTTTTGGATTATAGAAATGAAATACACCCGAGTAAGAAGTTTTCATGTGGCTCTAAGGAAACTTCCTGGAACATCATAGCGTGTCTTCTCAGTGACTCCAAACTGTCACCTCTGCTTTGCAGTAGTGTCCCACTGGATATCAAATCAAGGTCATGGTCTTGACTCATCTGCTGGAAAATGAATTGCTAGAGATCAGAAAATCTCAAAGACTTCCTAACGAACTGATCAGCAGGCTGGGGTTATGTCAGTAAAGCAAAATTAGACAAACTTAGAGACAACCCAAAGACCATCCCTGGAAGCCCTGGCCCATCAGAACTGTCACAGTCCCTTATCCAACAGCATGGCACATTGCTTAGCCTTTGGTGAGAGAAATATATGTCTACTAGAAGTCCAAACAAGACAGCCCATTGCACAGGCTCAGAGTAAGAGGATGAAAGGACAAACAACATACCACAAATTCATGTTCTTGTTGCTTACTTCACTAATGACAGAAGGTCAACTGTGCAACAAGCACAGTGTAAGAGCATTTGTAAAGCAGAACAGAAACTGTGGCCAGCTGCCCCCAACACAAACCACTCTGCTGGCAGAGAGGTATTTACCCAATTAAGACCTGCACTGCAAATTCCATTCTTGAAACAAAAAAACCAAGAACTGGATGTAGGGGAAATATTCCTTATTACTTTGCACTGAATGAGGAAAACATATCACCATTCAGCGTTTTTTCCCCCACCTACTTTGCATGTCCCAACAATAAAAGTTAAGGATTTCAAATTCAGATGCAGATTGAAATCATCCACTTTGCTGGACTTGATTTGCCCTAATTTTTTTTTTAATAGTGAAATTACTGAAAATAGTAAGATTAGAACACTAGATATTTAAGGCTACAGAAAGCAGTGAGATCCAGGACTGAGTCAAATCTTACCCATGAAGGAAATGAAATAGATACTAAATGCCAGCTATTATGTGCAGCCATAACTTTCATAAACATGTCTGACATAACATTGTCAGGAGTGTCACCCAAATATGTTGCTAAATCCTATTAATATGCTAACAACACAAAATGGGGATCCAGCTGCCAGAATTACATTCATTAATGGATGCTCTATTAGAATGTATGGATGTTAACAGAATGAACCAACACTAATTCAATTTAATGCAGAAAAATAAGATCAGTGCCAGTATATTCAATACCAAGACGTTACAGAATGGTGATAAAACTAAAGGATAGAAAATTATTACCTAAGGAACATGGACTGATAAAGTTACAGCTGTATGTGAAGTACTGACATTGCTGTAGAATAGCTGTCTTAGTTCTCTGGTGGCCCTCATTACTGCAGTACTCAGACACCAAAGGTCAATCCAGCTTTTAATTAAATGAATGAGAACACAGCAATTGTTAAGGTTAAATATGTGGCAAGATCATTCTCACCATCTCAGCTGATGATTTGGGTTTGCAGGTAGTCTAAAAAAACAAGATGCAAGTTCAATTATTTCCTATTAAAATATACTTTTTCAAAATAAGCTATTTTGTGCTTTATTAATATTTTTCAAGAGTCCACAAATTCCCTAACTATATTCATTATTCATACCACCCATCTTAAAATTTTAGAACTGAAATAAATTAGTGTTCTGTGAATGATATTTTTCTATTTTAATGTTCTCAGATATTAGTTTATTTTAAAATTTACGTGCATTTAAGAATTTTCAAGCATTTTCATGATTATTCCATTACATGGAAGCTGGCCTAGCGTACATTATAACATTTGATATTTTATTTCACAATTGTTCAACTTGTTCCACTAGCTTGACGAAGAAGTATGTTTCATATCAGACAGTAAAAAATTAAAAACTTATAGCTCATATACTTTGTAGTTCTGACTGGAAAATTGAAGAGGAAATAATATATGCATCATTTATTTTCAATTTGTAATGGAATAAGAGAAAAAAGAAACATCTTCAGATATATGAAAACCAGAAGATCAATATTAATAGATATTAAATTACAATATACATATACATATATATATATAGAGAGAGAGAGGACATATTGGAAGAATAATGTGAATATGGTAGTGGGGACAGAAATGCAAACATCACAAATGAGGAAATAGTAGAGATTAACTGAAAATTCAGATAGACTTGTACAGATAAGCCCAATATAAAATATCTCACATAAATGGCTATGTCATAGGATAAACACTTTGTAATTCAACATACCACATTAACAAATCATATGACAGATACTGGTCTTTATTAGCACCGTGACCTAGGACAATGCCCTCTATTTGGCCACCCATGGACACAAGCAACAGAAAGAGGCTGGGATTGCGCAGTATCTCCTAAGAAACTGTGGAAGTAATTTACACTGAGACTGGAAAGCAAGTCAGTCTAATGATATGAGTTTCTTAACACTACACATTATATACTAACGCACAATACAGACAACTTTCAAGCAGGAAACCGAGCACAGTGCAAACCAGAGTCCACCACAAGAAAATGCTTATCACACTCAGAAACTTGGCTTATATTTTTTATAGTATTTCTGACAGTCTTCCACTACAGGACAAGTGACGCAAATGTGGAGCTTGGATGACTGCATGATCGCTCCCACCTACTACATTTCAGGTTTTAGAAGTAAAATTCCCACTTTCAGTCCCAAGTATCTGACACAACTGATTTCAGTCTCATCAGATGGGGTCAAAAGAAAATATATGACTGACCCACATAAGAAGAAAAGAGGAATATGACAAATGTCATCCTTTGTATTTTTCTCCTTCTCTTCATGAATGGACCAAGGACAAAAGGAAGAGTAATTACAGGGAATATTGAGCAGCAAAACTACAATCAGAGACAAACTCTGCAGTGTATGTGATACTTTATTAGCTTCAACAATCATGAACTCACAGAAAACAAGAGTGTCAAAAATATCTGCCTGTGTAGTTAGATTGTATCGTCTGCAGAAAAACACTGCTGCTTACATTTCATCTTCGATCATTTTATTTAATTTTAATTTTTCTAGAGGAGAATTTACCAGAGAAGTGGAGGCTGTCCGCTGCTTTATAAATTATTCTCTCAAGGGAGGGAAACCATTTTGAGGAAAAATTATGAGAAAGCAAGAACAGTTCCTTCTCACCTTCCTTCAAATTATTCCAATTGTAAATCTGGATCTAATAAAGCACCTTCCTGAAGTAAGACACACCTTAAAAGAAGGATCTTATCTTTCTGCTATCCAGCCCCTCATTCTTGAAATGAGAAATAAAGAGAAAAACCATTTCCACTCTTGAAAAGCATGTGAGAGAAAAAAGTTTGCTTGACACTCTTTAGACTGGTGCAGGAGCTAGTATCTCCTTCCGAAGACTCACAGTATTGAGCCAAGCCTCCCCTAGACTGACAAGGATGGACACTGCACCTCAGCACCTGGGCTGGAAGCAGAGTCTGCTGGGGTAAGGAAAGACTGTGAAATGCAGGAGGACTCTGCACTCGATCCAAATTCCAAATTATGAGAAATAAGCCCATCTGTAACACAAACTACTGCCAACTCCTTCCACAGAATGCTTATGTGGAAAATATCACCCCAAGTGAGATAATTGTTTGTTATTTCCATGTCTTTACACTGAGAATTCATCCGGATACTTTTGTGATAAAAGTCCTTACAAGCAAATGTGAAGTCAATATCATCTGTGATCTCTGATACACTCATATCTATGAGGATAAAGAAAATTATCCCGGGTAGGCTGAGTTTAAAAAAAGTCACCCCTTCATTGTATTCAGATACTATCCCAAGAAGAGTTTGCATGAACAAAAAATAGTTGCCCCTTTCAAGGATCAGAAAGTTTATGTCCTGGGCCACAAACAGTAGCTTAAATTATGAGTTGATAAAGAAATCTATTTAACATTTCATGAGCTAAATAAAGGAATAAAGAATCATCATAATAATTAAAATAATTATCAGAATTGTCTGGTACTGTAATGAATTAGTCGTTTTCATCTCATTTATTGCATTTCTAATTGTTCTAACACAGGCCATCAGCATTTTGATACAATGATGAGAAGGTCACCAGGAAAAAAACAGATATACAGAATATCTCTGCAGCCCACTAACAGAGTAATATACTCTGTCGTTGTTAATATATACTCATATTGCAGGACAGACAAAAGGCCTCGATTAGGTTTTGCAACCCATTGTGCCGGGCACTGTGGAAACACAAAATGGAACAGAGTCCAAGCCCCAAAGGGCTTGTAGAGTAAAAAGATAAGTGACAGAGTGAAGAGAAAGGCAATGGGATGCATTCAAAATAGAGGGACGTTTTAGTGTCTATAATAATTTGTCATCCTTTTAAACTGCCAAGAGAGAAGAATAGTCCTGACCTGTTTCCTCAAATCTACCCTATTCTGTTTGAATATTATTTCCAATGATAAATGAAGCCTGGATAAGATTTTGCTTTTTTAAAAAAATCATTAAAACTAGTTTTATTTCCATGGCTTTTACAAACAAGCATACAATTAGAAAAATTAAATCAAATGAAGACCAAAATAAAACTACCAGTGAGGATGGGAAACACAGTGAGAATTTAATTATTCTAAGTGAGAATTTAGTTATTCTAATTCCTGCCCTTGACAATTGTTGGACATATTTTCATACAGACACAGATAATGTCCTCTAATTCCACTTCAAGAGTCTATTCCTGTCAGTTAAACATTATCTAAAAGTCCCTATGGAGGTGTTCATTTAAAGATGATGCTGGCACAGTTTTTCACTCTTTTCTAGCCATCTGGTCACATACTGAATTGTCAGCTATTTTATTTAACCTGAGAGGAAGATGAAGGAGTAAACAAAAACATCAACAAAGGAAATCTCAGGATCCTAAGTAACCACAACAATCAAGACTAAAGTTACAATTTCTCCTCACTCACAAAATTTAGACAAAATAGACTAATAAAAAAACCCCAAACATCCTCAAGAGGTTGCAACCTGAGTCAAATTTTAAACCTCTCTCCCTCCCCAGTCCATACACAGGGCTATAAAAACACACACTGAGCATTCATATTACCCCCTCCCCCCATAACAGTTAATAGAAAATACACAGATCTATTTCTCTATATTTCAAACTTAGACTCTCAGAGGCTAACATTCAAAATTATTTTGCATGTCATTTAATAAATCCTTTTAAGATCAATTTTTAAATGTGAATGCCTCAGTCCTGCGCTTTCTCTGCATACTGACTTAAACAACCGAATGTGGAAACTGGAGCTCTCATTAAAGCACTCATAGGAGAAAACTTGCTATAGTCCTTATAGAAATAGACAAGAGTCCCACTACATCAAAATGAAACCAAAATTGTCTCAGCAAACCTCTTTTTTCCTCATGGTCTTCTCTCTTCTCTGTGCAACGTTGTTCCATCTTACACATACACTTAGATGTGCCATAAGTGCTTCGTTTAAAGTGCATAAAAGCTATCCACAGCTCTCCTAAGAATGAAACGGTTTTAATATTTTCTGATCCATGTTCCTGCCACAAACATTCACCGGCAGTATGATAGCTCCAAGAGCAGACATCTGATTCTTGACATTTAAAGATACAATACTGGTGAAAAATAGTGACGCTGTATTAACTGCAAACAGCTTGTGAGGGAGTAGGTGATGTACTCCTAAAATGTATAATCAGAACAAGCAATAATTTCAACCTTTTGATTTTTTCACTTTTGACTCAAAGCCATGAGAAAAAGGAATAGGCAGATAAACAAATCTGGACACATTACAATAAGTAACTATTTAATGAGAATTTATATTCTAAGGCAAAAAGGAAAGTAGGTTGTTTTCCTGCTGGAGCAAGTATTAAGGTACCCCAAAGTTTCTCAAAAGAGTCTCAAAAGCTTCCATAATAAAATAAGCAGTAAATGAAGGCAAATCTTGAAATTACAGAAATCAAAGAATTTGTATCCTGGTAACATTCTGTTAATTGACACTGTAATGCTAACTGTAAGCACCACGACACCAAATTCTCTATACCCCTGCTGTGACTGCCTTATAAATTCAAAAAGTACAGAGAAAGGTCTTATTTTTCCCCCATGAAAAAATTAAACCTGTTCCTACATGAACTGTTTCTTTCAAATACTGAATGCTAGCAAAAAGCAAAAAAGTAACCTGGTTTATTTTTAATTTCAGCAGCATTAGCCTTTGTTTGGTGGTCAGTGACCTCTCGGGAAGTTGAAATATCAGAGCAAACCTCCATCCCCCATAAACACCTAAGACAAGGCAGAGCACAGTTAATAGCAATCAGTTCTCCACACTGTACCTGGAGGTACTGACATGACCGTTCCTGTTGACACGTCTCTGCCTTCACCACTGTCTGGTCCATGTTAACTGATGCTTTCTGGTAAACTTCACGGGCTCTGCTCACGGTTAATGTAGAGGACCAAGAGCTTTTCTTCATTAACTGGGAGTCCAAATTCACAGGCAGGTTTGCACAAGTAGAGCATTTGACATCATTATTGCTTCTGGATGACTTCACAGTATGTTCGCTAATAGTGTTATAGGCTTCCATAAAGTATTGGGAAGAAGAACGATCAGGGCATCTTCCCATGGTCATGACCCCACTGGGACCATGATAAATGCAAACGTCATTGTCCAAGTTGTCATCTGAACTCCACCATCCTGATGCATTGGATCTGGGCTTACCTTCTGATCGCCTTTCTTTACTCTTGCTGCGCTTCCCATACCTCATCGTCTGTGACTCCTCTGGACTCGCTTTGCCCCCATTGACGCTTCCCTTGGATGGTCCCTCCAGAGAATGGGACTTAGTAAAGAGCTTTTGGACAGAATGAACCAGATGCCGGATCCTCCCTGGGCTGTCGCTGCGGTGCTCCATGGCAGTCCGCTTGTACTGCAGAGTGTGGTAGCCATCGCGATTCAGAGGCAGCTGCCGCTCAAACTGGTCCAAAAGATTGGCAGGAATGCGGTTAGTCTTGTTGGCAGTTCCATGGGGAACCAGGGCACACTCATCCTTGAGTTCGTGGTGGGAATTGTAATGCCTCCGGGGAAATGTGCTGCTGGCAATCTGATCATTGTAGGGCACCATGCACTCTGCCTGAAAAGAGTTCCTTTGAGTGTAGTAAGGGTGGTCTGCAGGATGAGGGTCCACTGGGTTTAACAAATATGGCTTCCTGTCTGTGTGGTGTGGTAGACTGTCACATGGAGGGTCACAGGTAACCCCATGATGATGACTACGGCTGCTTGATAATCCCTTCATCGTTGATGTAAAACAAGTCACAAAGTCATCTAACACATATGGCTATGCAACAGGCAGATCTCAGAGAAAGTCCTAAAAGAATGAAATACAACAGAAACTTATGTAAGATATCCAAGCTATGAGAAAAAACAGCATGTGCACTTTTAGTATTCATTGTTTCTTTCAGTAAAAATAAGTAGAATAAACAGTCTCTGATTCTTCTTATTGCTTAATTTTCCAAAGATAGTGATAGGGAATATCTAAATAATGTAGAAGGAAAAATTATCTTGTTCAACAGCTGGGAAACAGATGCAAGAAAATTTTTCTGGTATAAAACTGTCACTAATCCACAGCAACATAAACATCACTATCTATACTTTAAAACCTCAGTGCTGAAAACATTCAGAGCAGGAGCCTCCCAGAAGCCTTTAATTGCTCATGTGCAAGTTTTCCAAACCAAATAAATGCATTAAAAAAAATCACGTCCTTGATGAAGGACTTTCTGGGTTATTTTATACCAAATAAAAAGCATGGTGCAATTAATGGGAAGCTTCTACCTGGCTTCAATGCACATCTGTTCATGACTCAAATGCAGTTTTACTTGATCTCCTTGTTGCCTGCAGATACTTTAAGCACCTTGAGACACCTTCCATCTACAAGAAGGGTTGCAGGGAGGATCCAGGGAACTACAGGCCTGTCAGTCTGACCTCAGTGCCGGGGAAAGTCATGGAACAGGTAATCTTGAGTGCTATCATGAAGCACATGCATGAGAACAGGGTGATCAGGCCCAGTCAACATGGGTTTACAAAAGGCAGATCTTGCCAAACTAAGCTGATCACCTTCTATGACAAAGTGACTCTACTGGATGAGGGAAAGGCTGTGGATGTAGTCTTCTTGGACCTCAGTAAAGCCTTTGACACAGTTTCTCACAGCATTCTGCTTCAGAAACTGTCAGCCTCTGGCCTGGACAGGCGCACACTCTCCTGGGTTGAAAACTGGTTGGATGGCCGAGCCCAGAGAGTGGTGGTAAATAGGGTTAACTCCAGCTGGAGGCCAGTTACAAGTGCGGTTCCTCAGGGCTCGGTACTGGGTCCAGCTCTGTTCAATGTCTTTATCAATGACCTGGATGAAGGCATTGAGTGCACCCTTAGCAAGTTTGCAGATGACACTAAGCTGAGTGGAAGCATGGATCTGCTGGAGGGTAGGGAGGCTCTGCAAAGGGATCTGAACAGGCTGGACCACTGGGCTGAGACCAATGGCATGAGGTTTAACAAGGCCAAATGCCGGGTCCTGCACTTGGGGCACAACAACCCTATGCAGTGCTACAGACTATGGGAAGTCTGGCTAGAATATTGAGATATACAATATTCTCTGCGTGGAAGAGAAGGATCTGTGTGTGTTGGTTGACAGCCAACTGAACGTGAGCCAGCAGTGTGCCCAGGTGGCCAAGAAGGCCAATGGCATCTTGGCTTATATCAGAAACGGTGTGACCAGTAGGTCCAGGGAGGTTATTCTCCCTCTGTACTCGGCACTGGTGAGACCGCACCTTGAATACTTTGTTCAGTTCTGGGCCCCTCACCACAAGAAGGATGTTGAGGCTCTGGAGCATGTCCAGAGAAGAGCAACAAAGCTGGTGAAGGGGCTGGAGAACAAGTCTTACGAGGAGCAGCTGAGAGAGCTGGGGTTGTTTAGCCTGGAGAAGAGGAGGCTGAGGGGAGACCTTATTGCTCTCTACAACTTCCTGAAAGGAGGTTGTGGAGAGGAGGGAGCTGGCCTCTTCTCCCAAGTGACAGGGGACAGCACAAGGGGGAATGGCCTGAAGCTCCACCAGGGGACATTTAGATTGCACATTAGGAAAAACTTCTTCACTGAAAGGGTTATCAAGCACTGGCACAGGCTCACCACCAGGGAGGTGGCCGAGTCACCTTCCCTGGAGGTGTTCAAGGAACTGGTGGATGAAGTGCTTAGGGGCATGGTTTAGGGAGTGTTAGGAACGGTTGGACTTGATGATCTGGTAGGTCCTTTCCATCCTGGTGATTCTATGATTCTATGAGTCTATGAATACAAAACACTATTTCTGCAAACTCTTATCGAATGAAGAAAAAAATGATAACACAATTTGCTACCGCTATCAGAATTAAACTAATTGTTTAATAAGCTAGATATTTGATGGTTTTGTATTTAGTATTTACTTCCTCTTATTTGTAAAAAACAAACCAAAATAAAAAAAATCATACTTAATGCATGGCTTGGCTTTCTTTTCAGAGGACTGAGCAGTATCTAAATATCCCTGCCTACTCCTTCTACCATCAGTAGAAAGAATAACTTCTTGGAATAGCTATAACTTGCACGCTGCTACAACAGTGTAAAGGATTTCAATACATGATTGAATTATTTGGCACAGAAGCAACTCACAATGTTACAGACTATTGATTACAACAAGTTGAAAATTAAAATCTTCATTACAAGTGATCAGAAGCTGAGACACCACTCTGTTTGAAATCAGCTGTCCTCATTTCGGCTCTCACTGCTAGCAAAAGTCTGAATGTAACTGATACTGCAACTTCTGAGCTTCTAATTTATAAATTGTGGGGTTTCAGATGTGGCAAAACATGGTGCTGCCTCAACTCCTGATGGGCGGAGGACTCTTTAGGGGATGCCTGTTTGTACCGCACATAACTGAAGTGGGATTTACTAAACTACTTTATTCCTTTCTAGCATGGCTAATCACATCATACTTTTGGAAATATCACCCTTGAGATCTTTCTTGGACTATGGATAGACATGCATAGCAAACAGTTTTCCATTATGTTTCTCCAGTACTTTCTCAGATAAAGTTCACATTTTAACAGGTTGTAGACATTATACCTACTGACAAATTTGCAACAATGGTTTTCTAAAATAGCATTAAGTTAATGTCAGTCTGGAAGAGCCTGCTCTGCTTTTCAGAACATATTTTCTATTTTCTTCTGAATCTGTGGTCAGCTAAGAAGTTTATTTCAATATGCTTCAAAGCTACAGTGGAAGTCCTGCATTTCACTCCCCCACACTGGATCCCTGCAATGCAGAAAATGTTCATTCTCAGGAGACCTTGCATTCTGAAAAAAGTTTTCAACATATCACAAAAGGCTCTTGAAATATATCAAATGAATGAACTCACTGGCTTACCTGAAGAAAAGTATGGCTAAAGGCACTTTAAAAAGTACAAAAATAATATATTCAGAGAGCAGGCGTCGTCAATTATGTTGTAGTGACAATCCTTGGCACTTCTAAGGAACATTTTATATCCTTCTCAACTGCTTTAAAAATGTGATCTGTTTGGCTGTGTAATAGAGAAACATCCAAAGGGATGTAGTAGTAGATACATTACTTGGATCATCAAAAATCTGACTTGACCAAGAATATCCTGTCAAGAAGAAAACCACTAAAGGAAATAATAACCGAGTAGAAATGATCCAGTCTCTGTTATCTATGAACATCTTTCACAGTTGAAGGCTTGTGAAAACAAGACTCCAGACTGTTAATTTTTATCTAAATCCATTTACAATCATGCAACAGTCCTCAAGATGATTGATAAGTTATCTTAGGGCTAAAAGTAGACTAGCGTGCCATATAAGATAAAAATAGTAAAATCTATACCCAAAGGTATGAGAAAACACAAAGCAGTAAAGTAGGACATACCCACAACCAATGATTTATTTTCATTTTTTCATTATCTGAATGGTTATGATTTTTTCGTTTTTGTGTACTGTGGAAAATGAGTATATGTAGACAAAGAGAAGAAAGGACCAATAATTTACAGAATAGTGAAGTTATGACAGGCACAGGGGACGCCCTGGAATTATAAGAATATGTAGTCTTAATATATTGATGGAGCAGAATCTCTGGCTGGGATGAAGAAACACTTGATCTGATTCATAGGCTGGGGCAGAACAGCGAGGAGCATCTTGAAGATAAAGATGAGCTTAAAAGATGTAAGTATGGTTTGACAGATGAGACCAGCAGTGTTACAAGCTGTGTTTTGGATGTACCGGCAATATGGATGCTAAGAAGGATGTGCAAGAAGTCTCAAAAAGTGAAAAAGCTTACGAAAAGTGACATTTCTCTGTATAGAGGAAAAGGGACAGGCTTTCCATAAATTGTGCAGGAAGATATAACAAGCTTGGCTAAGCACTGCTATATGAGTTTGGATGGCAAGTAGGATGGTGGAAATGTTTAGAAGAAAAGATAACATTTAGTTCTACACCCATTTTGAGTCTGAGCTGTCAATGAATCTTCCATGAGGAAGTGCTGGAGATAAAAGCAGAAAATAGATAGGAAGATCTGCCCAAGAGGAATCAGATGAACAGATACAAAGAATAACAGAGAAAATATGCTTGTTGAAGCAAAAGATCACAGAGTAACAAAAAAGGGAGGATAAATCTTTGCAGGAACAGCAAATGTAAAAGAAGGGGCAAGAAAGGAGTAGCAAAGACCAGAGAGTTACAGAAAAACCAAGCCAAACGGGAGCAACCAACCCATGTAACGAAATAGAGTGATTATAAAGGCTCCAAAACCTGGGAGAAATTGAAATTCAGGGTAAAAACTGCTTATTCTCAAGTATGGTGTATGGATTATAAGAGTTTTTTTATGCTGCAACAGCACTGAAAACATTTATTCTACTATGTGTCAATTGTGATAAAAATATTAGTATTAACTGAAATATAGCTTATTTTACTTTAACTATGTTACTGCTGCTACAGAAGTGTAATGAATCAGAAAAGAGAATCCAAGAATGTACTATAGGGCACCTTCCAGAAAGGAAAGAATAAGTATGATACACTTTGCATCAAAGAAAGGTGTGGTGCTTTTCTTAAACTTAGTGGACAATTCTGCTGAGAAACGCCCCCCCCCCATTACTAAATCATTCTCACACCTCAGTCCTGCTTTAATATGTCACTATCTTAATACACATCTACAAAAAAGCCCTCAACCTACAGCCTCTGATTTCATCAGTATTTTTCAAAAAATGCATCATTTTCTGTAATTGTTTTGGCTGAACTATCAATCAATGTTTCGTGCAATTAACAGCTGGAGGCAGGGCTATCTGATCATGCCATGAATAGCTGAGAGTAAGCCAATTAAGATTTTATTGTATTGTTATTTCTTGGCCAAACTAGAAACATTTAATTACTCATGAAATAAGGCAAGATAATTGATGAACATACTCTGTATTAATAAACAGTGGAAACAGCAATTCTGTGGACAGCAGACCAAACCCACTTGATGGTGTGGGAATAAATGAGATATTAAATAGATAAAGCACTCTAAGGCTGGAGAGTGCTTATTACTTTCAGCATTCATGATACATTTGTTTTTGTTTTCTTGAGGATGCCCTGGGTAAGAAGGGTATGAAGGGTATGAATATATTAATCCTTGCTGCTAACATGGTGTCCCTAATGTACAACAATTTGCTGAAATAAGTCAGTGGCTAGAAAAATGTGTAATTAATTCTTATGTAATTAAAGTGGAAATGCATGCAGAATAACAAAACCTGAATGCATAAATTACCTCCACCTTTACAGATTAAATTTAACTAAATTTTCTACTTCTGTGCTCCAAATTTACTAGTAAAATATGCCTTGAAGATATTCTTTTGCTTACATCTATGTGAAAACTTCTCTCATAAAAAAGATTTACTGATATGCCACATAGCCTCTCCAGCTTCATCTGACGAGACTGCAGAATTACTTTTCATATTTTTATGGGAAGCTGTGAAAAACAATCAGATAACAAATGCCTTCACTAAAATAATGCATACATCGGTTTATAGAGAGTAGGTAGATAATAGCGACTTACAAACCTTCACAAATAATCTATATTTTATAGGATCAGTATGAAGAGTCACCATTCATATTTTTCTCTTTTTTCAATCATCTGATTACACTGTAGCAATTCAAGATTCAAAGCAAGGCAAACTGCCACAAGCACAATATAACACATAATGTAAAGTGTAAGGTCAATAACTGCTCTGACAACTGACAGAAGAGCAGTGATATCTATGCCAAGGTGTGCAGCTTAAATATAAAAACATGCAAGTGATGTATATATTAGAAACAGACAAACATAGTCTTGCAATTTGTATTACCAAAATACAGATGGAAAGCAATACAACTGTATTACATGTAGTTACCAACAGACACACTCAAACAGCCAACCTGAACCCTTACACCAACAGCAACATTCTAATTAAGCATCATCAGAACCACAGCACCTTAAGTGTAATATCCTTGTTTCTTCAGAAACTAAGGAGTGAGAGATGTTGATTGTTTTTCTGTTTGGTGAACACGGTTCTTCTAAGATACCATTCAATGAATTAGAGGATCTTTCTGAATCCTCAGTTCTGTGCTGGGTGTGGAAACTGAAGGGCTGGTAAACAGGTGGAAGGTGATGCCTTTCCAAAGAAGTGCTGTGCTGTGTTACTGTTTGAAGTGAAAGGACATAAATTATGCTTTTTAGCAGTACTATTTGTGGTTGTGCTTCTATTTTATGCACTACAGCAAACAGAGATTCCCACTTCCATGTTGAACAGTATTTGCTTATTTATTTACTCACATGCTATGGGATGTTCCCAGGGAAATTCCCTGATTCTCAGACTTTTGCAAGCACATGGAAGATTGGTTTACATTGAGAATCAAAATTCCACATGTTCCTTATGCTCCTCACATTTCTTTATCCCAAAGGTCTTGATATTTTGCAGCTACTCTATGTGGCCTTTCTGTTCTTATATCACAGTAATGAAAATCTAAACATCAATAAAAGGACACATATGTTAAAATGCATCTATCCATATATTTTATTAAAGATGTTCAGAAGAAAATGAGGTTTTAAATAATTTTCTTAATCCATCTTAGCATGTAATAGGAAAGATACTATGCCTCGGGTAAAACTCAGAAAAGAATATCTCCATTTTTGCTTCTATGTCTGCAATGACACCAGGCAAGTGATAATTACATAATTTAATTTTGAAGCGTGGACAGGGAGTCATAAAGAGAAATATTTTGGCCAGTAACATAAACTCATTCCAAGTTTATGGGCAGATCAATAACTGGGAGTAACCAGAAAAAAAATGTAATTAAACTCTAGCTAATCTGTGGAGTCCCTTGTGAATGGTATGCATACAGAAAAAACAGGAAGAGAGGAATCCCTTCAATGTCATAAAAATGGATCGTTAAGTTTTTCTGTCTGCATCCAGCTCTCTTTAGCTTGCATATACTCGTGGTGGCAAGTTTCACATTTACATTTGATGACTGTTCTCATCCATGTGCATTCCATAAGCGACTGCAGTAGTCAGTATTAGGGTAATATGTGGCTTAAAGATCTGGGTTTCTTGTCTTCATCTCTGTGGCTAATAGTAAGTTGATTCTTCAATAGGAGTGTCACTAAAACTGTAGTCACTATAGGAACCTAACACATAATTAATCTCTGAGTCATATCTAAATACATTACAAGGTCTGCAAGAAGTCTAGCAGTAATATGTCAGCAAAATTTTGACACACAGACCCTGGTTTTTTTCAATCTTGTTAGGAATGTGACTGGGAATAGGCAGGATTGCATGCAAAAATCTTACCTCTAAAAATAGAAATACTAAACTATGATCATCTGCTCTCCCACTCTCCTCATTTGCACACACAATTAACAGTCAACTTTTAAAATATTCTGATCTGCTCCAGTGAGTAATAATATACTGCATAACTAGACTGCTCATGCCTTTTCTCCCTGACATGCTAAGATACAGCACATTGGTTGGAGAGCCTGCTGTAAATAATTCCACTGCAAATTCAAAACTGTCAATCAAAATTTTCTTCTCTCAGAAGAAAAGGACCAGGAGATGATATCTGTACAATGTGCATCTAAGATAATATACTAAATTAAATAATTTGATAAATGTCACATAGGCAAGATTGAAGAATATATGTTACATTTTATCCTTCTCAGTCTGTATGATGATGAACTTTATGATCTTAATATTTTTTTTTGGCAGTACTGAGTTCCCAGAATGCTGTTTGGGTTAGGTGAACTGTGCAAAGGGATCAAAAGGAAAGTATTTCAAAATTTGGAACACAGTTAACATACGCTTACTTGGGTTGCTTTATTTTGGGTACCTACCCTCACACCTAATTTTGCAGTTCTAGGGGTCTTTTACTTGCTTTCTTCACACAGAATGTCTTAAAATGGAAGGATTATAGTCACTACTTTCTAGCGATTACAGATAACCAATGCAATTCAGACTGCTAATATTATCTCAGGATTACAAAAGGAGGTAAGTAACAGAGATAGGCCATGTGTTCCTACTGCACTGACATCCCATAAAAATAAAGAGGCTATCACATCGATGTAAACCATACAGTATTAAATGACTAATACACAAATGGAGATTTCAGGTATGTATATAGATTCCTTCAAGCCAGTCACTTAGAAAAAGCTCATTTTTCTGGCTGAAATGGGATGATCAGCAGATAAAATCAACATTCAATGTGTACAATGTATTTTTCCTGTGAAAGTCAAGTAATGTCATCCTCTGCAATACAGCCACATAGTGAAAATGGACATCCCTTTACTAAAAGAAGTGCTTGATCTTCATGGCAAGGACATCAGTGTGACCAAGGAAAGGAGCCACCATAGCATGAAGCAACTGACAGAAATCTAATGAAGTTGCTAATCTAAGTCAGATCAGATATTAGCATCAATATTACTGAGTTCTTGGCTGCATGGCTCACTAATTTAGTTTCTACCATTTTTTAAACTGATCTGCAATCCTGTAGCATGGCACTTTTGCATCTGGAATCACATTGAAATTATTCCCTTAGATATAAGTTTTCATGAGCTTAAGAGCTTGTCTACATGTATCTACATGTGACAATGTTAATTGTAAACCCAGGCAAATGTCTTTTCTTAGTTCCATGCACTATAGTCCACTCAAGGCGCACCATACCAGAGGATCCATACTTTTATTTCCATGATGGCAGTGACAGCATGATTGTGTGACTTTGCTGGTCTTGACCAGTAATGCTTATGACTCAAATTACCTCTAAGCTTTGTATCCCTTAGTATTCAGAAACTAAGTTAAACATTATATTAAATATTTCTTTCCCCACAAAAAAAAAATCATCACCCAAATAATTTTAATTTAATGAAACATAGTTTTATGAGACTCTTCCTACAGCTCCAGTCTTACTGACAGACCTTGACCTCATTTAGCAGAAATAGAAATTGATTTCCTTGAAAAATGTTCTTCCAAGTACACTGCGATCTTTTAAGCCCAAGCAAAAGTGAAAGCTACAGAAACATATAAGCACCAGTGTCTCTATGCTTGCAGATGGTCTCTCATCTTGGCTTTCAATTGGTAGTTCTATCTGAATGGTATCACCCCTGAAAATCTGTTGTCAGCCCCAGAAACTAAAGAAAATGGAGAAAGAAATTTACAAATTCTTCATGAAAGCCTTACAGGAGCTTTATGAAGACCAAGGGTAAGAGTTGAGAAGACGTTAGTTTTAACAAGGTGATACTAGAGGGCTTATTGATTTTCACAGCTGGGCAGCCCATATGGTACCCCACTAGCTCACCAGGAAGAAAAAAAAAGCCATATTGTAACTACCAGTAACAGCTTCCTGGAAAATCTACTTTATAGTCATATTGGAATTATGGAGCTTTGGCTGTATTAACAAATGTCACCACTATGTTAACCCTGTCCGGTCATGGATACGTTCCAGCTCCGGTGTGCCCATGCCAGGTTTCTCCAGTGAGACAGTAGGAAAAGAGAGGAGGTAAATAGCGGCAGGAATGTCCCACTCATATCCAAGGCCAATGAGCTTCTGCACGGGACAAAACTGACTCTTGGAAGAAACAATAGCCCTCTCTGAAGGTATGAGATAAAAGAGCTCAGCAAGGAAGGTGGAAAGTTCCTTGGGTTGGAAGAAAAAGTCATGCTTAAATCAAAATTTAATCTTACTAATTTTAAGCTATTCCTTCCAGCTCAGTCACAGAATCATGGAAAGGTTTGTGTTGGAAGACACCTTAAAGATCATCTAGTTCCAACTGTCCTGCCATGGGCAGGGACGCCTTCCACTAAACCAAGGTCTTCGAGTCCCCATCCAACCTGGCCTTGAACACCTCTAGGGAGGGCACATCCACAACTTCCCTGGGCAACTTGTGCCAGTGCCTCACCACCCTCATTGTGAAGAATTTCTTCCTAATGTCTAATCTAGATCTTCCCCCTTCCAATTTAAAGCCATTCCCCCTTGTCCTATCACTAGATGCCCATGTAAAAATAAAAAAAATCAAACGTAAGCTCAGTTTGGCATTGAATAAGAAACCTGTTATTCAAAGCCAGAGAAAACCAGGACTATTGTAACTGTTCTCCAAAACAGGGCTGTAACATTGAAATTCCTGATTTTAAGGTGCTAAAAACCCGAACAACTAAAACCTGAACCAAACTCTCATAGTAACTGGTTGACATTTTTTGTCACAGGGAATGTAAATAATTTCTGGATTACTTAAGCTATGAAACTGAGTTAGATTTGGTGGAAGTTCAGTTAAGCCAGTTGCTCAGATCAACTTGTCTCATTTCACCTTTGATGGCAAAAAAAGATAAGAAGTGAAAAAAACCTTCTTTTCAGAGGAAAATACTTCTTACAAATATTATATTTTGCAGTCTAGTTATTGAAGAAGGTGAAATGGCAACCATTTTGATAGAGGGCTCTTCCTCACAGAAGTCTTCAAAAATTATTTGTGAGCTACGGCAAACTGGGAAATAAATTTTGATTTACAAAGAATCTCTGAAAAAAAATTACTAGGACTTTCAAAAAGCTCCTTAAGTTTAACAAGTACCTCATAGAGTACAACATAACAGCAAAAATAAATGCAGAAAAGGTCTGTGGGCACAATGCTCTTTCCCAAGCATGACACAATATAGCAGCTGCAATCTCTCCAGGAGTCCTTCGAGCAGAGGACACAATTTCTCAACTTCTGCTTTGAGGCTTCATTCAGTTCCACAGAGCCACTAGCTGTACTTAACCTATAAATTTGCAACAGCAATAATTTAAAAGCTTTTACAAAATCCCTCTAACAGAAACTTTGGTTTTATTAGGGTATTATTTTGATTGAAAACACAAAACATAAAAAAAAGAGCACCTCAAATTCTACTGCTATGATTTACAGGTGTGTTTCCACAATGTTCATGACCTCTTTTTCATGCATTTTTTTATATATAGATTCATTGATATGTGCATACCTAGAAATAAGTAAATTTAGAGATTAAAAAATTACTCCTGAGGAGTTTATTTGGAACTTTTTTCATGTGTGTTAAGATACATGGATAAACGGCATATGAACACAAACTGGCTGTAGGAATTGTGCTTATCTGATTAAAACTAGAAAATATGCATGTAAAATCAAAACAAAGCCTAACTACTGAGTATGAAACACTTCTAATGAACTCCTGCAAATATGCTAAAACTTATTCAAAGAAATAAAGTTTTTGGAACAGTGAGAATGCCTTAAACATTTCAGAGATTTCTTTCAGAATGACATTTAAATCAAGAACAGGCAACAATAAGTGAAAAAATATTTGATGGAATTATTAATTTTGAATAATAGTATGTCTGACATTGGATAGCTAAAGAGGAAAAATGAATAAACATGCTGATAGCTTGAGTTGCACAGGTCAGCTTTGTAATGTCACATAATTTAAATATAATTTGTACTTGACTGACTGATCTTTACTTAAAATGGTTTATGACTGATCTTGTATCAGTTTGGTGAGGTCACACGGGACCCACTTAGAGGCTTCAACACTGGGAGGAATATGGTGGTAGTACCCTGAATTAGGTGCCACCTGCTTCTGCATGTTCTTCACATGTTTGTAAGAAACTCAGATCTGAAGATGAGTTGTTCTTCCCTGTATGCAGTCTATCCAGAAGCTCAGCACAAATCACTGTGCTGAGATACACAAAATAGTAAATTAACCTCTTACTGTGGAAGGATGCCTGACTTTGTCAGCAGATTAGGCATTTATACACCATACGTTTCACTTTTGGGGGCTCGAAATACGGGAAAAGAGGGAATATGAAAGTACCAGACTGTACCCAATGTTCAAATAAACTAATTTTAGTTTTCATTCATTTTTTCAGCCATTACTTTTCACCAATGTTAAATCTGTACTGCATGGAGAATAAGAAAAAAAATTACATAATCCCCATAAATTAGTCGCTGATGTAAAATTTCATGTTTATCATCTTTCTTGGGAGGTGCACCATAAAGCCATACCTAATGATCATTATGGGCTCTGGCAGTCAGGTTAACCCCTGCTGAAACAGCAACGCATGTGAGTGGGAGCAAAACACTGGGACACATCAGTGTTACAAAACTTGCAACTATAAGATCCAGTGTATTTTCAGAGTGCACTATCTAAGGCAATTCAGCGAAGATCCAATGAAGGAATTTTGGATAACACGGGTAGTTGCTGTCAGAAATGTATGATTTCTGTAGTAATACATTCCAGCAGATAAGTGAAGGACACTAGTATCATTAAATGTCCATTATGAAATTGCATGAACATTAAACTTCTTTGAAAATAAATTACCTTAAAAAAGGTAAATAAATTACTTTTTTAGCTTACAGGGGACAGCTGCTTAAAGGATGTTACCCAAGTAATTGTATTAATTTTGTTCTTAAATTGTATTTTTTTTTAATTCTGCATCAATATTCTGTATCTATTTAAAGAACTACTAGCTGCTGAGTATTTGGGGTAGAGTTCTACAACTGGTTATAAATTAGTGAAGGTAAAACAGCTGGAGACCACAAGTAAATGAAGACATGGGTTGAATCTTATGTTGTAAGCAGAGATCCTCAGAGTCCTGGGACCTGCAATACTGCGCAGTCACAGAGAGTTTGGCCATTTGCACTTTGAATTAATATGCTTCCATCACAGGATGGCTGTATGGAATAAGGTGTGCTCCAGTAATATCAGGATATAGATTTATTTTATCCAGTTTCTTCCTTCCTTTTTATTTCAGGTTTAAGAACCAGTGTGGTCAAGGTAAGATAAGAGGAAGTTCCACCATTTTATTTCAACATCTTTCATAGCAGGTTTTTGTAGAGTGGTGTGAAACAGAAGACACAGTAAAATACATACACTCCACAAAATCACTGAAAACACACCAAATAATGGCATACAAGTAGATCCAGCAACAGAAACACTTCTGCTAACCTGAAGAAACCCCTTAATTATTATAGCAAGTCTGGTTGTCCCACAGTCATGCAGGTAACAAAAACCCCAGTCCTTTATACCTTCAACCCCAGCTCACCCATATGCCCAGAAGTAGCTAAAAGAATCCACAGAATCTGGAAAAATTAACTGTCAAAATTTATCAATCCTTATTCCATACATTTTAAACCTTAGCCAAATTGAGATGTTCTGAAGGTTGCAGTATTCTCTTGCTGATTGCATCCTGGTTGATGTTAGTGTTTCACAATACAAACTTGGTCCTCCTCATGGAGGATATGCCATCATACCTTTATGAAGGGGACAGGTTTACTGCAATGTCCTGCTCTGGTTAGTTAGGTGGGGATACACTCATTCTCCATAGGCAACTCATGAAAATCTTGGACTAGATAGTCGCAGGCTTCTACCTACTCCTTCTCACATTGCCAATAAACCTCTGGTGTTGCCAGACTTTGTAGTCATCATTCTCCTGTGGCCTGAAGTTCCCAGCTACTGTCCTTGTTTTTCTTTAACAGAAGTTGTGATCAGAAACCAGGATGATGGCAAGATTGCAGAGCATTTTTATTAAAATGTATGTATTTCCCTAAGCTGTCAATTTTCATTATATTGGACATGAATAGTATGGCTAAAACCAAGATGTCATGGATGAAATTTACTTGGAACGCAACAACACTGCAGGAATATTCAGCAATGAATTTAATCTAAGGCCCCTGTTTCAAAGCTCTTCTAAAGACCAACTGGATGCCTGCAAAACTAAAATAATTGGCAAATGAATTTCTAATTGTCAGTAACTGAATATTTTTTGTTAAACACTCCATAATATGACTTCTTCTCAAGCTAGCTTCTCAGTCCTAAATGCACACTATGGCCAATAGTTTTTTCCTTTATGATGCAAGTCATGTTTTTCTTCCCTGTGCTTCCATGGATATCTTCAGCATACAGCTAACTTTCCTTTGGTTTAAGGTGATCTGCCCTAAGAAGTACATGCTTAAGTACTCAGGGACATATAAGCAGCATTATGGTTCTAAAGAGTAGTATTATGGTTGAAAAAGAAGATGTAAAGGAAGGGAAGTGAGAGGAATATGAAATACTCCATGGCTAAGAAAGCTTGGCTGTCTTAGAGTCACAGGAGTCAATAATAAGCAAAGAAATTGGCTGGTGGTATTAAGCTACCAGCGAGAGGAAACCTTTTGTGTTGCACCTCCTGGTCATTTACATCTCGTGGTACATATTAATTAACTTCTTGGGGTTTGGTATATGTAATGGCTTTCTCTATGAAACACGAAGAAACAGAATGTACACAGCTTCCCAGAACATCATATGATACCAAGGAGATGAAATGAAACAGGAATGTCTCAGTGACGCCTACAGGAACAATCATCATTGCCAAATTGTCAGCATGCCTCTGCAATTCCAGACCACAGAGAGCATATGGATAGTTTAGGCTTTCTGCCATTAGACTAGATTAGTGAAGCACATGGTTCATACATATCTAGTCTAGCTTTGTGTCAGTGGAAAAAATATTTCCATTACAAGTGGCCCCTGGGACTTAGGGAAGAAGGGATAGTTCTCAGGCAACTTCCACGAAAAAGCCTGCTGCTGCCTTCTGCACCCACCAGGTTCTGTGGTACTTCCCCAGAGAAACCCTTCATGCGATCTGCGATTACAGATCTGAGACCATGAACTGAGGTGTGAAACAGAATACCCTTCCCTTCTGTTGAGCGAACGTGACTGACAGTTCTGCAAAACACTTCCAACAGATGACACTACCGGGGATTTTCATTCTGTTACAACTCACAAAGGCTGTAAGGCAGCAATTTGTGCAAAGCCTGCTCTCCCTGACCTCCTCAGGCAAGAGTGCTTTAGTGAAAGATACACACTGCCCAGAACCTTTTCTGAAAAAATGCTCCGTATCATTTGGAAGAGAAAACTTCAGGTCTGGTGGGACTGGATATTTCAAGTTTCATTTTCTTTAGAAAAACTTAGCGCGCAAGCCATAAAAAACCCACAGGGTGAACAGAACAAAACATGACCTAACTTTTATCTCTCCAGAAACAGATTCTGGTATAATCTGCTGTGCCGTCGTCTATGTTGCAAAATAACCAAGCCACTTAGTGCATTTTTACAGATTTTGCTTATGCAAGATTATTCCAGCAGAAAGTTAGCGTTCAAATTTGCAGTATGTTGACAAAACTATGAAAGCCAGAATATATTATCCTATTCTGCACTTGTCTAAGTGGCTAACTTCTATCAGCCCTGAACGAACTAAAAATATGGTTATATAACATGTTCCTACTTTTGAAGCTGACCCGATTATTTATATCCCAGTACATAAGCCATATTACAACTCCAAGATCTAGGTAGGTTTCCGACTAATATGCTACAGATGTAACAACGGCAATTATGTACCTGCACATTTGTTCCAATTTAAACAAGAAGCAGAATATAAAATGAGACAAAAGCTAAATACAAAAGTTAAATACTGGTTAACATATATATCTATCATTATGCAAACAAAGATGATAAATTATAATAACTTGAATAATCCTAGGCAAATTAATCAGTTCGCAAAGAAAAAATAATAATATTAAATATTTGTGAAATAGAGGACAAAATGTCCCTACCAAACTCACAATTGAATACAGTGTTTAATATAGTCTCTTAGTGTTTGCTTTCCATTTTTTGGCATATTGAGTTTTCTTTTGTATTGGCAGCATACAGGAATGATTTGATCAAGAACTCTTTAAATATTAACAGTGAGCCAGAGGATCCTCAGAGGAAAGACTCTTGTTAGGTCCAATGTATAAGTAAATGTATGCAATGCTTATTTCTGGCATACTACTATTGTGGTCTGTTTTATAGGTCAAAAATATTATTATCCAGCATACTTTAATTAGATATCTTTTCAACTAATATAGAGAAATGCCTTTTTTTAAGGCCACTAAGCCTTCATGTTGGGTATCAATGTATTTTTTCCTAATACTTAAGTATTCTGCAAAATTGAAAATAACAACTAGCTGTGTAAGGTTTCAGTAAAAGTACTTCTGACTACATCATCCCTCATAACCTTTAAGCATGTAACTTCAGGAAGGAGTTGAAAAAGAAACTACACATCACTACATAGGCTTGCTCTTCAGCAAAACCCACCACGTATACATCCTTTGCTAAAATTATCATCTAATACTGACAACTATTAATTGTTTTATACAGTACAGATTATTCTAATAACATTCTAATAATGTTCTAATAAACATTCCCTTTATTATCTACAAATCAGAAAACAGAAATTCAGAATTTAACATATTAGACATAGGAAACTAACTGTTCTGGCAAGTCTTTACATCCCTCTTGTTTGTTCCTACACAAGAAAGTTACTCACTGCTTGCACAGGGGAATATTGGAATGAAGATCACTCCAGATTGGGTACACAAAAATAGCTATGTTTAAATAGGTCATAGCAAGACAGTGTTGGTAAAAGTTGAACAACCACTTCTAAAAAGTCTGACTTTGTACAAACATATTTTCCTAACAATTCTTAGCTACACCGACCACTATGTTGTCAAGCGTAATTTTATGATTTATAACAATGCGGCTCTAGTGCTGAAACCAGCCATTGGAATGTATAGGAATTATACTGCTAAATTCCTTAAGGCTCATTTAAACTAAACTTCAGGTGTACTGGACAAAGTTGTAAGCCTATAAAAGAACATGCCACTGATGCCACTGTGACTGTCATGAGGGTTTGAGGTATTATGACCATGCATGACAAATTGCAAAACAACTGGAAGCTTCAAAGATCTTGCAATTTCTAAGAATTATGAAAATATTCTTGAGCATTTTCTAACACTTTGACAATTATCAGCCTAAGAATGTACACATATACTATATTCCCTTGAGGCTGAGACATTTGTGATTTATGCATTACATTATCTTGAAAAAATCTGTTTGCCATATTCATGACAATGCAAACACATTCGCACGTGTTCTTACTCATCCCTTTAATGAATATTCATTTACCCAACAGATTTTGGAGTACTGGTCTTTTAAGTATTAGATAACCCTTCAGCGAATTTTGCATTCTGAAATAGAAATATTCTTTTTCCCCTGGATAGTCATCATTGACCAGAATAAAGTTGAAACTTGAAGCTTCATTCGTCATTCAAGATCACCATAATTTACTCAGAAAAAGAATGAAATGAAACATGCACTCATCATTTTCTTATTGCTATTAATTATTCATTGAAGTATGTAACCCTTTGTTTATGGAAGGTGGTGGTTTTTTTTTTTTTGAGAGAACTTATTGCTCAACTAACTTCTCTTCTGATTCCATAATTATCTATGAAACACAAGATTCCTTCACTGGCTTAAGAGATATCAAAGGGACTCCTAGGTATTTACAGATAGCATGCAGACAAAAAAATGATGCAGTTTCTCGTGCACTATTCATTGCATTTCTTGCTGCTCATCTATCCTCCTCCTAACCTCAACGTAGCAAGCAGTGGTGCAATACAGCCATGAGGAACTCCATACAGCCTCCTGTAAATCCAATCTTAAATTAGGGAAACATTCTGGGTTAGTAGGAGGCTAATAGGAATTGGAAGCTAGTATTTTGAAAGACTGCTTTAAAATTCTCATTCCTTGCACAGTAAGGAAAACACCACCTCCTCTTAAAAAATATACATTGTTGGATTACGACTACTTGTTCAGTGAAATGTGCCATTGCCTATAATTTACTATTGCATTTCAATAGTTGGAGTGTGCAATAAGAATGAATTTGCAACATAATAAGTCAGATGTAAAATAAGAAGGGCAAAAAGATTGCTTTCCATACTTCACCACTTCTGGAGATTACATTTAATATAGTTTGGGGAAGGAATTCATTGAAAAAAAATTGTCTATGCAAGAGAAAAAGAAGAACGTCCTCCCTGTCAAGTGAGGCAACAAAGCATTTTTACTGCAGAACACTTATATCACTAAAATATTTGTATCGTTGTTATGCAACTAGGCTAGAAATAAATCAATTCATCATCTTATAATGCTGTAGAAAACTGTTTGCATGTAAATTACTACAACACCCACACCGATTTATGCTTTTACCCTACAGAAAAATGCTAGACTTCCATAAGCGTATTTATAATGCCTGTAACCATATTAGTGTTTTTCTGCAAAACCAAAGGCCAAATCAATACAAACACTCTGAATAAAAACTTATGGGCTTTGGGTTTTTTTCAGCATATCAGTGAATTTCATGGATTTAAATCAAAAGGGTTAGCAGGCTCAAACCTTTTGTTTTACCATCTCATCCTGCACCTGCAAGTTCTCCTTATTTTGACTACATTAATGTAAAGTCCGGGGAACAACTCCTGCAAGCCTGTGCTGCCCTTCAGGTTGGCAATGCCCATGCTTGATCTGGATGTATCAAGCTTCCCTTTTTACTTTCTCCTACAGGTGTAGTCACCAACAAGCTCCCTTTCCAAGAGAAGGATAATTTCTTTTTACAAAACTCTAAGCACTCACACATAAATCAGAATTTAAAAAGCAGCGAAGTAGATGAGGGCAGCACTCACATCTACCATAGGTTGCCATCAGCACCAGCAGTGCCACAGGAAAGGATCTTGGTATGTTATCGACTGTAACTGAGGAATAAATAAAAAAGAGAACTGAATTGTGACAGATGATAACAGCAGGTTGCTGAATTTTTCAGTTACTTGCAGACTGCTTGTGGGAAGAGTTCAAGGCAATGTGCTCTCAGCTGTGCTTCATTTGCACAGTAGTGACATTCACGAAGCACTCCCACATTTACAGAGGCAAAGACACATATTAAAGTCCAGGCTTCACATCATGTTATTTTTGTCAGGTCCCACAGCTACGGGTAGGTAATATGAGGGAAACGACATGATATTTAACATGGTATGAGTCAAATATGCAAATGTTTCTATAAACATGCATCCAGCTCTCCAGATAAATTGACAAATGGTTATTTTGAATTTCTTTCTAAAACACTATCGGTAGTGTTTCACAGTTTCACACTACTGATAGTATTTTAGACAAAAAATTCAAAAAACCGTTTGTCAATTTCTGTTTCAAGTTCTGTTTCAAACTCTTTGTTGTGACAGTACACATTAATAACATTTTTCTGGTATTTCAAAGATGATCATCAGAATACACAGCCCAATTCCAGTTTCACACTGTCATCTTCATCAGAGAGCAGGTTCTTACAGTATTCAAAATCTTGCCAGAGTTCCCACTTTGCCTTCAGTCCTTGCTTACACTCAAATGTGTCCTTATGAACTAAAATAAACTTGCAATGTGGTATCTTAAAAGCAGCATTTTTCACAAAGGTGAAACCAATATGGAAGTGAGGAAGAAGCATTTTTTTCTGCAGTATACATTCATTGCTCTTAGAAGAGAAGCGAATTAAGTCCCTTGAAATATATGTGAATATGGTAAGTTCAGGAAAACTTTCAGATTTAAGCTCCATTTTTCCGAAAGCAACCTGTAAGCAGGGGGTTGTTTTTCACCTTCTATTTATCCATTTATCGCTCTAGTCCTAGGAGTATCCAACCACGCAAATAGTGAGCTGAGAGTATCACTGAACTTGATGGAATTAGATGTGGGAACATCTTGCTGTGGCTTGTAAACAACTATGGAACATACTTGGAAATACTGCTAAAAAAATGAAGTACAAAGTATGAAGCATAGCTGACGACTCAGTATACCATTATGCTAAACAGGTGGCACTAAAACTCTGTGCAGCACAACTGTGTTTTTTTAATAAAGAAGACTAGTGTCAGCACCTATCAAAAGACTGCCAAACACCTTACAAAACTTCCTTTCCAGTTGTTCATAACCTTAACACACCTCTGTGCATACAGGCTGATATTTTCCATTAGTGGGGGTTTCTCCCTAGTTCTGAGTGCTCTTTGAAAATTTCAGCGAAAAGAATCCCACTATTTCTGCAAAAAAAATTAGTGAAAATATGTAGTTTTGCTTATTTTAAAAAGAAGTGGTGAAGTTTAAAAATTATGTACATTAGCTCCTTTGTATTTGAAAACACAGATACAATATTTGCCAGATACTTCTTATCTATTCTTGTGAATATTTGCCCAGACTGAGGAATTAAAAAAACACAGTGAGAAT
The DNA here is from genome assembly GCF_017976375.1 of Cuculus canorus. Taxonomy (NCBI): domain Eukaryota; kingdom Metazoa; phylum Chordata; class Aves; order Cuculiformes; family Cuculidae; genus Cuculus; species Cuculus canorus. The sequence continues at coordinate 52,513,613 of NC_071402.1, forward strand.
TAGGTTTAAACAACTACATTTCCACAGTTTCTCAGCCCCAGGGCTTGTGCAAGTTTGCAGATGCAGTGCAAATACTTTGAACACACAAAGCTATGGAATTCTAGCTCTGAAAAATTATGTCTTGAACCCATGGATGTGCTGAGTACATGGCAGAACTTTCTCACACGCACAATTTGTCTGTTGCTATAATACTTCAAAACCAGGCTATGCATATACATAAAAATATATCTCAAGTAGGCTATACTGTATTACTAGGAAAAAGCATTATTTGGCTATCAGTTTCTTAAAAAGATACCATATAAACAACTTCAGAAAAGATGATTTCCATCTTGACATAGTCCAAGAGATTAGTATATTACTGTGTAACAGCTTCTGGGAAGTATTTGGAAGCTGATCAGCACTGATAATTCCGTAAAATCTCAATGAGTCCACTAAGCATTAGCAGTGTAAAGATAAAATGAAATATGTATAATACAGGTCATGGAAACACTCTGAAAAAGTGTGCTAACTACCACACAGTGGAGAGGACAATGAGAAAATGTGGGAGTTAACCTTGCCTGGCTGTAAGATGACCATCAAGCTGCTCTCTCATTTCCCCTCCTCAATGACCTCAGGACATTCACCAAGCACCATCATAAGCAAACCCGACTCAGTTCAAGGAAATTAATTTATTTTATTGCAAATTAAAAGAAAAGCAGAACAGTGAAAACAAAAAATAAAACTACGTAATAAAAACATCTTGTCCCCAACTGCCTTCTTCTCAGGCTCAACTTCACTCCTTCATTCCCAACTCTTCTACTTGCCCACCAGCAGCACGGGGGGTTGGAGAATGGGGTTTGTGATCAGCCTGTAACCACTTTCTCTGCCACTCCTTCCTCCTCACAATCTTCTCGTGCTCCAGTGTGGGTCCTTCCTGCAGGCTGCAGTTCTACAAGAACTGCTCCAGCATAGGTCCTCTCTATGTGGTACAGACTTCAGGAACAGACTGCTACAGAAAACCTGTTCCTGTGTGGGCTTCTCTCCACGGGCCTCTGTTCTTGCCAGCAGATTGCTCTGGTGAGGGCTCTCCATGAGCTGCAACCTCCCATGCAAGCCTGCTGCAGTCAGGGTGCGGGGGCTGGGGATGGGATGTGTCCTCTATGACCTGCAGTGTGGATACGTGCTCCACCATGGTCCTGATGGGCTGCAGAGGGCAACTTGCTTCACCATGGTCTTTCACGATGAGCTGCAGGGGAATCTCTGTGCTGGTGCCAGTACCTGCCCCTCCTTCACTGACGCTGGTGCCTGCAAGGCTGTTTCTCTCATATTTATCTCACTTGCTACTACAAAAATGCTAACTTAATTTTTGGGGGTAATTGGGAGGGAAAGAAGAGCTTGCTTATGCATCTTGATATTTCCCCACAAGTATCAAGATACTCCCATATTTACCATTTTTTGAAAGATGAAGACTGAATGAAATAATTAGGCAAAACCTTGCTGTGACACCACCTAATAAATTTTTCATGCTACGTATTGAAAATTCCCATCCCTAGTTTTTCAGTCCTTGTAGTCAGATAACCTGATGCATTTTGCAGATTCAATGGAGTTTGAGTTTGGGTTCAGTTGTACTGACAACTGTACCTAAACTGTGGAGTAATTTTGGGCTAAGCTGGAAGAATAACTTTAGTGTATTCAACCACTGTAATGCCCTGTGAAGAAGGGGGGTTTATAGAGTACCTGTAGGTTTTGGAATTATACATCAGAAGAACCTGAAATTATCTAATAGCAGAAGGATTTTAGTTTGCCCCTTCCCTTCTTCGCAATTGGGCCACGTTTTTTTAAAACCAATAAGTACCAATAGCTGCCTCTCCTCAATTACAATGAAGATGGCTGTCCTGAGACCAAAAATGCTGTGCAGTGCTCTCTTCCTTCATTTATATAACTGAATAGATTGTAAAGCTGATCAATTCATTAAAAATGGAATTGAACTCCCGTTGCAATTGTTCCCTTTTTAATCCTGGCTTGTTTCTCAGCATTTCCCACATAATAACACCCTATGCTCTGTTAGAAATGTCATTATTCTCATTTCTTAGCCACTCCACTGATGGACTGAGTTGAGAGATTTTCTAGTGGTGAAAAGGTCCAACTGGACTTGGATACATGCAATACAGTTACACATTTATTTATTTCATCTCATTCTAATCAAGTTTATATGGTCTAAGTTTTCACTTTTTGCACATATTTAATTGATAGCATTCTCTTTTTTTGGTTAACATTCACAAAAGCAACGTAAGCATGAATACTGCTACAGAGCACATTTTCAGAATGTGAACATATGGGAATATGCATTGAAATTGACATATTTTATTCTAGTGTTTGAGAGGTAGAAGCACCTGAAACCTCAGCTTATTTTTACTTAGAGGCACCTGAAAGACATCACATCTCTAAGAACTTGGCCCAAGGTTTCTTTTCTTTAAAAGCCAAATGAAACACACAATAACAATTCATCTCAGTGGTTGCCCTTGGCATTCTCACTGTTTCATGCAAAGGAGTGGGCTATAATGGGCTGTAAAATTTTCTTTAGGGATGCATGGTAATGGATATATTTAACAGAATTACACTGTTGGAGCTGAACACTTCTAATTTCATAGAATCACAGAATCATAGAATGGTTTGGGTTGGAAGGAATGTTAAAGATCATCTAGTTTCAACCCTCCTGCCATGGGCAGGGACATCTCTCATTAGATCAGGCTCCTCAGGCCCCATCCAACCTGGCCTTGAACACTTCCAGGGAGGGGGTATCCTCAACTTCCCTGGGCAACCTGTGCCAGTGCCTCACCACCCTCATCGTGAAGAATTTCTTCTTGATCTCTAATCTAAATCTTACCCCTTCCTATTTAAAGTCATTCCCCCTCATCTTATAACTGCTTGTAATAAGTTCCCTCCTCTAACCCCCCCAGCTTCCTTGTAGCCCCCTTCAGGTACTGGAAGGTCGCTATAAGGTCTCCTTGGAGCTTCCTCTTCTCCAGGCTGAATAGCCTCAACTGTCTCAGCCTGTTCTCATAGCAGAGGTGGTCCAGCCCTCTGATCATCTTCATGGCCCTCCTCTAGACCCATTCCAGCAGTTCTATATCCTTCTAAAGTTGGATATTACTCCAGGTGGGGTCTTATGAGAGTGGACTAGAGGGGGGTAATCACCTGCTGGCAACTCTTCTTTTGATGTAGCCCAGCTGGCCTTTTGGGCTGCAAGCGCACATTGCCAACTCATGTTGAGTTTCTCATCAGTCACCCCCAAGTCCTTCTCCGCAGGGCTGCTCTCAATTACATAATCCCCCATCCTGTATTGAAATGGCAGATTGCCTCACCCCAGGACCTTACATTTGGCCTCACTGAACCTCATGAGGCTCACACAGGCCCACTTTTCCAGCTTGTCCAGGTGTTACTGGATGATATCCCATCCTTCTGGTGTGAAAACAGCACCACTCAGCTTGGTGGCATCTGCAAGATTGTTGAGGGTGCACTTGGATCTTGCTGTCTATATCATTGATGAGAATATTAAACAGCACAAGTCTAAGTATGGACCCCTAAGGGACATCACTTGCCACAGATTTCCATCTGGACATTGAGCTGTTGACTGCTACCCTCTGAATGTAATCATCCAACCAATTCCTTATGCACTGGACAGTCCACCCATCAAATCCATATCTCTCCAATTTAGAGAGAAGGATGTTGTGGAGGACTGAGTCAAAGGCTTTACAGAAGTCTAGATCCATTGATGTGGTCACCGCATCATAGAAAGCCACTAGGTTGGTCAGGCAGGACTTGTACTCAGTGAGGCTGTGCTGGCTGTCTTGAATCACCTCCCTATGCTCTATGTGCTTTAGCATAGCTTCTAGGAGGATCTATTCCTTGTTCTTCCCAGGCATAGAGGTGAGACTGACAGGTCGGTAGTTCCCAGGATCACGCTCTCTACCGTTTTTAAAAATGGGCACAATTTTGCCCCTCTTCCAGTCACCAGGGACTTCCTCAGACTGTCATGATTCTTTCAAATATCTTGGAGAGATTTGGCCAGGCACTGATAGTGCTAAACACAGTATTGTGGTAGTTTTAGTATAGGGAGGGGGGAGGGATGAGGACTTAAGAAGTGAAAATCAAAAAAAGTATCAAAAGCTAAGTTATGATATTACAATACAGTATTCTCCCCTTTTCATCGAATTTAGAAATACAGTTTTTGTTTCTCATTTCCTAATGTACAGTACTATTTCCAGAGTCCTACACAAAGCATTGCTTTCTCCCCCCTCAAATGAAGTCTCTTGCATTCAGACTCCTACCACAAATGATCATAAAAAGCTTATGTGAACTGGCAGAGAAACTCAAGGACAGCCACGGAACCTGAAAATAATTTAGTTTTTTTTTTTTCAAATGGACTAGATTTTAAATGCCCTTCTATATCCTTTATTTTGTTGCCAAAGCATTTCTGCAAGGCTACCAATGGGCAGTGTTGCTCTTTTGCGTGATCTCCAAGTTAATTCTTTGTTCTCAAAAAGAAATGCTGTTATTTGCTTTCCTTTGGGGGAAAAAAAAAATCACAATATAAAGGGTATGATGATAGGGATAATTAGACTAAATGGTGGTATAGAACACAATGGGAAAAATATCTTTTATGAACACCACCTGTCTACTAATTTTTGTAGCCTGAATGATGTTTTGTTTTGTTCAGGGAAACAAATTCACTTAATAAAATCCAAAACACAGATGGCAGCTGCTAGAAAAAAACAATGCAAGATTTTTTTTGCAAAGGTTATAGAAGTGATCTGAGCTGTGAATGGAAGAAGGAAGAATTTCCTCTCTCTCTGTCAATGCTGCTGTTTTCCAAGAGCTATCTCTCGTGCAGTCTGGGATTTAGTTTGAGCAGCAGTTCTAATCCTGAATGTTAGAAATAAGGCTTTCTTTCATGTCACTCTAAGCTGTTTCTTATGTACATTCTTTTCATGCACCTTCATTATTTTATTGTAATTTATTTGAAAAATAAAGCTTGAATTCATACAGTATTTATTTAGGCTAGTATAAAGGGGATCAGGATTGGATTTTCCATTTGTCTTACAAGTTCAAAAGTATATTTAAATGCAAAAATAAATAATAGTTTAAGAAAAGATACCAATTCTTTTTTTTTAAGATGCTAATGTCGTTTATTAGAATAAGTCTGTATCTTAGCTTAAACTCAAATATACCACAAATGTGTTGACACCCTCACTTGGAAAAAAATAAGCCATGAGCTACCTACGAATAATAGTAAAAGCAAGAGTTACTCAGAGAATTATTTAAGAAAAAAAATAATTTACATATTGACAGTGTCTCCTTGGAAAGTCCACAAAACTGAAAAAACAGATTTGTTATGAATTCAGTCTCGTTCTGCTTAGGAGTTTAGGAAGACAGGGGCTTGATTGAGGATATTTCTAGTAGGCTGGTCAGAAGCACATGAGGTGTCTCAGTCTGATTTCACTCTGGTCTCAGTCCTTCAAACACATTTATCAACATATGCAGCTTAACAGAGAGAATAAAACAAGGACTCTAAACAGCCAGTGAATTTTATGGTTGAGATACCAAAACAATCTTCTCCCAGAGAGGATTTTCTTTCAAGGAATCAAAATTCCAGTGATGTTGGGGACCTATTTGATCAGTTTTCCTTAGAACTGTAACCTTTCCCATGGCAATCTTACTTGTGCTTAGAGAGGAGGGCATATGCTTACAGCACTGCTATTCCTCCAGAAACCCCACCTAGAGGGATCAACCAGCGTAAAAACCAGTGCAGACATCTGCTATCATATATAGTAAAGTTATCCAGTATAAATACAGCAGTAGAAAAACTTTGAAATACGTGTGGTATTTTCTACCTTAAAAAATCTTTACTGGACTATTTCTCTACAAATACAGCGTATTTGTAGGTCCTGTATCTTGTTGTAAACATAATACTGGAGAACTGAGAAAGAGTGAAGTAAGAATGTATAATTTACAAAATAGTCTAAACTCATCATATTCTAAAGTTATATATCAGGTACTTCTGTGCTATAATTCTAATGCTTCTGAGACTGTACTTATCAACCATGTAGTATCAAAGACAAGATAAACAAGAAGATACCGTCCATCGGACTGAGACTGAATACTGACCATTTTGGATCCCAGGTTGTAGCAAACTTTGGGAACAAAATGAAACAGCTGCTACCTGACTGTGCTCAGAACCTTCAAAATACATAAACTGGAGTAAAGCTGTGCAACACAGGGCAATACACTCTTTTCTTTACATATTGTTGCAGCACCTTTAATTTGTTATATGAAGGATAGTATTCTCTATACTAAATACTCTCTATTCTCACTTGAGCAAAGTAATACACAAGTCAAGTTAACTGAGGTACTTGACACTTCTGTTTGTCTTTTTCCGTTTTTTGTTTTTCCCCAGCAAACTTAACTAAGCATACATTTAGCCATAGTCTAGATTCTCCCCCGGCAGTCAAACATCCATCCTTTCTGTCTGTGTAGCAGAAGTCATCCTTGTCCTATCAGTCAATGAAATCAATCTATTTTTAACTCTGAAGATCGACAACTGCTAACAGACTGAAAATATAAATGCAATTTTGCCATACTATCACAGATGGACTACAGCACTACTCTGTGTTTTCAATGTTTAAAGGCCTATGAGAGAAGGAATTCCTTATTTCTCAAGGCACAAGAGCATATATACATCTTTCCACCACTATAGGGAAGGGAACAGGTAATTTCATCAAAACTCAGAAAGTATTTGCATGTGTAGTTTCCTAAATAGTGCACAGAGGTTTTACTTACGCAAAACAAAATAAAAATAAGCATTATGAATAAGTCAGTACAAATACATAGATGTTACTTGAAAACTTTTTAATGAGATCTTATGTTCAATAAAACTTACTCTCCTGCTGCAATTCTGCTGGCTGCTTCATATTTGAAAGAAGAATGCAAAGAGGCTGCTTGAAGCTATAGATAAATAATAGATGATGGTCTTCCCAGTGGAAAGGCAGCAAGTGCTTTAAAAGCACAGCAAAATGAAGAAAATCTGTGCTAAGATGTTGAATGGAGCTAGGACTAATCATGAAAAGATAGTTATTTTGTTTAAATTTGTAAATGATCACTCGACTTTGGGGTCAGTGCCCATTCCTATGTTAGAACAACTTTTGACACATTTTAAAGTGTTACTCGCACTACTTCAAAGAGGACATAGGGAAAAGAGAGCTTTCAGTACAAAAAACCCTAATCACTTTCTCTAGTGTTACGTTAAGCAAAAAGTCCTTGCACATCTGGAATTGTAAAAGACATGGTAACTTAATATTAACAAGTTAGATTTTACTCCATTACAGAGGAAAGTATTTTATTTCCTAGTTGATTTTTAAATAAAGTCACAAAATGCAATAACCATTCCCCTGAGTCCAGGCAAAGATTTCCTTTCCAAGCAAAAAAGAAAAGAAATCTGTATTGTATTCAGCCTAGCAAGGCCATAAATGAAGTTCTGAAACATATGGATTTCATGAATAAGAATAATCTCCACTGCTTTTATGCTTCATTTTCTCAAATGTATTCAAGAGTGAAAAGCTAAAGAAACAGAGGCACTAGTCAAGCAAGGAATGACAAGCAAAAGATTCCAGTTACTTAGCACCTCCTGGAGTATGAGCCAGAAAGTTGTTTTGGTTTCCATCATAGCACTGTTGTGAAAAGCCCAAGTCAATATATATTCATAAGTGTATTAAAGATATTGCTGAAAAAATCCCTAAGTGGAAACAGAACGTTTTGTAAGAAATCCTCTTCTCTCTGAGGAGCAAAGGAGTTCTCTCTGAGAGCATAGGATGCTCTCTCATCACCAAGAATGATAACAATAAGCTAAGAAATAGCAGCACCACCCTGACAGAGCAATTTCCAAAAAGAGTCATGAGCAGTCCTTTTCCAACTCCTCTTCAGACAATCTCTAAACAGGCAACCTGCAGTCTGCTTCCAGAGGCTGTATCCATCATACCTTGCCACTTTGGAGAAGTTTCCTGTGCTTTTGTGAAGTTCTGTCCCAGTCTGAGACTTCACTTAGAAATTTTGTCCCATGGAGTTATAGTAGGGACATTAAGGGAGAGTTGGGTAGAATAGTCAGCCCCCCACGAGAAACATAATGATTACACACGCAGACATTCTTTTTACCGCTTATGTGCTTAATGAGGATGTGTGTGCACAAGAAAACAACAGAAATATGAAGCAATTTCCCGAGTCTTATTCTACACATATACAAACCATGTCCCTATTCTTATCACACAGCCTTTGTTGTCTTTACCAGAAGGTACATCATTTGGTGGATGTGGACAGGCTTAACCGTTCAAGCAGGTCAGAGTCCACCTGGGCTGTTGCCACACTATACTACAGCCACAATTCTCCATGAAGCAACACCACTGAATTTATGCAGCACAACATACAGTTTAGCTCCTGACAGTGCTTACCTGGCTCAGCATTTCTGTTCTTAGGACGGGCTTTTTCATGTCACTTTTAACACTTAACTAACGTTTTTTATGATTCGTCAGAGACTATCCTGGCATCTAAAGTATTCAGATAAATGTCATTTAGAAAATCAAACCTAATCTGTATTTAAAAGTTTTCAAAGAGAATTCTTTCATTGTAACAACTGAAAAAAATGGGGACACAAACCCTAGAACCTATATTCTACCTTCTCAACAAATACGCCAGCTAGTCCCCAAATTGCTTCTTTTCTGCTTCTTTCCTCAAATTTTGCATTCTTGATCGCACAGTGATCCTGTAAGCTCAGCAGTGGGAATGGGAAGTGCTGGGCAGCTGGGGTACTCAACACACACAGTGGGGTTTAGGGAAATCCAGAATCCAGGTGTCATACCTTCTAGGTGAGTATTCTAATGAGGCTACTAGGGAAAAACTTGTATCATCACCCAAAATATCATTATTACCTTCTTCTCCAGCCATATATTTTATTTTATTTTCCACCTTAGCCCAGCATATTCTAAGCATGCTCTGAGTCTACCTAGCAAATCAGGGCCTCCAGGAGATGTGTAATTTGTGAATCCCACTTGATTCAGCCAAGACACTGATTGTGTGAAAACATAAAGTAACACTGGTTTGGATATTTGAAAATCTTTAAGTGGGAAACTCTGTGGTGGTGTAGATTTTTACTGCTCAGGAGTGCTCTCGCTTTCTGGAGTTTGGAATGCTTTTGCCTCAGTTGCATTTGAAGTGCCCAAGGACCATTCTGCATCTTATGTTTGGTCTTGAATTGTAACACCAAATAAAGTAACTTCGAGTATCTGGTCTCCTCACTGACAGCAAATAATTGATCATAGAATACCAATAAACTGTCATCATTAAACAAGTACTGAAAAATATTATTTTCATCTCAGTACCATAGCTGTTGTCACATATTAACTTTGTCATTTACTTTCACAGAACTGGAATCACAGAATCATTCAGTTTGGAAAAGATCTTTAAGATCATCAAATCCAACCATAAACTTAACACTGCAAAGTCCACTACTAAGTGAGCTATAGATGTTTGCTGCTGTTTTCACATGAACCTGAATGTATCACTGGAAAAATGTAACAGCAGCTCAGGATACGAATTTATCAGAAAATGGAAAACATTTGTAAGCTCACCTGTACTTTGAAATGTATTCATTTAAAGACAAGGTTTCCAGCAGTTCCTGTCACAGATATGGACTTTCCACTGCGTTATTAGCTAAAAGGTGTAGTTATAATTCACAGTACACAGGCAATGATAAATAAACCTTAGATTTTAGGCACTCCATTTTGCATCGGGTACCTACACTTTTACTTTTCACAAACAAAATATTTTTCAATATAATTCTGTTCCTGAATAGTGGAGTAAGAAGCACAAACATGTTACTAGGAAATTAGTGTCCTCTTTGCCACTGGACAGTATCAATGGCAACATCAAACAACTGACAGCTGAACTGTCTTCATGGTGCAAGGAAGTAAAAAGCTCTGTAATGAGCTGCTTCACTACCTCCATTGAAGTCACAACTGTAAAAGTGGCCTGATCCACTCTGCTACTTTTGCAATCCCAGCAAGGCCACCTATCCACTGTACAGCTTTCTCTACTACATCCTCTCCAGTTCCCTCTACAGGTGTACTCAAAGAAGTTTTCAGAAGATGAACATTATTTCAAGTTTAGCAAGAAAGGAGCCCTTCACGTGAAACTGGAATAAAATACACTCAAGCAAAAACCATTGCATTGCTGGTATGAAAGCTCTGTATTCCTTTGTACTGCTACTTTTTGCAACTATTCATTGTAACTCTGCAAAATCTGCAGTTTTGATAAGACAGGTGAAAAACACTAATGAAGTATTCTGAGAAGACAGTTGCTGTTATGTACTCAACAGCTGTCAGTATTCTATGCTCCCTGAAGATAAAAATATTATTTACTTATAGAATGTAAGATTTAAACTGACAAATATCTCAATTTGAGACTTTGAAAAATCCCAGACCTCGTTTTACATCTGTATGTACTGCACTAAGAAAAGAGCAAACCTGTTTCGATTCAAACATGGGTGGATGTTTCACTTTGGAACTAGCCCTTCTTCATGGTGCATATATAGAAGCAAAATCCAGCCTCATGGTCAGCTCCAGGTAAGCCCGAGAAGTTTCCAGCTGAATCAGTCATTGTAACAGGAGAAAAGAGACTGCTTGGATCTGCACTGTTTCACTAGTGTAACTCAAGTTATACCTGAAAACCCACCAGATTCATTTGGCTGTTTTGCCTCTAGAAGTCAAAGGATGTTTTGCTGGCAACTTCAATGTGCCAACGTGCTAAACACTTTACCAAGTGTTTAGATTCATGATATATCACATGGTCAGAATGGGTTTTGAAAAACTTCTGAGTGGAGTTGGAGAGAGACACCCATTAACACTTAAGAGACACAAAACACCTCAAAGAATAACAAACCAAAGCTGTATTCATTCCAAAAGCACAGTTTTCTGATCTTGGAAGAAGAGATATCATAAATAATTTAAGAAAAAATATGTGCAAGAAGATAAACTTCTCATAATCTAAATTCACCTTTCCTTGCATAACAAGTGACCACTTAGAAAAAGACCACACATAAGTTTGAGCAATACTTTTAAGACTGTCAGTGAATTCAAAATCAAAGAGAAAGTTATCCTTTGTATTGGAATTTTTGTTCAGGATTCAGGAAAGGTCAGGATAATAAAGCATTTAATTTCTCTCTCCTTATAAATGCTAGACTTGCATCAAAGGTGCATTTTATTTGGAAACAATCTATTTTCTTTCTTGGCATGAACTTCCAAGCATATCATCTGGAGTTTTGTGCAAAGCCTGGTTGTTTTCCCCAAGACATATGGTTGATTAGAATCACACATTAAAAACATCATAAAATTTAATTTCAGCGGAGAATGATAATTCTCCCCCTTCCCACCTCCAATTATTTTTTAGGCCAGATTCAAGGAATAGAGCTAAAGTAATTTTCAAAGCTAGGCTGTGCCCCGCCCATTACGAACAGCAAGCTTGGATGTCAGAGTCTTTCCTATGCTTTTGTACATAATACAAATTGTATAAGAATGAATTGAGACAAAGCTTCACTACGCTTTTGTAATGGTCCCTGTGGTATCCTGGGCCATGCATTTAATGAATATATGTATTTATAAGCTAATTGTACCATCCATCAGCTGTGGCTTGAAACTATGTATTTGCTCTCTGTAGGTAGATACATGCCTAAAGGTAAGGCTCAATAAAAGTAACACTTTAAAATAGTTACTTCTGAAGTGACTTTAAAAGAGATCCCTGGACCCCTTATTTAGTCTGGAGAAGAGGCTTAGGGGAGACCTTATGGCCCTCTACAATTACCTGAAAGAAGGTGGGTGTTGGTCTCTTCTCCCAACCAACAAGTGGCAGGATGAGAGGAAATGGCCTCAAGTTGCACCAGGGGAAGTGTAAACTGGATATTACAAAAATTTTCTTTGCTGAAAGAGTAGTGAAGCATTGGAAAAGGCTGCACTGGGAAGTGGTGGAGGCATCATCCCTGGAGATGCTAAAAAATGCACAGGCATGGCACATAATACACATGGGACATTGTGTATTAGGCATGGTGGTGTTGGGCAGCCAGTTGGACTTGATGATCTTAGAGGTCTTTTCCAACTTTAATGGTTCTACGATTCTATGATTCTATAAAATGAAGAAAATGAACCCTAGTCAGTAATAATTTCAGCAAAGTTAAGAGCTGACAGATAAGGAATATAAGGAAATTGAACAAAAATATTCACCAAATCTTTCTTTAAGAGGTGCTTGAGCTGATCTTAGGGAAGCTCTATAGGTCTGTGCTAGAGAAGGGTAAACTGGTAGGGAGGAATGAGAAATATAAAAAAAATTATAAAAATATAAGAGAGAAATTTGAAAGTTCAAAATACTCGGCTTTCTTCCCTTTCTGTGAACCCAATAATAAATAATAATTCTAAAAAAAATCATCTGTTATCTGAGGAAAATTAAAAAAATATCCGTTGGAAGAAGTTAGGAGGACAAAGTACTGGGAAGGTCACAATGTCTCTCTGGAACCTTCTTGGTTCCAGGCTGAGTAACACCAATTTTCTCAGCCTTTCTTTGTAGGAGAGGTGTTCCAGCCCTTTGACAGTTTTTTGTGGCCATCCTCTGGACCTGCTCCAACAGGTCTATGTCTTTCCTGTGCTGGGGACCTCAGGACTGGATGCAGTACTTCATGTAGAGCCTTACTAGAGCAGGGTAGAGGGGAAGAATCACCTCCCTTGACCTGCTGGCCACACTTCTTTTTATGCATCCCAGGATACAACTGGCTTTCTAGGCTGCAAGTGCATATCGCTGTCTCAAATACAAATTTACATCTACCAATGTCAGTGGATGTTGCAAGACGAGTCCTCTCAATTATCTACCAAAGCTCTCTGCTGGCTGCAAGCTAACCAATGTTATTCCAGTTTATAAGAAAGGCATGAGGAATGCTGGATTCTACACCTGGGACGAACTAACACCAGGCAGAAGAATAAGTTGGGAGAGGAGTGGCTGGAGAGCAGCCCTGCAGAAAAGAATCTGGGGGTGCTGGTTGGTAGCAGGCTCAATACGAGTCTGCAGTGTGCCCTGGCAGCCAAGAGGGCAAACCACACCTTGGGGTGCATCAAACACAGTGTAACCAGCTGGTCAAAAGAGGTGATAATCCTGCTGTACTCAGCATTGGTGCTGCCTCACCTCGAGTACTGTGTGCGGTTTTGGGCCCCACAACTTAAGAAGGATGTGAAAGTCCCTGAGTGCATCCAGTGGAGGGCAACAAAGTTGGTGAAGGGGCTGGAAGGCATGTCTGTGAGGAGTGACTAAGAGCACCGTCATCAAAACAGATACCATTTTCTTAACTGCTCTGGCATAAGGAAGCATACAGAACTGTTTACAGAAAAAAGACTTCTGAAGAAACTAATATTTTCTTTGAATTTGACACCAGTTACTACTAATACATAAACAGCACCAAAAATTAAATACATATCATACATAAAAATTAACGCATCTCTATACAGAAAGAAGCACCACAAGGAAAGATAACCACAGCAAAACCAGCCAGAGTTCTTTAAAAGGCCAACTAATCATCCATGCATTGGACTGTTTTGCAGCTAACTGAGAGAAACTTGGCTTGCTGAAGAGACAAGGAGTACAGCACTGAGGAAGAAAAATTATATCCTGGCCAGACTGAGGTAACAGTGTCGGCTTCTGCTGCCTTCTCTGTGATGTGCCCTTGTTGTAATGAGCTGATGGCTGTCCCCTTCCACCAAAAATGAGGTAAAAGTTCTTTCTGGGTATAGGGCATTAGAAAGAACAGATACCAGTATTTGTGTTTATTCCATTCTAAGTGTTATACTATAAAGATTTAGCATTTTCACTGATGTGGCACTATTTACATTCTGCCCAATCTGCCAGCTATGTTCCAGGGACTAGGAAAAATTTCTGTTCTTTGCCAAAATTGTGGCCTCATAGGTGTGAGCTTCAATGTTATGAAGAAGACATAACTAGATTGGGTGGGGGATAATTTATCTGCTTTCTTTTCTTGCCTTTCTCAGATAGGTAAGGAATTTTTCTGGGTTCGAAGTGATTATACTGTGCTTGACTAGGATTTGCACTCAACTATCTCTTCTGAGTCAAGAGTAAGAGAAGTCACCTCACAGTACCTCTTAAACTCCGTTTATACTATGGATGAGTATAAATTGTGGGGTTTTTTTCCAGTTGTGTAAGCTATGTTTTATCCTCAGCAGTACTTGGGCTATTTCTAGTGTTCACTTCTATAACAGTTCTGACTAAAATGAAATTTCTGCTTCTTTCACATGGAACACTCTACCCTCCCTGCCCTCTTCCCTAAAAGGGAAACAGAAATTCTCAGGTAATACTGTTACAGTAGAAAAACAAGTGGATGTCAAGAACCATTTACCTGCCACCACTTTTTAGACCACTGAGCATCCTAGCTATACTTGACATCCCTCCCTTTAGAAACAACCTTTCTGACGCATATTAAATGGAGATATATGGTGACAAAAGTATAGCCAGCAACAGCAGTATCTGAATAATTCAATGGAGTCATAGTCCAAAAAGGTGATACAACTCATATTTTAAACAGCCTTTAAGGATGTGTTCTTGGAGGTTTTCCTACAGTGATGTCACCTGACACTATGTGACTTGCTTTCTGCCAGTGTAAATAAAAATGATTATAGTGATAAATGAGGCTACTTCTCTTCTGACTGGCTCTGAAGTGAGTTTGTGACTTTATCCATACTTCTGATGAGACTGATTGGGCAAATCACCTCCAAGAGGTAACAGATGCTGACTTGACAAGATAAAATTTCTGGTGAAGGACACAATTTTTGACTGTTAGTTTGTCTATTAATTCATATTTTCTGAGAAAACTATGGGGCTCTTTGAATTTTTGCAGTATGTGTCTCCAGCATTTGACAAATCATCAATACAGTGTTAAAACTAACATCGAAGTTAAAATGAAATATTATGGTTGAATAAGTGCACAAATGGTTTTCCTGCAAAAATCTAAATTCTCAACAAATTAGGGAATTTCTGAACGCCACGTGGAATTAAGTGTGTCCCAAGTTATTTTTTAAGTTTGTTCTAACAGCGCTCAGTATATGAAAAAATAATATTTAAGACATCATCTCATTTTTAAAAGGCCTGGCTTAAAACCAAATGAATTTAACAATGAGGTTTTTGATTGATTTTGAAATACGTTGTATTACCTGCTTGAATATTCCTCTTGCGGAGGCTAAAAGACAGCATTTCAAAATTCAATTAGAAAATCACCAATAAGCTCATCTGGCCCCAAAGCAAACTCAAATGGGGTTTGTTCTCATTTCTGTCAGACAACACGCTACACAAGAACAAGGTCATGTCCTGTGCTATACAAGCAGACACTGCTGCATATGGCTTGGTACCTTGAAAAAATGCTTCAAAGTATTGCCAAATGGATAAAATGTGCATGTATATATATATATATGCTATACACACACATAAAACCCACATTCTAATCATATCAGATGTTATCCATGTAGACTCTCAGTCAGTACGTAATAGATATCTAGTCTTCTCTCTGTGGAAACCAAACCTTCCAGTAATGCTACTTTTAATGAAGGTGCGGGGACTACTGCTGTTGTTGACTTCAACTGCTGTGTCTTAGAAGGACGTTTCCAAATGACAAACATAATAAGGCGCCCACCTTGAACTGGAATAAATGTTTTTAAATCTTTTTTCCTAAGGGAATTTAATTTATAAAATAGAGATTTCATAGTGTCATAGTATCATAGTGTCATAGTATCACAGTATCATGGTATCATAGTATAGTAAGGGTTGGAAGGGACCTTAAAGATCATCTAGTTCCAATCCCCCTTGCCATGGGCAGAGATTTAGCTGTGGGCAGAGATTTAGCAGATACAAAAACTTTGAGGATCTCATCTTAAGCCTACAACTATAAATCTGAATCATTAAAACAGATTGCCGTCACAAAATTCTGGAGGACCTGAGCGCCCACGACAAAACAGACTCTTGGCCTGTAGCATGGTGTCCTAAATACATTCATTTATCATTTTTAGAGTTAAATGGCAGCTTAGCCATCAGAAGAAACACTTTCTTGTAGACAGCCTTTGCATAGCACATGAATACTTACACACAGGCTTATACTCCCTCCCTCATAAGGCATATTTTTCTTTTTGCAAAGCAGTACTGGTAATGGCTAAGCATATAATAACATATATTCACAGAATATGACATACAGAATCCAAGTGTAGCCATGTCCTAAGGTCCCTATTTTGCAGAAAATACTACTGACATATTTTGCTGATATATCCTGGCCCAGTGTGCATCCAGCCTATTCAGCAGAAAGGTCAGAAACTCATCTCTCACCCTCCCCAAAGCCTAGGTTCAAGACTCTTATAGTCCTCACGTCCCACTGCTTGCTCTTGAACAAAAAGGAATTACCTCATTAAGTCCAATCCTTGCTGAAAAAACTCTCCTCTATGGATCTATATGAATGATAGGGAGAGGTACTGACTACTGCTGACAGTCTGCAAAATAATCTATTTTCTCAGGCTGACACTTCAGTTACTGTAAATGTGCAAAGTGCAAAAAAGAGAAATTATTTAAAACTAGATAAAATTGATTTTTATTTGGCAAGACATTGCAAATTGTGATTATTTAATTTAAAAAGAGGAAAACAGGTTTATCCATAAAATCATAGAATCATTTAGGTTGGAAAAGACCTGCAGAAACAAACAATGAACACCTACAGCTGGGTTTCACAGAACTCACCCACTTTTCCTATAAAGAATGTAAAGAAGAATGGTACAGAAGCCAAGGAGGCAAAAATAATCCACTCAGTTACTATCCGAGCCAAGAGAACGAAACACATTCTGCACCACTTTAACCACTCATCAAAAATATGCCTATGGACTTTTACCCAGCAAAACTATCACTCATATACTTCAGCTAAATTAAATCATGCAGTTTTGCTGGAACTTCGGGCAACAGCTTGAAATTATGCTAAATCATTTACTCCCTAGAATTACATTGTAGGTCAAGCAGGGAAAAGCAAATAAAACTCTTCCTATCATGTGCTGCCCCCAGTTTCTCTAGGCAGACAGTAAGAGGCAATACTGTCACTTCTAAAACTTTCCTTAGGAAGAGCCATTTCGGTTTATCATAGACTTACAAGTAGCCACATACAGCAGAGGTACTGAAAGGAAACACTGAGTGGCAGCCCCAGCCCTGCTGATTTCTGGCAATACAGCAGCAATGTTTACCTGGTGATTCTCCACAGTTTCTCTCTTTCAGAGAAGTGGAACTGCATCTGCTTTCCACTGTAAATAACCACAAGAGCAAAGCCCATCTATGGCTGAACGCTTAAACTTGTTCTCCACCTAAGTGTGGCACAAATGGTCTAGATAACAGGAGCAATTCCTGTTGCTAAGTAGCACCATTCTGATGAGTTTTTAGAAACTCTCTTCTATACGAAATTCTGCCACTTATGGGCAGAAATTTGAAACATTCTCTTCACAGATTTCCTGGAGGTGTTACAGCTTTACCTAGAATTGGGACAGCAGTGGTACCTGCCTATCAGCAGCCTTATTGCCATTTGAAGGTGGCCTGATGTAGCTTGGATACATATGCGTTAAGAAAAACTCTCAGTTCATTACATTGGGAATCAAGGAGACCTGTATACTGAAATAACGCCCTGTAGTTTCTGTATTGGTTTTGATCCTTTATTACATTGGATGGCAGATATGTAAAAATGGTTGCCATCTCCCTGCCTTACACCAGCAACAGTATATTTAGCAAACCTAATGTATCAACAGCTACTCAAGTGATTAATATTTAATTAATCTCAGCCTATAAATAAATAACCAAATCCCTCAGTGTCACTGCACCTATATGAGTTACTCCTCTTAATCTAGTGGTAGAACACCATGTTTCTTGAAAGCAAGGATATTATGTTTGGTCTGACAGGTAGGCACTCAGCTTTCACTGTACTGCTTCTTAATTAAGAAATCCCACTGAAAATTGGTAAATTAATTTAATTGTTATACAAAGGGTGAGGGTTATGAAATTGTAGATTTAAAAAAGGATTTAGGATTCAGTTTTTGTTTAGTTTTTGTAAGACATACCGAAGCTTGACAAAAAAGGCAAACTAATAGGTTCCTCAATGATCTCTGTATATTTAATCTGGTCATTGTCCTCTTTTTACCTTGGATCCTCTTCAGGTTTTAGGTCTTATTTATTTACCTCAGATATATTCAAATTCTGAATACCAGAACTCCTTTCTTCTCCTCCATCTCACTATTTTAATCTCTGTATGTGTAAAACATCAGAACTCATGTCTTTTGTTTGTGTTTGGATGTGAATATGCTTAAATAATTTTCTTTCAAAAAATTCCAGATTTACTGGCTGAGTAGATGCTTTCAGTTCATCTCATCAATATATGATCAATTTAATCCTCATTCTTTATTTTCTCTTGCATCCTACTACGTTTGCAGTTATCTACTCTTGGATGTCATGTTTTGCACATGACCTTGGATCAAAATCCACTTTGACAAATGCCAGTGATTTATTTCAAAGGACTTGTGAGCTTAAATTCACCATCTCAGATGTACCTTATATATTGTCTGGGGGCTTTTTATTTTGCTTGGATAAGTAAGAATATACAATTACACACAACCAAGATCAGTAGAATTCACTGTTGAATATGACGGAGTTTGCTGTTGCTCCTGTAACAGATTGTCCCTATTACAGAGACACTGAGAGACTGAGTCACAACTTACAACATTAAATATAAGAAAAATAATAGAAATTTGAATAAGCTAACTACTCATCCAGTAGATACAGATGTTTACATGAGCATGTATTACCATTACACTGTAGAGAAGCTTTGATATTTACATTACACTTCCAGTACTGCCATGAAGGCTTTTCTACCCTCCATTTAAACCACTACTGTCTAGACAATTTTTTTCACACAAGTTTTGAATACTCTGTTGTTCTGGACAGCATTATAGACTAACCACCTAGCAGAATATTATTCTACCTTTTAAAGATATATAAATATGTCTGGCTATGGTAACTCACCCAACTATATTGCATTTTTTGGTTCAGTTACTGCTTACATTGTTTCAATCTTTCAAGTCAATTAACATTCAGAGGAATAAGAAATCAGCTAAGTTCAGTCTTGCATTTTACAAGAGGCTTCCATGGTTTTAAAATGATCTTTTTTTATTATCTTTTTTTAAGGTTGCTGAAGTCTTGCTCTCTATAGAATACATTTTATATTTTAAATATATCACCAAATAACCCTTACAACAGCTGTAAAGTCTCACTTAGGGAATTGTTCTAAAGCTGCTCAGAGGTGTAATAGTGCTGAAAAGTGAAATCTTAAAATACTCTCAGGCCAGGAAAGTCATTCTACTTCTGCAGACTAGTAGTTTAGATCAAGGCTCTATCTTGACAATAATATGTGCTTCTCCAATCTTTTGCTGTCTTTTTCCTTTTATTTAGGAAATTAGCATAGCGACTTTATATGTCAAGATAATTAAATGTAACAGTGAACTGTGATTATGAATTTACAACTTGGGTAATAAAATGGGTGATAAAAGAATAATAAACATCCAATTCTGTTGCACAAATCTAGGCTTTACATTCTTTTTACATATTTTTCCAGATTAGTCACAGAGAATACAATGACAAGGCATGGTAAAGCAGTTCCAGTTTATATAGGGTTGAACAGACTGGTTACAATTACTCGATGGTTACTACTGACTATCACATCAGCAGCAAATCTAGCTTAAAAGAATTTTTGTTAAATAAAATAATTAACAGATGAAACCTGCTGTCCATTAATCCATAAACACAAAACACTGATCCGCCTCAGCTTCATTTTTAAAGATGGAACCATTACTTAAGACGGCACCCATCTTCTAATGATTCTATTCTCCTTCTTAAAGAGTATTTCTAAGATTTTAAACTGCATTCTGGTTACAGAAAGGAAATGACATTTCTCTTTGTCCCAGTGAAAACAATTAAAAAACCCTAAAACCAGAATGTACATAATCCACTTTCAGAGAGTCAGATTCCCCTCATTTATATGACAAAGAAGATTAACCCTTTCAAAATAATCAAAACTTGTGTATTATGACCAGCACCTTTTATAAAATAGTCTCAGAAGAATTTGAAAGCAGAGTGCAGGAGAACAACAAAGAAAGAAAAGAAACTATCCACCTGTCTAATCCACCCAGAACTGCCATAGAACTTCATGCTCAGAACTTAGCATGCTCTCAGAAATCTTAAATTAGCAGCTGGCACTACCCAGTTTTAAAAGATTAGGAGAGTGAGGGAGAACACAAAAACATGTTCTCTTACATAAAAGAGAACATTTATATATTCTTTTTGTTCAGAACAGATTTTATACTGTACCTGAGCTACAGTTGAGTGACCTCAGCATCTAGAAGAGTATGCACGAAAGCAGGCAGAAGAGAGACAAAAGGAACTGTGGAAGAGTAGTCAACAGTAGGAGAGACACAGTGGACGAATGCCGGGCAAATCAAAGCTGAGAGAAGAGGGGAGAAAACCCCAACCCATTCCCAAAACACCAAGATGGTGTCTTCAGTTCTGAGATAACCAGCTCATTGGGAGAAGCATGCGCACAAAGTAGTCTTCACGTGGAAAGCCCTAAGTATTCAATTCCAAATGCTAAAGTCTGTAACACTATAAACTCCCAAAGTAGATCAAAGGAAACACTGTAGGTATTCGGGTGTAGTAATCCTATTTTAAAACGGAATCTGTATGATGATTATGGGATCAATATTTTTTAATTGCAGTTGAACTATTTTATACATAATTGTTCTGTAATATAAAGCAAAAAAGCGAAATAGTCTTTAGCCAAATCGCAAAATCTTATACTCTTAAGTGTTAATCAAGCCTATGAATATCATAAAACTTGAAGCCACTTCATCTGGTGTCTGATCACTCATTTTACATATTCAACTCACACAAATACTGGAAATAAAACACACAAAGGATATTTTCTTTACAATGCTATCTCATTAATTTTGAAATATATTAGTTAAAAGCTGTTTTATCACTAAGTTTTGCAAAAAATGTCATGAAATGAAAGCAGCAGTCAGTTTTCACAGCATTTTTCATAGATGTAGAAGCATAAACATCTGCTTTTGTATTTTTTTTTTTCCAAAATTCTTCAGGCTTGAAAAAGTTACACACCATAAATATCACTCTATGACTCATTTACTTAAGTGAACAGCTGCCTGCTAATTAGCCAAATGCTCTCCATTTTAAATCATACAGTTAAATGAACACACTTCAACAGGCACAAGAATGAAGCACAGGAACTTTACTAAAATGATGAAATGGCAGAAACTTGCTATTTTCGTAGCAGCAAACAGAAGTAATTTCCTTACTCTGCATCTATGGACTGAGACACATAATGAGCATTTGCAGTAGACTGTGGGTCTGAATATAGAAAAGCAGGCAAATACCACAGAGTCTTGTTAAATATATGAAATGATACAGCTTTTAGACCACCACTGCTTTATACTAATTTAATAATGCTAGCTTTGCCTTTTCTCACAGAAATGCTGAAGAGTGCTAACATCTGAAGAGCCAGATTAATAGGCATTAGAAAGGAAGGTTGTTCATGTTTACTGGAAAACTCTTCTGTTCTACAGTTATTTAGAAAGCTAATAAAATCTAAATAAAAGACAAAGTAGGCATGATTTCCTAGAAGAAGAGAAAACAAAATAAAACCCCCTTTTTCTCACAGCTCTTCTTGTCCATCATTCGGAACTTGTATTTTTCTTTATTAGTGTAATTGATGACAATAGAAAAGAACTGTATGAGTCAGGATTTCCCTTTTGGGCTCATGTCTTGCCTTCCTAACCAGAAATTCTTTTAATATAATAATAAGGAAACACAGATACTCAGTTCTCAAATGAAACGCAAATGGTCAAAACAACCTAGTGTATAGTGAGAACAAAGCATCTGATCTATCTGACTGTAACTAATGCCCCATAGCTCCACCTTTGCAGGCCACTAGGCTTTGGGTATGCTTTTGCAAAGTTACTTCAGAACAGGATATAAAGAGTTTCCAATTGCCTCTTTGCATCTGTAAGCAATCAAGGAAAGTTAGTTTACAGAGGTGCTAAGAAAGTCAGAGCCATAAGATCTAAAAGGCCAGTATTTGAAAACCCTACGTAAAATACATTTTTCAGCAAATGCTCAATCCAGATTAAACCTGTAGTTAAAAAAAAAAAAGCCCAACAACCAACAAAACAACAAGAACAAAAACCAAGAAGAAAACACATAATCATTTTCTTCCTGAAAACTATTTTTCAAAGAAAACTGACGCAGTTTGGAGAGAGGGCTATTGTGTGTTGTGGGACACATTCTGACCTGATTTTTACTAGGAACAAGAATGCACGCGTTCCTTTTTGTTCTCTGTTCATTAAAACTGAGAGGTATACTTAAACAATTAAGAAGGTCTACAATATCATTACAACAGTGACCTCCAGTGAAAGATAACCGTAAAATGAATAACTCACTAATAGGACAGCCATAGTGAGGGGCTTTAAAACTTAAATTACTTTATTTTTAAATTACTTTATTTACCTATTTCTATTCTATTTCATAGAACATAGGAGAGCTTCAAAAGTTCAGTTTTCGATACCTTTGCTTATACTATCAAAATAATTTCTGAAATGGTATGTGATAGATTTAAAATAGAATTGTGAGACTAGATTCTTTGCAGTAGAAAAAGACTTGACTAGATAACTCCTCCAAATCCCTTTAAAATACTGTATTCATAATGTTAATCAACACAGGAAATTTCCTGGAAGAAACAGGTATTTTGTGTTATTTTAGTATGATCCCTCATAATGCTTTCCTACCATCAGTTCCTAATCAGACTCCAACTTCTCATTTTAAATGACTGTATGCTACTGTTTTGGGGTTGCTTTTTTTTCCATTTTCCCAACATCACATCAGAGTTGGGAGCTTAAAGTGACACACAATTAAGAACACCTACCTTCCTGATGGTTTATCAGTTTTACAGTGATCCATTTGTACATCAAGACCCACAATCCTGTGAAACCTGTTCAGTAAATCAGGTAAAACTGAAATAAAAAATCCACTCCCCATACAGACAGGCTGGAAAAAAGTGTCCCCTGATCCTGCCAATTTCTATTTCAAATGGAGTCTATGAACTTTTGAATTTTGGGCTTACAGTTGCTATTCTGTTCTTTTGCAAGATGTAAACGACTCCTTGAGGATTGAAGCCTACAAAAGGAAATGACAAGTGGGTAAACAATTTCTGCTTTCATCAGTGCTGCTACTCAGAAATCAATTATTTTAAGGAAGGTGCTTTGTAACATGTTCCTTTCATTCTGCTTTCCTCCATAGTTGCAAAAAGAGTGAATATACTGAAGCAGTTAAAAAAGATTATATCTCAAAACAGTGAATAGTTACAAATCGAAAAGTTCTGCACAGAACCTCAATTGTCTTACTGAGGAGATAGAGGGCAAAATTTGTTATTAAAAGATGCAGATGCCATCTGTTCATTGGGAAAACAAACTGCATCATTCACCTAGTATATCTCTCATTCTTGCCAATACGCATGATTCAAACAGAAGTCACATATTTTTGTAAAAATTATTCATACATTGAGTATGAATACTCACTTTTTAAGCACTGACATCCCCTCTTCTTACCAAGAGCCTTCAAAAAGGCCTCCTGCAACAAAAAGTGACTGAATCTTCCTGTCTCTCTCTGAATCAAGCTCTCACCCAGCCAACAATTTCCTTCCTGGTCTATTAACACCACCGTGTGCCAAACAGGCAAATTCTTTTAGGAATGGAACAGCCACAGGTGTAGCTGGAGAAGGATTTGAATACTGTTATGTAAAGATTAACTGTTTGAGCTCTATCATATTGTGAAGGGATTAAGACGAATTGTGAGAAGAAAAATGGAAGAAAACAGTGTGAGGAAAACAAGAAACTTTTCAGGAAAGGGAAGAGTATCATATATTTAGGGTTTGAAAGCCAAAGTGCAGAATGAATTTGTAGAGGGGATTACAAATGTTCATGTTTATGTAACCTGCCTTGACTGTGGATCAGAAGTCTGTGCACAGCTAAATGACTTTTTAGCTTGAACTGCCTCTGACTGCTGTATTTACATAGAAAAGACACACCAATGTCCACAGAGACATATCAAAGCCAAAAGACTGCAGCAATTTAGAAAAAGTATGCAAGCACCAAAACCTGCAGCAATAACAGAGAAAAACTGCAAACCATAAACAGAAGTTCTAAGCTTACAGAGTCAATTACTTTAAATAAACTGTTTCTTGCAGAGAAGAATAAATAACAAGAGAGAGAAGCGGAAAACTCACTTTAGATGGATAGCTCACCATTTCTACAGAGTAATGATATGTCTATTTCATCTTAAATATTCTAAAAATGCAGAAATTGGTCTGAGATGCTTCTCTCTACAAGATTTAGTGACAGTTAGGTTTTTCCTCTTTGTTCAGAACTCAAACTGCATCAAAGCCACCTCAAACATCTGTGCACTAGTTATGTGTAAGGAAGACATACAGCTTCCAATGGAAAATCAGTCAAGATGTTTGAAAATATAGGTTCTGCAGCAGTGAAATGAAACTAATATGTATTCCCAGATTAGGGGACAGAAAAATCAAGAGCAATTTCCCTTTCTCATTCTCTTGTCACTCTCCAACCTTACATACATATTCTATAGCACATGACATTTTCATATCTGTATCAAACTCATAGTGTTACTTGCCTGGAATAAGACAGTCGTACATTTTACTGATAGGTTCAGTAAAACTCACCATCTTCAACTCTGTACCTCTTCTGTGTGAGTGTTTTAATAAACATACTGGGCTAGGTGTTGCAAAAGGATGTAATTCATTTAAAAGCCTTAATGTGTTGTCTCAGCAATGCAAATGAATTAAACTCGGATGGCAAAGAACAGTTACCATCCTCAGCTGTTTGCTCTACTTCTCTCCAATGGACTACCATCAGCACTGCATGGATGGGCAAACCACATATGAGGCATATCCTGAAACCATCACAGTTAACAGCCTGATGCTTTCAGGCAAACTATAATTGATTCTGGGCTGTAAATGGCAGCAGGAGATGCTTAACAAAATGCTCAGTAGCTTATACAGTGTTAATAGAGCAGAGTGCTCAGGAAAGCTGCCGAATCAAACATCTCAAGAAACTGCTCCTGCTCAGCAGCATTACTCAAAATGGATCTAAGCAGCTTGATGCTTTGAAACTATGCAAGTGCTAAACAAGCTGTTTTTTCAGCAACTTCGTTACATATTTACTTTTGCAGGTAATATAGGTATTTCTGTTAATTTCCTTCTGCTCTGCAAATTCAGAAAAAATAAGAAGTAAGACAGGTTTGTCAGGGTGGCTGGTCTAAAAGCCCACTGAGAGTGTGCAGTGTCTCCATGGAGAGATTTATCCCTTTGTAGGACTGTTAGCTGAGACACGGAATTGCCTTCTGGACATTCCCTGATCACAAAGCAAGACTAAGTAATGCTCTCAAACAATGCACCTACCTCTTGAACATTCAGTTGGACTTTTACTATCCTGAGCAAACTTCTGTTTTCATTCAGGTTTCTCCTTACCATGTTTTTCCTTTGGTTTTTTTTTTTTTTTTTTTTCCAGGCAGAATAAAAGGAAAGAGAAAGGCATTTCAGTCACTTTGCACACTAGATTACTACGCATCTACTGAATTCTGACATTAGAAAGATTCTTCTAGTGCTCAGCCTAGAATTTCCCTCATTTAATGCTATCATATACTCTTAATTACACTCCCACTTTCTTCTATGCTAAATAGATCCACTGTTACTATTTATGGAATTTGGAAGAGAGATTTCCAAGTCTATGAACAGTAAAAAGCGATTGCTCTTGCATTTGATAAATGAGTAGATAGCATATCAGAACAAAAGGAAATAGCACACTTCTAAAGACATGCTTCGCTTTGCCTTGTCAAATCATCCACATGACTCATTTAAATCTCAAGTATTCTCTGCGGGATTGGAAGGGTACCATACATGTCGGAGGCTGAGATTAGTACTAAGGCTTCACAGGTAGTCCTTTCAGCCTGAGAGTTCTTATTGCTATGGATGCATTACTTATTGCGCATGGAAATCAGATTTTGTGGATTGTTACTAATAACAGCAAAAATGTGAGCTAAAAATATCAGATGAGAGGTCAAAATGCATTTTATCAGGTAAATTTGTACTCCAATTCTAGCTTTAGTGTTTAAAAGAAAACTATTGGCTAAACTATTATCTCCAAAACTCAATATTGATATAGTACGGTGATTTATGTTTGGTAAGGACTTCACACTTCCTTTGCATAGATTTTGTGTCAAAATTCTTTTTCTCAAGAAGTAACTTTTTTTTTTTGAAAAGAGGAATAAGATGAAGCAGCCATTCAGCCTAAATTAGATAATTTCTAAATTTTAGCCAGACAAGGTTATTTTTTCCTCACCTCCAAGTACTCCACTAGGTGCCAGTATACTAAGACCATACCCAGCATGTTACATATGTCTATGAAACTAAAATCCCTCCCAAGAAAATTCACTTTGGAATAAATCTCTGAAATAAAAAGAACTTTTTCCCTGCTTCTGTTCCATAGTGATATTTTACTTTAACACTAAAATTTCATGGAGTCATTACCATTTGGAAAATATATGAGGCAAAGTTTGTCTACTATAGAGTCAAAAACAATCTTCTCGTGAACTTTAGTATATCAGGGAAAATAAATTAGAAATAAAGGTTGATGAAGAAGACCAAGTAAGATTTGACATTTTATGCAAAAAAAAAAAAAGTTCCAGTGTGGTTTGTGGAAATGATAGATGCATAAAGAAAAATCACATGAAATCTCTGAAAGAAAAATGGTGCTGAATTCTAAAGCTAACAGAAAGCTTTGTCAGGTAAACTAATAATGGGAGCAAGTTACACTTACGCATTTGCCTTTACTGTTAGGTTTTGAATTAAGCACACTGTTAATTTATGCAAAATACTGTAATTTTTTTATAACGTAAAAATACTACTTCTAGGCTGATTTATTACTCTTATTTTCTAAATATTTAAGGTCTTCACAACAGAGGCATTTATAAAGTCTGTGTGTTTTTACAGCAGCTTGTACAACGGAGGTCTGACTTATCAAGGTGCCCAGATACTCTAAAATAAATAGGTATCCATACAATATCCTTAGAAAAGTTGACATCTGTTAAGAAACACATACTAAGACTGTTTTTTCCTTTTTCTGTTTTTGCAGACAGTGCATCTGTCTTTTTTTGTGAAGGGTAGAAAAAAAGCAACAAAAATGTTTTTAGACATTTAACCATCATATTTTGCAATATTAAGTTAATATGAAAGCAAATAATAGTATGTTGCCTCAAACATTCAAAATATTGGCAGCTACTTCATTAAAATTTATGAGAGTTGTTTAAAATTGAAAGGGTTTTTTGATGGATTGTGAGAAATGAAAGTGAAAAATCCATACTAAGTATACAGAAACACATAATGTGATTCATGAACAGACTTCAAATCTGGAAAAAAAAGAAGAGAGAATAAGAGGTGGGGCAAAAAATGAAATAACAAAGAGATTTGATTGCACTATAATGTACATTATTATTGTACATCTCAGCCTTAAAGTGAGGAAGAGAACAGTCTACTGGAAATACAGTGTATACTGTAACAAATTAGGTTTTAATTCACACAAGGAGAAAAAAAAAAGCCTCAAACATGCATCATTTGTAAGGACTTCTTCTCCCTTAATTACAGAAATCTGATGTGACATTAAATGATTAAGAGGACCAGACTGTCAGTTTTCATTAAAACACACTTAAATAAGATAAGAAGTACTTTTTGATGAAATTGGTGCAAGAGGCATCATCTTTACAACAAACCCCTTGCTACTGCAACATGGAAATTCTCTGAAATCCTCTCTAGGTCAGTGCTGAGGATTAACACTTCAGTGAGATGAGAAAAATACCAAGAAAAGGGCAAAAGGGGACAGATGGTCACAAAGCAGACACTGACCCTGGCAGTCCACGGTGTTCCGAGAGGGAAAACCATGGATCCTCATTTCTTACCTGTCTTGTCTTCAGGGAATGCACATAACCAGGCAATTTCAGAAGTATCTATCTTCTCACCTTGATTTTGATGCCTAATCTGTGATAGAGTTTGGTATCTAAGGAAACTGGAGGTAGATATTATCAAAAACTGTGATCTAAATTTTTTCATCTGTTTCAGCGTCTGTGTCAATGAGACCCTAACAGTCAAGGGGTTGTACGGGGATCAGTCAAGTGCTGGTGAAACACCCTGAATAACATGAAATGCAATTTAAAAGCTGAAACAGTGGCTGGGTTGGACCTAACTAGCCTCACTTCTCTGGCTTTACAATACCGCCTGATGCTGGTTTTACAGCATCTGCGTTTCCAAATTGGAAAACAAAACTTACAACAGCATCCCTCCTTTCCTCGTGAATCTTGAAATTTGCAAACTCTTATGCTAGACACTGCATTTCTTGATCTTACAATTCGTTCTTGAAGCCTGTAAGTGACAGGTTCTTTGGTACTTTTCTGATTCACCTACTGAAATAGAAAAACCACCCACAAAATTGATTCAAATATATTTGTTTGCATTAAGACTTTGTGTGTCAGTCCCACAATATATTGCATAATTGCTCCCATGGATTTTGCTCACCATCCTCAAAGGAGTGGTTCAAGACTTGGTTTTGCATTAAATACTTTTTTATCTTATTAATGAATTCCTCTAAAGGTAATTTTAAACATTATCCCTCTCAATTAAGGTGTTAAGCAATAAAAACTATTCTACTTCATGCAGTAAATGGCATACCAAATAATTGCTGTAGTTAAAACTTTTCCTTTGAAGAAGCTGCAGCATTTTTGTTCACCTGCAGTGCTTGCTGTACCTGCTTCAGTTTTCAGAATTAAAATGATCACATTTTCAGCTTTGATTACTGCGGATGCTTTCCAGCTTTTGCTCTTCCCTGGAATATAAACTTTAAAGTTAACTTAGATGAACTGCATTTAGTTATAATAATGCCTTGGCAATTTTTCTAGCAGTCGAAATAGACCATTTAGGCAGCATGTAATATTTAAATCCCTTATGCCCACTTCACTTTTCCCAAAGGATGACTAAGGCCTCTCCCTCATATATTAGAGCAGTCACTCTACATAGTGCTTCCTAATGAGATGTCTCTATAGTAGTAATCTCTGTAATACAGACACATGCAGTTTTAAGTAAAAATAAAAGGTATTATTTGCTGCAAGCTTTTGTCTGAGTGACAAAGATATTTAGCCATTCAAGGAAAAAGAAAATAGCACATACTAGCATTGTTACCCAAATATCATAGATTTTTTTCCTTAAAATTAATTACCTATACAAATTATGTAATGTGAATTACATGTTCTGGAGTTTAACAGACTCCCTAGTGTTAAAAACAAGGGAGGAAAAGGTGAAAAAAAACCCCAAACCTTCAAACCAGGAGCCATTCCTTGATATTCATCTTGCAATTTTCTAGTTCTCATCCTCTTTGTAGCCCAAGCAACACATCTCATCTCTTGCTATTTATACCCTTTAGGTTCTGCAGTACAACCCGTGCTGATATTTGTATGGACAGCATCAGTCCTCACAAACACACATGAGATGAGCTTCAAAGCAGCAGTGCTTCTAAAGAAACTTTGACAGAGTGAGAGACTTGCTCACTGCCACCCAGGAAATCTCTTGCAGAGCAAGAAAAGAAATCCCACCTTTCATCTAACTTTTTGATGCCATTTTGACAATAAAGTGTCCAAAATGAAACACAAGTAATACTTGCTTCAGTAATGCTACACTTGGAAGACCCTGTGCCCTGATGGAACTCTGTGACGTATAGATTCTGCATGCCTTCTGCTCCTTTGGCTGTGGTTGGGATATATTTGATAATGCTGTGTGTAAGCAGCACTGAGCACAGATCATCAGAGCAGGCAGTAAGAGTGGCAGGAGAAAGCTGAGAAACAGCATGGCTTCTAATTTGTGAAGTAGCTCCATCTACCCAAGCGGAGTTCCCTTGGAAAGACCCCCTGCATAGAAAATGTTCTGCACAGTTTTGGAAAACAACATTCAGTGGCTGTGATGAATATTTGTAAACCAGGAGCTTGTCAGACTCTACGGAAAGAGCACTGCTGAAGGTGAGCTACTGCAGCTTAATGTTATTGTGTACATCATTATCACCCACACAAACCTTTTGATGGATGAATAATTCTTATGTGTGGGAAAGTAACACTAAGTGATGGATTTCACCAGCATAAATATCACCAGCAACTAGTTGGAATAGTCAAAAAAAAAAAAAAAAAGAAAGAAAAAAAAAAGAAAGACAGTACAGTCAACACTTCAATTTAGAAATATATTAATTTTAGATTAGTAATTCTAATTGAGAGTTTTATATGCCACAATGTAAGAGAGCCTTCAGAATAGAATGAAGCTTTTTTTCTACCTCTACTATGATTGCAAAAGGGCTGCATAAACAATGAAACACTTTTCAAGGAAGGACAGTGAAGAATATTTTCAGTTCAATTTTCCATCTGTTTTGCGAATACAGAATATTCTTGTGTTATATGATTTCCATATAGACAGTCCCTCCTAAACTATAAAATGAAATTCTCCATACCTATTATCTGACCAACAAATGTTTAACATTATTATGGATATAATCAGTTTTGCTCAAAAGCAATAGCTGTAACACAGGACAACCCAATGTCTGCCAATGATGTGCAGAAGACCTAGAGAGCTATTTCAGAACAGCCACTGGCCTAACAAGAAAAAAAAAGTATTTTTCTTTAAAAATAGACTCTTTTCAAGAGGACCAAGACATACACCGCTGCTGTTCTCCACTAACTCAAGTCACTCCTTTTGGGTACATAACACACTTTGTAGGAAATATCAAATTAATCTACACAGTATTTCTTAAATTTTGGCAATATGTTACAGGTCTCTCTACATCCTGTAGTATGAAATATGCCTGTAAATCACTTGTATCTCTACCAAGAAATGCTCTACTTGCAGATACTAGGAAATGACAAAATAACTGGCCAGAAAATGGAAGCAGAAATCTGAAATTGCTGATGGAGCATCTCTGTGTCACTGAAGCATGAGAGGGGTTTCTAAAGACAGAACAGAGAAGGAGATGATGAATCATGAACGATATGGAGGGAAGTCTACGGTAGATGGTAAATACGGTCTGCAGTCAAGGGCTAAATGATAAAACATCACAGTAGCCTCAACTGACCTGAGGAGGACTTGAAATGCCCTTATTTGAAGGATGGAACAGCCTCTAAAGACATGCAGTTCTGCATCTGCATACACACACGTAAATGACAGAAAGAACAAAACAAAAGAGATCTTAGGTTCTTTATGTAAAAGAAACAGATGTGCCTGAAACAGTGTTCAGCAGCTACATGTCTTTTACACGTATTATTTTGGTATGAAATCCGAGTATTGGAACAACAAATCAAATATGAGCAATTTCATGGAGTTTAACTGATTTGATATTATACAGCGTATAATTCTTAGAAGTTCACAAATAAATAAGTAGGAGCATCATGTCACTGGTTAGGCTGTTTCCTATCCTATCCTATCCTATCCTATCCTATCCTATCCTATCCTATCCTATCCTATCCTATCCTATCCTATCCTATCCTAAGATTAAATATTCCCCATTGGCTTCACGCTCCTTCCATTGCAATCTAGGTAGCATAAATATCCTTTTTGAAAAAAAAAAAAACAAATAACTCTGAACAAACTGAAACACAACAATAATGTTTCTCAGGCTATTTTAAGCCTGCTACAAGCTATGTATAAACCAGTACATTAATAGATATATGCTTCCTTGGTCTTTATTGCGTACACATATCAGCGAAAAGATTAAATGGCACTAGGTATTACATTACCTTATGAGTTTTGGGAATCACATAAGAGATGTACTGAAGACTATGAATGGGATGTAGCAGAACATAGAGTCATGTAGGAGGGACTGTACCTGCAGCTCCTTGGTGTCCACAGGGCTGTAACACACTGTCTTCTTGGAAGAGATATTTGAAGGTACTATTTCCATAAGCATTCGGTACCTACCTTTTCCATCTTTTTAACTGAAGTTTGTATTTTTTTTCTTGGTTTGGTTTCTGCAGTATATGTGGCAGTTCCAATTCTTTCCATCATTTTTGGGAATACTGAAACTCCAGCCCTAATTCACTACTTGTTCCTTAGATGCATCTCTTGCACTTATTTGCTGCCTTTATAATTGTGAAGGCCCTTAAGCTCAAGACAGAAGTCAAGGCCTATTTAGTTACCAAAAGTACTGCTGGACAAATTCAATTAGTGAAGGGGGATTACATACAGTTAGACCTAGGTTTTAGCAGGTTACTCACTGCACTGAAAACTATTTCAAATCCTACCTTGTGGATTTTCATTTTTCCGAAAAAAACACATTACTTGTACCGTTTGGAGCAACAACAAAGAAAGCAATCTTTAATTATACTATACATTATAAATATAGAATCACAGAATCATAGAATCACTAGGTTGGAAAAGAACTCTTGGAACATCGACTCCAACCACCTCCCTGGGCAGCCTCTGGGAATTTTTTTTTTCTGATATCCAGCCTGAACCTCCCCTGGCGCAGCTTGAGGCCATTCTCCCTTGTCCTGTCCCCTGTCACTTGGGAGAAGAGGCCAGCTCCCGCCTCTCCACAACCTCCTTTCAGGTAGTTGTAGAGAGTAATAAGGTCTCCCCTCAGCCTCCTCTTCTCCAGGCTAAACAACCCCAGCTCTCTCAGCCTCTCCTCGTAAGACTTGTTCTCCAGCCCCCTCACCAGCTTCGTTGCTCTTCTCTGGACACACTCCAGAGCCTCAACATCCTTCTTGTGGTGAGGGGCCCAGAACTGAACACAGTATTCAAGGTGCGGTCTCACCAGTGCCGAGTACAGAGGGAGAATAACCTCCCTGGACCTACTGGTCACACCGTTTCTGATACAAGCCAAGATGCCATTGGCCTTCTTGGCCACCTGGGCACACTTCTGGCTCATGTTCAGTCGGCTAATACGATAGCTTGGATCATCTGAAAGTGGATCTACTGAAGAATGAGAAATCAAAGTCCCCGTTTTCCATTTTTGATTAGCAGAACTGTGTTTTGTATTGTAGTTGTCCCTTTTGATGCTTCATTCATAATCCAAAATGCAGTGCAGTACGGAAAATATGTATAAACACACACAAATGCTCTTTCTCTTTATACTATATACTTACAGAGTATGTGGAAGCAGTAAAAGCAAGTACGTGGCAAACAACTGAAGCACGGCTTAAGACTGATAGCAAACAGTCCTGACATTTGTCTTGAGATTTGTATTCTGATGATTGCTGTATTCTATTAATTTCCTTTCGACCATTAGGCATCTGTCTTTCTTTTTTATTAAAGGTTCATTGCATCTGCGTTCTCTCCTTTTTTCCTTAGGTGCAGAAGCACTTTGCTTCTCCTTACATCTCTATTTTGAGTCAGATCCCCACAGGTATATACACTGCTTATGCATTTTTAATGATCTTATCCCTATGGTATCTAATTTCCAGAATAAAACATTTATATGCAATATCTTGTAGATCAGATAGTCTTTCCCATGTCTACACTTTGGACCGCTTTTAAGTTAAAAGGCAGGTTGGGACAAACCGCATTTTTCTGCACTCCTTGCGCATCTGGTCATAGAAGCTCAAAAAGCAGCTACCTATATGAAGCACTTCTACTGTATAGTGTAGACTGCTATTTTTGGACACCAGTGGTTTCCTATGGGATTCTTAGACCCAGCTCTACAGTATTTAAGATGCCAGGCCCTGTCTTGTATGCTTTAAAACTGTATTTTAAATCTGTTTGAGGTGATGGAATTGCAATCACTGTATGTACTAGATGTTATCTATCATAAAGACAAAATTATTTGGGTTTCATTAGAAAGAAAATGTGTTATTACTAAACTAAAAAGAAGATGGAGAGCAAAAGTAGTTATCTATATACAGATTCTTCATTAAGTTAATGAAATTGGCTTAAATACAATACAAGTTAGAGGAAAAATCTCTAGACAAGATCAAAATCAAGTTCAGCATTACAGTACATGGTAAAGATAGAAACATCAATCAAGCAGGTTACCACAGATGGTTTCACATTCATTTTCTATGTTCCTTTCCCAAGCAAATTGTTGCAGGAAAAAATGAAACAACTTTCCATCACAGAATGCAATTGGAATCTCTGTCCCTCCACTGACCTTCCTTGATTGGAAATGCCCTGAAGAGGCAGAGAGGAAGATATTCCGGCATAATCTGTCAGTTCATTCCAGAGAAAGCACACTGAGTGTGTTTCACTCTGGACTGAACTGCCAGGTTGCTATGTGACCCTGAGTCCATCCTCTGTGAAGCCCATGTCTCGGTTTACTGACCTTTTAAAAATGGAATAATGACGCTCATCCACCTATTTAAAGGTCTGTAAGGGAAATTATTTATTGCTTTTATTTTTCTCCAATCTTGTTGAGATTTCTGTTTCCCTTTCAGGCATTTCAGTATCTTAAGGTGGTTTTCTTTTTTAAGTTAATTGAACTGAAAGCGTCTTAAAAATGAATGAAGAGAATGGAATATTATTTAAAGAAGCAGGAAAAATGGGAAAGCAGGCTAAAGAAACAATTTGAGTTGTGATATCAGTAGGGTAGCTAATGATTTGAATGTGCTTGGCAAATGAATTTGAAATACACAATCAATGCTTTGATGTTTTTTAATCACAGTGGACAGTAATCATATCTCAAGCTGTATGGCTGTAAGGAAGCCTTGGGGAAATCAGACCACTGGGCCCATCAAAATCATTGGGCAGAAGAACTTTTTAAAAACACTTTAGAAGTATAATTTAAACTACAGCAACAGACAGAAGTAATTTCCGCAATGTACTTTACAAATGGAAAGGCTACACTGGCCTACGTTGCTGACGGTATGCCATCTGAAAATGACAATATATTTGGCTTTAATTCCATTTTCTCTTGCTTCAGAGGTTGACAGGCTGGTAAGTCGAGTGTCATTGGAAATTCTGCACAGTGAAATTTCTCCGCAAACAAGTCAAAATTAGTTTCCAGATCTCTTCATTCCTGAACAGAGATTTACAACAATTGGGTGGCCTTCCAACACCTTTCAGTGGTTTTAATAATGAAGTCCTTAGAATAAAATACTGCAGCCTTCAAAAGACACTTCAGTAAACATAATCCAGGGAGTTGATCTAGCTAAAGTCTCTCTCATTATTTCAGAGGTTACTTTGCTTTATTTGAAGGAATTTGGACCTAACAGTTGTCTGACTCTTTCTCCTTCACCCCATGCAAAAATCCCGTCCACTGGCACTCTCATCTTAGGCTCTCTTGAGCTGGTGGCTGAAAGCCAGTTGAGATTTTCCCAAAGAGGGTGTAGAAATAGCCACGTGAGCACAGTGATTTTTTCAGTGCCTCTATCTAATCTATTACTGTCTGGTCAGAAGGACAACCAAGTTCTAGACTTCACTATGAAGGAAAAAAAAAATACAGCCACTCAGCTTAACTAAGCACTAAGAAACATGTATGCCATACAGCAGACCACAAACCTTGGCACATGCAGCACAGGAAGGATGCAGTGTCTTAGGCAGGGCTTTTCCAGTGCTGCTAATATTCTTAAGTCAGTTAAGTCAGTGGCTCAGACCCCAGTATAGGTCTTTCAAGCCTCCATTCAGTGAATACACACACAGTGGTTAAGCTGCTACTAACTGAGGCAGAAAAGAACCAAAATTTGAGGTCTGTCAAATGTGAGAGCTCTTCAGAGGGAAAACCAACAAATCGTGTTTTCACTCCAGAACACATTATTTATATGTCTCCTATAAATAATAGAAAAGGTTTTCCAGAAGACATTCAGAGAGTAACTCAATGTCTGTCACAGCATCAATATACAGAATCTTGTAACTAATTTAATTCTTTCTTCCCTAGTACAGAGTTATAGAAGATACTTCCTGACTTGACCACAACCTTTAGAGATGGCAAGTGTTTAAGTGGGAAGACCACATAATGGCATGCCACAAGAAAATGAAAAGATGTAGAGTGCAGTAACTCCTCCAAAGCTTTTCTTTCCATTTTGGGGAAGAAAGACTTGTTCTACCTATTAATGCTCTCTCAATGACTTAACAAGTGATGCATCATACCCTCTTGTTATTTATATCCCATTTCCCGGTTCACAGGAATGAAGAGTATGGATTAATGAAGACACAAAGGAAAGACACAGACTGGAGAAGAAACAAAGTTCATACTGCGAATGGAAGGTAAAGGGAGGCCAACTGAATGAGCAGTTAGGACAATAAATAGACTGTTGCAAGGAGTAGCACTAAGGTAAAAGTTACTACATTCTGTATTTCAACTCTTTTGTTGCACGCATACATTTCTCAGTGATGTTATCATTCCCTAATACTGTTAAAAATACAAATCCATATTTACATGGGATTTTTTGTTTACTAAGGGATGTGCAGTCACTGTTAATACATCTTATACAATGTAAAATGATCCTGAGAGTCACATCATATTTAATTCACTAATATCACTGTCATAGGAACACAGCAGGAATTATCAAGTGAAAGTATTATTTTGCCTATTTCACATACCAAATATTTATAGATGCATTAAGAAGTATTAAATTTTCAATAGATTTGTAACTTTAATATCATCAGATGCCAAGCTCCTAAATGAAACTGAAAGCCATTTTAGTTATCACTGAAAAGACAAGGAAAAACTGCTGTAGGTTTTGATAAAAGGATGCGCCTAGATGTACGCAGCTACAAGCACTAGTAATATATTAAAAAAAAATCCCATGTTATTACTAACATTTCATATCCTTTTATTGACAAAGCGATGTGACTTCTGTTCAGCAGTTGCAAGAAATAACATGAAACCAGTTGGGGTTTGTCAATGTAAATAACTCATAGGAGTAAAACTTTTATAGCAAACAGACTAAATGATAGCAAGACTACAGTTCTTAATGAGGAAACAACAGCAGTATTTTCAAAGTTACCTTCCTTTTTTTGAAAGTCTTTTTTATTGTCTAACAATCAATTTTGATGATTTAGTGACTGAAATAAGATAGGTGTTTCAATCTCTTTGATCCTTATCTAAAGCCTGATGAAATGGAGATGGGTCCTTCCAGTAACTCCCATTACTTTGGGAGGCTGCAAAAGCTCAGTGACTGACTATTTCTTTATTTATAACTTAAAACAAATATAAATAGCAACATTTCAAATTATCATTGTATGCATTTTTTTGATGGAGGTTTTTGAACATTGAATTCATCCCCAGCTGTCTAGCCTGCAGTTGTTGAAGGTCAGATACAAAACTGTAAACATGGTCTTACACATAAAAAAAGAAGTGTTAACACCCTGCTCAGGGACTTGACGTGCAAGACAAGTTGCATTGAACTTCTTTTTTTCTGACAAACCAAGCAGCAAGTTCAGAATTCATCCTGTGTCCTCTAACGTAACTCTTATGGCCCAGAACTTCCCAGAAGTGTTCTGACCTCCCTAAGGGTGCATATTTTCAGCTGCCTTTCTTCAAGTTGATCAGTTTCCATTTTTTAAAAGGTGAAGAGCTGATATTTTATCTAGATTGAGAAACACATTTAGGTCTATTCATTTGTTCCTCCTTGAGGTGCTTGCAACATCTTTTTAATTAATAAAATCTGCATACTTCAGCATACACTTTATTTTCTTTCCTCAACACTCAATTAAATGTTAATGAAATTGAATCTAATCCTATCTCTAGATTTTGTCCTTTAGGTATCTCCTACTCGTTGATTGTTCAATTTACCAATTTAGTTTCAGTCTCAGGACAGAGCAGTATTTTATTCAATATACTGCTGGTAATTACAATAGATATCATATGTCCTAGTGTAAAACAGGAATATTGCACTGATTTAGATTCTCTTCCTACCAGTCTCTATGAATTGCTGGAGCTGCAGATCACAGCAGAGTCACTCCATCAAGAAGCTGGCCTGACTGTTGTACTTAAACCAGAGCATTTTATATCACTGAAATTTGATCCCTAATGTGGGAGTGTTCTCAGCTCTGAGCATAATTTGATGTGCACTTATCCTAGTATAGAATATCCTTAGGGATCCGCTTCCACTACCTTATACATTTGATTTCTAACTACATCCTGCTTGTATCACAGCATACAAACCTTCCATGCAAGAGCCTGTAATTACAATGCTGTGAAACTTCTGCTGTCCAGTAGTACAAATTACCGCAGAACAATTCGGAGCAAGTCAGTAGACAAAATCCGTGTCCATCACTGGGCAGTCCTGGCCTCTCCTCACAGAGACCGCCCCATAAGCCCTCCCAGGGAGTGCTTAGGCACAAACACTCTACAAAACAAATTATCACAGAACATTTTGGAGCAAGTCAGTAGACAAAATCATAGGTACAGCCAAAGCAAGGGGAAACAAAGGTGGCTTTACATCACCTTTACACTTCACCTTCTGTGTTGAGGGTATCCAGTTGCTTTACATTGTTACATGATAATGACTGCAATAAGAATGCAACAATTATGAGCCAGAGTGAGTATGAGGAAGCAACAACAGCAATTAGTTTTGTGACAAATACATCACACACAGTTTTGTCAATGTTTAAGCCTCCTTTGCTGCAAGGTCTCCCAGAGTTCAATGTACTCTCTAGCAGAGCAACAGCAAGACCATGTTGCATTTTAGTGATAGCACTTCAGCAACAGGGAATATACTAAGGAAGTTCCTATAGCTAGAAAAAACACAATGAAGGTACAACACAGAATGGGAAAAAGTCACCACTGATATACAGAGAAACTGTAGGCGGGCAAAGCAAAAGAACAAAACTAAATCGTGCTGCTGTAGCCAGGCTTAGACTTGCTTAAGCTCCAGACAATAGCTCCAAAATGGGGATACAGATCAGGCACTGCATCAAAAGCTGACTGCAGCTAACCTGAACTTAATGCAAAGAATAATCCCACTTGAAAAGAAACTGGCGGTATACAGACTTTCATAGTGAGCAGAGACCTGTCTTCTTAACCAGAAGAAGAATTTGTGTTTTTCAGTCCTGAAAGGCTTGCAACTGCAAGTCGAGCCTGAGAAGAGTATTAAGTTCAGATAATATTTTAATAGCCTGCATTAGTTGATGTTTTAATGAAAAGTGGCAGCATGTTTAGAACTGTCTTCTCAATGTTCTCCAACCAGAGAATACGTAGATTCAATGAAATTTTAGAAAAGTCAGAAAAGGCAACATTGGACTAATTTTAGGTTGGTGACAGTGTTTCACATCCCAGTTCGGACATCATATGAATTTTCTGCAGTGTGCCATTTTCATTGTCAGTGCCATGGGAATAAAGTGACATACACATACATTTCATGGACTGAAGTCACAAATAAATTTCCCAATGCTAATACAATCTTCACTCTGCTCTGTTAGGTAGTGTATGCTTTCAGACAGTGAGTATAGTCCAAATTCTTTGAAAAAGAAGTAGGAAATAGTGGTGGGTTTGATCTTGGCTGACTGCCAGGTGCCTACCCAGCCGCTCTTCCACTCTAACAGGAAGAAAATAAGATTAAAAACCTCAAGATAAAGGCAGGAAGATCACTCACCAATTACCACCACAGGCAAAAAAGACTTGACTTGGGAAATTAATTTGATTTATGGCCAATTAAAAATAGAGAAGGATGGTGATAAACAAAGACAAAACAAAACATACTTTCACCCCTACCCTTATTCCCATGCTCAACTTTACTCCTTCATTCTTGACTTTTCTGCCTTCCTGCCAGTCATTCAGGGAGATGAATCATAGAATCATAGAATCCCTAGGTTGGAAAAGACCTTTGAGATTATCAAGTCCAACCGTACCTGTCTACTACTAAATCATATCCCTAAGCACTTCATCTACCTGGCTTTTAAATACCTCCAGGGATGGTGACTCAATCACCTCCCTGGGCAGCCCGTGCCAGTGCTTGATAACCCTTTCAGTGAAGAAGTTTTTCCTAATGTCCAATCTGAATGTCCCCTGGCGCAGCTTGAGGCCATTCCCTCTCGTCCTATCACCTATCACTTGGGTGAAAAGACCCAACACCCACCTCTTACAGCCTCCTTTCAGGTAGCTGTAGACAGTGATAAGGTCTCCCCTCAGCCTCCTCTTCTCCAGGCTAAACAAACCCACTTCCCTCAGCTGCTCCTCATAAGACTTGTTCTCCACCCTCTTCATCCATTTCGTTGCCCTTCTCTGGAAACACTCCAGGACCTCAACGTCTTTCTTGTAGCGAGAGACCCAAAACTGAACACAGTACGTGGGGTGCGGTGTCACCAGTGCTGAGTGCAGGGGCAGAATCATTTCTCTGGTCCTGCCGGCCACACTGTTTCTGATACAAGCCAAGATGCTATTTTCTTGGTCACCTGAGCACACTGCTGGCTCATGTTCAGTTGGCTGTCAACCAACACCCCCAGGTCCTTCTGTGCCAGGCAGCTTTCCAGCCACTCTTCCTCAAGCCTGTAGC
This sequence comes from Cuculus canorus, assembly GCF_017976375.1. NCBI lineage: Eukaryota > Metazoa > Chordata > Aves > Cuculiformes > Cuculidae > Cuculus > Cuculus canorus. Next base: position 52,554,332 of record NC_071402.1, read on the forward strand.
ACTGCACAGGGTTGTTGTGTCCCAAGTGCAGAATCCTGCACTTGCTTTGTTAAACCTCATCTCGTTGGCCTCAGCCCATCGATCCAGCCTGTTCAGATCCCTTTGCATAGTCTCCTTACCCTCCAGCAGATGGACCCTTCCTCCCAGCTTTGTGTCATCCACAAACTCTCTAAGGGTACATTCAATCCCTTCATCTAGGTCATTGGACGAGGAATGAGAGTCATGGACAGTCCACAACGCTTCCTCTATGCTGCTTCTTCCTCCTCACACCATTTCCTTGCTTCAGCGTAGGGTCTCTCTGCTAGGATACAGTCCTTCATGTACTGCTCTAACATGAGTCCTTCCCACAGGCTGCAGTTCTAACAAGAACTGCTTGAGCACGGGTCCTTCCCATGGGGTACAGTCCCTCAGGAACAGAAAAACAACACATGGAAACAAATGGAGATACTTTATAAGTGATTCTGAAAAATTAAATTGAAAAAAGAATTTGAGGGAAACCAGAGAGTTTTAAGGTGCACAGTTCATTATATCTATGTTCATTTCTCTATGATAAATAGTACGTTATGATATCATTCCATTAGGTGGTACCATAAGCTCAGAATTTCACTTCAATATCAGAGAAAAAAATGGATCAAGAATAAGGGCATGTAGGTAGACAAAATTAAAAAAAATTTAGAAAAACTCTTAAGTACTTGAATATGAAATTAACTTCATTACACCTTGTCTTTCAAAGTAAGCTGAAAGCCACAACTGATACAGTCCTTTCCCTCAAAGGGTCATTTCATTTATTCTCTCTATTGAGCTCTGTGCCAAATGACTAAAATCAACACATATTGGAACTTCTAGATAGAATATTAAAACAGTGAATTCGCTGCTGGTAGAATCTATACACAGTGTGACTGGAACATCATCCCAGAAAGTAAATACATTTTCTGGTAAGATTATAAGAATTTAGAGAAAGACTGATGTGTCTAAAGCAACGGCATGCTCCTCATGCTAGATATCATCTTCCTTAGATTATTGTTTTCACAATGTCAAATAGTTTGGCACTAATGGGACTCAGTTTTGTTTTCATATCCTTTATTAAAATAGAATGAAGGTCAAAGTAAAGCTCATTTCTCACACTTAGTTAAACAGGTTTCCATTTGTTTATTGTATTTATGTGCTATAAAAATATGATTTTCTTACTTAGCTTCTTATCTAGTAATCTTCTGTGATGCTTAGCCTTTCTTACGGTGATGCTGACATAAATATTAAAACCATATTTAAAATTAGTAGAATCTTTCTTGATGTTTTAAAGATTTCTGATGTTGTGACAAGTGATACTAATTTATCCACAATTAATTTGTATTCTGAGTAGTTTTATGGATAAATTTCAGTACTGTATTCATTATTAATTTATAACTCAAGAAAATTGCATACAAGACTAAACTACCTGGCGCAAAAAGAAAGTGACATTAATTGCCTCATGCTATTTGAAAAGTATTGATACTCTTTTTAGACATATAGAAAGGTCTTATGTAAACAATTTGCTTTATTTCAAAGAGGAAACTCCCTGAGATCTAGGCAACACCAAACTGATAACTACTGTTCAGAAAAATACAGTGACCATATAGACTGGTCAAGCAAAAGATCATTTATAAGATGTAAATAGATTTTTTTTTTAACAAAATCAGACTTATTTCGAGCTACAGAAGAAGAAATTGTTTGATTGAAATTTACTGTGATCCTTGACCAACCCATGACTGTACAGTGCAAGGTTTAAAGGAAATGTTATTCCAAAATGCACGATGAGATCTGTTGCATTTACACATCAATGGCTCCTGTACCTATGATCACCCTACTCACTGTAAATATGCTGCTGTTGAGAGAAAAATAAATACAAAGGCCAATAGCAGCTCTGAAGCAATAATATGATTTCCTTCTCAGTCTCCTGTAGCTTTTATTTTAACTGAAACTTCAAGTTATAATGAAAAAAATAAAGTAACACTGTGTTCTCTCTATGCTAAATGCTACCTGAATCATAGAACCACAGCATGGCTTGGGTTGGAAGATCATCTCTCCAACTCCTCTTTGCCATGGGCAGGGACATCTTTCACTAGATCAGGTTATTCAAAGTCCTATTCAACCGACTGACCTTGAACACTTTTAATAATGAGGCATCCACAACTTCTCTCTTCCAGGGTCTCACCACCGTCATTATAAAAAATATCTTCTTTACACCCAAATATACCCTCTTTCACTTTAAAAACCATTGCCCCTTGTCACTACAGGTCTTTCTCCATTTTTCTTATAAGCCCCCTTCATACATTGAAAGGCTGTGATAAGATCTCCCCAGAGCCTTCTCTTCTCCAGGCTAAACCACTCCAACTTTCTCATCCCTTGTTCACAGAAGAGTTGTCCCAGCTCTCTGACCATCTGCCTGGCCCTCCTCTGGACCCACTCTAACAGGCCCAGGTTTGTCTTGTGCTGGGGGCCCAGAGCTGGGTACAGTACTCCAGGTGGGGTCTCACCTATAATATAACTAAAATCTAATTTGGGAAAACAAAACAAACAAAAACCCAAGCAAAGCAACACCAGCCAAAAACTCTATGAGAGAAACAAAAAAAGAGATATGGTAGATTTTAAAAAGTACATTTGTGCAGACAGAGATTCAATCTTTTTCTTAGACAAGCTGACAGAGTGGAAAGAAATCAGGGAAGTTCTCAAGCACAGAAGGTCTTTTTCAGTTCTAAACTGTTAAACGCCTTTGTGCACCTATCCTGGTCAAAACAAACTTTCACTTTTCCCAAGCCAAAAAAAGTAAGAAAAAAGAAAAGTAAGAAAAAAATACTCTTCAACGGCACTACTACAGAAGTGATCATGGTCACAAGAGAGACCAAAAGAGGCCTAAGTATGTGAGGATGAATTAGCTATGATTTCCAACTGTGCAAGTTTCAAACAACTTCGTCAAGACTTATTTATATAAATACGATAATTACTTCAGCAGCTCCCAAGGATCAAGCAGAATCCTCACAAAATATTCAGTATATTTGTACCTAAATGTGTCTATGTCTGCATTCTACAAAAACTGCTTTGAATGAGATGGGTGAAGAAGGCTGCACAGGAAATTCCAGCTGCACTGGACTTTGCACTCCAGAGACTCTTTGACAATAATGCATAGTATGAAAATAATACATACCAGGACTTTGGCCTCAGCCAAGATCTACAGAGGTTAAAAAAAGAAAACTCAATTATATTTATTTTTGTGGGTTTTTGGCCTAAAGATAATTTCAGAAAAGAATAATGGAAGGTCCAAACAAATTGGCTTGTTCAGATATCACTGAAAGTCCACATTTGAAGGAAATACTGATGAGTAAGAAGGCAATAGTCTAGCTTCAATTTTAGACACTTAGTAGAGCTGGCAGATCTGGATCTGAAATACACGATTTTATGAAAAAGATGAAGGACAACGAGGAACATGGATGGTGAAATACTTACACAGGTTTCTTTAGAGAACTGTTTTCTTCAGACCAGAATGACATTGTGCACTATTTTGCATTACTGAAATATTACCTCTGAAAAAGCCAACAATTTCCAAATTTTGCTTTCTGAAGACATAACAGGAGTCCAAAAAGTAAGAATAACATACTGTAATTTATAAACTATTGAATAGATGTAAGCAATGTTATACTTTCAACTATATTTTAATGATACTCTGTTACATATAATAAGAATGTAGAGTGCCACTGTGATCCCTGAAAAAGGGAAAAAATATCGAAAGACCAATGGAGACTAGAAAAAACACAGAATCCTTTTCCATAGTTGGTTACTATCAAGGTTAATAACTAGATCAAATTCCAAAGAAATTCTGTGCTGCTGTCTTACTAGATATCAGGCTAGGTATTCCCCTGCCTTAAAAATGGAAGAACAATCCTTGAAACGCCGCAATATCTATTGGGGTGCACCAGAAAAGCCCTAGGTCTGGTGGGAAGTCCCAGTCATTCTACAACTACAGATAATGACATCTGAAAGATACATGCTTCTACTAATCAACAGATTTGCAACATTCCACTTCGCTGCCTTCAGGTATGTGAACCAGTTTGCAGCTCCCCTCATGGCAGGGTTTACTGGACTCCCAAATATCCCACCTTTCCTAGTCCTGTTCATGATGCCAAGTACAATATCGTTTCCCCATTCATATGCTACTAAGAAGCTTGCCTCCTTCTGCTGAATGATGTCTTATCTCATTTAATCTGCAACTTTCCAATATGCTGTTCTTGTCTAGGCAGATAGAGAAGGCTGCAGGTACCTAATCTGAAAAAAGCTACTGTCATAACAAAACTACTCTTTTGACAAGCTTTAGCTGAAAAAAAGAGATGATCAATACAGGATCACTTTGCTTTCTTTCAGCTGCATAACTGGACTTCTGGAGCTGAATGTCATCCATACAATTAAATCCATTCTGAAATGTATAAGTAACATTTACTGCAAAAGGGCTGAAGACTTCCCTTGTTTATTTTGTTTTAGCATTTCTCAGTGTTTGGAGTAAGACTCATGAGAGTCCCCTGAAGTAAAAATGCAAATTTGCCTGCCCCAGATAGAGGAAAACTATATCTATGGTGCTGTATTAACTAATATAACTATATATATAACCAATATAACTATATATATAACCAATATAACTATTGGTGCTGTATTATTGGGACATTGATATTTAAAGTAATCTGGACACCTCAGGAACTGCTTACCATTCGTAGGTACTTATATCATACTGCCTAGGATGAAATACTCTACTGAACACCATGTTCCACCATTCATGCAGTAACCTTCATTCCAGTGCTCTCACATACCATTTAGCATTCTGAGCTAAAGACATTTTCACAACTTGCCATACTGCCATCACACCACTGACTTACTTGACACTACAAAAGATGCTAACAGCTATGCCTAGGGATTTGATGTTTTCACCCCTTAATTATTGAAGGACTAGTTAAATTTGTCTGTCTCTATGGAAAGCTGAGGGAGGCATATGCTTCTCTCTTGGTCATGGGGTGGCAGCCACAGTCACATTGTTCAGATTGCAGATGCTGCTTGCCTGCCTGGGAGATGCTGTAGCAGGTCCTACTCAGATAAAGTAATCCACACCTTCCTTTGCTCATCATGGATGCTGCCCCAGATGTATTCAGTCTTGCACTGATCTGAGAAACCCAAAGCACAAGGACTCATACCTTAACTCCTTTGATTTCTAATGCACAGACCACAGTGACCATCAAAAGAAAAGTAGCTGGATTTTGTCTCTAATAATGCAACTAGGAAGCTTAATCTGTTCAAGAATCTCTTTTTAGCGCGAAGTCTGCCAAGAGGAAGGTGTTCAGGAAGAAGGTTTTCTTGCACAAACAGGGCTACTCTGACTGAAGCTGGCTGCTCGGTGACTCCCAGCAGCAGTGGGAAGGGCTAACCAAATTATGTGGCTAAGTCCTGAAGGTTTGAGGGGAAGGCTTCCTTCTCACAGCCCCTGACAGAAAAGCTTCTTAGCAATCTGTCCAAACAATGAACTGCTTCTTTGAGCAATTTAAAATTAATGTGACAGTATTCTGCGGCAGGGAAATATGCAACATATATTTCTGATTATAGTTTATTTAGTAAATGATACCCTTACTAGCGAAGGGAATACAATTAGATGTTTTCACATATTTTTTTAATTCCCTCCCCTTGAAGAATGAGGGAAAATATATAATTTTTTAATAATTAAACTGCTAAGTTGCTGTGGCCTTTTGGAAAAAAACCCAGAGATTCTCTCCCATCAGCTGTGTGAGCTGATACATGGTACACGAGGCAGGCCAACCATGCAATGTGCGGTAAGGAACACAGCATGCCATCAGCACAGATGCCCTTACAGAACAAGACAAAATACCGAATCAAGCGCAAGGCAGGTGCAAACCAAATATTCAGGATTCATACAAGAAAGCCTTACAGGAACTTAGACTCCTTTAGGAAGTCGTAGCACGTTATTATTTGTAAGGACAAACACTCCCATCAGTTTCTGCCTCCTTTTACACACACTTAAAACAACCGGAGGGTTCTGTACTGCCCCATCATGTGGTACAGGAATGGACTGTACACCCCTTTTAGAGGTGGGAAGGAGACTGGTTTTAATCCATCTTCCTGTGGGCTGAATTCTAGTTTGGATCTGTCCCAAAAGCCTTAAATAATCTTTAGCTTCTGTTGAACATACACCTGATCTGCAGTACCTCTAGGCTGTCCCACAATGCACAGTCCCCCAGCGATGCTCTTATGTCATGTCAGATCTCTTCCCTTTCACTCAAGTACCGCCCAAGACATCGCAAACTCCAGGCCTTACAAAGAAATCTACAGGGGACAATATTATGGCTGTCTTTCCCTACCACAAAGAGAAGCTCCCCCTTGTTTTAAATAATCAGCCAGTCAGTTCTGGAAAGGAATTCAACCGTGATTTCTACTTAGTAAACACGGAAACATTAATTTGCAAATAAGAAGCTGAAATTAAGGAAATGCCTAATTATTCTGCTGAATTTGGATTTTAATAAAGTATCTTAAGTAAGAAATATTTTTCAAAGGATACGAGAATGTCTACATGAGTGAGTAAAATATTTTTTAAAATGTGAAACATTATTTAGGAGTAAATGCCAATTTAAATGGCATTTCATATATTAACAAAGTCTGAGTTTATATTTTAAATTAATGAAATACTATCAAGTGGAATCTAAACAATTTAATGGTTGGCTGAGTTAATTAGCATTTTTCAAAACCCAATAATTAGTATTTTTTTAACTTCAAGGTCACAGCTCAGAACCAAGATCTTACTAGTTAGAGCACTGACAATAATTAGGAGGACAAATATAGCATTTTCATCTAAAGATCTTAACATGTTTTATTTCTGCATGTATTTCCTCAAAACACCTACAAGATAAGTGACAATTTTTAAGGCTTGTATTACAGAGAAGTAGGCTGAAACAATATTTTCTTCAATAATCATAGTAGAATGCAGAAAAAAAATTTTGCACAAACATTGGTAAATGGTCTTGACAACTTTGCAAGGCTGATAAAAATATGTGTCTCTTTTTATCCTCTTCCCAAATGGATGTATCACTGTTCAAACGACAGTTTCATACAAATATATAAAAGTGCTTTCAGTGAAAACAGCAAGGGTTAAAATACTCACAATCACTAAGACCATTGAGAATTTCCTTTATTTAATTAAAACTTTCTTTTCCTAGAAATGTATGTATTAATTAAGTACAAGACTGCTTATATAGTACTCAACAACATGAAACCACTTTCCATAAAAAAGTGATTGATTTACTGTTCCTAACACCATCAATATTAACTTGCACACACAACTCCTGCATAGACCGTATTGACATTTGTAGTTTGGGGCAGTTCAAGTTCAAAGAACTTCATCTAAAAATATCAGAACAAAGAGCTCCTTTCCCAATTGGTTTATCAGCTTTTCACTCATTTACTATTATTTGTACTACTTGGCACAAGAGACATCCACTTGAAATCACAGCGAAGCTGTGGAGTGTCATAGAACAAGATCTTTCCAGTGGAACCTTCCAGCTGATCTTGTTGAGACAGATGAACAGTAAGAAAGAGGAAATATTAGATCCTTTCATGGAACTTGATCAAAGCCACCAATATATGTGAAGAAATTTGCCAGCAGTTAAGCAGAATGCCTGCAGTGAAAACTCAGTTCGGTGCCTTAGTAACAAGACCGTCCAAGTGGTATATTAAGAAGCATGATTCAGGTACATAAGCATAGGCAGCTTGTGCCATTTTGGATGCATCTGCAACTTCTTTGTGGGACTGGCTGGTACAAACTATGAGACCTGAACAACAGCTTAAAGCCAGTCAGGATAACGTACAGCAACTGAAAGAACAATAGATACTCGGTTCACAAAACTTGAGTCCAACCTCTCTTTGGTTAATTCTTGAGACAGAAAACAGTCTATTAAAACTATTTAAAACAAGGAAAGATAAGAAATCTGTAAAAGTGATGGAAAGCTGGTGTGCTGCCAGAATCAGGTCATCATTAGAAAATTCTCCTTTCATACAAAGAGCTGTAAACATAATGCAATGTTAAACATTCAGTTTCAGCTTTCCTGATTTTCTTCTACAGGATGGTGACCTGTACAATCACCTCCTCAACTCTTTATTATTTTGCAAGTAAATTATAATTAATAAAGCAAAAGCTGGAAAATTAATATAAAAAAGTAAACATTTCTTTATAATTACAGAATTTGATAGAAAAGATGGTGCACTGTACTGCACATTATTTCTTCAGGTTTTTCTCTTTTCAACTAAATGTAGTGAAAAAAATATGAAAGGAAAACATAAGTAAATGAGGCTTAAACTGATAATATCCCTAGGTACTGACTACTTGCGCACATGCACCTCTTCAAATTCCCTTTAACATATTGTGCTCTATACCACATGGGACACATAATTCTTACACTAATTTTCACCCCTTCTTCAATAGCTTTCTAGGTGCTTTCCTAGCACCTAGAAAAGTTTTGTGCTACAAACAGTAGAAGGTTCATTTATCTTCTGATCACAGGGAACCTACAGAAACATTTTACAACATCAAAAACATAGTTGGTGACAATCATAGGGCTAAATGGAACAAAATTTCATACTGTTATAGTTGCAAAACACTAAAAAGTGAGGCCAGTGGAATTTTCTATGTATATACATGCACACATGTGTATCTGTCCCTGTCAGTTTCAGCACTCCGTCTGGATTAGGTGAAAAATTTGCAAGGGAGCTCAAATCCAAATCTGCCTGTTTGACACTGCAAGATATTTGGAGAGCAAATCAAAGACCACGCTTCCTTAAGAAAGCAGAGATACCTTGTGAAGTGTCAAGCACACAGGCACTGCTTTTTGGGTAAAAGTCTTAAATCACCCTTCTGCTGACAAGTGTGCTCAGGGAGCTCCCTCCCTCCTTCTTTAAGGTCATTTATCTTAATGTCCTTATGTATTCTCTGCAGCCTATTCACACATAATGCAAAAAAAGTATCTTGGAAAACATGCTACTGACGTAATTCTGTGCTGTAGCTGAATAACATTAAACAAAATTTATCCAGCCTTTGAAGCGCAACCTCTTTATTCTCCCTTCGAAAAAATAAAATAAGTAAAAACTGAGGCTTTCATGTTAGCTCTCCCATCTTTTATCCCTTTTCTCCAGCAAACACAATGAAAGCTGGGACTAGGAAGCAGACAGTAATGTAACATAAAGAACTATACATTTGTTGCAAGACTTAGTGGCTTAACAGAAAAAGAAATCAGAATTTCATACAACTGTTTGTCTAAGAAGTTTTACCTACACTTGCATTTTATTTTTTCCTGAAGACTATGGTCCAAATTCTGTAGTTGTTTATATTCAATCTCTGGTAGCCCAGAACATGGAGTTCCGCTTCGCAATGCAATTAATTGACAGCAGATGTCCATGCCTGAACACTGGAAGCATATTCACTTTCTCCCACTTTTTTTTTAAGCCCTTATCTGCATTGGCATTAAGTATGTTGTCATGTTATAGTTGAACACAGTGAAGCATTATTCATAAACATGTTGAATGTTCTTGATTAGTATCTCTGTAACGCATTTCAAAGCAGACCTGTAGTAATCTAACACAGTTTAACAAAAATGACTAAGTTTTATTAATACATGCGTTTAAAAAGGGCCTAAACACCTGCTGGCTTCCAGACTGAGCTGTTTTTGACAGATGTTTTTAAAAAACATTGTCAAAGTGCTTTCAAACAGAAAGATCAAAGTTCCTATGATGAATTCAAAGGCATTGACTCTCCATATTCAGTTCTCTGTTGCATAAGGAGCCAAATAATAAAGACTGTACCACAGAGCTGATCATAGCACAGGAGCATCAGAATGGTGCTGTGGCTCAACTGATGTGTGCTTCTCCAATCCACAGTTAGCAAAAAGCCTCCAGAATGAAGCAGTGGCCCAGGGTAGGCAAGGAAGGGATGTGCAGTACAAGACTGGCTCCTTTTTGGCTGCTGTGCAGCTAAGCTCAGCCAAATCTGGCAGCTTCGGGGGACAGAGTCATAACAAAATCTAGGCTGTCAGGTATCTCTGAAAGTCATCTGGCCCAACCTTTTGGTCGAAGCAAGGCTAACTTCAAAGTTAAAGCTAACATCAAAGTAAGATCAGGTTGCTCAAGGCCATGGCCAGTCAAGTTCGGAGTATCTCTAAGGATAGAGATGCCACAGTATCTCAGAGATCTGCTCAAATGCTTGATCACCCTACAGGTAAATTATCTTCCCTAATATCAAAACATCATTTATTTTTCAACTGGCAGAGTTGAAGAGAGCAATATATTCCCACTCTTTTCCATGCAGTACTGAGCAAACCCAGCTTTCAGCCTCTCCATCTTGGAACCTTCTAATCATCTTGATGACCCTCCTCACTGTATGGTGCCAATTTTACCCCCGTCTTGTTTTGCAGGTCCTATCTGCAGTAATGAAGGGCTCTTGTGAAAGGGGAATAATTATTTTTGCAATGAGCAATGGCCTGGGCACAGGGTATTTGAGCTCTGCCTCTCCTCCTTGTATTTTTCTTGTGTAACTGTGGGAAAGTCATCTCCTTGAGTTTGGTTTTAGCAGGGTCTGTTAAGCTCTACAACTTGAATTAAATCTACCTAAATTTAGTTATCTAGTATGCAAAAATAATGCTTGTCTATATTGATTACATGAGAAAGAGAGCAGTTGGGACCCTGAAATAGCCACTTCAGTTAATTGCCAAATCCAATTTGAAAGATGGGTTACAGCCTAAGGTAATACAAAAAGGGAACGATATGACATTGAGGTGAACCTGGGTAACTCTGGTATAACAAATGCCTGTTATCAATGGCATCAACTGAACTTAAATTGATTTTTGCATGTGCTTTAACAGAAGAGAATGGCCAAGGCAGAGTTATTGAAAGTATGTCAGACCCCCAAAATCAAGAGTTGGGGCAAAAATATTATGAAGACTTTAGGGAAGATCAAGCCAGTTTTCTTTTATCTATCTTCTAATTCTCCACTCATTTCAGATATAAGTATAGTAATAACCACTTTGCCACTCTTTGTGCAATCACTTTAACATGACTCCAGGGGCATGAGCTCTTACCAGGGAATCAGGATCCCATTGCTCTGAGCCATGAACCCAGCAAATATTAAAGGATGCTGCTGCACTGATGAGCTAACAAAGCTTCTTGGATAGTGAATTGGAACAAATATTCACCAAAACCTCATTGCATACAAATGCCAAAAATCTCTTAGATGGAAATGGCACTTAAAACCCGCTGAGCTGTGCAGGATTCAACTTAACCTGCAAGGGAATGGCTTTATGCATGAGTAGAAATAGTTTGAGACATCCCTTGTCCTTAAAGAACGTAGGTTACATCTTTCAGAATGAGCTGAAATACAAGCTTATTAAATCAAATTTTAACATTTTTGTAGCTTACATCAGCAGATGTCCTGCATATAAGAAATGTGCAAAATATCCCGTAGCAGGCTCTGAGTATACACATTTAGATGAATATAAAACTGTTTTCAGAGAAATAGTTTTTCTTAGCTGAAAACATAAAAATGAACATTATCACACCATCCAAATTCATTTTGAAGTGCAAATGTTTTGCAATATAAAAATTATTTTCCTTAATCCTGTTGAAAGACTGGCAAAGCAGATGAGTCTTGGTGCCAAAATAATAGCAATCTGAAGTCTGTTCCCAGCTCCACTTGAAGTGACCTTGAAGAAGCTGTCCAATATTTTATTTGTGAAAATGAACCACTGAAAGATACTGTCAAAGTCAGAAATATGAACCATGTGTAATGTGAAGGAAACAGAAATATTAGCAGCAATTAGGAGGAGAGCTGGAACTGAAATTTATGCTTTCTGGGCTTCCTATCAAATGTATCTTGGTACATATTAATGGCAATAATAACAGGGACTGTCTGTGTCTCTTCCACAGTTGTTCTAGTTCAGATAAAATAATGCACTCTGGCCGTTGTGTTTATCCTAATGTTGCTGGCCAATCTGATAGCCTTCTATGATGGCATAACTTGCTGAGAGATGAGGGGAGAGCAGTGGATGTTTTCTACTTTGACTTCAGCAAGGCTTTTGACACTGTCTCCCACATCTTCCTTGGTAAGCTTAGGATGCATGGGTTAGATGAGCGGACAGTGAGATGGATTGAGAATTGGCTGGATGTCAGAGCTCATAGGGTTGTCATTGGTGGTGCAGAGTCTAGTCAGAAGCCTATAGCCAGCGATGTACCCCAGGAATCCGTACTGGGCCCAGTCTTGTTCAATATATTCATCGATGACCTGGATGAGGCGACAGAATGTACCCTTCAGATAGTTTGCTGATGAAACAAAACTGGGAGGAGTAGCTGATACACCGGAAGGCAGTGCTGCCATTCAGCAAGATCTGGACAAGCTGGAAAGTTGGACAGAGAGGAACTTAGGGAGCAATAACCCGACGCACCAGTACAGGTTAGGGGTTGACCTGCTGGAAAGCAGCTCTGTGGAGAAGGACCTGGCAGTCCTGGTGGACAAGAGGGTAAACCTGAGCCAGCAATGTGCCCTCATGGCCAAGAAGGTCAATGGTATCCTGGATGCATTAAGAGGATTGTGGCTAGCAAGTCAAGGGAGGTTATCCTCCCTTCCTGCTCTACCCTAGTGAGGATCCAGTTCTGGACTTCCCAGTTCAAGAAAGACAATGAATTAGAGACAGAGAGTCCAGCAGAGGGACCCGAAAATGATTAGGATACAAGCATCTCTCCTGTGAGGGAAGGCTGAGTGAGCTTTATTTGTTTATCTGGGAAAGAGAAGATTGAGAGGGGATTTTTTAAGTCCTTATAAATATCTAAGAGGCAGATGTCAAGCGGATGGGGCCAGACTCTTCTCAGTGGTGGCCACTGACAGGACAAGGGGCAAAGGGTATGAACTGGAACACAGAAGTTCCACCTGAACAACAGGAAAAAAAGTCTTTGAGGGTGACAGAGCACTGGAACAGACTTCCCAGAGAGGCTCTGAAGTCTCCCTCTCAAGACCCGCCTGGACACATTCCTGTGCAACCTGCTCTAGGTAAACCTGCTTTAGCTGATCTCCATTGCATTAGATGATCTCCAGAGGTCCCTTCCAACCGCCACCATTCTGTGATTCTGTGATGTGAAAAAAAGGCCAGGAGGTAAGAATTTTAAATAATGGAAATCTGAAGGTCCAAGCCAGAATCAGTGGCACATAGATCACTTCTCCTTAAAGCAGGATGCTTTGATTTTCCCTTTTGCAGCTATGAAATCCTTACAAGAAGGAAGACTGAAAATATATTTCTTCAGGTTAAAAGTAAATCAGATTATAATTTCACTGACGATGCTTTTCTAATCTTATAAATAATCAAAAACAGTTAAAGAAAAGTGTATAATCTTTTCTGTATCAATACAAATTTCTCCTTTCTTTTAGAAAAGGGGGAAATGATAAACAGCAGGTTTGAATTGCTTAAATGAGCCATTTTTTGTGTTGCAAAACTCAACAATTAGCGATAATAACAGGACAGAAGGTGAGGTTGCAACACAATTTTCTTTTGGCTTGCAAAATGACTTGAAGCAGTGTGACATGGGCCACTACAAAGCTACTTTTACTGATATTTTGAAGGTAAAGCCAGACCTCAAAATACTGGTGCAGACTTTTCATAGTTTTAGAATAATGACAGATAAAAAGTGTTTAGATTTTGTTTCCACTAGCATATCGAAACATGTCAACGTGCCCTCATGGCCAACAAGGCAAATGGTATCCAGGGTGTATTAAGAAATACGTGGGCCAGCAGGTTAAGGGAGGTTATCCTCTCCCTCTACTCTGCCCCAATAAGGCCCCAGATGTCAGGTCATCTGCAGTTCTTCAGACATCTATATACTTTATATCAGCATAACATTTGGTTATACAATGTGACTTTAAGTTATGATAATTAAATGGTTTAAAATTTTGTATGGAACTAAATTTAATAACAGTGAATTTTACACTGATTCTATAATCAGGAATATATGTATGTAAGACCATGATCTACAAGACTCAACAAGGATATATGAACCACAAGCACTGAGAGTATTAAATTGGACTTAGATCTGTCATTTTCTGATGGTAGTTTAAAGAAAGCTAATACATATCAAAGGGATCAATCATGTCATCTCTTGAGTGGAATTCCCCAGGCCTCCTTTTTCTGTCAACTTTGTGTGCCTTAAGAGTATCATCAGACATGACGGCCTACTCTAGCACTTGCAGGCAGTTAAGTCAGAAGCAGCTTGAGGGACTGACAGGAACAACTTTAATATAAAATAAACAGAAGATGAAAAGTGGATCCAACGTTTGTAAAATACCCCAGCAGTGTAATTATTTGTTTGCTTATTTTGGAAAGAACTAGAGAGGTTGCAACACAGGACTAATGTCTTCAAACAGACTGGAGAAATGGGAAAAAATTGACTACTGTCTGTAATTAGGAGAGACAGCAGCTCTGTTTCTCAGACCCTTATCCTGATTTTAAGTTACAGGTCTAATTTTTTCAATTTTCCTTCTCATCAATAACTATTTTCTGCCTATGATAAGAAAGATTCATACTGTTGTTTGATGACATATCAAGTCCCGCATTTCTGCCCATAGAAATGTACTATATTTGCACCTCTATCTATAAAAATATTGTAACTGCTATCTACATAGATGGCCTGGAGTGAAAAACTTCTCCCTGAGCAATTTCTAAATTTTAAAGTTTTTTCTTCCTTTTTGGTAGTGAATTACTCCCTGCCTACCTCCCCAGTACCATGTTTCAATGTTTCCTGCTGGACAAATGAGGGATATACTGTTTTGCCTAGATTTCTACTGTGACCTCATTTTTCATTAGAAAATGTTGACTTGGAAACATTCTTAAAGTGAATTTATTAAGGTTTCCTTAGTTTAGAAGAAAAATATATGTAGTCTATCAATTTTATGAAGGACTTTTTTTTTTTTCCTGAAGAGCCTGTCCTGGTTTCAGCTGGAATAGAGTTAACTTTCTTCCTAGTATAGTGCTGTCTTTTGGATTTAGGATGAGAATATTGATAATATATTGAATGTTTTAATTGTTGCTGAGCAGTGCTTACAGAGTCAAGGACTTTTCAGCTTCTCATACCGCCCTACCTGTGAGGAGGATGGGGGTGCACGGGAAGCTGGGACACAGCCAGGACAGCTGACCCAAACTGGCCAAAGAGATGTTCCATACCATATTACATCATGCTGAACAAAAAAGAACAGGGGTATGCTGGCCGGTGGGTGGTGGCTGCTCCTCAGGGACAGATTGGGCATCAGTCAGTAGGTAGTGAGCAATTGCATTGTGCATCCCCTGTTTTGTATGTTCTCTTATCATTTATTCTTTGTATATTCATTTATAATCATTATTATTTTCCTTTCCTTTTCTGTTGTATTAAACTGTCTTTACCTTGATCCACAAGTTTTAACTTTTGTTTCCCCAGTTCTCTCCCCCACTGGTGTGATGGGGAGTGAACAAACACCTGTGTAGTGTTAAGCTGCCCAATGGTTTTAACCACAACAAGCTTTACAAAAAATCTCTGTAAAGGGGAAGTAATTAATTCATCTTTTTAAGAAAACATCATCCCACATTTAGTGTTATTGCATTTGTCATCTCCTTTCATGAATCAAGCCATCAGCTCCAAGACATCTATGGATGAAGTATAAATTAACTGTACCACAGGAGCACATTTCATTTACTAGACATATATAGCTTCCTCAAGCAGCACCACTTCAGCACACCCAGAAAAAACCTCCAGTTTGCATCAGCAGTACAGTTATATTTTATGGTATGTGACAAAGAATGTGAGAAACTCACCCTTTGCATTAAAAATAAGGTAAGTTTCTAGTCCTCAGCTGTGTGAAAACAAGATCCAAGGGAGTACTAAAAACTTAGGAACTAGCAGATGAATAAAAAGAAACGTAAGTCAAGGATTTCTGGAGCTTGAAGGTTTTTAAACGTCTGAGGCTGACATTGCTGAGTTTATTACACATTTCAACTATGATAGGTCCACTGCGACTACCTTGTGCTGTATCTAAAGCTTACTTAGTTGCCTGGAAAAATCCTGTGTTATTGCCTAGGAGCTACCCTTGCTAATGTGTATTTCCGCTTTGAGGGTCAAAATTAAGTCAGAAGATGTATTTAACTTCTTCAGTATTTTTGGTGTTAAAAGAACTGAGATGGTTTTTCCTGCTCAAACACACTGAAAAGGCCTCTAGATTAACGTTTTTTTTCTTCATGTTTCTGGTATTTTAAACACTCTGCATATTCAGAATATACAACAGTGCAATTGTTGCAAGTAACCAGAAAGCAGCTACAATGGTCGGGTTTTTTTGTATTTTAAAGTAGTGCTACTTTGCTGTATTATCCATTCGTAATTATCATGATGCAACAGAAATTAAGGAGAAATCTAGCAGGTGAGTGCAGGGGATTGGAGGCTTCCTACTAACACCATTTACTCCTGTATCCCACTCTGTGACTTGCTTTCAAGCATCCCATGCAGGTTGGAGATGAATCTATAGAATCCGAAATGGTGAATGGGAAATAGTTTTGCACTTGTCCTCAGCGTCTAGGATTCTGAACAGGTACAGAATTATGCAAATACTTGCCCTTGTCCTTTTTTTTCTTTCTTACAGGAGATATAGAACACCAGCTACCATGAAACAGCAATGTACCATCCAAATTCACTGGAGGAAATCACATGGAGACTCTCATGGAATGTCCTTTGGTCCCCCAACAGGACAGCCAAAACATGATGGGTTTTTTCTGTCTTCTGTAAAATGAGTACATATGTCCCCACTCCCAACCACAGTGTCATGAAAGCACCTCTAAGTATTGGCACAGATTGAAAAGCTTGAAAGTTATCTGTTTATACAGATAAGGTGAAATACTTCTGTATCGGTAAAGACTTTTTTATACAAGTTCTAATAAAATTTCTATAAAATTGTATTGCCCCTAAAAACAAGTTACTCTAAATGCTACAGTTTCTTAATGCATGGTGTTCAGAGATGTTTTTAACAATTTTACTGTTATAAATACACAAGGACAATAAAATTGAAATATTTCATATCCAATGTGCACAGAAATGTTATCTAAATTAGAACATGATTACTCTTATTGGAAGCATTTTCATTACACTTAGCACTCAGTAGGTCTTGCTTTTTTCTCCCTAAGAAGAAAACCAATGGCTGGAGAAAGCCATATCTACTGTAGCATCTTCCTATAACTACCACAGAGATTTTTAACAGTAGGTGCATTTATTTCCTAACTTTGTGGGAAGAAAGTCAACACAATCTCTTTTAGGAATCCCTGCTGTGCCAGCACTATTTGTGGTCTAATATTTTCTAACAGCCTTTCCCAGGTATAAATGAGATGTCAAAATTAAATTAACACTGGAAACATGACCTGCCCTGCTCTTTTGCTGCAAACTGACAGCCCATACACTTATGTCAAACGTGAATCGCCCTCCCAGCTAACTACAGACTCAGGATTGGCATATTGCTGAACTGCAAAATTTTCTAACAAAACATCACCACAAAGAATAAGGAATCCCAAACAATTCCATAAACTCTATTTTTCCATGTCTTTTTTTTTTTTTATTATTATTATTATTTTGCAGTGTTAAACTTACAGGGCCTCACAAAGCCTTCCCGCTTAGCAACAATAAGGCTTTCAAATGAACCTCTTCCCCTGAGAACTACATTTCTTACACCTCCTTCTTACACACTGTCATTTGCATTCTGCTTTGCTCCTTCCTTCTTCATAATCATAATAAAAAATGCAACCTGGAATAAACTGCAGATGGTGATTTTATCAACCCTCCTACCAAAACTGAATACACCTATATACTTTTGAATCTTCCTTTCTGAAAAGCAAGCCTGTCAGACTTTTTTTCATATCCTTAACAGAATGGAAAAATAAATTTCGTTCTTCTCTGTAGTCACCTCCTGGTTAAGTAAAAGTTATAATATATCCTCTTAATTTTCTTTTTCTTCTAAGCAGTCATTATTAAGCTTTTCCTCTCAATAAATAGTTTCCTGGACTGGTATAATTTCAATTGCTCTCTACTGAAAGTTATCCTAATCTTTCCTGGAGCACAGCACCTAGAAGCAAAACCAGAACCTTCCACTGTAACCCTTCAGTGACAACTCTTTCCGTCCTGTTAAAAGTTCTATGTAAAAGCCTTTCAAAACAGCAAATAATTCAAAATGATTAAAAAAATAGGTAATACAAGGAGAGAAAGATGTAGTGAAACCTCTGTGTCTTCATGTACCAAACTTTGCTTATCTTCAGATCATCAAAAAAGAGGTTTTTAGTTCATTTGGACTAAAAAAGATCTGAGAAACTCGGAAGACTTGTAAAAGCTTAACGTTTCATGTCAGATAAAAGTAGAGATAAAAAACTCCTGTTCCTTTCTATGCAAATGATAAACCCATATTCTCCATGGACCCCAAAAACAACAGGAAGAATGAAAGCATTTTGGAAAATCATGCCATCAAACCCACAGAAAAGTAGAGGACGATCAAAAACATTGAAGACTGGCAAAAAAATAAGATAAACTATTTTTTATGTTGATTTTCATTACCACATCTTCCAATATCTGCCTCTCAGTCATAGCTAAACATAGTTTATGTAACTGCAGTGAAATACCTTTTAGCTCTTCAGTGTGAGAGACTAATCTGCAATCTTTGTCATTTGGCAAGTGAATACTTGCTCAGCACCTCATATTTCAGCACATTTCCAGTTCAGTGGCCAGTCCCTCCTTTTCCTCTGGCATTTTAACTTATCTCTCTAAAAATAAGACTTCTGCCTTTACGTACCACTGCAATTCTCTGCTGATCCACCTTATCAACAGCATCCTTATTTCACCCAGGAAAGTTGACACTATTACTGACTTTCATCCAATAAGGATCTGTTTCACCACAGATTTTGCAGGACATTGGTATTTTTTCTCGAACGAAAGTTGAGGGCAGGAAATAGGAGTGATAAGGGTGGATGGAAATATGCCTAATTCACAGCACGGAAATTCCGGCCTGCTCCTTCTTCCACACCACTTCTAAGGCTTCTCTAGGAGTTGTCAGAGCCTGGTGGCAGCAGCAGTACTAGTATACTTGCATGTGGTCACACGATAGGTATGTATAGGAGTCAACACTTTTTCTAGGTGAAGCAGAGGATTCAGTATTAAATCAACTGCACTTCACCTTGGGAATTAATACAGATGACAGCTATGTAGGAAGGAGGCATTTCCTGAGCAGCTAATTAGAATATTCCTCTGAATAAACAAGAATAACAACTAGTCATTATTGTAATTATTCATTTCTGTGCCAGTCACTTTGCCTTCTCAGTGTACATTAATGTACTTCAGAGATGGCAAGCACAGCTGAACAAACATCCTATATCACCTGAAATGACTGAGGCACAAAAAATGAAGACAGTATATTGGTGGTTCTGATACAGCAATATGAAGTCATTACTGAAAAACAAACTAGATGCTGTCATATGTCAAAGACTAAGTGATCTTTTAGAGAGATAAACATACTGTATATACAAACTGCAGTTATATGTCTAGATAATAAATGTATCAGCCATATAGGTTCAAATATCTGTTCCACGTGCAAATGGGTCAACATTCAACAACCGATTATATATATATATTCTAACCAGAACAGAGGTACATATAATCATGTTTCAAATGTTTCAAGTATTCAGAGTTGCACTACTTAATTTACATTTCATATTTCTGGTACGTGTAAGGTTTATTAACAAATACAGACATGAAAGCTATTACCACATTCAGAGTTCTGGAATTCAGCAGCTCAGCAGTGTGTGAAAACCCATTCACTATGTTACACATTTCATTGTACTAGTCCTGGAACAGCCTTCAAGTATCTGAGTAACCAGGTATTTTTACCACAGCTGTCTATTCTCTCTGAGAAGCTGATCTTGCTTTAATTCCTCACCACCAAGTATTATTCATGAAGTTAATTCCATCAATAACCTTTCTATCACATTTTTTTTTATTTTGTGTATGCAAGGTCAACATTATAAATTAAATATTTATTGCTATTGAAATAGTGAAGATTTTACATTGACCTCCATTAAAACTGTGAGCTTATTCTACATTGGCTGTAAAAACTGGTTATTGATAAATGTTAACTTCAAATCTCAATTACTCTAGTATTTGAACAAAGTGAATGAGGCAAAAAAGCATCTGGGTTCTAGGATGCAAAATGTGATATGCTTCTACAAAATCATTACAGAACAAGGGAGAAAAGCCATGGAAACATTTCTGTGATAAAGAAATGGTCATAATAATTATTTCTCTCTAGTTTTTTATCTCATCTCCTTTGACAACATAACTCCCAAGGCCTTGCATAACATCAGCAGACCCATATAAAACAAACGCGTCATGTCAACAAATGACAGCCACCCACCAGCAAACACTGTGATAGATCAGAAATAATACAAGAGTAGGATGAATCCCTGTGGCACTCCCAAATTAAAATCACGAAATATTGATTGGGAGCAATTTGGAACAACCACCTGGTCTCATTACATCATGATTTTAAAATGTGATCATAACTGAATGAGTGCAATGTTAGTTTTGCAGGTATAATCCTGTTCCATAAAGCAACTTGAAGAGATATATAGAAATTCTTAATGGGAATTCCTGTGACATTGGGAAAAATGGCAGTAAAACAGTAAACATGGTTGAAACCATCCTTCCTTCCTTCTTTTCCGATAAGATTTTTAATTCATTGTCTAATACAGCATGACAGAGTACACTCAGCGTGACAGAGTACACATCAGACAAAAGATAGTAGAGCATAACCTCAATGTGACTTCATTTTCTAGAATTTCTTAGTCTCATCTGGAAATGCCTCCTGTAACTTAAGTAACTGAAACCTTTTAACCTCTTCAACGTACTTGTACTGAAGCCAGTAAATGCAATTTGATCCAAATAATAATGAAAAGGAGAGAAGGAGGAAGGAAATAACGTTTTTGACTTAAAACTACCAGACACTATTTGTTGATGCTTAATCATACAA
Organism: Cuculus canorus; assembly: GCF_017976375.1. Classification (NCBI taxonomy): domain Eukaryota; kingdom Metazoa; phylum Chordata; class Aves; order Cuculiformes; family Cuculidae; genus Cuculus; species Cuculus canorus. The sequence goes on from NC_071402.1 coordinate 52,575,453, forward strand.
TTAAAAAGTAAAGGACTGTCTTTTACATCAAGAACTGAAGTCCTAATTTGGCCTGTCTTGAAAGCCCCATTAGACTGTTAGGTCCCATGCAGGAGATGGACCTAACATCTCTTTACCTGTACAAGATGCTGGCTGGAAAGCATAACACCATTTGACAACTTAATATCCACTTTGAACAAGGCATATCTTGCCTCTACCTATGTGAAGCTCCAGTGGCAGTCCTCAGAGATGCTGCAAGAAGTGGACAGAAAACCGCTCCAAGCATCTTTTTACTCTCATGTGGAGAAGAAGTCCAATCCATTAACCCCCCTACAGACTGCAAAGCACATTTCAACAATCACGTCAGTTATAAGATGAGGAGGGCAGCCTCACCCCCGTGCCCATCCAACACTTTCAGAGACTGGGAGGAGGAGAAATGGACACAGAGCAGAAAAGAGGCTCTGTGGGTCTCACTGGCCAGGTCAAAATAGGTGACAATGCTTTATCTCAAATGAGGTATGCCATATTGTTTCACTTCACATAGATATGCTGCACTTAAACTGGAAATACATGAAAGCATTCTCAAGAAGAAGGCAGTTGGTTAAGCTGTTGATTAATATTTTCAATATTTCTGAAGTTTTTATTTAGTTGCTTGCAATAAACTCCTCCACATATCCTGCCAAAGCTGGATCAACGAGGAGCAAGTATGCCATCAAATTTTCTCTGCCAGTCATGAAATTACTCTGTTAAATCCCCATGCTAGTGCAGAAAGAAGAACCTCCTCCCAAGTCTCTAAGAGTGGGCTCTCTGCTCTCTCCTCACTGTTGCAAGCCTTTGGATTGACACTGGTTTTCCCTTTGGAAGCGAAAGCATTCCTGCAGCATGTGATAGGCTATTAAGCTTGCCTGGGGTGCTGTGAAGAGCTGACAGAAACAGCCAAGCTTATCAACTGGTTATGCTTCCTCTTTCCCACTAAATTTGCTGTGAAGTCACACATCAAACTTCAGCTAAAAAGAAGGGAATGTGCAAATCTGCAAATTTTCACAGGGAAGAAGCTTAAACCCTAGAGATCAATGTACTGACAATCACAAAACACATCTTTAACAATACAACAACTCGCAACCCTATGTCATGTCCTCCCATTAGTAATCCAGTGAAGTTATTACAGCAGTTCAACTTAATAAAAAATATTTAATTCCATAAATTTGCAGTTCTGATATTTTATGTGCAGAAGCTAGAGATATTTTGTGTGTGGGTGTGCCTCTTGATACTGACACTTCTGCTTCATCTTCGCAAAACAGCATCCTGCAGCCTGTACCGTTTTTCATCCTTCTCTATCTCTCAATGACTGTTTCTAGCCCATCAACCATATTTTAGGATAAGCCATTGCATCTTCTGTTTGAGTCAACATTAATTCATGTATCTTCTTTCTTCTTTTGTTAGGCACTGCCAACAACAAAATGGAGAATCTTTTATAAACTTAGCTATTTATGCTGACTACAACATGGCCAAAACATCTGATGGGCACTTTATTTATCACTACACATCGCTAAACTAAAAGAATCTCATTGTCTTATGTTTTATTTGGAATAAATTTGATGTTAAACACTGGTTTTCCAGATATATGCCATGAATGCACATTTTCAAAGCATTAAAAAAATCTTAGGGCTTTGAAAAAAGTAACAGAAACTCTGCAAATATTCTCATTATGCCTGTTCTATGCTTCAGTTTTTATTTCCAATGAACATTAAATCCTGTAGGCTGGTGAAGGAATCTGGTGGTACTTCAAGTATGTTATTATCGTATCAGAAAATTAAAAGGTGTGCAATGATCTCAGTATAAACTGTGTGAAAACCTAGTTGTTTATTTTATTTTTCCTTATTTGTAGACTTGTGTAATATTGATAAAAAAATATGACAAATGGCCACAATATATTGAAAGAAGAAACTACTGAAAACCAGTCAGGATCTGTGCAGCCTTTAACTCCCCAAAGGATGTAGTTCTGAGGAATAACTGTAGCTCAGCTAAAGGGTTTTTTTCTTACAATGAAGTAAGAGGTTGGTCATCCCCAAGACAGATGTATCTTTTAATCCAAATTAGATGACTGATGCCCTTCTCCCCCACCCAGAGACAGGTATATTTACACAAGTTTTTAAATCTCTTTCTGTGTCACTTTTTATCCCGTTCTCCATTCTGTTACACCATGTCACCAGACTCTCAGAGACCCTTTATTTATAAAATCCTACTCTAATTTCTTCCAGGCAGAATTAAAATGGCAAGTATTGTAAATAGGCAATGCAAGGTAAAGTGAAAGCTACTTCTAGGCTGACATCTCTAACCAGGATATTTAAAAATACAGTGGAATGCAGTAAAAATCCATCAACCTTAAAAGTGTAAAAGTTTATTTGAGACTATAAACCCAGACAAACTGCTGCAGAAAAATAAGCTGGGAGATCATGAAACCATGAAAAGGTTATAGCTGGAAAATCAGATTGGGAAACCTTTCTACTGGGGCATCAGGGTGTATCCAAAGTATGCTATTAGGCCAAGTACAAAGAAACACACAATGGTACAACACTGCTGAGGGATGCAAAGATGACTTAAGAATACAACTAATTAACGATCATGTTCATCGGGTGTCTCCTCCATCAAAAGTAACTAGGGGGAAGCTTTTGGGTACCAAGATGCTGAAATCACGGCTGTACTATACGTTACTATTGATTCAGTTTGATTGAATTATGTTTGCTCTCAAACTTTATATAAATGTTTGGATTAATAATCAGCTAATATTTTAAAGAAATTTGGTCATAACTATGCAATTTTAGGGCTTTTTGTTTTTTTAAGATTATCTTCTGGTGCTGTATGTTAAAAAGTTTAATCCAGACTTCAAACAACAGAAACTAAATTCAATTCTGAATTGTGAAACTGCTCTAGTTCTCACAGTATGCCAAAACCATCTCTGGAATTTGGTTTGATCATAGATACTTTCTAGCTCCGCCTACATTCAGTAATTCTTTCTAAGGATAAGCTCAGCTATGCATATTGGAAATGAACTGTAAAAAACAATGTACAATTTCCTTCCTGATTTCAAATTAGGTGCACAGAACGTACCAGATATCCATTTTGTTCATCTGACTATGACATAGGATCAATAAATGGCTGCCATTGTTCAAGGCAGAAAAAGCCAATCTGTGGCTACTTACTTGGGACTACTTATTCTAAATTATACTAGGCTTTCTCATAAAATTTGCTTATCCCTTTTGTCGTAAGCTCTTTATGATTTGTATTTTTTAATCATTACAATTTCCTTCTCTTAAATGAACTTCTTTACTTCATTCATGATTTTAATAGTACTAGGGATCATGAAATGCCAGTTCAATAAACAAACTCAATTATTTTAGTATTATGAATCTCCCAAGACCTAGTTTTGATGAGATGGTATCCTACTAGAACATTCATCATGCTTAATTCTGTTATTTCATTAAAAATGTTTTGTAGCTTCTAGTGAAACAGCATAGCAACTGTTTACTTACCAGAAACATGATGTCAGTTAGTAAGCTTTGTTCAGCTCAGATTCAGAGCTGTTTGAAGCCTTTACAATAACCAATATATTATTTTATCTGGTTAAATTTCAAACTAATAACTCATAAAAATGAATTCTAATATCTTTTTGATATTCTGTATCATTATGCTGGGCAGTAAAAGGCTCAAAACAATGAGAACTGACCACAAATATTATTATCTAAGACTGTATTTTGTAAAACTGAAATGGGAGTTCCTTTTGATTCACTAGGCAGTTCATTCCCTATATCCAGATATTTATCAAATGACTGTCAGCAACTTGGCGAAAAAACAGTGTATTCTGAGAACACTTTTTGACCTATGGTTTCTATCAACTGCTGTTATAAGCACATTTATAAAATCCCAGGCAGAAGTCTACTCACTACCTTACAATCAAGAAAATCTCTATTAAAAATGCACGGGGAGAAAAGGAAACATGGCTTCCTACATGAAATCCACTTTGGTTTCAGAGACTTGATATTTGTTTTTTTCTCTGTGCGCTGTACAAAATTACAGAAGCACACAGAAATGACACTTTGCCCTTGGGTGCAATGGAATGACAGATTAAATCAGTAAATGGAAGACTTGGAGCTTCCTCCAAAGGGAAAAAATAAGCTACTTAAATACTGTCAAAGCCCTTTCAAGTGTCAGCTTTTTTTTTCCAAATCAAGAGTGTAATCATTTAGTGAACCAACTTGAATCTCTTTAGAAAGTAGGAAGCAATGGGGAAATGGATGGGACATGGAACTTGATTAGTTCACCCACAGCTGTGACTGCCTTCATAAACACCTGATTTTAACCTGAAGCTACATAAGCCTCTTGCTTGTATAAAGACAAGCTGCATCATCAGCTGACACGTCAGAATGCTTCTTTTTCTTCTATCAGTGAAGAAGCCACTGACTGTGCTTCACCTTCAGAAACTAAATATATTTTATAATATATTTTGACCCTTCATCATAACTTAAGGGAGAACTTATAGAGCACATTAAAAGATGAGTCAAATTTCAATTCAGACTGCAGGCTTATACCAATTTAAAATTTCTGTATGAATTAAAGACAAATTGCAACAGCTCAATATTAGTATGGGCAGGAGGGTGGGGTTCTGCAGTCAAATGTCTACCTAACATTCACTAGTAATGGCACAGAACAAAGACTCAATCTCTTGTGCCTGAGTTAAAGAACTTCCTTTGAGCAATTTTAATATTTCACAACATCTTTACAACCTTTACAACATCTGAGTGTTTCCCAGTTTCAGTTACATAATTTTTTTCCATCTTCTCTTAGGTTACATTTTATAGATATTTGTTACTGAACAGGAATATTTTGTTCACTTTTCAATTTATAAATTAAACTCCTTTCATCAAAACAATAAATTTAAATCCTTTGAGGGTTGAGAATAAAGTGATAAACTCAAAATGAGGATGGATCAGAAATATTAATTTATTGAGCTCATTGATCACATTTGCAAATTAAAGGAACAGGTAAGCACCACTTTGACTGTAGCCTTCTAGACTCATTTTAAACAGCTATTTTGAAAAGAAAGGAGATTATAATGTCAAGGTCAAGACTTGAAATTTAGCTGCCAGAAATTTTTGGGGCAATAGAAGATGTAGGTGCTGTAGCACTGTGACCCAAATGTGAAAACAGCAACTTACAGAAGAGAATGGCAGAAAGAAATCCTAGAATGCCTATTCACACAACTTATGCCCCACATTTAAAGAAAACTGGAGCTTCAGTAGAAGTAGTAACACGAACCAACACTCCTAGGGCCCTTAAGAGATAATGATAATGGCTTACTCTTCCCAGACAAACCAAGAAGGAGCTGTGAGGACAGTTGAGGACAGATATATATATTTGGATAGACTTGCAATTCACATGCATTGAAAAATGCTGCCGTGTTTTATGGACAATCTATAGCTAAACACAAACTTTCCTGAAATAGACAGGTTTGGTCTCTCCTATGAAGAAAGGCTGAGACAGTTGGGGTTGTTTGGTAGGACCTGCGGTGACAGGACAAAGGACAACTGTTTTAAACCAGGGTAGATACAGATTGGACATAAGAACTAAATTTTCCATTGTGAGGGTGGTGAGACTGTGCAACAGGTGGCCCAGAGAAGTTGTAGATGCCCTATCCCTGGACGCATTCAACGTCAGACTAGCAGGGCTTTGATCTAGTGAAAGATGTCTCTGCCCATGGCAGAGGATTTGGACTAGATGATCTTTGAAGATCATCGTCCCTTCCAACTCAAATTATTCTAGGAGTCTATGACTGTACGATAGTTATCCTACCTTAAGACTAAATGGATGCTTACTGAGGGTCTTTCCTGGAGGCTGCGGAGTTTTTTGGGAGGTGGTGATGCTTGCCTTCTGCACACCCTGCATGGCTCTGCACACTCGCTGCATGCAAGCGAAAAGCAAGGTCAGGCAGCAGGAAACGCAAAGTTGTGAATATGTGTCCTTAGACAGAGGTTAAAAAATAAACCCATGGTACACACGACAGGCTGAAAAGGCAGCAAGGACATTTCAGGAAAGGAAATTGCCTGTTGTTTATTCCTCCTGCATTCAGAAAAAAATATGCCTTCTGTATCCTCTTTGCAATCTAAACAGAAGATCATTAAAGAGATAGTTGACTCTCACAATCCATTTCATCTCCAAGCAGAAGAGTTTGGCAAGGGTCCAAACAATGGCCTGAGTAATTCTTTCATGAGGCAGCAGAACTTTCCAGAACATGAACAATGATTCATATATGGTCTTCTATTAGAAGGAAAGCATTTAAAAAAAAGTTAATAATCATAGAGTGATGCAAAGAAATAAAAATAACCAAGTAATCATCATCTTTTTCATTTTCTGTTTTTCCTTCTCATTTTCAGACCTGTGGTTTTCAGTGGTTCTCAGTGCTTCAATGCTTTCTCAGAAGAGTACAGCCTTTCATATAGTAAATAAAAAAAGCCTGCTGGCAATAAGCTTATTTCTCTTAGTGTTCTTTCGTAGACTTCCTTGGACTTGTTTATTGACTGTGAACATCCAAGGATCATAGGTTAAAAAAGCTTTGGAAAACAGAGGATTGGCTGATTGACTTCCATCAGGCAGCAAGCTATCAGAGACAGAAAACCAGCAAATACTACACAATTTATTTCACTAAGATTTGACTCTTCATTTTTATTTTCAGATTTGTTATTCAACTTCTCATGGAAAAGCCAAAGGCAAAGTAGAAGACCCAATTCTGGCAGCCTTGTTTCATCATTATTATCTAATCAAATGTTTGTTCATTCATTCATCAATATTTTCCAAACTATAATGAAGACACTGCTAAAATAGTATACCGAGAAGCTTCCCCATCCTACGTGCTATTAAAAAAAAAAAAATCCAAGATCCTTAGTTTCAGCTTTGGGTGTGTCATACTGAAAACTACAGTACAGTGAGGAAAATGTAAGATTTCCACTCCTATACAAAATATTGACTAACTAATCTGTAAAATGGTTATTTTTTTTATAAGCGTTTCTAGCAAAGATTTCAGGTTTCAAAATAACGATATTTTTGGTTTGATATGCAAAATATATCCTGTTTACAAATACAGTTTGGGCATATTAGAATACCCTTAGAAATAATAAACTCATGCATTTCCATCCACAGCAGGAGTATACTGCACTCATGAGCATATATTGTTACAAGCTTTCTGGAAGATACTTGTAGATTCAGAACGATTACATGAGTGAAAAATTAAGAATGTTTCCTACCTCCAAGAACCAGATTCTAAGTGAAATACTAAACTCTGGATTCCAAAATGACAAAAAATAAACACTGTGGGAAGATTGTGATGCACTTGAAGAGAATAAAACCTGTACTAAGTACTGCAAGAAAAAGAAGATGCAGAACGCGAGGTAAGGGCTTGTTTTTGATAATCTCTGTAATATGTTCTCTAATGTGTTTCATATGAATGTGTAAGTGCATAGATATATCTGTTCACTACAAAAATGACACTAAGACAGGTAACACAAAAGTTACTCCCATTCACATCAACATCAAGTTATGAGATAAGATAAAAATACATCAGAAGCACAGGATCAATTTGACTCTTTAAGAAACTTACTACAACAATAAGAACTAAAGCATTTTACTTTCATGTTCCCATACGTCAGAATACGTTATGCAGACACATGCATTCTAGGATGTAAAATTTTGGTAAAAGCTTAATTCTAATATCAAAAAGTGTATTTCCAGTGAATACACGAGTCTCCTAATTCTAACTTACAATACGTAACATGAGATGCTTTACTATACAAAAATTTTATTTTATGTTTTTAGGTGCAATCTGGATTGCCTGTCTTTAATGTTTGAATAATTTGTATATTGTTGTAGCTTTCAATACCTACCATTGTCTTACAAATCCTTAAAAATGTCAACATGAATTATTTCATTATTTCTTGTATGTGGTATAAAAGAGAGAAAAAGGGAAAACCAGAGCTAGTATAAAGAGTAAAGAAATGAAAGTTATTTATTAGGGTGGTGATGTCGGCCATATAGTCAAGGAAAGTGACTGATAATACTCAACTGACCTGAGAAAAATTGGTAACTTAAATATTATAACAGGCAAAAAGAAAATTTAAGAGTGAAGAACAGGGGAGAGATGGAGCACAGACCATCATGAGATCTTGCTATTATGGTGCCCATATTTTTCTAAACTAAAGGAAATTTGTCTAAAGCTTTAGACAAAGATTTAAAAGATTTTCATCATTATTTCTCAAAGTGTTTCTCATTGCAGTTGAAATTTAGGTCATTAATGCTGAGTCAACAGTACAACCGATGGTAGCTTTTTTTTTTTTTTTTTTGCAGTGCAATGCAACACTTAAATACTACTGTACTAAAGAAAAGGCAATGTGAAGCGAGATGAGATTAGACCTGTAAAGACCAGATGGCCTTTTTACATAAACTGTAAGATCCCAAGCAACACTTAGGTCAGGCTCCAAGGGATAGGTACTGAAATGCTTTCACCGCCCTTCCCCAAGTCAGCCAGCCTCACAAAAAACACACAAGCAAGCTCCTTTCTGTGGTCTCTTGTATTTTCAAATCTACCTTTTGTGACACCAGAGAAAAGAGGAGTCAATGACTGCTTGTGTATAGGAGTTTTTTTCCACATTTGTAGCAGGAGCTACCTATAGATCGCTCAGGGGAACTGAACTCACCTGACTCTGTGCCTTTGCACACCTTGGCTGGACCTACACCACCCCAACTCCCTGGGCAAGGCCCCACTCCTGAGACTTAAATCAAATGAGTGGTCGAAAAATCTGTGCTATTAGAACACAAGTGAGTGCACCCAGAATTAGTGGATGCTTAAATTGAAGGAAATGGTGGTGGTATAGCAGAAAGTAAAGAAATGATTTTGTAAAAAACTCAATATTAAGTATGTAGGATTCTTAGAGCACTGCCCCAGTCCTTCTCCATACTGCCAAAACTCTTAGCCTAGAGCAACTGAACAAGATGCTCCAGGAAAGATGAAACACAACCTTGAAAAATACTGACATTACTAAAAAGCAAGTTTAGCCACTTCTAGATCCAAGTACGATAAAGCACAGAAGAAAAGAGAGTATACGACTGCCCTTAAAAACTACAGATTTAATAAGAGTACAAGACAATGTAATAGGAGAAAAGTAAGATGGTTTAGTGCATATACGGAGCTTTGCTGGCTATCAGTGATAACCCAGCAACCATCTAAGTTTTATGTGATAGAAGTTATATATCTATTTTATGACAGAGGTAACTTTTAAGGATGAATGTGAAGAAGGAGAAGATGCTTGGACGAAACATAACACTGCATACATTATATAGATACATCATATACGTAGGAATTTCTCTTGTAAACTGCAGTATAAAACACAGGGTAGGATAATACAAGAAACACCTTAAATCAGTGTAACTGAACATTTATTGAAGCATGCAGAAAAGGCACAGAGAAGTTAGACCTTCCTGGACTTCAGCTATGGCAGCAGTAAAGATAACCAGAAAAAATTAGAATAAGAATGAGAAATGAGACAAAATTGCCATGTGCTGAAGGAAGCAAATAATCCTGGCAGATGCTAAATACATTTATTTGCCTTTTAAAAATTTTGAATTAGTTACTGATGTATTTGGGCTCCATATAGATTAAGAGGATTTTAAATATGTAACATCAGTTTGCATTATACAGATAAAGAAAATTTTATGTTAATAAAGAAAGAAGTGTTTTGCTCTAAGAAGTCACTCCCTCTACACTGTTAATGTAGATTCTCACTTGCTTAGGGGAGGAGCTATTTCTTGGAACTCAGTTTCCAATATTGTAGAATCACAGAACCATTTAAGATCATTAAGTCTAGCCATTAACCTAACACTGCCAAGCCCACTACCAAACTATGTCCCTAAGTGCTAAATTTAGACATCTTCTAAATACCTCCAGGAAGGTGACTGAACCATTTCCCTGGGCAGCCTGTTCCAATGCTTGATAACCTACTCAGTGAGGAAATGTTTCCTAATATGCAGTCCAAACCTTCCCTGGTGCAACTTGACATAATTTCCTCCCATCCTATCACTCGTTACTGAGGAGAAGAGACCAACACCTACCTTACTACAACCTCCTTTCAGGTAGTTATAGAGAGCAACAAGGTCTCCTCAGCCTCCTTTTCTCCAGGCTAAACAGTCCTGGTTCCCTCAGCCGCTCCTTGTAAGACTTGTGCTCTAGATCCTTCATCAGTTTCAGTTTGTCTTTGGATGCACTCCAGCACCTTAATGTCTTTCTTACGTGGGCTATAAGATTTCTGAACAGCTGAATTACCTTTCTAGCTCTCAGTCAGAAATGAGTATTTGCGCTGTGGGATTCATGTATCCTACTATCACAAGGATCCTTTTTAAGAAACAATGCAAAAACCTTAAGATTTCTAAGATGCCCAGGATTTAGCGTCTCTGTTCCTTCTTTCTGACACACACTATTTTCCTCTGGAGATATATCAGATGCACTAAATTTTTCATGGCCTTCTCTAACTCTTTGATTTTAAGCCATCCAAGTATAGAAAAAACAATGTACTGACATGAAATGACATTCATGCCTTAGCAGAATGTCAGCACATGGCTTTTATAAAGCCTGAAAAAGAGAGATTGCTACTTAAGAACAAATTTGCTTCATTCAGTGCAATGAAAGTACAAAAACTGTGGAGAGTGATTCTTTTAATAAATGTCCCTGACAAGGGCTTGTATCAATCAATGTTCAGACCACATTATGTTTGCTGTCATCCTGCCATTCTCCTTTTACATGAGGACTGTGGTTGGTTTTCTTTAGAAAATGGGTTCTCCCAATCTGTATTGGGTTTGCAAAGATGAGTTACCAAGGAACGAGCACTCTATTGAATAATTGCCAACTATGCTGCTTTAATATGAACATTTAAACTAACCTTACTTATTTAATCCTAATGCACTTACTGACTCCAAACAATTTGCTCTGTGTCCATATGTTAGCATGATCCACCTATCAAACTTGTTAAACAAGGCACTTCTCACCAAAACAGAAGTTCAGTGCCTACAGAGGACAAAAAGTTGTAAAACAAGTTTCTAATGAGGCAAAAAGACTTTTTTTTTCTCTCTCTTTTTTTTTTTTTTAGCTTTCCTGCCTCTCTAGAGTGTCTCTACTTCTCAGTCTATGGCAGCATGGTATCACTCCCCCAGCTCTACTTTCACCGTGTTCCAGATTATGTTTTCTTATGCATAGTAATTTGAAGTTGCAAAGTAACATTATTAATTAATAATCACCCATCTTAGAAGTTAGCATCCAATACTTTCATAATTGATTAATCACACAAGTAGCTATATATAAAACAAGACAGTCTTCGCTCCTATAAACTTTCTTCCTTATTAACTTGCATGACACATGTACAAACATTCTTGCTCTGCATGATTCAGTGACTCTGAATTTTAATACTTCTGCTAGGTAGGACCACTATAGAGAAAATGATTTAAGAAGCAAAATAAAAGTCAGTGAACAGTGGCAGAACTTAAGGAATTACAGCTGATACTTCAGCTGAAAGGTTTTCTCAGAAATGTGCAATATATCAAGACCGTATGCATTCAGTCAAGAAAGTATTCTCGATACAAAGTCATCTCTCAATACAATACATCTCAAAATTTAAAATAGTTAATGACAACATAAACTTCTAAGTATTTTTGAATTTTGAAGAACATTGATAAAACAACAATAGCAAGCTACTTGGAATTTACATATGAAGTTGTTAGAAGGCTGCAAGTAAATGTTTTCAAGTTGTCCAATTAATTCCTTAAGGACCATCGAAGAGTATCATTAACTGCATGAAACAGTTAAAAGTAGAATCTTATCTTCACTGGGGCAGCCAAACAATAAAGATCATATATTTAATCCCTAATCTGACAGATAGTCAATATGGAAAGGCTGTGTGTGACTCTTACACCTCCTCAACAGTTTATCCACTGCAGTCACCCAGTAATTTTCACTTGATTTTTTTTTTTTTTTATAAACACATTCTAAGTATGCATTTAACTTAGGACTTGTGAAAGGGCTAAATATAGTAGCAGGCATATTGCCTGGATGCACATCACAGAAGTGTGACATTTGGTATCCAAACTGTGATAATACAGGAAATAGAAAGGAGAGAATGAATTAGAAAGAGTTAGGCACTGCAACTTAAATAGGACACTATACATTATGTATCTGTATACATTACAGATATATAATATTCTATAACATCTGTAAATCCTGTTTCCTTGTCTTTCTGACAGTTAGGAGTTAAAAAAAAAATCTGTGCTTGAGTTGTTCTTGAAAATAGACACAAACAAATAAATATCAAGTTATAAATGAAAAAGCAGGATGCCTTTACCTACACACAAATGATAATTTTGGGGTGATTGGTCAGAAATTATAGTAGTTCTGGTGTCCTGGTTTGAGGCCCAAATTATAAGTTGTTCTGTATTCAGTAATAAATGATACATGACAGCTTTAGTATGTTATCAGATGGGTTTTGCTCTATAATGGAAACAGGGAAAGCACTGTTAAGAAAATAGCAGTAAGAAAATATTGATAATGAAATACCAACTCTACAGAATATATTTTCCAAGACAGAGGTAAATTTCTCTGTGAAAACGGTATAACGTCTTACATGAACATTTGCATTCCTCAGTTTTTCTAGTATGAAAGTCCAGAAAAAAAAGGGATCTGCTAAGTGGAAGCAGAGCTAACTTCACGCCCCACTACTCCCTCTTTCCCAGCACCCTGCAGACCCATCCCAAGGCCAATGAAGCATTTATGTCGTACTTTATCTGTAATTTGAATACATTCTGTCAAGTAACAGAATTTTCAGAACAAATCATACATCATGTGTTGGTAGTCATATTTCCTACTGGAAATTAAAGTTGTCAGCAAATCCAGAGTTAGTTACATAAATTTTATTAAAAATGCATGTAACAGTTTTTCAGTGTGAGATTACATATCAGTAATGTAAAAGATGAAATTATAAATTATCTTAATAATTAAAAGAGGGATGATTACAGACAAGCAGAAGAACATAACCTGCCTTGTAGATTCTTTGGCCTATCAATACTCTGGGTTAAGAAACAATTAATGCACTTCTGAAAACTGCCAGACTTCTACATAACAAATTGTATTTGACAAAGAAGGATATTTAAAAAGTACCTAGGAGTCTTTCCCCCACCCTGCACTGAAGTCCACCTGTTCCTCTATTATAACTAGACTTCCTCTTGCTAAACTGGAACCATAGGTTTCCATACAAAACCTGTTTTCTTGCATAATACAGCAACACTGAACTGTTACATAACAGGCTGAGGCGATGGCAAGTGCTCTGTTCTTCTGCAAACCCATCTCTCCTGTCCCTATAATTCAGGCCAGGCAGCTTTCTTTCTGTTAAGTCTGGCTCCAGGATAAATTTCATAACTCAGACAACTCTATTCTAGGGGAAGAATTATCCCTACTGGGATGAAGTGATAAACAAGTAGGAAAAAGCGTTTGCTACTAGATACAGGTGGATCTCCTGTTCAAGGAGGATCTCCTATGAACAGAAATGCCTGCGGTGACTAGTAGCACTTAGTCCATACTCCTTCACTCATAAAGAGGCAGGAGGACAGAAAGAAGAACATAGAACAAGTAAATATTACAGAAACTTTCAGGCCAAGGAGAAAGTACATAAACAAAAATGCCTACTGGACACTTCACTTTTCTTAAAAGCATAAAAAGCACACTGGGGAGATAGTTCACTGGAGAAAACCCCTCTTGCTTAAACCACATAGAGGAGAAAGAAGACATTTAAAAAATATTTCCTAGATGTTGGCATTTAATGTCACAAATCAAGGTTCACCAATGTACATCAGATACTACAGCACAAGCCGTCTAGTACTTACATGGACTAAAAAAAAGGGTTTGAGAAATATGACGTTCTATTGAAAAAAAAGAATATATTCTTAATAAAATTTTTATTCTAAATAACAACCAGGGTGTAAAATATAAGTGGTATAGGTCTGATTGTTTTTTTAATTAGTGTTTTGATAATTTCTTAACCCAGGTAATAGACATCACTACCTGAAGGGACGCAATACCGGACCTGATGGTCACCAACGCAAGTGAGCTCATCCGTGACATCAAGACTGGAGGCAACCTGCACTGCAGCGATCACGCATTGGTAGAGTTCAAGGTCCTTAGGGTTATGGGACAGGCAAGCAGTATAGTCGGGACCTTAAATTTTAGGAAAGCAAAATTCCAGCTCTTCAAGGAGTTAGTCAGCATGACATCCCTGGGATACGGTCTTCAGCGACAAGGGAGCAGAACAGAGCTGGCATATATTTAAGGATGCTTTCCATATAGTGCAAGAGTGCTAATTCCCAAGATGTAGGAAATGAGGCAGGGAAGGCAAGAGACCAGCATGGCTGAGTCAAGACCTGCTGGTCAAACTGAAGACCAAGAGGGAATTGCACAGGCAACAGAACCTGAGGAGAGTATGGACATGCTGCCTGTTTGTGTAGGGATGGGGTCAGGAAGGCCAAAGTGCAGCTGGAAATATACTTGGCAGGGAAGCAAAGAATAACAAGGACTTCTATAGGTTTGTCAATCAGGAAAGGAAGGTTAAAGAAAGCGTAACCCCACTGATGGATGAAAACTGTGGCCGGGTATCAACAGATGAGGAGAAGGCTGAGGTACTCAACAACTTTTTTCCTCAGTCTCCACTGCCAACCACTCTCCTCTCCCCTCCTGGGTCAATGGACAACAAGATGGGGACCAGGGGACTATAGTCCCTCCTACTGTAGGGGAAGATCAGGTTCATGACCACTTGAGGAACCTGAACACGTATAAATCCATCAGACCTAATGAGATGCATCTCAGAATCCTGAGGGAACTGGCTGATGTGGTTGCCAAGCCACTCTCCATGATATTTGAAAAGTCATGACTGTTCAAAGCCCCTGGTGACTGGAAGAAGGGTAAAATGATCCCCATTTTTAAAAAGTGTAAAAAAGATGACCCTGGGAACTACTGACCTGTCAGTTTCATCTCTATGCCTGTGAAGATCATGGAACAGATCCTCCTAGAAGCTATCCTAAAGCACACGGAGCACAGGGAGATGATTCAAGACAGCCAGCATGGCTTCACCAAGGACAAGTCCTATCTGACCAACCTAGTGGTTCTCTATGATGGGGTGACCACACCAGTGGACACAAGAAAAGCAATGGATGTAGTCTATTTGGACTTCTGCAGAGCCTTTGACATGGTCCCCCACGACATTCTTCTAAATTGGAATTATTCTAAATTGGAAAGATATGGATTTGATGGGTGGACTGTTCAGTGGATAAGAAATTGTTTGGATGATCTCATTCAGAGAGTACTGGCCAACAGCTCAATATCCAGATGGAGATCTATGACAAGTAGTTTCTATCTACTGGGACCAGTGCTGTTTAATATTTTAATCAATGGCAAAGACAGCGGGATCGGGTGCACCCTCAGCAACTTTGCAGATGACACCAAGATGAGTGGTGCTATTGTCACCAGAAGGACAGGATGTCATCCACAGGGACCTGGACAAGCTGGAGAAGTGGGCCTGTGTGAACCTCCTGACATTCAACAAGGCCAGGTACAAGGTCCTACAATTGGGTCGATGCAATTTATGGTTTCAATACAGGTTGAGGGTGGGTGGGACGTGATTGAGAGCAGCCCTGCAGAGAAGGACTTGTGGGTGCTGATTGATGAGAAGCTCGACGTGAGTTGGCAATGTGCACTCACAGCCCAGAAAGCCAACCATATCACCATATCCTGGACTGCATAAAAAGAAATGTCGTCAGCAGGTCAAGTGAGGTGATTCTGCCCCTCTACTCTGCTCTCATGAGACCCCATCTGGAGTACTGTGTCCAGTTCTGGAACCCCCAGAATAAGAAGGATATTGAACTGCTGCAATGGGTCCACAGGAGGACCATGAAGATGATCAGAGTTCTGAAGCACTTCTGCTACAAGGACAGGCTGAGCGAGTTGGAGTTGTTCAGCCTGGAGAAGAGAAGGCTCTGGGGAGACTTTTTAGCAGCCTTCTGGCATTTGAAGAGAGTCTACAAGAAAGCTGGGGACAGAGTTTTCACAAGGGCATGTAGTGACAGGATAATGGGGGATGGCTTTAAATTGGTGTGGGGAAGATTTAGGTTAGACATTAGGTAAAATTCTTCACGATAATGGTGCTGAGGTGCTGGCACATGTTGCCCAGGGAAGCTGTGGATGCCCCATCCCTGGAAGTGTTCAAGGCCATGTTGGATGGGGCCTTGAGCAGTCTGGTATAATGGGGGTGTCCCTGCCCATCACAAGGAGGTTGGAACTAGATGATTTTTAAAGGTCCCTTCCAATGCAAACCATTCTATGATTCCATGATTTAGGTCTGATTGTTTTTTAACTTCTATTTGAGAACAACCTAAGGGAATAAAAGACAGATTTCTCTTACTAAGCAGGACCACTTTTAGGTGGTTTCTTGTGCTGTTGTATTTCTTTATTCATTCAAGAATAGGTGGATAACAAAATTGTATACTGTAACTCATACTGGAAAGTCTCACACAACCGGAAATAAGTTCTGGGCTTAACCAAACGTTCTTTCAGCTGCTCTACAAAAAATAGTGCGTAACTGAACAATGATTTAAAAGACTTCCAGTGGGATTAATCTTTTTTTAGATCAGTCACCTTGCCTCAGCTCTTTGCCAATAGAGCTGAAGAGAAGCACATCTGGAGGTGTGTGTTTGGGGACAGAGGGCAATAAACTGTCCTCATCATTTCGGGATTTGGCCAAAAACATTCTTTGTTGGCAGTATTTCCACTGCCTAAAGACAGACATTAGACAACTATCTTAGTATAAACCAGTAACTTTGGATAGATCAATGTGGGTGAGTTGTACTCATCCATAGCACCCTGACTAATGCCACTTGTGGGAAGCATTTGAGAATAAAAAGTAAAATACAAGACTTATTCAAGAGCATCCATAACACACCAAAATGAACTTGTGACTGATATTAAATGATCATTTCAGAATTCGTGCAATACTATCATGTTTTAGCAAAAATATAATTAATTTATAGGAAAAGCTAAACACTATATGCATGGAAGAAAAATGTTCATTCAAAGATGTGTTTATTATATTCCCATCAACTGCAATCTGGGTAGCTGTACATAATTTAAATTGTGAATTAAATAACACTATGCTATGCTAAACAATAAGATTTATCAATTACATTGCTGTTTTTTCTAGCCCAATTTAACATTCATTCACATTTGGAGAAACAGATGATCCTTGGATGAACAAAGGATCATATTTTTCTGAGCTAACAGCCTTCCCAGTAAGTACACTCCTCTGCCAGCATTTACATTATATCCTCAAGCAGAAGTTCACCTATCAAAGCTGAAAACAAAAATTACATCATTAACGTTGACACAAGCTATTTATGGGTTAAGTGATGATGGCAGGTAAGAATTAATGGTGCTTAGTAATAGATTTATTTTCCGGAGAATCCCACGCACTGTAGAACAAGCTCTCTTTAGCTGTATCAAATAAAAGAGTTTCTCAACCGTGAGCCCACAGTAACAGCACAGGAGACAAGCATGCCAACAGAAATCAGTGATAGCAGGAACGCTACATTACCTGGGTCTTGTCAAACATCTGGATTTAATGGCATCAGTGGAAATAATCAAAGCCTGTTAGTAGCCCGCTAAGTTTTCCCTGTTCTCTGGAGAGTAACTAGTGCAAATCCAAGTCCATTTCCAAGAAGCCTTTCAAACACTGTGGACTCCCATTTTGCTGAGAGCAAAGAGAGATTGCTCACTCCAGCATCAGCACACAAGCATCAGTTTGTCCACAACAAAACTGCCTTCTTGAGACACCTACCTGCTGTTTAAAATTGCCATAAACAGTACATGTCCTCTTGGAGGTGCCTCCACTTTCAGGTCCCTTAGATCACTCACACTAGAGGAAACTAACTGCTTAATATGTGTCAGGATATCAGGTACTACCATGATGACCAGAACAGAGAAGTATAATTAACAGATTAAATGGGTCCTGTACAGAAATCATCCCTTTGTTTCCTAGCTATAAAAAGGTAGGTTTTATTTTTTTAATTAAAACCAAAATACATCTCAGTATACCTACCGAGATTTTGGGATCGAAATGATATTTATTCAGACTGGGATATCGAAGTCCCAGCTTTCATAGATTTTGAAGGGTCAGGAGGATTAGTAAAAACTGCAAGGGAAAACTGTTGAAGAGATTAAGAGATTTCATGTATGTTTAATCAGGATTTGCCAGAGGAATGTTTGCTATATAAATAATTCAAGTTTGAAAAATATGCCACTAATGTGCATTCTGTTTCCCTGGAAGAAGATGACATAGCATTCAAACCTCATACATCTTCCCTTGTTTTAGTACCACTGTAGCTATGAGTAAGACCATAAACTAATATTATGCGTTCAGAAGGATAAACAAAGCTAGTAATATTTCAAAGTCAGACTTTTTTCCTTCTTTTGCACAGAGGTCTAGCTCCTCTGGGTGAGGCATTTCATTTTATGAAGTTAAAAAAGAATACTATATCACATCTCTGTAAAAAGCAAAGCATTAAATTTATCAAGATTTCCTCACAGAAAACAAATAAGTTTTCACTTCTCAAACATGCATGAAACGAACAGTCTGAAAGACTGTGTACCAGCACAAACTATCAGTAACTATAGTAATACAAATTATTTCAGCAATCCTGTTCAATCACTCTAAACAAGAAAGATGTCTGATGAACTATCACTTTTTTTATGAAGAACCACAACATAATGATATTTTGCATATAATTTGTAAATCAAATGGAACTGAATTGAGAGAAAATAGCTGTATTACAGGAAACAGTGACCTGCTGATTCAATAAACTACATTTGTCATCCTTGATTTGTTTTAAGATTTGGATTTTAATTACAAATCAAGTACCTAATCTAAGCTGCAACTAGATAATTCAATTTATTCCAGGTATGGGTTTATAGAAAGTAATCAATCTAACATTTCAGAAAGAGGAAGAGAAAGGATTTCTATTAGTTCATTATTTGTTTAAATATAGGGAAAAGATTGAGAAAATAAATAGAATCAAAATAAAGTAGTTGTACAGAGCTGTACATATGAAAAGCTACTTAATATAAGAAACATTAGATTTAGAATTTAAGAGCTAAAAAGTATTGGTATTATTGATTTTTACTTGTCCCCTGACAGCTAAACAATTACTCAGAGAAGACATGCTATAAGCACACAATCTTACCAATAACATCATGTTCAATAAAGATTAGAAATTGAAAGTAAAAACCGCACCATGTTGTTGAAGGCTACAATAGTGAGGCAGTGTAGGGCAAATAAATCCTTCTGGTAGAAGAATATCAGGATACAGCAATTATTTTCTCTTTTCTCAGATACTCAGGCTATTGAGATCTCAACAAGAGATCAGTTCATTATCCAAACTGTCTCAAGGCATTAACTTGTCTAACCCTAAACCAGATGCTCTGTCAAATAAGGTAATCTCTAAAACTGCTATGATATATATCTGGTTCTGTTACGCTTCCCCCACAGCACGTGCTTCTTTGCTTTTTGTTGCTCTAAGACACTCATGATACTTAAAAAAATCTGACTGGTGTCACCAAGTATCAAAGAGTCAGACCTAGATCAGAAATCTTGCTGCAGGACAAAGTTCATCCTTGCTACAAACTTCACCAAACTGGAAAAAAAAAAAAAAAAAAAAAAAAGAAAAAAAGAAAAAAAAAGATCAAAAGATCCTACATGGTTCAAAAGCATCTGCATGGAGGTGATGGTGCTGCATCATAGCTCACTTATTTCTGAATTAAAATAGCTGTGGCTCCTATAAAGTTGCTTGCTTGTATCTCTCATTGGATTGCTCCCGGTCTTAAATCTAAGAAGCTCTATAGTTACTTTAAGTCATATTTCAGCCCAGTAGTGTTATTTCCTTCTTGATGTCATACTAACTGCCTTCAGTCCTGCCTAGTATTATTTTGCTTATAGGCAGATTCCACAACACATATTAAAGAAGATATGTTTTGACCTAATCAGTCCGATTTATACCTCCTGGGACAGCTAGGTTGCCTCACTGCCTTGAACACACTTTTTGGGTTACATTTTCAAGTTGGATAGAAAGAAAAAAAGAATTACTTCCATGTCCTATATTTACAAATGCTTTAGAAAAATAGATATACATATATGCACAAACCCACATATATAATGTCATGTAAAGAAACATAATGTAATAATTACATGACTTATTCAGTGCAAGCATGTCTCAGACAAATTTGGCCAAATCAAGAGCTGAACTTATTTAGCTTATCATAAAGCAACATAACTCGGTTTTTATTGTGTTCAAAACCTAATTTTAACAAGGTTCAACCATCAGGAAGCAGTGCATCCTCCAGATGAGAGGGCATCTTCATGCTGTGCTCTGCAGCTAAAATCACAAAAGTCTTAGGGGAAAGCTCTACAGTTCTTTGAGGCACAGGAGCAAACTGGAGTGTATTATTTGCATAGTTGCATTATAAAGCTATGGAAGTTAACAAGGATATATACTACTTTTGGTCTTGCTCACTCATAGCAACAAAAAATGCCAAACTGCTAACTTCAGCACTTTCATTTTCTCAGTCACTAACATAAAATAATTAACTGCTTGGACCTTGGGCACCTCCAACTCATCTACCTGGCTGGAATGTCTTGATCTTGAAAAAGTACTCTATTTTAAGATTGATTTACACTTTTTCCAGCACTGGACATCACAATAGCAGCTTTTTACTCTGAACTTGTGTAAGCTGTGCAAAGAAAGCACATGGCAGTTGTCATCAATTTGTCTGAAATATATACTGCTGCATCTCCTCGTTGGACTCGATAATTGCATGATAACAATGACAAACACAGCAATCTCATCGGTATAATTTTTATTCTAATAATGATAGTTCATAAGGATGGCAAATAGCTTTTATCTACTGATAATGATACTGGCCTAACAACCTAATACTATAAACTTGTTGTCACACTGATGCCTTGGATAAACAGATTTCCAAAATATCTATGATATATCAACCATTACCTAAGCACTTATTTTTCTTTGTACTTAATAGTCAACTCAATTCACTTTTATACAAACTGAAGTAATTTATACACTTCTTACCACTGAGCTGATATAAGCTTGTTTTTATTTACAACAAAAAGTATATTTCGAAAATGGTTAAGAGGAACACACAAGTCATAATTTAGTGTTAACAACCAAAAGTGGACTATTCATTTTCTGCCTCAATTATTTCCCTGTTGTTAAATTGTGGATTCCTTAAAAAACAGAAGAAAAAAAATCAAGAACCCCCCCTAAAACCTCAATGCTCTTGGTTACTGCTCTTGGTTACTGCTCTATACTTAGTGTTTATCAGGCAGAATTTGGATTTCTAGAGCCTGACAAAACTCATCTTTGTGAGTAAACAAAATGCAGGAAAAAATCCAGCTCTGATTCAAGGATATAGCAATCTTCCTCACCCACAGGTAAGCTTTACTTTGCTCTCTGTGACCATGCTATTTCAGATGCATATCTCTGAAAAGTAATACTAGGAAATTGGCCTTCAGATAGTACTTGTGCTGATCAACCATGCAGACCCTAGGCAGTGAAGTGTAAAAAAGAAAGCAAATAGATAATTTACGGGGCTGCAGTGTCCAGTGACAGTGAAATTACTGCTTGTACTGATGCGTGACTGGATGTTCAATACGTCTGTGTAGCCTCTAATTCAATGTAACTCTTACAGAGGTAAAATCAAGCCAACCAGACTCACTCATTTAAGATCAAAGTTATCCTGGTTAGACACAATGTCCTGAAATAAATTCTTTTTATAGATAATAGTACAGAAAAACAATAAATGTTTTATTAATATATCTATCTAGTGATATTTCAGGACCCCCTCTAGTCAACACACGCAGACCGCAGAGGAGGTCCTGAAACATTTCTGGTCTGGCAATCAAATTAGCTGTTGAAAGCCTAATAGAAAACAAACTCAGCTGCTTCATACCATCTATGTGCACAGGTCTGGCCTTTCAGTCTTTTCCCCCAGCAGCAGAATGGAAGTGAAATAGCATCCTACTACTGTAACATGAATCGCTGTCATCTTATTAAACAGATGGGGTGTAAGAAAACACTTTGAAAGTACTTCAACAGCAATCTCAAGCAGCTCGTATTAGGTCAGAACATTTCTTAGCTATCCTCACATACAAATAAATAAACACAGTAACTCTGTGAACAAGAGAGGCCACTGGCACAATACGGTCCAACCTGCTGTGTAATATATCACAGAACATCTCAGAATACTCCACAGCACATTCGAACAAGCCCCCATTTGTAAATGAAAAGCAGCATACTTTTAGCTTTGCTGCACTTCTAGAGGAACCCAAGATGAATTTAATGAGTACATTTCAAGGATGTTTGAGCATCTAATTCCCTAAATTGCTTCAGCAATCCTAGCCTTAATTCCAAATGAAATCTTTGGAGTTACAAGAATCCACAACACTGCTTGGTAAATTATGTTATTTACTTCTGCTTGAAAATATGCACTTTGCTTCCATTTCTATGTTTAACTTCCATGTAGTGCATCTTTGTTGTCTTAGCTTGTAAGTGTCAGAAGTCCAGTATTTTGCTGTCTTCCACAGCGGGAAAATAACTTTCCAGCTATTCCAGAATACTGAACCAACCCGGCCATTATTTTTAGACTCATTTGAATTGTTTTTGTGCTTCTCCCAAAGTCTCTCCGGTTTTCAACAAATTTTTTAAACATGACTGCCTTAATGAAATATGTCCTGGAGTGGCCATATTTGGAATAGAAATGTGATCCTCTCATATTCCTAAGCCCAAGTAATGCATTAAACCTGCACACCCTCAAAAATCTTTTCAGAGTTTTAATCATATCCCCATTTTTTACTCCTTTATTTCTTGAACTGCCTCATTCTTAACCACAAAATTTATCTATATTTATATCGATACAGGACATACAGAATGATACTTTAAATATAAAATCATCTAAGATGTTTAAGCAACTCAGCCTCCTCAGTATCTATCATTTCCCCAGCTTTTGAACTGTTTCCAGAGTTTCTATTATTTTAGATTTTCTTCCACTCCTTGAAATCATCCTGTTTTCTAGGATTAGCAAGATCTGAGTGTTAGTTGTTCAAAGAACTTTCTAGACAGCTCATAAATCCTAGGTGAATATTATTTCATTGTGCTGATTTTATTTTAAAATAAAAACAGTAAGATGAGTATTTGCAGGAAATTTCTAGCCTAATTAAACTTCATCAAAGTGCTCTGATAAACCCATGCTTTAAGAGTAAAGGCAATTAAAAAAGTTTCAATAAAATACATAACTATACATTTTGTACTTGAGAACTTGCATTTTTTTTCAAACTGTTTTCCTTGGTCTTGAGAACATATTCGCTGCATCCAACAATGATTGTGCTCTCTCTTAAGCATTCAAGTCCTGAATACCAGAATTCTTTGCCATGTACCTACTGTAACTCACTGCTATCCTGTTCCTTCCCCAAACTGCTGGCCAATTTTTTAAATTGTACCTTCAACACATATGCAGAAGCTAGAAATTCTGGTAGTAAAGGGCAACAAAACAAAAGATGAGTAGAAATTATACAATAGAAATAAAACAGATTACAGAAACTGTTTAAAATAATAGACATATGGCAGAGAGAGTTTCATATACAATAAGGGCTTCAGAGGAACATCGTTTTGCATCACCCAATGAGTTGGAAGATGCTACTAAGGTACCTTGGCCAGCCTTTCACCATTCAGTAAGGACAAGTTGATCTTTTCATCTTGCACAGTACAGGTTCCATACCTGCAATAATGAACTAAAAAGATTGTCTGAATCAAAATTTTTTTTCATGCTATTGCTTTAGCTATTGTGATAATAGAAAAACATAGAAAGACAGATCATATAAAGACAGACCATACATCCTATACTCTTTCCTGTGTGACAATACACCTGGAGCCACTGATTCCATAACGACGTCAAGAAGTCATGAGATATTTATCATTGTGATTATATCTGCTTATGATGTGCAAGGCAAACTTAAGGAAGACAAGGCCAAATGCCGGGTCCTGCACTTGGGGCACAACAACCCTATGCAGCGCTACAGACTGGGGGAAGAATGACTGGAGAGCTGCACAGAAGAGAAGGACCTGGGGGTGCTGGTTGACAGCCGACTGAACATGAGCCAGCAGTGTGCCCGGGTGGCCAAGAAGGCCAACGGCATCTTGGCTTGTATCAAAAATGGGGTCACCAGCAGGTCCAGGAGGTTATTGTCCCTCTGTACTCAGCACTGGTGAGACCGCACCTTGAATACTGCGTTCAGTTCTGGACCCCTCACCACAAGAAGGACGTTGAGGCTCTGGAGCGTGTCCAGAGAAGAGCAACAAAGCTGGTGAGGGGGCTGGAGAACAAGTCTTATGAGGAGTGGCTGAGAGAGCTGGGGTTGTTCTGCCTGGAGAAGAGGAGGCTGAGGGGAGACCTTATTACTCTCTACAACTACTGAAAGGAGGTTGTGGAGAGGAGGGAGCTGGGCTCCTCTCCCAAGTGACAGGGGACAGGACAAGGGGGAATGGCCTGAAGCTCCGTGAGGGGAGGTTCATGTTGGACATCAGAAAAAAATTCTTCACAGTAAGAGTCATTGGGCACTGGAACAGGCTGCCCAGGGAGGTGGTCGAGTCGCCTTCCCTGGAGGTGTTTAAGGAACGGGTGGATAAAGTGCTTAGGGACATGGTTTAGGGAGTGTTAGGAATGGTTGGACTCGATGATCCAATGGGTCCTTTCCAACCTTGTGATTCTGTGATTCTGTGATTCTGTGATCTCTTCATGCATCAGCAGGCTAAAATCGGTGCCAGTTCTATAGATCAGTTTGTTTCTAGGGCAAGTGAATTATTTCAGGGATATGATTTTACACCATGGGAATAAAAAGGATTTGCCACTGTGCTCAATTTGAAATTTTTTACTGGAAAAAAATGAAGGGAAGAGAAGAAATATTCACGTTCTCAGAGGTAATAGTATTATTTCTATTGACCTGCTATGCAAGCCTCTTACAGGCATCTACTTTCAGTAGTATGCACTTACAAAAATAGCCATACTGGAGTGAATTGAAAGGCTCATTGAGCCACTGTCATAAACCATTGTGGAAGAAGATTCCTAAGGAAGAGTGTAAAAAACTATGAAAAAGTTGAATAACTTGGTATTTCCTGACCTAGCAATGATCTCTTCTGAGGCTTGAGACCTTACAGCAGTGTTAATTGTTCCCAATAGTATGCCTATTGGCCTCAGGTGGCCACTCAACAGCCATGCATTCACAAATCTAATTTGCTGTGGCTATCACTGTAAGAAAATAAAGTCACAAGGAAAGTAATTTTAAAATTAAAGGGCCATTTAGCATTCCATAGGATTAACACAAAATAGGAAGAAAAGGTATAATATAGCAAAGGCCTAGATACCACTGGATCGGGCTGCCCAAGGCCCCATCCAGCCTGGCCTTGAACACCTCCAGGGATGGGGCATCCACAACTTCCCTGGGCAACCTGTGCCAGTGCCTCACCACCCTCATAGTGAAGAAATTCTTCCTTATGTCTAGTCCAAATCTGCCTCTCTCCAGTTTATACCCATTGCCCCCAGTCCTATCACTACAAGCCTTTGAAAACAGTCCCTCCCCAGCTTTCTTGTAGCCCCTTCAGGTACTGGAAGGTCGCCATATTATCTCCTCGGAGCCTTCTTTTCTCAAAGATGAACAAACCCAACTCTCTCAGCCTGTCCTAATTTGGGAGGTGCTCAAACCCTCTGATCATCTTTGTAACCCTCCTCTGGATCTGCTCCAACAGCTTCATATCCTTCTTATGTTGAGGATTCTAGAACTGGACACAATACTCGAGATGAGGGGCTGAATCAGAAACAGAGGTGCTGAATCCCCTCCCTCTCCCTGCTGGCCATGCTTCTTTTGATTCAGCCCAGAATATGGTTGGCCTTCTGGGCTGCGAGAGCACATTGCTGGCTCATGTTGAGCTTCTCATCAACCAGCACCCACAAGTCCTTCTCTGCAGGGTTGCTCATAATCACATCAACCCCCATCCTGTATTGAAATCGGGGATTGCCCTGACTCAGGTGTAGGACCTTGCACTTGGCCTTGTTGAACCTCATGAGGTTCTCAGAGGCCCACTTCTCCAGTCTGTCCAAGTCCCTCTGGATGACATCCTGTCCTTCCGGTGTGGCCACTACACCACTCACCTTGGTGTCATCTGCAAAGCTGCTGAGCATGCACTCAATCTCACTGTCAACAGCATTGATGAAGATATTAAACAGCACCGGTCCCAGTATGAACCCCTTAGGGACACCACTTGTCACGGATCTCCATCTGCACTTTGAGCCATTGACCACTACTCTCTACATATAACCTCTCAATCAATTTCTTACCAATTGAACAGTCCACCCAGCTGTAGAAAACAGAGCCTTATGGCACTCTAGAATATTTTCCTCTGCCAATTTTCCATCTTCCACAAAAAAAAAAAAAAAAAAAAATCAATATAGATAACAGAGGAAGAAGGACCACATTTTCTTCTGGAATTCAGTCAATAAATATCTGGATGACACCAACTGTTAAAAGGCAAGAGATAAAAGGTGCATTTCTGAAATAAATTTTGACACAAAAATTATTATAGCAGTGAGGAATCGTTACCTATTTCTGCTAGATATGATAAAGTGAAATTTTGTTCAGACTGGCGTAGAAAAAAATGATGGCCTTAGCTATAACCAACTTCAACCTTACTCTTTACTTTGTTCTTTTTTCCCCAGTTACATAATTAAATAGTGCAAGCAAATTCATCACAATGTTTTATTACTCATGCATAAGCTTCTGTACTTTCTAGTTATTAATGAGTGTTTCCCTATTTATCTGTTGAAATGAGATTTTTGATACAGTATTTTAGTCTATATCTCAGCACCTCCCTATCTTCAGTTTCTGATATTTTCTCCACATATATAATATAACCCTATTTTCCTTTATGACATTGTCTGTATGGCATTCAAATCTAAGGAGTGTTCCAGTGTAGTTTCAGTATCCATCTCATCCCAAAAATTTATAGACATTCCCTGGATTTCTAACTTGCCACTGGATGCAAAAATGCATTTGGCTCTTTTCATCTCCTCAGGTCTCCCTTGTTGCCTACATATTCTTGCTCAAAAAATTTATTCCTATTTGTAATTTTGATGTTAGGTTTTCCCATAAGTAGAGAAGGGAGTGGAATATATAAAATGTACTTTGATTTTAATTTTGCTGCTTTATCCAATAGACACTACAATTCACTTTTCTATCTCATAAGTTTCTTATCTCTGATTCATAGGCTTTGTATAGCCAGTCACAGAATTAACATTCAAGCTATACTAAAAAGTCTTGTCTAAATTTTTCTTTAAAAAATTCCACACGAGTCATGATCAGTTTTCAATTAGCACCCAAAAGCTGATTTTTTTAATATATTCTATCACATTGCCTCATCTAAACTTTGTGTCTTCTCAGTGTACTTTACCTGAGGCAATAGTTCTAATTATTCTTATTACAGCTGTTACCTTAACACCTGCATTATTAGTAAAATATCTTACACTTCCTCTTGTACTGCATCAAAGATCATCACATCTTTTAACTGGTAATTTGTTCTCTATGGCTTGTGTCCTTTTTCCCTACAGAACAATATTTTGAAAAGCCTATGACTGCTACATAATTAGATCATACAAAGCATCCACTATCCACTATCCTACCTCTCAATAAGACAGGAAGACCTTAAGATTTACATTTCTTTCACACATCCTCCCTGAAGAGGATTAATTATATTCCTTTTGTTTGGTCTCATTAAAGTGCAATTTCCTCTTTGTCCCTAATAAACTTCGTATAGATTCTCCTCATCTGACTTTTTCAAAGCCCAGCCATATTCTCCCTGCTTATAAACATCTCAAATTAATGGCATATTTAAGTTCTATCTGTAAATGTCTTGAACAAAATTCGCTAATTCACAAAATAAACTAATGTACATTGATGACATGCTTATGAAAATAAATGGACCACACCTTGTTCTTTCTAAAAAAGATTGTCACTAGTCAAAACACCTTCTTCAATTATATGATGCTTTCTTTTGTATTTCTTTGTTAAGAGATTTCTTATGCTCCCACCCTCACATCCTTTTGCCTCAAACAAAACATCTCCTTTATAGAAGGGCAATAAGTTGATAGGAAGCCTGACAGAAACTGGTGTTTCTTCTGATAAGCATCTGTATCCTCACAGGAGTACTTAGCTTCTGTCCTTTGGTCCATTCAGATTACTGTAAGACAAATGGTATTTTTTTTTTTCTAGTTCTAACTGTATCCCCCAGTACTTCAGCTTTCAGTTTTTATGGGCAAACAATTAATTATCTAACAAAACAGTGTATTTACAATAAAAATCACTGCTCTCTGCATTCTCCAACACAATGCTCTATATTGAAAGAATTCCCTGTGACACCTCTTCTCCCAGCATGCAGTGAAAAAAGTCTCTGTTCTGCCCTCCAAGTGGTGGTAGAGCCATTGCTTCTTATGGATAAGCAC
Source organism: Cuculus canorus (assembly GCF_017976375.1). Classification (NCBI taxonomy): domain Eukaryota; kingdom Metazoa; phylum Chordata; class Aves; order Cuculiformes; family Cuculidae; genus Cuculus; species Cuculus canorus. Next base: position 52,604,170 of record NC_071402.1, read on the forward strand.
AGGAGTGTTTATTAGGAGGAATGTGTGTGTTTGTATATAGCTACAGATAACCTATCCAAGATCTTAAACTACCCTATAGAAAACTGGACGGGTTGACGGTGTATGTGGACTCTATAAAAATTTGTAAGAAGGATCAAGTTTAATAATAGAACTAAATGACAAGTTTACTTCTTAATCATTAAAAAGGGAAATCACCAACACTCAGGTGAACTTCAAGTAAAACTACAGGGAAAAAAATGGTACAAAAACCTGTTGTTGGAAAGCATCTGTCATGTGTGTGAACTGACTATGCGCATTTTGGCATTTCCTAATTTCTGGAGAGGTAACTGCAGAGCCTTAATAATGTTCCTACAGCATCATTCTTAACTTCCTTGACTCTTTGAAAAGACACATGCTGAAATCCTGGTGCATATAACAGCCAAAGTTGAGCACAATAGTAAGAAACTGAAGACTGAGAATGCTGGAGATAGCAATTTTAAGCAGCCACAGGGAACTGAGGGGATAGATTTTTTTGTGTATAAAAATGCATATTCATTGATGCAAATATATGTGATTAAATGTATTATTATGAAAAATGAATTCCTAAGCTAAAATTCCAACTTTTACTTGCATAAATCACAACATTGCACACGTTGTGTCACCATTTCAATGAAGTTTCAGAGCTTTACAGAAGGCCAAACTGAGCCAAAGGTGGTTGAACTGACCTGCCTACTTTACATAGTCAGGAAACATGCACTAGTTCTCAGTCCTATTCTTCAAAGAAAATGCTCCACTTACTAATGTATACATCCCTTAAAAATATATACTTGTAATATATAAGTACATGTATATGCTGCAAATGTAACATACAGAATCCTGTATATACAAGGTCTGACAGAAAAACCCCAAGACTAATCCTATAGCTCAGGAACCAAGAGTGGAGGGGAGAGAAAAAGAGATGGTTACAGAACATATTCTAACCTGTCACAGTGCGACAAGACTCAACTCAATTGCTTTACTCAGGATGAGTGGATGTGTGTTCAAATACAGATGTTTTCTTACCCTTGGTCAGAAATGTCGGTGTGCACGAGCAAATAGCGAGTTAACAAGACAACACGCCAGCCCATAACACTCTGCCTGTGAAGCAGTTTTTAGCTATTAATATTACTGTGCTTGAGCATCCATCCTGTTCACCAGATCTGGCTCCCTATTCCCAAAGATCAAATTGGTGTTCAAAGAAGATGTTGGGAAAATATGTGAAAGCAAAAATGATGGAGATCCTCAACGGCCTTTCAGGAAGTGATCTGTGGAATTACTTTGAATGTTGGCAACACCATACGCAGCTGTGTGTCAACTCAGGAAGGAACTATTTTGAAGGTGATCATAGCTGATTTTCTTCATTTGTTAAATAAAAAGAGTTGCAGGCACAATCTCTTTTTTGTATGTGTGTGTCAGACCTTATATATTATGTGTAATAAATTCTTAAGGATACAGTTTTACGGTTAATGAAATGATGCAGCAGCACCAGTATTTTCTCCTCTTACAGTATGTTTACTAAAATACAAAGCAATTGCTACTGCTGGATAGTTAGATAACACTCTAATTGGAAGAAAGTAATTTTTTTAAGTGAGGTATCCATTGAAAAGTAAAGGGAAAGCAACAGATAAAGATCACTCCGCAGTGATCCAAAAGGCATTCCAGAGATGTAAAATATTAAATATATAATCATTATCTTAAACTTATGCTCTACTCAGAGACATTACAAGTTGAAGTACAGCATCATACCTAGGTAAACTTGATAAACTCATAACCAGTTATATAATTAATTAATTTAACAATGTAATTAAATTGCCTGTTTCTGAACTGCAAAGAGTTGACTATAGCATAGTACTAAGAGATAATTTTAAAATTATATCAAATAAAAAGTAGCATTACCACAATTTTAAAAAGAAATACAGATTAAAAACACTCCTTGTTTTAGCTCAGGTATGTTCAAGTCCGTCACATGGGAATTAAGTAGGATATGGAACTGTCGATTTTAATTTGTGTCGCTATTGTTAGCTTCGTGAAATATAGTTCACTATATGCAGACTTTCACTACTATTCAATTTCTGTTCAAGAGGCTAGAGTTGCTAGAGGTCTGCTTATCTTCAGTATGTCTATCAGGTCAGTAAAGTCCTGGGTTTTTTGTAGCTCTTAGTGTAAAAGAAACCACAAAACCCAATAACACAAGGACAAAAAAACAAGCTGTGGAAACTGTGGAAAAGGAAGTTCTTTCTGCACTAGAGCTTCTCTAGGCAATGTTGCTTCCAAGATGCTGCAACTACTGCCCTATGCTGTCTTCTGTACTTTGTTTTTGGCTACCTCTTTTTCATTATACTCCTCCAGGTCAAGTCAGTCCTTTCCTCTCATGTTCTCTAAACTCACTCCATAGCTATGGCACATTCAGCCCTGTGGGGTTCTACTCAACATTTAAGATTACAGGCTGCATTTTTATGTTCATGTCAGACTCATGAAAATCGTTCACAATGTTCAAAGACACATGATACTAACACTGCCTGCAGCCTGCAGACCTAGGTAAGTATAAAAATCAGTTATCCGATGTATAGTCTTCTAACACAAAATAGTAAGCTGTCAGGCTACCTTCAGTTCCATTAGAGCAGTTCAGAATTTGCAATGATTTGGCTTTCTGCCTCTTACAAGCAAATCTGTAGAAAAATGAATAAAAGCGATGCAGAGACCGATCAAGGACAACCACCAGAGAATAAGAAAAAAGGACTCACCTCCTTTAGTCAGTTTTCCATTTTAGTTCTTTTCAATGGTTAAAGAGGGAGGATATTTTTTGCACACTCTTTAATTCAGATGTCAGTTCCAATATTTGATGCTTGACTCTTCTGAAACAAAATCAAAGTGTAGCAGTTAAAACTACTAGCCTGAAAAAAAGATAAAATTATTAACATGGCAAGCAGCTACATATTCATTAAAATCACAGCAATCTTGAGAGGCTTTAAAACAGTGGTCCATGTAAAATTTTCACATGGTACCACACTCTCCTCCTTGCAAGAAAAAAGCACAAAAATAGCATATTTAGATTGTATAACACTGCATTTGTGCTGCCATCTCACAGGTTTTACTCTCACTGCACAACGCATGAAGAGTTTGTCGGTTCTTCTACAGAAAAAAACCCAAAGACTAGTTACATGTGATTGCCTCAGTAAATCCACTGACTCTCTGCAAGCACACCTCTCCCCCAGTCTCATACTTCTACAACCTTTTCCCACACTACATATGCACCATGAAGTCCTGCTGCCTCTGTCTGGAAAAGCAGAGGAGAATGGTGAGAAAACCTGAACAACCACCCAGCTGTATACACAAGGCTTCCCCATCACCGTTTGATGGGTGGTGGACAAAATTGTAATGGTAAATAACTGTACATTCAAACATATGACTTTTTAAAATTATATAAATGAAAATACTTATTTCTAAGCCATCTTCTTTCTGTGTTAAGGAAAATTATATGTATGTTTTCCCCTTCTTAATTCTCTACTGCTACTTACTGAGACTAAGAGAAATAAATGGCTTTCCTCTATGTTCTATATTTGAGCTCTATGAGTCATCTCACTATTTCAAGTTTTGTTTCTCATCATTTAAAGGTCTAGCCTATTTTATTCTGTTTTTCTTCATGTGAACAATTTACAAGTACAAGCCAGAATAAGCACAAACTGTTTGTCTTGTACATGCAGCTAACAGCTCCAATCAAACTTTTACTGAAAAGCATATTAAAAGAGAGAGAAAAAAGTGTGGGTAAATCTGCTTTGATACTAGCCTCAGCCTGTACTGTTTAGTACAACAACTTGTTTGACATGTTGAAAATTCGTAAGTTATTAAGAAACAGCCTTACACAGACAGCAGTCAACTACTGGGCACTAGTTGTCAGAAAAAGCAAGTAAAAATTCTCAGAACAAAATTAACTTGCAAATATTAAAAGCTCATTTTATACAGCCAGAAGAGACCAACCAGACCAGAGACTCTAATACGTCACTTCCTATAGGCTAGAAAAATTCCTAAATTAACTCCTTTGGAAATGAAATGCACATCTTAGGAAAGCACTGAGCTTTGTATTGAAGTTCTTCCAGATAACCACTAATAGGACAGGAACAGTCTCTATACACAAGGCCAATTTATTTCTAGGAACCCCTTAACCTCAAAGGCAGTCAAATTGATTAAGGCTGCAGCCTGCCTTTTGTTATTGTCTTTCTATATACTATGAGACCCGTTTCCAAAATGAACTAAATTCTGACACTAGTTCAGAGTCTCTGAAATGAATATCAGAATAGAAACACATTCCAATAGTACTCCAATGACAGCACTTTGTGCGCAGCTGGCTTTGAGGGCCTGCCTGCCCCTTGAGGTATACAACCATCTTTAGTGTATTTCTAACGTCTAAAAAGTCTAAAACTAACTTTCCAGTGCTTTCTGTGCAGCTGGTCTTTAAACAATTTTTCTTTCTTGGTTGTTCAGGTTTTTGTGTCAGAAGGGGGAGAAAACATGTTCAAAGCAGGAAAATGTGGCGGTAAAACTACTAGATTGGCAGTGGGATCACAAGAGAAGTCCAGAACCAGAAATTTTAAATAGTTTCAGAAATGCGTAATTTCCAGTTCACAGGATCTCTTTTGAGAGAAGAGTATAATTTGACCACAATATTGGCTACATCATACTCATTTCAGATTTTCCCTGAGAGTATAAAATCGACAGAGTATATTTAATTGTAACAATTTTACTGGATTGATTTTCCATACAGGATCCCCTTAGGGAGCTTTCAAACACAAATCTCTAAAGGATCATATCTGGCAGGTCTTTATGCAGAGGCTTCAGTTTTAAGGACTCCTCTGAACCCATTCAAACTCCTGTGTGTTTGAAGAACTGTGCTTGAGAATCTTGCTGAAGCTGGGCTCAAACGGGTTTCTCTTAGCCAACAGAATTTACTTGGATAAGAGAAATTTTAACTTGACAGATATGTTTAGTGATGACAAAGAGACTGAAACAAGGCAAAAAAAGGTATCACCCGCATCACACAGGTGTAAAGCACACTGTAAATCACTGCCTAAAATGTAAAAGTGAAGACAATATTTGAGAGAAACTTTCTGCAAACATTTATTAAAAGGATATACGATAGCATTTTCAGAGACGGAGGTGAATGAGTGTTTCAAGCTCTTGGTACTATCCAAGTTAGCAGTCCAAACTAAATCAATATTGTTTTAATAGTTTTATAACTTCTTTAATTCTTCATCCCTTTTGCTTTTAGTCCTTCTTATTTGTGCATGTCCATGCACGCAAACACAGAAGGACAGGGTAAGAATATTTGGTCTGTGACAAACAGAACTGGACCATTGAAGCTTTAAGAAAATGACTGACATCAAGGAGAGGGTCGGTAAAGCTGTTTTTTCATTGCCTAGCCAAGAAGTAGATAGCATCAAACGGAGCTGGTTAAGAATGCCATTCAGAATAAGGAAGAAAGCAAAGCATATAAACAAAGGGAGTTGGCTCTTTCTGCAGTGTGCAGTTGTGCTGTGGAACTCGCTGCCACAGGACATCATGGACATCAAATCATGCCTTCAAGAGAAGTCTGGAGGAGCGTGGGAAAATTAACCCCTCTGAATTTAGCTAACTATAAATGTTCAGAAACATCAAGTTCAGAAAGGCCCAAAGTTCAACATAGCTGGGTGCTAAGAGCATACGTTTGCCATATTCTTATACAGTTTAGATTTTCAATGCATGAAACAGGACACGGGACAAAGGACTTCACGCCTTGATGTGGCAGACATTTTTATGTTCTTTGCATGGTACAACCAACAAGCTGTGCACCCCCCACCTCTCTACAAGAAGAGGGCAACTGAATTGAAGGTGGACAGGATTCAAATGTTGCTCTTTTAGATCCATTACAATACTTTGAATGATGTTTAAGTAAGTACAGAAGTAAAACTTGTAGGGTATCTGATCCCTTTCAAATAGTTTCAAAATTTTCATTTTTCATGAAATAAGAAGACATTATGAATTGACTTTTCACTCGAACAGACTGACCTGAAAGTGCCTCATAGCCTACATGCATCACCGCGGCAAGAATCAGACATACCTTAAACACCCCAGTTTCTGGTTCAGTTTTAGCAGAGAACAGTGACTCAAATTAGCCAGGTACTGTACGGCAGATCATTTACAAAAAGCAGAATCTCTAAAACTAGCTTTTATGTGGCAAATAGTAACCTAACCACTATATGGTTCTAGCTAGATTTGGTCACAAAGACATGTGGAAAAAGTGCAGGGAAGAACAGGAACAAAGAATAATCTGGAACAGGGGCTCAGGGAGGCTATAGTATCTCCATCCTGGGAGGTACTGAACACTTAGTTGAACAAGACACTCAGCAACTTGATGTAATTTTCACATTAGCCCTGCTCGAGCATGGGCTTCAACTAGATGAACACCTATAATTCCTTACTATATAAATTATTCTGCAATTCTGTATTTCTAAGAAATAAACTCTAATTATGTCCGTATCACTCCTGAGCAGACAGCAATTCACAGTGTGACCATTATAATTAAACTAAATTTCAATGCAAAAATGAAGAGCGAGTCTTCAAGTGTTTCATTACGTAGTTACCCACTTGATTTCTACATGATGCAACTTTACATTCCTGGGATTCTATTGTCATGTGCCATTTTTAATTAACAAAGATATACTGTAAAGCAGGCAGATCAAATTTTTACCTGATTTTTTCTTTCTCATGTTTTTTCCCCCATTTCTCATATTTTTGTTAAGTAAAATTAATTCATAGTGAAGGTGCACGATTACCCATTTTTCTGTAAGCAATATGAGGGTACCGACCTACTTGAACCGTCCAAATTTGTTCATTTATAAATATGTACTTAAGAGGAGCTTTATATATCTAGTGCACCCTTTCAGTGAGGATACCTAGGGTGGGAAATGGCAGATAACCTCAGATGTTCAGAAAAGGCCTCTTTTAGAAGATGATTTAGTGCCTATTAAGCCACTAGCATCAATGATTTTTTACTTTAAGCACTACGCAGGACCCTTATGTATTTGCTATTCAAATTATAGCAAAATAGTAATAATTACAGAAATGAGGACTGACTGGTAACTACTGGCAAATGAACTTCTAAATATTTAATTAGAACCATACTACTGTAGTAATAATGGGAAGACCTTATAGCTTAGCAATAAGCACAAAATTCAACCTCCTTTTTATAAAGGCAAAACTACAATATTACACGCTTTTCCCAGCTCATTTGTAAAATTAACAGTCTCCCTCAGACAATTAAAAATCATGCTGAGTACTGAGCCACAGTAAATTACAAATATAATTAAGTAAATAATATGAAAGCCCAAGTCCCTACTTAAATATGCTGCCAATTCAGCTAATCCAAGCACAGCAAATATTAATGCAATACTTCAATGTCTACAGCTCCGCTCCTGATCTACAGTAATAATAACACATTAAGATTTTCTTTGTACTCAGAACAAAACAGCTTATTTTCCCCAGGACAACTGGAGCACCAAGTTACCAATAATAAGCTACTTGTATCTTCCATCACGCTGCTGGGGAAGGCAGGCAAAGAAGAGCACTTTTAGCATGATTGTATTTGCCACCAATTACATAGACACACTCCCTCAACTATACCTTACTCTAAAATGAAGACAAGCCAACCTGAAGCTATTTAATGACAAAGGATTAAAATCAATGCTGACTAAAGGCCTCTGCAAAGTGTGATTTTTAATTATGCTACTTTAGGAAGACACTAGACAATCATTATTGGTATTCCCTTGTTTCTGCATCCAAAATGGAAACAATTCATACCTTGGGAAGACTTTCTGATTTCAACAGTTAGTACACCAATGGGAGAAAGTTTAGAATTCTGGATCAGTGCTAACTTTGAATAAGTACTATGCAAGAAATGAAATATGTCTGAAATTACGCTGACAAAATACGTCACTTGCCAACAATGTACATTAGTGCTAATATGAGTTGCTATCTGTTTACAAGCACAGAGAGAAAGGAATAAATACAATTTAATTCATTCAAACTTAAATATGTATTTATACCACTATAAAGCAGCATGTGAATCACAGACATTTCACTGTCTCACAGCAGTTGTATTATTCTCAGTTCAACATAATAAATATTAATTGCTTTTGAAACTGAATTATAAGAATACACACGTCATAAAGGAAAAATCCCAAGCACAGACTTTCCCTCAACATCAATCTATAGGAGGAATAAAACATCCTCTATGAAATGTTCCTGCATCAGCATCAGTGGGAAATTCTGCAGCTTCTTGTAGTTGGAGGTAAATAATTCTAATTTGCTTTCCCTTGTAAGTGAATCAGTTACATAAAGCATTAATGCTTCCAAATGTGTTCTGCAATAAAAAGAAGCTTCCACAACTCCTCACCTGTCCTACTGTGAGATTTTTTTATGGTATGAAAAGATGTCTGCTTAAAAATAGTTAGAAATATAATACGGAGGCAAATTTTTTTAAGATAGTAACAACACATTCTTTGGTATCTAACATCTTCCTCATCCCCCCCAAAGTCTGTGTATTTTAAAAGGGAACTGTAAGAAAACACAACACTAAAAAGGGATGACAGCAAAAATTTAAGCACAACAAGTGAGAGAGCAAGGCAAGAAAGGCCATAGGCAACACCTATGGTCACGCTCACTCCTAACAGCTGCTGCATTACTCCTGTTGAGAACTTCTTGCCCTGCATTGCCTGGGGCTGGTAGACACAAATACTTCTAGGGAGGTGAAACTCTCACCTCCCCCTGATTGCAGAAGAAGAGCCAAGCAGCTAACCTAAACATTGCAGCTGCTGTGCAAAAAGGTCAACAAAGTATGAGAGATGTCTAGACCTGGCAACTAGGTATCTAGCACGCGTGCAGTATCATCCCAGTTTCAAATGTGTCAATGGAAAAAGCAATGGAAAAAATAATACATGAAACAGCCTCATGAAATTTGTAGAGCATATTAACAGCCAAGGTCATTCAGCTTGTCCTCTGCTCCTAAGGAAGGAAAATGAGATAGAAAAGTTTTATATAAAATAAACATGACCTAAAATAATATCAGTGCAAAGCACTGTATAGACTGTCCAGCCCATCTCCCATTACTATTTTTATTTAATTATTCATTCATTCATTCATTCATCCATTCATTCATTTGCACCACATATGTGGTAGAAGTCTTTGCATTGTACCTGCAGAGTCAAATGAAATGTTTCTTTCACATACTGTTGTACATCTTATGCAATTTCTGCCTAAAATACTTATACATCATAGAAGTGCTTCTAACACAGCTCTGCCAATTTTTAAAAATCCATGTACCTCAAATGACATTTCCACAAATGTATAATGCTCCTCAAATTATACTCGTCTCCATATTCCCCACAACGTCCTTATGTTCCATCAGTTCACCCTCACTTCTGGGAATAAGTATAGAAGCAAACATGTCAGTAGCACTGCAAGAATTATTGCGGTTTTGAACCACTGTAATTTTTCATCCATCTCTTCCTCAAAATAAATGGGAAATAAAAATCAAGGTGTCCTCTTTTTCACAGTATACAATGAAAAGTACACTGCTTCAAAGTACACCTTCCAGAATCCACATGTGAATTTTAAAAATGTCCTGCTCATGTTTGCATTGTATGAAATCCTACTCCTGTAATTACTGAAATTCCCTTTGCTTTGACATGCCACAAATCTGTTCCCAGCCTAAATAGCAATCATGAGGCATTTGAGCAGTTTTTGATACTGAACATGTTAAAAAACTGTATACAGCTGTTGCAGGGAGAAATTCTCAATTACACAGTTGGTTGAAAATATGCTGTGTAGCAAAGAACTCTACTTGTGCAGCAGAATTAAAAATCTGCAAACATGCTTTGATAAACTCACCACAATATTCATAAAGGTTACATTTCTCATAACACAAATTAGTCAATGCAACAGAACATCTTTCAAAATATTTAAGAGCATATTTCTTTCTCTTTACTGTTTCTTGGTGAAAAAATGCCCTATTTCTTTTCTTTCATCAGGTCCATGTCATTCCACACTTGCTTTGGAGCCAAAGCAAAGATTCACTGCGGATATATGACAGAGGCTACCCGTGTTATGGGTAAAACATCTAGCTAGGTAATGGTTTTCCCATACAGCATGCATTTTTTTTGTTCAGTCATCATCTATTGTCTGTACTTAAACTCAAGCCTTCTAACCTACCAAACAGGACTCTGGATTCTATACTGGTTGTGGAATAAAAGCTGGCAACAGAAAATTCATTATCTTCCTGTCATACTACACAGGGTGGTAAAAAGACAGAAGACTACTCATGCATGAATTCCCACCAAACTGAACTGTCCTGGTCAAGGCACAGTAGAGATTGCGTATTATATCCTGCATAATTAAACATTCCTTTTGTTAGCAGAGAAATTGCCTTAAAAAATAAATAAATAAAAAATCAGGGTAGGTCATGTATTTTTCCACCTTGGCAAGCTGAGAAGGAAAGACCTAGGCAAGTTCAAACTACCTTGTCAATGGAACTGATTTGTAAGTCTACAAAATAACCTCATATGACACTGGCATAAATCATGGCACGTGGTCACTTATAACTTTCTAGGGAACATACAAGCAAATGAAAATACAGTATACCAAGTTTATCAGCTATAAATCAGTCACATTTAAAAAAACCCAACAAAATAACAAACAATTCTGCTAGGTTGACCCAAGCAAAAATTTTTGTCTTTACTTTGAGCTAATAGGCAAGACACATAAAGACAATTTGATGGAATTTTTGTAGTACCTTAGTCACAGCAGTTTCCTGCTGCTCTATCTCTGCTCGCGCTGGCTGCCAATATTGCCGTTGATCTGAATGGGAACATAGGTTGAAGTAAAAAGCTTTTAAAAAATCCCACACAGTGTAATCAGTTTTATTGTATCTAACTACACAAGCACTGGTTTTGAATTATATTTTACTGTGAGAAAATTGAAGAGATCACCTAATCAGAAGAACGTTTTATAGATATTTTTGATTATAGACTTCACAGCATACCGGTAGGCAAAAGGACTGTACAAGGACAAAGGAGAATATAATTCCTGTAACTGCATGTTGGTTTTGCTTAATTAGTTTATTAACTTCTTGATTAGCTAGTTTGCGCAGTACTTAGGAAATGTAAAGCAGTAATAAGTGCTAATTAATCGTATTATTTATGTAACATTCAACTACAGCTGCAAATTGTACACACGTAGCAAAAAAATATGAACTGCATAGTGGTGAAGAAACAAGCCTACATTGCTGGTGAACTTCCTTCTTCAGGAAAAACAGAACTAGAAAGCAGTCACAGCACCAAACAGTAGGCTGGAGCAGCAGAAAGGCTGCTTCTCAGCAAGTGACAGAAGCAAGATGAGGTGAGTGAATGATCCTGAAAGCGCTGCCCAACTTCTTATATTAAGGAGAACATATGGTGGAAAAGAAGCAGAACTGCAAGGAAAAAATGACAGTTTCATTGAATTGCAAATGAGAGGTAATAATTTCAACATTCACTGTGACAGAACACTTCTATGTGTTATTATAAGCTCTGGTGGATACTGTCTTAAACAAATTAATGAATTGGATCATTTGGTGCCACAGCATTTAGTGCAGTAAGGTTGGAGACAGAAAGGTGCTCCTGGTAGCATTTTCTGATGACCTAATGAACCCACTCTAACTGGAACAGCAGTTTCTGCTGTCAGAATGACTTAAGAACTGAGTGATAAAGGGGACACTGCATTTATCACTTTTTCAAAGTCCAAAATCATGCATAAATGGATGAAGCAAGTGGGACAGAATACCTACTGACTGTAAAAAAAAAAAACCAGAAGAGAGAGTTTAGCGGAATGAAATATGAAGAAGAGAGAGATATATCTGCTAGTCTAAGAGCGAAGTTAGTTTGACTTCTACAAAAACAGCCACAAAGGATGAGAAGGAACTTCACATCCTTTATGACAGAAGTCAAACACTTGACAGTGACCTTCCAAAGAAAGAAAGAAAGAAAAAAGGTGCATTCTAGAAGTGAAAATAAACCCCTTCCAAAATGCTTCTGCCACAGATTTCCATGGTAAAGTTATAGAATGAATAACAATAAGAGTTTAAACGTACAGCTAGATATTTAAAGGTAAAACAAACGAATGGAACAAAAGATGAAAAAACAAATTAACATATTAATCTTCATAACTAAGAATGTTTACAGTCTTAAATACTATTATGTCTATGATATCAAACGTTCTCCAGATAATACTTCAGAAAGTTTAAATACAACTTTGTGAGGTGGATTTCTGTGCCATTTTTTTTTCCTTACTGGCTTCTTTTCTTCAGCCTGCCAATATATGTAAAACAGCCTGCAAAGATGATTAGTAGGATGAGACATAAGGGTTTTTTAATGTTGCTTTAAATATAGAGGATGCTGAGAAAGCTGATGGATGCATATCTTAAGAGATAAAGAAGCCAAAACCATTTTGTGATACCATTATTAAGTTTATCTAATCAGGTAAAAAAAGTCCAGAGTTCATTTGCAATTTTGAATTCATTTCCTCTGACACATTATTAACCCTTATTATATTTCATTTTTGTGATCAAGTCCTACTGAGTTGTCCTTTTATTAGTTTGAGGAATTAGCATTGTTTTAATTATTTATTATTTATAACATTCTCTTTAAGATCTAGTGCTAAGGTATACAAGGATGAACCTTGTTAGGTACTTTGTATTTTATGATATTTACCGTAATAAGGGGCAAGTACCTAGGAGTCATAGTTCTATTATTCTGGAAGGCATTATGAGCACCTTCTTTCCAAGGAGAATCTTTAAGTGATAAGTAGATTACAGTTTTAACTTAATGACCATGGAATGTAGAAAAAATTAGTTAATAAACTGAAACCTCTCAGTGGAAGTTGCAGGTCCTCAGCACCAACTGCTTCAGTGCACTGATTCCATCTTCTCATGCTGCAGTAGTTTCTGAACAGACACAGATTGAGAGTCCAAATGCCCACTCACCATCGCTTGCATTTTTGGCACTTGCACTTTTTTACTGACAGAAGGTACATACACCCCACATGATGATGACAATCAAACAATGCTGGAGGAACAGAGTCCTACCCTATTCTCAGGCTGTTAATAAGTGACTGGCAATTCATTTGTGCTCTTGGCTGTTCCTCCCTTCTATCCCAGATGTCACCTCCAGACTCGGAATACATCACAACCTGCATTATGCTCAGATTACAAGTTTCTGCTGAAGTGATGAGGCAAGAAACCATTTTCTTTCATGGAAGCTGAACTTATGACTCCAGGAGCCATTCTCCATCAGGTGTATCTAAGCCTTACTGAAGAAAACATTTTGAGCATAAGGAAAATGTGCTTTGAATAGTACCTCGTTCTAGCCTTTAAGGAAATGCAGCTGAGCACTAATTCTAAAAGCTTTGGAACTTTTTTTTTTGTTTGCCTATCACAATCCTTCCAGAAGATGACACTACAGGGCAAAATGCAATCTTCAGTTTCTTCACACTTTAAAAGTCAATTTTATTCAAGTTGGCACCTTTTGCAGTTATTGAAAGTTTTGTAAAGAGGCTGAAGTTGTGTATATGTATGTCTTATTCAAAGTAAAAATATTTGGGTTATTTTTTTTGAACTTTTTTTTTTCCCTACCATCTGGAGAAGGACCACAGTCAACAGATCTTGTGTTTTGTTAGCTGAACACACCCACCTATGCTTACTAAAACCTGATCATGTGGAACATGAGCTAATCACATCTACGTGCAAAGTAACATACAAATCTCAACTATGCACTCGGTAGATTTATGTGTTCCTACACAAAGAATGAAATTAATTGGGGCAGATCTTTCTACCCAGTTTGCACAGGAACCGCTTTTAGTGTCTTCAGGCTAGTAAATCTCATAGAAGTCCCACAGAATTCTGAAAACTCCCCAAACAGATGAACCTTCATGAGATGCTACAGAAAATAATTTTATTGTTTAAGCGTGTAATGACATGCTGCATGTTACACGGTGTATGACCTACAGTTCTAATGAACACTTTATAACAGAACTGACAGTATCCTCAGTATAACCATCTCTGTTTTGACAGCTCATTTGGTAAATTTTGCACTAATGGCAAATGACAACCTTGGGAAGGAAAACCATCTTCAAAATACTTATCAAGAATGCCCATTGTTTCTTTAGATGGCTTTTGTCTTCTTCTGGTTTTGACATAGTTAGCCAGTTATTGTGACATAGAAATCAAGTCTCGATATGAGAAAATTCTTCTCAACAGATTTTTTGAATGAATACGGGGTCTTTTCAATACTAAATTTTTCCAGACCATGAAAATACACTCCTTAATCAGTCAGAATTTTTTTTTTTCTCATACGTGGAACTTTCTTGCTCTGATTCTTCAGGTTCTCTTTTTATTTACCATGTTCGTCTAAAATCCCGCTGTTTAGCATGCACTAATATTTATTCTATGACATATTTAGAGATGGATAATTCACAGGTTTTTTTTCAAACAGAAGCTCTTGAGGAAGTGATTAATAAATGTACTGGGAAAATACGCAATAAATGCCTCTGGCACTGTCTCCATACAATGTTGGCGGAATGTTTGAATATGCTCACTTTGTTCTTTTGCAGTCTGAACTGTTGGTTTGTAACACTGGCTTCTGTCTGCTAGATTACAGAAGACGACATTGGGTGAGAGATGCTTTCATTCCAGGTTAGTGAATACAAAATACCAGAACAATATAATGCTTAAGTGTTCCAGCACTCAAATAACTTCCTCTATTGTAATCACTTGTAATACAAACATCAATTGCACTTATTTGCTTGCTTTTGGTAAATACCTTTTGTATTCTGGACTCCCTCAACAAACCATGACTGTCCACAGCAGCTGACTGTCATGCCAAATGTGTCACTGAAATATAGCTTTAATTTATATATACCAGCACTCAAAACTTCTTACACTATGGCACATTAGAGACATTGCTTGAGTGGTAGACTGTGTATCCGTAAAACCTAACCTGTGATTTGCAAAGAAATATTCAGATTGCAGAAACATTCACGTAAACCAACACAGACTTCTCCACTGAAGTTCCTCTCATCAGAAAGTTAAAAACAAAATGATGATTCAAGCATAAAGACTTGAAGAAACAAAAGCTTCTTGTGAAAATTCAAATCACTGCACTGAATGATTAATGAATTCTATTAATAGCTTGTGAATTAGATTTCTGGCCCAAAGGGACTGAACTACTTCACTCAGCACTTAAAAATATTGTTGCAGCATTACAAATAGATAAAGTTTTCCTAAAAGAAGACACAATACTGCTTCTTTTAAAATAATGTCTGCAGGAAAGCAAAACACCTTAAGGTAAAAAACCCTTGATTTTCTGTGAAACTACAATGAGTACTGTCTGTCTGGCCAAGAAATAAGTATGATTTGATGGGGTTTAAAAAAGTTTCCTAGCATTCTTCTGAGGAGCCTGTAGCACAAAAGTTGTGAGTCTAATTTCATGTTTGCAACCAGAACGAGTCATAGCTCAAGATTTTTAATACAATCATTGTATAAGACATAGTATCATGATATCACTGCGTATAATTTGCATTCACTGTAGGCAATTTTTATAAAGAAATAGCTATTACAAATGCATGAAACTTGGTAGAACAGAATTTCACCAAATGACTTCAGCATGATTTGTTTTTATCTCCCTTTTCATTATTAGGCTAATAAAAACTAGCCTTATTTCTTGCCTGAGTATTTTTTGACTTTCTGTGAAGGCAGATTTTTCAGTTGAGGTTCTGGAGTACAAGATGAACAATCTAGTCAGACCTCTAAACCAGAGTTTTAAAAGCCTGACTGTAACCTGCATCTACCTTTCTGCTGATTACAACCCCTGCCAAAATGTTCAAAACAAACACGTCAGGACAAGAAACATGAATAACATATTTTCCTATATCCTGACTATTGAACTCAAACAAGTCTTCCTGCACATTAACCAGAATTACTATTGTGCACTCTTTCCTGAATCCCAGTATCAATAAGTATGACATGTTAAGGTTGGCCAAGCCAACAGAAATTATACAGTAACACAAGTGATCTACCAAAGCTAATTGCAACAATAATAAAACTTTCCTTCCTTACAACCCCACTATCCACAACTGGGTCCCAATAACACAATTTGCTTTTTATTTGGGAAGAATTTGTTTCCCAAGAATAATTCTCAGCAAAAATGTTCTGTAGTAATTTCTTCACCAGGTCTGACCAGCGGTCAATATACCCTAGTGCTGCATCTGCATCAAACCCAGGAAAGTCAAAGAAGATCCAAGTTGCAGAACTGCTACTATGTGCCTTGCAGGAGGATGGCTGATCTTCTACTTCAGTTCTCAAAGGTCCAGCTAAGGTAACATAGGAGATGACTGTACTACTGACCTACAGCCAATCTGCTTCATCTATGCAAGTCACTATCTTTCCTACCTCTCCATTGCTCACTACCAAAATTAAAATCTCCTTTTCTATAGTTATCTCTTTCTCCAATACTTTTTTTCCTTTTCAAACGTAAAAAAAAAACAGTTGGCAAGTTACAGCTTGCGATGGTCAGAAAACTATTGCAATCCACTCAGTATCTTGATTCCACAAGCATTAAAAAACAGAATTCCTGGTGGATAAAGGCCTTTGCATGCAAAATATTGAAGTGATATCATATCTGTTTTCTAACCAATTCATTAATGTGTCATTCCATACAGAGAGATGAACTGAAGTGCCATAATTGGCAATCTCATCAGCAATACTAAAGTGGAAGCTATTAAGACTGCAATCAAAAGCTGAGGGTAAGATATACAATAGCAAGGAGGATGCTGTTTATAGGGCTGTTGCTTATGTCACATGTTGCTTACCAGCACGGCAAGCAAGTGTACCCTTTTTTGCCACAAACTTGACACAGATATCCTATGCACTGCATTTGTGGATCAGGTCTCTCTCTGTGCAAAAAGGAAGGTATAAAAAGAATTTTTGTTGTGCACTCGTTCAGTCTTAACTTGGAATTATTATTAATTATTAAATATTACATACAGGCATACTGACAAGGTTAAGAAAGTTTTCAGACAAAGTCAATCATGCTATGAGATACAGAAGAAATTGTAAATATCTCACTTCCAATACCAATATATATCCTTTTTTTTAAAAAAAAAAACAAAGAAAGAATACTTCTATTATGCAAAACAGCATTTCCCCAATTTCTTTAGTTTCAGGTTAGCAAGCTCTTCAGAGTCAAGTGAAGTTTGCATCCCATCATCAGGAGAGGGGATAAATTGTTCAGTGAACGATGATTAATAATTTTTCTACTTTCCCCTTTCCAAAGTTGCTTGTGTTGTCAAAATTTGCAAGTAAGTTACACAGTTTGAGAAGGACTCACTTTCAATGAATACCAGCCAGGCACACATGAGGAGGTCAGAAATTGTAATCTTACTGGTTACAAAACAATTACTGATTAATTTTACCTTTCTTTAATTATCCAGAGAGCTGCACAGAACTGGCTGATGTTCATAAGATCGACATTTATTTTTATCATGCAAAGCAGATATGCACTGAGTGTCTGGATGGGGGACTGGATCACACTTCTTTAAGGATACATTTAACATTTGCATTTCTTTAACAATTCTCCAGATTCAGACTGTCTTTTTTTTATACAATGACTAATATAATAGATCTTTCATTACTGATTGGACTTCCCACACAGTGCAGTGACCTCTGCATTAAATAGCAGCACCATAAGAGTATTAGGAGTCTGTTTTGGTAGCGATGCACTACTGAAACAAAACCTCAATTCACAGTATAGGCGTATGAGAAAAGAAAATCAGCTAAAGCAGGGGAGAATGCTACTGAAGCAGGAAATGCTTAAATACCAGATGCAGCTGAGCTCCCTCAACAGAATGCACTTTGACTGCAAGATGAAGGGATAGATAAAAAGTGAAATTCAGTCAGAGCTGAATCAGATTGGCAGGAATATTTGTCAGATATTTTGGTATTGTTTTTTTGCATGACCAAAGGATTGTCCTTGGTGAGTTAGTACTTTTCAAGAAAAGTAGTAAAATTAGATCAAATCAATACTGCAGAGTCTATTTTACAAAATGTTTTTTTTTCAGTATAGGCAGAACAGTATGTCTTAGGTAGTTCTAAGGAAGAGTATCCCCTTTGACTTTTAGATCTCCATGGCTCTCTGCCACTGAGAACATAGTGCGGAACTTCATACTATTAATTTTACTCTCAGAACAGATGATGATTTAAGGGACGAGGTTTCTTTCTACAAAATGCTGATAATTTCAGCACAAAATCTAGATGCCAGCCTTTAAAAAAATCTGGAAAAGCAAATGCAAGACTAGTAGTATAAAATGTTCAGAGGTACCAAAAAGAGACAAAATGTTTACATTCCACTTAATTTCAACAGAGATCACTGTTAGAAAGCTACTCTATTTATTGCCTAACAAAGATGGTACCTTATAATCTCTCCTCCCTGCTTTCTTGGTAGCTTAAAAACACCCTACCAGTTGATATACCTTGGTTGTATGTTGCCTCTTTAGGAATAAATGCAAGTTCTTTTTCTTTCCCTAGGAAAAGGGGTGGAATATTTCCTCATCTTTTTGCTATTGTTACAGTACCCTGCCTGTCTGCATAGTTTTGCAAAAATGTTGTCATTCAGATGACCTAAATTCTGAACAAACATGAACATCTACCATCTCATTGCTAGCCATACTTATTCCAGGAGAAAAGGAAATCATTGCTGGGGAAAATCATGAGTGCCTTCTTACTGTGTTCTGTTTTACAATGCAATATCAGATGTTTTATTGTGCTTTATGCTGGCTGTCACTCACCTTCAGGAATACTATAAGTAACACTTAAAATGCCAGAATTCCAAGTGCCACCTCCCTCACTGTATCTTTCCAATTGAAAAGTAACTATTCTGTCTTTTAAAAAACATTTATGATCGACAGCGCAACTGTCTTGCACTGTTATCTTAGAGTGGCTGGATGAACAGATTTTACAATTTCTAAAGGAATATATAGCCAAAAAGAGTCATAAAGTACATTCACATGTGGAACAGTATTGCCCAAAGCAAGGTTGTGAGCTGTTTTGAGTACTTCAACTGCCCATGCTTGTCATTTGCTCTCACATACAAATATTTCCTTGTCATACACTGAGAAATACCTCAACCTGAACCTATTTCACAGAATATCCTCCCCCATTGTTTGTTTTGCCAGGTTATACAGAGCCTAATACGTCAATATTGACACAGCAGACAATATATAACTTACTACCTGAGACAGAAAGTTTTGAGCTGTGCTACTGACCTCTGTTTAGAGACAGAGACAGTAACAATGGCAATACAAAGATGGCTTAAAATAAGGCTGTAGAAGAAAAGGTAGAAGGAAAAGTAATAAGTATGGAACATGAGACCAAGAATTCAATCAAGCAACCAAATAAAACACATTTTGTCTCAGGAGATAAGAGCCTTACTCATAGTATCACTTATCAATATTAAATAACCTCAGTTTAGGGAACACTAGTATTTTCGGAACTGCTTAAGTGCAAAACTTCTAAAACTTGTGAGAAATTTGCTGCTTTTTTTTTTTTCTAGATTACAATCAGTGCTATATACTGCAATGCAATCTAGGTATTTTTGAGCTAGTTTGGATATAATAAGCAACTTGGTCATGGTAATAAAAGATAAGGCAAGACATGCTCTGCTATGAGCTCCATGTTGATAAAATTTATTTTTGCTAGTGTAATACTTAGGCAGGTGAGCGTACATTTGCAGTTGGAGAAATAACTATACTGATGCTGGATCATTTGGATCAATCCTAATTTCTTCAGAAACCTAACCACCACAAGATATGGTCTAGGGAAGTCATGGGGGAAGAAAACTTGACAAGCCTATGCCATTCACATGCTAGACATTATTTCCAAGACGGCCTTGCAGAGAAGTAGGAACTGCTCAATCAGATGCACCAATTTGCAGTTTTTCCTGCAAGCTCAGACCAATGAAAACCAGATATGTCTCTCTTTCTGTCTTCCTCCAGCAAAGAAATGCAACAGATGAACATTAGGATAAAGAGCTCATTTTAAATTCTTTCCATCCTCACCATTTAACAGATGACTTCCAAGGTAAGCGCAAAATCAGGTGAACTACTCCAGCAGTTGTAATGGAGCTAAAGGAGCTTTTCCACCTGCAGCTTTCCCTCAACTTCTTTTGAGTTCCTTTCTGTTAGACTTGGCAACTCAGTTGCACCTGTAGCCACTCCTTAATCCTACTCCACTAAATCAAGTTTAGCTTGAACTCCTTCCTCATTATTATCTCTTCATTACTGACTTTCTTCTTCATTTTTAAAACAGGTCTTTTTGACCAAACAAGGCCTGGAAGCAGCCAAGCTTCATAAGCGTATCTGATCTGATTTTACTAAACATCATGCAAACTACACACTGTTTTGTGTGACAAAGAAAAGCAGCTATATCAGAACAAGGATTAGCTACTTCTAAGATAAAACAAGAAGCAATTACAGATAACATGATCTCTCATCTCAGGTCTTCTTTTAGACACAGAATCTCTGAAATAAAAATTCCTAACTTCAGTGTCCCTTGCAGCCTTTTGAAAAGCTCCCTTGAAATACAACACTATTTTCTCATTGTACTGAACTGGAAAAACATTTTGTAAAGGCAAAAACCCCCTTACAGTATACCAAAATAAGAATGGATAATTTATCATTTATGAAGGGGATGATTCACACTCTCTTAACAATTTTTTAACACTTAGGTTCTCTTGCACTTTGAAACGAAACCGATGTGCTTAATTAAATGAAAATTATCGTTCCATGATAAAGTAAATGAAGGCTCTTTCATGTCTGTTTTTATATATTCAAGCCCAGTGACCCCTTTAAAAGAAAATTACTTGCTTATTAATGTTTCAAAATTTATTTTTAATATAATTAAAGATGTAACTATTATTTAAAATTGTAAATTCATATTTGTACGTACTGCTTATGTTGAAATACTCTATCTGGAACAAGTCATGAAAGGGTACAGATATAAATATATCATGATTTAATAAACAAAGCTTCTGGAGACATTTCATCATATTATCTGGACACCATAAATTAGTGAGTTGTTTGTTCTGAGTGTTTTGAGATGTTTACTTTCTCTTGAATTGTATCTCAGTCATGAGATGGCTGCTACTTTCTATTAAATTGCCCTCTACATAAATACATTTGGTTAAGCATATTTTAAAAACTGTTGTTATTGCCTTTTATAGGCCACTGCTGAATGTGCATGAAAATCAAAAGAATTTCATAAGAACCACCCCTAGAAGCTCAGTTTTTCTTGCATCATAGTTGAATTATCTGTTTATGAAATAAATAGCTGACACAACCATCAGTGAAAACGCAGTAGTTCTTGACCTCCTTTATTAAATAAACCAATAAAACCAAATGGTCATTCACACTCTGTGTGGGCACATCAGGGGAAACAGTAATGATTTCCTAAAATTTAAACAGGAGGTCTTACCTGTATAACATCTGAACTTGAAGGTATAAGGATTCTAAGAAAACCGCACCTTTCTTAGCATAAGAAAAGAAAGCTGAGATTCCCACGTTCCAACATAGATACTGAGAATACAGTGCTCGAATGACCTCTGCAATAGATTATCATAGCTGACACATTTAAACAGTTTTGACATACAGCCTCTTCCTTTTGCCAGTTTTAAAGAGATCCATCCTTGAAAGGGCAAGCAAACTCTAGACTACTGGAGCAAACAAAGACTACAAGGACTACAGATAAGGCTGCATATCATTCCACAGGGTGTCTTCTTTATGGAAAAAATGGAGAAAAAAAATCCACGTCATAAAGATTATAAATTCCAATCTGTCCTATTTTAAACCTTTATAAATGCAGCAATTCAAACAACTATTGCTTATAGCAACAAATATATGATAGTACAGACAGAGAGGGAAAAACAAACATTACTGTAAGCCCATTATTGTGCTTAGCAAATTCACACCTCTGAGAGCATGTTGGGTTTGATAAAGGAGGAAAAGGGCAGACATTAATGTTGTGGTAATGAGGACTACACTTGCCAGTGTTTACATACCCTAAGTCACCCTTAGGAGGCCTTCTATAATTGAAACACATGCACTTATCTCTCAGAAGTGTGTCTCAAGACTATGAACTGATAAGGCATATTTCATTTAAATGGACAGCAAATAAACTCCCCACCAACTAATTAGCTCACTAGGTTTCCTTTTAGTTAGAGAAAAATATTTCCAAGAATAAAGTAGAAAATATTACCAGTGAAAATAAAAATCAGCCTTTCAGCAGAACCGCTGCAAGCTGAAGAGCTATGATTGTGCTGGTTGGCTGAGAGAAAATAATACAGTGTATAACAGCTGCATGATCATTACCTAAAAAAACATGAATTTTCAGTAATGACACAAACATGTTTACTTTTGATATAGATATAATTTTGCTAACTACAGAAATGACCTGACCAAAGCATACTCATATAATTTGTTTGACATAACAGCAACATCAAAGGATCACAATGTCCCAGTTCTCCATCTACTGGTGAGCAAACTGATATTACACTCCCCCTTTTACCAGCAGTAATTTTTGCTGCTATGACTTGGAAACTATTTTTGTTTTCACAAATTCTTATGAAGAGCTTTTACTATAACTGCTCTCACTGTCATCGATACATCTTTGCTCTACGCAGAAATACAGGCACAGTAGCGCTCCATGTTTATTCTTCTGTGGTGAAGTCCTCTACAGATAGTTGCTATTGCCTCCCTCACCCACCGCAGCCATCAGTCATGCAAACTGGATGTGCACTTTGATGAGCTGTTAGGCTTCTTCTGTCTTGCATATCACCACCAGCCTTGTATATGCCAACCAACCACCTGACAAGTGAGTTTGTTTATACATGGTCTGTAAGAACTCAGTCAACACTAAAGAACTCAGGAGAAGGCATGCATGAAGGAATATAATGTAGTCTTCTCTCTCCTAGCAGCACTGGCTTCGGCATGCCAGTGAGAACAAAAAATCTAATTTTGCCCACAAACTCAAATAGATACCAACCTGGTTTGTAAATAGCTCAGTATTCACATAATTATAGAGTAGAAGCCATTGTTGACAAGTTTTAACAGCAAAATCAGTGTGATGTGTCATATCAGAAACCTGGTGATAACACATAGCCTGTGGAGTGGTATGGGCTATTACGCTAGCGTCTGTGAAAGGCAAATTTTTGCATGTTTTCAGGAGGGCAGATGACTACTCTGGAAGCATTACAAACATGAAAAATGACTGCTTTCACTTTGAAATACTTCGAGAGATGTAGGAACAAGGAAATATAAAGCAAAGTGCATGGCCTTGGTACTGTGCCTGGAGTTTGGTGCATGTGACATCAACTTTCAAAGGTCCCATGAGAATCTTGCAGACCTGTAAGAATGGAAGTGGTGGATGTAAAGATGAAGTACTGGGAAACAGCCAACACAACATTTGCAAAGGGAACTCATGATTCATCATGCAGCCTGTGTTCTTTGAAAGGGTTTATGACCACGTAGATTAGGACAATCCATTGATCTACACTACTGATTTTTTATTTGGATTTCCAAAATTATCCTGAAGATGTCGCTCACAAAATAAAAAAGCAGTAGGGCAAAAAACAGAGTACACTTGCCCAGATACAATATGGATTAAAAAATAGGAAAAGGAAAGTTCTTGTGCTGGAAAGAATGGACCCCAAAAAATCAAAGATATTTTCTGGGAACAATGCTCTTAAGCATTTTAATAAGTTATCAAGAAAAAGAGGTGTGTGATGAAGTCACCTAAAATTTGTTGGTGATACTGCGTGCTACTGGGTAATAAATGAGGACAAACTGCAAAAAACTGCACAGTGATATTACCAGATGGAGCAGTAGTGTGACTGTGGAAATGTTGTACACATACATGGAAAGTGACACAAGTGGGGGGAAAAAAATCCCTAAACTTGCACATAAATTAGTCCTCTAAGCTACGACCACTTAGCACCTATGTCCTACAGCTACTGTCTTCCCAGAAAAATGGCAGCTGAGTCATCAGCAGTATTAGGAGTTATCAGGAATACAATAAAGAATAAGACAGAACTTTCCTATGTCACTAATTGAATAAATGGCCCAGCTGCATCTGCTACACTGCCACAGCTTTGCTCCACCATCTCAAAGGGATTTGACAGAACTAGAATGAGGAAGTGAGGATGATCAGTGTTCTGGAAATGTTTCTACAGAAAAAAACCCACAATTAAATTGGCTGGAATTCGTCAAGCTGGAAAAGTGACTTTTGAAATCATGGCATAGACTGTGAAAAGGGATCAGTTCTTCACATTGTAATACAGAGCAAGAAGGCCCTTATGAAGCCGAGAGAACAGGTTTCAAACAAACAGAAGGTAGTTCTTCATGTAACTGGTAACTGATCTGTGGACATTCTTGCCATCTTGTGGATGTTAGCAGTTTACATGGTTCAAACAGAACACTGAAAATGTCCACTGGTAAAAATTCATCCTTCCATTCAATGTAAATACACCATTTCTGTCAAATCCAGTCCAAAAAGCTGAGGAAATACTATGGAAAGTGTCATTGCGAGGTTTCACAATTTTTGCATATTTCCCCAAGCTTCTGGGTTTGGTTATTGCTGGAAACAGGATACTGATATAAGTACACTTGGCCTGAGTAATTTTCAAGTACAGCAAATTAATGATTCAATGCAAGCCTTAATCTGATGCCCATTGTCAATGTTTGTAGCCATCTACTATTTCAAAACTTTTAAAAAATATATATTATTATTATTCCAATACTTGCTGGATTTTGTTTAGGCAGAACATTTTCAAGAACTTTGGTCAAACTTTTGGAGGCTGCCGAGGTACCCAGGTCATTAGACAGTCCATTCCTAAGGTACCTGAAATCCAGATCTGACCTACCTGTGTTTATATTCTCCTTTATGTCTTTTAGGAAATTCAAAGTGAGTTTTTCATAATTTGTTGAATGTATTCAGTTTATCAAGTAGTTTTCTCTCCTTATGGCATTAACAATTAAGATTATGCTTGATTTTTCTGAAACTGTGATAGCAATTTCCTCAGGCTAGGACTATTAGAGTCAGTCATGAACGAATAAAACAACACAGCGCTGTCCCCAGGCATGCCAGAAAATCTGCCCAAGATTTACTTTAGACTTGAGCAAAAAAAACCGAAACAGCGAACCAAAGTACTAGTTTTCCAAGACCAGTAGAATACTGTAGGTTTCTAACAACATTCATCATCTCATTAATGACTGAATTTAAATGCCACATACCTTCCTTGACAAAGGGTGCATGCTTTTATTAGTGATAATGTTACCAGAAATCCTTCAAAAGGAGTGTCACAATCTGAGACTAGAATACCCAAGAAAACCTTCTGTTCCCAATTCTCATTGGATAGCTAAATTGAACTTTTTGCCCCAGCTCCGAGGTTTTGATTAGGTATTCTCAGGTGCCTAAACTGGGCCACTGAATTTTGGTGCGTAAAAGCTAGGAAGCTAGTCTTTACAGGCAATCTTCACCGTCAGCAGAGAAAGGCAGGCTGGTTCTGGTCAAGAGTACAACCTTGGTATCTGACAAGCCCTCCTGTATCCAGTCTGAAATGAAGACTGGTTTGAAGAAGTCCATCAGTCCAATTCAGGGCATCCCCTCACCTTCAGTTCTATTGTTTTTGGATGACCGATGGGAACACTGTTTAGAAGCACCTTCACAGCACATGACCATGTCACCATAACCGTCAGATCTCTAGGGGACTAGCCATGATGCTGCAGCTGAGTTCTGCTTTCCAGGCTGGACCAGGAAAGCCTATTAGATACTGGTGCATGCGTGTCTTTTCCTTACAATTTTCACTTGGCATAGACTCCTCAAAGGGGAAATGAAAATAAAACCCAAACTTTTACTTGGAATAGTGACATGCTTTCTGTAGGAAGAAGAAACATAGCTTTAATCTGCTTCTTATTCTAAGTAATTTTCACTGGTGTAAGACAGCAAAGTTATTGGATGATTGAACTCATGGTTGGAAAAGAAAATTCCAGGTGAATTTTCTGTAGAGGATCTTTACAATTTGTTTGCCTCAGCAAGATTTTGTCTTATTCCGCAGCTCAGCAACTTCAAAATAATTGTTTTCTATCCATTCATTTGGAAATTTGGATGGCACTCTCACTGTGGCAGGATGTGATTTTTCACTATAAATAGAGTCTTTTGTTAACATTTATACCAAATAATTCAGGAGCCAGCTGCTGCATAAATAATAACAAATCATCTTTATCAGCTGAAAGACCAAGTAATCTAATATTAGTCTTATAGCTTCATTGCAGAGAATTTTATTCACCTTTGAAAGAATATTAGTAATTTGAGATAAAAAGTTTATTTTGTAATCCTCCTCTTTTACAGTGTTTCCAGCTTTAAAGGTTTTGGTGTATGCCATATTGGAGAAACGTCTTGCAATATCCTGGTACAGCACGCATACACATTAAAATGTTAAGATAATCTACTTCATCATTAAATTACTAAACCATCTCTTTTTAGACTTCACTCACAGGAGAAATGGTTAAATGACCACAGAAAAAAAAGTTTTATATTTATTTTCCCCTCTCTATAAGATGATGTCATTCAGTATGCTCGGGCCAGATTTTGGTTCTCTTATTAACCTGCAATCTGTTAGAGGTCAGAGCCTAGGTAGAACACCTGAACAAATAACCAAACTTTCCATATTACTCAAAAGTGACAAATATTACAGGGAAGTCACATCATAAAAGAAACTCAAGAGTGTTACCCTTGCTGTGATATAAAATTTGCCTGTCAGGGAAGACAAAAGAATATTAATAGCTTTTTGCTGTGTGCTTAATGAAAGACTTCCCAGACTACCTGCAAGCTCCTTTTTTAAGAACAATGACCTTTTTCTTGAGATCAATGACATAGTTTTAATGCAGACAACCTTATCAAGGGGCTTGTTCTATTTTTGTTACCTATCTAGACAATAAAATCTACAATAGCAGTGATTCAAATGTAAGCAATTTCTAGACTTAAAATATGACGCAACTGTCATTCAAACAAATTACCTCCAAATGTGCCAAGAATCACAAGTATAGTTCTTGGTCTAAAGAACATACCAGTATAAATTCATCCTGATGCAGTGGGATCTTAAATAAAAACTGATTAAGAAGTGAGAGAAAAGACAACACAAAGTTACCTCAGAGTACTCTATGTCAGTATTGACATTATTTTTGTTTACATATCTCTTCTTTTGCTTCTTACAGACAGGAAAGAGGAAATGACAGGCAATTTTTGATGACTGTTTTACAAAATATTTAGGAGTGATTGCACGGAAGAGTCTACAGATTTTGTGACCATGTTTTGGCTAGAAGCATAGGAAAAAAAATGTTAAGGACAAAAAAGCTGGAAATAAGAAGGGGGAAAAGGGCAAATGCAAAGGCTTGTTAAAGATGTAGAGAAGCATCATTTCTCTTCTTGCATTAGCATTCTCACTCTTGCAATAGATTTGTCTTCTACTGGCTGTTTAGTGGGCTTTGGTATTTTTACTATCATATTTGCACAGGGTGTGCCAGTCCATCCTCAGCTGACAAACATTAAGTATTTTAGTAGCGACATACTACTGCATGACAAAGTAGTTCAGCTGAACTGCCACCATGAAAGCTGTGCTAAAACTCTGCAGGATGGCTGTTTGCAATACATCCATTGCACAACTGTCATTTACAACTGCCCTAGACAAGTGTGAGAAAGTAACACAGGAGTTTCTTTTTTTCCCCTATACTATTAGCAGTAGTAATGTGAAACCATTTCAGTAAAGCCATTTGGCAGCTGCTCTACCATTCTCAAATCTGTGCTTTCAGGTACATGTCATTACATTTAACTCTCCCTTTTACCCAGCTACCGTCTCAATTTCTATCTTCTCTTCACCAAATTAATCTTTAAAGCTGAGTGACTCAGCTGCTTCACTGAAAAAATCTGTGTCCCAGTCATACATCTTGTCCTGTGAAAATAAACTATGATGATAGATAGTTCTATTCAATCCAAAGCTTCTTGAACTATAAGGTTTTTGATTGGGCAAATGTCTTCCTCTTGTTTGACAGGAAGCTATGCAATGTTTCATATAATCTGCCCTTTATTCATCCTCCAAATTTCTGATTTTCAAATTACATTAAGAATTTCCCTGTGATTGTTAACATGGCTCATCACAAGCCAAGACCTTAATTCTTTGCATGTAGGAATACTGATCAGTTGTCGGCCTTTGCAGAAAAGCACGGGTCAAGACTTTCACTTAATCTCCTGTGACATGAATGAAGAAATGCACTAAATTAGCTGTGTGGCATGATTAAATCACTACAGTCAAATGATCAAATGCCAGTACAGAGCTACCATAGAAGCTTAGGCCATTAATGAGACTTTTCTGCTTTACTGGATCAGTTAGTTTTGGTTTCAATTCTTATTTGTTAAACACTGTTCCAAAGCAGGAAATTGAGCTCACCTGAAGAAAGAAGAAAACGTACATTTCTGTTTGTCGTCTTTTAAATCAAATTCAATGCTTTTACAACAAGTCCTAAGAGTTCACTTTTTCAATAGAATTCAAACTGCATCAGATAACTGGATCATTCGCTTTTAATCATGTGCTGCAAAGCCACTTTTTAATTTCAAGTTGCCACAGAACAAACAGAACAAGCTGTTGCTTAATGATAGCATAGAATGCAAGTACTTGGAAGTGCTTCTAGAGAAAGAAAATAAGATGCTAAAATCAGCACCATTTAATTCTAAATGCTGAAGTTTTGCGCAAGAGTAAAATACTACATAACAACTAAAATACATGAAAAAAATGCCAAGAACCTAATCTAGAATCTCTTGATAAATATTTTTCAGTGGAGTCTTTAAATCAAGTTGGCTATGCAGAAACTGAAGCAACCCACGACTTCTAATCCCTTTTTAAAATTATGTCTAACATATTTACAATCACCATGGAGATGTAACGTATAGGAGCTAGTTCCATTTGATTTTAGCAATATGCAAGAAACAAATTGCTGATTTTACCTTCTCCAAATTATCATAAATGCAGCTGCAAGTTCTTCAGTGCGTTATTGCAAGTTGATAACTCAGTTAGTAAATAAATCTCTCGCTTACAGAATTTCTTCTGAACATTACCGAAAGAAATAGCAAGTGTTTCTCATTTAGGAGCACAGATATCAGGACAAATTACAGTAAGTTAAATGTTCATGATGTGTAGAGAAGAATTCAATGCCATCCTGAAGTATATATCTGTGACTTTTTTAAAGAAGAAGCAGTAACTGCAAGAACTTTAGAACATCAGAATTTTAAATTATTCAGTAAACCTCTTTCACTATTAGAAATACCAGCAATTTAGTGACACCAAGCTAAACCTTAAACACATAACGACACCCAGTTAAACTTGAAACAACAAAGATATTATATACTAAACATGGAAGCCTGAATGGAACTCTGGAAGTCTTTAAATGCAATTGTGTACTAAGTGTGTAACAGCACATGAATCTGACAGGGACTGGTTCAAGGACAGCAGGCTGAAGGCAGATTTATATCATCAACTACCAGCTTTGGTTGTAAATGGGCATGACAGTTTCTATCTACTTTACTGCTGATTGAGATTGCCTTAGTGTAGCAATACTCAATGAACTCTGCTAAATTTAATTTCTATTTCCATTTGACAACAGGCAGGAAAAGCATCCTGTCAGTTAGCTTTTAATAGCTATTACCTGTCGGATTGCAAAAAGTCATTCTAAATTTTAATTTATTTTCCAAGAATATTTCGGGAAATGTTCAAGATGAAGTGTATAAAACTAAATGGAATAAACAGCCCTAAACTGCATATGAAGGTTTACTATGGTGATATAAAGTGAACTGGTGCCAACAAAAGCATCAGTCATACCCCAGATTTTCACGGAAGTAGCTCAGAGGTGAAGTTCTAGCACAAATGAAACCAAAGTTTTCCCTGTTTTGGGTTCCTTGTTACATTTACTATTACCAGGAGTGGTGGCTCCTATCCAGCCTGATCACTGAAGGTTTTCTTCTCATGGAAAGCAGGACATGGCAAGAAGGGCAGAAGGAAAGAGGCACTCCTTGTTCTCAACCAGCAGGGTGCTGGGACACTGCTGGAATGCTTTCCCATACCTAGGAAATGAAGGAGCACGTCTATTACAAATTACAGCTTCTTGCCTTTAAGTCACCACAGCCACCTTAACTGTACAACACTGCAGTGTATGTTCCTCCCTCCTCCTCTTTTCCATATGTAATAGGTCATTATCGTACACAACACTTGGCATGGCAGACAGGAATTATAATCACATTTCCAGAAACATGGTCTTCCAAAATTTGATACGACTTCCTTATTCAACCTTAATGTTATATTCTCTTGAAGTCTTCCATATTTTTATTACCTACTGCAGTAAACAGCATAAATCTGGACAGCTTCGTATTAAGAAATACCACTCTCAGAGACAGTTTCTATTCTGATGACATCACTGTTATAGTGATACATGAACTTAGTGAAATATATGATCAAAATAGCCGCATCCTGTGCTTTGACTAAAACATGAAAAACATCCATCAGATGAAATTCAAGGCATCCATGAGACTTGTTTCCACAACTCTATCTCAATTTTTGAATAAGAACTGAGGTTCGAGTTACATGTGATAAATCAGTTTCGTTTTTTCCCCTGGGTAAAAATTGCTCCCCTCTAATGGACAAATGCTTAAGTATTTTTAATTCAGATGCTCTGTGTAAGCAGCAGAGATTATGTAAAATGATGGATCTTTAGAACACAGGACCACTACAACTATAACACTATGCTAGCTCAAGATCTTTTTGAGTTTCTCTTTAAAATAACTTTTTAAGTATGACATAACTTTTTAAGTTTGCCCTGTATCTCAGGAAAGGGATGGAATGTGAAGAGCTGTTGTTGAAGAGTAGTCATGAACAGGTTGAAAGCTTGTGGGTAAAAATTAAAGACGGAAGAACCAACTGGAACGTTGTGATTGGTGTATACTACAGGCCACCCGATCAAGGAGGGACAACTGATGAAGCCTTCTTCCTCCCGCTACAGGAAGCTTCAGGCTCGCAAGCTCTCATCCTGCTCGGGGACTTCAACCACCCAGACACCTGCTGGGGAAGTAGCATAGCAAGCTGCAGACAATCCAGGAGACTCCTGGAGTGCACCGAAGATAATTTCTTAGTCCAGCTGATAGAGACTCCCACTTGAGGAGAAGCAATACTGGACCTTATGGTCACCAATATAAGCAAACTCATCAGTGATGTTAGGATCAGTGGCAGCCTGGGCTGCGGTGATCATGCACTGGTGGAGTCCAAGGTCCAGAGGGACATGGAACAGGTGAGGAGTATAGTCAGGACACTAAATTTCAGGAAAGCAGACTTCCAGCGCTTCAAGGAATTACTCGGTAGGAGCCTCTGGGACGTGGTCCTCCGAGACAAGGGAGCAGAACAGAGCTGGAAAATATTTAAGGAAGCTTTCCACAAGGCACAACAGTGCTCAGTCCCCATACGCAGAAAATCAGGCAGGAAAGGCAACAGACCAGCATGGCTGAGTCAAGACCTGCTGGTTAAACTAAAAAAGAAGAGGGAACTGCACAGGCAGTGCAGGCAGGAACAGGGAACCTTGAATGTGTTGATGAGTGAAAGCAGACAAGGGGGGTTGGGAGTGTTCGTTAGAGCTTGGAGTTGTTCGCCTTGAAGACCTTGGAAGTTGATAACGAAGGAGCCAGCTAGCAGAAATTTACTGATAAGTGGGCACTGGAATGCAGAAAGCTGGCTGCATTTGGTTCAGGAGTTTGAAAACAGAGGAGACTAAGTCTGCGCAAAGTTCAAAAAGAAATGTATTCATCCCGAGGAAGACTTCCTACTTCATCCCTAAGACCCCGGCCCACAACCATCAGGAGGCACTACGCAGGCGCAAGACTGAAGTGAACTTTCCAGAACTAATTATAATATGAAGCAGGGAGACGGTATGAATATGTAGTAGGCGCTTATACCTATGCATGTCTTCACACTATAAGTAGCTGCTTGTTAAGCTATACAGTGTGCAAGCTAGGAGGAGAACCCCCTTGCACCCCAGCGCTGGAAATAAACATACCTGCTTTATAACTCATTTTGGGTTATAGGTTTGATTCTGCAAAACAATATATAGAGATGCTGCCTGGTTGTGTAGGGATGAAGGCAGAAGGCCAAGGCGCAGGTGGAGCTGAACTTGACATGGGAGTAAAGACTAACAAGAAGGACTTTTACAGGTACATCAACAAAGGAGGAAGGTCAAAAAGAACATACCCCCACTGGTGGTTGGAAATGGGGATCACATATCAACAGATGAGGAGAAGGCTGAGGTACTTAACAAATTTTTTGCCTCCTCAGTCTTCACTGATAACTGCTCTTCTCACCCCTCACGGGAAAGCAAGATGGTGACCGGGGGGTAAACCCCCTCCCACAGCAGAGGAGGATCAGGTTTGCAATCACCTGAGGAACCTGAACATATATAAGTCCATGGGACCTGATGAGATGCATCCCAGAGTCCTGAGGGAATTGGCAGACGTGGTTGCCAAGCCACTCTCCATGATATCTGAAAAATCATGGCAGTTATGAGAAGTCCCTGATGACTGGAGTCTCTCTAAATTGGAGAGATATGGATTTGATGGGTGAACGGTAAGGTGGACAAGAAACTGTTTGGATGGTTGTATTCAGAGTAGTGGTCAGTGGCTCAAAGTCCAGATGGAGATCC
Source organism: Cuculus canorus (assembly GCF_017976375.1). Taxonomy (NCBI): domain Eukaryota; kingdom Metazoa; phylum Chordata; class Aves; order Cuculiformes; family Cuculidae; genus Cuculus; species Cuculus canorus. Next base: position 52,637,080 of record NC_071402.1, read on the forward strand.
ATGACAAGTGGTGTCCCTCAGGGGTACATACTGGGACCAGTGCTGTTCAATATCTTTATCAATGATATCGACAGCGAGATTGAGTGCACCCTTGGCAAGTCTGCAGATGACACCAAGCTGAGTGGTGTAGTTTAAAAGGTCAAAGAAACGAGCAGCTTTTCAGCATAAACCTATTTAAGTAAAAAAATAAAATCATGACAGTTTAGACTTGTAATTTCTTTTGAATTTTTGGACTGCATAGTAAAAGGTAATATAGCACATATTAAGAAGTAAACATAGCCACAGGTAAAGAGCTCAGACTGCTTATATATGTGATGAGAGATAACTGCATTCCTATTTCATGGTATCAACAGCAGTAACATTGAGCTATCTGCAGAAATAATAGTACTTAAAAATTATAGGTGCTAATGACGAAGCAGTTTTCCAATAATTTACCTATTTTTGTGGGATGTCCCTGCCTATGGAAGGGGGGTTGGAACTAGATGATCTTTAAGGTCCCTTCCAACCCAAACTATTCTATGATTCTATGGTTTTTAATTTGCAATAGCGTCCAGAGCTCTGGATTGCAGGCTACAGCACTACAGCTGTCATTGAAGAAAGCCTCAGTTTAGTATCTAAGTGTCAACAACTACTCTTGAATCCTTACACATACACAAACAATCCTATTTCCCACATAAGAAGGAAAGCCAAATGGCTCAACTCTGAATCCTGTCATGACCTAGAAGAAGGGAATTCCTGGCTCAGCTTGTCAACTAGACTGACTGATAATTCCTAATTTTTTGAATGACTTTTACTATTCTTCTCTCTCATATCAAGAACTTGGAGTAAACTTAGATGAATTTCCACACTGGTCACACCACAGGTTCACTTAAGACTCCTATGTTGTAACAACGATTAGGAATTGATGTTATGTGATACACTTAACTTTTGTGTTGCATGACTGCAATCACATATTTTATCTTGACTTTCAAAAAGGATTTTTAAACCACTGAAACAGATTTTCACTTGCCTATCTTCCTCATTTTCTCTCATCTTGAGAAAACAGGGCTGAATTCACTTTTGTGCTGGAAGAGCCCATCCAAGGACCCGATGCTGCAGGTAGTCAAGTGGAAGAGATTAAGAGATTCATCTGGTCATTTCAAGAGATCCTTAAAACTATGGCAGAATTACTGAAATCCTCTAATGGAATGTGACTGAATTATAATTTGTAATATTATACAATTTTTGAAGTATATTTAGAGATTATATTCAAATAACTGAATTTCAATATGCCTTTACACATCTTATCCAGAGATTCAAACCTGTTCCCTAAGTAGATTTCTTTCTGCCTGGGAATACATGTTCTGCTTGACTACACAGTATGGAAGGTAGGGAAAAATACCAGTTCACCTTGTGACCAGAGAAATGGGTGGAATTCTATAAAAAAAACCATTAAAATAAATGCTGTAATAACATTACAGTGCACCTGAACCTCTTAGATGTATTTAATACATTTCAGCAATCCTTTTGATCTATTCCATATAAATCATACATAAGTTTTTATAAATCCATATAAGACTTGAAAGAATAAATACTATTCATCTGACAGAACTGTGTGTACCTCACTGAGAACAAAGAATCAAGAACTGTGCTGGAGAACAGGTAAATAATTTCACACAAAATTTAGTGAAACAGTCTCTGCAGTTGTATACACTCTGTGTTTCACATAGCAATGCGTTTGCAACTGCTACTGATGGCCGTCAATGGAAGCCTTTATTTGGAAGAGAAAATCTTTGGTAGTATGCCAACAACTTTGAAAATTCAGACCTGATTTTTCTTATATTTGAAACTGGTCTCTTATTCCTCAATGGCATCTAACATGAACCTTTTTGTATGTGTTTACATACAATGATGAATGTTCTTCACGAAGTATGGGAAGAGTGCAGGAAGAAAGTGAGGAGAGGAATCTGGACACAGCAGTAAGGGGATAAGATGGAGAATAAAAGCATGAAAAAAGCTGACAGTGGATGGTGGTGTTGCCTCAAAGTTTTGGAGAAGACTAGGGATCAAAGAGAAAGTAGGAAAAAGAAACAGAGAGAGTAACAGAGATAGAAGCAAATTTGCTTATTGGGCTACGCTAACAGGCTTAGCCAGCAGGTTAAAAAAAAGTGATTCTTCCTCTCTATTTGTCATTTGTGAGACCATATTGCAAGAACCACATCTGGTTTTGGGTTTCCCAGACAGACATTAATATACTGGATTAAGTCTAGCGGAGAGCTACCAAGATGACTAGAGGGCTGGAGCAGATGACAAAGAGACTCCGAAAGAACTGGCTTCCTCAGTCTTAAGAAGAGAAGCCCAAGGATGGGTATTACAGTGGTATTCAACTAATCTGTGTGTAGGTGTAGAGAAGACAGAGACAGCATTTCCTCAGTGGTGCTCAATGAAAAGTTGCAAAGAGACAGAACTTGTGACAAAGGATATTTCAACTAAATTTTCAGAAAAAAATATTAACTGTGGAAATTGGTGGTCAAACTCAGAATCAGATTTGTCCAGAAAGGCTGTAGAATCTCCATTCTTGGAGAGTCTTAAAACCTGCCTGCACAAAGCCCTGAGAAACCTACCCAAGCTTGGAAATCGGCTCTACCTTTGAAGTTGACCTCACTTTGAGGACTTTCCTACCTAACTTGTTCTGTAAGTCTATGAATTTGAAACGAGGATTAGACCCCAAGGACACAAAGTGAGAAGACTGCAGATGAGTAGCCATAAGACCATACTCTACACAGTCTAAAAATGAAGAGTATTTTCTAGAATCTCAGGACTTCTGCAACAAAACATCTGCAAAACTTTGTGACAAATCGTCTCTCATCCCCCCTCTAGTGGCTAACGCACATTAGGACAAGTCACTGCTAAAAGCCACTTTTATAAACTAGTGGGAAGTACTTGGGAAGAGTAATGAAAGACATTTATCACAAATCCGGATATCAATGTATCCTGACATCATGGAGTTAATGAGGTTTGTTTTCAATTCTGGATTTTTTTTTTTAAAAAAAACCTTAACAAATGGTATATGACATATATTCCTAGCATTTTAGATCCCCCTCTGCTACTAAAGCTACCTTAAATATGTTTTTTCCTGATTCTGAACTTGATTTTATTTTTCTTTTCAAGTGCTTTTTGCACATTCTATATTTATGCTTATATATATATATACATGCATACATACATATGATTACCTCTCTGCATATGTGCATCATTTTTGTGCATATTTTCTCAGTGGACTACATTAATAAGGCATTTCCAAGACCCTCTTCTTCAGACAAGGTTGCCTAAAGTAATCTTTTACATCTGTGAACAAATAAAAATGCCTAAGCTTCAAAGATGCTTCACTAATTACCAATTATTTCAAAGAAGTTAATAGATTCAGAAGAGAGAAAAATACTTCATGCTTCCACAACTAAGCATGGAAGTAGGTATGTACAATAAATATTATAAAAAAATTAGATTTACATGGATTTTAAGAAACGTATTATCTACTGCAATTTAATCAAAAAATATAAATGAAATAATAAAGTCAACATTAAACTGCTTATAACAGGGAATACTATACAAATATTCACTTACAGAGCTACTGTTCATTGGTCATATCTGACATACGTCTAACAGAGAAGGAAATATAGAAATACTATTGCTGCTAATTATGCAAATATGATTCTTATAGGAAGAACAAATAAAGAAGTCAAAATGAGTCATTTAAAGCCTTAACAAAAAAATTATGCATAGCATAGATGCGAATTCTTACATAGATGAGAGAACAAGAGAATGTTTTCCAAAAATTTTAGTGATAGTTAAAGAACTTAAATAATGAAAGTTCATAGAAAATGATACTAATACAGAAAAGATGCAAGTGGTGGTAACTCTTCTTGTTGATTCAGCCATGCTAAGAGACAACCAGTATTCTCAGTCTGCTTGGCCTCTAGTGTACTGAAAACGTCTTTGCATCTGTCCAGCAACAGTAAGACAGCTTATCAAATACAAGTTCTTCACTCAACAAACAAGAAATGCCTTCACGTAGCTCGTTTGTACAGGGAAGTGTTATATAGGATGCAGGTACTAGAAATAAATAGCACATGCAGAAGCTCAACAAGCCATTTTGCTAGGGTTTCCTAACCACAGTCTGCAGTATTCACAGCCAGGTCATTCGTATTTGGATACCAGCCGGTCAAATGGTTCTACATGTAGTGCTAGTTTTAATCATCCAAAGACCTAACAATTTCAGTGGGGCAAACCATTTGCTTAAGGTTAATGTGTGCCAACCATGTGCAGAGTAGGGCCATGAACATTTCATTTGGTAGCAGAGAGAGAGAGAGACGACCTGTTATAACCAAGTGGACATAAAGCACTTGTTTCCACAGCATGGAATGAAAAAAGCATCTTTGACCACCTGCCAGTGCTGATAGCCCTATTCTTCTACCTCCAACAGCTGCTATTAATGTTTTGCGGTACAAAAACTATACTGGGCATTACAAAGAAAACAGTAAAAAAATGCAGCCAGTGTCCAGAAGTTTAAACAATCCAAGTTACACCTCTCACTATAGATAATGGCATTTAACAATAGGGTGGAAAAAGTTTGCGGGTGGATATGATTTACAAGAGCAGACTTATGAGGCAACGTCTTCATCAGGCTGCTTTTGAAACTGCATCCATTAATCAGTTGTCCTAAATGTTACCTCGGTTATTTCCTCTACAGAAGCAGCAACATATGCCACTCTTGGTCAGTGATACCCAGGTACATACTCTACAATTTAGTCTTGCTCACCCAAAAGAAATATGGAAATACAGCTTATATTGCTATTGCCAATCTCAGAAGTTGCCATTTGGTATGAACTGGGCTCCCTTAATAGAAAATGTAAAGAAAAGGCATCTTTATATCCTCTAAATTATGAAAGTACATTTAAATGGGTAGATTCATACTCTGTGAATGTCCTTTTCTCGCTACTGCCTATAAAGACACCTTAAGCAACTAACGTTGACTAGAACTTAGCTCTTAGCTTAAGATAAATAAAATCTCCACTTTTATTTTCAGAACTCAGATTCAGACACTGGTATTGGATTAATGAATTTACAACTGGTAACTGCTTTTTTTAGCACCAGCTAAAAGAAAGGATAACTAAGCTACACTAGGAGGTAAGCCCTACTGCAAGCACGTGAAAAGTCCCAAATAAAAGTATATGGATCAATACTGCTTTAACAGCATTAACAGCAAGCCAGAACTGCAATACAAAAACTGATGGAAATTTAGTAATGCCAATGCAATGCTGGTGACTGCCAAGGAAAGGGACACCTTTTTTCATGCTCCTAGGAAAAGAGATGAATTGGGGAAAAAAAAGGAACAAAGAAATCGGGTAAATAATTAGTAATATAAGTAGAACAAAAACATATTCACTAAACAGTATGGTACCCTGAACGCCGGTAAGCACTTCAGAAGACATAAGCCATGAAAGTAATTTTTTGGGTGTGCAGAAAAAAGAAACAGAGCATCCTTAACACAAAAACTTCATGTAACAGAACACAAACTGAGAAGTCATCCTCCACAGAGAAGCACTTCCTTTAAGATTTCTTATTGCATTTTTCTTCTAAAATTGCACATTTTTCTTTTAAGTTTTACAGTTCCAAGATACAAAATGAAACAAAATGATTCAGATGATAATTGGCTGAGTCACAGACTGTTAAATATTTGAGGATATGAAGAATTGCCCTTTTCCATAAAGGATGACAGCCAATTTAAATACCATATTTTTAGGTTCTGAAATACTGTGTTCATTAACAATTGTTTATTGAAAAACAACAACTTGAACTATTCCATGGACTAATCTTGACCATATGTATTACATAGTCCAGGATCTGTGCAGACATCCTCAGGGTAAGATATATTTGCTAAACCAATCCCTTGCAGCTGGAACTTATCCAGCTCTCACTGATGTGGCTAATTAGTGCACTGGATACTATTTATCAAGCCTTTCAGTAAAATGAGCTTGCCTGATCAAATGACACAAAATGAAAAACCACGTGTGCTGCAAATCACTCCACTACTTTGCTCTGAAGTACTGGTTTAGGAAATACAAGTGAAAAAAGCAAATCTACTCGTGAATTCATCAGTTTAGGAGGTTTCAAGAACACAGTAGTACCAAATGACTTGCTGTTGAGCTTTGTCAATTTAGTGATTAGTAAAAAAGCCTATAAGGAAAAGCAAGGGGCACAGAATGGAAAAGACAGGGTACTTTCAAGTAGGACTTAACAAGCAGAAATACTGGAAAATATCTTTTTTAAACAGTGAAATTTAAGATAATGATAAGAAAAAAAGAAACCAGATTTAATTCGGTGTTATTCTGTATTGATGAGTAATTCTCTGAATTTCCTTTGTGGAAAAATGATACAACTTTAACAAAATGATTCATAGCACTCAACCATTTTCCTTAGCAAACACTGTGTACATTAGCAGGACTTCTAGAGGAGAACGTTTCTCTGGACGATTTACTACTGTGAGATTATGGTAAGATGATCTGGATTTCATACATCTCGGTGTATGAAATCTGAGTCATCCTGGCAGAAGTACTTTGTTCTTCCAAGAGGCAGATGCACATTTGAAAGCAGGCAACAGAGCTTAAATTCTGAAGCTGCAGAGTCAGGGTCTGTAAAGGCTCACATTGACTTGGCAATAGGCAGTAAAATAGCAGTTAGTGTGTGCCATTAATCCCGCACCAAGCAATACATGCTGGCATGAGCAGGGAAGAGGTTCACGTATTTCCTGAATTGAAGGAGGCACTGCAATAGTAATAGTAAAGCATGTGTATGGGAAGGTAACGGAAGGAAGAAAAGAATGCACTCTGACATTTTTAGTGTCGCTGATAGAGGTTTGTTTACCAAAAGAAAAAACTCTTCCTATGACCAGCATCAATATACCAGAAAACAGCTAAAGGAAAAGCAATCTCACTGAGCAAATTGCACATATGGTAGAAAGCACGTGAACCTAAAAACAAGAGCTTTTGAGGATCACATTTGCAAACTACCCCATGAAAATATTTGCTATCTAACCCCCTGAAAGAGATGGATTGGAAAATGAAAGCAAAAGCTATAGTTTAAATAATATCTGTCAGAATTGCAAAGGTATATAATTGACTGTATGAACATAAAATATACTGGTTCGGTTTAGGTTGCATCATCATCATAAAAAACCCCAAACCAAACGTATCAGAAAACCCAGTGGGTGATAAATGTTTTTACACAACCCTTGAGGCAAAGCAGATGGTCTAATGACTTCCACAGTGAGCCCACCTCCAAGTCACTGGGTGACAATGAAAAGAAATCCACCCACCATCTGGATTACTAGCCAACATGATTCACAGACAGCAGCTAATAACCTTCCTGTCCCTTCTCTGCCTTGTCTTCCCCAAAGAATCCATATATGAAGCAGGATTCACATGGCAGACCATCACCCAACTGTAGGCACACTGGGCAACATTAGAAAAAGGGGAGCACAATGCCAAGGCACAGCTTGCAAGGAGCACCTTCCTACCAGAGCTCTTTTGACAGCAGGGTTGCAGCACAAACAGCAGAATCTCCTTCCAGCTCGGCAGCCTGCATGGCAGGCAACAGACCAGGCTGAGCACCTTGGGCCAGCACACAAGAACTCAGAGCCACAGACTAGCTATGACTGTAGGTATTTAAAAGCATAGATTTAGCTGCAACCCTAAGTTCATCTTCCAAGCTTCCAGCTTCTTGCTGATAGACATGCTGGGGAGAAGGCATCATGCAAGAGTGTTATGCAGGTCCTAAGAGGAGAGCTTAGAGGCGGATGCAGTTCTGGAGCATTGGCAACCTGGTATGAGTACAGTTTATATATTAGGAATGAGAAGCAGGGCAGGCAATAAAAAGTTTGAGCAGCCAGAAGGTGGGGGGGGGCACTGATTTGGTCAAAGTAGTAGAACAACAGTATGAGGGAGTGGGACTTATGGCAGGAATGGCAGAAGACCCGATTTTGGAAAGCTCTATGGAATGTATATCAAGAAACTGTGGCTCTCAAACATATTGCAGCATGGCTTCCAGATCTACAAAGTCTGGCAACCCTCACTCTGTACATTCCCCTATAAAGTTATTATCTCTCGATGTCACTTGCTCCTGTATTAAACCACTCCACCCCACACCCTGCTTCTCATCCCATGAATCCTTCAAACCCCACAACACTTAAAATAACTTTTAGTTAAAAACTAGGGAATACAGTCCTCAGGGGCTCACATACCACATCTTTCTGTAATATCAAATCAAATGCAAAACTAAGCGTGCAATTCAAAGTGTGAAAGTGGACTCATGAAGGCTCCAGAGGTATCCCAAGAGCCTGTGCTCATCATTATCCTGGCAAGTGGCAGGGGAACACCACTCTGAAGTAGAACTGTAAATGTGGGTTGACTTCACTCTGTGCTGCGCATGTGCACCACGTGGGCTCAAACAGACAGTCCTACCATACAAGTTAATTACATTCAATGGGATTTAAGTTAATATTGTTCACTAGTTGGTCATCTGTACTGTAGGAATTACCCAGGTGTACCATGTGGTAACAATAAAGCCCTGAATGCCAATACATTTAAATCATTAGTGCTATCTTAATTATTGCTGTTAATGTCAGTGTGACATCACAGTGGTAACCTTCCAGTACAGTTAAGAGAAACATGGGCTAAACCCCAATGCTCAGGCTTACTTTCTGTATCAGAGGGGTGTAATGATATAACCTCTTTTGAAGATCATCATCAAAGCCTATTTTGCTATTGAATTATACTGAGTGTTAACAATTAAACATCTGGCAAATTTCTCAGCTTCCTCTCATTGAGACCCAATAAAAGGTAATCTATTTATATTCCAGCCAAAATCTCTAGTGGTTCTTTACTACATCAGTATCCAGTAAATTGTCACTAAGCTTATTATGGAACAGAACTAATATTTCACTTGAATTGGTAGGAAAATGGCTTCTTTAGCTCCCAACAAAAGCTGCTGCTGAATCTGTAAAGTGGGAAGGAATCTGCGTAGCATACAAGAAAGCTAACCAATCCCTTAAACGACTTCCTTTAAACAGGAGCTGGACCCGATTCATGGGAAAATGTGTATGTTCAGTGGGTGGTAACTTTGATATCGTTCTTTTATGTATATTAGGGTTAGCCAGAGTGTCTGAGTAAAAAAGGAAGCCAATCTGCTTTTATTCAGGCATAGCACCATGTGGGCTGAATTTAAAAACCAGAAATGGTATATTAAATGCGATTCAGAGAAAAGACTAATTTTCTTTTTAGTACAAATTATGGGAATAGGAGTCCAGCTGAAATGCAAAACACAATGATATGAATCAGTGATGACTGTAAATGTGTCTTAGAACAAAACTTGTTTTTCCTATTGCCAAGGATTATGGTGACGTATTTGTTTCTACCATCCTCATGGAAGAGCTGGAAACACCTGTGAGAGAAGTAACTGATCCTCAGTGATGTTCCAGCTCCTCCCACATTCCTCCTTCCTAACACTGGGACAGTGCAGGTACAATTGTCCTTAAAATCTGATCATTTAAGGGTCTCCTATAATTGTGGCATTAAAACCAAACCACACCAATACCAAAGGTACATTCCTCCTTCAGCCCGTATGTCCTTGTTTACCCCCATTCTGGGGAAGAATGCCAGGAGACCCACTGCAGGAGAAAATTTGTGTACTTTTCCTAGATGAAATTTACATTTGTAACTCACTACGCATCTCATAAAAGGAACAGCTGTTTAAAATTGAAAATCAAAACATCAGTTTCTGCCAGATTTAAAAAAAAAAAAAAGAAGCAGCCATTTAGAAGTCACATTTCAAGTTTTCAGGGGTTATTGCATTTTATTAAAACAGGTCCAATATGAAGCACCTTCGTCATCATCATTAAAAATCCACTGCTGCAAATGAAAGAATCCTTTTACATGGAAAATATTTAGAAAAGCTTCCTGATCATTTTGTAATTGGATTTCTAGAAAAACACCACTCAAAAGTCTCTGAAAAACTTTAGATTTCTGTATAACATTTTTCTTTCTGTTTCTGTGAAGTGGAAATTAATAAAATCATCATAAAGAAGTGGTCTTTATGAACTGATCAACCCAGTATCATCCAAAAGACTGAACTCTCTTCTGGAATTTCTATCTTCCAAATCCCTTCAACAAATCTTTGCCTGTACCATTTTTAACAAAGCAGCTTATATGACATGGACATTTGAAAAAGAACTAGACAGTAAATAATTTTACTGTAATTCAGAGAGGGCAAAATATTTGCAGGAAGCAGATCAACAATTTATGGCTGTAGAAGGGGACTGATGGTATCACAAGTATGATTTAGACTGTGTCTGTTACATAAATGACTGAAGGATTTGGGTTTAGAATTACAATTTGGAGTCTATCCTGAACACAAAGCTGCAATCCAGTTCTACCCTTTTCTTTCGAAAAGCCATCTTTTGATCATCTCTACTGAAGGAGGAGTGCAAGATATGAAGACACGTGCCACTTGCGGGGTGCCTGTGATGGACTGCAGTACACAGAAGCATGCTCAGGTTAGTAATACTCTAAATATGGTATTTAGCACATGTAATTTCATCTAGCCACATTAAGAAAAGATGTATCAACACTTTTTCAGTGCCTAGAAAAGGCACCTAGACAGTAGCTCAGACTGTCTGCCCAGTTTTCAGACACCTGAAATGTCCAAATCAAATGGGGAAATGAATCTTGTTTGCAACTACTAAGAGCACTGCACTCATTCATAGCAAAACACGCTCTGCTACAGGTTTCTCAAGACCACTCACTATTCTGAGTGCTTACTGGGGGTCTCCAGCCTGCACTGAAACTCATGACATTCAAAAGTATCATTTTACTCAACTGTACTAATCTCGTCCTGCACCTATCTACATCAACAGCCATCCCAGGTTTGACAGAAATGTAGTCATGCCTTTCAGGAGAGTTGCCAGACAGGCAAAACAGTAAAATTGATTTATCAACCCTTGGATAAAGGTTCATATTCAAGGAAGTATGAAGTTGTTAGCCTTGATTTCATTCACCCTGTGTTTGCATTAAAATTTGTAGGTCCTTTCAGCAGTCTTAACTGGTGAGTGAACCAGGACCAGCCACATACTTCTTATGTAGCTACAGTGTAAACTTTGCAAACTAAACTTAAACCAAACTACTAGTGAGTTGAAGTGTGTCCCTATTACATTGAAAGTATTTTGGTTTATACATACCAGCTTCTTAGGTTTATTACTTTGCATCAATTTTGCCTAAGGCTATTAAGTATGGCTACTGGACCGTAACAGGCTGATTTATCATGTCACACAGGAATCTTTATGGTATTAACAACTCTACTGCCAGAGAATTCTGGTAAGCAGAAATATAGGGAATAAATAATATGAAATCTGAGACCTACAAAACAATACACAGAATTGTACTTCCATGTCAAATTCCGCTACTCCATTTTGACAGGCTGAAAACTATACTGGTGAAAGCTTTTTAGCAAATCAACTGACATGGGTTATTCTACAAAAAACACAGGATGCTCTGTTTCTTTAATACTTTTAACAGTTCTCTTAAAAGAATCCTGTGGGCATATGGTGTTTGGGGGAAACAGGGTCACGAGGGAGGGAAATTCTCTTCTTCTGAGCCCCATAAATCTCTCTCTCTCCCCCAGGACTTAAGACAGGCCAAAGGCAATTATGGCTATTTACATGAAAAGCCGACACATGTAGTCTCTCAGTTTCTATGGCAGCACAGCTTCTATAAAAAACAGCTCTTCAAGCTCACTGGCATCCCTGTATACTCCCAGCCACTCATTTAACAGCAAATTTCCCTCAATATGTGCTAGACTGTAAATCAACGCTGACCCCACCACCCGTGAGGCAAACTGCAAGGTGCTGGGGAATGCTCTCACTATGGATGTCCAGTGGTTACCACTGCTGCCTCCTGGCCTCCCTCCTGCCTTTTGCTGGCATTCTCACCAGGACTGCTGAGGACTTGCCAGGCAAGCAGCAGGAAGGGAAAACCATGCCAGAGAGCACACTTTCCTTTTACGTCCTGCTGCCTTCTCCTTCTTTTCCTCTGAGTGAACTGAAAAATCCATCACCCACAAAATTAAGATGGAAAAGACTGAAATCACTGCTGCCTCTATCATTGCTATGATTACATAATAGAAACATTTCTTAGATAACAGGATTTGTCAGCATCAGCTGAAAAAATGCCTTCTGTGTGATAATATTAACAAACCAACTACCTCTATAAACAGGAAGTGACTGACATTATTTTTTGTTTAATTCAGTGCCTGAAGCAAAGCCATATATTATTGTTAGCTATATAGATAACTGGAGAGCTTATACAGAGTTTATTTAAATTTTACATTGCAATTAAAGAGTCTGCTTTACACAGACACCTGCTTAATCTTTTCAATACCACCTTACTCCATTCCTAGGAATGATTGTAAGATTTGCATATTACTCTGGAACACCTAATTGCAGCCGATAAAGGAGAATATGTTCTCTATAGAGTATCAGGAAGCATCCAGTACATTTATTAAAAATTAAATGTATTAATGTATAAAATACTTTACTTCAATTGAGTCCAACGGCAAGGACATTTCTACAGGGTAAAAAACAAACAAACAAAAAAAAATCTTCTTAGGACAAGAATACTCGATAAAATTTAGAACTTTTTTATGGAAGTTAAGTATCACATCATTATGTGACAGTTTTCCCTTCTGATGCTGAGAGAGTCTTGGATTGGCAAGAGACTTAGAAGTTTTGATTAACAACCCACTGGAGCTTTTGGCAATACGCCTGGGTGTTTCAGATTACTGCTGCTATAGAAGCTCCCCTGGGTGACTGTGCTGCTTTTCTTTTTCTCACATTTCTAAAATGTTGGACTTCAATTTAATTTTTTTTTGTCCTTTTGCAGTTTGCTCCACTTAGTAGCAACTGCTGCACTACTGTTCTACTCTCACTGAGTGAAAAGCACAGCTACACAAACAGCTATCATTACAGAGAACAGGCATCATAAAAGAGTTTGCCATATGCTTTGTCAGCTGGCCAAACTGAGGACACAATTCTTTTACAGCCGTCTGGGTGGTTCATAGGAAGTATATACATTTCAGGAAGCTGGCAATTCATTAGTGTTTCTCTTGGCGTAATACTAGTTAACATACTTCTAAGGACTGATTATATGAGAGCTTAATATTAGCTTAATTTTAAATCGCTATTAAAAAGCCTAATTCCAATGTATCCAAGAGAGAATGGAATACTGACTTCAAAATCACACAAAAAGAATTCATTTTTGCATGACGTTCTCTCCTTTCAGTTTGCTTTTTCTCAATTCTCTTTCTTTCTTCCGCTCTAGTATAATACAAATTATACTAACATGGTGAATGGACTATCTCTTTTTCCAGCACCACCGACAGACTTCCGTGGGAGCAAGAGCAGGAGCACAAGCACCTTCCACTGCTACTACTTAATGCAAAGGAGTATAAAATAGGGATGCAGCATGGAGTGCAGTACCTGACTGATGCCCTTAGCACCTGACCAGGCTGTATCACGCAGTTATCCCTGTCACACCAAGACCCTACCCAGGCCATCATCAATGAAGTGACTGCATCTTCTGCACACATGAGCTGCCCCATGCACACAGCTGCAATTGTGGTCCCAACAATCTCAGGGTTTAGCAAGCGTGGACATAAGACACTAAGCTGAGTCCAGTCTATGGGCACATCAAAACACATGCACTTGTGTTCGTACACTTGCGTCCCTGGGAGGAGGGCAGCCACTACTAGGCTAATCCCTGCCATTCATTCCTGGTGCCCTGATGGCCAGAGACTGCTTGCAAAGGGAACAAGCTGCAAGTGGGATAAGCTGGTTCAGCAGTGATGATGTATTTCTTGGCATCTTACCTGTACACATAAGGTCTGGTCTGATGGGTCATAGCAGGGTTGTATGGCTCCTGTACCAATGCATGAATGGATAAGCTGCCTCCATCAAAATAGCTCATGCAGCTCACCCTTGCTGTGAAGGCTTCTGGGAAAAGAGGGATACTACTACAGGAAGAATAAACAGTCCTCAACTGAGTCCAAACAGTGCAAACTCTACATGTGCAGCTGACTGACACGTGGCAATAAAGAAACTATCTGAGTCAAGTAAGTCACATTGGTAAGTAGAAATCCTTGCTTGGGAGATTTTTTTGTCAGCTAGACAGCTGCCCAATAGGTGTGGGCTCAAAGCAGGTGAACCGCTGAGCAATTTTAGCTCTCAAGAATATCCATGAAAACTGCCTCTAGAGGGTAAATAACATTTTGCAAATGGGTTCAAAGCAACTGAGTGATTTAAAATAAAGCTACAAAAATAGTACTTTTGTATTCTTCTTTCAAAGAAATGCCATCAGAGACTGGATTACACTGAATCTCAGCTGTTTGGAAAACCGGTAGCCTTTTATCTTGTCCTCCAGAACTTAGAATTACTACACACAGAACAAGTTTCCAGAACCACAATTCTGAAAAGATCCTTCTAAATATTGTTATAGCCTTTCATATCCATTTTATATCTGCTGGAGCTTGCTGAGAGCCTGAAGCAGAAGCTGAGACACAGATAAGTGTAAATCATCCCTACTGTTTAAAGACAGTATCCAAGTTAAACTCAAACCATAATAATTTAGAAATTGATTTTGTTATCTACTTCACTGATCAAAGCTTACAAAGAAATGGGGCATTGTATCATTAAGGTCCTTATCAGCTGCTAGAGTTATTAGGAGAAAGATTTGCTGTTATGACAAACCCTGACAAAAAAAACAAATAATCAAAACTTATCTTAAAATGAGAAACTACAGAAATATCCATAAGGAAGCTAGGGCAAAAGTAATAGCCAGAAATGTTTCAGAAAAAAAAAGCCCAAAACCACGAACTCCGAGACCCCAAATGTTCATATAATCCTAACTAAGGAGATGCCTCCTATGCTATACAGCCCTATTAGAAATCTAATTTAATCTCCTCATGTCACATGAACAAAACCATGACAGTTGACAGCAATCTCCAGAGCACTTCTGGTCTAAGCATCCAGCTCAAAGCAAGTCCAGTGAACTTATGCATATCTCCAAGGAAGGAGATCCTACAGCCTCTCAGGACATCTACTAAAGTGATTTTACCCCGGTATTTTCTCTCCACCACAAATTATTTACTCAGAATTTCCTGTTTCATATTGTCTGTGGCTTATAGTCCTTTCACTATACACCTCTGAGAACAGTCTGGCCATGCTTTCTCTGCATGTCTCAGGTACCTGAAGAAGCAATAAGACCTCTCATCAGCAATCTCTTTTTAACACTGAACAAACCTAGTTCTCTCAGCCTCACCTTATACAATCTCAGACGTACTTCAGTCCCATGACCACTTTGGCAGCTCTCTGCTGGACTCAACCCAGCATGTCAATGTCTTTCTTTCACTGGAGAAGCCCAAACTACTCATGATTCTCGTGGTATGGTCTCACTAGTGCCAAGTGGAAGGGAAGGACCTGCTGACATCACCTGGGACATGACTGTCTGTCAGTGCTGCAACAGCACACTGCAGACACACGTACAATGTGTTGTCCGTGAACACCTTCCAGCAGCTACAAAGCTGCTTTCTAGCCAACTGGCCTCCCAGTCTGTGCTGCTGCATGGGATTATTCTAGTCCAGACAGGATTTCGCATTTGCTTCTGCAAGAAAACAGGATGCAGCATTTGCCGTCTCTGAGTGCAGCCTGGGTTATTTCAGACTTCTCCAGACCATTCAGCTTTGCAGGAATGTTATTATACATTGCCATCTACTCTTTTACAGCATAGGGGATTAAAATGGCCAGAGGCAACTAGGAACTTTCACTGCAATTACTAACACAAAATTAGGAAGAAAGGGTCCAAGTTCCAAATATAAAATAAAGTTATAAAATTAAATTATATTAAGAAAAAATATACATTATTGCTAAAATAGTGCACTGTGTTTTATTTATGGTTCAAATCTTAAAAAAGGCAGCCTATGTAATACCTAGCAACACTACTTTCCAGGAAGAATATATTGAATTTTAAAAGTGTTCAGGAAGAAAACATTTAAATTCATTTTCATGAGGAAAAAAGCAACGGACATCAAGAGTGGATTAAGAGCACTTTTAGTCTCATATTTCCTACTTTTCTCCTTTCTCATTTCTAATCTCGAATCAACATCAGATCACAGTTCACTTCTGAAGCAGAAAAAATGGGAGAATCCATCTCAGAACTCATAACATTCCTCCCATTGTGGCTGAGGTTTATCATTTGCAAAACTGTGAAGAAAATGCACAGTTTCACAAACATATCTAAACATGTCATTATCCCACAGCATTCACAACACTCAATTATCTGGTGATCAAGGAAAGAGGAAAAAGAAATAATGATCTGCTGTTGTACCATCATCTTTCATGGTGAAGAATCAGCCTTTCTCTATGCTTGAACTACCTAGAATAAAACCATTTATGGAACATCAGGAATTACCAACAAAATGAGGTGAGATAATATTACAGTGAAATACTAGAAACAGTGATAGTCCAATATTCAGAAGGTATTTAGGGAAATTTAACTAACCACAGGAGGAGATGGTGTGCTTCCCTTTATCCTCCACATATCTCATTAGCCATTTCAAATGCTGTGGTATAGCAGTGGTGTCTCTGCTCCTCATCATCTGCAGAGTCAGCATACACCACAGAAACACTGTATTTCCAGATACTCCTGATCACAGAATCATAGAATCACTAGGTTGGGAAGGACCTACTGGATCATTGAGTCCAACCATTCCTATCAGTTCCTAAACCATGCCCCTCAGCACCTCGTCCACTCGTTTCTTAAACGCCTCCAGGGAAGGTGACTCAACCACCACCCTGGGCAGCCTCTGCCAGTGCCCAATGACCCTTTCCGTGAAAAATTTTTTCCTGATATCCAGCCTGAACCTCCCCTGGTGGAGCTTCAGGCCATTCCCTCTTGTCCTGTTCCCTGTCACTTGGGAGAAGAGGCCAGCTCCCTCCTCTCCACAACCTCCTTTCAGGTAGTTGTAGAGAGCAATAATGTCTCCCCTCAGCCTCCCCTTCTCCAGGCTAAACAACGCCAGCTCTCTCAGCTGCTCCTCATAAGACTTGTTCTCCAGCCCCCTCACCAGCTTCATTGCTCTTCTCTGGACACGCTCCAGAGCCTCAACATCCTTCTTGTGGTGAGGGGCCCAGAACTGAACACAGTATTCGAGCTGCGGTCTCACCAGTGCTGAGTACAGAGGGAGAATCACCTCCCTGGACCTGCTGGTCAGACCGTTTCTGATACAAGCCAAGATGCCATTGGCCTTCTTGGCCACCTGGGCACACTGCTGGCTCATGTTCAGTCGGCTGTCAACCAACACCCCCAGGTCCTTCTCTCTAGGCAGCTTTCTAGCCAGAGCTCTCCCAGTCTGTAGCACTGCATAGGGTTGTTGTGCCCCAAGTGCAGGACACAGCATTTGGCCTTGTTAAACCTCATGCCACTGGCCTCAGCCCAGCAGTCCAGCCTGTTCAGATCCCTTTGCAGAGCCTCCCTACCCTCCAGCAGATCCACGCTTCCAGCCAGCTTAGTGTCATCTGCAAACTTGTTGAGGGTGCACTCAATGCCTTCATCCAGGTCATTGATAAAGACATTGAACAGAGCTGGACCCAGTACTGAGCCCTGAGGAACCCCACTTGTAACTGGCCTCCAGCTGGAGTTAACTCGATTGACCACCACTCTCTGGGCCCGGCCACCCAACCAGTTTTCCACCCAGGAGTGTGCGCCTGTCCAGGCCAGAGGCTGACAGTTTCTGAAGCAGAATGCTGTGAGAAACTGCGTCAAAGGCTTTACCGAAGTCCAAGAAGACTGCATCCACAGCCTTTCCCCCATCCAGTAGTTGAGTCAGTTTTTCATAGAAGGCGATCAGGTTAGTTTGGCAAGATCTGCCTTTTGTAAACCCGTGTTGACTGGGTCTGATCACCCGGTTCTCTTGCATGCGCTTCATGATAGCACGCAAGATCACCTGTTCCATGACTTTCCCCGGCACTGAGGTCAGACTGACAGGCCTGTAGTTCCCTGGATCCTCCCTGCAACCCTTCTTGTAGATGGGCACAACATCAGGCAGCCTCCAGTCTAGTGGAACTTCCCCAGTCAGCCAAGACTGCTGGAAGATGACGGAAAGAGGTTTCGAAAGGACATCTGCCTGCTCCTTCAATACTCTTGGGTGGATCCCATCCAGCCCCATAGACTTGTGGGTGTCTAGCTGGGCAAGCAAGTCTCTAACTGCCTCCTCTTGGATCATGGGAGCCTCATTCTGCTCCTGTAACTCCTGGGTTTGTACACAGAGGGAACAACTTTCCTTGCTATTAAAGACTGAGGCGAAGAAGGCATTAAGTACCTCAGCCTTGTCTTCATCCCCTGTCACTGTTGTTCCTTCTGCATCCAACAGGGACTGAATATACTCCCTAGTCCTCCTTTTATTGTTAATGTAGTTATAGAAAGATTTTTTATTATATTTCACAGACATAGCCAGTTTAATTTCTAGTTGGGCCTTAGCACTCCTGATTTTTTCCCTGCACGATCTCACTCCTTGCCTGTAGTCCACCCAAGATGCCTGTCTCTTCTTCCAAAGCTCATAGACATTCCTCTTCTTTTGATATCTCTCAAGATCTCCCTATTCAACCAAGCTGGTTTTTATCCCCGCGGCTCCTTTTCTGGAACATGGGGATGGCTTCCTCCTGAGCTGCTAGGATTTCATTTTTGAAGAGTGCCCAGCCCTCGTGGGCTCCCTTGCCCTTAAGGATTGTCTCTCATGGGACTTTGCCAACCCGCCTTCTTAACAGCCTTCTGATAAAATGCTACCTCCCTGCTCCTCCTTGCAAGGAAACTGTGTCGACAGAATAACAATTTACTTCGCTATTTCTCTCTTCCCTTTTCCTTCTTTTTCCTTCCACCCTCCAATCTCGATATTTTGGGGCTGCCACTCGGGATTATTGCTCTTTTTCCCTGCTAAAATAAAAACAAACAACAGTTATACTTCAGATTCTGGGTTAAAGCATGAGATCTGTCTCCAACATTCAACAGTCACATTTTCTTGCCTGAGGTGCAATGCTATCTCTTATGACACAGACTAAAGCAAGCCTTGCAACTTAAGGCAAATTCTGCTTCTGGATTCACATGAGCAGTTTTCTGACCTTTCTGGTAACTACCTATCTGCAGCCCTGAACTGTGCCCTGAAAACGCAGCACTGGCTGACATTTGCCTAGTCTTGAAGAATGAAAAATTCGCCTTTCCAAAGTGAACTATTTAGGATACACACAGCTAAATTAAAATATTTGTAACCTAAAGCACTCCTTCTGTTTGATACACCTTCATTTCAGAGCATCTTTTATTACAGTTTGCTTTTTCCTAAACACCTTGAAGCTTACTACTTGCAGATGGCACATTTGTAGGAATTTAGCATCTACAAAATAATATGCAACAGAATAGTGTCCATTTCAGACCTCTAAATGAAGGTCTGAAGGAGAGAAAACACAATGCTTTTCCAGGAGGCAATGACAAAGATTCCCCCTACACTGATCACAGAATGTCACACATGGAGTCCTAGTTCAAATCAGTCTCAAGGTTTTTTTAATCTGTGCAATATCAGATACTCCCCAAATTAACGCAAAATATCACCAAGTGTTATTCAAATGTTCATTTCCCTTCTTTTTTTTCTGCATCAAAATAGTTTCAGCTATAAGAGTAGGTTTTCAGTACCTGAAAAGAATTCCATTTCTTGGTAAAATTCAATATTGTAAATAACTGAGAGGAAACGAAAGAGACTAAGTGTTTAAATGAAAATCATTGCTTTCCCACTCTAGATAAAAGGCCAGTGTATAGCTCAGTTTTCTTGCTTTTCCATATGAAGGTTTTAAATGGATAAATTCAGCTGAATTCTGAGTTGTCCAAGACACAAACTGGGTGTGTTTGCTTCCCTTCCACAAGGCAGACCAACATTGTTCAAGAAATTAAATGGGTTAATACCTGACAAAAATACTTTTTTATTTTCAGTGTATTAGGCAAAATGAAACTAACATACACTAGATTTTCAGCAGTGTGAGTCTCAAGGGAATTGAAGCATCAAGAGAATTACGGGAAGAAGAACTGCTTGAGAAGAAGCCAGAAAGGACAAACTTACTGACAACACAAAAGGAGAGCAACAGAAAAGTTAAAAGCTTCCATGAAGTACACAAATGGCCCCTCACCTTTCTGAAAAGGATTCAGCTAATAAATCACCAGACTTAGCAACTCAGAAAAGACAACCTCTTTCAAGAAAGAGTAGTCCAAATAATATACATAAGGATTATCCAGTCACAGCAGGATTTCTTCATGGTCCAGACATGAGGACTGATATAACTTAACAAGAAAGCAAGTGGCTAAACACAAAAAAAGTCTTAGACTGCCAACTGTTAACCTGAAAAATATCTATTGTGTTACTGGAAATGCTTTTTAAACTACCATTATCATCTGTTGTAAATGAATAGCAGGATATGACCTATACTCTTCGACTGAGTTCTCCTGGGAAATAAATGCTGTTACATGTAACGAGCTATTAGTAAGCACTCAGTAATCGTATTGATTAGGAAGGAATTCTCACTATTTTAATGACTTTGAGCATCAGATTTAATGCAGTCACCCTTAGGAATATATGTAATTCCTTTTCACAGGTGTTCAACAGACATTCCAAGAACTATCATATCCCTTTAGAAGTAACACAACCCTTCCCAAGGCATATACATAATTTTAGCAACCAGTCTGACATAAAACTTCATATAAATGAATGTTTGCAGATTTTGACATGCTCTAAAACTTTTTTCTTGCTCAACTTATTTATTCTTGGCACATGTGTACTGATCACTTATGTTTTGATACTGTCTTCTCTCCCTTGATGGCAGTTACATTACAGTGAAGTCTGCAGCTATATTACATCGAAGAATTCAGCCCAACTACCTAGCTAAGTTCCTGGTACAGTATTTCAGCTTGGTGTAAGTGTAAACCTTAGCTCTGTGTTCTCCAGCTGTGCTTTCAAAGGGTTAGTCAAATAAGCGACACCGGTTTTGTCATATTTCAAGTTCATGAAAAGCTTGTATCTTCATTTGAACTAACACAAGAACCTTCATTCCTAAGTTTACAAGACTAGTATTCACATTTGGATATTCTCAACATGTGTTAAGCTTATCAAAAACTATTCCTTTCAAAGTAACCACTGCTATCAGAAAATTAAGTTGATATTTATAACCAGGACTGAAGGTGTTCCTGTATCAGGCAGCAGGGCAGTTATCTGTAACCCAAGCCACAAGTCCACATAGCACATACAGCTCGGTGCTCCTGTACGTGCAACGGCTGAAGTCTCTGTAGGCAGCATGGCTGTCTTGTTAGGACTCATCAGCTCAGCCAGTGTCCCTAATCCTACTCCAGCAAGTTTCATCAGTTAGTCTCTGCTTTTTCTCCTACTTTCTTAGAACGAATCAAAAGAGGGAACTGATTCAGCTTCAGATAGTAAGGTATCTTTTCAGTAGAGAACAGCAAGACAAAAATATCTGAGTTACTGTCTACTTGTTCCTCAAGCAGTCTTCTATAACATGCAAGTGAGATGACAACATTGCTATGAGCAAAAAAGCAATGTATATATCCATCACTGCTACACTGCAATAACATGCCCATATTTAGTGATAAGAAATAAATCAAAAGCAAACAAGGAGCTTACTGAAATTAATATATTATTAGAACTCTTCAAAATAATTTCAGTGAGGTTATAAAATCAAGGTATTAAAGGTATGGAACACCACATTTTTGTTTCTGTAAGCTCACTATGCCCTCTGTTGATCATTATAATACTCTTAACGACTACATGATGATACATGTTTTCCCAGTGATCCTGTCTTATCCAGAACAGTTTGTGGCTGCCTAGTCAATGAAGCATAACTGCACAGGTAAAGAGTCTCACGTCTACAGAACCATTCCTTTATTTTGTGCTAACCTTGGAAAAACACAGCATGAACAGGGCAGGAGATTAAAGAAAGAAAAGGACTGTTTAATGCTTAAAACTGCCAAATACGCCCCCTCAAAAACCTGCATTCCTTCTAACTACACTATTTCTATGTGATATCAAATTAGACTAAGTAAAACCAACAATTTTTTTTTTTTTTTTATAGCTGGTCATTATATTAGTGTTTCTCATCTCAACAATGTCCTGAACAAGACTTTTGATATAATTCATCAAAATGCTAAGAACTGAGGACACCATAAAAGCAATGGCAGCATCGCTTTGATTATGCAATGCTAAATATTTTGAAGCATAATGCACATACAGATAGTTTACACACGTACTTCAGTATTGCCACAGATCTTCAAATATAACTGGAATATAATTCTTATCCCTCAGATCAACAGGCTTACAATACTATAGCCACTTACTTCCATCAAAATGGCTATACATTATACAACATAGTTTTTTTCCTAAAGGTACTTTGGAAGGGAAAGAGGAATTTGAATAGCTTTCCAAAATGTACTCCTGCAGCTGTGGAGTTTCCCTGAGAAAGTAAAGGAGACAAGAATTTTACTCCCTGATACTACACCATTGGGCACACAATTTTCTCCTGAGTGCGTTGGAAAATAACGAAGCACATCATATTCTAAAAGTACTTACAGAATTTTGATTGTGACCTAATTGTTTCTGCCAGTTTTCTAACAGTATCTGCACCAACCTCTGGTTTCGTTTCTTTCACATTCAGTTAGTGTGGTCTTCTCTCTTCAGGCTTAAAAAGTATTACAAATGCAAGAGTCTTTATACATCTTCCCATCAGAAACTCTGCTGGTTACAGTTCAGACACAAACTGCTGTAGAAGAATCTACTAATACAATTTTTAAAAGCTTTCTGAAAATCTCCACTGCTTTTCTGAAATATTTATCCAGTGGAAGGGTAGCTCAGACCATTATTACTAACATGCTGACATTTGAAGTTTTGTGAAAATGTTTCAGAAGTAAGATGCACACAAAGAAACTCTGTATGCTACTGAAAATGTATTTCTTTGCTGTCATGCAGTGCTAACTCTCCCTTTTGGATCTGTCTGTGTTGCAAAACATCTCTCTACTCATGTCTTACACATGTCTTACCTTTTGCTGGAAGTTTCTGCACTTAGTGGCTTAGTGTTTTGCTTAATCTTTCACAGTTTCGATTTGTGAATTTCACATCTACACTATATGGTGTATTTGCCTTAACTGCTTTTTCGTGAACTCCTCTCCAGGTCTGTCTTCTGCCTAATGTTGTCAGCTTGCAGACATTTATTTGCAGTTACCTGAATGCTCAACTTCGCTACAGTATCTGCTAAGTCTGAACTACTCTGTGCTGATGATAAAATCATGTAACTTTTGCCAATGCCTGCTCTTATTTTCCTATTAAACAGTCAGATGTCAATTACTACCCTTTCACTACATAGTTAATTCACAAAATACTTACACAAAATCTTCCATCACTTACAGAAAATCTTCCATTTTCCCTATAGTTCTGGTCCTTGAAGATACATTTTTCTTTATTTCCCCATGAACGTGTTTTAAAGTGTTTTTCTCACTTTGCTGAGCAGGCATTTTTCATACTGTAGTTCATGTAGTTCTCTTTTCTCCATTTAGTCTTTTGCATGACTGCAAAACCAGAAACACTACCATCACTCCAAAGAAACAACATACAAGATGATGCTCCAAAGCAACAACATACAAGATGATGGAATCACTTTCTCGACCTCAAAAGCCTTGCACACTGCTACTGCACATGCACAGATAAAAAGTTTGTTGATGCACTATGAGTTTTAGAAAACACTTACTGTTCCTCCAAAATATTCCTCAGGCAACAGTTTATTGAACTAGATCCGCTCAAAAGATTGAAGGGAAAATAACACACACATCAACTACATTCCCAGAGTACAATTATTGTGTATATATTCAAAATGACTGAAATGAGGCAGCAGAGATCTGGACATGCGAAACGTATCTGATAAAATGCAGAAGATTAAAATATCCTCTTTCAGTGAATTTAAGTATTTTAAATCAAATGTTTTGTAGGATTTGGAATATATGCCATACCGGTATGGAGGCCAAGCCACAGTTCTTCATTCTGCATCTACTACCACAATTAAATGTTATTATCAAGAAAATTTCTGATTAAATCTTCAACCATATGCTTCTGAGAACTATCTTCTAGTTTTAAAAGGCGCCCAGTCACATTTTACATCTAAATACAAATTTGCACACAGACAATGACTGCACGTTACCAGTGCAGTTTGTACAGCCATATGCAGTCTCCAAAAGATCAGAAGTATTTGCACAATCTCCTCCTAGTACCGAAAGGTTTGAGGACAAACTGACCCTAATTCCAATTAAATAATGCTAAACAAAATAATCTTAATTTGGAAACCTGAAGAGCTTACAAATCATAGCTATATCCCTCATAGTGAAAGCTAATGCATTATTTCATACTCTACAGTTGATAGCTTAGTTTTAAGAAGTGTATAACAGTGCCTTCTGTAAAACCATCTCTGCATTGGGTTGGCAGTTTGATCAATATGTATTCCAAACTACATTATGTCACTTTGACCTAGAGAGAGAGATACCAGCCCTTTGGACACAGAATTGGAGCACACTGCTTTCCTAATGCTGTGATTAAAGCTGCGAGCTACACCCTGCCTAGCTTTCCTAATCTCTGGGCTTTCTAATTTATAGCAGAGATGGATAGGCTATCAGTGGGGAATTATAAGGATTACTAGCTGTTTATCTCTCCTTTACAGAGACACTTTGCTGCTTATGGAATTACCATAAACCCTCCAGCTACAGTGCTACTTCTATACTTATCCAGAAGTCCAGCTACCTATTGGGCAGAAAATGTTTTGGTAGCCAAAATATTAGAAAATGTTGGAGTTGATGGATGTATTTTTTTCTGTAAATGATTTGAACATACTGTCAAGACCTGTTATGTTACTTCAGCGGTAATTTGTCTGCAGGTTATCTTGCATTCCCTTGAAATCCAGTGCTGTGATCTTGTCTACACTAATTAGAGTTCAGCATTAAGGCTTGGAGGTTGCCCTCAAGCATCACCACAGGTGAAACCATTAAACATGTATACCAAGCCATTTCTGCACTTGCAGCAAGTTATGTAACCATTTCAAAAGCTTTCATTTTTATGGCCACCAGGAATGTTACTGACTTTCCTGCTTTCTGAAAATGAAGGGGTTCCTCAATGCTTCTACAGAATTTCCTTATGCTATGGAGCACAAGTTTTGTTCTGGGATGAAACTAAATCGAAGAGTTTGAAGGGAAACAGGACTGTTATTTGTTTCAGTTTCCTGAAGAAAGAAGAACTAAATAGATCTTATAACATTTATTATTCTACTGACTTTTAAAAATCTGAATATGTAGAGAACAACTTTGCTCCTTTCAAAAGAAGCTCGGGAATGAGAACCATCAGTAAGATAAATTTTAGCCCATGTACAGCATATTTGTAATAACTACAAGTGTCCTCCAACACCACCTTTTAACTATGGACTGCACTGATAGCCAGCATTTTTATAGTATCTCTGTAACCACAATTTAATCAAGTGACCATTTGAGCACTAACATTCAGCTAATTTGCACATATTTCATCCTGCTTAGATACAAATTTTAGCCTACTTGACATAAGCATGTTCTTACTTAACTCCTCATCATTTGCCATTGAGCTAAAACCTTGCCTTAGCCAGCCTGCAAAACAGGAGACATCAAGAAGAGCTAATTTAAAAGTTTTGAACTCTATTTTTATGCATCAGAATAGGTGCATGCATATTTATAACTGTAATAAAAAGATGTACAACACAAAGATTATTTCTCACTCAAAGTCACAACATACTGTCTTTGTCATCGTACAGTCATTGGTATTTGTCTGTTCTTTATAGTCAAAGACTGTAACAAAAGAAAATGGTTTAAAACATAACTGTTGGTTAAAATAACGAACTCTTCTATTCTCTACATTATATTCATTCACTTGTTTCTTATACCTACACACATCTTTTGAAATACTTGATTTTTTTAAGACTTAAAAAAAACTCATCTAAAACCAAACAACTTCATGCCTGAATTCCTTTCAGAACATTATAAAATGTCTCAGCAGACAAAATACGCAGGCGTAGTCAGCTAGGATCTTCCTTCAAGGAATTATGTCTTGTAATAAGAAACAAAAATATAATTACCAAAGGGAAGAACCCCTACCTAGGAACCAGATAGTCTGCCAGCCCAGTCTCAGCTCACATTTGTGCAACCCTATCATGCCAACTTCCATGATTTTATCTCATCATCTAACCTCTGGTCAGCTCCTCAGTGAGTATAAACCAGCAGAGATTCATTCCTACTTTCTTGGGTTTTTTAGTACTTCTTCAGTTATCTTCTGCAGCATAAGACCTCAATTGCCTTCTAGGACCATCTAGGCTTGTCTTATGTAATTAATTCCCTACTGTCCCAGTGGCTTTGTAACTGAAGATACTTTGATCTTTCCTCTTCTCTCAAGTTTATTCTCTGAGGGAAGGAAATTATTTTGTCTGAATAAAGTCATTTGGCCAAAAAGAAATATACCTACATGAAAGTTAACTACATACAGAGAGAGGAGATCATACTAATTACCTAGTTCAGTCTCACACCCTGTGGAGGCCTGCTAACAAGTCATACTATGAGAGAGACTATCCTTTCTTTCATTGAGCCATGTTAAGTCTATGCCTTAGTGTGCTGTCATATCCTATTAGCAGGGCGAAGTCACCTTATTTTCTTCTGCACTGCGTTCGTTTGCTTTTCTGGCAGCGCATACTAAAAAAATATCAGGTTGTATGGATTTATCAAGGCAGATTTGGCTAGATACAGAAAGGCAGAATTGGGAACCTTTCCAACAGGTTGTTGAAATCTACTAGCACACTTACATAAGATGTGAGACTTTTACTCCATTTACTTTCATTTTTAAATGGATCACCTAAATAAGTATGTGTCAATGCATGAAACATGGATAAGTCACATCTGCTTGTGCAGTTTAAAGGGATGTAGCACACTGCCAGCCTATAACAGTGGTACTACTTCTAAATAAGACTTTAAAACCTACTGCAAATAAGATGGTCTGTGATGTTTTTAAAAAGGTAAATTATTTCCATGACTCCTTAGTAAGTGCTAGAAATTAGTTATTCTGCTGCCTTAGAGAATTAAAGAATATTAGGAAATACTTGATTTTTACACTTTTGTATTTAATAATTTGCATTGTTAATACAGTTGGTCTAAATAAAAGTGGATTATGTCAAGTTCATACTCTTCATTCAAACATAAGTTTTCTGTTTTGCAATTAAGAACCACTATTCCATCTTCACTTCTATTCCATCTTCACTTCAATCAACTAGTCATTGCAAAGTAATGTTCCTTGTATTTTCAAAACCCTATAACAGCAAACTAAATATCCTTGAAAAAGAAAAACAAAGAACTACGTGTGACTGGGTAACAAAGTACAGACATTGTCCTGGCAAGAATACAAGCATCTGTGATTCTCTAATACACTTACGAGCTCCCTTCCATTATGAAAAATGACTGCCATTACTAATTTTTTTCTCATTAAATGCACAAGATTGGAAATGAGGTACTGTCAATATGAAAGGAATTCAAGGAGACACCTTCCTATTATCCTGCTAGCCTATGTCACAGCACTGTCCATTTTATTTATTACTTCACTGAGCTGGGCTTCCCAAAACAAGCAAGCTGATAGAATTACCACGAAGCACTTGCCAAAATAATGATGACTATTATTACACAGTAGTGCTTCTCACAAAACAGAGACATAAAACAGATTTCCTTTGACATGAGCTGCAAAAAAAAAAAAAATCCTTTCTTGGCTCAGATGCTAGCCATAGCTTGAAAAAACATCACTTGGCTCTGGAATACAGTTAGTGCACTGATCCTTCCCCGCTGATGCCACCACATAGCTATCCTTACCTTTGGATTACCAATAGATGTTGGCAGCAATGATGTCCTTCGAGAAATATCTGCACTTCACTAAAACACACTCAGCCACATGTTATTCATGACTGACTGACTTTAACTATTTTTCCTTCCCTCCTCCAACACCTACAGTCACTTTTCCTCCCCGTACCTCCTCCCCTAACTCCTCAAGTTTATAGAGAAAAATAGGCAAAGTTTTATACCTAAAAGGAAAGATCCACTGATGTACTGGTACAGAGTATCACAGACTTATGATATGAAGGAGGGAGTTAACATTTCCTCTTCTCCCTAGTATCCAGTAATAGACCACACAGGAATGGTTCAAAGCTGTGCCAGCGCAGATTTACACTGGACATTAGGAAGCATTTCTTTATCAAGAGTGTGGTCAAACACTGAAACAGGCTTTCTAGAGAGGTAGCCAATGCTCCAAGCCTGTCAGTGTTTAAGAAGCACTTGGACAATGCCCTTAACAACATGCTTCAACTTTTGGTCAGCCCTGAGCTGGTCAGGCAGTTGGACTAGATGATCATTGTAGGTTCCTTCAACTGAAATAGTCTATTCTATTCTGACCTTAAAGATGAAACAGAAAAATATAAACCGAAAAGACAATTCTGTCGAGCACAGTGTGACATGGCGATTAAGGAAGAAAGTATCGTAAAAAATAAGCCATTGCTTGCTGGAAGATATTCAGGACAGCAAGGTTAAATGAGATAGAAACTGTAATCAAAATCACAACCATCAAGCTAGAAAGACCGGCAAAGAAAATGAAGACTGGAGTGCTCTTCTGGGGTGAGAATAACGCACGCTAAATACAGCAGCAGTGAGAAGACTAAAAGCTATCTAATGCAGATTATATAACGCTGTATAGTCCATCATAAAAGACAGCTTAAAGTTTGAAGCATTAGTGTTCAAGGAATGCACTCAGCTGAAGCAGAAGAGCAAGCTCTTTGTTCCTCACAGGAACTGTTGCTCTGTGGAATCTGCAGTGGTACTAGCTTTGGAAACTAATATGAGTGAGAGACTCGGCATAAAATGGAAAAGGCACCTGCATGAATAAGTCTAGAAAGCTCTTACTTTATTTGAACTCTCAGCTATGCTTGATATCACTTACCAAGACAATAATGGTGGAAAAGTTAAACACATGATCTCGAAATGCTGTGCAGCTTTAGCCTCATGTTAAATAAAAATCTGTGTGCGATAACAAAGCTGGTATCTCCATAGTAGAATTTTGTCTCAGAACTGGTTTTATCAATGAAAAAATAATCAATTAATTAGATTCAGAATAAGAAATGACCAGATGTTCACTTTCGATACTTCCAATGAAGTATGAATAGCACCTCACTACTGATGACACTCACGTTAACTTCACATTCAACACTTATAAATCATTGACAGTGAAGTCAGCTTTGGTCCATTAAGGCCAGAGAATTAATAAAATAAGAGAAATCATTGTCAAAGTTACTTCCTTTTCTTTTTGAAACCCTGCTCAAATTTAATTATTTTACATATATAAGTTAAGGTAACAAAAGGCACCCTGTATTTTTATTCCATCTTCCCATGAGACCTGATTAAAAGCAAAAGTATTAAAAGTATGCAAATGAAACATTGCAGGAAAATATGCACGTACCATGGGAGCATCCTGTGGGGTTCTGTGACATTTGTGTCTCAGACTAAACTTAGAAGATAAATAGAAATTGTTAATACTCGGGAGACATCCATTCATGAAGTTACAGTGGCCCAGGTTGTTCCGGTTCACTAACAGAGAAAGTATTGTACAGCTCCTCCTCTTGCATAGCAGCCTACAGACAATGGCTTCTTGCGACCACTGAAGCTGCTCTATGCCATTCTATCAGCAAAACCTCTCTTGAATTAATTTATCCAATAATTAGGAATTACTCCGGCCAGAGGGAAAAAGTTCCGAACATAAAACAAGGACAATGAAATGGCCCTTGCTGTCCTTCCTCCTGTCATCCTGGGGCTGGAAAACACTTCTGAGAACTTGTGTATTGCGCCAAATGACATATCCACAGGAAGAGTGCAGAGAAGCCCTCATGCTCCTCCAAGGTATTGCATGGGATTTGACTGATGTTTGGCAGCTCGGAGTCACAGCATCAAAAAACTAGCTCATATTTATCATCATGCTGTCTACTCAAAATTTATTTTAAAAATAAGGTTGATCTGGAAGATTCTCTCTCTATAATATTATGCTAATATCCATAGAGCCTCACATTATCCCCGTGTCAGAAAGATGTCCAGGAACCAGCACAAAGATTTCAATAGCAAATAAGCATTCAGTTTCACACAACCATTAAATGCAGATGTTGTGTACCTTTGACACATGAACAAATCTGGAGAGTAAGAGAAATCGAATTTTTGCCCTAATGACTTTCTATTTCTCCAAATTCCCCTATAGTTTAGACAGGAAGATTTTACCATATGCTCAATTTAGAAAAAGCTTATTTAGAAACTGTCAGCTTTACAGGAAGTTCGGCAGAACTGCACAACTTAAAAAAAATACTTATGATTTGGGGCTTTAAACTGCTTCTCTACAGACTCAGTTGTTCAAGAAATATGGATTTCTGGCCAACGTAGATGATGACTTCAATGTAACAGTGGTCTTCTCTTTAATAACAAATTGCTGACATTTCCTGTTTCATACAGCTATTTTGCACTACTAGTCCTGAAAGTACAAACGGAAGCAAGTCATTACTCAAGCCTATCACTGTTTACTGTTAAGAACAGGCTGAGTGTACGATATGCATCTGCATAAGCTCAGAAAAAGACCACAATTTTGTTAGACATAATAAATAAAAGCTCCCACAATAATTCTGTGGGATCAATTTATGTTGTCATGATCAAGCTGGACAACTTATAGTTTCTATTTATATATTTTTCTTAGAGTGTTTCTTATGTGAGACTAATTGGGTTAGTGTTTCTAATTTCTAGTAAATATTACATTAAAATACATTTAAAGCCAGAAAAATGTGTAGAGATAATCTAAGACTAATTACAACAGATTCTCAAATGTAAATCTGTTTTCTAGAACTATTACTCTGATCTGACAGAGTAATAGGGCACTCTAATGTATAGGGGAGGAGCTACGAGTACGTATATTAGAAAAAAAGATCTGAGGCACCCTAAACATAATTAATATTCATTCCAAAACTCAGCTTTAGACTCTTAGAGATGGAATTCTAGTGGCATGCAGGAATAAATCTGAAGAAACCTCCCCAAAATACAGAGGGTAGTACAGGTAGTGTAGACATCTCTGCATCTTGTTATTTCTGCTCAGTGCTTTCTGACGGCATTACATACTCAAAGACAATGCCAGAGGCAGTGAAGCACACTGCAGTGGAAACACTCATTACACATTCCCTGTTTTCTTGGGGATGCCAGGTTGCAACTGAAAAATGAGTGAAACCATTGAAAAGGGAGTCAATGTCAAAACAGAATTGCAAACTTTGTTATATTAAATAACTTCACTTGTGGCTAATCCAGACATTAATTATGCCACAAAACAGCAAGAAGTAATTTAAAAGGTTTTGTCCAGGAAGAATATACTGTAGGTCTCAGGTGATCTCGTGTTAAAAATAGAGCTAACAACAAAGATGAAAGAAAAAATAACCTACTCCTTTAAGCAGTATATAGAGAACAACAGAGGAATGTAAAGGTAATGTAAATGTTTACTATAAAATTAATTTCACAAATGAAACAGATTTCTCATTGAATATCAGCAAAATCATATTGTAAATGCTTACTAAAAGTACACTAATAAGTACACTAATATCAGCCAACCTGAGGACAAGCTGACAAGTCTTATATGATCAGAGAAAGGAAACATATTTCCTGTTCACAATTTGATCCACAAGTCCAGATTTTCAGCTTCCTTACCTGTCCAGACTAGTACTGCCTCTCCTTTTTACTTAACAGTAGTCATACTTGCAATTACACAGCTACATCAATACTTCTAATGCAAACCAACACATTCCAAATGACATCGTTAGATTAAAAGATAAAAGTTACATAGCTATTCAGTAGTTAAGAAAATGCTTGTTTCTGACCTTCACCTCTTAAACCTAAAGGTAGCTGAAGAAAAGTAAATCCATAATTAAAGAATTTCTTATGAATTATGAATTATTTTCATATATTACATTATTCTAGTTAAGATTTTATTTCTCTTTCCACAATATTAATATTGTCCAAAAATTCAAATACTTCTTGAAGTGATTAAAAACTACACTGGTTTCTTAAGTTTGGGGTTTTTTCTTTTTGAAAAACAAAAAGGAAAGACCACAGTTAATTAAAGTATTTTACAATGTGTAAATTTTAACTTATTATACTTAACATTGTTTAAACACATGTTAATAGGTCAGTTAAAGTGCTTTTGTTGGAATCAGACCCTAAGCAATACTACTGCAGAATCCAGTGGAGTAGAAAATCACTTACTTTATTAAAATTAAGAAATTTACATGTCACATAATTCCATGGAAATTATATATGCACATCATACATTATGCATTTTGTATCTAATTAACATTTTTGTGAAATGCCAGAAAATGTGATTCATAGAATACAATTTTCAGCTATCTCACAGACACAAAGCATTCAGCCTGAACTTTACGTAGTTCAGATTCCATCACAGTATGTTAGTTTGTAGCCAAAATACTATCTTGTTGATGTAAAAAGAGAATAATAGCCACTTTTGATGTTCATATTTCCTCTGAAGAGTAAAATATCTAGTCATCAGAAAAACAGAAGTTATTTTCCATCATTATGCATTACATAGAAGATGGAGATTAAAAAGGATCACAATTCATACTATTATATGGCACAAAGAACACCTTTTTTCTTCATGTGATTTTCATAATTCTATTAAATTCCAGGGAACTGATCTCTCTCCTCCCCAAAACTCCCTTCCCAATTTACTGTTGCAAATCTGCATAGAGATGCTGAAAACCAAGAGAAGCAAAGAATCCTAAGAATGAGGAAATTATCAACAATCATGCTTGATACCTACCAAAAGCTTGCTTAGAAAAAAAAGTTAAGGGATAAACCATTCACAGTTTATGGTGCCACAAAACAATAGCAAATTAGTAATAGGAGTCACTAACAGCCACGATCAGATAAATTCAGCTTTCAAATAAAAGGAAGATGTTTTTAATAGTAGGGAGAGTTTACTAAGTACTGTCTATAGTTGCTCCATTCATGAATATGATCAAAATCCAGGATGCATAATTTTTAATAGAAGATGCTCATTAAGCTCAAGACCTCAGCTACTGTACAGTATCTAAGAGAGCCCTCCAAGACTACTCAGCTTTTTCTTATTGTAAACTGTCCAAATATTTTAAAACTTATTTTTTCAAATTGTAAGAATTTTCTGATGTCATATTATACTATCAGAATTTTTAATAATACATCACAATTGTAAATGGACTGCAAATGGTTTGCAACTCTGACTTAGTCATCTTTATTTCTGAAATACATGTAATGCCTTATAAAGTACGTATAACTACTGCACCTGATTAAGTAAATACAGAATAATAGACTTAAAGACAAAAAGGTTCATCAACAAAATTTAGGTACTTACTGAATCAAAAATAGAATGGCTTGGAACATTCCAAATGACTCGTGTTTTAGGATCAAAAGATGTTTAACTAGAAAATATTTTTTCTTTGAGTGACATATTTTGAGTGGAAGTATGAGTTTCAAGGTATTTCAAAGAACAAAGGCAAATCTGATTTCCTTTTAAGACTACCTGTCTACAAAAGCTTCTGTGTGATTGGTGGAAATGAAACTGCCAAATTCTAATTTGCCTTACAGTCTCAGTTTTTTGTACCCCGATGTCTTTACTATGGTTAGGCATATCTTTCTCCCAGAGACCTTCAGTACATTTCAAAAAACGTCAGACCTCTATTCCCAAGGTACACTCGAAGTTCAAATTAATTTCCCTGTCTGCGAAGAGCTTATACAATTAAACCAGCTCTGATGACACTCATTTATTAAACAAGGTAACTCTTCCATCAGAGGTCAGTCTCAGAAGAGAGATTGCTTGGAATAAATGAACAAAAAGGGAAAAAAAGTCTGCTTAAGTACTACTGAATGTAAAACAGACCTGTTAATCTCCTTTCAATTACAATTAGCTCATTATATTTCATTCAGTTTCAATAGTCAAATACCTAGATATATTATGTTTCATTAATTTAGGTGACTGAGGAAACCGGGGTAACTTCATTTAGGAATTACACGAAAGATGCTAAATGCAGAAACATTAAGTGTGTAAAATAAACCTGGGAATATTTATTAAGTACCCTTAACAGAGACAATTTCATAGTAACATTAGATTATTATTTTAACTCTCTAACTATATGCTATGAACTGTATATTGCTTAGTTCTGCCTCAAATATAAGCCATGTTCTCCTGTTACGTTAGTAGGTACAAGAATTCATCTTAACTCTATTGTGATTATACCGTAAAGTTGAATTAATACTTGAAACAAATAATACTCAATGCATCCATAAAAATCTCTAGGTAGTGAGTTATGTTGAGCATATTAGTTGCAAACACTAAAATAAAATACTTCAAAGTGATAATTTTGATGATAATATGAGGAAAAAAGAACATTACCATTAGCTTTTCCTCATTCTTTCTGAAATATGATTGACTTTCAGGACTAGCTTCCAATGCAGAACAACTTATTTGAGAGAAAAGCATCCCCTCTGTTTTAGCAAAAATAATCTCCCCACTTGAAAAAAACAGTAAGTTGCAGCTAATACAACCCCTCCCCACAGAGAATGGGGAAAAAAAATCCTTTCCTTCTAATTGCTGTTATTCACAATCAGCTTTGTGAGAGACTTTATATATACTGAACATGAAACACCGGGAAGGAAAGATCCACCTGTTTTTTCTCTGCTGCATTTTCTGTCAGGAACAGAGTGCTAATGGCCAGCAACATGGTGTCCCTACCATTGCAAACTGCTTGTCTAGAAGAACCACTCAAACGTGCTTAATGCTATCGAATGACAACCCTAATCTCACCTAAATCCTAACTACTATTATTCTCAGGTGCTTTAGAGGAGTCAATTCTGTAGCATATTTTCACTGTAGGGAAAAGAAAAAGAAAAAGAAAAAGAAAAAGGAAAAGAAAAAGGAAAAGGAAAAGAAAAAGAAAAAGAAAAAGAAAAAGAAAAAGAAAAAGAAAAAGAAAAAGAAAAAGGAAAAGGAAAAGGAAAAGGAAAAGGAAAAGGAAAAGGAAAAGGAAAAGGAAAAGGAAAAGGAAAAGGAAAAGGAAAGGGAAAGGGAAAGGGAAAGGGAAAGGGAAAGGGAAAGGGAAAGGGAAAGGGAAAGGGAAAGGGAAAGGGAAAGGGAAAGGGAAAGGGAAAGGGAAAGGGAAAGGGAAAGGGAAAGGGAAAGGGAAATAAAACCCTATTTATTAACCATTACTCTCTCTAATAAGCCATACATTGCAGTCCTTTGTACTGACGTTTTCTAAACTCAGAAAAAAGCACACTGTAGGAAAAAAGGCACCTCTATAAATTCCTACTTGTACTGCAAAATCGACTATCGAACCCCTTATTTTAGAACGTAAGCAAGGATTACTTTCTTTCACTTTTTAATGGTTAACCACTTATCTGTGTAGAGAAAAAGTATTCCTTTCGTAATGGATATAGTTAATGAAGCAGATAATATTCCATCAGCATGGTAAAATCGCTAAATAATTGAATTAAAGCTTTCTAAACCTCGTTAGCATATTGTATCTTGCAACTACACTAACCTTATTTGATTTCAATCCATTTATTGGATATTCCCCTGAAATCCCTTGTACCTGTCTCATACACTCACATGAGTATTCTATCCTTCCATGAATATATAGCAATGTGGTATTTTTTGTAGTTTAAAAGTTACTTCAAGAGTAAAATTATGAATTATGATAATTTTAACATTTCAATAGTTAAATTAATTTTTGTAATTTCTTTCTGTTATGCACTGATGACTGATTCAAAGGTAGTATTACTTTCAGACATGATCTATCACATTGCAAATGTAATTTTTTCACATACAGCAAGAATAAATCTCATCACTGTACTATCTTTCAAAACATCACCACTCCTAAGAACAAAACGTTTTACCAACTTTGCTGACCTATTTATCTTCTAAAAATTTAGAACCGTCAGAAATATTTAATGACTTGATTTAAAGTGCTGAAATGGAAGCAAGCCTAAAACATAAAAAAGTTGGGTTTTTTCCCAAAAAGTAAAACTTGTCAAATTAATAGGTTTTGAAGTGGAAGACCTCATATCAATTTCAACTTGCAAGTATCCAAGTAAACACTATAAAAGGAATGGTTCTTATTGCTAAAAAAGCATGAAGTCATTCTGTCCCTTTCTGATAGTAAGATTTGTTTGCAGTGAGACTTCACTACAGAACATTCATATTCTTTTTACTTCAAAAGCTAATTATGTAGGAGAATTAACCTCTCTCCCTTGAAAACTACTGGCCATAATTTAGAGAGAGGCAAACATAATTCTGGGACTGATTTAACCATTACAGCACTGAAAAAAAGCTTACAAGTATTGCTATACTGTTTCTAAAAAGAGGCCAGATGCTAACAGTCACACTTTTCCAGGTATGCAATACGAAAATAGCTCTATACTGCAGTTAAGACACATAACACACCTTCAGTTTCAGCACGATGGAACAAATCACAATCCAAATGTTTTATCTAAGAGACTTTGCCTGATAAAACTTGATGTGAGTACCAGCAAAGTTATTCTTTATTTACAAACATCAATTTTTTTTTAATAAGAATTCAAAATACACACATCTAACACCACTCTCATTAGAAACATAGAATAGTTTGGGTTGGAAGGGACCTTAAAGATCACCTAGGTCCAACACCTCTGCCATGGGCAGGGACATCTTACCAGATCAGGCTGCCCAAGGCTCCGTCCAACCTGGTGTTGAACATCTCCGAGGTGGGGCATCCACAACTTCCCTGGGCAACCTGTGCCAGTGCCTCACCACTCTCATCGTGAAGAAATTCTTCCTTATGTCTAATCTAAATCTGCTCTTCTCCAGTTTATACCCATTTCCCCTAGACCTATCACTACAAGCCTTTGTAAGCAACTATGATACCTTCTCTAGGCAGCACAGTTGCAGCTGCAGTTGGTCTACCTTTTCGAAAATAAAACCACTCAAGAAATAAAGCCCAAAATGCTACCATTGATTTCTTTTCAAATATCCAAATCTCTGCTTTAGGTTATTTTCTATGAAGATACACCATATAGGATTAAAAGGTAAAGTGTTTCCAAATATCTGAGAAATGCCAGCAATGTTTCTACTGAAGAACATTTCAAGCAAATGTCAAAATGCACATTAAAAGAAAGAAAAATCAAACAGTACGTGAAAGATGTACTAGAGGAACAAATCAAACAGGAATCAAACATATATTTATATTTTAAAATATATACACACACACACATCCACATAAACAAAACCTCCAGCTAGAACTAACCATTGCATATAACTGAAAACTTTTAAATATTAGAAATTAAATGTTTTGCCCCAATTTAATACACAAGATGAAAATGTCAATAAAGAATTCTCTTATTTATTAAATTATTCATAAATGCATGACATGTCTTCTGCAGCATTCTACAATATCAATACAATGATCTGTAATTTTATGCAAGTTTCTGTTATTGACAACATAGTTGATCAGTTCAAGTTCAATCAGAACAAATTTCAGAAAGTAGCTTGAAAATAAAAGAACAGAACTAAAAAAAATCTTACTTGATGGTATGGCAGTTGGATAGTAAAATAGCAAAATGAAATAAATATTATAATAAAGTTTTAGTGATCTCCAATTTTACACTACTTGCTTTACTTAAACACAACAATCTTGAAATATATTAAATTACAGTACTGCTGTAAGCAAGCATTTAGGAACTATAATGGCATGCTTCTTATAAACTAGCATAAGAGTGTTACAACAGTTAAAAGACCATCAACAGTGTGAAAAAGCATGAACATTCTTTTGTGACATGGCCAATGACACGAA
The DNA here is from genome assembly GCF_017976375.1 of Cuculus canorus. Classification (NCBI taxonomy): domain Eukaryota; kingdom Metazoa; phylum Chordata; class Aves; order Cuculiformes; family Cuculidae; genus Cuculus; species Cuculus canorus. The sequence goes on from NC_071402.1 coordinate 52,675,229, forward strand.
AAAACTCATCCTGATATTGATGTCAACTGACTTGCATTTTCCTCATATGTTTAAAAGTTGCCTCGTATGATTAAAACTAGTTAAGTTCTTGCAGACGTCCTTTAAGAATTTGATGCAACTGAGATAAGTTCCTTTGATGATTATACAATATCCGTCCTGGTTACATTCTGCTACAATTTTCTTTTTTCTAACCTGTAGAAAAAGAACTGTGGCATTACGAGCACACTCTAACTGGTCTGTGGCTGTTACTGAGGCGATGCAAGTTCTAGCACCTTACCTAATCCTGCTGCACAGGCTTTTCTAGGAAGGAGGTCACCAGCTCAGTGTACATAGCCTCTAGTATAGATAGGAGTGACCAAATTTCAAACAGCCACAGCCAACTTCGTATTCAAGTACGCAATTGGGTAAAGAGCAAATAACAAAGCAAGATCACATGGGTCCTGCACTCTAGACCCTGCTCAAATCCCACTCTGTGAATTTATACAAAATACATAAAATTCACTGTTGATTTTATTGTTGATCTGTGATAACTACGCTTTAGTAGCGCATTTATTTTCTATTTTTTTTTTTTTTAAATTATTTGAATCTGCTATAATACATCTGTATTTATGTAGTGGTTGGCATACTTTTGAAACATTCTTTCTTTTTGGTCACAAGTCAGTGAAATTGATTTCTACTTTCCTTTTCAGTTTTACCAGCTATTTCATAACAGGGCAAAGGCTAAAAGTAGTTCAGTATCTTTTTGCATAACGCATATCTCAACCTACAGAAATGTGTCATAATTCAAAAGTAACTAGTTGTTTATTTGCACAGGCATAACTAGCAGTATATGCTGAGTTATCTGTAATGTCTTATGATTGAAGAATAAAGTATGGCTTTAACTATGAAGGGAAGGGGAGGGGCTGGGCGGGGAGAGGAGAGGAGAGAAAAATTATCCTAGAATGACTTGGAATTTGGGTTTTCATAATTTTGTGGAAGTGCTAGATTTCTAGTTGTAAGTAAAACTGTTAAATTTTCTTTCTGTCTTTTCTGCATTTGCCTTGCTGCACTTATAAAGATTTAATTTTCTCACCTTTTGACAGCAAAAACAGGCATTGTATAAAAAAAACCCAACCAACAAACCCCACCCTAAATCCTCCTGCTATTTTTCTTTTTCTGTGCCTTCACATTTTTTTTAATGACAGTTGTAACAAAAAGAGTTCACAAACCACTTTAATTCCCAACCTTTATTTTATATTGTTAATTCAATAAGTTCTGTGGCTACATCTTTTCCTGTCAGAAAATTACTGTCCTTGCATCTTCAGTTAATGTGAAATGGTTCTTTTGTCTTTGCCTAACTGAGCTCGAACAGAGAAGCTATTGGCTTCTCTTCTTGAAATAATGCATCTTAAGATTACAGGAAAACTCAGGTAGGAAGGGACATCTGGCATATAACAGCTTAAGCTCCTGCTCCAAGCAGGGTCAGCTGTGAGATCAGACTTGGTTGTTCAAGGCTCTGTCCAGCTGAGTCTTGAACACTTAAAAGACGGGATGCAGCCCAGCATCTCTTGCCAAGCAAATGCAGTGCCTGGCTGTTCCCAATATGAAATCATTTTTCCTTCTGTCCAGTCTAAACCCATAGTTTCAGCTTGTGCCCATTAACACTTGTGCCTCCACCGTGTACCACTACCTGGCTTTGTAACCTCCCTGCAGGTACGAGGAGCTGCTGTTCGGTGGCCCCAAAGTCTTCTCTTCTCCAGACTGAAACAGTCCTGGTCCTTCAGCCTCTCTTCAAAGGACAAGTACTCCAGCCCTGACCATCCAGGTGTCTCTCGAATGAACTTGCTCCAGTTTATTAATGTCTACTCTACTAGGGGTGCCAAGACTGGCCCAACACTATCAGAATTCATATGCCCTAATCAGGAGCCAGCTTTTCTTCATACTGGCCTGGAAGACCTCAAAAGTTTTTCCAAAAAGAATTAAAAGCAGAGCCTGGTCCTGCTGGGGAAATTCCAAGCACCAAGAGCAAACACCAACCAGGGTAGCAATCCACACCACCTGCAAGTTCCCTACCCTGCAAAGGGCTCCCTTACTGCTGATGCTCTGCTAGCTGCCATCACCATCACCTGTTGTCAAGCTCTGCAGTCACCCTCAACAGCCCAAGTCTGACTTATGCTGCTCCCAAGCCGCCAAGGCCCTGCTTGGGCCCTGAGGGTCCCAAAACAGCTGAGGCCCCATTTACTGTCCCAGGCACCAAAGCTGTGCTCAGGGTCCCTAACTGGACAAGGTCACGCTATCTGCAGTCCCGCTCCAATGAGGATTTCCCCACAATAGGCCCCTAGTCAGAGACAATGTGCTCGGCTGAACGCCTGCTGCAAGCTGTTAGTTCACTTCTCACAATGACCCCAACCGAAATCTGAATCCAAGGGAGAATTTTTTCTGATTGCACTAGGCAATACACTGGACTTTTACCTGAGCTCCTGCCTCTGCCTCTCTGCCAGCAAGTCTGCACTGGCAGCTGTTTCAGCTGCTTCAAATCAGATTTTCATGGGCCTGTCCTTGAAAGCTTTTCTTTTGTAATGTCATACTTCTACATGGCACCATAGTAAGCAAACAAAACAAAACCTGGATAACTTTCCTTACTCATTTTAATTCTCCATGTGATTTTCATGTCAGTGAGACTGTTTGCAGAAAATACAACAAAGATGTAGTTAGATGTGCAGCTGCAGATCAACATACCCAACTTGTCATCTACATGCAAAAAAGATGGTTAGATCCTAGATGCCTAAAGCCCAATTCAGTTGCCCTCAGAGATGCCCTGGAATATTCCCTCCTGGCCTCCAGGTGTCCTACAGATCCTGTGATGTATTTATCAGTTCTATGTGAATGCCCCACGTACCCTGCGGCATTTCAAATAGCACTAGTGGCAAACACAGCTGCCAGTGATTTGAACCTATAGAAGCTGGTCGTTCCAGTAATTCTTTTGGCCTGACTAACATGAAGACATATAGTCCCTTGATTAAATAACAGAATTTAGACACCTAGCACGCACTGAGACACTTACATGTGCTTGCCCTAAAGTGTCCTCACCACAAACTGTAAAACCACAGCCTGAGATCATAGCAGATAACAGCAGACAACGACAGCTCACAAAGTAAATGTCAGTGATACGTGCTGTAGGTGAGGACACTTGGAATAGTACTATGCCCTGGGTTTGGCTGGGATAGAGTTAATTTTTTCCCCAGCAGCTGCTGTGCTTTAGATTTAGTATGAGAAGAACATTGATAATACACTGATGTTTTTAGTTGTTGCTAAGAAATCAAGGGCTTTTTCCATTCCCCATGTGCACAAGAAGCTGGGGAAAGCATAGCCAGGGCGGCTGACGCAAGACGGCCAAAGAGTTATTTGATACCACATAACATCATGCATAAACATGATATATAAACAGGAAGCTGGCCAGGGGCCAGAGCTGGCTAATCTGCAATTGCTGCTTGGGAAAGGCTGGGGTCATTTGGTCATCAGCTGGTGAGAAACTTCATTGAACTGTGCATCACTCGTTTCATATACTGTATTATTACTACTATCGTCATGATCATCATCTCTTTATTATTATTATTATTGTCATCATCATCATCTGTTTATTATTACTATTATCATCATCATCATCATTCCTGCACCTGGGTCAGGGCAATCCCCATTTTCAGTACACGATGGGGGATGACATGCTTGAGAGCAGCCCTGCAGAGAAGGACTTGGGGGTGCTGGTCAATGAGAAGTTTGACATGAGACGGCAATGTGCGCTCACAGCCCAGAAGGCCAACCATATCCTGGGCAGCATCAAACTGACTGTGTGGCCAGAAGGTTGAGGGAAGTGATTCTGCCCTCTTGTGAGGGCAGATTCCTCTCTTGTGAGACCTCATCTGGAATACTGTGTCCAGTTCTGGAATCCTCAACGTAAGAAGGATATGGAGCTGTTGGAATGGGTCCAGAGGAGGCCTAAAAAGATGACTGGAGCGCTGGAGCACCTTCCCTACAAGGACAGGCTGAGAGAGTTGGGCTTGTTCAGCCTGGAGAAGGCTCAGAGGACATCTTATAGTGACCTTCCAGTACCTGAAGGGGACATACAGGACAGCTGGAGACGGACTACTCATAAAGGCTTGTGGGGATAGGACCAGGGGGAATGGGTATAAGCTGGAGAGGGGCAGATTTAGACTGGACATTAGAAAGAATTTCTTCACCATGAGAGTGGTGAGACACTGGCACAGGTTGCCCAGGGCGGTTGTGACTGCCCCATCCCTGGAGGTGTTCAAGGCCAGGTTGGATAGGGCCTTGGGCAGCCTGATTTAGTGGGACGTCCCTGCCCATGTCAGGGAGGTTGGAACTAGATGATCTTTAATGTCCCTTCCAACCCTAACTATTGTATGATTCTATGCTTCTATGATCTCTTCCTTTCTTGTCTCATTAAACTGTCTTAATGTCAAACCATGACTTCTACTTTACTTCCTGATTCTCTCTCCCACCCCACCAGGGCCAGGGGAAGGTGGTAAGCAAGCAGCTTTGTGATATCCAGCTACCAGCTGGGCTAAAACATGATGAATTAACTAGCTCCTTCACACTTTGTCTCAGGTCTTTCATCAAATGCACATTTAAGACAAAGTTGCACTTGGGAGAGTGACAATTATTTACTCCTTTCTCTTCACTGACCACTTAATCTCAGCACATGCTACCATTTAAGAAACAACAACTAATGAAGTCCAACTATGGTCTGTGAGTTGGAGATGTGAGGTAGAAATCAAATCCCACCTATTCTCCAATTCCTGATTTCTGTGAACCAAACACTGATACATGTGCCAAAATAATAGGTTCAGTAAAATGTCAACAACAGTAACACGCAGAACTACCATGTGCCTTTGAAAACGCAGAAGATAAACCGAGCTCTCAAATCTTCATGACTTTCATACTTCAGAGAATACTAAAAGGGTCTTCCAGAAGTCCTTCTCTTAGCTTAAGAGTAGCAGAGATTTCCGTCTCTTGTTGAGACTGTTGTTTTGAATTACAGTGGTAGTCTTTGCCCTTAAAAAAGCTCCAGTTGATTCTGCTATCTTTATTTAATACTCCTTCTCTTCTTTCTAGTAAACTTTCATATAGTTGAAAAAATGTATTAAAATTATCTGAGTCTGCTCTACAGCTGTGAAAGAACCATGAACAAAGAACAAACTTTTAAAGATTTTAGGTATGCTAATACAGTCAGAAGCAGACAATATTCATGAGACACAGGCTTTTCTATCTGCTAGGGGCATTTTCATCCACTACTAATTTCTTGCTCTTGATTTGTACTTCTCCTTATGCTTTTCTCAACTGATAGTCTGTTTTACTCAGGTGGGTGACCTTTATGTCCCAGAAAGGTACCTAATTCTGCCCTATACTGTCAACTTTATTTTTCCCAGCTGCTTTGTGAACTCAAATTATGCAAAACCCAAACTTCCAAACTGCACAGAGGTGCCAGCTGAGGTTGGGGCACTGCTTTGATAGTACTAAAGGTAAAATTGAATAAATTGTGAAAACATTAAGCAGATGCCTTATTTCTTCTAAATGAATGTTTATGAATTATTCACTTGTCTAAAAGCTGATCGATTCATATGAACAATCACAGAATGATTTGAATAAACTGTTTGATGATGTCATTCAAATTCCCTCTGGCTCTAAGTATTCTGAAGCCATTTGGATGAATTCCTACATGCCCTCCCAGATGATCCTAAATGTTTCTTTGTGAAAAATTTTGTTGTGTTCATTTGTCTGATAACTTAGCCAATGCAATTACTGAAAGCTAATACTGTAATACATCACCTTTCTGATAATTGCAGGGTCTTACAGATCTATATGAAGCTGGAGACCAAACCTATCACCTTCCTATGACAAATGAAGTTTGTCTTAAAGTACCTGCACAAATTAATACTAATTGTGTAGGAAATAAAATGTAAAACACTGTGGGATCCCTTTATTTGAGGAAGTCTTCATTTAATAAATGAACAAAGCCATCTTCCTTTCTGATATTTTGCAAAATGCATGTTTATGGCAAACTGTCACTAGTATTCTGATTTATAACCTAGAAACCACAGTGATGGTTTGTTGGAAATGCTTAAAATAGATAAGATGGATTGATTGATCGCATATTCCTTTGAATTACTGTGAAAGCATCAGAACTATCTAAATCATGCCGTGAAAAAAGTGGAGTTGGAAGTTATGTAACTTCAAGTTGCTATAAATTGCTTCTTGTTGAAAGCTATATAAAACATTTTCAAATCTGTCATGTTCCACCTCTTCTGCTTAAAAAAATAATCTAAGTGAAAATGTCCAAGAGAAATATGAATCAGGATTATGTTGTTAAGATAGATCAAAAGTTACGCTACCATGAAAACTAGATACTCTTTTGCAATTAAATATAAGAACTTGGTCCATTTTTATGTCCAGAACATATTTATTACAATAAGACGCATTTTATTAGGTTAGCTAAACCAATGTAGCTAATTCAGTAACACAACTAGCTCAGACATATGTATTTTCTCAGGGACACGCAATCTATCTTCACTGTTACTTTGATCCAAGTTGATTTCCTGAAGGCAGGTTATACTTACCTTCTTTCTGCTATTGATATTCCCATGTGCCCTCAGAACAAGCTATCTGGCAAAGCAGCCAGGAAAACATACTTTCTACTTCTCCTCCCACAGCAGCATGCAAGATGAATGCACAGCCACAGCATCCCAGAGAATATGCTCTACAATGTCTGATCTGACCTCCAGCCTTCGCAAAAAAACTACCACAAAGCAGCAGAAATTGCATACAAAGAGTAAGAGAGCATGAAGGAGCTAGAAAATTACTTTAATGGTACTAGTAGGAACTGAAGAAATAAGCACAGTACATGGCAGAACACAGCACAGAGGTTAAAGCTGCAGGACAACACCAGAAGACTACTCTTGCTTAGCCATTAACCATTGTAGATTAACCATTGTAGCCCATAACCACTGTAAAACCAATAATAGTTGAGATGCATGTTAGGTCCTTCCTTTCGATCCTGAAATACATATTTAAATTTAGAAAGGAACCCCTTTTCCCTCTTTTGGCTATTTTATATACATAGATACACATTTCACAACTGCTATTCTGATTTCTTTTTACTGGCAATGAAATTTTAAAAAACTTTAAAAGCACCTTAACAGTGTCACTGGGAGCAGAGAGTGAAACTACTACCAAATGAGTCTTTGAAAAAGAACAGTCAGAGAAAGCACTCATCATTTTCAGGACAGAATTCTCATTTGTGAAAAAAAAACTTCTTCCTTACTAACACAGGTGCCTTCGTCATTAAAACAAAAATAAGCAAAATAACAAAGAGGTCATGGCAGAATTGCGTTTGATATGTTGAAAGTGCCTATCACCCAGCACTGAGCACCACTCTATGATTATATCCTATTTTGTACTCTGAAAAACAACAGCCTCCTACAGCAACAAAGACAATTATAAGACAGCTACCATTTATGCCAGGAAAGCTCTTTGCTACTTAGAAAAAATCTAGAAAGGAAAACAACCCCTTGCTAGTGAAATTAGCTGAAATTAGTTCTTCTGATATCTGTTCCTTAAATTGGGAAAGAAGAAAGGATATTTTTTTGTTCAGCATGATTTATTTTTAGACTGGCAAAGAGACAATGGCAAACAGAACTGAAGCTCTGTGGGCACCTTCTGAGGTTAAATTACCTTTCATGCCATTTGCACAGAAGACTGTTCTCAAGCAGCTTGAGCAGATGGTTGGGACACCATTGTCCGTTTACTTGTATCCACAAAGATAAATGATGGCTCTTTGAAATCCTGAACAATGTGACCGTTGTTATGCTTTAGGCTGCCAAGGGAAAAAAAAATATATACAAATAAATACAAAGTTAGCTGAAGAGAAGAAAATACTTTTGATTGATTAACTTTCAGCTTAAACTACTAAAAATCCCTCTTTAACAAGTGCATTTACCTGTAACCTGTAATAATTCTGCTAAAAGGAACTAATATGTTCCAGAATACTTAGCAAAGTAGGCGATGCAGATGAAAAAGAATCGTACACAGTAACTCCATCTGAAATAGAAATCTGCCATCTCTGCACAACTGCTTTGACTACATACAGCATTTGTTGGAGCATGCTGCTAAATAAGCACCAGTTCTGCTTACTGGGCCACAGAGACGGCGAGAGATTTCTAGGATCAAGCCAGATGAGACAACTGCCAGGGTACGGCAATACAACCACCCTGCCAAGTAATGGTAGAGAAGGTCATTGAAGTAAGAGAACATGCTAGGTATGTTTTTTCAGTTGTTTTAAGAACTTCCCAAACTTAGAGAGCAGCCCTAGTGAAACATCACCAATATGAGTATTTTGCCGACAAGCAACGTACTAAAAACTTCTATTGAAACAAATTACTAATAACAATGAGTGAATTTAAAGAACTGGAGACATGCACAGCTATGAATAAAAGAACTTTTAGGAACAGTTTGGGGGATTTAAGGGTAAAGTGAGCAGATATTAGTCTTTGGACTTGCAACTAATGATTGCACAACCCATCACTCTAAAAAGCTCTTGAAAGAAAAAGAAAAGCAAGGTTGCTGAATATGGCAAGATCACATGGAATCAGTGAAAGGGCCCAGACATCAAGTTCAATACACACAGCAATATAAGACAGAATTGGGTTTAGAAAATAACAGTGAAATTAGATAACTATGACTCACCAGCCACTCAACTAAGCCAGCAGGTACTGCAAAACATTTAATTAACTAAAGTTGCATAGAAGATACATAGCTGTTTCAGCAATACCTGCTTGTTTAAACACTGACAAGACAAATAAAATTCATATCATCTTCTCTTTGACACCATACATTCCACAACAACAGCAGGTAAATAGTGGATACATTTCTCCCTCTCTCATTTCAATGATCAAGACTTCTTTTTTTTTTTTTTTTGCATATTCAACATGCTTTAGAAAAAAATGCATGATTTAGGCATTTTAGATTCTTGTAAAATTTTTAGAAATTGTTAACCTTCATTAAAGTAATGAAAGAAAGGAAAAAGGTTGAGATAAATGTCAAGCAGTGGTGTCCAGCAACTCAAAGTAACAGGTTTTGATAATGGAGGAGTAATTATAGCTCATATAAGCCCACTCCTGGGCTGCATCAAAATAAGTATGACTAGCAGTTTGAAGGAGAGGTTTCTCACCCTCTACTGCACTCTTGTGAGACCTCAACTAGGAGTATTGCGTTAAGTTCTGGAGTCCTTAGCACAAGAAGGACATGGCTCTGTTAGGGTGAGTCCAGAGGAGGCCACAAAGATGATTCAAGGGCCGGGGCACCTCCCATACAAAGACGGGCTGAGAGATTTGAATTTGTTTAGCCTAGAGAAGCTAATCACCTCTCTCCAGGGTAAGACCTTATAGCAGCTTTCCAGTACTTAAAAGGAGCCTACTGGAAAGCTGGGAAGGGGGTCTTTATCAGGCAGTGCAGTGACAGGACAAGGGGTAATGGTTTTAAGCTCAAAGAGGGGAGACTTAGATTAGGTATTAGGGAGAAATTTTTTACTGTGAGGGTGGAGAGGCACTGGGACAGGTTGCCCAGAAAGAGACATCCCTGAAGGTATTCAAGGTCAGGTTGAGTGAGGCTTTGAGCAACCTGATCTAGTGAAAGTTGTCCCTTCCATCCTAAACCATTCTATGATTCTATTACTCTATTAAAAGGTGTGAAATAATAAGATGAATAGAAATTTACAAAAAAAAATAAAAAAAATTAGGGAAACAGAACAAATTATGTTCATATGAGAATACCAGAGAAAGCCCAGATGGAAAGATTTTCTCTATCCTCCCTGTTTCATAAAATGGGGAAGCCAAAAAGTTTGTTTTCAGTATAAGTGGCTCATGCTAGCTTTCTTGCTAATGTTATGTCCATAAAAACCCCCAAGGCCTTTCTTTCCCCAAGGGAGAACTCAGTTCACTTCCCCCACATTTTTCACAATACGAAAAGGAAGGCTATTGCCCCTCAGCTGCTTGTTTCCACTTAATTTTCCCAGCTACATTTGCCTATTTGCTAATACACTACAGTGAAAGTTATGAATACACTCATGAACATGTTTAATGTGAACCCACTGTCTTAGAGAATAAGATGGGTGATATAGTCATCCATCTCTCAGCAAACCAACACTATGCCTTCCAAAATCAGTAGACTTCACTTAGAAGCATCTCTATTATTACAAAATGGACACTATTTTCTTCCTCATAAACAAACAGGTAAATGATAAAAAAATGCAGAATATATTTATATTAAAAAAAAACATGATAAAGAGGTCCATGATGGACATGATAAAAATGTCCCTGACCTCAAAATTAAAACATTTTCACTGAAAACACCAGAGTATACATTTTGGTTGTCCAGCAAAAAAAAAGAAAGACAGAATAATAAATACTGAGGCAGCTGCATTGTGATCAGACATCCAGTTTCTGTGATACCAGTTATAAACAACCTGATGCTTTATAGGAAATACAGTGAACGAGCTTTATTTACAAATGTGATATTTGAAATGTGTTCTAAATAACTTCCATACCAAATGAATTGGAGCATCCATAAACATTTTAGCTCCCTCCAGACATGAAGTTGCTCAAAAGCATATCAACAAAATAGAATTGAAACTGATGTTAATAAAACTTCAACAAATCAACTGAAATTTCACTTTAGTTTGTGCTCCTACCAGGAGCTAAGAAATGCCATGAAGGGTAGACTGGTAACAGCAATACACATACCGAGGCAAGCACACATATGTATAGAAGGACAAACAGATTTCCAGGGAACTGAGGATGAAAACAGATGCAGAAATGTTGGTAGTTAAAACAATCATTTATTCTGCCTTGGTAAAGCAACAGCCAATGAGATTTCACATCACATAAATTATTTTCTAGTTCTTTTCCCAAGCTCTTGTAAGCTTGGCCACAATCAGCCTGCAATAACAAGCTGAGAATCAGGCTGTTTAAAACTGCTGCAAAAACTGAGATAGAGATTTACGCTGTCTTTCCCTTTGTACAACTGGGCATTAACACATCTTCCTTTCTGCTGGTTTAGAAGTATAAAAGGCCCCAGTGGGAAGGTCGTGAAGGTGTTCCCATCTCTCGATTATGCATTGAGTTAAATCGATCATTATTTATGGAGAGGGATTATGCTGTACACTCTCAGGTATACAACTCACTTTAAAAAAAAGGTGAAGAACAATTTTAGTTTTAATGGGGTGGTTGTACAGCAGTTGATCCCAGAAGGAATTTCTCAGCACTTAAAGAAGTCCTTTCAGACTGCACCTTGTTTGTGAGTCAACATAAACACAGAAGAATACAGTGAGATTAGTAAAATCTCACCTATCTCACAAAAAGCTGAAGATACAGTATGTATTATTCCATAATCACAGAAGGGAGGTAACACAAAATGGAAAAGCTGTATGTATTCTCAGCAATATGAGTGACCGGCCTGGAACACGTTTTAAACAGACAGCTATTCTGAATGAGGGACATAAGAGTACCACAGTTTATCAGAATGTGCACTGGGAAGAAAACAGTACTTGAAACTGCATATATCAGAACTGTAGTTATTTCTTATTTCCTAAGTCTTTGTTTCACTAGATGTAGCACTAACAAGACGTCATCTCCACTATAACACCAGAGAAAAAATAGATATCCATGTGAATAATCTCATAAGTCAATGGGAGAAAGAATGAACTCCATGATAACATGGCCCGATCACAGAGCACTCCACTAAAATCAAGCAGAAAACTCTCCCCAAGCAACCAACGCTGTGGTTGTAAATAACATATTAGCTCCTGACTTGGTGAAACTAGCAGATCAAGAATTTACAGACTGTTTTGACACATTATTTTGCAGTGGTAAATGAAATGCAAGCTTCCAAGTATAATACACATTACTAAGGACAGAAATATTTGTGTCTTCAAATAAAAATAAAAATAAATACCGTGACACATTCAGAGCAATTATTCCCTCATACCTGCACATCTTTCAGATATTTGGCAGAAATCATGTCCATTTATGCAAGGTTAGAATTTCACTACTGTCACGGCCCACTTTAAAAGATTACTCAAGTTCCAACATCTAAAGAAGCAGAAAGAGGAAAACAATGTAATATCCAACCCTATACGAATTCTGAGCATGTCCTTCAAGACTCTAGTGAATGAAGTGTTTTGATGTTGTGTAAGAAAATGTAAAACATATGATTATCTATTTTTTCCTACTTTATGTAGATGCAGACATTGTAGAATGGGTGCTAAAAGTCCTACCAAATCAAAATGACTCCATTTCACAATACTTTTCTACAGGTATGAAGAAATATCTAAAATATCAGTAAATGGAGAAACCTCAAGCCTTTCAAGAACTACCAGAAATATAATTTGGTGTAATCTGCAATGTCATAAACTATTATAAATACTAAAGAGTTTCAGGGCATCTTTTCTAAACATACATCTCTGAAACCTTTAGTTGCATTTCCAAGACATCTAAACTTCCAAGAATTCTATTTGGTATTTCTGATGTTTCTGCTTGCCCCTATTGTATTGCAACTTTTACCACAACAAAGACCTGTTTTCAGTACACACACAGACACCACTTTGATTCTGGGAAGCGAAGAATTCATTACACTTACAGACCCTCTGATGACAGGGCTCCACCGAACAAAACCCTTACCTGGCTCACTCCATGTTCTGGGCATCTGAAAATCTCCACAGAGATATGTGATGACTACCTAAACTCCCCACAAGTTTAGTGGAGTTACTGCTAACCTGGAGGTCATTAAAGCCTTACCACTTACATGTCACTTCATCAGCAACCACGAGGTAGTATAAAAATATAATTTATTTAGGGAAAGGTAAAGCAACTCCCTTCTACATGGAATATTTACAGAATGACTGACAAAACCTACCTCTTTCACCATGAAAATGGCCAAAAACTAGAGTAAGCTACTCAAGACAAATCACGGAATCTTCACCTTTGGACATATTCAAACCTAAACGGAACCAGGCCTTGAGCTATCTGATCTAGCTTTGAAGTTCTCATTAAGGTTCAGAAGCCCCTTTTAAAATAAATGATCATATGAATTTATGAAGAACTACTTTGTCCTCAGCTGGACCACAGCAGTATCCAGAAGATAAGGCAAGAATTTGATTTGCTCTACTTCAGACACTTTCCAAAAAGGAGTGTGGCTGAGCCAGGGATTTCCAAATTGTCTCAATTGCTTTGTAGTGGCCATAGGAGAATAGCATCTCAGCTTTATGTTTCATAAAGACAATAGCTGCTCCAGTGCTACAAAATCCTTAATTCCCAGCTCATGCTCCAGTAGCAATTCCAGAGAAGTATTGCTAACAGCCAAAAACCTGCCACATCTGAGTTTTCCTTTGAGGTCTCCCATCTCACTAACGATGAGATTGACTTGGCTTCCCGTACAAGATTTAGCAAAGAAATAGCCTGCAGTGATACTGAAATGGAAAACAGAGCAAATTAAACTGGTTGCCTTCCTATTTTACAACCAACTGCAATTACCATATCGTGGAGATGCCATCCAAAGAAAACACTGAACCACACAAACAGGAACCATTTCATTAGCATTCCCAGAGTGAACTTTTCCCCAGGTGTAATTTAAGGAGCCTTTAAAATATGCAATTCTGTCTACTACTTTGAGTCCTCAATCACTTCCTACTGTAATTCTAGTTTCCCTCTACATGAAATCTTGCAGTTAAACCTACTTTCAGGATGACTGCCCCAATTAATAACTCCATAATGCCTATACTCTCTGTTGGATAAAGCATTTCTTTGTTCAAAAGTAATCCTTTTCCTCTGAACGCTGGCAATTTCAGTGCCAAGGGAATGAATCACCACTGCTTGGTGCTGCCATTCACACTGCTGGGATGTGTAGTCACGTGAAGTCAGAATGAAGCCATAATTTCTTATCCTCCTCAATCAGCTGTGGCTTATGACAGTGAAAGGACTATATGGATGCAAGCAACTCACAGGTCATCCAACATGTCCATCTAAAAGACCAGAGCAACTTCACAGATACTGAATGAGTTCTGAATACCTCCATTTCTTTTAAAATTCTGAACGCTAACTTGAGAAAGAATAATATTTGCTTGAACAAACAAGGCTACTAAAAAGACAGAACACACTAATACAACATACAGTTTCTGGAAGGAAATGGAAGGGAAACAATGCTTTGTTCTCTACTAAGTTCCACCACTGATTGCTGGAAAATGAATTTACTTGTCAAAAAAGTAGATCAATACTTGTCAAAAGTGATCAACATTTTGATCTCCACTCCGGATAGTGGAATGAAAAGGAAGTAAAGAGCTCTTGAGTTTTCACTCACAGGTACATTTTACAGCAGAGGGCAAATATTCAGTGGCCTGAATTGGGACTTATGTATCACAAAGAATCATTTAGTTCACTGTAGAGATCTGAGCATGAATCAATGATACCTCCACATATCAACCCTATTGGTAGGCAATTAACTATTATAGGTATAAATGCTTTTTGAAAGGCCATTTCACCTGGATGTAGAAGGGAATAATTTTAGAAAAAATATTTCCAGAGAATAGGATAACATTAGCCTGTATGCCTTTTCTAGGAAAAACATATCTTTCAATATAGGATTTAAAAATTACTAAACAAGTTTATTAAACACATTTTACAATGATCCTACACAACAATACATTAATAAATTTATGCTGATGACTGAGGGGCAGAATTGAACAGAAAAAAAATCCAGAGGAAGAAAGGCTGAAACATGCATTATTTTATCAGCTTATTGGGGCCCATTTCACCTGAATTTAAATTACTTGAGTAAGATTATGCAGTGAGTCAGCTCAGAACCCAGAATAGAACCAGTGAATCGTGGCTCATTGTCTCTGTCTTTAACCATTAATTCCTACTCCCACACTGAGAAAAATAGATGTCACTATTTTATTAATCCCCCCCATATATTTAAATTATACCACTACACAGAATCATACTGAATAAAAAAAAATAAACTGAGATGTAAGCCAGACATCCAGTTTGAAACTTGCGTCATTGTGAATATGTGCAGAAAAGAGGCATGCTTGTGCAAACTGATGGACCTGAAAGCTTTACCGTTCAGTCCTCTAGCTTTGATTGCTTTGGGTTTTCTAACAACTAAAATATGTCAATCTCACTTTCAAAACAAAAGAAAAAAAAATTGCAGAGGTCCCCAACCACAAAGAAGCTCTTTATATCATAAATTATTTATGTATTTGCTACTGGAAAGGTTCATTCTGTCACAAATACATATTTTACACTTTCCGTTATTTTTTCTCTTTCTTTTAAAATCTCATGATAGTACACTACTATTTGCAAAGTGCTTCAATAGATAGAGCACTGGATAACTGTTGCTTAACATCAAAACTGCCACTTCAGTCTAAGACAGTAGTGAATGGATGCCCTGAAAATCTCCACCTATACGTCACTTTACAGTACAGTTTAAAGAAACTTTCCAACGTTAAAATAAAGAATACATGTTCTGGTAATATTTAACTAAATTTAATACCTAGTAAGGAAATTAATCAACTCTTTATTGCTAACAGAACTCTCTCTTTTAATTAAATTCAGATTTTTAAATGAAATTCATGTTTTGGGGAATATTCTCTTTATTTCCCTTTTTCCTCACATTATGTTTTTCTTTCACTCATTCTCAGATGATCCCCCTTTTGCCCTGCAAATGGGAAGGATCTCTTCCAGAATCCATCAGGATAGTAACAGGTCTGTAAGTGCTGTAATACCAGCTCAGTACAGACTTGGCCTGCTCTGTTCTAAAACCACTATCAACTGGTTCCAGATCTCTTACAATGTTGCGTATTTCCAAACAGATTTTTCACCTCAAACTCAAACACACGAATACATTTGAAACCGTCAATAGCCACTGAGACTGGACATGCCACATAAATACGCACAATTACTTCACAACCTGTTCCAGGTAAGAAGAAACCCACAGCTTCCCTAAAACAGCACAGATCAAGAACTCCTTTACATCTGCATCAGTTGTTTCCCACCTGCCCATCCTGGTTAACTGGGATGAGCCAGTTGTATTTCCATTTTTCAACACTGCACAGAACTCACCCTGTGCTCTCCCTGTGCTCTCTCTCAGTCACTCCTCCTCCCAACAGACAGTGGGGTGCAGACAGTATGCATTCACTCTCACTACTTCCAGTTGCTCACAGCAGATAATAGCAGGTAAATAGTCATCATTCTCCTTCCCACAGCGAGAGTCAGGGATAGATCACTGCTGAGTTAAGGAAGAAGAATGACTCTCACCAGTCAGCCAAGAGGTAGAATCATAGAAACATTTAGGTTGGAAAAGACCCTTACCATCATTCAGTTCAACTGTTAACCTAACACTGGTAAGTCCACTGCTAGACCACATTCTTAAGCATCATGTCTACACGTCTTTTAAATATCTCCAGGGACAGAGACTCCACTATTTTCCTGGACAGCTTGTTCCAATATTTCACTACTCTTTTGGTAAAAAAGACGTTTTTCCTAATGTCTGGTCTAAACCTCCCCTAGTGCAACTTGAGGCCATATCCTCTTGCCCTATCACTTGTTGCTTGAAAGAAGAGACTGACACCCATCTGACTACAGCTTCCTTTCAGGTAGTTGTAGAGAGCAATAAGGTCTCCTCTCAGCCTTTTCTAATCCAGGCTAAACAACCCCAGTTCCCTCAGCCAATTCTCACAAGACTTGTGCTCTAGACACTTCCCCAGCTTTGTCACCCTTCTCTGGACATGCTGCAGTACCTCAATATCCTTCTTGTACTGAGAGGTGCAGAACTGAACACAGCATTTGAGGTGCAGCCTCACCATCACTGAATACATGGGGACCATCATTCCCCTGGCCCTGCTCCCTGCGCTATTTCTGATACAAGTTTAGGTAAACAACATGCACATCCCTTCCTTCATCCACTAAGTGGATCACCTTGTCATAGAGGAAATCAAGTTGGTCAAGTGGAACCTGCCTTATGTAATGCAGTGCTGATTGAGCCTAATCACCTGTCAACCAGTTTCCTAAACAGGCCAGAATCTGCTCTCCAGAAGTCCAGGATACAAGTTCTGCTGACCTCACTTCTCGCTTCTCCAAGAATCAAAAATTCCATCGTTTCATGATTGCTATGCCCAAGACAGCCTCTAACCATCACAACACTCACAGGTCCTTCTCTGTTCACGGTCCTCTGTTTACAAGTCTAGCGGGGCACCTTCCCTAGTTGGCTCACTCACCAACTGTGTCACGAAGTTAACTTACACACACTCCAGAAAACCCCTAGACTGGTTCCTACCTCCTCTTACTGTATTTCCAAGATACATCTGGTAACTTGAAGTCCCTCACAAGAACAAGGGTTAGAGATTGTGAGACTTCTCCTAGCTGCTTACAGAATGCTTCGTCTGCTTCTTCATCCTGGTTGTGTGGTCTACAATGGACTCTCACCATTACACCTGCCTTGTTGGCCTTGCCCCTGATTCTTAACCATAAACCATCAGATCTATTATGTCCATCATTAAGCTCTAGACAGTCAAAACTTCGCCTTTACACACAGGGCTAGCCCACTGCCTCTCCTTCCATACCTATCCCTTCTGAAGAGTTTATAGCCACCTATTGCAGCACTCCAGTTGTACGAGACCTCCTACTATGTTTCCATGATAAGTAGGTAGATGAGACACTGTTTCACAGCGTGTTTTAAAACCTGAAAATTGTTCTCAATGGCCTTTTACAAGGCTGACCACTTCAAAAATTAAAAGCTAACTTTTGAATATCTTTTAAAATGTCACATGCAGACAGAGCTATATAACATATGAATATATGTTTCCTTGTCACGTTGCAAACTCCTTACCAGACACTTTTGAGGTTTGTGGATCACAGGACTGAAGAATTATCAGTTAAAGCTGTTGCAACATGTGAAATAAGGAACAAAACAGAACACGAGCTGAGAAGGCAACAGGGAACTGTGTTTATACAAAACATGCAGGATTTGCATACTGTCAGCTTGCAGACTCAAGGTGAAAATTTCCTGAAAGATGCAAATAGACAAGAATTACAAGTGACATCAGCAAATTATGCCCATCTGACATAATTAAGATAGATTTCTAAGCTATGTATCTCTCTTCTGATTGTAAGAGAAGGGCGTCACACATGGTGTCACCCTTGCAGAACCTTCCCAGCAACTGCTTGGCAGAAAGAAAGAGAGGTTTAATTGCTTTAGATACTGCCTTCCTGGAAGTCACCTTCATTGCAGTGTTGGCAGACACCTAAGAGTAAAATAAAAGATCATTTTGATAAACTACGTGCCAACAGATATAATAAAATGTTGCTTTTTGAAAGTTGATAAAGGTAAGACTTGTAACAGATGGGTTTAGAAGCAGTGGCACAAAAAAAATAGTTTCCCTAGGTAAAACATTAAATCACCAGCAAAATTGGGAATAAATTTAAGATCCTAAGGATTTTCTATGGAATGATCTTCTGGAACATTTTTTCTCTGCAAGATGTAAATTACTAGGATATACTGTTTTCTATGTGTGTGCACATGAAACAATCTGTAAACCTGTATTCTTCAGAAGATCATAAGCTATTTTTGTACTACTGAAACCTCCACATACCACTTGAAACTCCTAAAAGGTGTCTATAGAGTCATTATAACTGACTACAACAAAAAAAAGTCAGTGCTGTCTTATGATATTACTAGCCAGAAGGTTCTAAATATGATTTTGATAATGTAATCAGCTGCTTGAATAAACATAGCATAACTGAAGTAGTGTTCCAAAGAGTGTTCTATTATTATAACTACCCTGATAAGTAGTTGTAAACAGACAGATGAATGATGCCAAATGACCTAGATAAATGTGTCCTGAGAGCTGCCGCTCCTGTCTTGACCTTTGACACTGTTTCAGCCGTGCAATAACTTGTCCCAGAATTAAGGGAGAGACAATCTCAGGCTCATTCTGTTCTGGGCAAAATACTAGTATTTCTCCACAGATAAACAATCTCATAAAATTAGTAAACTAAAACATATTTCTAAAAGAAATATTGAACCTTTCTACAGCTCCTCATCTCCTACTATAAGCAAACAAAATAAGCAAACAATTAGAGTACTAAATTAAATATAATGCATATTTTACTGGTAGTTGGATGGGTTTGCATTTGTTTTGAGCTTTTCAACTCAGAAAGTATAAGTCTCATCAAATCTCATTCCTAAGGAATCTTATTTCCTTCTAGTAAACAGAAGAAAGGAAGATAAATGACAGAAAGTAGTTCTGACTTAATGTATTCAGAGCTGTGATCTATATTCTGTGTAATTCAATGCATAGTGGTAATTCACCAAAAATAAGCTGGGCTACAAAAGAAATCCTAAAGTGATCTCAAGAGAACACGTAAAATAGGGTGAGAAGCTATGATCACTGTAAAATCCTAGTGTAAACAATAATTCAGATACCAATGTGTACGTTATAAAATAGATGCTATATTATACACACAGAGTACCCATGTTTTTTATTTAAGAAACCAGTTCTACAATGTTGGGTGATGCCTACATTCTAGCATTATCCTGCAAATACAGCCAAGAAGCTTAATACAAAACCACACCACTAAATTACATAACTAGAGACTGAATTTTGTATTCCCCTATGTAGCCTTATACCCCTAGTACTAAAGCAGAAAATCTCCACTGTTAAGCAATAGAAAATATTGCCAGTTTTAAAAGCAAATAAACCAGATCTGGTGGAGCAACATCACTAGTAAAATGTGGCCTAACCTCTGCTATTTTCTTCAGCAAGAGTGAATGATTTGTTGTGATGGGGAGGACAAATTGGAAAACTCTTCACCAGTTTTGTTAATCATCACAGTAAAAAGTCAGAAACAAGGCTTTCTGCCAAGCCTTTTTAGAATTCTGCTAGAAGAAAGTTCTCCTAAGCAGCTGTCCACCATTTCTTTCCCCTTCATCCTTAACTGCTTCTTTACGTCACATTAGCAAATCACTGACAGAGCAGTGTTGTAACAATAGGTCCATGAGATGCAGATGATATTTTCCTACAATGTCCAGCTACTTTAGCAATGTACAACAAATTAAATGTAGTTTAACTATAAAGTCTCACTGCAAAAAAAAATTAAAAATAGCTAAAATACTATTACATAATTGAATTTGGATTAAAGTAAACTAGAGAATTTTCTTGTGATGTTTTGTTTTGGTTTCTTTCTTTTAAGACTTACTGGTATTGTTGTCAGTAAGTGACAAATATACACAACTTTAAAATGTTCAAAAGTCTTTCCGATAGGTATCTTCCACACCTTTAGGCATACTTAAATGCGAGCAATGGGTACTTCTGGGAGGCTAGAGGAAGGGAAGTCCTTATTCTGTAAGATAATACCTTTCCGGTAAAGAGTGACAGTCACTGAAGAGTCTAAATAAAATGTGAAGCCAGTTATAATGACCATACTATATTCAGAAATGCCCTATACTGAACTTCTATATTCACTGAGATAACAAAAATCTAATTTTATGTCCTACAAAAAAGAGCTTTTAAGGCTCATTTTGAAAACTAAATGTTCTGTTTTAAGCTAAAGCCAAATTCCTTTCATTATTATCTTTTCTTTACAGCTCTTTTAGCTTCCAAGCCGTAAGTCTCACTTTTCCCTTACTCCTTTCCCAGTGTGTGTGTGGCAAGGGGTGGGGGACAGGATTAGGACCTGTGGAACAGCTTGTGTTTAGCTGCTGACAAAGCAAGGAGAAGGACTAAGCTGTGACACTGAAGTCCACTGTTAACTTGCTCCTAACACCTTTGACTTAAAAGAAAAAAAAAAAAAGAAAGAAAAAGAAGAAACTTTTACTTTATTTTTGGTTATGTTTTCAGATACTGTACTTAACTTTCCTATACAGTAATTTTGACACTAAGATGACTCACTTTTGAATCCAGACACAGCAGGATGGCACTTTCCCTGTGCAGAACACCAGGGACCACCCCCTACCAGACAGCATGCCCAATACAGTGTTCCAAAAAAAATAAAGCTAAAAACCTGCAACAAGAGCTATAGGAAGAAAGTAAAACAATGATTTGAGATCTGCAAAACTTACTTCCTAGTGAAAAATTTAGGAAGCTCAAACTATTTGAACTGTCCCTAAAAAAAAATATGATTCAGAAACAAACAAAAAACCCCTCAAACGTCAGTGAGCCCAAGCCTAGATCAATGGTAACTGCCCACTTGGAGTTTTTTTCTGTTCTCACTAAAATTGCACTAGACATGTCACCTAGCCCACAAAAAAAAATTACAATTAGGCCACATTAATCAAATTGTAGACTGAAGGACAGAGATCACGCAGAGTTAATAAACTCTTACCTTTGGTTTCATAACATACCTAAGCCACTCAGAAACTCTTGAACAAAAAGGTGTCTATCTGTGTGGTTGGCACTCTTCTCATTTAAGCAGCATGCTCGTATAACATTACTAAAGACAGTGTCAGTTTTAATCCATTTTATGCTCTGAATAACGGCCTTCTCCTTTGAATGAGTGATCTGTGTAGGTAACTGGGTGATTTAAATGTTCACTTCAGAAAACCAGAGAGCAAACAAGACAGTGAGAAAAGGGTTGAATTACATCAATTAGAAATTTGTCATGGATTCACTCAGTCCAGATTTTCACACAGCTATATTCAAGCTTATGCCTTTTTAAAAACAAAATAAACAGTAAGATCATTCAGTGCTCATTTTTGCCCATTTTAATGGAAATTAGTGATAACAGAGCCTTTTGAGGCTATCGCCTATCATTTCTGAGGGAAAATTACTTAAATCCATGCATTTGCTGACTGCTTTGCTAGCAGTGCTTCTACCTCCTCATGAAGCTAAAGCCAAAACCAATCTAATCCACTTTCCTGCCAATATTGAATTGATCTTTATTGTACTTATACTCTAGCTAGATTTAAGTGACCAAACATCGATGTTTTAGTTCCATCTTTTAAAGGACAGACATCTCTGCCTAACAGCATCCATTGAGAAGTGGATTATCACTGTAACTGTCCTCAGAGTTTCTTGTGCTTGTGTTTTATTTTTAGCTGCAAACAGGTCATGGCTCACAGAAGCTATCAATGGCGGTAGCATCAAAGAGTATATCTCATTCACATAGAGGGGAAATACAGGTAATTTGTTTTGATATTAATGGGACTTGCATACACATGTCCTTTAAGTTAATGGAAAAAAGGACCTTAAAGTTGGCACAAGGAAAACAGAGTAAATCAGAAACTGGAAAGAAAGACAGGGGAAAAGTCTTTCTTTCCCATATCTATCTAAATCTCTCCAATACCACATTTTTGTCTGTGGCTTTACGTATCAGCCTTGATCCTGAGACTTTCTGGTATTTAAATGTTTAATGACTACCTTTTGGAACTAAAAAGAAATATGCTTAAAAGCTGACCTAAAAGAATGCTTAATGAGATCTAGATAAAATGTCAAAGTAACTTGTTGTGATCTTCGCTGTTTTAAGCCCTTGGCATCACCAGTAAGTCCCACTCCAATGAAGTATTCCAGGCTCCTCAGAAACATAGGGATGCTTTCAATAATGGACACATAGATCTGTTACAGCTCCTCTCATTTCAACACGCAGTTTATAGCAACAGGTAATGTACTGAGCAATGAAGGACCTCTCCCTCCAGGCAGCATAGAAATGAATGGACAAAGCAGGTTCAATGCAGAATACTGCAGTTCAAATAGTGACTTTTTTTTTTTTTCTCCACAAAACAAAGATAAAGTGATTGTCTGGATACTTCTCGAGAAAAGGGAGTCAAATCAGCATCAGCAAAAAGAATCGTCAACTTCATAACAGACACCTTATTGCCACTGTGTTAACAGACCTGTAGGAAATGAAATTCCCAACAGAGGTCACTAAGTGACCTCTACAATGAATAAAATTAGCCACAGGTGAATAAAATGGGAATACTGCCTCTGCCTCCTGAAAGCAACTCCGGTGTCCACACAACTGGAAACACATACAGAAGAGAGATAACTTTTCTCAATCCTATGGATATCGTAAGGCATTGAGATTCAAGATTTGGTAGCATTTGTAGTGCTCTACGTTTGAGAAGACCATAATAGGTATTATTTGCACTTTATCAATTAAGACTTTCTTTGTCCTAAATACACCAGCAAAGATGGAGGACAACTGTATTACAGACTGCATGAAAGTAAGTTTTCGTTGTTAAGATTACACATTCTCAGCAAAGGAAAGGTTAATGAAGGATCTGGCTCCCCTTCCAGAGGAGAAAATTTCAGACATAGAAATTTTAATTCACCTGTCCAATACCACACCCAAACTCTAGGGTAGAACCTACATTTTGTTTTAAAAGTCATTGCCTGACCACAGTAGCCTTTGGTAAATCACAACTCAGTTTCAAGTGCATTCATCAAAGAAACAACCATGGACAACCCTTATTGTACATTGACAATTTTAATCAAAGTACTTGAAGTGTATCCAAACCAAAACATTTTCAATTTGACATGAGTTTAGAACAAATATACACATTTTGCCTGTGGCTACAAACTGTCAGATATCACATCTTTGACAGAAAATAATATCGGCTGATATTGTAACTTAGCATTAAAAAAAAAAAAGTAAAAAGAGAACATCCTGACAGAACAGGAATATCACAAGTTAATTTTAGCCTATCAGAAATACAATTTACATAAATGATGAGTGGGTTAACTCTCACTAGAATTAATGGAACAGAAAAACACATTATAACATACTCCATCAACATTCCCTACCTGAATATATCTAAGTAGAAGAAACTCCCTGTTCCGAAGGAAAACCACATCAGCACAACTTCTAGCATTGTGATGGAAAGAAAGGAGGCTCCACTTCCTCCTCAGAGGCTCATGATTGAAAACTCTCACAGAAGAAAAAGATGCAACCACATTCCAAAACCACAGGGACTAAAAACTTGCAAACAAATAAGGCTTGCAATTGATCATGTGAGTGAGTGAGAAAGAACAACAGAGGATAGGAAAAAAAGCTGTACTTTCATTTCTACATAAGACTTCTAAGAAGAAAACTTGCTCCAATTAGGAAAATATCAACGCCTTCAGCTAGCACAACTTTGATCTTATTCTTTGCCAGAAAAAAGAAATTTAATCTCTTCAAAGCTTTAACCAAGTAGAACCAAGTTATTAAGGAGCAAGAAAACTTAAATAAGAATCCTTCAGAGAGACCAAGGGCAAACTGACAGGTATAATATTTTAATTGATTGCCTGCATCAGAGGAATTAAAATAATAACATATCTCTATCAGCACAACAGTAGTCATATATATTAACCTGAGAACTGAGTGGCATAAAATATGCAAAATTTGCTTGAGAGAAAAGACCAACAGCCACCTCGCTACAGCCTCCTTTCAGGTAGCTGTAGAGAGTGATAAGGTATCACCTAAGCCTCCTCTTCTCTAGGCTAAACAACCTCAGTTCCTTCAGCTGCTCGTCATAATACTTGTGCTCCAGACCCTTCCTTAGCTTTGTTGCCCTTCGTTGGATGTGGTCCAGCACCTCAATGTCCTTCATGTACCAAGAGGCCCAAAACTGAACACAGTATTTGAGTTGTGGCCTCACCAGTGTCAAGTACAGATGGATGATACCTTCCTACTCCTGCTGGCCACACCATTTCTGATACAAGCTAGGAAGCTGTTGGCCTTCCTGGTCACACTGGTGGGTCATATTCAGCTGGCTGTCAGGTGCGTGGACCTGCATCCCCGGGTCCTTTTACACTGGACAGGTTTTCAACCACTCTTTCCCAGTACTGTAGTGGTACCTGGGGTTGTTGTGTCCCAAGTGCAGAACCCAACACTTGGCGTCGTTATACATCATATAATTGACTTTGGCCCATTGACCCAGTCTGTCCAGGTCCCTTGGTGTCATATGCAAACTTACCGAGGGAGCACTCCATCCCCTCAACCAGATCACTGATACAGATATGAAACAAGGCTGATCCCAAGACTGAGTTTTGGGGAACACCACTTGTGACTGGCCCACAGCTGGGTTTAGCTCCATTCACAGCTCCCTAGGCTTGGCTATCCAGACAGTTTTTTACTCAGCGAAGAGGGGGAGGGGTCTCTGCACTCTCTGCCATTCCTAAAGATATGTATTTATTTGTATTTACTATTCTGAATTCTGCACTGGTATCTTACTGGACTAGAACAACTAGTGACTTTGATCACTGTTAGATTTACGTGTCACGATGCATATTATACAATAGAAAAGTCTTTATTTTGCCCTTTTAAATGTTTGTTTGCAATTTATTTTAAAAAAAACCCCAACTCTGTAATATAATGGGATAAGAGAAAGACATTGATCATCCACTGCGGACATTCAGGGTCAGAATACTGAAAATACTTGCCATAGACAATTGAAGCAAAAAAATGTGTGATTTCTTGCACTGTGAAATCATTGCGTTTGACTTTTATATTATTAAATCCTTCTTGCAGACAAACCAATACTTATGGACTTAGTCATTCCATAAGCTAATCAGCACCTAAAATCTTTTTCATCTGACTTTGAATGATATCTTAACAACTTAATATCAGCTCAGACTGAAAACCTGATTAGTAGAGACAGGTGACAATAGCAATGAATTCTACTGTGTGTGGGACCATTACTATGCTGTTAAAATACAAAAGGAAAATATTAACTGCTACAGCTTTTGCTTTTGAACTTCAAGAAAAGCCCATGCAAATATGTTTTACGTGGAATGCAGTTTGATCTCCTTTTCCTCATCTATAGTCTGCACCTGGATCAAATGAATGAAAACTTCTCACTTCCTCTGCGTATGGTCTAAATCACTATCCAATTACATGAATGTATTCTGAACCTTAAATGTTCACAAATAAAGTTCTTCGGAACAGGAAGAGCCAGTAAGCCACCAATGTATCAAAGAAAAGGTTTGGTATAGCTACATAACTTAAAGCATAAAAGTTATCATTAAAGGAGGCTTTGATTTTGAATCAAAGAAAGGCTTGGGTTGGAAGGGACCTTAAAGATTATCTAGTTCCAACCCCCATGCCATGGTCAGGGACACCTTCTACTAGATCAGGTTGCTCAAAGCCTCATCCAATCTGTCCTGAGCACCTCCAGGATGAAGCATCCACAAATTCTCTGAGCAATCTGTTCCAGTGCCTTACCAACTTCACAGGAAAACGTTTCTTCCTAATACCTAATCTCAATCTACCCTCTTTCAGCACGATTGTTAATGTTAAACTGCCCCATTAGTCTTGAGAAAGCAATATATTTACTTCAGGATATTATTTTGACAATGGTCTTCCAGTCATACTGAAGAGGTATTACAGACTTTACACTGGTACTGTTCTGCAGAACATGCAATACTAATGCAGGAATTTTTGTGGAACAACGAGAACTGATTATAAGGGGTTACAAACTGAAGAGCATCAGCCTGTCCTTCCCTCAGATGTTGATGACAAACAGCTCTTGCTTATATTGGTATTCACAAAACTCAGTGAAGGCCTCTGCTTTCAGTATTTAACATCACATTACCATAATGACAAGAAAAATAGCAACAAGATATTTACATGGAAGATTTAAACTGGGTTATTTGCAACAGTAAATAAGATTGGCTTGTCCCTATTTCATAGCTGATGAAAACAATGCACAGAGCCATTGCACAACATGTCCAGGAACACAAGTTATGACTTACTAAGGAAGGGCATCCTGACATAAAGGCAGAAGTCTTCACGTTTTGATGCTATCTGTGGCAGCTAGGTTGTGATGCTCCCTATATACTTTCTGTAACACAGATACTGTCAAAGTATAATCATATTTTTCATCACTATTCCCTCCACATCACGCTATGCCTCAAGTAATTATCACACTCATTACAACACAGCAGTACTGTATCCCATGTCAGCATTTAAATGAAGTATGAGGATATGTAACAATACAATTAACAGAAGTATTCCCAATGAATGGGGCCTTGAAAAACAGAGAGAAGCCTTGATTGGAATGATTCTGCACTTGAGGCCTATACACAGCAATCACTAGGGCTTTTCATCTTTCTTTTTTAAAGAGAACCGACAAGCCTGATAGAAGGAGAAAGAGAGAGAAACTACAATTTTGAAGCTTCATTATTATTCAAGATGTAGCACAAGGACATCCAGAGGCAGCCTAGAAAACACGGGATACAGTCAGAAATGAAGCCTGATTTAGCAGCTGAATCCATTTATTCTTTTAAGGTTCTGTATAGCACCTGACATGAGAGCCTCTCTCCTGACTTATGTCTTTCAGAACTTTACAAATAAAAATATCATGTCTGTCTGAACAAGAGAGACCCAAAAGACAAAACAAACTGTAAGTTTGTATCTTATATTAAAACTTGTGTACTTTCTGCTCATGCAGCAAATACCTCTGCACATTTATTCACCCTGGACAATAAGAAAGGTCACTCATTATGTGCATAACAAGCTAATCTCAATTGTAATTACACTGCAGAAAAAAACCCTTCATTTGAAGGTTAACTAGATTTAAAATAACCCAGTTCTCATCAGGGTGTTGCATTTATTTCAATTAAGTCAATCAACTTAACAAGGATTTAATTAAAAACAAGTTAGCAAGTCAGAAGTATTTTAAACGTAATTAATAAATATTTAAAATAAGCAAAATGTAGCTAAATCAAATAATGCACTAGCCTATTATTTCTTTGCAGGCATTTGCTACTGGTGTACAACAAAAAGCACTCCACCCCGGGAATCCTGGTATGCAGCTTATCCTTGCAAAGACAAACAAACGCAGTGCCCAGGAGGTGTAATACTGAGCTTTCAAAGAATTAGGTAGAGAGATGAGAACCTGTTTCCATTTGTTTCACCAGAGGGAGAACCAAAGTTTGCCCACACTTTCTTTGCTCTATTTCACCCATTGTTGTGTGTACAAAATAGCTGTTCAAGGCAGTTAAACAAAACAAAGTGCCGTTTCACTGAACCAACGTGTGGTTTCTTTCCTCTGTGAGCACTCTGAGCTGGAAGAGCAGAGAGCACAGCACTAATGAACAAAAACAGACAACCATCAATATGAAGAGTCTGGTGTTCACGAGGGCCATTACTCATCCAGAGTAATCCACATCCAATGTGTTCCCATTCTGTGCATTTCCATCTTGGAAAGTAATGCTTCCCTAACTCTGGAGTCTAACAACTATGCTTACACTTATGCCTCCCACAGCATCCTTCAATGTTTCCCAGGGATGTTTCTTCTGTGTAGCACCATCATACTCTCCCTTGTCTCTGACATTCCTGTGGGGGGTGGGACCAAAACCCACCTGTCCCGCCAAAAAACTGAAACCCCAAGGACAACCCACAAGCAAGGTTCCTGTTGTCCTTTAGCCATCACTGAAAAAACCTTCATTCTGTTGGCACCAACATAGACCAATTTCATTAAAATACAACAGATGTAAACATACTTTGCGTAAACACACTTCTAAGTTAAGGGCACATATATACCCAAATGAAAGGTTTTGTCTACCTCCATTGTTTACAACTGACTGAGCACATTTTCTTTCATGTATCTGACACATTGAGAACAGAAGCACAAAGATTAAGACAAGAATGATCAAAAATGTCAGCTCCTTTTGGGCAACCAAATTTGAGAAGCCTATGCCTGATCTTTCAGATTACTTCACATTACATTGCACTTTTCACCTTCAGACCAGAATTCCTATTAAACTGGCCTCAGCTACAGCTGTAAGTGCTCCAAACTTAAGTAAATCAACCCCTAGGTCCTGATGTTAAGCCCTCAGAATATAAGCGACACAGAGTGAGGAGTTATGCTTGAGTGTTTTTCTATCTACATGATTTGCCCAGCATGACTGAGGAATTCTGGAGCAGAGGCAAAGCTGAAACCCAATTAACCATGTCATGAACATAGTCCCCTTGGGGTCCTCTGCATTATGCACTGTGAGTTGTCCCCTCTTTATATAGTTCTAATGCAAATCCACCTCATATGTGGAAATTGGAAGGGCAAGCCTCTTTAAGCATATAATTAACCAGATATCATAATGTGTATGCACAAAGGTGCTAAATTAGTCATATATGGATCAACTATATGTTGCAACAGCATTCCTAACTTGCAAGCTCTTGACTTCATGGGTTTCACACATACTTGTCAGAAAAGAAGGGTTATTGACTTTAACAAGCCTAAGTCTAGAAGGACACCGAACAGGCACTCTGCAGTCCTGTAGTCCTATTTTCACTACTCGTATCTCTGCCCGGTTCCTTCCATTTATTTCCCCAACTTCTCTTTGAGGTTTAGTGAAACCACTTAATCAATTTCTTCAGAAACTACTGGATGGGAAGTGCTTTTTGAGAGTTCTAAAATTACTCACTTCAAGTAAGTGATCCAAAGCACTTACAAGAGGAAGAACAAGATTCTTTTATGATACTGAAATTTCACCATCCAGGGCCTACCTGCAGAGAGGAAGATCTCTCTACAACCGAATTATTTCTTATCCTTGTTTACCCAGATTACTTTAGAATCAAGCTTTCATAAATTGGTAACTGCAATTTAGACTTTAAGCCTTTCTATTTCAGCTTTACTGAAGATACTTTGTTACAAGTATTTTGAAAATGACTGTTCTGATATAGTTATCATAGTAGACGCTAAGGTGGATAAGAAACTGTTTGGATCGTCGTATTCAAAGAGTAGTGGTCAGTGGCTCAAAGTCCAGATGGAGATCCTGGACAAGTGGTGTCCCTCAGGGGTCTGTACTGGGACCAGTGCTGTTTAATATCTTTATCAATGATATTGACAGTGAGATTGAGTGCACCTTCAGCAAGTTTGCAGATGACACAAAGCTGAGTGGTGCAGTTGCCACACCAGAAGGACGAGATGTCATCCAGAGGGACCTGGACAGACTGCAGAAGTGGGCCTCTGAGAACCTTATGAGGTTCAACAAGGTCAAGTGTGAGGTCTTACACTTTGGGTTGAGGCAATTTGTGGTTTCAATTCAGACTGGGGGATGATGCGATTGAGAGCAGCCCTGCAGAGAAGGACTTGGCAGTGCTGGTCAATGAGAAGCTCAACGTGAGCCATCAATATGCATTCCCAGCCCAGAAGGCCAACTGTGTCCTGGGCTGCATCAAAAGAAGCGTTGCCAGCAGGGAGAAGAAAGTGATTCTGCCCCTCTATTCCTCTCTTGTGAGACCTCATCTGGAATACTGTGTCCAGTTCTGGAATCCTCAACGTAAGAAGGATATGGAGCTGTTGGAATGGATGCAGAGGAGGGCCACAAAGAGAAGCACCTTCCCTATGAGGACAGGATGGAGAGTTGGGCTTGTTCAGCCTGGAGAAGAGAAGGATCAGAAGAGATCTTATAGGGACCTTCCAGTACCTGAAGGGGGCCTACAGGAAAGCTGGAAAGAGGCTATTCATAAAGGCTTGTGGGGATAGGACCAGGGGGAATGGGTATAAACTGGAGAGGGGCAGATTTAGACTGGACATTAGAAAGAATTTCTTCACCATGGGAGTGGTGAGACACTGGAACAGGTTGCCCAGGGTGGTTGTGACTGCCCCCATCCCCGGAGGTGTTCAAGGCCAGGTTGGATAGGGCCTTGGGAAGTCAGATTTATTGGGATGTCCCTGCCCACGGCAGGGGGGTTGGAACTAGATGATCTTTAATGTCCCTTCCAACCCTAACTATTCTATGACTCTATGATACTACGATCACCTAGACTGAAAATTTAAAAAAAATTTAAAAAAATTTTGTGTGCCTTTGTATCAGTTGGCATCAAAACCATTATACTGTGCAATGCACTTTCCAAGGACTTAAGATAAATACTTCCAGAGAAGTGCATCTTAATATCAATTAACTCATGATAATTGAGTTATCTATGAAAGGCACGAAATCGCTACAGGAATATTATCTGAGATTTAAGCTGATTTTTTTCTGTCTTCTCTCAAGACTCCATGCAGATGTCATCCTTTCCATTTGACGCAAATTGGCAAAGAAATTACATGTTAATGAGTAGCAGGAACAGAACAGATATTTTGGTGAATTGAACCCATTTTGTTTTAGTGTTCCCCTTACTGCCGACTATCAAATATAGTTAAAACAGATGATATAAACCAAAGCCTTGCCTCTCATTTAGAGGTAATTAAAGATATCCCTAGTACCATGTTATTGAAAGTCTTAAACGTTTATCTGCATCCCCAACATCCATGGAAGCTCTCTGAAGCGCAGTGTATTTTTAGCTGACCTAATAATCTGCTCGTTCTGCTGAAGAAAAATAGTGGAGTTTGTTTTGAGGATGTTCTCATGTCTTTCCCCTAAATCTGCAGCTCATCAGTCTCTCTCAGGTAAAACTGTTTCAGTAAAACATTAACAGCTTCTAGGGAGACTTTTAGTACAGGGTGAAAGTATTTTCTTCTTAGGAAGCCCTTAAAAAATCAAGTCCCAACAAAAGTAATGAAGAGGCATTTTCCTACAAAAGGATGACAGAATCATGGAAGGGACATTAAAGCATTTGGCTGACTCTTTTGCTCCAATGAAGGACACATATATAGACATATCTGAAAATGGTTTTTCTAATCTGATGCTTAAAATCTTAAGTGTGATAGCCTGCCCTCCTTCTAGCAATACCTTATACCATGACAGATGTTGACTGCACTACCTAATTAAATAATTTTTAAAAAATAAATTTAAAATAAAACATTCCCCTGTAGATACATTTCTAGATCTCAAACAAGTGTTGCTGTGATCCAAGACTTTCTTCAGCTGCTGCTTAGAGTGCAGCGTCCACAACTAGGAGCAGCAGTACATCTGAGACCCAAGTGACATTTATTTAGTTGCATAGACCAATTACCTCCTCACATTTCACAGAAGTCATACTGCCCATTTTTGTAACTGCATCACAGTGCCACATTTCCATTCAGCTTGAGGTCCAAACAAACAGACCCTGTCATCCTGGCTGCCTAGCTAGTCATTCCCCACGATGCACTTGTGAATCTCATGTTTACTGAGAGCAGCGATTCATGCTTGCATTAAATTTGGATCAAATTGAATCTTGTTGCCATTACAATACACATCTCAAGTCCTTCATCAAGAACCACAGTGTTATCTCCCAACTGCCCCATCGCCATGCTGTGGTACCTGGGAGCGGCGCTGCCTTCTGTTTCCCACAGACAGCTATAGAGCACTGAAGTCTCTGTGCTGGACGGACTGCAGAAAAATTTCTTTTAAACTACCACGTCAAATAAACCACCCTAACTGGCAAGAGCAGTACTGGCCCCATACCTATCTTGAGCTACTGAAGCTGACTAAACATGAAGGAAAGGAAGACAGTGAGAGCTGCACGCTGACTGAAAGCATCATGTATTCTAAGCAAGATTTCTTTCCAGGGTTTCCCCATTAGCAGGAATATTCGTAGAGAGCTGTACAGGCACTACGCGTTTGGACCTCAAGCATCACTACACACAAAGAAAAAAATCCACAAATACTTCCAGTATTACATGAAAATGTGAGTAATAAAAAAATCAGTTAAGTCATTTGAAATAAAACTGCTACTTAAAAGGGAAGTAAAATATATTCATCATCTATTGCCTCACTATTTCTCATTTTCACTCAGACTCAAAATGAGAAGGATGCCACTGACAAGCGCATCATAACCATCCATTCTATGTGACAGAAAGATCATTTACTGTATACTAAGGAGGACTATTCTGGCATTGTGCACAGTGGTAGCAGCCTTAATTGCTAAGATGCACTGAACAGCTCTTCTAAACGTAGCAAAAATTTACATTTTAAAAACAAAACAAAGACACAAACAGGTGGAAACACTCCATTGTGCCATATGAAACCCTTGTTCCTACAGCTGCAAGTCAGGATAAATGCACATCCACTAAAATATCAGTTTGGGATTAAAAGTAAACAGCTACAGAGCTAAATCCTCAGAGTTCAGGAAAAAAAAAAAAAAAAAAAGAAACTGCAGGGTTTATTCCAAAACAGTGAAACAACATGTTTGGAAATGAAAAGATTTTACATGCTAAAAAATGGTGTGTACAAATAAGCTACACTTACTATATGATATTCTTATAGACAAACTAGGGAGCCATGGTCTAGGGCAAACCACAGTAAAATAGGCTTACAGCTATTGAGAACAACATCTAATCACTGACAAACACAAGGATTACTTGGGTGAAGTTCACAAGAGCTGATGTTCAGTACGGGATTATTTTTATCAGCGAGTTAGATGATGGAACAGTGAGTATGTTCTATTAAATTCAGAGATCACACTAAGCTGGGTGGGATTACAAGCATTTTGGAGGCCACAATTATAATTCAAAAGGCACTCAAGAAAATAGAGAAACTGTTTAAAAGCTACAGCTCTCTTATGAATGAATACAACATGCTGCAGTAATGCAGGAATGGTCATTTGCACAAATTCAGGACTGAAATTTGACACAGAAATTCAGCAAAGGTTCGACTGTCAAGAGTTTCCAAAAAAGAGGACCAGATGGCTTCAATTTATCATAAAACACACATGCATCAACTCTTAAATAATAAAAATCCAATCAGTTATCCCACTGGGTTGTATGATCAGTCTTCTGTGAATGAGGCATGAAGCAACTTACTGTTCTCTAAATCCAAATTTCAGCCTAGCTGCCAAAGACCTTGAGATGCACTAGCAGGCTCTCCCTGGAAATGTCAGTGAAAAGTTCCACTAGGCGGGGGCTCTACTAAGCTTGGTTGGGCAGCAAGGGAAGCTGCCTGGAATAAACCAAGAGCTTACAGCTAATCAAACTCAATTTGCCCACGGACTGGTTAATTTTTCCATCTCTTGGCAAGACTCCTATTAAACATGGCTAAATACTAAAAACTGGAGAAAATGTGACTGGAAGGCAAAAGCACCTAACCTGTCCACTGTTTTAGATTTGGTATGTCACCCTACAGGAATGCTGCAGCTTACAGCCTTGATATAAAAAGTTTGGGCTAAAAGATGGAGTTGATACTTTCTTCTTTAAAAAAAAAAAAAAAAAAAAAAAAAAAGAAGGCTCCAGGTGGATTGATCAATACCAGCGTATGCTTTCTAAAGAAACTGAAACCCCATAAGGGTTGCAAAGAAATCTGGCTAAGAAGGAGAGAACAGCAAGAGAGGAAGTGAACAGATGGGAGATAAATGGGATACGGCAGACTGGCTGACGGAGCAAAGCAGCAGTCAGAGTGAGCAAGAACAACTGGCAGAGAAGGCAGCTAGTGGGAGCCAATGGCAATGGTCCTGGCTGGCAGGGAATGGCTGGTGTGAACGTCAAGGTCAAAAGCTTGCTCCAGCAAGGTGTCCCAATGCAACTGATAAATGGCAATCCACTAGGCTAAACAAAAGAGCTTCAATATTTGTTTCAGCAGCAAGATGGACTCTTGTTACTGATGTTTGTTCAGACTGATTTATTCCAAAGGTTCTTGTGGCTGTACTTCAGTATCAAGGTAATCAGCTCTCCTATCTCTTCGATCATGTTGCACTGCAATCAAGCATTTGGTGCCTATGGTATACATAGAATCCCAGAATAGTTTGGGTTGGAAGGGACTTTTAAAGGCCAGCTAGTCCAAACTCCCTGCAATAAGCAGGGACATCTTCATCTACATCAGGTTTCTCAAAGCCTCATATAGCCTGACCTCAAATGTTTCCAGGGGTGGGACAGCTACCATTTCTCTGGGCAACCTGTTCCAGTATTTCACCAAGCTCATTGTAATAAATTTCTTCCTTATATCTAACCTATACCTACTTTCTTTTAGTTTAAAACCATTACCACCTGGACTTTCTAGTAGGGCCTGTTGTGACAGGACATCTCCATCTTTCTTATAAGATCCCTTCAAGCACTGAAAAGCTACAATAAGGTCTCCTGGAGCCTTCTCTTCTCCAGTCTAAACAACTCAAACTTTCTCAGCCTTTCTTCACTGCTTCATGGAAGGCGTTTCATCCCTCTCATCACTTTTTAGTTCCACATGGAGCACACTGTTTGTGCATGAGAGATGTACCTCAGATGTCCAGAATGATCCATCCAGAAATGGAACAACTCTGCAGAGCTAAAGCAGGTGGTCTCTCTCATGCTGGCCTATGAGGCTAGGCAATGGCAAGGGGGTTTACAGGTGTGCCAGGACAAATCGGGCATGGCCTGGAAAGGAATCTCTAAATAAACAGTCTGAAAAATTGGTAGATGACCATGAGAAAGGAACATTTTCTCAATAATCTTGTCAACATTTCACAGACAAATAAAAGCAGCACTGAACTGTAAAATAATTCAAATGTGAATCAAGATTGAATGCATGAACACCTGTGATGATCTGGTGTGGGCCGAGACTGGAACTCGCTTGGGAATTTTTGTAGTTTGGAGTTTCTTGTAATGCAGTCCTATTCCCCATTATTATTACAATCTCTGTGAATGACCATATTCTGACTTTATATGACTGAACGCTTTGATACTGCCATTATATCACAGTTTATTGGCACTTTCTATTGGCATGCTAAGTGTCATGACTCTCATGACTAATATCTGCCTCTGTATATTCTTTTCTTCATTGATTCTACTTCAAAGAGAGAATTCTGCATGAAGAAGATCATTTGCTTTGACAAGTAATAGCATTGGGAGATTCAGGTTTTAATTTGAAGAGCAAACAAGGTCAGATGTTCTTATTGCTATTTTGAAGGCAGATCCTCCTTCTGCCTGAAGGAAAAGGTGGTGAGGCTCACATCGATCACTTGAAACAAAATAAAACTTCATAAAGAAGAAATCATCTTCTATAGAAGTTCTTCTTCCTGCATGGATAAAGTCTTTGTTTGGAGGGGAATGGGACAAAAAGAAGGGGAAAGAAGGCAGCAGACGCTTAGATAAAAAACACAATTTACAAAGAGGTTCAGAAACCCTTCATAAGCAGATACAAAATTAAATAAGAAGCTATGCTTTCAGCTGTCACAGTTAAAACCACCTGGATGGCATTTCAAAACCTTCTAATTATCATCCAGCAAAATGGAGTAGAGAATGTGGCTTTTTCTTATTTTCATAAAGGCTTAGAAGTAATTGTGCTTGATGTATTCTTGAAAGCTGTTAGCAGAGATTTCTACGCCATCTGCACATCAATAACAAGGTTTTTGGTTGTTTATTTTAAGAGAATAAAACAGCACAGTACTGTCCAGGACGTTAAATTTATTTTTACGGAATTAAGAGAAAGGGGATGGTAGGTGCAAGACCCCTAAAATAAGGACTTTTTAGATAGATGAACATAATTTACATTATATTTAGGCCTGAAGACACAGACTTAAATTATATTACAGGTTAAAACATCACAGACAAGCCTACATGACAAGCAAGGAGGAAGTTTTACTATCCATTTCCCCACACAAAACACATTAATGATATACATGCCATTTTTTGCTAATAATCCCTCTTACAACCCCCAGTTCAGATTCTTATTTATACTTACAATGACATTTACCTTACGTAGCTTGTTTGAATTACTTAAGAGTAAACTGTGACTATGATATATACAAAGGAATATGATCTACACAAACGAAATGAAAATATAGCCCATGATATATTTATCAATAGAATAAAAAACAATGACAAAACCAACTTTTGGTAAATTTTTACAAGGAGACAAACATGACATTTTCCTTTTCTTTTTTAAATTAAATGTATAATTGATGATGAATAGTATCCAAATACCAGGTAAAACTACCCCTATATAAATCTCAATGTCTTTTATCAAGGAAAAAACCTCCAAAACCAAGCCTCCTAACTCGTTACTTTTCCAAAACAGCCCATAATTCAGGTTTACTTTTTATAGGCTGTGACTTGTAAGTTGATTCTTGCTAATAGAATAAAATCTGAAAAGAATAGAGTCCTTCCTTCTAGAAATTTTGCTTCTATGTACAAGTGGGCAGCTCTCGCCACTGATGCCAGCAGGTTTCTCAGAACAGAACCTTTAGAAGTTTCTTGAAATAACTGAAGGAAGGAATCAAATAATTGCTAGCTACACAGATGCTCAAAGCAAAAGAAGGCTTGGCCTTCTGTGTCTGTAGCTATTTGCAGATACATCTTCTGACTCAAGGACAGGAAATAACCCTATCTTCAAGGACATATATGGCATATAACTAAGTTATGAACAATTGAAAAAACAGTATTTCCCCTACAAAGTACAGATAGGAAACACCACGAGAAGACTTATTTTTTTTTTTTAAACATCAGACCTAAACATTTGCACAGGAATTAACACCTAGAAAAGTCAGAAAGAGATTAAAGCCTTTTGAAATCAGATGAAGTACCAAATTCACATACTTGGATCAGTTCCTGAGGTCAACAACTTCTAGTATGTTTTCTCAGGAAAACAGACTTGCATACTTGATTGTGCATGCTTGAATTGTATTTTTCCTTTGCTTCTTGTTATCCTTTTTGTTATTCTAAAAGTATGGAAGCACATAAGCATTCAATAGGAAAATTGTGAAACTATGTTTGCTAGAAGCTGGTTACATACACGAGAACTAAAGAGTGATGCTTGAATTCCAAGTCTTTTTTCGAAAGAAAATATGGATTCAACAGACTTGAAATGTTCTACAAAACCTAACAGATTTTGTTGAAAATGTGCATGCAAAGTCAACTATTTCTGGGCAAGGTCAAAGTATTTCCTTTCAAAAACATCAAAGAGAACAGCAAAGACTTTGTTGTTTTGACTTAGTATTACTGCAAGGCTGAGTCAAGAAAATTTAAGCTAAATGCTGCCTCTTTATCCGGCTTCACTGGGGATACCAATACCCAAAATCACTAATACCAGAAAACAGAAAAATAAAGAAAAAAATTTCCACTAACTCTTAAAAACAACATATGTACCAGCAATTTATTACTTGTGGTTCCTATGACAAATACATGGTATAAATAATTGAATTTGCGTCAGTTTTACTTATATTTTGTTCATTAAGATGAAGTAGGCTAGCCTTCACCAAAAAATACATTTGGTAAGGCCACAGAGACAAACAAGGAGTCAGCAATTTAATCAAATGAAAAAATGAAAACCATTGTGTCTTTCTTCCATGATGATACACTCTGGTGGAAGGGTCATTAAACCAATTCAACTTTTCAGATAATTTATTTTTGCTGTTGTCAAGTGGACAAGGAGAACAGAAAACGTCATCCTAATTTCAGATGTCACAGTAAGCTTACCTTTGACTCTTGGCTACTATCATAGCCAATAGGCTTTAAAAGATTATTTTTAAGGGAATGTACTCCCACTAAAAGGAATAGGGTGGAAACGAAGGATGGAACAGAATGCTTGGGTAATTGTCCCATGCTGGAGACTGGTTATTGAACACTAATAAAAATACATGAACTATCCATCATACTGCTGGCCATAATGCTAACTTGCAGAAGTAATCCCAGACACTTCAACTCCAGAAGTGAACTCTTAACAATAAACTGAACTGGTGAAGTATGCTTCTTTTTTAGTGGATTGGTGGCTATGAGCTTTTAATTACAAGTACTTATTCAGACTTGTTAATTACATTCCTCCCTCTCCCTCAAAAGACAGGAAAAGAGGGAGGGGAAAAAGAAAAAAGGCAGCATGAACCAACTGCAGTGTTCCAAATTCTTAAGCTGACACATTTTCACAATTCATTTTTAATCAATAAAATCTACACATTCTTTCTGTGCTTCCAGTCATATGTAGAGCAAAGCAAACTATTTGGGTCAGCAGAAGAAACTTGGGGTATAATATTTCAAAACCACCACAGTTGTATGTTTAGCTATACGTGTTAATAGACAGAGAGACAATGGAAAATTAATTTGCAATAAAACATGCTAGATAATGCCAAGAGTAATTA
Organism: Cuculus canorus; assembly: GCF_017976375.1. NCBI lineage: Eukaryota > Metazoa > Chordata > Aves > Cuculiformes > Cuculidae > Cuculus > Cuculus canorus. The sequence goes on from NC_071402.1 coordinate 52,714,153, forward strand.
CATTAATTTAAAACTACTATTCCAGTCCTTGCTGTTTATACCTGCTGGAGTACAGAGGAATGGAGCTCAAGGTCCTGTTTCTCTTCTGAGGTAGCCTCCTCCTCCTCACCTGCACAGAAGCACTGAAGTCAATGCTGCAGTTTAAAGTTGCCCCTCAAAACTTCAAAGGCAAACTCTACTTGCCACGCCACAGAGAGGACAAACTACCAACTTGTCTCTCATTAACTTCCTACAAGAACATGGTCAAAAATACCTCAGCATTCAAAGCTTTCTCCACAGAGAAGCACATTCACTTACATATTTACCATCACCTCACAGCCACCAATCCACTAAAATAACTCAGCTAAGAATGCATTAATAATAAATCAAGAACTAAATCTGCAGCAGGTGTCAGAGTTGTAACTTTACTCATAATGAAGCAGGTGCTAGCAAGAAGGTACTGCTCCAAGTCTAGGCAAATCAAATGTCATCATCTTATTCACAGGAACTCCTACTGACAATTCAGCTGAATTTACTTCATCATGTTGAAGTAAATCCACCTACAAAAACCCCCAGTATGATCATTTTTAACTTACTCTTAAGGAATAACTCACAAATTCTACACTTATAGCACAAGACTGAAAAATATCTGAAAAATATCTATCAGATCTTCTAATGGCACTGTATTATTCATGCTCTTAATGAACATAAGCATTGTTCCAATAGCAATTATATTTCAGCTATGTATTTTCTCTATGTAGGTACTAATAAATGTAGAATTTACACATATAAGTGCAAAAGGTCAATGATATCCACATTCTTTAAATACAATTTTATTTGCAGATTATTTGATTTTTTATTTTTTGCTCTTTAATTTGGAAATTCAACTTTGTATTACATAGATTTTCATTATAATTGAATAATTGATTTAACTTCTCATAATCAGATATTCAATGTGGAGCAACTGTTTAAGAGGAAACATTTACTAGCACACTGTTACATATCTGACTCCTTGGTATCCAGAAGAGCTATAAGATTATTAATTAATTGACCTTCAGAAGCTGTACATATATTGCCAGTGCTTAATTCTTAAAAAGTACTCCAGATAAGCCATCTTCAAAATTTACAGCACTCCAGCTGTAAAAAAATTTCAGAAATTATGAAATAATTCAAACATTCTGAACTGAAACTTGGAAGTTTCATGGGTTTGGCTTGGTAACATATCATCATGGGACCCCACCCAAGCTTCCTGATGCACTCAAGGGACTTTTGCAAAAGAACTTGTGACAAACTATTATAGCTGGGAAGAAAACAATTGTGTATGATTTTTAATTATTTTCTGTCCCTTTTTGCTCTGGAATTTAATGTTGAACTCTTCATCAACACAACATGGAATTCCTCTTCGCTGTTGTTGATTCTGTCTTTTTCATTACAGATTTTCAAAAGAAAAGTAGATTCCATCCACAGCTGTGACAATGTAGCATTTAAAATGTAGCATTTAAAAGCCTTCCCTTGTTTTGAATGTAAAGTGACTGAAGGTAATAATGAAGTGATGTCTATCCATGAAGAACTGATTTCAGTGCCCCAGGATTATTAATCAGAAAAGAAGATAGTTTTATGAGATAATCTGTCTTGTCTACACTACGAAAGATAAGGTCCCCAAGCCCGTGTTATAGGCTCACTGTGCTCACATTATTTTACATGTGTTCAGAAGTTCTACCACTGTTCTTTCTCCATACACAGTCACAAAAGCTGGCAAGAGGTAAAACCCTGGAACAGTGTATTTCCTGCAGCATCTGGATCTCACTATTGAATAAATACAGGTGATTTAAGATGTTTCAAGCACTAAATTAAGGAAACAATAAATGAGGCTGGATTACCAAACTGTTAAAAAAAGCTTTGATTCAGACACATCTCTGCCACAGCAGTGACAAAATGGGAAAGGAGAGAAAATTGCATTGCAATTTAATGACATTTTAGGACAATCTAATATGATAATGCTTTGGCTGAAGCTGCATTGACCCTGACAGCATAACCACTACAGAATTTGATATGCTATTCACAACTCATCCATTACCATTTACATAAACCCTCAGCTTGGAAATTATTCCTTTTAATTAAAAGAAGATCAGTATCATTTTAGTTAGAGCCATAAAACTTTGTAGCATTTTAGATAATTTTCTTTCCTAGCACAAATTTCATTCAAATTACTGTGATTTTCTTTGCAGGGGACAGAGTCAGTTTATAAATAATGAAGGCTATGTGGTAGCAAGTCACAAAAAAATACCAAAAATCACACACAAAAAGAAAATAGGTCACAGAGCTGAATGTCCAAAAAAAAGAAAATACCTGCTTAATACTCTGGCAATATGGAGACTTATTTCAACTTTGCCACAGAGCATCAGAGGGCAGATTTAGATTAAACATTAGGAAGACGTTTTTCACTGTGGGGGTGGTGAAGCACTGGAAAAGCTGCCCAGAGAAGTCACAGAAGCCTCACTGCTGGAGGTGTTTGTTCAAGGCCAGGGTAGATAGGACTTTAAGCAACCTGATCTAGTGGAAGGTGCCTATAGCAGAGGGGTTGGAACTAGAGATGATCTTTAAGGTCCCTTCCAACCCAAACTGCTCTATAATTCTATATTAAACCAAAGAATAACAAGCTCACGTTCATCATCCTAAAGAAGGTATAAGGTTATATCTGTGATACAAATGTTTCACCAGATCAAGTCTCCAGGACCCTGTTCTCATTTACATGGGGCTTTCCTCATATATGCTCAAAGTCAGGATGTCAATGTTCTGAATTCCTTTACTGCCAGGCAGAAATGTGAAAGTATAGTAATGCAAATGAGAACCTCAAATCAGGCCTCAAATAAAAACCTGTCTGCTTTAGTGTTGGGCCTACCCTGAATAGGTTAGAGTCAGCAGCACATGAACAGGTTTAATTCTTTTATAAAATCACTTACCACTCGGGGTGTGGGAGTGTCTGTGTTATAGGTTGCTTTTAATAGTGCTATCCTGAGAACATCAGATAATTACTTTTTTCAGCTGACTCAGAATAGGCATAGCAGCACAAGGACCAGCTGTGCACACTTTCCTACTCCAGCATTTCCAAACAAAGACAAACTAAGTAACATATTGCTTTGACTAAACCAGACTGCAGATCTTCATCAGACTATTTCCCATCTCAATACTCCAAAACCCATAACCGCCCAATTGCAGCAAGAAATATCCAGAGAGTTATTTAAAAAGTAGAAGTAACATAAAGGAATTATATGGAAAACAGCTGTGTCCAAAACTATTATTGAAATAATATGTGTAAAAAAACAAATTAACATATGTATGCAAAGAAAACAATATATATACATACATATATCTCTCTATATGTACACAATATATATTAATACACACATACATATATAAATTACATAGGTACAAATTAAATTTAAATAAAGATAGATAGCTCTAGGAAAACAATCCACAGATGATCTTGGTTTGACATGCACTCATTATGGATGGCTTTATCATATCAGAATGAGTCCTATGTTCTATTTAGTCCAGTTTCTAGTACCTTATAACAATCGCCTTGTCTGCACTATCACCCAGTGAAATTACTCCTCCTGAAAGATGTATCACCTGCCCTATGAAGGCACCTATACCAAAAATCCTGTACTACAATCTAATTTAGGCAAAGGCAGACAAGTGAAAATGAAAAAAGAAAGCACAGAGAAATTATGCAACAAATCCAAAGCTACACAGCAGAGACCGAGGCAGAATTAAAATGAGATTACAAGATCTGAACTCCTGCATACACTGTATTATGTTTTCTTTCAGACCACACTGTGAAAGCTCACCTCCACCCACTGCTAAGGATATAAAACAAAAATATCTGTGCAACAAATATGTAGATCTAGTCTCTTCACTCTACACAGCCAAAGAATCCACTCTAAAGTCTTTTTAATAAAGTTCAGCTTTTGAAAAAGATTTTAAAAGATTATTTTTACACAGTTGATTTTAACAATACAATATAGTCCACACGATATGAAGGCAGCTTTGATGCTAGCATATTTATAATGATGTTTTATTCATGTATTTCTTTTGTAGCTCTGTCACTAAGAATTGAATCAGCCACATACAACTTATTCCTTCCACTGCTAGTTGCACAATGAGAAAGTAATATATTGCTTTCTGATTGCAGTAAAACAAAGTGAACTGTCTGTTCTACCATGATTAACAAATGCAGTGAGCATGAGATATGACATGAATGGCTACTTTTCAACAGAAATGTCATGCATATGGAGAACTTTGTTATACATATACCAAAGACTTCCAGATTTTTCAAAACTGCATACACATCTGTAGATCCAAGCTGCCAAAGGACGTTGCCCTGCTATCCTTTATACATAGTTACAACAGCTATTTTGTGATAACTTAGGTTAAAGGAAAAGAGCATGTTGTGGACCTGAGAATTTCCAAATTTCTAAACATTGGAGGCATTAGAGGTTTTACTTGCTTTCTTTCTTTTCATAATAACAATAAAAATAATAACTAAAAAAATCATAAACAAGCCACACCTCTGCATCTACTCTTCCTTTCTGCTGTCATCTGAAAATTATTTTAGAGAGGCAAACTCAGAGGTAATTAAAAAAAAAAAAAGGAAATGGAGAAGCAAATATCAAATTTCTCCTCAGATTAAATGAAGATTTCAGTTGAAAAGTTTTTTAAATGTCTGGCAAAGCAGCTTGCCAATGGCTGTGGATGATGGCAATTGAGAGTTATATGAAAAAGCAGAGCATAGTAGTGAATACTTGATGACAGGGTTTTGCAAGGTCCTAAACTATCTTCAGAGATACTCCAAGTTACCTTTGCTCTGGAAAAAAAGCAAAAAAGTTACTAACTACTGAAATTATGCAGTGATAATAAACTCACATTTCAGTACCAGTAACATGAAAGAACATGACATTGATGCCACCTCAAATAGAAGACAAACTCCTAAACCTCATGCGCAGACACTCCAGGTAAGATGTAAGACCACCTGCTACACAGCCTAGCTCCCTCCTGCAAACAAACAGCACATCTGTTACATCAATATTTAACACCTAAAAACAATATTCATAGAATGCACAAATTATAGAATACTAAGGATCTACAGTCTTAGATCTCATGTGTAAAATGGAAGCTTTGTAGGGGGCAAAAAGGCTCAAATACTGGATGATTAATTTTATTAATTACTCTGGACACATCAATTTGATGTCTAATCTGATACCATTAATATCTTTGGCGTGTTTGTCCTCAATTTTAAAGGAGCTTGGCATGCATTAAAAGCAAGCAATGAGAGTAGTTTCATATCAGAGGTATTCAGTACAAAATCTGTGGCTTTGGAGGCATAAAGGGAATCGTTAATTCACCAGAATTGTAACATGAAATTAAGATCCTTTAGAAGAATTAGAAATTACAACTCTAACTCATGCAGATGCTGCTCTGTGTACTGTTATGTGATGCAAGGAGAGGTATTCTCCTGGTGGCTACAAGCAATTTTGAAACTGTTGGTATTACTGTATATGCAAAAAGATAAAGACAAAAGCATCACAGATGTAGACAGAAGAAACAATGGAAAACAATAAAATATCAGATGAACATTTGTAATACAAACAGAAGAAAGCTCAGAGAGTGCATCTCAAGCATAATCTTGGTACTAAGGAGAATTTTGAGAATACAGAATAAAGTGAATGCTCCCTTTATTATTCCTATTCTTTTTTTATTTAGGAAGATATAATTTTATGAAGATTTGTTTTGCAAACAAATATAGATGCATCTAATATTATAGGCAATTCTCTCATCACTCGTTCTTCCCAAAAGAACAACACATAAGGCTTTGAATACTAACCATTTAGCTTAAAAGACAGTATGGTATATACTCCCTTTTGTATATAGCTGGACTACAGCCAAACATGACTCCAATCCTAATCACGTTTCTGATACTAAAGAGGTCTGAAAGCTCCAAAGGAAGCACTTTTGAGATGGAACTATGTAGCTGATCTTCTTGACCACTTGCCCATGGGTTTACTGTGAATTCAGCTAATCATAGAATCAGAATAGTTAGGGTTGGAAGGGACCTTAAAGATCATCTAGTTCCAACCCCCCTGCCATGGGCAGGGACATCCCACTAAATCAGGCTGCCTCATTGACCTCTGCTCTTCCAATACGACCATCCAACCAGTTTCTTATCCACTGTACCGTCCACCCATCAAATCCATCTCTCTCCAATTTAGAGAGAAGGATGTTGTGGGGGACCGTGTCAAAGGCTTTACAGAAGTCCTGATAGATCACATCCTTTGGTTTACCCATGTCCACTGCTGTGGTTACCCCATCATAGAAAGCCACTAAGTTGGTCAGACAGGACTTGCCCCTGGTGAAGCCATGCTGGGTGCCATTAATCACCTCCACATCCTCCATGTGCTTTAGCATAGCTTCTAGGAGGATCTGTAATGCCATAGGCTTTCGAAAGCTGGCAGTATGCATAGTGTTAAAATGTCAATCAGCTTCACTGTCTCAATCACTGTGCTCCGCAGAGCAGAAAATTATATTTGACAGATTTGAAGAAGGTTCTTGTAATTTACTGTAATTTAGATAAATCATTATACATATAGCTTTAAAATCTCATCTGTAACTTCCAAAGAACCACCACCGAGACAGTGTGGTTATTTTATAACATAATAGAAAGAAAAAATACAAATTATGAATTTAGATCAAATATTCATTTTCATTCCTGTGGACAGCACTGTCATCATTTCTATCTTTAAACATTCTATCTTCAAACTAATTTTCAGAGAAGTCTAATTTCTATATCATCTAGCCTTAATTAAGATGATACTGAGTACTAGTCTTTTATATTTTAACTTGCTAAGAATTTTCTGCTGGAACTGCTTTTCATTTGAAACATCTGATTTACAGGTGACATTTTAATGTAAAATATATGTCAGGTTTCATGAACTTTCTATAAAATTGAAGCAGCAGTCAACTATATTCTGCCTCATACATGCTGCTTTTATGTCACTACATCCACTATGCTGGGGACAGATAAGTCAGAAGCCATGTCTCTCCAACACCTCAGGGATAAAAACTGTCCTAAATCTGAAGAATCCAGGACTATCCGACATGGGAAACACTCTCCTTCCAGGGTTCCCAGGGATGCCGCAGAGCACCCTACCTGGGAAAGACTTCTTAGAGTTGCTAGCTCCAATGCACATGACAATATTTTCATTGGTGATATAGGCAGCGAGACTGAATGCACCCTCAGCAAGTTTGCAGATGACACCAAGCTGAGTGTTGCAGTTGTCACACCAGAAGGATGTGATGTCATCCAGAGGGACCTGGACAAGCTGGAGATGTGGGCCTCTGAGAACCTCATGAGGTTCAACAAGGCCAAATGCGAGGTCCTGCACTTAGGTCAAGGCAATTTGTGGTTTCAATTCAGACTGGGGGATGATGTGATTGAGAGAAGCCCTTCAGAGAATGACTTGGGGGTGCTGATGGATGAGAAGCTTGACATGAGCCAGCAACATGCACTCCCAGCCCAGAAGGCCAATAGTATCCTGGGCTGCACCAAGAGAAATGTGGCCAGCAGGTCAAGGGTGGCGATTCTGCCCTTCTACTCCACTCTCGTGAGACCCCACCTGGAGTACTGTGTCCAGTTCTGGAATACGCAACATAAGAAGGATACGGAACTGTTGGAATCGGTCTAGAGGAGAGCTACAATAAAGATCAGATGGCTGGAGTACCCCTACTATGAGGACATGCTGAGAGAGTTGGGGTTGTTCAGCCTGGAGAAGATAAGGCTTGGGGAAGACTTAAAGCAGCGTTCCAATAGCTGAAATGGACTACAAGAAAGCTGGGGAGGGACTTTTTACATGGGCATGTAATGACAGGACAAGGGAGAATGGCTCTAAATTGGAAGGGTAAGATTTAGATTAGACATTAGGAAGAAATTCTTCATGATGAGGGTGGTGAGGCACTGGCACAAGTTGCCCAGGGAAGTTGTGGATGCTCCCATCCCTGGAAGTGCTCAAGGCCAGGTTGGATGGGAACTTGAACAGCCTGGTCTAGTGGGAGGTGTCCCTGCCCATGGCAGAGAGATTGAAACTAGATGATTTTTACGGTCCCTTCCAAGCCAAACCATTCTATGATTCAATGAATTCCTTTGCATCCTGCCAAACTATTTCCCTTTCTGTTTCACTGCAGTCTTTAGCCTCTCAGTGTCCACGCTACATACATATTAGTTCACACATAGACTCCTTCTTTGAGCAATCCAAGCAGTTCCATTGGTGTGAGAACCCAAATATTGAAGAAAATATAACATGGTCCAAGATCTGTACAGTACAGACACAGGCCAGTTCACATCAGCCAACGTAAGTCTTGTTTCTTGTTTCCATACCAAAGAGCCTCCCAAGAGTGGTGCATCTTGTTCTTCAGCTATAGATTCTAAAGGAGATACCTTCTATACAACTCCAAATTGTCCATACATGTCAGTTCTAAACCTCAATTCATTTGCAACAAAAGTCAGGTTTGGATGCAAAGCCTATGATAATGCCCTTACATACAACATGAAAAGTGCCTCTATGAATCTATCTTCCTTTCATGCCCCCTTTGTCCTTCAACTGTTGAGGTCACCAGTTTAAGAGGTATGAGATGCTCTGATGGAGTGCTCTACAGCCTCCTTTATGCCTTTAATATTTACACCAATGGTGTGTAACATTTTTTGTGTATCATCCACCTAATTGCCTTATTTTTATGACAATGATGGGGAAGAGAACAGATAATATTAATGCATTAAATAATTTCTCCTATTGTTTGTCTTGAGTTTGAAATAATTGGGTGCAATCAGATATATGTGATCCTTTAAAAAAGAAGTGTCTATGATGAGATATTTAATACATATACCGAGACTACATTTTGCTCTCTACTGACAATTATTTGAATCTGAAGAGAGGGAAATAAAGTCTAATTTCACTGTGACCTTCAGGACCTCAGTGATTTTTCGGTTATTGAGAACTCTTGAATAGAAAAGTAATGTCTAGAGCTCATCTGGCGGTTTTAGTAACATAGTGACTAAAAGGAAACACAGATGGCTATTAACAACTTGGATTAAGTTTCAGGAAGCATCACAAAACCAAATTACAGAACTCCTGCAACTTCTCCCTCACAAGCTAAAACCCCCAAACCTCTTAATTCAACTGTTAAAGGTTTCATGTTACTGGAAGGACTGTTTTTTAGATGCTTTACAGCTTTCTTGACTTAGTAGCTTCTGAAATTGAATGTTTATTAAAGTCTTCTCTTTTTTTTTACCTATTCAATTTGTAAACTGACCAACGCCTGTTTATCAACCCAAAGAATTTACATTACAGAAGAGAATTTAAAACTGGCAACCATAATAGAAATCCTTGAAGAAGCCTAAAATGTAGCTAAATGTAAACTTAAACTATTAATAGAAGCAAGACCTACTAATTACAGTTTAACAAGTATTCAGTATCCTAAGGCAATGGTATGCAGATATCAGACAGCAGAAACTGCAGCTACTGAGCTATGGGTTGCAGGATACTGCCACTGACTGCTAGCTTCTGTTATTCCATTAGCAGCTTCACGGGGAATGGGAGAAGGCATTCTGAAAGATATACATGAAAATTTTCCTTTTACACTGGAAATTTACTTTATTTCAGGAAATAAGAACTGTGAACACCCCTCCTCACTTGTGAAATTTCAGTCTCAATCAAGAGTGCTGTCAGCTTAAGGCATCCAGTTCTGTTTGAGTGTCTCCTGATGCCCCCACTGTACATCCCGCTTCCCCAAATAAAAACAAAATCTATGGGACACAATCATGTCCCACTCAGTTCCTATCAATGTGTTGACTGGTTTTTGAACAAAGAATACAAAAATAATAAGAAAACATTTACTGAAATAGCTACCTAATCTGCATTTTCTTGTTTGCTTTTGTATACCTGAAAGCAGACTGTATACACTTTGATTAGTCCTGCCGTGTACTTCTCAGGGTATTCTAATTAGTTCAAAAGTAAATCAGAGATCCACTTCTGAGGTGCATCCTAACTCAGGAACTATTTCCTTAGCCATTTTTAATTGAAAGAAAATAACAGCATCACATAGTGCTTTGGAACTCTATAGCAGTTCTCCCAAAATGAAGATCACACTCAGAAGCTGCAGATCCATTGGTCAGCCGAAGTGAGATCAGATGGGAGTCAATAAGCAGCCTTCCCTGACCTCCCCTCCAAGTGTGATCACTGCAGAGGAACATAAAAATGAAATCTCATACAATGATGAAAGAAGGGAAATACAGGGAAGGACTACTACTTCCATAGTAGTACTTGTCTCTTTCTTTATACTTTGGCCCTTAAAAATCCCAGATTACAGAAAATGAAAATGGTCTGATGGCTGCATCAAGACAAAGAGAGAGGAAGACATTTGCTCCTCCTCTTGCCTTGCAAGAAATAATGGGAAGAGAAGACAGAAGTGTCCCCTGTAATAGCTATTTAATGTCATTTGAATAGAAACTGAGACATGATTTTTCACCACTTAAGTCTGCTATCCAGTTCCTCTTCCAGAACAAACCATATGAAAAAAAACAACCATCAAGAGTTGCCCACTCATTTGGGCTGTGATGGGTAGAACTACCAAATAGAGGAAAGAAAAAGCGGACCATGTCTCACACAGGTTTCCTGCTCCACACATACAGTTCAGATATCACCACATGTTACGTAGCATGTTTTACCACAGCAGCACACAGCAGGTGCCTCTAGTTTGCTGCAGAATAGTAGACACACAACCAGAGCACCCAAAGCCTCTTGAGAATTCACCCTCCCCATATAGGGAAGCAGGTAGCACATTGTTAGTCATAGCACAGTTTCAGGCAACCAACAGACCCATTTCACAATCTGGTTCTGGATTTGTTCTCACTGTCCCTCACTAGTCCTCATACAACAGTCGGTTCAGAGGACTTTGTTATTCTTTTTACAACTGACAAGACAGTGGTCACATTTATAGATATATATAATATGAATACTTAGTATTTATGTTTACAGCTGCTTAAGTACCTCAGATGGAATCAAATTTCTCAGTCCACGTAATTAATGCTTGGGCTGGGATAGAGAATGCAGTGGTCCTCGGCTGAGTTACCAGAGAACCACACATGCAGCCAGGTTTATGACCATCAATTCAATACAAGGGTTGATTTTTCTTCGCAGCCTGTTACACTTACTCGCTTTTATCGTATTCACAAGATTTCAAGAGTCAGATTCTATTCTCTCATCCTCCAGTGTACAGGACTTGCCTTGGTTATGTTCTCAAGCTTTTTTTGAAAGCCTGCTTTTAATTGAAAAGCAGACCATAGGAGATAAACAAAGGAAAAACTGCAGAAGAAATTGAGAATTAAAAATGCAAATGTATCACATAATATCATGCAAAGCAGCTGTCTGGGTTAATAAAAAGCAAGACAAGAACAGTATCACAAATACTAAAAGCTAAATTAATAAAAAAACCCTTAACTTAATAAATTTACCTGTCGACAGCCATGACCTAGAAAAATTAATTTCTTTGTTTTATAACATTTTAACCTCTTTTTGCTACCTCTGCTATTTCTATATGAAAAAAAAATAAATCAAAAAACATCCACAGCCCCTTCTCGAGGACTGTCTCGCCTGGAACTGTTAGCCAGGCTTGTTCTCCCTGGGGCAGAGGCAGTACCTACTTTCTTGTCTTCTAATCAGTTAGTCTGCTCCTTCTGTTCATCATTAACTATGCCTCTTCAAAAAAAATACGTCCCCAATTTTTTTTTTCATATCTAAGACTGCAAATGTAATCCAAACATGTTTCTTCAGTCTGTAGCAGCATTACATACACATTTCAGCCAGAAAGATGTGTACATTTGTTCAGAAGTAATCTTTGTGGGTTGATAATTATTGCTTTGCAGTATTTTATACACAGTAAATCTGAAAACTTCTTTTTTCACTCCAGTACCTCAGTCTGGGATCCTGTATCCATGCTGGGCCTCATCTTGCTTTGCATCACTTGGCAATTTAGGTTGTGGAAGCTATATTAACTGCTCACAGATTTTCATACCAATGACATGTACAAGATGTTGCGGCTTACTTACAGTGAATCCACTAGCTGCAATAGACTGTAAATCCATTTTAAAAATTTTTTAATAGGTATCATACACACAAATATATCTTTGTTAAAGTGTAAAGATGGCAAAGCCACTCATTCAAATGTCTGGAAACGCCAAAAATTAATTAGTGCTGCGTGCATCCTTATGTTCCAAAGCAGCTGAAAGTAGTTAGCACTTCTGTAAACTGCAACACATTCTCAAGTCAAGCAACCAACTACCTAAATCTTCATTTAACTGCTATGACACACCATCACCTTGGCAGAATCGGAGAAAAATACAGCTCTGAAAACCCATTCACCAACCACAGTCACGCATTCACCCTTTTACTTCCTCAAGCTTCTTGCTTATTCAGTACATGTCCCTTTGTGCAGTTAGCTTCTACAGGCCAAGGTTTCTCTGCTAGAAACCCTGACCTGAGTACCACTGGTCCTGCCTATCGGTGCCTCAGCCACTTCTATCTTCTTTACAGCAACCAAACCCTTCACGCAAGTCTTGGCCTGTTCCTCAACTTCTTGACCATCTTCATCCCCAATCTCTTCACTTTTGCTTCAACTCAAAACTGCCCTGCTGGGCTTTGTCCAAGACTTCAATGTGCTCTGTAATGTCACAGAACTGGTTAATTTGTGCACATAAAAGAAAATAAAAAACAACTGTCACTCAAACAGAAAAACAAAAGATATTAATCATTTGGTGTTATCACCACATAGCACATGTGCATATATGACTAAGATATGAGGGAGGAGAACCATATGTACCTAACTATTTGCAATGCAGACCTAACGAGGTTTTCCAAATCAGGTCACTGACAACAAGAGTATCAATACAATACACACATACACAAATTCAGATGCAGTATTTTTACAGTCCGAATGGAGATGAGGATCTCTTGGGTGCAATTCATGCAATATGTGTTTCATAAGGCTGAGGTAACAGTAGTAATACTGCAGAAGCAAAAAAAAAAAAAAAAATTATGTAGAGTTTATTTTATTTCAGCTAAGCTAGCTAGGGAATTTGGTCTAAACTAGAGCTGCTCCATTGCTTCTGGATGACCAGATATCAGTAAAGGATCAGTAACATCTATTTCCATTTATCTATGGCTGATATGTTGCCAGTTTTTTCTAGAAACAGACATTACAGAGGCTATAGCTCTCTCTTCTTACCTTCCACCTGCATCACTGCAATCTGCTCTGAACTTAAAAAAAAAATCAAAAATTCAGATAGCATAGAAGTAGGCAATATTTCAGGGGCAAAACATTTGGAAACAGCCATCTGTGCTTCATAATAGGTGGAAATTTTAGAAAAATACTACTTTTCTCTTTTTTTTTTTTGTCAAAAACATTCTTTTTTTTCTCTGAAATTTTTTTCACTAGTTCCCCTCACTTGACGCTTTCTGCAGTGGCCTTAATTTCAGTCGCAGTTGTGGAAAACAGATAGAGCTTTACAGCCATATTTATTGTGATATTCTACACATTACTAATTCATGTTTACCAGAGATTCTGGCTTCCCTGTGCTCTTTCATGTCCCATTTTTATTTGCTACCCCATCTCTCCTAATTCTCCCACTCCCGTACCTCCCCCTTTTACAAATTTCTCATTGTTTGCCTCAGCCACTGAGACCATCCAAGCAGTCAGGAAGCCAATCTCTAGGTTTAGGTGGGACAACTGCCAGCAAGAGCATGTTCACCAAAAATCTAGTCCAATAAAATAACCAATTCTTTCCTTGTTCTAATAGAGCTTGAATTTGTTGACTATTCAACACAATGCAAACCTTCCTGCAGGTTTCTCACTGAAGGAAACATCATGTAGTATCATATGATCACTGTTAATTTTAAATAAAGTCAGGTATGGTTCTAGCAATGATTAAGCAACAGACCATTCCACTTAAGACAACACGTACATTGAATATTTTTCTGAGTTTCTTCCACTCCCTTCGTCCAAAATATTTAAACAAATATTAGCAAATCTTGTTTGTAATCTCAACTGAAGCTGAGAAAGCTGTTAGTTCAATGTACATATACTCCTTTCACTGACCTAAATTATAAGAGACCAGCATCAAAACCACTGACTGAAATCTTAAACACTGAGCAAGCGTAACAGATCCTGTAACTATACCTCCAGAAGCAATGCATTAGAGATGCAGTAGGAAAAAAAGAAAAACCGCCACAAAATAAATATAGAACCATTAGGTGTCATCTTAACTCAAACATGAATTTCTGTTTTGCAGCCTAAGGCAGTTCCTCTCCCACACACTGTGTTACTGAAGCACAAAACTTGTAACCTTAGAGCGCTCTGGCACACAGCAACGTCACAGTGGGGCAGCTTTCTCTCAGAAATGGGTGCAGTGGTTCAGCTACCAGCCTGGTATCAAACAAACTACTTCTGCTCTTTACCTGTCACTGACACACTTTGGCAAAAAAAAAAGATAAAAAAGACCTGATCCACTTGAATCCAGGGGTCCTTTCCCAAATGCTCAAAATTACCAGCTGTATGTCACTACTTTCTGATGTCGAAAAGCAGTCTGTTGACCATAGGACACCCCACTGTTTCCAGACACTAGACAATGCCATCCATCCTTCCCTGAACACTGAAGCTTGGTGAGACACAGACTGCTTAGGCAACTTATTCAAATTGTAAGCTAGTACAAAAAATAAACATTTATGCTTTCTGATCGCTGGTACTGATGCAATAGAGAAACTGTAAAAAACTTTTGCAGGTGCTAAGAGAGTCTAGCTTTCTTCAGAAAAAATCCCTTTTGTCCCTTAATAGAGGTGATCCATTAGCATGTATAACTAAGACCACTGACCTACCCAATAGCAGGATGGCAGAAGCAGGTGCGACCTGTTTCTGAATCTGGATAAAATCACTACAGTCCAAGTGCCTCCGGGGAGTCAGCTTTGCTGGCTAAAGAAATTTATCACTTGCTATGTTCAAGCTTCTTTGAACTGCTTCTTTGATACAGGCATTTGCTCTACAGTTTGTTAAGTCCTTCATACGGTTAGTTGCGATTAATTTTCTGGATTTTGAATGGCTTACCTAACTTAGTAGAAAGGTGTACATAGCATATATATTTCTACAGTGAACATTCCCAAAGAACTTCAAGTATGCACAATATGGCAGGTCTCTATCTTCATGTACAAATTAGCAAGTCATCCTGCCTCTAGCTTTGACTACATTCCTTGCTTTAAGCCAAATTCAGAACTGCAACAACTATGCACAGCTAATGTCTCTGACATGATCCTGCATGGAAGCAGCACGACCTTGCGAGGCTCAGTGAAGACAGAGAGAGAAAGGACATTTTTCTCACAGCATGGCCATATACACACACTCCATGTACCAATCCTGCTCTGCTGCTGCCCAATATTCTGTGCAAATCAATGTCATGCCCAAGTCCCTCAGCAGGGAAATCTGGTTGCCTTCCATGATTTTATCTGCAATACTAACAACAGCTCAAAGAAAAATAATTATGGTTTGAGTACACACGTTTTGCACTAGTTCTGTTGCTTTTCAGTCCAATGATGTATCCCCTCATTATATCAATGCTGATTTAAAAAAAGAAGTTAACTTTTCCAGATAAGCTGTCTTCCCTCCTTTTGAGCATGGTTCTGTTTGTTCCTGCCTGACAGAACAGAGAACATAAAAGAAAAATAATAACACATTTTGGCAGCTACATCTAATAAAGAAAGTATCTACCTTAAGACTTGAAGACAGCAAACTAAGACTGAGTTCATCATGTCCTAGCCAAGAAAACCTGCAGAGAGTCATGCTCACACTGAAAGCAAAACTGGAAGCTTAGCTTTCTTATAAATTCCAGCATCTAAAACTACAACAAAGGAAAAAGAAATTTCTAAATTTGTAGTGGTATTGTTATAGAACAAGTTGCAAATAGCTACTCAGTCACTCCTGATCTGTGTCACAGGTTAGCAGGTAGTTTCATTCATGTCTATCTGAGAACTGAACCATGAATTATTTTTGGGGTACTTTACAGTCTACTGCCATTACAAGGGATCAGCCTTTGATGACTATTTTAGTAGGAGAGACCTCATGAAAGCATTTCTAAGAACATATTTTCTCCCTCGTGTCTGACTTCTGTGGTTATAAAGCATTAGAGGAGAGAGGATTGCTTCAAGTCGCAAGAAGTGTCTGCTTTGACTGACAGCAGCATCATTACAGCACAGGAATAATTTCAGATACGGCAACTCAGATCACTTCTATCAACTTGCAAGTACTTTCCCTTGAAGCAAAACTCAAGTCAGTGGAATGCACCACGTAGTCTGGCTTCCAATATATTTCAGTAGTTAAAATCTTTTCTACAGTGTTGATGCAGAGTGTCTAGACCTGAGGCTAAGGCTTTTCAAAGCTCTACTCTTTAAAGCCATGTGCCTTACCGCTCTGTTGTTCAAGAACTAATGACAATATCCACACATTAATCTGCCAGAAGCATCCCCAACAGCTCAGGGGAAGTCTCAGCATGGAGGATTTTGCTCTCTGTGGACTGTCATCTGCACCTTTCAAACAAGTACCCAAAATCTTTGAGCCTACTTTACAGCTGGAACTGATTCACTTCACTTGTTATTTGTGGCTATATTTATACCAGCACCCCCTCTCAAAAAGAAAAAAAAAATTCCAAGTAAGGCAATTCCCGTTAAAGCCACATGATACTTCAAACTGTATGACTGCATTTCAAGTACATACTGAAATTCAATGCCTGCTACCTTAATAAGCAGGAAAAAAAAATTGTAGCTTCACAAACTATCCTAAATTTGATCCAAAAGGGAATATGACTCTTACAGCTATTATTCTCTGAAACAACCATTTAGAATAACCATTTAAAAACAACTGCTGACTTCATATAATCCTTACTTCATTTATTCTAAATGGAGGTTTTTCTAAAGAGCTAAGCATTCTTCTTAGTTCTCTTGAAATCAACATCAGTTCTACCTGAAGTGATAAGAAACACATTAAGATATCAAGATAGAAAAAAAATTTTAGTAGTAATATCCATTTAGCTATTACTAATCAGTAAATACTAAAAAAAAAAAAGAAAGGTTTAAATTCTCTGTATTTAACACCATATTTCCATTGAACAATAAAAGTGAACTGTATTTAATTGTTACCTGAAAATCCATGCAATATAATTTTATCTAGCTGAATATGTAAAGGAAGAGATCTACATAGTTAGGTTTAAACTGCAAACAGCTAGTCATCAAACAACACTCCTGATCAACCTACTGTGTAAAAAAAATCAGCACACACACTGCTGTTATTTTAAACGCTGCATGTGGGCACAAGCAATAACCAGCTGTTTAAGTACTGATGCTCCTACATGACATTTCAAAATACATTTTCTCCAGTATTGCTAGCAGTTATTTTAGGCACATGCTCTTATCTTGTAAACCTGTTCTCCTCTACTACCTCCGCTATTGGCTTGACCTAGCATTTTTCTTTCTCCTCTAAAAATCCACTTTGAACACAGATAAAACCAAACCCCAGTATCTTTCTGAGAATCAAAAAAGTATACTATGACTGTAGCTATGCAAATCCAGGGCAATTTCATGTGGAGCTCTTTTCGATTTACCCCATATGGAAGACAAGAACATGTTAATCCCGAGCCAAAGAAAGGACCACGCTGGTAGCAAATAAACATGCTTCTTCATTGATTCTTTACATATTCTGAGAGGAAAGGAACATTAACAGTCTATTCCAAACCAGAAAACCAGTTAACCAGAACTTTTACCTAGCAAATCGCTACCCAAAACTGTGAGAACTCATCCATGTGTTTGTATTCTGAGTTTGACTTGAGCAAGGCATCAGGAGGTACTGTAAAAATGCCTGCTTAATTAGCATAAACTGCTCTTAAAAGCAAATAAATAAATAAATAAATAAATACACTCTCATATAATGCTCAGCTGCCCAGCCTCAACTGACATCCACCTTGTTGATATAAGAGGTACACCAAGACTTTTTGTGTACATGAAATATCATCACATCTGGCCCATCTAGAACAAGAGGAGACACAATCCTATTTCTAGAGCATGCACCTGTCAAAAAGATCACGCTCTCTTACAAACCACATTTTCGCAATCAGTAAAATAATTTCAAAATATACTTTACTGTAATGCAAGTCAGACACATCAGGTTTCACATATAAAATGTTATGAAATACAAATTATGTTACTTGAGAACAAATAGGCTCACCAGGAGGAGGAATCTAAATAAAATAAGATACAACAAGCAATTTGCATTTCAAAGAAAAATGGTCAACATTTGGTAAAGATCTGTTTGCAATGTAATCATGATCAATTTCAGAAAAAAATGCCACTTGAAACAATTTTCTTTAATAGCAAGATTCTTTAAAAAATCAATTTTATAAAATGTGCTTTGCAAGACTTATATAGAAAAAAAGATCAGGCTATCTGCCTTCATGTACAATTTGATCAGATAGCATGTAATAGAGGTGACAAAGCCCTTTGAAGTTTCCTCCGAGACTTGAATTTCAGCTAATTTTCTTATGCAAATAAGAGCTAACTGGTTACTTTTAAGATTCCAGCTCTTTTGACTACAAAATCTCTAAACAGATTATGCGTAGCTCTCGTGTTTAAGAAGTTTTGAGTGTATTCTCATCTCATTGCACAGACAGCTATGCATAAGCCTCTCATTAAGGATAAACCACCTCTCATTGAAATGAGAATATACCCTTAAGGGTTTCTGAATTAAGTTCACGTTCAGTTATTCACCCAAATTATTTTACATTTTCATAGCATATTAACAAAGTCTCTATAACTTCATGGTAAAGACAGATTTACTACTCCGAATCTGCACTAGAATATAAAAGTATGTAAGGCTGTGCAGTGTTAGCACATCTGTTAAACGGCAGGGGGTTGGAAGATGCATTTGGAAAGACAGTTTTGCTACGTGTCAGGACTTCTGTCAGCACTCACAGATTGTTTGCTATTTGCCATGGCTTTTCCATTATTTTGAACACAGCTTAAGGTGCATTTTGCTAGGCAAAAGACAGGGTTGAAAAAGTTCTGTTTGACAAAATAAATGGAATTCAATAATAGCCCAGGCTAAACGGAGACAGAAACAGTACAGAAAACTCCGGTTCAGCTCTTGACAGTGTTTTGCTGCAGGGTTTAGCATACCCTAGAAATACATTATATCTAGATCCTGATCTTCAGGTTGATTTTTTAACTTGAAATAGCTATGTAACCGATTTGGCAGTTTGTGTTACATTCCTCCTTTACCTCTGCTCACAGAGAAAGGACACTCGTCTATCAGCCTTCAGCTATGAACTCTAAACTCTTCAGCTTAAAGTTAAGATTCCCACATTTTCCTGTGCTTGTTCTCAACTCAATTCAAAACCACTTCATTGGCCAACAAATGAAACAGATGCTTGAAATTAAGATGCAATGTAATTTTTTGTTCTCTAACACTTTAATAATGTCCTTCAGAGGCTAAAAAGAAGAACAAGAAGTAAATATTTTTTTTTTGGCTTGTCTTTTTCTTTTCTTCCCCATAGTTCTAGAATTCACCTTACCGCTACAGTAAGTGCTACGGAGAAATTAGCACTATGTTTTAAAAAATGACTTTAAAATTTTCTTATGCTATGATTAATACAATCTGGTTTGGAAAACAAACAAACAAACCAAAAAATCTATCAAAGCAATGGTCAGAATCATTTGACCTTTGATTGTATCTATATCTATAGGTGTATCTATCTATAGATTTGCAGAGACTCTTTCTGTTATGAAGGTCTCAGATCTACTGGTTGAGTAGGTCCATATTCATGATGTGACATTGTGCTGAGTACCTTATGGCAGGTCCCAAAAATTCTCAGTTCCTACTAACAGTAGTAGGAAGTAAAAACACTCAGTCTATTGTACAGGCCTCCAAAAACTATGCACACACTGACAACAGAACAGTCTCTTTTCAAAGATGTTCTGAACCAGTATTTGCCTTTATCATTTGTCATGAATTTCAGTTTAGAAAACCTACACAATCAACATAATAGCAGAATTTCACAAAGGAAATCAAACCCTTCAGCAAAGTCACTTCTCACTTTAAATACTAGATGCTTCAGAACTCCCTGAGATATCATTTGTACAACCAAAATCCAAGCTAACTGAGAAAATATTACTTAGAGGACAATATTCAGATACCAATCTGGTTTAGAAGTCATTATCTTCTGTGAGATTAACATTTTTATTTATAATGCCTTAAAAATATAATGCATAGGAGAATAGAATTTATAGTATATTCCTGCTCTGAATTGTAATAATTTGGACATTTCAGATTTAATAAAACTGAAAACAATCAATAGGAGCCTTTGCTGCTCTGCAACTCCCTCTTAAAAGTTTTACACAAACTTTAATAAAATACTGAACATACAAAAATAAAGCTTTGTATACTGCAACCCTTTACTGCTCATATAAGCTTACTTTTTCACAATCAGTAAAATATAGAAACGCAAAAGTAATAGTGGCCTCAATTGACAAACTTGTCACTCACCCTCAAGAGACACAGAAAACAGGTTTTTTAAGGTCATCTAAGT
Source organism: Cuculus canorus (assembly GCF_017976375.1). Lineage (NCBI taxonomy): Eukaryota > Metazoa > Chordata > Aves > Cuculiformes > Cuculidae > Cuculus > Cuculus canorus. The sequence continues at coordinate 52,734,854 of NC_071402.1, forward strand.
GATTTGGATATCTACTTTCTACTAATAGGCAACATGGAAAAAATCTCAGTCTAAGTATTTTATGTCTACGATTACAAATTACTTAGCCCACCAGGTCACACTCTCTCCCTACTGATTTCAATATATTTTGCATACAGAATGACTGAAACTCCTATGGAGTTGTACTTACCATTATATCACATGCTTTCAGGATTTGCAGAGGATATAATTTATCAAACACACACATTCAGACAGAAACTTGATTCTGGAACAGAATGAGTTAAGAGCATTTAGATGCTCTTCAGAAACATTCAGCAGACAGGACTAAAAGATGAGAAACACTTTTGCATCACATCAGCAGTAGTGGTGTGCACTAAACTAATATGAGTCAGAAGGATTCATCACGCACCAAAAACTTTCAGAGTTCATATTGTGTCAGAACAGTTATTTCGCTGCAGTGGCTCACAGTCTCACAACTGCAGAAAAAAATGTTCCTTTCCAATAGAAAATCTTTTGCCTTTGGTCTCAGCTCAGACATATTTTTTTTTTTCCTTTTCTAATCTGATTTCCTCCAGCTGCTTTTAAGCAAAAAAGTATCTTAAGCAGAAAATTAAAACATACAATGCAAAATATCCCCCAATTCAAATGAGCTGGCCACTTATATTGCACATTATCCAAAAAGCTTATTCTGACTGACTTCTGCTGTTCACTGAGGTGTCAAAAATGAGAAAATAAGAACCCTGAGGCAGAAAGAGAGCTCACAGGCACTAAAGAGAGCAGTAGCATCATCAACGGGCAATAGTAACCTCTGTTAAAACAGAAGGCTACACTACAGACTACCTCACTTACAGATAGTTATAAGAAAGTCAAGCAATTAAGCACCTCAGTGACAGTGCTTAAAATTAGAGTGGTAACTAAAACAGATATGAAAATGAGAAGAGAAAAAAACAGGCATTAATTTAACTGCACAAGCAAAGTCTACCCTGAAATCCCAGGGCATGTGAGAAATGTTCAGTAGGGCATAAAAACCTCAAGCAAACGGAGTTCCGCATATTATTTTATACTCAAGTTCACAGCATATAAGTGAGATTCATAACTTTGCTGCCTGTGGATCACAAAAAGTATCTATAAATCACAGTTCCAGCTTGCTGAGCATGCATCAAGGAGGCCAGATTCTTCTGGAAAAAGCGAGACATTAAAACATAAACCCCTGCATGCTACTCTAATGTATGAAATTTAAGAACACAGATCATCAAGATAAACTGAAAATGCTATGAGTTCATAGGAAGATTAATGTAGTCATATAATGTCATGTAGTTCATATGTTCAGAATTGCTTTTAAGAAGCCCTAGTGGTATTGTTAAGTTAGACCTGTCTAACTTCTGAACTTCGCAGTACAGCAACTACTGAAGATTTATATCCTGTGTTAACAGTCTACTTGCACACTTTGCATGTTTACATAGAGATAAAACCCTCGTATGAACACATCCAGAAAGTAAAAGGAACTCCGGATATGAACTTTTGGAATGAGAGGTTGTTAATATCTGTCATTACTGTTAAGGTGTCCAAATTCTGTGCTATCAAATGTGTTAGAAGAGTTCTGCAAGGAAAGTAGCAGTATTTGGCACAGGTTTGGAAAAGATATTGAAGAAATATGTGAAAAGAGTGAAATTTTCAGCTCCCTGAACTCTTACCGTTTTCTCTGAACAGTCTTCAGGTCTAACACGATTCCTAAGATCAGCTAAACATACAACATGCATCCCTCCACCGCAGGCAGACATCAAGTCTCATATGCGATAAAAATGACTGAAGATTTGTCATATTTCTTTGATTCCAAAGAAGTTACTTATTAAGTTATGAGTAGGAACACAATATGAAGCTAATGACACCCAAGGAAACAGCCATTTTATTTGTGTTTTCAGTAAGTTACTGGAACTGGTACTGTCAGGAAAACATGGAATTTAGGCTCTAAATGCTTAGACATGAAAGAGAAGTAAAAAGAGGATTGCATCCTTCATATCTGTATTTATTTCATTGCATTCAACTGTCTCAAATGCTTTGCTTTTAAAAGTGTGTTTCCGTCAGTGGACCGGACTACGCTCCCTACTGACGCAGATTATTCCCCACGCAACTAGAGCCACATCCCTCTTCATCAAGTAATGCAAGTGACAGGTACAATGGCTGGTGATTTGGACAGCAAAGCAATTTTTCCCATCATGATCAACGTAACAGAGGCAAGATGTTTGCAGACTTTTACGCAAAGCACACAATTGAAATGTATAGGGAAACATCTGTGGCACGAAGGATGGAGAGGCAAAAGAAAGCACATTAGGATTACGAAATAAAGGAAATGTTCACTTTTTGGAACAGTTCTCCATTCCAAAAAGCCACAATCTGAAATTGTGCATACTTCTTAAGCTCCTGAATACTACACCCTTCTTCCTTACTGAGAAAGCAAGTGAACAATTGCTTCTTAGGAAAAAAGCAAAACAAAATAAAACACACACAACGAAAACCCCATCAGTAATAGATTTCTGTGATAATGGGACTGTGGTCGGCTCTAGGTGTGCAATTGAACTACGGTATTCTTGCTGATAGCTCCTCAAGAAAAGAAGCATTATTTATCAAGATGCATCTGTGTACATGGCTCAAAAAATCTATCCGTAACTACAGACGCAATGAAACAATGACACACTGCAGCTCCTAAGCAGAAGAGATTCTATAAAGATGGAATACAGCCTGCCAAAGTTTTAAGCTTTTGCTTTTAAAGTGATCCTTTTTGGTCTAATTTTTCTGAAGAAAAACTATGGAAATGTCTTCAACCCACATTTGCAAAACTGTCATAGAAACTGCAGTTGGACACAGAATATATGCATGATTTGTTCTATATGATGTAAATGCTGAAGAGCTCATAGGTAGGACTAACTGCTGCTTCTGGGTATTTTTAGTGCCATGGACATTATTAACAAATTTGAAACAACCTTGAAGAACAATTCACAACAGAAAAACTTTTGTCAAGAAAATCTTCAGATCTCATGATGCCTTCCTCCTAGATGTTTTTGTAGTCAGGAAGTCTGGAAGTACGTCACAGAAAGCATCACTATAAACTTTACCTGTTCTTATATATTACAATATGTGTTCACCACGTCCAAATATTAGAGCCAGAATAATGGGACTAAGTGAAACATTCACACATTGCACTACAAAGTTTAATCAGAATTGAATTACAAAGTGAGAAATGTTTATAATGAAAAATACTTTAATAGACTACCATTGTAATGTGGAAAGGGACTAAATTCAGGCTGTGGAAAGATGTAACTTTAACAGAACACAGAAATTTGTTAAAGTTTTATGTAGGTACAGATTCAGTGGCTTTTAGAGGCAAATCCCATAGCATTCATCCAAACAAAACTCCTAGTGAAGTGAATGAGTATTTTGTCTAAAGGCTGCAACATGTTGCCCTTAGAAATGGAAAATATTCAATAATAAAGAGTTTCGTTTAAATAAATTCAACAGCAAATTAAGCTACACCAATAACAAAGAGAAAAATAATCTTTTGATTAACTATTAAAGTTAGAATGCTTCTAGAAGTCTACTATATTCATACATTTACTTATAAACTATACATTTTCTCTACTAATATCATAGTGTAGTACCCAGTAACCTATATCAACTACATAATAACTGCTGGTATAACCTAGTTGAACTGTTGCTATTTCACTGCAAATTCTGCAGCTAATGCTCTGTAATTTGGTTAGAAATGTTCAGTCAGGAATAAAATGTTTCATAAAATAATTCTGGGTTTGTGAACTCACAGTGAGATGTAATAGAATTCAAACTTTAAACGGATGCCAGAGTGAAAAAACTTTACATATGGATCTGAAACACAGTGCCTATGGACACCGAACTAAACTGGTTTAAATTAGTCTCCCATATATGCTCTAATATGAGATAGTTTCTTACGTGACAGTCCCCAAAAACAGATTCTACTGAACTGAAATCAAAGTAGCCAAAATTTACCACATGTAATCCCACAACTGATGGTAGAACATATACAAAGCCTGTGTGCTTTTATCACCAAAGTGTGGTACCTACAGATAACAACTGTGAAAGCATTCAGAGGTTTGGTTCACATAAGCACTCAAAGTCCAGATGCTTCTCTGTAAGAGATCAAATTTCTTTTTCACTGATTTTCCTTTCGTTCTTCCTTCATTCAGTGCATTATGCTTCCTCTACATGGAAACATTACCTTCATTTCTGCCCCCATTACAAGAATTCAAGCACGTTAATCTTTCATAATATGCTTCATCAGCAACATCAAGAAGATCAACTTTCTGAAGTTAATCACAAGGGTGCACGAGGTGTATTATGAAAAACTGCTAAAAGGGCAATTCAGAAAGTAAACAAAAACCCAGGAAACCACATGATATTTCTGAAAAAGCTTGATTATACAAAAAGAAATCAATTCCACTCTTAAGGATGCTCTTGAGACTGAGAACTAACTCTACAACATCATTAATACCCAGTATATGAATGTGTTGCAAAAAGCCTTTATTAGATTGGAAGAGGCCTCCAGGCTGACAAAGACTTCTCCCTTGTTATCAAACACAATCACATCATATAAGCTCTTAAATAAACTTAGTAAATTTCATCTGAAAACACCATTCTTGGAATGCTGCTCTAAAACTTCCTGTTAGTGAAAGCAATAAACTTTTCTCTAGTTTCCATGAGTTGGTAATTTGCGCATATATCAATACTACCCTTTGACTAAAATAATTGTTCCCTCTCTGGTGTTCAGTTCAGTTCCTCACACAAGTACAGAGAGGCATTTTGTCACCATCCAGCTCATCATCTTCAGCCATACAAAAATACTCTCTCTCTCTCACCCTTCCAGATGGCCTTTGTCCAAACGCAAACCTTCCTTCTTCAATGGGTGATAAGAGTTTTACACAGCATTTCCGATAAAATCTAACGACTATAGTTTTGCAATAAAATTTATGCTTTTCCTCCTTCCATGTCAAAAAAAGTGGTCATGGAGAGTTCACCACAGCAAATAGCTATGGCAAAAGGGATTACAGGTCTCTAGAGGAATGAAAAGGAGTGAGCAAAACTACAGAAAAGCTGCATGGTTATGTGATCTCTGGAGGAAAGCATTATCAGTGGGAATATAAGGATTTTCTTGGGAAGAAAGAAGAACCGACTACAGAGAGCAAATCCTTTGGGGCAGACAAAGGCAGCAGGTAGCACTGGAGCGTACCCACCTCCCTCATCCCCGCCCCTCTGGCTTCCTCCTGAAGTGTCCTACTACTCCTTAGCAGCAGCAATTTGCCCCAGTCCAAGACTGCATCCCAGCCTCATGCCCTCTGTGCCACTGCTCTGAGAACAGACAGCACTGGGACAGGTGAATCATAGAATCACTAGGTTGGAAAGGACCCACTGGATCATTGAGTCCAACCATCCCTAACACTCCCTAAACCATGCCCCTCAGCACCTCGTCCACCCATCCCTTAAACACTTCCAGGGAAGGTGACTCAGCCACCTCCCTGGGCAGCCTCTGCCAGTGCCCAATGACCCTTTCTGTGAAAAACTTCTTCCTGATGTCCAGCCTGAACCTCCCCTGACGGAGCTTCAGGCCATTCCCCCTTGTCCTGTCCCCTGTCACTTGGGAGAAGAGGCCAGCTCCCTCCTCTCCACAACCTCCTTTCAGGAAGTTGTAGAGAGTAATAAGGTCTCCTCTCAGCCTCCTCTTCTCCAGGCTAAACAACGCCAGCTCTCTCAGCCGCCCCTCATAAGACTCACTCTCCAGCCCCCTCACCAGCTTCGTTGCTCTTCTCTGGACACACTCCAGAGCCTCAACATCCTTCTTGTGGTGAGGGGCCCAGAACTGAACACAGTACTCAAGGTGCGGTCTCACCAGCGCCGAGTACAGAGGGAGAATAACCTCCCTGGACCTGCTGGTCACGCTGCTTCTGATACAAGCCAAGATGCCACTGGCCTTCTTGGCCACCTGGGCACACTGCTGGCTCATGTTCAGTCGGCAGTCAACCATTATCCCCAGGTTCTTCTTCTCCGTGCAGCTCTCCAGCCACTCTTCCCCCAGTCTGTAGCACTGCACAGGGTTGTTGTGCCCCAAGTGCAGGACCTGGCATTTGACCTTGTTAAACCTCATGCCATTGGTCTCAGCCAGTGGTCCAGCCTGTTTAGATCCTTCGCAGAGCCTCCCTACCTTCCATCAGATCCATGCTTCCACCCAACTTGGATGCATATGGGGCAAATATAGCTGCAGTAATGGGAAATCTTCAGTGCAAGCATAGCAGCACCCACCACCTCTGCACGCCGGCTCTTTAGGCAAACACCACACTCAGCCTACATCTAAGGAAATTTCATTCTGTGTTACAATTGGCCTTCATCTACACATGAACCATGATTATGGGCCTTCCCTGTCATTCTGTACTTAGCTAGTTCCCCAGTTTTCTCTCTCAAACAATGAATTCCCAACTGTAAATAGGAATTATATTTGTCCTTAAGCACTAGCATGTGTGAACCGGTTTCTTGCAACTCTTAAAGCTAAACCACTTCCCACTTCTGTAAATCCAGTCCTCCTCCAAACTGTAGATATCTCCAAAACATTGACCCCTTCCTTAGTGTGTTCATACGCTTTATGTCAGGGTCAAATATGAAATACTAAAACACAACAGATCTTAAGACTTTCAGCAATGCAGATTTTCTCCTAGCCAATACTGCTCCTTTCACAACAGTCGTTAGTCTCTCCTTTGCCCAATACCTTATCCATCTCACAATTTGTCACTATTCATGTTTCAATTAATAACTTCTCAAGTGGCACCACAATAAGTGCTTCATTGAAGTTCATATTGATTGTATCTGCCATGTTTTCTTGTATTAAAAAATATTTACTGATTTTTTTAAAAGGTAGAGTTTGTTTGACAACTCTGTCAAGTCCATATAAAATTTTATGCAGCCTTTTATTTACCTCCACATTTTAATTGTTCTTTCAAGCAATATTTTTATCTAAGTATTTACAGTCTGTTAATTTAAAATAAAGGGTCTTGCAGTTGCTCATCTTCTTTAGGTAAAGGAAGAAGTATCAGCAGACATTTCCTAACTCCCATAAAACATCACTCTAATGGATAGACATTGACATACATCTTGTAGTCTCTAAAATTTTTGTCCTTTGCTTTACCTTTGCTCTCATAGCCATATCATACTTGTTGATAAAAGAAACAATATATTAATATACCTTTCAATCTACACCTAAACTCTACACCTAGATCTCTATAATTAAAGTCCTCCCTCAGTATTTCTTATTCCATGTCTTTTTCTTTTCCCTTGGTTGAAGATCTGTTTGTTAAAGCATCTCCGATGATATCTAAATAATTCTTGCTTTTAGAATTTTGTATTCTATCCTTTAATGGCTTTCTTCACTGATTAGCTGAGAACAAATGGAACAGATTCATTTCTTAATTCTAAATCATTCCTAGAGAATGATAATTTTACCCAGTTAAATCAGGAAACACCTCTGACAGATTTTTTTCTTGTGCCACTTGTTTCCAGTACCTTTTTCAAAAATAAAAGTAATGGTGTTTCTCTCCCACAGAACAAATCCCAAATTCCTCTCCAACAACTTCTCTATATACTTTCCCCATTTCTACATTTTCTCTTTGGAAAGTAAAGAACTGAAGCATACTGCTAGTATACTTCTGTTTACGTCAAAATGAATCAGCTTATGAACACTCAATTCAAGGTGGGTTTTACAACTTTTTGGTTTTTTTAATAAAATTAATTTCTCTAGTAATCACAACTTGCCAACTATAGAGCAAAGCATTTAAGGCTGTCACATTGATAACAGTATTTATTCCCCAATCTCCACCTCTGAATTTCTGCTACTGAGTTTTATCTCAGTTCATAACACTGCAAGAATCTATATCCATAGTGAATCCTGTCCCTGGAGTATCCAGATAGGTCTTTTTTCACCAATGAACAAAATTTCTCCGATTGTCTCTCCCCAAAGGATTTTTGATCTAACAGCATCTTTTTACCTATGCTACTCTTTCTTGTAAGTCTGTGGCATGATTAATTAATCATTTTCTCTTTAAGGAGCTGTCAGTAGGTTTAATGAAGATATTGCATATTATTCACGTGGGTAAAAAGAAAATTTAGCTATATAAGAGACTATAGAGCTATTACATAGTAGAATTTGTGTCATTAGTTGTGCTATGGCTCAGACAATTAAAAGCAGTTATTGACATGATGAACTGTGACTATGAAGCGATAGAATTTCTGATTCTAGGTGGAGGGGGATCAGCAAAACCACTATGATGGATTTCCAGAGGGCAGAATTTGGTTTGTTCAGATCTGAACAGAATGGTTCATTCAGAATGCTCATTATTCTGTCTCTCCCTTGGGAGACAGTCCTAAAGGGCAAAGGGGTGCAGGAAGCCTGGACTCTCTTCAAGAAGGAAGTCTTAAAGGTGCAGGAGCAGGCTGTCCACATATGCCATAAGATGAACCGGCAGGGACGACAACTGGCCTGGCTGAACTGGGAACTTTTGCTGGAACTCAGGAAAAAAAGAAGAAAAGAAAAATAAAAATAGTTTACCACTTTTGAAAGAAGGGGCAGGCAACTCAAGAAGAGTACAGGGATCTCATTAGGTCATGCAGGGAGAGAAAATCAGAAAGGTCAAAGCTCAGCTAGAATTCAATCACTGTGGTACAAGATAACAAAAAATGTTTTTACAAATACATTAACAACAAAAAAAGAGCCAAAGAGAATCTTCTCTCTTTAGTGGATGAGGAGCCGGAGGGAACATTGCCAGCAAGGATGAGGAAAAAGGCTGAGGTACTTAATGCCTTCGTTGCCTCAGATCCAAGACTCTGAAGTTGTTCCATATGGTGCAGCAATGTATCCACAAACTATTAATATTTTATTTTAATTAGACAGAGTGCTAATTATTACAAAAACCCTCAAAAAACCCTACTACATTGTTGCTAAGTGCCTACCTCTACCTACTGTAACCACCAGGTGTGGATGTGTTATAAAATGTTAAAAACTTTTGCTTTGTTTTAATATTCTTTTCCATTTATAGTAATAACTAGAAATATTACCCTGAAAGTAAAATTCTACCATAAGCATGGCTTAGGAATTCACATAACAATTCACTTCCATGTTTTTAGACCCTCTATGTTTTTATGTCTGATCACACATACACATTCAAGTCCATGTTCCTGGGTGGTTCGCTAAGATTTCAGGACTCCATTAATAAGCTCCAGGTAAAATTTACCAGCTGCCTTTAAGAGTCTTTCGGACAGCTCTAACATGATAGTAATAGATTTAAATTGCTGTCCCTGAACTCAGAATCTACCTATGAGAAATTTACAGTTCCTAGAGAGTCAGATCTGGGATATGGTTTATGAAAACTGCTGTTTGCAATGCCCGAATGCAGAGCCAGATTTGCAGACAATGAAGCTTTTGGCATTAGTGGTGGTACTGGTGAACTTTACATTCAGCGTCTTGCTTTTATGTTTTACTAAGGAACGGTTTACTTTTGCTTTAAGTAAATATGAAGTAGATGACTCTTCTGTCAACATCAGCTTCTCAAATCAATACATTTTGATGCATGTCTCTCTTCAGGCATTAAGTTACAAGTGATTGTTACCAAAAAAGAGAGTAGAGATTTGTGGTTCAACAGCTTATAAAGACCTTTGCAAAGCAGCTTTTTTAGTTGAAAAATATATTAGGCCAAATTCTGCTATTTACATGAAGATGGAAGCCAAACGTTGTCAAGCTTAAAATCATCTGGTCTTTATGAGACTATTGCAGGCTACTGCTATATTCAAAATTTATCCAGGAAGGTACCACCTAGTATTCACTAAGCAACATAGATTTAACAGCATGAAATACAGTAGAATCTTAGTGAAATTAATTGAACTCTAGGAACCCTAATCGGACACAAGTTCTGCGAGACTTTCTGTAATAGAAGACCGGCTCCCACTAAAGTGATATGGGGAAGTAAAGCACCTCAGTGTCTTAGCCTGCAAGGAGGTCACTGATGACCCAATCTTACAATAATCAAAGAACTCCCCAGCTTTCCTTGAATCTCTTACCTGTAAGACATCAGTGCAGTAGAAAGGAAGACAATATTGAGATGACTGTCTTGCTAGCCTCCATAGTGGGCCCATGACCACCCTGAAAGGGTCATTTATACGTGTGGAAACAGTGTATTCTATTGTAGACAGCAAGGGCTTTAGAAAGGTAAAATATATTCTAAACACTACCCTAAAAAAGCTTAAGAAATAAGGTTCAGGGAGTATAGTTTGACACTAAAAAAAAAATCACATACATTGATTATTAAATATATGATTATATAAAACACCATTCTGCTTTTTGTCCAAGAATATAGATGCATACCTATCACAATTTGCTGGATTTTGAATTTTTTTTACTCAATTATAACTTCCCAGGGTGATGAGATAAAGGGTATGAGAAATTACGGTTTTCTAGAAGAAGGAACCAATATCAAATCGGTCTTTAGAGGTGACACTGCAAATGACATGACTATTAACTAAAGACCAGTACAATTCACAGAATTACAAAAGTATTAAAGAATTCGGTCTTCCTTCTTGCTTCCTTCCATTTATAAAATGGAGATCGACCTATTAGCTATGTTAGCCTTGAGCACCACCACATAAATACACAGGGTAGCATGAATCAATTTAGTTTTATGATACAACATAATCCCAAAATATCCAGACACAGGTCTGTAGATATAGAAACACTATGCCTCTATCTGTCCGCTACTTTTGTAACTCTTCTTTACATACATCTGTGCAAATTTGCAACATAAATTCAAGTTATCAAATTTGCGTACTTAATTTTGTTAATTATAAAATTTCAGCTAGTCTAATAAGGAATGAATTTAGAGGGTCACTAAAATCAGATAAAAGGCACTGAGTTACTTATTGCATATCTATTTTGAGTCATCTACTATTGTGCTTATTTTAAAATCATTACCTATTTGTATATTGGTATGCAGTCTGAGCCCAGCTCTCCTTTCCCAAGTCAGCAGTGTATCTGAGACAAGCTCTCATTTTGACATTACATCCACTAATTCACAGATAAACTGAGCCTCTTTTGCTAACTCTGAGGAGAAAACATTTCAGGTCTATGCCTCAGGAGTGTAAGAAATCAAAATCTTCACACTCAGGGAGACAGAAAAGAGAACACTAATGAACTTTTGGCTACCAAGTACAATAGTCCCAACGCTGCATTCTCTGCCCATAGTGGCCCGCAATGGAAGTGATAATGTTCTGTGTGTTTCAATCTAGGTCACAGCTGACAACACAAATCTAAATTACTAAGTCTACAAGCCATCAGGTGCGAATCACATGAACACAAAAATAATTTCCAATAGTCAAATGCTTTATATAAGATATAAAAGTATGTTTGATAACAGGTTTGTAGAAAGAAGATATTTTCTTGGTATGATTCTGCACACTGTAGATATAAACTTCATGCCATTATTCTTCCTGAAACATTCCTGCAGGAGTCCACAGGAACAAGTGCAAGATATAATCACTTCAAATGGCAGACAAGTTGGAATCCACGAATTCAGAAAGTTTCTGAAGCTTTCATATACTAATTTTTCCTCAAGCTTTACTATACAGCTATTGAGATGATGAACTGTAATAAGCTATTTTCCTACACTAGTTCCAAATACATTTTTCCCATTTTATCATTTGTCTAAAATGGATCTAAAAGTAGGTCATAATTTCCATGCAGTTATTTAATAAGCAGAAATTTCCACCCCAAATTTTTTTCTCACATAACTATATGAGAGGCACAGGAGTATTAAATATTCAAAGTTTATTTTGATATAAAATGATCACTTAACTTATTTATGGTCCTTAACAAGATGTGATTATGAAAGAACAACAGTTTCAATGCCACAAAAGAGCTACCAAAATCATCACAGAAGTACTTGATTTGGGTGTTTGAAATCCATGTTAGAGTCTGTCAAATTACATTATTTTTGCATTAATCGCTGAAGCATTAAATCCATTTATTTTTAGCAAGAGTATAGCTTAATCCTCTATAAAATCAGTGCATAACCAAATAATACTGTTAAAATATGACCCTATTAATACAACATTTTTAATATCAAGGAAAACAAAGAACACCAATTTCCCTCTGTTGCAATGGTGAGCTAGTGCCACACCCACAGATAATAAAAGCAGAAAATTTAAGAGGTAACCTATGAACTTGGTAAAAACAAGAAGCTACAGTAAGACAAATAAACGACACATCAAAAAACTGCAAGTAACTGGACAGGAACTGGTTCTTCTTTGGAACATCTATTTCAGTCATACTAGGTGCTTCTAACGCATTGCCTCCCATGCGAGCAAAATATCCATACCCTCTCCTGCACCACAGAAAACAGAAATGCAAGTAAAACCTAAAGAAAAAGACCTAATTTAATCTTCTCTCTGAGGGACAGCAATACCTCCTGAATCCTCAGCTGAATAGGACCGTTCTTTCAGAAGCTATTTCCTCTAAGATGCAGTGCTAATGCAAAATAATGATAAGCATTAAAAATTCTACATAATCACAATTAGTTTCCCCTACACAACATACAAAGTTCCACAGCTCTATTCAACTGAGAACCAGGGAAATATTATCTAATGGATATCACCAGTATTCTCTCAGACACTAAACACAAAGACTGTTTGGTGTCACCATTAGAATAGTATTTTAATTGTGAAAATGATCTGAGAAATATGGTGATACTGAAGATTAATAACATTTTATAGTGCAGATGGGAAGGAAAAGAGAGTTTATTATTAGCAACAGAATAAACAGTACACTGTCAAGAGGCCTCTAAAATGTGAGCAAAGAAGTCTAATGGAAAAATAAAAGCTAAAACAATAAAAAAAAGTTTACATCCTGTTTGGGTGAAAATTTCCTTATATCATTATTCAGCCTGTATAAAGAAGCTGATGTTACGTTTGATTTCATTGCATTGAGGAACAAAGATCTGATCAAATCAAGTTAATGAACACTTCTGTTCAGCTACTAATGATGAGTAAAGAACAAGGGAAACTTTAAAACCCTTTAGAGCAGATTACAAGTACGTATTTATTAGGACAAAAATACTGAGAATTAACTAAATATTACAAAAGAAGTTTTAAACTGGAAAAATGAGGAAATACATCAGGAGATGAAGCTACTGCTACAACCTTAAGAAAGCACTGTTTTAAGAGTACTACAGTTTTAGCAGGAGTTAGAAAGAAATATTATCCTTCTGCTTCAAAAACTAAAAACTGGAATCTACAATATCACTCCATGATGGATGTATACACCATATTCAATCTAGCATATATCACAACACCTGGAAGCAGTTTAGTTGCTTCTTTACCATTTTAGGCACTCTTACAGTCTCTCCAATCCAATTCCACCAAGAAATGGCAGTAAAGAGTAACATTGATCCTCTCTCCTTCAAAGAGAGAATTCCTCCACTGAATCTTCTCTCAAATTATAAATGCTTCTTATCACAAGGTCAGTTTACTCTTAACAGTATGGAAATATCGAGTATCTCATGCAGTATATATCATGCTCAAAGTAAAATCTCTTCTGTTGTCAGGATTACTTATTGGAACATACAACTAAGTATGTCAGCTGATTTCTCAGGTCATCTTTGTCTTTCTGACTAAGAGCCAGAAAAGTGATGCAACCTTTTCCCCAAAACAATCCTAATTGCTTTTGTATTCAGATCTCAGTGCCTTGGCTCATTGCCATAAGAAATCACCATATCAAAACCCATGGCAACTCCTGTTAGCAATAACCCGAGAAGTCTGGCTTGCTCTTCACTGGCCAAGCTCCTCTTCCTGCCATATCCATCAAAGTAGTTTTTCTATAGTAGCTCCTGACCTGAGCTTCCTGTAAGCAGTGAGTACCATCAACTCTTGAATTATGGATGCTGTACACTGTCCTTACAAGCAGCTCCATGTGAGTGGGAGAGGTATTGTACAGCATTGCATCATGCCATCATACATGATACCCTACCAAGAGGTTCCTGGTAAACCAATCTCTCCTGACAACATCTAACCTCTTTAAATAGCAATTGCTTCCACCTCCTCATCATAGCTACTGCCAGAGACAGCCTAGGTCTTAGTTCTGATTTATTCATTCAATTAATCTTGTTTAAATAAAAAATGGGAAATAATCAGAGTTACAAACAAACTGTGAAAATGTCCAAGTTGTTCAGAGTCCTTAAACTTTTTGAGAAGAACAATCGAGATATGTCCAAGCATATGGATTTAAAAAATACTGGTTTCCTTAAGTCAAATCCTTAAAAATATCTCACTGAAAAGCTATGACCTCTAATCTTAAAAATAGGGCAACAGGGTTATCCTGGTTTGAAAGCTATGAAAATCATCAAAAGGTGGCCTTAGAACTAACTGCCATTTCATCTCACCCAACAAGAGTATGTTAGAAGCTGTAAGAAAGCTTCTCTTTGTATCCAGTCCCACAGAATATGCTGCCTGAGCATCAGCCACTGAACGTACCTCAGTCTGCAGGTGAACAAGAGCCTTTCTGGAAATCTTATTGCTGTTCAGTGGGAAACAATGGGTTGAATTCTAAAAATGATATAAAAAGATAGTCTGTTTCTAGTACCTTCTATCTTCCATCCACACTTTATGGAAGGTGTGAAGAGAAGGCAGTAGTAGCGTTCAGCATAATGCAGAAAAAGTGGGGAAAGGAGTATAGTGCACACAGAAGGAACACGAGTCAAGATGAAGAGACAAAGTAGTCAGGCTGGGGGAGACAGATAACACAGGGGCAGGGAGATATGCAGTCACTGAAGTATATTTCATTCCAGAACTTGGAGTGGAGCCCAGAAAACTGAAGTCTCAAAAACCTCCTCTGCTGTCAGCTAGAATTTACAAAAGCTAATTGCAAAGCTCTTCTCTTAGATTTGCAGCTGGACACAGAAAGGGTAACAGTCTTCTACAGATACTTGTCCCTTCACAATTCCAAGAGGCAGACAGCTTTGTACTACAGTTAATTTCTTTGGATACCTATATGACATTACTAAACAGAAAAGGAATTGTGTTTCGTTTAATAGCATGATACTTAATACTCTAAAAATGTTTCATGGTGAGGAATTTAAAAAAAAAAATCATTTAACACAATGAAGAACGAATTAAACATGAAATTATTCCTGCATACGCAGTAGCATGCACACAACTGGCACACATCTCTTTTGCTTTGCAACCACGGGTAATTAACACATGGCCCACATAAACATGTATGACAGTATCAGTTAGGTTTCCTTTCTTCAACTTTGAAACAAAATTTCATTCTTTTTTCTGTGACACATGGTTTCAGCCATATGTAAAGGTTTGAATACACAGAAAACAGCTGTCTGAGTTAGCGTGAATAGGAAACAATGCAAGGAGAAAAAAAAGAGTTTGGTCAGATGTGCATCCAGGCAGCCTTTCTGCTGTGCCAGCGTTCTGCCATGCAAGTTGTATCATGCAATCCTTATGACTTTCTTCCCCTCCCTCTTAGCATGTCTCACGTGTAAGAATGTTCACAATCAACAGCAAGTTTCAGAACTCCTTCAGAAGATGAAGACCATGGGGTTCCCAGGAAAGCACTAAAACCTCTCAAATGACAGAATCAAGCCAAATGCAATGATTGCCTTCGGGGAGATATATTACAGTAACTCAGGGATTCAAAGTATTAATTGCACACATCTCTACAACACCTATTATCCTAAGGAAGTGTCTTTAGCCTCCACAAGTAAAAATACATCCATTTTCCACTGCAGTTCTATGAAGTTACTGTATTTCCTGATTTGTATTTATTCACCATTAGTAAATAAGGATTTTCACCACACATTATCATTCCTGAATAATAAACGTACTCCCTGAAAGTGGAATGTAGTAAATGTCTTAAGTGTAAAATCCTGATGAAATGTTAAACAAAGCAAGAGATAGGCACTGACCCATAAAGCGGACATATAGCACCATTTAACAGGCTTACGGACAAAATCTGTGACCTTATTCTGCATGTGGCTGAAAGTGACAGCACATCACTGTACAATTAGCATATACTACTAATGGAATATTAATCCAACATTCATTACTCTAATTAGAAAAACTTGCCTTGAAAAGCAGTCTGACTTTTCACCTTTGGAACTGTAATCAACACGCAAATTAATTTGACGGCCTTAACTACTACAAATCCTTAGTGGAAGAAGTAAGTGTCTTAATCTTCCAGCGTTTAGCTTAACAGCCAGTTTCCACTCTTTATGGGTAAAATTCCAGCCAGCTTAGACAGTCTCGTGCAAAACTTTAATCTCCATTAAGTACTAAACATACATCTAACATGAGCCAAAAATAATACACAGGCTATGTGCAGGTTTACTGGGGTGAGATTAACTTTTTCTTTGAAAGAAACTTGGCGCATCTGTCTATCATGTACAAAGTCATGCCTGAACTGGTATTTCAGTTATCCGTGGGCATGCACATGCTTCTTAATCCATATAACTTTTTTTGTACCTTCAGAAGTGCCATTTTTGCACACATACAATATCAAAAATCCCTTAAATATTAACCAAATACAAAGGAGACCAGCTAGCAGTATAAAATCTGCCTTTCAAACACTGCACACGGAAAAGAAAAGCACTTAGGAGATAATATTTTGAAGTGTCAATAACACAGCAGGTGCCATAAAAACGAAAGCAATCTTTGTGCTTATGTATTGACAATCCAATGCCTGCTTAAGGCAATGATAGATATTATATTCCCAGTGTAAGCCACAGATTTCAGCAAGTATCAGATTAGGTTTCTACAGATTAACCTAGCTATGCTAAACCATGAGACATTATTTTAGCAATAAAAATTATATCCATATATGTCAGATCCTCCATTTTTACAGACATGCTTCTTTTCAAACACCTTGCGGAAAACGTTGAAATCTGGATCCATTTGAGTCACAATAACTTCTGCTATTTATTTCAGAGGGTGTCCTGATTTTACCTAAGGTAACATCATAGATTATAAAATATCTCAATTCCAACTCCCTGGTCCTCAGAGAACTACCTAAAACTAAACCATATGACTAGGAGCATTGTCCAAAAGTTCCCTGAATTCAACAGGCACAAAAGACACACACCCTAGCATTAAAAACCTTACAGTACTGTTTGACCTTACAGGATCCTTGTTAAAGTCAATATAAATAAATTGAAATTCAAACAATTGACAAAATTGACAAAATATAATGGAGAATTGATGATAATATAAAACTATGAGAATAATTATCTGATAGATTAAGTCAAGAAAGATTAAGTATTTATGGAATATAAAGACTGTTACAATTTTTTTTTTTATGCTACCATTGCAAATTACTGTTATTTTCATTCACATTACCAGATATTGTCTGAAAGCATGTGAAAGGTCTATTTATCATTTCCAAAATAGGAAATTCATTTGGAACCAATAAAGTCTAAACATTTTAAAACTCTAAAAGCATCACTTTAAATTGCTTAATCTTCGTCCCTGGTGATACATCTTCACTATTTTACTTTATAAAAGTCAATCAAACTACATGTTCATTTGTAATTAAGCTGGCAAAGAAAACTAATATATTACCTGTACTACTTCAGTTTGATATGATCTTCTGTTGTTCAAAACAATTTTTGTATGAACTCTTCTTGCTAAACACAGAACTAGTTCAAATTCATTTCCTTGACAACAACACCCTACCAAATAATGACCACGTTTTACCACAGGAGGGATGGCAAAATTGTATTAGTCACTGAGGAAACAATGAATACACCTGTGGTCAGTACTACACAAATGATTTGCCAGTTGTGATATTAATTGCATATTTCTTCCACACATTCTGTTCTTGCTTTACCTACAGGCTACTCTGAGGCTTAACATCATATATGCTAACAATCAAGGCCCCAAAATTGAAAGTCATTCCTTAATTGGCTATCAAAGCTGTTGGAATTGGTGAACTTAATCTTCTTTCTTTCTTCTTTTCTTTTATTTTCTCTACAGTTGTTGCATATTACACTACCCAAACAGACCTCCACCTCTTCCTTCCTCAAAAAAAAAACAAATGTCCAAGGTGAGGCAAAATTTAAAAACAGTAACTACATAACAAAACCAGCTTTTCATTTGGCTTTATGTATGTACATTTAAACTTACTTGAATCTAGCATTAATTCAAATCCATTCCTGCTTTCATCCCACTCACCTCCCTGTAAACACACCAGACACAAACCTAGTCTTCTGCATCTCGAATGCACCGAGATAAACTTTAAGACAAACACATTACTACTTCTTCTTAGTGTTATCCAGCTGACACACAGGACAGAACAAGACTTGGTCTATTTTGATAAAACATACGGGTTTGAGTATTTTATTTACAGAGCATTTTCTTCAGTATATCTTTAGTTTAATTTCACATCTACTAGGCACAAGAAGAGTTAGTTAAAAATAGTTATTAGGTAAAGCATGGCTAATTTAATCCTACTTTTAAAAAGTATTTGACCTAACAATAAAACAACAAAATTAATCCTGTTTCTTAAAGTATCTCCACTTAAACTTTTTAAAAAAGCTTAACAAAATAACCGTTAATACTACATTTGCCACACTTAATTTTCCAGTACATACACAAACTTAGCTCTAGAGACTTCACTGCATTAATTTACTTACTTTAGCTGGTATATTGTAAACATAATAATAGAATCTATTAAGAAAGGACTGCATGATTAGGTTCCATAAAACTGTGGGCAACAATCCATGACTAAGCCGCAAATTCAAAGGAAGAAGCAAAATGAATTTTTTTCTTTATCTATTTTAAACAGATAAGATGTGCAGTGCACATACTGATCAATGTATTTAAACACAGTCTTTCTAATACCATGGCTTAACTCTGCATTCCACAAAACATACAGCAGGCAGCTTACCTTAGAAAAATTCATATTACAGATGAACCACCTGGAAAGTGACTGAATCTTTGGGTTACACACAAGTTTCAGCATCTAATTTTAGGAGGGCCTAGTTTGGTTCCAGGATGATTTGTCATTGAAATTCATTTGGAGCAAGAACTGTTTTCTTGATTGCCAAATTAAATGTTAGCTGATGACTGTTTAACTAGTATGTGCTGAAAGATTTACTTTTCCCCCCTCTAAATACACATAAATAAATACATCTTGTTCTATAAAATTACAAGTATCGCAGTATCATACCAAGTATGCATTTGGCTTTGAGTAATAACTTACCACAAATGTAAAGCAATTTGTTTGTATCCACTAAAACTGAATGAATCATATCCATGATACCAATTGTAGTAATAAATTACTGAGCTCTGAGTGGTGAAAATGCTTTATCATATTAGATTTTATGGTACAGCTCTATTATAGTCAAGTTTTATTTATTTATTCAGCCATTCATCATGGTATACTAAATAACATATTGGCTATTTACAATCTGTAGAGGGCACACCTCTGTCTAGATCAAACTGTTTAAAAATACTGTTTCCTTTACCTTGGATTAGAGATGCTTACTATAATAAAAAAATATAAGTGCAGTGTAAATTGTGCTGCTGGAATCCAAAAATTCTGGACAGTCACCATGACTATACAGAAAGACTGTGTAATAATACACCCACTAAGTGAATTATTTTTGAGAACTGGACTTGTGAATAGCTGGGTCCAGAACCATAGAACTGTAGAATGGTTTGGATTGGAACGGACCATGAAGGTCATCTAGTCCACCCCCCCTTGCAGTGAACAGAGACGTCTTCAACCTGACCAGGTTTCTTAGAGACCCATCTAACCTGACCTTGAATGTTTCCAGGGATGGAGCACCCACCACCATTCTGGGCAACCTGTTCCAGTGTTTCACCACCCTCAGCAAAAAAACAGTTTCTTCCCAATATCTAAACTTCTCCTCTTTTAGTTTAAAACTATTACCACGTGCCCTATTGCTACAGGCCCTGCTAAAAAGTTTTTTCCCATCTTTCTTATATGTCCCCTATTTAAGTAGTGATAGGCCGCAATATGGTCTCCTCAGAGTTTTCTCTTCTCCAAGCTGAACAATCCCAGCTCTCCCAGCCTCTCTTCACAGTGGAGGTGTTCTAGGCCTTTGATCATTTCTGCAACCCTCCTCTGGACTTGTTCCAACAAGTCCATGTCTTTCCTGTGCTGAGGGCTCCAGAGCTGGACACCAGTATGCCAGGTATGGTCTCACCAGAGTAGAGCAGAGGGGCAGAATCACCTCCCTCACCCTGCTGGCCATGTTTCTTTTGATGCGGCTCAGGACACAGTTGGTCTTCTGTGCTGTGAGCGCACATTGCCGGCTCATGTCGAGCTTCTCATTGACCAGGACCCCTTAGGTCCTTCTCCACACGGCTATTCTCAATCTCTTCATCCTCCAGCCTGTATCAATGCTGAGAGTTGCCCCAACCCAGGTGCAGGACCTTGCACTTTGCCTTGTTGAACGTCATCAGATTTTCACAAGCCCACTTCTCAAGCTTGTCAAGGTCTCTCTGGGTAGCATCCTGTCCCTCAGGGGTGTCAACCTCACCATTCAGCTTGGTGTCACTGTAAACTTGCTGAAGGTGCATTTGATCCCATCATCTATGCAATTGATGAAGACATTAAACAACACCAGACACAGAACAGACCCCTGAGGTACACCACATATCACTGATCTCCATCTGCCTTTAAGACCTTCCAGAAAGGAATTCAGTTCCTCCTTGAGGTCCTCATTACTTCCACCAGAAAACAAGAAAAACTCTTTAAAGTGTCCCACGTGCCTGAATAGCTAATCTCAACTTCTCTTCAGCCTCCTCTACAACACCAAAGAGGAGGGAGAGATTAACATCAATAAGAACGAGTTCAAAGGGAAATCACTCTCTCACTTTTTATTCTCCCTGCAGTTCAGGAAAGAAATCCCATCAGTCCTGATTCAAACCTAAACTCAAAGCATATGTAAGCCTGAAGAGGTACTCCACGTTTATCAGGTATATTGCCACCATGGGCAGTATTTGTCATGAAGTGGATATGGAAGACGAGTACAGCAGCAGTATATGGTTACACTAAATGTTAAAGCAAAAACAACAGATATATCCGAAATAATTTATATTTTACAATAATTCAAGGTTTTTGTATATGCACAACATTGGAATCAACATTATGTTCAATTTTCAATACAAAGCAGTAAAAAATTAAACCAAACCCCAAACACTCAAAACCAGGATACTGCTTCATTCAGCAATTGTTCAAACCACTATCTGAATCAGCTCCAAAGAGTCTCTATGCTAAGGCCCTGTAGG
The DNA here is from genome assembly GCF_017976375.1 of Cuculus canorus. Lineage (NCBI taxonomy): Eukaryota > Metazoa > Chordata > Aves > Cuculiformes > Cuculidae > Cuculus > Cuculus canorus. Next base: position 52,756,205 of record NC_071402.1, read on the forward strand.
GTAAGTGAAGCCAGAAAGGCTAAACTAGATCTGGCAGACTCCTCAAATTATTAATTAATTATACCACAAATAATTAATTCATGATCCCAGTTCTGTACAAAAACCAAACAAACAAAGAAGAACCACACTTGACCCAAGTAAAAAACATCCACATCCAATTTATTTCTTGATTTGCAAGAAAACACTGGGATTTTCTGCAATAGCCTCAGATTCAAGCAACATTTCTTGTGTTAGGACATATCTCACACAGACATTACTGGGAGCTGCACATCGAACACTGGTAAGATTTGTTCTAAATGATCATAAAATGGTTTGAGTTAAAGATCATTAAAGATCATCTAGTTCCAACCTCTCTGCCATGTGCAGAGACAGCTTCCACTACAATAGGTTGCTCAAAGACCCATCCAGCCTGGCCTTGAACACCTCCAGGGATGCAGCTTCCATTACTTCTCTGGGCAACCTGCTCCAGCACCTCACCACTTGACAGTAAAAAACACTCTGTGTTATAACACTGACACAGAAGTGGAACTGACAGGTCAGTAGTTCACAGGGCCCTCCTTTCTACTCTTTTTAATAATGGGTGCAATGTTTCCCCTTTTTCAGTCACCAGAGATTTCACCTGACTCCCATGACTTTTCAAATATCATGGAGAGTGGTTTTGCAACTACATCAACCAATTTCCTCAAGACTCTGAGATACAACTCATCAGGTCCCATAGACTCCTGTATGTTTGGGTTCCTCAGGTAGTCACCAACCTGATCTTCTCCCAAGAAGTGATTGGTGACCACCTGAGGAACCTTCTCTTGAGAGAAGATCAGGTTGCTCACTGGGAGGGACTTTGCTCTCCCAGAGCCCATTTTGCAGTCCATCCACTTGAGAGGCATGAGAAGAGAGATGGCCAGTGAAAAACGAGGCAAAAAAGTTGAGTTACTCAGCCTTTTCCTCATCTGTCATTACCAGTTTGCCAGTCTGGCTCATCAGGGGGGAGTACGCTTTTGTATCAATATGGCCCTGATCAATTGGCACTCAACAAGAAAAACCTCACATGACTTTTTATAGGGAAGGCAACCTGCTACTGCAGCTCATGTTCAAAATGTCAGTCAGTGTAAAAAGCAACAGATTACACCATATCTGCTTTGTAAATGACCAAAGTGTTTGAACACTGCAGAACTTCTTTGTGTTCAGCTTTTTTTATTATTTATGATCGCGTTCCTAACTGTGCAAGGTTTTTTTTTTTTTCACATACATCTCTAAAAATGGGAATGGCATTTTCTCTTCTTTTCTGTAAATCTAGTACTGATAGTTATTAAAATCTGGGTTCAGAAATGTGCAAGTTATTACATCTTTTCTGTCTATCTGACGTGATCCTGATTTGTAAAAATATCCCTTCTTCTGAAAATACATTTTCTTTGAAGACAAACAGTATGCAAGAACTTAAACATACATATAGAATCCTAAGTGTCTTTTTTATTGTGCTCATTAGAATATTTGTGGTGTACTAGAGGTCTCACAGGCTTCACACTCTTGGTTTTGTCTCTTAACTGAGAAATAATTAGCATATGACATAGCAAACAAATGAACTTTTTTGTGTATAAATATCTTTGTTTCATATATTATTCTGCTACACAACTCTCTCCGCAAAATACAGCATGAAGATTCCTAGTGGGTAAATTTGTACCATGCATTAGCAACAGCGAATGTAAAACACCATACAAGCATTCTGCAAGTCAAACCACGTACCATCATCACAGTACGCTAAAAAATACCAAACAGATCTGTAGGTTTGAAAAAAATTAAAAATGATAATTTGTACATTAAAAAAATCAACTTCCACCCAAGATGCAATGAGTACTCCTCAACAACCATGGCACTTATTTTTGTAAAACACTACACGGCTATTGTAACAGCTCTACAAAGAATACTGTCTTTAAAGCAGTTTTTAAGAACTAATGAAAAAAACAAAACAAAATAAAAGAACAAATCCGAAGTAGAAAAGCTAACCACAGCTATCATGTGAATAAGCGTGTAATATCACAGGAAATAAAAACCATAAACATAACTTTCTGAGATAAAAGGACAGCTGGCTGGCTTGAACACCATTCAACAGCTTCTCCCAAGTGCAAAGTAAGCAGCTTTTTTTTTTTTTTCAAGGAAAAAAAATCCCACATTGGGCCTTTTTACAAGGAAGAGCAAGATCCAAACATGTAATTAAAAGGTTTCATCTTTTATGATGAAAGTTTACGATTCCTATTATTTTATCAAGTAGATAGCCATATTACATCTTTTAGAAATACGTCTTTTTCACTAGAAGTTACAGCCCTTCCCAAATAGACGACATATCTCTTCTTCTAAAGCCTTTCATTTCGTACAGTGATACACATACTACACTTTACAAAGTACCACTAATCTAATTGCGAGCACTATTTCACTGTTGCTATTTAATTACCTATTCTGTGAACATATTATGAGTTCCAGTAAACAATACATCTAAGATGGTAATCTATACCCAGCTATATGCGATGAGTTTCCTCAGAAAATCATTTGAATGATCTCCCCAAACACTGCATTTTATGTTTGCAAAGTTCCTCCATGAACAGAATTACAGAATTATCATTCATTTTCAGATTAGATTGTTTTGACACCACAATGCCTGCAATATTTCATTTCTGCAAAATAACAATACATTCAAATGAATCCTATCAATTCTACCTTTCATTCCTTGGGATTTTCCCCACTCCCTTCTATTTTATTCTACTTTTCCATCTCTTTGCCACTAAAACCTAAATTTTGATATTCATCAATAATATTTACAAAACTGTTCATAAATTTGATAGCAAGCACTTCTCTGCAAAGAAAAGCTCTGTTAGAAGGAAAAGCTAGGTGGGTGGTATGTTCTTACAAAGTGAGATCAGATAACATATTACAGGGATCTGATAATGTATTATACTGATGTTCTAAAAGACAGTCACAAAAAACACCCAAAAGCAAAAACCACAAAATTAAGCAGGTAAATCTGTTGCTGTCAACAGCTTTAAAGGACCAAACTGCAGCTGAGCATTACACCTGATGAATGGATAGCCAGAAGAGACAAACTGAAGAGAACAATCTCCTTTGATATCCTTCCAAACGTGTACTAACACAAGTTCCAGCACCATGAAAAACAGCAGCTACCTTTTCCTACAGTTCATTAAGCCAAGCTCACCTTACGTGAATGGTATACTGCAAGGAATCTGAAATTCTTTCAGCTGCAGGACAGAAAGATGATGGAGAACTTTGGACACCTGTGAGACACCATGTGTCCAAACATGCTTAGTCTCAATATTTCTGCTAGACAAAGGCAATAGCACACTGCCTGTTGCCCAATTACGCACGAATAGACACTGTTGAGACCATCATCAAATCTCCCAAACCTCGATGCCATCTCTTTTTTCTTTTTCTTTTTATGATAGCAAGACAAAAGAAAAGCACAGTCTACTGGACAGTAGTGAGAGACTAACTCTCAACGTTGAGTTTCAATGTTGGATGTACACTGCTAAAACTGAAGTCACCACAACGAAGGGGAGACTGCTACTCATTGTCTTCTATTGACTTCCAGTCAGACAGACATATTATCCTGTTCCATCTGCAAAACTAAACAGACACATGGGAAGGAAGTGGACATAAGCACAGGATTAGCAACAGAAGTCACACTCCAGAAACCGGCTGGAAAAAAGCACTCTCTTTCATTTAAAAAAGTTTTTTAGCTACCATCCTATCAGCCCATCCCTTGAATTATCTTCAGTAAGGATTTATGCCCAGAACATGAAACTGACTTTCAGGTCCAATTCTTAAAAAAAAAATTATATTTTGGAGATCACCTTCCCCTTATCTTCCCTCCTCAAAAAAATAAAAAAAGGAATCCCTGACTGGATCCAGCAAAGGCAGCACATCAGGGTATTAAGCAGCTGAAACTTGTAAGCTGTTGCAAGTCAAGTTACTGCAAATTACATTCAAAACTAGCCCATAAAGCTTAAGAAGAGCACCTCTAGATATAAGACATTGTTTATATAAGATCCTTGTGATATAAGATCCTTGGTTGAGTTGATGCCATATACTTTCATTAGCTGAACCACAGCAACCAAAGTTCAAAACTTGCATAATAGGTATCTAGAAATACACAATTCCTTCACACAGTTTGAAGCCCATTAATGAAATTCCTAGTTTCTTTAGTACAAAGAACCTCTTCAGTTAGTTAAAGGTGAAGGCAAAATTTTCAAAGGGAGGGAAGCAACTGGGATGAGGGACCTTCTTTGAAACACAACCAATACAGGGACAGGCCGTCATATGGAAAGAGGACAGGAATTTCTCATATACAAAGGATAAGGGAAAAGCTTCACAGGCAACTTTTCAGAAATGGTTCTCCTCTAGCAGAAGACATTGAAGATACACATAAAGTCAAGCTTACATGGCAAGGCAGATTATGAATGTACTAGCTGCTATCGTTATGGCTTCTTGAGCAAAGTTTCAAATAAGACAGGCAATTCTTTCAGAAAGATAAGAGATACAGAAAAGTAGAAATCCACTGCATGACTTCAAAGCACTACAAAGTGTTTCTATAGACAATCTGCCAACAAGTTAAGAAGGCCAAAGTCAGCATTAGCATCTGTCTTCCAATTACAGAGTCACAAATGACATATTGCTTAGTGACAAATGGTGACTGCTGTCTTATACTAAGATGGTTGCTCTAGCAGATGTTTTCAAATTTTCCCAAGCTATGTCACAGGGAAAGGCAAAAGAACTGGAAATACGCCCAGAGAGACCTGGTGCACCAGCAGCCTAAGGGAGTAATTTGAAAAGCTATTTGGTATCCTCTCATGAGATGTTAGCCACAGAAAATGAAAACAGAAAGGAACAAGGGACTAGAAAACACATTACAATCCTCAGTGAAAGTTTTAAGTATCTCATTCCAAGATCACTGGGAATAAAAAGTGTTCACTTCATCTTAGCTTGGACAGACACACAGTCTAGGCAGACAGTCCTTCAAAGAAGAGAGGGGAAAAAAAACATAAAAATCCAACAATTACAACAATTACCCTAGAAAGCAGTGCTTCATAATACTGCTCTGTGATTACAGTGCCAGGGCAAAATAAACTCTTTATGACAAACATCTCCAAACAGTAATCCTAGTATCACATCACGTACCGATTCAAAAACTAAAATTAAGCCCTGCTCCCTGGTAAGAAGAGGTAGGCTGGTTTTACTTCTACAAAACCTCTGGGACACCATGGGGAAACTTTGTCCAAAGAGTACAGAGAAACAGAAGAAAAGGAGAAAAAGGAGATGACCGTCCTTTCACTATTTCAGGTGAAAGTTCTGTCAGTTCTTACACACAGAGCCAAGACAGGTCTTCAAATCAAACACCTAATGGGGAAAAACAAATTATTTCCTGAAATCCCACAGTCAAATCATGTAGGTACAGAAATCCTGAAATATCATGCAAGCAGAAGAGAGCATGAGAGGAGAGAAAGATACAAAGGTTGAACTCATCCAGTGTAATATCGTTCTCAGGAGCAGCTCTCTGGAAGCATGAGACAACAGTAAAAGCATGACCCAGTAGACAAAATAACCACAAAGAGGAAGGTGCCAATGAATGCTGCTACAAGTTAAGGAATGGGTAGGCGTCTAGTCTTGACCTACCGTGAGGGAGAAAATCCTTTCTCTCTCGTTACCATGGAGATCCCCTTTTCAGATTTCTCTGGATGAGCTTTGTGCATGAGTACAAAATTTGGCATGAGGAGAACAAGTATTAATTACTCGCCCCTTACAAAAATAGCCTTCTTAAATCTTGAGAGATAATACAACAGAGGCTGCAAAAAATAAGTTCGGTTACAGAAATTAAGGGCTGAATAAACTATCTCATGTTAAAGCGCCTTTAGCTCTGTCTTCTTAAAACAGCAATGCCAGCCTGAGGGTACTGCGCCTGCCTAATACAGTTTGCATGAGAACTTAAGTTACTGGACGATATAAGACCAGAGTGCAAATAACAAGAAAGAAATTGTATAGAGGCTACTTACTTGGTACAAAATTGTCTTTATTTATTATAATATTTAATTAGTCATGTGATTCTTTTTCTATTACCAGGTGGCAACACTGCCAGGTAGCCAGGGCTGCACTGAGATGCACCACCTTTACAGGACGGACAATATCACAAAGTCTAACACAAACAGATGATATTGATATGGTTGCAAGTGCTAATCCCACAAGAGATAGACCAGAATGAGCCTTGAATTAAACAGGTATATTAACATACATAGTTCTGGTGAGGAAAAAAATTTTAATTCAGGAGGATACATATATAATGCAACACTATTATATTCTATTTTGAAACTACTTGATTACCTCTCTAATAAGTGTATTTTGCTCCCACAGGTTTTCATTAATTTATACTATCTAATTTTAATAGTTCTGAAATACACAATATGCTGAGACAAGTCAGCTATACAGAAGACAACAAGAAACTCAATTGTCGCCATCAAAATCCCCTTTAAACCTTCAAGTGTGTATCCTTAGGACTTTCTGATCCTTTGGGATCCTTTGTATCAGTGAACACTCATCAAACTCACACCAACTTTTAAGTGAGAGGAAATACCTGGAGTCTATATACTGGTCCCACACACCAGTAAAGATTAGTGTTGCCTTTTTAAGGGTGCATTAACACTGAAATATAATCCAGCACATCTGGCTAAGCATACACCATGCCTACAAATAAAAGGAAAGTGTGCTTGTAAGCAGGCTATAAGGTTAAACAATTACTTTTTTAAAAAACCAAAAAAACAAAACCAACAGTCTAACTTCATATGCTGTCCACTGCATTTCTCACCATATTTTCTCCTGTTACTGGTTCCTTTATTTGGTTTCCTGACTTTAACATCGTATTTACGTATCTCTTGACAGGTGTAGAAAACAACATGAATGAAACGAGATTATCTCAAACCAATCGTGTGTGAAACCAAAGCGGTCCGTGCTAAATATTAATTTCTCAAATAACTTTACTCCAAGATGCATTACAACCATCAACCTCCTTCAGAAACAAGCCTGGTGTAACAGTTTCCTTGCCGGCATCCTGAGCCGGGTTTAGTAACAGCAACAACCAGAAGAAGGGAGGGAGAGGAGGGGGGAAGAAGCCGTAATTACATAACAGACCTGGCTAAACGCCTCGTTTTCCCCGCGGAGGGGGGACGGCGGCATAGGCGGCTCCGCTCCCGCACCCGAGGAACGATGCGCACCGGCACGGGAGGGGGAGCCCCGCATCTCCCGGGGAGTGCTTTAACGCCCCGGCTCCAGGACGGTCACGGGAGCTCCTTCGCCGCTAAATGCTCACACCTGAGCCACGGCCGGGGGCGCCCCGGGGAGGGAGGGGGGGGGATGCGCTCGCTCGATCGCCACCCCAGGTGGCCGGGCAGCTCCGCTTCCCGAGCAGCCCAGGCTCGTCAACGCCACCTTCCTTCCTTCCTTCCCATCTCTGCCTGAAACGCTTCCCTGAGCAGCTGCGCCTCCCTGCAATTAGAAAGTCTGGAGCAGGGTGCGGGCGAGCTCCCGCGGGACGCGATCCTCTCGGCGGGGCTGCTCGGTGCGTAACCCCCTCTCGGCATCACGGGATCCCCGCACCAAGCGGGCTTTGCCGGAGAGGGAATTCACACCGCTTCCCTTTGTCCCGCCGAGGCAAACTCGTCCCGAACAACAGGCGATAACTAGTTGCGGAGCCAACGGGGGGGCGGCGGTGGGCGCCCCTCCACGCCGGGGCGCGGGGCAGGGTGCGGGGCGGCGGCCCCCGAGCCGCTCGCTGCCTCCCCGGGGCACGGGAAGGAGGATCGCAATCCTCGTCGGCTGCTAAGACACCCGCGGAGGGGAGGGAGGGGGAGATAAAAGCCCCGCAACGCAAGGCTAGCTAGAAATCACTCATTTGAATGATGCAGCAAACGACGTGGAGGGAGGGGGGGGGAGGGGAGGGGTCTGGTCCTCCCGTTGCCACTCTCCAGCCCTGATTAATAATGCACAGGTTCCCTGCCGAAGCGAAAAGCTCGCTCTCTTCGGCGCACACAGCAATTAATAGCAACCTTCCTCCCGCGAAGCCTCCGCTAAAGCGCTCCCACGCGCCTCGCAGCCCTCCGTGGCGCCTGACAGGAGCACAATAGCAGAACGTCTCTGCCTCGCAGACCCGGGGTGGGGGTCACGCTGCGGGGAGCCAAACCTCTCAGGGCAAAACCCCATTCCCCCTCCCTCCGAGACGGAGAGTCCCGGGGAGCGGCAGGAGGGCGGGCAGGCTGCCTGCCGGGCGAGCGGAGGGCGCACCAAACACCATCACCCATCCGTATTGTCAGCAAACAGCACACACGCATTTACCTTTCTGTGCCCGCTGTCCGTCAGTCAAGCGTTTGAGGGAGAGAGGGAAAGGGAAGGAGAAGAAAGAGACAGAGTAATATAGAGAGCGAGAGGCGGCTGCTAATCCCCCTGTAGAAAGACTTCCAGCAGCAGCAGCAGCAGCAGCATGCATGTGTGTGCGTGTGCGTGCCCGGAGTGGAAGCGCAGCCCTCCTGGCGATGCACCGAAGTGCTGTCATGTGCGTATCTCGGTGTGTGGACCCGTGGAGAGGGGAGAAAATGAAAAAAAATAGGGACGGGGGGAGAGTAGTCAATCACACGCCCGGCTGTGCACGGCTTGGGGCGGGGGGGGGAGGAGGAGGAGCCCAGCGCTCCCAACCGCCGGAGGAGCCGCTCGCTGCCGGGCACCGCCGGCCCCGCACGCCCGCCCTTCTCTGCCCGCTCCCAAGGACGTGCCTCCGGCAGAGACCCCTCTGTACCCGCTGCACACGAGGGGTACACGACTCCTACGGTTTTTGTCCCAAAAATGCCGCCTGCAGAGGACCCCCGGGCTGCGGGGATGCGAGGCTCTCGCGGGGAAGGGCAAGGGGCTGGAGCCGGGGGGCGCGGTGTTTCCCCGCGAGTGCTGCTGCAGGCAGGGGCGTGACAGGGGGACACCCCTCCCCTTTCCAAAGCGTGGGGGTCCCCACTTTGTCCAGGCGTGGGGGCGACCGGCGGCGCGGCTGTGAGTCGGGAGGATGCGGGGGATGCGGTGGAGCGGGGGCTGAGCGTCGAGAACTATAGCCATAACTACAGAACTATAGCCATAACTGCAAAACTATAGCCATAACCGCAGAACTATAGTCATAACTTCAAAACTATAGCCAGAACTAGAGAACTATAGCCATAACTGCAGAACTATAGCCATAACTACAGAACTATAGCCATAAATGCAGAACTATAGCTGTAACTATAGAACTATAGCCATAGCTGCAGAACTATATGTGTCTGCTGGGATTGAACGTGATCCCATGGTGAAAGGTTGCACTAATCCAGGCCACTGTGCAAACTCCCCGATACTTGTGTGTCCAGTAAGGTACACTGGAATTTCAGCTACGGCATCTGACTCACTAAAAGGTATTTGAACAGTGGTAATACATGCAAATCAGTTATTTGCTAAATAGTAAATACTATGTTCATCTTCTGGTTGTTTAGCCGCATATATGCATATAAATGAGATTTTGACATACGACTCATGAAAGAGGCAAAATGCAATGACCGAATTATTCTTATACTTTTAAATTTATTAGCGGGTCATGACAGGAAGTTTCAAAATGTGATTTCTGTAAGCCCCAAATCAGGAAAAGTTTGTGAGAAATGTTTTTTGTGGTTTATTTTTTGCACAAAAAGTAATACGGATGGACTGAAAGTTAATTTTAGTAGTAGAAAAAGGTTTGTTAAATGACAAAGATGAAAAAGTTTTGGTAGGGATATCTGATGCACTCTTCAAACTAATTTGGACGGTTTTGTAATGGACAGTGTAGACACAATGTTTCAGGGATAAAACAAGGAAAGGAAGAAGTGTTGTTGACATTTTCAGTTACAAATGTAGGTCATGTCTACAGGCTAGGTAGGCTAATAATTCTGATAACTGATGATTATGTTAATTAGCAAATAACCAATTGAGTGGGGAGAAAATGGTCAACTATTTAATAATAATTGTGGGGGGTTTTAGTTGTAGATGTCATAGGTGGTGTAGAGAGGAAATCACTGAAAAGTTTGTCTGTCTTGTAACAATTTTGCTGTTCACAATAAAATATTTTGAGACCTCCCAGAAGTCCTGTAATAAAATCAAAAGGGCCAAATTTGTTGTTACTGAGTTTTATAAATCAAGTCAGTATGACATTGTTAAAAAATAAATGGCACTCCAAAGCCATATAATTTGGGGGTTTGTTTATATACATAAAGGTACACATACCCTTTTAAATCTTGAGCTGAAATACAGATGCTAAATCTGAGCTAACACGGGTGAATAAGCTAAATAGTACAGCGGTCATTGGTTTTCTTTGCTGTTTATATGGACAGTACTATCCTATGCAGTATATTACTTTATCTCTTAGCAAGAATTTTTTTGACTTGTCATTGTGACCTGTATTTCAAGCTAGTTTCAAATCTGGTATAGTATGTTTTTTAAAATATGATAGTCTATGAAGACTTCATAGTAGAATTTATGTAATCTTTCCTATGTAATAATGTGAAGATTTAGCCTGCCCTCCGTAGGCCTGTGAAGTTATAGAGCAGATTTAGTCATGTTATGTGTGATAGTTCTATAAAAATAGTTATACCGAACAGGTTGATTGCATTAGTTAGTAGAAGACATATTTAGTCAGTAGAATAACATATTTTTAGGCTTCATACAAACTTCCAGAAAACAAAGTAGACCAAATTTGCTTGAAAACCAAAGAGTAAGAAGGAAAATAAAAAAAAAAAATAAATAAAAGCCAGCATGGTGATTATGTTCATCTACATGATGATGTAGATAGTCATTGCGAGCAACTAATTATTTTGATTTTAGACATAACACTTGCCTGCACTGGAAGTTCTGGTACTCACGAGTGTCTCAGAAGACAGGCAACTTGGAGGGGAAACTTCCAAGATGGGAGCAGAGATTCATCACCAAGCTGTGTAAGAGATGCCATGCACAAACAAAACTGAGAAGAGGCTGTGAAGCAGAGGGTTTCGGTAAGGACAGCAAACAAATGTAAGTGAACAAGAAACAGATGAAGAAAGCAAAGCCTGGAAGAAAAATGTTCCAAAATAGTTTTCAGGTCAGAAAAGTAGGAATCAGAAAGGAAACATCTTAAACAGCCTGGGGATGTGAGATAGTTCATATTAATAACCTCGGCCATATGCAGTTTTATCAAACTACCCCAAATACCAATGTCCTTATATACCATGTTCACATTTTGATCTGTTTCTTCTTGGAGGAAGTCCTCTTTGCTTTGGCTGATGGTGAAAGAGGTTGTCATATCAACTGTCATTTCCAGATAATTAAACTACACGCATGCTTACATAGACTTCATCCGGATGCTGATACTTACCAAGTTACAGTTTTTAATTGTTTGAAAATACGGTTAGTTTTTGTGTATCACTGCCCTCTACTGGAGAGCAGATCAGAACTGCTGGATTAGGTCTTCGTGGGAAGCCTTAGAGCCACTACAGTTCCTGGGCGTTCTCGTTTGTTGTTGAATCACCTTTCCACCGCCGAGGCTTGAAAGTGTGAGGTCCTGGATGGCCAATGCCCAAAAGAGGATATCTTATTCTTTTTCTCTCTGAGTTCGAATAATTGAGCACACAGTTTGCTGTCTGCTGTTTGCTGACACAATATGATGACTAAGTAATGGTTGAGATTTTAAGATACACATCTTGCATTAACTAATGGAGAAGACACATCTAAAATCATCACAGAGATGCTGAGAATCATGAGAAGTGCTGCTTTGATAGTACTTGCCTGTAACTTTGTAGAAAACCTCATTGCTTTTCATATCTAAATCCATTGGTTCACTCCCCATTTAATTTAAAAAAGATTGGCCTCCATCCCTTTTCCAACTCTGACCCTTCATGACGCTATACTTGCTTTTCACTGTCTATGTCAATACTGCCAGAGTACCATATTTTTGTTGTATTTCATTGTCGTCAATGACTGGGCATTAACAGAACAACTGAAACATGGAGAGCGCAGCAGTGATAGTCTCCCAGTTCCCCAGTGCCTCGTTTCCTCCCCCTACTGTCACAACAACTGATGCACATCGAGAGCAGTTTCTGTTGGAAATCACTCTTTCCCAGCTGGGCAGGCACACACTTCGACAAGGCACACTGAGAGCTGGGAAGGATGAGACCTGCTCAAAGAGCACGGTATAGGAAGTTTCACTTTCAAACTCAAAAGTATGTCTTCTACACAGTAGATGCTATCAATTTCTCTATTTTTTTTTTTAACTTTGACACATCTAGGTCAGATTTACAGAGAAAAACATTGTGTGTGTGCTTTTCTCACTCCCTTCTGGCATCAGCTATTGCTTTATGGCAAGAAAACATCCTGAGGGTAGCTTTAAGGGTATCTTCATTGCGCTGAAGGCGATGGTGTCCGAGGTAGACGAAGCATGTGGGTTGCCTTGTTTCACATTACCCAATTATTTGCCATCATTAGCAAATTAGCAAAAACATACTGCAGCACATTCCTTTCCTTGACCTAATGGATAACATGGAGGAAATGATAGAACATGGAGTAGTGCAGTTGCTCCCAGTGAGTGACTCCTAAATGACAGGTGCCCTTCAAGGAAGGGGTAAGAAGACATTGACTCAATTTGTAGAACCACACTGACTATCCACTCGTCAGTTAAAGATGGGTAATAAGAAGGCCTGGTAAGCCCCTGGTTACTCATCCAGAAAAACTGGAAAAGAGTAGCGAGTCACTCAAATACAGTGTCAGTTCTGCATAACTACTTAATATAGAGAAAACAAACTTCAAGATTAGCATGGATTTACAGTGGATACATATTCTTTTATGATTTAGGACTAAAACACGTTCTTTGTTGAAGGTGTTATTCTTGTGACCTTTAGGCTATCATAATTCCACAAAACCTGTGTCTTTCAGCAACAAGTCAGAAATTGTCCTGAGGTATTTGTCAGCAGGGTCCCTGTTTTGGAAGATGTAAAATAGAAGATTTGAGAATGACATCTTCCCTCCCATATCTATGTTTGGTATTAGAAACAAGCCAGTTGTTGGGTTTTCCAGATATCAGGATGTATTTCAGTGGTCTCAACAGCAATGTTCTGAATAACTATAAAGAGAGAGGAGAAAAAATTCTTTCAAACCAATAAACCCATGAAATTCCCTTAGCAGAATGAGAATACTTTTCCAGACACTGAAACATAGCAAAGCCCTGAGAGAATGGCAAAGTGCAGATCAGTTTGTAAACGTGTATCAAGAAGGTACATTCAATTTCTTAATTAAGGAGAGCTATAATAACTTATGATATCATGTTTATATGTACATATAATTCTAAAGTGGAGTACAGTACAGCCATAGGAGTGGGTTTGCTCCTTTTGACAGAAAAGTGGGGAAACAAGAAAAGATTGATAAGAACTTTCTATGAATGAGAAGAGTAGTAATCATGTAGAGAATTGTCTGTCACTTAGGATTTTAAGTGAGGTATTTTTAGATAAAAATATTTCATAGCTGCATTAATTCCTGAACAGGCAGCACAAATAACATAGCACAAAGCAATCAGAACTAGCTGAAAACTACTGAGGCTAGTTTGTACAGTAACCACCATTCTTTCATGTGAGCTGGGATTACTCCTTTCTTACAAAAGGTAACAGTGGAAGATACTTTTCCTCTACTCAGACCAATTACATATCAAAGAGCCCACAACAGTCAACTGAGATTCAAATTGAGATCATGGCTTCACTTTCCTTGTGATGCTAGCAATTCAAAAATTAGTGAAGAAAAAGACTGTTGAAAGCAGTCTTCTTCATAAATAATTAATAATTCAATGATATACAACATAGAATCATAGAATCATCAGGTTGGAAAGGACCCACTGGATCATCGAGTCCCACATGATGCGTGACGGGAAAAAGAAAACATATTACTTCTATTTTGCAGGTTGGAAGTTGAATAGCCAGAGAAGTAGAAACAAGAGATGGACTCCTATATTCTAGTTTTAGATTTTAACAGTAAGATTAGCCTAAGCTAGATGCAAACGGGTTTCAACCACCAGAAGAGTCTCAAAACACAAGCCTTCACAGAAAGTGCCAGTGTCCTGGAGAGAAGTGTCCTAAAAACATTCAGCAGGGCTTTCTGATGTGACCACTCAACTTTCTCCCTCTCCTTAGATGACTGGATATATACGAGTGATAGTTAGATTTGTCCAGATTTACTCTTGTGTAATGATCTTGTCATTTATACAGAAATGGGATCAGGGAGATAGAAGTTGTCTGCTGCCTTTGAGAAGAATTGAGCATAAACTGTGCATTAGGGCAGAAGGAAAGACATCTAAAGCTTTAGAGATGGGATTATTCATTCTTCTGAGTTTTTTTTCCTCCATTTTTCTTTTTAAAAGGAGGCAACAATTTGGTTTGCTAACTATTTTTCACCTTTCTTCCACGTGAATCCAAATAAATCAATTAGTAAGGGTGTTTCTGATGAGAGCTTTTAACAGAAACTTCTAACAGAGTTGGGTTCCAGAAAGGACAATATTTAAGATTTACATGAGGAAAGATATCAGTCAAATATGGGAAAGGAATTATTTTAAGGCACAATAAAGAGCTGATAACATCAATGAAGGTAGCATAAATGGGTATTTTAAGCTTGTTTTGCCTCCTGTGTAAGTCAGCAGTTTTACGGTGAAGTTCGCAGCAGAGTAAGATAATAAAGTATTTCATCAGATCATGTATTATTTCCTATTTTCCATAGATGATTTTTGAATCACCCAAACTGACACGTGTTATAGTGTAATTATAATTAAGAATTGTCTTCCATGGAGTGTCTGTAGTTAAAATACAGACAAACCAAAAACAACTCAGGAAGAAGCTACTTAAAATATTTTTAAGCATGTATGACAACTTATTCCAATATACTTTTATCTCAAGCAGAAAAAAGTTTTCAGGCAATGATGGAGTTCTACATTTGTTCACAAAAAAAGAGTACTTCTATGGAAGGCCATGCTGAAATTTTGAATTAATATTAGCAATTTAAGAACTGAGGGTTTCTCAGACCTTTTGAAATCTCTGGACATTTTCATTTCATCAGCTGAATTCTATCTGCACTGTTCCAGAGATTTCCTTTCTTTTGAAAGCACGCATATGTATTTCCTGTTACTACAAAAGTTATGAACTAATAAAAAAATCTCTATTAATGGATAAGAAAAAAAGTGTGTATTAACAAGTGACTCTCTTCTGCATTCTTTGTGGCACTTCCTTCCAGGTATTTGCTGGGGGGGAGGAGGGGAGTGTTAGCTATCAAAAGCAGGGAGAAGAGTTTATTCTGCTGTTGTGTGCTTACTCCTAAATAGCTGAAGTAGCCTTCTGAACTTACAAAAAAAACCCAGACTTTTTACAAATGAGGGAAGATATAAGGTTTTTTACTCCTTTAAGAGGAAATCCTTCTGCACTTCCTCCATTCTAGCACTCTAGCTACCAGCTATTCAGGAATCTTTGTTATCTAATAATCAGCAAACTAATCTGTAATTAGTTTTCAATTGAGCTAGCACAGTCTTGGAAATCTGCAAGTGCCTGTAAAGTGCTGTGCACCTCAGCATATTTTATAAAGTTATTTGGAGAGCACAATAAAGTATATCTGACATCATTCTTGAACAACAGAGCTCCAAAAACATTGATCTGACCTGGTAACATTTTATTCCTATAAGCTAGTAAATAAAAGCCCTAGTTTGCTCTTTTTTTAATACCCATTAAATTTTATTTTAGTGTTAAAATGCATTCAGTAAAGGACAGCAAATTACTGTGAATAAATCACTATGCATATGCAATAGAGTGTCTGTGAAGGCAGAAACCTTTGGCAAAAGCAATACTAGCAAATTGCACAGTGCCCTGCAACATCGTGTAAGGAAAAAGGGTTTGGCCAATGTCAAGCAATCAGATTTCTCAGCCACAGTGCGAGCCACAACAGAGGTCATCCAGCAGTTTGGTGACTCGTTATACCTTGGGGAAGACCTTCTGCCATATAGCTTCTCTATGCTCCTTCAGTGACACAGAGAGGCCATAAAGCTGGTATAGTTGACTGTCATGGAGGGAAGTTGAAGGCAAGGAAAATGCCATTTTGAACTTGTTCATAAAGCAATTACATAATGTAATATATGATAATTATATGTACTGCTGTGATCAAGAGGATCCAAAAGCCACCAGGATGACCAGAGATCAACAAAGAGGACAGACTATTTTAAGCACAGGTAAAAAGTCAAAAGACAGGGCTTCCTCAGTTTATTTATTCAAAGAGGTTTTTAGGCTGCCATCCTTGAATCTGGGGTTGAAAACCGGATAGTGTCCGTTCTGCATCACTGAAGAACAGAATTTTAGGAGTATACCATTGACTTAGTAGCTAATAATGTCGCTTTTTAAGCCACCTATAAACCTGTTCTATCTGTCACTGATATATCACTTCTGCAGGATTAGCAAGAATAAAGAGTGGTAATATATGCTTTTGTCTTTAACAAGAATAATAGTCATCGTTTTGAAGAAGAAATTCTTATGTAAAAAGGTGCCATTGTTTTAGTTGTACCATATTTTATTTTCCACCATAAATGCTGTGGGCCTGGAAAGAGGTGAGAGAAAATGCATTACAGTTTCCTTACAGTTACCAATCCAACCTGTTGCTTTTTCTATACTGAATGTTACTTTTTCTGTACTGAATATCTATGAGGCTCTGGAACAGACTGCTGCAGGAAACAGTGAAAGCCCTATTTCTTTGTCTTTAAATACTCTTTTTTCTACTTGAGATAAAAGTATATTGGAATAAGTTCTCATACATGTTTAAAATACAAGAAAACATTTGAGATTATGCTCTTGTTCTGCCAAAGTGGCTAAACAGACTTATTCAAACATAATGATTTTTCTGGCATTGATTTTCATACATATTTAAATGGATAAATTTTCAGCCTTAAAAATACAGGAGTATTTTCTAGAGATTGCTAAGTGCTATTATCAATATCTCTTTAACAAATGGGAGTTGTGTTACTTGTGTAGTACTTCGTCTTCTTCTTGCAGTGTGATGGTCATCCAGTATTCTTTAATGGAACCGAACAGACTATAGGAACCAACCACAGGCAGCTTTTAAACTGTTCATCATAGATGAGCTGTTCTAAATCAGGTTGGAGACTTCAAACCCAAGACCAGCAACCATATTCTCACCTTCACTGACAGAAGCAACTGCTGCCTATTTGAAATAAAGAGGGTCTCATTCGGGAATGAAATTCATACGATCTAAGGTCAAAAGAGCCAGTAAGCTGGTCTCCTATTTAATCACCTTTTTTTTTTTTCCCTACATGTACAAGTTTAATAATTTGATTTACTTTGTGAAAAAATCAACGTAGCCTGAAATGCGCTCAGCAAATGAATGATTCTTTTCCTTTTCCATGAAAATAAACTAATCTAACCAGCATCAAATAAACCAGCTTTGAAAAGTTACGACCCCGTATCAGACTGGGCTCATAGAGGAGTTAGCCAAAGGCCAATTACAAGCTGATCTAGCTAAAGCCAGTGTATTCTGGACCTAGGACAATCTGGATTTAGTCCAAGACCTAGGATGGAAAGAGCTTTACTGGATGATGAATTATCTCCTGCTGTCAGCAGACAGTAGAAAGACATACATTCTCATCTTCTTGGAATTACACACCATAAGATAAGATAACAAGTGCCACTTAAAGGTAGCATGAATCTTAAGAAATATATTCTCCGTTGCTTGTGATGATATGCCTGCTTATTTTCTAACATTTCTGTGACTATAATATGGACTATGTATTGTAAATTTCATCCCTCTGCATCCCATGTAATCAAAACAGATTTCTGCACATAAAGAGTGCACCTCAATGTAGTAATTGGCTTTAAAGAAAAGAGATTGGTTAATGTTCATATTGTTGTAATGCCTGGGAATCATGGTCAGGAAGATCAGTTTTCCTGTGCCAAATACTTTGCAAATACAGAACAAAAGAGTATCTTTCAGAGAGCTAATTAAATGAGAACAAGACTAGAGATGGAAGATGCACGCAGACAAGTAGAAGAGTGCAATGAAGGAATGAGATTGAAGATAGCCAGGATAACAAAAGCCTAGCTCTGCAACTAGCTGTATACCAAAGTGCGGGCTTAAGGCCAATTTATTCATTCAGCTAATAGAAGAGTCTTTTAATATCATATTTAATATGTTATTCGTATTATCATTGAGAATTTGTTAACTGGGTTCAGGGCATCCATTCCAGCTTCTAAAGATGGGTGAAAGCATCCAGAACTCGCTTAGAAAATGCATTTACAAAATGGATTATATGGAAAGATGTCAAAAACTTTTGCATCTTGGAATTTTCTCTATATTGAACAAGAACTTGACCTGGGTAAGAGACTGGGTAAAAGTTCAACTAGCTGACTGCTCTGAAAATTTACATGATCCACGTGCCTGAAAAGGTTGCAGCAAGAGTCACGGACTGCTACGCTTTATAAGACTGATCTAAATACAAGAACAAGGCCGATTAGTTTTAAAAGTTAAGGACATGCCAGCAGTGCAATAAAAGTTAATCAGAATTAATGCTTGTGTATGTTCTTGCAAGCTTCACATTAGTGAAGTGTAAAGCAAACAGAAAGTGGTATACGTGGCCAAATTTGTCCTTCTCTTAGAAGGTTTTCCCACAAGGGCTCACATATTTTGGGATGGAACTCTCTCCATCGTCAAATGTTTCAGTAATATGTAATATGTGTGATGGTGAAGGTGAAACTGTACACAGTGGTACAGTTTTCAAGAGTAGGACTCTTAGGTTGGATGTAGTAGGACAGAGAAAAGTTGTGTAAGATTTTAAAAGTAAACTTATTGCCCTCTACTGAGGTGCTTTCTTTATACCCTTAGTAAAATGATAAAAGCTTTTTTCTGTGTGAAAAGAAATGTTTTATTTATACACTGAAGCACACACAAGTTTCAGTCCTGAGTTGGTATAAATGGAATACAACCCATAAGGTCCTGTTATTTCTCTGAGAGTTTGAAGCTTTGAGCATGCATTGCACAGCATGTTCCAGATCTAGGTTCTCAGTGCAGTGACGGCCAGCAAGGTTACTCATAAGGATAAGGTGGAACACAGACATAAACATTTTATAGAATTACATTTTTGGCCTCTGTCCTGGAGCATACGCTCTCAATTTAGTACTTGCAGTTTAAAATATTGCCCTCTGAGAAGCTCCTTGTATAGCTGTTCCAGACACAGTTCATCATCTTGCCATTCCTTAGCTGGCTTCATTGATGCATTGTTAGCTACATTTTCTCTTAGACAAGAATGTGTAAACTTGTATCAAGAGGCTGTGTCAAAAGAAGGGAATAAATGCCCTCTTAAGTGCTAAACTTCAACTTTAAACACTGTTAAAACAATTTCTGTGGATGTTATTGACTCTCATGTGGAACCAGTAAATGAAGTAAAATGAAAGTAGAAAAGTGATAAATAACCATATCTTAAGTCATTTTGGACACATTCACATATTTATCAAAATAAAACAGGATGTTCTTTTCACCCATGTTTAGACAATGGCTAATGGTCCAGGCTCCTAGCTCATAACTAAAATTTATTGGTGCTTAGCTAACTTAACATTAAATATAATTTCTCTACTCACCTAAGCAACTGATCTGTAAAGTTTGATATGTACTTTCAAGCCTCTAAAGTCTCATGTATATGGCCAGGGCTCAATCCTACTGCAGTGCGGAACAGTTCATTCCAGAGGAGCTCAGCAGGTGACTGGAGCTGCCACCTCCATGGCAACAAGGTGCCAGTTTGACCCAACATGAGGCCAAGGGAGCTGGTTTGCTCCAGGGAGCTGTTAGAAGATGCTGTATTTCCAGAGGAAGAATTGCTGACCCTTTTTTTTTTCCTTTTTACAGGGAGTAAGTGATCCACTGCCACATCAATGCTGCAACGTCTGCTCCTCCATACTCATATGAACAGCACCAGGGCCAAGAAAATCCTTAAACTGGCATTTCTAACAGTAAGCCAATACTGAAAGAGGGAAAAATAATGGTTTCTGCTTTGAAATCTTGCAAAACGTCTCATACTTCGTTCACTTAGACTGTAGATGTTTTTTTTTTCCACTAACGTACTAAATCCTACAGTACTAAAGCAAAATAAAGCCCTAATATACTACATAGACACACAAAGTCCCTGACTGAAGCCTATACCTTCCTATGAACAGGGCACTTAAATAGTTAATTCAAAACTCCTGACCTATTTAGCTCTTTTATAAAAAAAAGAATTTGTGTCCTCACAAAAGGTGGTGTTATAACTCATACCGATACTTCCAGTGGCCTCCTTCAGCTTCAGGCTCTGTTCCAATCTTTTTCATTTTTAGTTGTACTACCTAGCTTTCACGCAAACCTGAATCTTTGTCAAACATTGGGCCATTCATTCCATGACACGTGGATAGAGATATAGAATAGTCATGCACAACTGGGATGCAGATGCTAATGCTTGAATTCATGTATGTCAAAAACGTTCTATTCAGAAAAAGAAGGAACAATTGAAATTAAGAAAGGGAGATGCAGAGAGAAAGAAACAATGTGATGAATACAGTTCCTCACAGACAGATTTGTTTTTTTCACTCCTTGAAAGATGTGCTTTATAACACCAATGACCTTTCATAGAATTTTTCTATGACAAACAGGAACATGGAGAATAAAAGGGGGATTCCTATTATAAAATCAATTAACAAATCCTGTGTGATATTCCTGCAATTCCTTGTTCTGCTGAACAAAGAGTGGTAAATCATTATAATGGTCTTTGCAATATGTGAAAATAAACAGGAAAGAATGATTCAATAATTCACTTAAATGGTATTCAATAAGCATAGAGGAAGAGCATATGCAAGAAGTGTCTGTGTTTATATAACCTTATGATTGGCTTGTAGTCTGTGAAATTCACACTGCTAATGTCAAAAAAGCATTTTCCCTGGAACAGTTTTGCCGTTCAGACAGTAGTATAGGCACTGTAGTACACTGTGTTCAAAAGCAAGTGTGGTAGATCCATGCAAATACAAGCAAGGGTGAACAGGGATAATTTAGAAGAGTCATCAAAGCTTATTTATGTAGTTCATTGGGACCTCTCTATTCAATATACATGGGTGATGAATATTCACCAGGTACAGAAAAGCAATAGATTAAAACCAACGGTTTAAATCATTCAGAAGCCATTAGTGTTCTGTGATTCTGTAAATAGCTACAAAAAGGCAAGTAATTACCTCCATTTTGTTTTGTTTTATTTTGTGGGTTTGTTCTTTTATTTTAAATGAAACAGGAAGTAAGTTTTATGATTTTGCAGAAATGTTTCAGCTAATGGTATTTCATAGGGAGTATTCTAACTTTATCATTTAACTATAAAGATGCCATTGCTAAGTATCATTAGCATTCTTGCTAAATTTGAAAAAAAAAAAACCCCAAACCAAATGACCCACAACCGAACAGCAGAGTAAACCAGAACCTTGCTGCTCTGCAGGGGAAAGCTGAAATGTACAATTGCCTATGTGCACTGCATTTCCACTACAATCAAATGTAAATTTACCATTCTCAGTTTTACCGTTAGAAAATTCAGCAGTGACTAGATGGGAAAATGAACTGTGCAATGAAACAAAAGTTTAACTGTACACTATTTACTAAAAACACATTAAAAATAGAAATAAGGATAGCTAGTAATGAAAGAGAGTAGGAAAGTAGGAAGGCTACAGAAATAATCCTTGGTAATATAACTGTCCAGTACACCTCAGTTTTTTCTATTAGTAGATCTACATATGTACACTTTGTAGAAGTGCTTTTTCACATTGCAAAAGTATGAATTAGTACAAATCATGTGAGGATCTTCCAAAGTATTCATTGCCCAGGAGGGTTACTAATAGTTAATTAAAAATATATAAATTTTATAGTACTAAAAACTAAACTGGAAAACAAATATACAATACGCGGAAACTATCCTACTGAACTCATATTAGCTTGTAAATTTTCTAGATCAAAATGTCTTCTTAATAAATCTCAAGCTGTTAGCAGAACATATTTTAATTTATGGTTAGCTTTTCTTAGACTTCTGGGGAATTTGAACAATAAGAGTAGATCTGACAGAAGGTAAGTGAAAGAGAAATTGTTATCTAATAAATATAGGAATAATGGAAGAACTACTTAGAAAGAATGTCTAACATAAAAGGAATATAGGCATGCCGTGGTACATGGATAGTAAAAACATTCCCATCTCTTATAAAAAAAAGATTTTTATTAGTTATTCAGAAGCTTGGTTTCATATATCTTTTGTTTTCCAGCCCCTGCAGTAGCACCAGCGTGTGGAAGGTGCAGGGAGCTGATACGCTTTATAGCTAAAACATGGAGAGGTGGAACTTTCTGGCACACTGAAGTTATTAAAATGCCAACATACAGGCACATTCACTCACTTTGTCTGCTCATAATTAGAATATTATTTGCAACCACAAAAAAAAAAGCTGTCTTCTCTGACATACAAAAACGTGTGGTGTTCTGTGTATGACCTTTCTGTATACAACAGGAGTTGAACTAATGATGATGATTTTGCTACCTGAGAGAATTTTTTTAAGCACAAATTTTCCATGCAAGCTATGGACTTCAGTAATTTCAATATGGATAGCATCAAATGTGAGTCTAGATGGGATATGAATGATGGACAAAAAAGATGTTCAAAGTAAAATATTCTGAGAAGAAATCAGTTTTTAATAACATCATGTGACTGTGAGTACAGTGAATCCATCAACCTATCTGGTACCTGGTTGACTTGCTTAGTGAACCAAATTAAGTTTTCCAGGCAGTCTTCACCTAGTTAGAAAACATTGAAAAACTCTGTTTTTAAAAGATGGGAGCAGGCATATTTCATTGAAAGGATTAAAAAATTGGAGTTTGATGGCACACTGAAGTTATTTAAAATACATTTTGACACAATGTTAGCATTTGAAATATCTGTATTTTAGTAGAAATTTTGAATATACAACTACAGCTAATTCCTTAAAACTTGTCTCCTTTCCTGTTCCTACAGCATCACCTGCACCTATTTTTCTCAGGTGGTAAGAAAGTTCAAAGAACTTTCACCATTTTCTGCTTTCAGTATCCATTAACATCCCAGACAGTGTGATATGACTGTTAATGAAAAAAAAAAAAAAAACCTCAACAAAAGAAATTGTCTTCATCTTCTGCTGTGAATATTTATATGTTATGTGTGCTTCCTTGTTCTTCATATAGGAGTTAAGTGAATCACAGTACTTGGAGCAAATCCAAGGTAAGCACTTAAGTGCTGTGCAACCTTCAGAGATAACACACTGGTTACGTCACTAATGAATACATGTATCTTTCTACTGAGTTTCTAGATCCTGATATTCAGATGTAGGGTTAAAGTAGTCTTTGACTAGAAATTTTGAGAGTAATGGGTGAGGGCTACGTTAGATCATATACAATATAATGAGTTATTATGGCCAACAGCATTTTGCTGTTGCTTATTATAGGAAGAAAACCAAAATGAAAAAAATCATTCCTTATTCAACACTGATCTCATGGGTATTAACTTTACATTATTTGCTGAGAGCTGTCTAATTCTATTTCATTTGTTTTGCTCAGTTGTAATGCATTTCTTTGTTGTTATGTTATACTAACCATTTCATATGAGACCTGTTATGGATAACAGCCTGTAAAGCTCTTACACAAGTTCAGGTTGTCAGTTCCTTTTTGATTCAGCAGAAGCTATGACTTGTCCTACCATAGACTGACAGCAAAATACATAATTTCTGTCTGATCTGCATATTTTTGGCCATTTTCCAGATATGAATAGATTTTTAATGAAATTATATATTCATAAGTATTAATTCATGAACAGTATGTGAAATTCATCGTTATGCTTCTATATATTAGAACTGCAAGATTAATTGTACTGTATTTCCATGGGATTTTCCAGGAGCTGACCTTCACAAGGCAAGCCAATTAGGCCAGTTGGAGAATTCCGCTGCTCTTCTGAGAGGGATGAAATTAGAAAATGTCGTTATAACTTTCTGCAGAAGGTGGAAGCCTGAAGAATTTGAGTTTGAAGTCATCCTGGTTAATCTCCATGGACAAGAGGTTTCCACATGATTAAGTTACACATGCAGTTTTAAACATCTAATTTCAATTCCTGTCTGAAAGTTTGTACTTTCTCTGTCAGTTCTTTGCAAGGAAGAACTCCATCGCAAATATTGAAGGTGAAGCCCCAGGATTTTTCTGATCTCCTTAATACCTACTGTAATTTTTAGGTTTCTAGACATTTTAAACATGGAATTGCTTCTGTGGGCACTTATGGTCTTTCGTGTACCAAGGAGAAAAACTGTAGATTTTAAACCTTTGTCCTATACCACTACATGATCAATATCTGGGAATTTCCATAGAGATAATTTTCACTGTATGGACACAGAACTGATGTGTTAATTTTTGCTTTCCAGAGTTGGACAGAGGAGAAAACTTTTGACTTAGGACTTTTAATAATAATATGCATTAAAATATGTGTATTTTTCAACGAGTATTTTTAATTATTTATAGTTAGCTGAAACAAAATCAAACAACACAGAAATGCACGCAAGCATGAAACTAATCACTACAGAATTTCCATTTTAAAGGTCGACCCGTTTGCTTTAGTTCACCTATTGTATTAGAAATGGAGAAGGAATTTAATAAATAGATAAAGAATAATGTAATTAGAACCGAAGAAATTAAGAGTAAATGTCCATGTGTATAAAATGGGTTTTGGCATACTTGTTTATATCTATACTAAGAATAGTTCCATGCTAAAATAAACGAGTTTAAAGAAGGTAGTTTGATTGCAAATAAAATTAATCTAAAACAATAGACTTTCACAAAATAACAGTAAAGGTCTAACTGATTTTTTTTCCTTTTTTATGATTTTTAAATAGGGCAGAGTAATTTTATTTTCAATATGTTGCCTGATTTGGTAATTTCATTTAACTTTCAGTAATCATTTTTCTCCAAGGCCAAGAAGAATTTCTATCCCAAAAGTCTATCTAGTTTTCTATCAAAATAGAAAGACATGAAACACTTCCTGGTAAAACTTTTATCAAAACCACTGATGAATCATTCCTCTGAAGAATCAGAATTCAACTAGTGTGCTATATTTATCAGAAAAGAAATTGAATTTTCTTTTAAAGAGGCATTATTTTCAATTCACGTTTCACCTTTTTTCAATCACTCTCCCACTATTTTATTATTTTATTTGGGTGCTTCAACTCACTAGCAGTGAAGGTGATAGTTTTCACTGATTTTAAGGCCTACTGAGATAATTTAGTTAATCTCCTCCAAATTCCTGATTCACAGAAGATCCATTGTTTGTGTTCATTAATTGATGATTGAAGCTGAAGTTAAGTACACCTTCCAGAAAAACTCCTTACGTTGGTTTTGGAGTGGTTGTCTGCAGAGTGTCTATCACAGGCCTTGGTTACAAGTCCAAATAAATAACACCTTTCCCATTCAAATTGGCACGTTAGTTCAATGTCAGCATTGTGCCACAAATTTCTGTATCATTAAGTTCTCTTCTAGGTATTTGGTACTATTACTCTTGTTTTCTAGACAGAATTATCCTTTACCTGATTTGCGACATTTACAGGTTGATAAAATTACTCCTTAATCTTCTGTTTGATGAGCTAAATTGATTGAGATCCTTGAATGTCTGCTTGTAAGTGATAGTTTCCAACTCTTCCATGATGCCTGTGCTCTTTTTCAAACCCAATTTAGTTCACATCAGGAGCATAATAGTTACATCCTAAAGGACAACATTATCCCGGGTTTCTCATTGGAATTACAATTAGCTATCATCATGATCATAATACTTTATTTAGAGTAACTGCTCCCTGGTGTAGAATATCCTGTCATATACGATTGTCTGCACCTTGGCTTGTAAAACCTTGTAAAACCTGGTATCTTGCATCCGTGCCCTCCTCAAGCACAGTGGTTTGCCATGTCTAGAAATCAAGCTACCTGCATTGCTTTGTATCAGTGACCTGTCCTTAATCATGATTTCCCCCTCATTCACTAATGGCTTTTTGTCTTCTCTTTCATGTCATTAACAGAAGCAATAAATGGCATAATTCAAAAGAGATAATATCATAAGTCATTCAGAAAATTCGTTTCTTTCAACTTGTTTTTAAATTCCTAGTTGCAAGCAAAGTGGATATTGAGAAATACAAATCTTCCTCACCCTTTCTAGTTTCACAATTACTCAGTTTAACTGTAACTGGTAAAATTAGACTTAAATTGGTCCACTGCATATTGTGTAATTTACCCTTTGGTTTAAGGTTTCTTTTCCTAGTTGACGGTATTGTTCATACATTAGTTACAATTAGTTATATATTTAACTATTAAGACCAGTTAAATATTAGAATTTCTGTTTTAAAGGACAACTATAAATACTATGCCAATGTTAGCAGTAATACATAATCTCCATTTTAAAACATCGTATTATTGCAAACACACATGATCAGATTACTCACTTTTAAAAAATTAATCAAATATATTTGTGTATTTAAAGCTAAGTGTGTACTTAATTACTCACTGTTTTGTCTTTTAAAATATAACACAGTTCTGACTGTTTCTACTTCTCTAAATGAACCACAAGAATCTTATCCATACACAGCACTGGCTGGCGGTGATGTCCAGATTTGAGAGCCCCAGATAAAAATTGCTTTGGGATATTTTCTGATTTGAACCCACATAAATGTCATTAAAAGCCATGTTGCAGCTAGCATTCACCCTATGTGAAAAGTATGTTACCCAGTCTATTTCTTAAAATGCCTTAACAAAACCAGCAGCTGACTTAAATCAGTATTACCTCTGAAATGGGACAAGTGAGTTCTAGTGATAAGCAATCATTTCTGTGAGCATCCTTTAGGCATTCACAGAGAATCCCACTGCCAGTGATTCTTCAAACTCAGTGAAGCTTCCCTTGCTATTTTGAATACTGTATGTAATAAATCTCAGAACAGTTTGCATGTCTAATGCTTAAGATTAGGAGTTTTGCAGGCAGGATTTTGGTACTGCCTATTTCAATTTTAAGCTATAGTCTGAAAACATTACCTTGTTACAATTTCAGACATTTTTGTTCATTCATGTTGGACTAACATGATCCAAGCACAATCTGCTAGGATTTCTCCCAGACTGTTCCACTGTTTTTCAAAAGGAACCTGAAATCTAAAGTCACAGTTGGGATTTATTCTGTGGGAAACAAAACTTTGGGACATCAGCACTGATAATTCCATGGAAGTTGATCTGAAGTCCACAGGCTCTCTAACTGTTGTTTGACTATAATCTTATTTTTTCGCACCTGACCAGGGAGAACTATAAATTTCTTCAGATTACATGACTAGAGGCAGCAGTGTGTTTTCTTTTCTTTTGTATGCCAGAACTGTCGGGTGTTACTTAAATATTGAGCCATGCTGCTGACTGAAATTCTATTCAAGTGCTTTATGTGAATTGCTATGGCCGTTTTCTTAAAGTGCATTTTATGAACATTGTTTCTTGGGCTACAATTCCTTTTCTATTTTGAAGACTTTTGTAATGGGAAAATTAGCTATTAAAGACATTATTGAATTTTCTGAAGCAAAATGTCTACAAAAAAGCTGAGTGCTATCTTGGCCTTATGTCAGAGATGAAAGATGTACCTAGCGATGTGCATTCTTTCTATTTTCCAGCAAAGGAAATGTGTTTAAATTCACCTTCAATTTTTGTCATATTATCTGAGACACTTCTCAGAAATGTTAGGGTCAGGAAAAGAATTAGAGTTCATCCCTAAAATAGCTTTGAGGCTCAGAATGAACATCCCTTAATTTCTGCAGTGATCTATTCCTCTTCCTTATTCCTAGTAATGCTTGTAATTCACAAGCTAAATCATTCTTTCTTCTTTTCAAATCTGGTATTGCACAGTTCTGGGTAAGATTAGATGCTCTGAATGACTAAGTAGATTAGTGGAGACTCACTGTACAAAGTTAAGTCATGTTGTATTTGTTTGGGAAGTTAATCTTAGAACCAAGGACCTACGAAATGAAACCCCTAGAGTTACAGGTACCTTCAAAGTAAAGCAATGTATTAAAAGATAAAAAAGCTAAACCAAGCAAATGTGAAAAATTGAAATCTATGTAACACATTTGTCTTGGGAGGTATATGTTAGAAAGGGTAGAGTGAAATATTAAAAATTCACTGTAATAAGCTTAATCAACTAATTAAAAAAGAGATGAGATAACTTAGCAGATTTAATTATAGGCAAAATATAAAAATTTGAAATAATTAGACATATTAAAGATGTCATATTATAGCCAATACTGTAATAACATTAAAAATACATTTGTATTTTAATGTTGAATACGTTGAATATTGAAGGTATTTTATTGAATACATTTAATGTATATTCATTTTGAATTCTAATATTGAATACAACAAAAATGTCTTCTCTGTAGAGTCCAAGTCATAGCACCATAAAAGAGCAAGAATATCTTCCCTGCAGGGTAAGTCCTGTAGTCATTAACATTTCTTATGACTCATGCAGTGTGTTTTCTAAACAGGGAAAAAGCTGGGAAGCTTGAGCAAAGGCAGAAATGGTACCAGTTGAAGCTATATTGCTTCCATTAATTTTCAGGCAGACTTCTGGTTCTTCACTGCATCTGAGGCAGAACTTTTCACAAAAAAAAATACAAACTCTTCTCTTTCATGCCAATTTAGGAAAGCCCTTTCTAGGTGGTAGTTCTGGAAAACTTGTGAGCTGGAAGCCATGCAAAGAATGGTATAACCCTTCAACTGCCAAAATCCTCAGCTTGATTGATTCCCCTTCATAAGAGCTGCCTGTGACATAGTTTTGTGTAAAGATGAGAGGGTGCATCTTCCTGGCACTTTATAAAAATTTCAGAAGAGAATCCATATTAACGGAGGCTGAAAAGCCAAAAAAAGAATAGAGGTTCATGACAGTGCTCACTTACACAAGCAACACATGAGAGGCAGGTCAAAGGAGATGAACTAGTGCATTCTTCTGTGTAGAAGAGGAAAGGAGTTCCAGTGATGTGAAGTAAAAGTGCAAAAGCTAAGGACATCCACCAGAGAAGAACGACAAAACTGGTGAAGGGGCTGGGAAACAAGTCGTCTGAGGAGCAGCTGAGGGAACTGGGGTTGTTTAGCCTGGAGAAGAGGAGGCTGAGGAGAGACCTTATTACTCTCTACAGCTACCTAGAACGAGGTTGCAGAGTGGTGGGTGTTGGTCTCTTCTCCTGAGTGATAGGTGATAGAATGAGAAGGAATGGCATCAAGATGCATCAGGGAAAGTTTAGATTGGACATTAGGAAAAATTTCTTCACAGAAAGGGTTATCAGGCACTGGAACAGGCTGCCCAGGGAGGTGGTTGAGTCACCATCCCTGCAGGTGTTTAAAAGGCAGGTAGATGAGATGCTTGGAGACAGGATTTAGTAGTGGACAGGTACAGTTGGAGTTGATGATCTCAAAGGTCTTTTCCAACCTAATGATTCTATGATTCTTTGATTTCTTAATGGATTTAGGAGAGAGGTATTTGAAATAACAACTGTCAATAATATTTTGGAATTTAGGGTCATGTATCAAAAGGTGGAAACAGGAGTAGGATTAGAAAACAATATGTATGTTAAGTTATACAATCTATGTTGATAGGAAGAGTTCAGGAGGCAGTAAGAGTAGGGATGGAGGTAAAAGTGAAGGTGGTTCACAGCCAACAAGATACTGGGTAAAATCATGAACTTTAGGAGAAATTAAGGGCTCAGAAATAAGTGTTTTCTCAGTATTACCTTTTCTTCTTAAACTAGTATGAGGAAATTATGCAGTGTTCATGGAAGTCATCTGGGTTAAGACTTCCATTACAAAAGTGTTTTACACTTTGACCCAAGAAATCATGTCAACCAAATACTTTATACGCCTTTCTTTTAAAGTTCATAAATATTTGGAAAAGTCTGATACCAGAAGAAAACATAAAGTTGGTTTAGGAGTAGATGGGTTTTAGTAACATTTAACTGAATACAAGGCTAGGTGCAGATCAGTAGATGAGAAATACAAGCCCAGCTGATCGAGTGTCTCTTGTACCCTTGAATGTCTAAAAAGTCACCAACAACAGATGAGCAAGGAATGCGGAAGAGGATAAGTAGTGTTGGCCCGTACAAAATATTGACTTGCTGATTAACAGAAAAGAGAATTTTAGTTGAAAAAAAATAGAAAAAATCAGTTTAGATTTTGTTGAATAACTGACAATAGCATCTCCAAAGCCTTGATGAAATAAAAATAGTAAGAACAACATCTCACAGTTGCATAGTATAATGAAGAATCTCATGACTAGGAATGGCAAGGGCAAGAAGACCTTCAGTTTGACATATGGAAGCAAAGGTGTAAACATGACTAATTATTTCATTTCAGCAGATTTCAGTCTGAGTCATTCTAATTAAAATGGTGAAAAGGGAAGCTGAAGATGAGTTTCTCAAAAAACTTTATTACTTCAGGAAAACTATGTCTTTTAAAAATATGCATAAAGAAATAGTTTGATTTCCTTAGAGTTTCTTGCTTATTTTTTGTTTTTTAAAAAAACATTCCTAAGCTAACATTATTGTATATTGAATTCTGTCTAGTTACATTGAATTGTGAAACCGTATTTGTGTTCCGTAAGTGTAAAATTCGCCATGTAAGTTTGTTAGCTATCTTAGTGAAACCGAGAAACAGCACTGCTGTTTATGCTCAAAGCTCCCTGGGGTATCCCAAATTTAAGAATAGAACTCATATGATGACCACTGATATATCCTATTTCCAGTTCACCTTGAATGACTGCAGTAGAATGATTGTACTTAACGACATTAAAAGTCCAACTCCAAAGTAAAGCTTAAAACAGCCTCTGAATTAACAATGCAAACCTGGTCTGAAAACATTAGAGGACTACAATATGGAAAATTCCAATATTTGGCAAACTAAAAAAGCTTGATTGAGACAGTGAAGCTAACATGCACACAAAATATTAGAAAATATCTGATATCAGATTCTGACACGGATGAAGAATTAATACAACATGGCATAAAACCTAATTGTCAAAGGCACCTTGCCAGACGCAAAAGTGCCTTCACTTACGCTCACGTTTATTTTAAGCATCTTTAAATGACGTTTGTTTTAGAAAAAGGTATTACAGATGCCTTACTTCTGGACATAAAGAAATACTACTTGATAGAGAATTACTGTTTCTCTGTCTTGGCCAAATATAATAATTCCTTGTTCACCTGTAGTTTTCTTCTAAATTAGTTGTTTCGGCACTCTCACTATCTTGTTTGGGTAAGGAATTCTGCAGATTAACTTTGTTGCTGTTGCACTCAGGTTTTGAACAAGAGTAATTTAATTTTATTCCCAGGTGTCTTTAATCTTGTGTGTGTGTGTGTGTGTGTGTGTGTGTGTGTGTGTTTATTTCAGTCCTAGACAGTGAAATAATGTATTTGATCTTTTGGGGAAGTCATATGTGACATATCTTACCTCTCTGTTTGCATGACACAAATCTTCGTAGTGCTCTGTTTTCATCAGGGTGTGTTAAACTTTCTACTGCAAGAAACTGGAATCTTCAACACACTTTATCATACTAACCTGAAAAACTGAAACAGATGGAAAAGAGGTTTGATGTACATGAACTGATGTTCAGTCATCTTTGTTAGGAATTACATGTGGCAGTTTTATTCAATTCTTGTAAATGAGGACAAACAACTCTTTTCTGGCTTCTGTTTCTCAAGAGGCTCTTCTATTAAAGACCATATATTTGTGTGAGCTCTGAAATGGCAGAGAAAAAGTTCATATTCAGCTAAGCGTTTTCTAGTGACAGCAACTTTGTATTGCTACTCAGTAAATTTCACACTTCACTATTCACTACTTCTAGTCATTAATAGTAATGCTAAAGATGAATGCAAAACTAGTTGAAAGTGAATTGAGTACGTTAATAACTCAAAACTATTTTTCACTGAAGAAAAGACTTCTTCCAGAAATCTTCATGAGGAAAATAGATCCCTATGAAAATCATAGTTAGAGAAGACTCTTCTTTCCTATTTGCTGATAAAGAATGACAAGAAAATTCTGCAATTACTCTTCTCAGAAGTCTGTTAAAGCCACCAAATATTGTTGAAGCTTTGCCTGTACCTCAGAGGTGTCATTGCTTATTTAAATAATTAAATAAAGCTATATTAGTGTCTGTGTGGTGGTGTAGCTTTATCATCTGTGAATGATAATACAAATGGTAGCTCTTGCTTTTTACACAGTATGTAATAGCCGTTAAAACACACACTTTGGTGTTCTTCATGGCCCCAGTTTTCCTGGGTCTAAAACTTTAAAATTAAGTTCCACAAAGATATGAGACAAGCTTGTCCCAAATAAAGTGTAAGCTTGACTCACCATGGATGATAGAATTAAATGTAATTAAAGTTATTTCAGTGTCTGCTAAGGTGTTAGGCTATATACTGAATTATGACAGGTGCTAATCCACAGAGATAACAAAGGTATCTTTTTTTATTGATTTTTTCTTTGAAGTAGCAGGCTGTCAGCTAGTGATCACTGCAGAACTTTGCAGGATATTAGTCGCAAGAAAGTTACTACTTCAGCCCTATGAATGCTTCAAGTCTTCTATGCTATCTCTCCTTAGCAGTCTTGAATAGACCCACAGTCTCTTCCATCAGTTAAATCTCATCATTCCTGAAAGTAGTCACAAACACAGAAGAACAAAGAAAGGCTTGAGAGGGCTCTTTTGCACAGGTAGGAAACCTCAAAATGTGGCAGGCAGTCATGAGCTACAGGATAAGGTCTAGAACTGCAGCCTGAGGTAGGAATACTGCTTAGCTTCACTAGAGCTCCAAAGCACCCGTAGACTTACCACAGAGAAATACATCGGGGTACAGAATTACATGTCATGTTTTTATGGAATGATACCTATTCTCACAACAGGCCGGGTTCCTCTTTCAATGGTTATGTAATGTTTTCTGCTTCTACTTTCTAAGAAAATTTTTCTTAGTATCGCAATTGTAAAAACCAGCTGAAAGACATGATTAGAGTGCACTTGGGTGGCCTTATAAAAGCTCACATCAAAGTAAAAACTTAAAACCACCATTAAAGTTTAATATTTGGGAGCCTAAGTTTTCTCTTTTGTATACCTGTGCTTCGCTAGCACACAATCACAAAACTGGTCTGGCTTCTGGAACAGCACAGCATGAACACCTTTGGGCAGTTGGCTTTCTTGACATAGGAATGGTATGGATTTACTCTCAGAATGGTATGGATTTACTCTCAGAAAGCCAGAGAGGAAGGCTCCAGTCATCCTTGTCTGGAAAGACATTTTGTTTCATCCTGGTGGACAGTATTTCAGGCTTAATTATCTTTGCCACTTCAGCACCAATTCATCAGCATATGTGACCATTCCGACTTCCTCCTCAAATGCAAGGCATGTTTTTTCTGTGAAGATTTCTCAAACATTATAGAATACAAAATATTTTTCAAAAATCCCCTATACCAACGGCCTGTTGTCTACATAGGTTCTTTTTTCCCATGGAAAGCGGATGAAAGAGACCATGAGACACACGTGACATCTTACTGGGTAGCTTAATGCGCTACTGGCAGCCTCTTGGATACTACAGTGATAAGGGTGGAAAAAGAGCCTCTGTAGAAGAGATTAGCCAGGGATTTCGGAGAAAGGAAGCCAAGTGGCAATCAAACTGGCTGAAGAAAACACAGGGAGCACAGAGAGGATTGTACAAGAAGAACCTGCCTGTCAAAATACTCTGAGTATATATTTACCTTGCTTTAGCTATTTTTCGTGAGTCAGACAGCACCGGTAGCGGCAAATTGAAGCAGCCTCAGAATCCCTGGATATCAGCTTGGCCCTGTGATCCAATAGCAGTAATTATCTGTCATCGTACAAGAGCACCTGAAAGCAGCTTTTGTCTAGCTAGAACACTATATGCTATAATGGAAAAGCAAAATTGTATCTACTACTTGAAATTGCTAGGTGAGATTTTTTATGACTACCTCTGAGATATAATAGTTCTCTACTCCACCTCCTCCCCCCTTTCTTTTTTTTCTTTTCTGGTGCATAGACCCCAAAATAATCAGGAATCTTGACTGCAATCTGTAGGATATTGTCTTCAATAAGGCATAAACCCTAAACGATAAATAAAAGGACATTTATTTCCAGCTCTAATACTGTGGAGAACTTAATTTTAATAAGATAAAGTCAAGTAATTACACTTCGGCATCTACTTAGTTGCATGAGAAAGTACTAAATGCGGCACCTTAAGAACACGAAGTTAGGATTTTCTTGCTTATAGCCTGTAATTTTTTTTCTGGACATTGTCTATATATGAAAGTTACAAAAGAAACACGAAAATAAATAAATAGATCAGCAAGATTTTTAAAAGGAAGAGAGAGTAATTTAGAGTACAACAATATTAGAACAGCTGAACAGTCATATTTATTTGGGGGCTATTTTGGCTCTGGCTTATAGGAGACTAATTTTAATCCAGATACAAATGTACCCCATTGTCTCTACTGACACTAGTCATACCTAAAAATCAGATGTACTCTTACAATCTTACGTTCCGATTGCAACAACTTTTGCAAAAAGTAAACAGAGGAGCAAGACAAGCTATGTCTACTCTAGTTTTAATTTTAAATACGGATAAAGATAAATATAAAAGTTTATGGAAGATAAACATTGTCGATTGATAATTTAGCACAGAACTCTATTAAATCAAAAGGTTTTTTAAAATATGATAGCTCCCATAGAGATGATACCATCCATAAATTTCTAATGAAATGTAGTAGTCTAAGTCAGCAGATAATTCTAAGGTCTCACTCATCGGTGAAGGTGCCATAGAGTCCAGAGTCTCTGTCTCCCGTAGTTGATAGGAATGTAAGAGAAGATGTCAAACAATCACGAACTTTTATAACAACAGATAGAAGACACTGTCAGAATCTCAGCTAACAGCTTCCTTCCTAAAAATCATGAACTGGAAATGCTTACTTATATGATGAATGTACTCTTTGCTTTGCACACAAAAACCCCAAAGAGCCCTCAAAGGCTCATGAAAAAAAGAAGTTTTACTTATAAAGACATATAAAGGCCTTTATAAAGATGGAAAGGCCTTTGAGAGGTCATTCAGTTCATCCTCAATTCCTGAGAAAAGACCAGCCATCCATAATTCCCTCTTTATCTGCTCTCGCAAACCTTCATTGATGGAGACCGTGCAGGCTTACTGGTCTCTTTCACTGCTTTGCTTAACAAGTGAAAAGTTTTCCTCACATTTAACATTGATCATTCTTGGTGCAACTTAAACCTATTATATCTGGTCTCTGCCCATTTTGGACACAAATAATGGATTATTTGCTTGTATTTGCAACAGATTTTTCATACTGGAACTCTGTTGTTACATCCCACTCAGATTCTTCCTTTTCCTAAACAGATGCAGGTGTTTCTCTTTTATCATAAATAATGCCTTCTAGATATCTAGATGAACAATTGTTTCTTTTCATAGTGTGCTCCATTTGGTTTACATGTTGCTGAGGTGCTTCTCGAAACATCAAACAGGGTGAGGTCTCAACAGTGAGAAATGTTACTAAAAGAATTATTCTACTGCTCTGGGAAACATATTCCAATACAATGACCTTCTGTGCACCTGCATGGCATTAAAAGATTCACTTAGCAGTAATTCCCAGAGCCTCTCCTCAGAGCAACTACCCACCCAGTTATTTTGCATCTGTTCTTGTGAATGTGATTACTCCTACCTATTTCATTGAGGGTTTTTTTTCAGTGTCAAAGATTTTTTTTTCAACCATCTGTAAATATAACTTTGAGTTTTAAAACATTTTCTAACCTCCCAGACTTGGGTTGTTGGTAAATTTAATTACTTTCACTTCATTCTCCATATCATTACTAAAAACACTGACCGTTGAAGATCTCACGTGTGACACATCTGTTGAAATTGACTAGATGCTTCCTTCCAGTTTGACAATGAATCCAGTGGTATCTGTTCTTCACGTGCTGTTATCCAATCAATTCTTTACTGCAGATCGTATTTCTTCACCTTCTCAGTGAGAAGACTTTGTTAAGAACCTTACTAGAGCTCAGATACAGAACAGGGTCTGTTATAGAAAGAAATCAGGTTGGTTTGATCCGACTTGCTAACATAAATCCAGTTGGCTGCTACTTATCTTTTTCTTATCTTCTAGATGCTTACAAATATTTTTTATTATTCATTCTAATTGTTTTTTCATGGGACTGAAGTTTAGATGCCTGACTTGTAATTTGCTAGATTGTCTACTAAAAAAAAACCCAAAACAACAGAGCAAAGATTCTTCTGTGTATGTATATATATTTAATCTTCTGTACCATGCCTACTTTTCACCTTAATGGTTCTGAAAGTGCTCTGGTGTCTTCTAGGATAAAGCTCATCAGTTAGAACTCATGTGACAACAGCTATATTGCCGTATTATGCTCTAAGCCATATTTTTTCTATGCTGTAAACTGAGTTCTAGCCCTATGTTTTTGTGATAATCGGACCTTGAAAGTGTTCCTTGTAGGCAGATATACAAAGCTTTTAAAATCTGATATTGTATCTTTATGGAATACATTTGTAGGAAAACCCATCTAATTTTAGCTATTCTTACAGTTGTTGCAAGATTCATCTCCAAAAAATTGTCCCTGTTTGTGCAATGCAGTCATAGAATATGCAACACAGACACTTATACCTAAATCATCCTTAGGTACTGACAGCAAACACAAGTCAGTCAGGCCTGTAAGTCGAGCCTGCCAGAAACCCCAGCTACTACTCTGGCTGTAATTAGAGCTGAGTATTCTGCTGCTGCATTTTCTCTGCTAATAATTATGCTTGTTCCTTAAACTGAACTAAAGGATACCATAGCTGTTCTTCAGTAACTCAGCTGATGAAATATATCTCTCCAAATATCACAGTCATGTGTCCCTTAAATAAAATACCAACAGTGATGAGGGAAGTATCAATAGGGTTAAACTGCTTTCCGTTTATGGTATTCTATTGGCAATAGATTGTTATTTCCTGTAATTCCTTTTTCATGCTTCGCTATTTTATAAATTACTTTGTGGCAGTGTTTTATTTCATAATCAAAAAGACTGAATTCAAGTTGTCTTTTCCGGTAATGATCTATCAGACTTGTTGGATAGCTCAGATTAGTCATTTATTCACTATATTTGAATTTTCTGACTGCATAAATATGTAAATACTTAGGAAATATGTAAATGCTTAGGACATAAATTTAATCCATTTTAGCAGATATTTAGACCAGCAAGGTATGTAATCACACATGTTCTGCTAGTATATATAAAATAATTTTAATATATAATTCAAATGCATAACAACAATACATATGAAACTAAGCAAATTAGAAATATGGTAGGATATATAAATAATTCTAATCACTCACTATATATTCATGAAATAAAAATACAAAATACAAAATATTACTACCATTTACTATTTTCTGTATCGTTCCATTTAAGTTCACTTTGTGAAGAACATTTTATTTATTAAAACTATAAAGAAAATGGTTTGGAAGCCAATGATACAGGTTCCGGTATGTTTTGGAAAACCGTTATAGTCTACTTGCTAAGTCTGAGGCATGACCCAACCTACTGAAGGAACATAAAGTGCAGTGAAATGTTGAAGCCAAAGAGAAGGAGAGCAAGGAGGGGATGGCAGAACTGGAAGCATATTTCAAGTTCAATTTAACATAATTTTAAATTAGTGCTGGAGCATCCAGCTAGAATAATATTTTCAGAAGCCATTAGTGCACTCTAGTGATGGGCAGAGGACACCCTGAGGAGCTTTATAAAGCAACACCTTCCCTACTTTGCCTTCAGGGCTTGGTGCAGCCCAGACCTTCGCAGTCAGATCAGCAAAAGGAAAGGGGAGGGAAAAGAAGTTATTTTAAGCAGTATTAGGACAAGCTTTGTGTTAAAGGGCTTTAAAGCTGGAACAGAATATTTGTTCTGCTCCAATCCTTCACCCTCCAAATCATTCATTTCCCCCATGAGCAGAACTCACGATCGACTGAACTTGGAAAATGATTGTGGAGTTATTCTTCTGATTTCTTCATTTTGTATTCATAGTAAAACAATCTGCTTCATTGTCAGGAGACCATTTTTGTTTGGTTGAATTGGGAGAGGGGTCAGAAAAGAGAAGAAGTAGAGGTTTCAGAGAAAATGAAAACCACATGAGGAAGAAATAATAATTCAGGTCAAGTTAGAGTTTACAGTTTGTTGGAAGACAAGTGTTTGGTTTTGTCTCAAGGTTACTTAATCTTTTTTTTCTTAACTCCCACTCTTTTTCACTTACTTATTTCAAAAAGAAATGGACATTTCAGCATGAGAAGGTAAACTGTTTTTTAAAAAAAATGTCAAAAGTATTTCAGGTACTCAGATATTAGAACACAGTAGCATTTTTTAATACTGTCTTTTTTTGATTGAAGGTATTTGGCCACATCATCTCTTTAGAACTGTGTGCAATTGTGAATTTACTATTTGCTAAGGGAAAAAAAGCAACAACCCAAAGCTAGCTGCTATTGAAAAACGCAAGATTGCCTGGGCAATAATTATTTGTTGCAGATATGTGGCTTTAGGCTTTACATCTAGAGATTACTGAGGAACTTCTATTTTTAAACCAAATTCCTTGAGATACATAGAAATCTCTATAGCTCCTGAAGATTTAAACTGTTCATATCATTCTTTCTCTTTAGAAAAAAACAGAGTTTATGTTACTGATAAATAGTGCACAAGGAAATATAGAAGACCTCAGTTAAAGAAATCTTCCCAAAATTCTCAAAGATTAGGAATTTCTGTAAACTCCCTCTCCTATTAGGACACCATCGAAACATTTCAGGGGTCATTTTTTCTTATTTTTAACTACAAATATAGGCACAGAAAGATGCTCCATCTTACAGCAGTTCAATGCCTGGATTAAATATGTGAGACACAGTCCTGTCTTTTCTCAGTACCACTATTGGATTTTTCAACATTAGAAAAAAGCCATCAAGAATCATGTCTGCCCCTGGATTCTCCCACACCCCAAGGTGAGAGCTAATTAGTAAGCTAAAGAGAATTAGTCTGTCTCTCCCTGTGTTTGA
The DNA here is from genome assembly GCF_017976375.1 of Cuculus canorus. Taxonomy (NCBI): domain Eukaryota; kingdom Metazoa; phylum Chordata; class Aves; order Cuculiformes; family Cuculidae; genus Cuculus; species Cuculus canorus. The sequence continues at coordinate 52,795,496 of NC_071402.1, forward strand.
AATATTAATGAGACTGACAGTTTGGGTGATGGGCAGGATGAGGATAAATATATGACTGCTGAGAGGACATGAATATCCAGTTTTATTAGTGGTACTTAGGTGAAGAAAAACTACAGGTTTAAGATGTGAAGTAACCCAGTCTGCTAGAATATGAATTCACTACCATGTCGGGGGAAGACTCCCGCCTACTTCAACCTGAAACCTGTTTGTATCAAGTTGAGCGTATGATGTAGCTATGCCCGTATTAAGCTGAATCATGGTTTGCAGGATTTTCTTGATAGGTCTTAAAGCAGGGTAATTTTTAATTAAGCCTTACATTAATTAACTCTCTTTTAAAATTAATTATCTCTTGCTTTATGCATTTTTGTGGGGTTTTTTTCTTATAAGGAAAAGCTGTGCTGTTGTCAGGCTGTTTGTGGCTATCCCAACATGAAATTCCACATCTGGTCATGGCACAAAGTCTACAGCTTGTCAGATGGAGCAGTGTTACCTTCTTTATGTAAAGAAAAGTTAGTCTGACAACTTTATAGTGTTATGGGAAATCTATGTGAAGAGAAAAGCTGGTCCCTCCAGAAACAACATTTTTTCCTAAATGACTCCAGTTTGCCTCTTTGCTCACTGTATCCTTGCTCACTGTATTAGAAGTGCTTACTGCTCTTCTAATAAGTACTATCAACCTTTTTTGCTTGTCAAGTCTGGACATACCTGCTGAGAAGGCTTGGTTTACTTTTCAATCTTTTTTGTCAATGCCAATGCCAAGAGTATTTGTACATACAGCTCTTCATTGTTCTAATGGGAGACAGGATTTTGTTGGAACTAATTTTCCCTTTAAGTTCTTAGAACTTAGAAATTTGCACAGAGATTTTGTTACAAACCCAGTCCTCAGGAAACAAATCCTTTGCCTGTTCGTGTAGCCCTGGCGAATGGTAGACTTCTTTAAACAGTGCTCCCTTCCTGTCCTAAAGATACTTTGCTGATGACCTGGCATGGATGAAAAGCATGACTCCAGTGAGAACCAATACACTGGGTTAGACTGTGCCACCACATTTGCTTCTGCTATGGCAGGCACCAGCAAAACTCTGTGCCAGTATTCTGTTAAGATATCCTCACCTCATCTCTCTCAAATGCATCCATACTTGTAGAGGCAATGTAGTGATAATCACTGTTCAAAGCATCGAAGAATAATGATTAGAAATAGGACAGGCCACAGCAGGGGAGTTTTTTTTTATTTCACTGCAACTCTATCACAGCTTCTCAAAGGCATCCAAACAGTAATGTGTCAGCTTTTTCAGTCAGCTTTAATTTTATCTCCTAGCTTTTCCAGCTAGTACAGGGGAAGAGCTGTTGCTGTGTATAGTTCAGTTAGTGCATACATCCAGGATAAAACTGCTTTGAAAAATAGAAACTAAATCAACTTCAGGACACTGATGAACTAACTATAAGTTCAAAGACAAACATGAAGATTATTAAAAATTAAAAAGCAGTGAACTGGATGAGTGTTTGGTTTGATTCACTTCTGTAATTCCAGCATTCCTACAGGATGCTTAAAAATCTGGAAGAAGGACAAGCTCACACTATCCTAAGTTTATAAAATTCCTGAAATGTTACAGACAGTTCCACCATCGCAGCGGTAATTCCCTCAGTTTCTAATTAATCTGATTTATAAACCAGTAATCTTTAACAGTCAAGTGTGTACGTGTTCTGTGCAGGTGTGTGTACAAACAGAGGGAGAAGACATGAAGGAATACAACCACAGACCATAAGCTGGAAAGTATCTGCCCATTTCCAGATCTAGGCCAAAGGAGAAATACCTACGGTCTTCCATTGACAAGACATCTCCATGAACCCTTTTTGAGTTCTGGGATGAATATTCTCTTCACCTGCCCAGGCCACCTGACTGCAATCACTATCACAGTATCACCAACAGGGTACAACATATTATAAAAGCATGGACAAACAGGCATATGGTAATATAAGGTTTTATTAGGTTGAACTCTAATCATGGGATTGTAGACAACTAGTTATCCAGAATCAAAATGCAGTCACTCAGTTCAGGTATAGAGGCAGATGAGGAGCCTTGGCCTGAGGTCAAACTGCTAAGGAAGAAGTGTGAGTCTCCTGGTCAAAATAAAAAAGAAGTAGTTGGTAAAACCTGAAGTGGTCTGAAACTATGAAGACACTGGTGAATAGCAGGATAAACTATGGATTAGCAATGGTTCTCGCCAAGCCAGAATTAACAGATAAAGTCTTAAAATCAGCAGACCCAGGGCTAGTGGAGGAAAGAGTAAAATGAGCTTGTCCTAATTATGTGTAAGAAGAGGAAAAAGGAACATTAGGCAAAGCAAACCATGCAATCAGGGCTGTTCTGGGTCCTTCTGTGCAACCCTGGACCTCAGATAACAGTAATTTAATCCTTGCTGATAGGAACAGGAAAATGAAGTGGTCATATAGACAAAAAAATACTTGGAACAATAGGAGCTGGAGCAGAGTAATAGGGTCAAACAGAATATGGCACCTCTGCAGTTAGGACATTGCGTTCTCACTTCACTGTTGCAGTATTTCATGACTATGTGCCAGGCATCCTTGCAAACTTCCTAGCCTTCTGTGAGATTTTCCAGGAATTTGAACAGAAGTGTAATGATTCTGTCTTGGCAGAGCAGACATTTTTGTAGTATATGGTGATTCTAGTGGTAAATTATTCTATATAATAAAAGCAATATAATTTTCCAGTCCTAAGTCTAACATAGCAAGTCATTCTGGATATTACAGAAAAAAAAATTATTCTTTTTGTTAAAGATGATTATATAATGCATTATATTCGGTCTCCAGAAAAATACAGGCTTTTAAGTAAAACAAAAGTGCTTCAATGGCCAAACTTAATTAACTTTCAAAATTTTTACCAACTATTTCTCTGCATCAAAATAAGGAGTGCCTGTAATTTTTATCAAAAATCAGTATAGTGTACACATAACTTAATAACACACAGATGCTTAAAATGTAACATCTAGAGACCTTTTTTGAATTATTTCACTTGAAATGCAATGATTATTGCCAGAGTACAAACAAATAAATTGAATTATTCTAAACGGAAAAAAAATTTTATAAATCTTTGCAGGCAAAATTTACTGCTTTATTCCAGAATTAGTCCCACTTAAGCTGGAGTACAATAGAATTCATGTACAAGTAGTCCTTTTGGAACAACTGTACAGGGACTACAGAATCATCTTTATGAGAACTGTCAAGACTGGAGACCAGGAGTGTTTGGTGGAACTAACACAGTTGTTTTATTCTGGTCCCTAGATGTTCACGGCTAGAGGCAAGGTCTGTAGCTGATCCGGAAGAACTTTTATGCCAAAGGGGAAAGGAAGAGTGAAGAGGTGATGAGCACAATTGGATCTAATTTTTGTTTTCTCATCATTTCATGTGTAGATGTTAAAGAATACATTTTGATATTTCATTAATTACCTTAAAGTTGTAAATTTACAAGTGTAATGTATGTAATTTGAAGATTAGTACCAATTCACCTGTTCTGGATTATATCCCAAAGTGACAAACATGGATGGGTTGCCCATACATAAAAGGTGATTTAGACGCAATCATACTCTCTCTCATGGGACATCTCGGTGTGGGAAAAATGAGAGAAAGACAATTCCACCATCTTTTCTTCCTGGAAGTTTGCTTCCCATTTATTCTAATAGGGAAGCAGATTTGAGACCAGTTTGCTGCATTTTGGATCTCATAATTGGAAACCTTTGTTATTTCCAAACAAGGAGAGGAAAGGCAGGGGACAAAGCAAGGAGTGTGAGAAAAGTTTCTCCACTTAAAGAGCTTGTTAAGATGGAAAGTTTCAGACAGCTAAAATCAGGAGAGCTTTGGGAAAACCTGCAGCATCTGGGAGAATAGTATTGCAATGACAAAATCAGGGTGCAAGAATCTAATTGCAGTCTAGAAATAACCTCAAAGTAATGGCACGTGTTACCACCACTACAGCAGTGAGAAGAAGCAACAGCTCTACTCTAGATCTATGAATTTTTTTTTTCCTTTACTGGCAAGAGACTTCTCCACTGCATGTCTGCTTGAAAACTCCTGCAGTATAGTCAATAAGCACATCCACATGCAAGGAGTTTAGCTGAATTTTTTAAGTGACTCGATGAAAAATGAGTAAAAACTACTTTTCCAGTTTTAGTAGCTGGCTAACAGGCATCTTCCAGGTGTGTATATTTCTCTTGCAGGTACAAGGCAGAAGGTAAAGTGACCTGTGGTATCTATAGCTCATACTACCTGCACACACACACACACACACACACGCAGTATTCCATGGCATTAAGCTGAAAGACTATTTTCTAAGCTGTGAAAATTTGCAGAAATTAATCTCCATCTTGCCTTTTTTTTTTTTTTTTACTACCCAATCAGCGTACTAACTGATTTCACTCATCTTTATAAATAGCATTTGTCTTCCTATTGCCATTCAAATATAATTTACACCAGGGAGAGAGCTGACAGACCTTGATTTTACATGAAACATCTTTGAGTCATAGTGAGCAAAATGACTCACTTCCATCATCGCTCTTCAGCAAAATGATTCTGGGATATCAAAATTATCTGTTCTGTCTAGTTCACCCCATTCTATTTATTTTCCTTAAATTTGATTTTTGATGAGCAATTATTTCTGGCAAAATTTCAAGCGTGCCCCCTTTGTTTTTCAGACAAATCTTCCACTATTACATCTCCCAGTCTTCCAGGCCAGACAACCTGCCATTTTTGTAGCTTTTCTCAAAGGTGGTATTTTGCTTCAGGTAGATTTTGCATTCTGATTCAGATGCCAGTCAGCATTTACAATAAGAGATCTGACTGGGAAAGAAAGAGCTACATGCTCCTCAGAAAAGCTTACTTTGACAGAGAAGGAGAAAGCTTGTGTGGTTGATTTAAAGGAAGGCAAGTTCAGGAAGTTATTTATGTGGTGCACGTGACATAGAGTCAACCTTAGGCTTAGTTCTGGACTCCCCAGTAGAAGAAAGATATGGGTGTATTGGGGTGAGTGCAGCAAAGGACTATTAAGGTTACCAAGACATGGAAGTATCTGACGTATGAAGAGAGGCTGACAGAGATGGGTCTGTTCAGCCTGGAGAACTGAATCATACAATCGCTAGGTTAGAAAAAAACTTTGAGATCATTGAGTCCAACCTTACCCGTCCACTACTACATCATAGCCCTAAGCACTTCATCTACCCATCTTTTAAATACTTCCAGAGATGGGGACTCAACCACCTCCCTGGGCAGTGCCCGACAACCCTTTCAGTGAAGAAATTTTTCCTAATGTCTAATCTGAACTTCCCCTGGCACAACTTGAGGCCATACCCTCTTATCCTATCGCCTATCACTTGGGAGAAGAGACCAACACTCACCTTGCTACAACCTCCTTTCAGGTAGTTGTAGGCAGTGATAAGGTCTCCCTTAAGCCTCCCTTTCTCTAGGCTAAACAACCCCAGTTCCTTCAGCCACTCCTCACAAGACGATCTCCAGCACCTTCACCAGCTTCGTTGCCCTTCTCTGGACACACTCCAGGACCTCAATCTTTCTTGTAGTGAGGGGCCCAAAACTGAACACAGTATTCAAGGTGCAGCCTCACCAATGCTTGAGTACATGGACGCATTCACATCCCTGGTCCTGCTGGCCACACTGTTTCTGATACAGGCCAAGATGTTACGGGCTTTCTTGGCCACCTGGGCACACTGCTGACTTATATTCAGTCGACTATCAACCAATACCCCTGGTTTCTTTTCTGCCAAGCAGCTTTCCAGCCACTCTTCCCCAAGCCTGTAGTGCTGCACGGGATTATTGTGTCCCAAGTGCAGGACTTGGCACTTGGCCTTGCTGAACCTCATCCCATTGGTCTCAGCCCATCAATCCAGCCTATTCAGATTCTTCTGCAAAGCCTCCCTAACCTCCAGCAGATTCACACTTCCTCCTAGCTTCCTGTCGTCTGTGAACTCGCTTTAGGGTACACTCAATCCCCTCACCCAGATCGTTGATAAAGACATTGAACACAACTGGACCCAGCACTGAGCCCTGGGAACACCACTTGTGACCGGCCTCCAACTGGATTTAGTTTCATTTACCACCACTCTTTGGGCCCGGCCACCCAGACAGCTTCTTACCCAGTAGCAGAATGCCTGCCCGGGCCAGTGGCAGACAGTTTCTGAGGCAGAATGCTGTGAGAAACAGTGTCAAGGGCTTTCCTAAAGTTCAGGTACATTATATCCACAGCCTTTCCATCGTCCATTAAGTGGGCAACCTTGTCATAGAATGAGATCAGATTAGTTTGGCAGGACCCGCCTTTCATAAACCTATGCTGATTGGGCCTGATCATCCAGTTGTCTTGCATGTGCTGTGTGGTGGCACTCAAGATAACCCGCTCCATGACCTTCCCTGGCACTGAGGTCAGACCAATAGGCCTATAGTTTCCTGAATCCTCCCTCCCTCTGTTCTTGTAAATGGGCATAACATTTGCCAGCCTTCAGTCAAGTGGAACATCCCCAGTCATACAGAGCTCCTGGTAGATGATGGAAAGGGGTTTGGCAAGCACCTCTGCCAGCTTCCTTAATACCCTTGAGTGCATCCCATCTGGCCCAATAGATTGGTGAATGTCTAATTGGCCAAGAAGGTCTCTAGCCATTTGCTCTTGGATCATTGGAGCTTTGTTCTGCTCTCCCTCCCTGTTTTCTGGATCAGGAGGCTGAGTATCCAGAGAACATCTTGCCTTACTATTTAAGACTGATGCAAAGAAGGCATTAAGTACCTCAGCCTTATCCTCATCCTCTGTCACTAATGTCCCCCCTGCATCCAGTAAGGGATGGAGATTCTCCTTAGGCCTCCTTTCATAGTTAATATATTTGTAAAAACATTTTTTATTATCTTTCACAGAATTGGCCAATTTAAGTTCTAGTTGGGCTTTAGCCCTTCTGATTTTCTCTCTACATGATCTCATTTCATCCTCGTAGTCCTCCTGAGATGCCTGCCCCTTCTTCCAAAACTCATATACTTTCCTCTTTTTTTCTGAGATCCACCCAAAGCTCTCTGCTCGGCCAAGCTGGTTTTGTTCCCTAACAGCTCGTTTTCCAGCACACAAAGATGACCTACTCTTGTGCCACCATGATTTCCTTCTTAAAGAGCATCCAGCCCTCTTGGGCTCCTTTGCCCTTGAACTCCTTTCAAGAACTTAATCAACCAGCCTTCTGTACAGTCCAAAGTCTGCCCACCAAAAGTCCAAGGTGACAGTTCTGCTGACCCCTCCTCTTACTTCTCCTAGAACTGAGAATTCTATCATCTCATGATCACTGTGCCCCAGGCGTACTCCAACCAACACATCTCCCATAACACCTTCTCTGTTCACAAACAACAGGTCCAGTGGGGCACCTTCCCTAATCAGCTCATTCACCAGTTGTGTGACGAAGTTGTCTTCCACACACTTGAGGAACCTCCTAGACCAATTCCTCTCTGCTGTATTATACTTCCAGCAGACATCTGGTAAGTTGAAATCTTCCACAAGGACAAGAGCTAGCCATTGTGAGACTTCTCCCTGTTGCTTGTAGAATGACTAGTCAGTCTCTTCTTCCTGTCTGGGTGGTCTACAGCAGACTCCCACTATGATATCTGCCTTATTGGGCGTTTCACTGATTTTTACCCATAGACACTCAATCCTATCATCAGCATCACTGAGCTCAAGGAAATCAGAACACTCTCAAACATGGGGGGTTACCCTACCACCTCTCCTTCTTTACCTATCTCACCTGAAGAGTTTATAGCCAGCCATGGCAGCACTTCAGTTATGTGAGTCTTGCCACCACGTTTCTGTGATGGCAATTATATCATAGTCTTCTTGCCTTACAATGACTTCTATTTCCTCCTGTTTGTTGCCCATGCTGCATGTATTGGTGTAGCTGCAGTTCAGCTGGGCTATTGATCATGCTGTGTTTCAGAGGGAAATATTCTTAATTCCTATGTGACTACTTGCTGTAGTTTCTAACCCACCAATAACCCACCTTTGTTGTCACTTGAAGTGCTATTCCCCACTTCCTCTGAGGTGGCAGACCAAAGGGCTACACTGGCGCACTGTCCCTCAGACACTGGAGCACCATTCCCAGGCGCTTTTTTTATCAAGCCTTGTTTTGTCCCCCTCTTCCTTCACATCTAGTTTAAAGCTCTATTGATGAGCCTTGCTAGGTTCTTGGTAAGCACCCTTTTGCCCTTTGGGGACAAGTGTACCCCATCCTTTGTCAGCAAGCTTGGTTCTGTGCAGGCCAACCCATCGTCAAAAAAACCGCACTTTGGCTTCTCACACCAGGTGAGCAGGTATTTATTTCCTGGCTCTTCCTACTATTTCCCTCATCATTCCCTGTAACAGGAATGACAGAGGAGAAGACTACCTGTGCAACAGATCCCTTCACCATTTGTCCCAAGGCCCTGAAGTCCCTTTTAATTGCCCCTGGAATTCTGGTTGGGTTTTCATTACTGCCTACTTGGAAAATCAATAATGGATACTAATCCATGGGCCTGACCAGAGTTGGAACTTTTCTTTCTACATCTCAAACTGAAGCCCCGGGTAGGCAGCAGACTTCCCTGTGTAATGGGTCCGGTCTGCATATCGAGCCTTCTGTTCCCTTCTGAAGGGAGTCCCCTATGACTATGACAGTGACAATGACGCCTCAGAGAGGATCTTATCAATGTGTATAAGTACTCAGTTATGCCCATTGGAAGGGCAAGAGTCGATGAGCACAAACTGAAATACAGGAAGTTCTGTTTAAACATAAAAAAAAATCACTTTGGTTGTAAGGGTTTTTGAATCCGAGAACAGGTTGCCTAGGAAAGCTGTGAAGCCTCTGTCTCTGGAGATGTTCAAAATCCAAGGATGTGGTCCTGAGCTCTAGATGACCCTGCTGTGACCAGGAGTACTGGACTTGGTGGCCTTTGGAGGTGCCTTTCAGACTCAACTATTCTGTGATTCTGGTCGGAGTTAACTTATTGGCACCTGCTGAGAAAGCAGCCTTAGGAAGTATACTGTATAGTGTCTTAGAGGAGTACTAAACAAATCGCCATTCCCTGAGTCAACAAGGATTGTGCTTTAATAACAAAATAGAGTTACAGTTAATATGCTTCCTGTATCCTTTTTGGCCACTGTGTTTATGCTGAAATAACTGCATGCCTCAATAGCCACAGTAAGGATCTTTAATCATCGGCCTGCAAAAGGAGGAAACATTTGATTTTTTTCTTCTTTATATGAGCAAGCAAAGAAAAGATGAAGAAAGAAGAAGGGTGTAGGGAACTCTATACAAGAGAGTGTGCGTCCTTCAGCTTCGAGGTAAATAAAGCCTACTAGCAGTAAAACATATAATGGAATAGTGTATGAAACAGATCAGTTTAGTGCAGTAATTTTATTAGCAACTTTAATCATGTGTTCATCAAAAACAGTAATTATTCTTCCAAATGGGAGAAAAGGAGATTGTGGTGATTTCTGATGCATCAAGATAGAACAATTTTTTTTCTGTTTTAGGAAGCAAAGTAATGTGAGAGGTATCATATGTATAAGAAAAACAGAAGAGACTCCTATGCAGGCATGCAGGGACTATGCTGAGAACTGACTGGAAAGAGGTCTTTGTACAGCCTCTATAATACTACTATTTTTGCCTCATCCCATTCCAATAATATCCCTCACTCCAAGTCTTGTACTTTATCAGCAGTGGCGGAAAAAAACCCAACATGGAGTATATTGAAGTTCTGGCTTCAGAACTGTAAGGGTGCTGACCTTACTCCTTTTGAAATCCTGACCAGAAGAACAGTACCTGACTGAGCAGAATCTGGGGCAACAGCACATGTTTGCATATCTCAAAACCTGTACCACTAGGCCAGATCTTAGAGAACGGACCAATTTACTCTCATGCGTTAGACCTACAAATTATCGATAGAGTAGAACAACCTCCTTTTCCCCCTTCCTCACCCAAGAGCAGAGGCCCAGAAATGTCAGACACTCATTCTCCAGCTGGCTACTGCAGCCAACAAAGCGAAGGAACCCTGGGCAAGCAGAAGCAGTTAATTTTCATCTCTACAAGTTGCTTTCACTGTAATTTAGATAAAACCACCCTGAGGCTCATTTCCTAGAGGTGAGAGAAAGAGAAAGGTGACTCTGCAGGGGCAAAAGAAAGGACAGAAACTGTGAGAAAGGGATTTGCTCTTCAAAGTTAACATCCTGGCTATTCCCAAGGATTTTATATCCTCTTTACTGCTCCAAACTGTTCTTTGTGTTTCCATGCCTGGCATCTTCGAAATAGATGTTTTCCTTCCAAATAGGAACCTGTTAATTGGTAACCAATATTATTTCATTTGCTTTCCCAGAATCTATTCTAAAATTACTTGCAATGTCCACGCTATCCAAAGTGCAAATTTATCTGTTGGTCCCTCCTTCCCAGTGAATAAGTAGCATTACGTATAGGGGGCAGAACATGATCAAATAGTAATCCTAGAGCATCTTATTTATTACAAATTCATACCCTTCGTTAACATAGAATATTTTGTACCTGCAGCCTTCTCCTAGGCAACCTACCTGCTTTTCTGACGCAGAAGGTGGGAGAATGGTGTTCCTGGTTCTTGTTAAAATGTACTAGTTTTTCATCCTGCTGTGGCATGGATGCTGTTTATAAGCAAGCATGAAAATAACAATCCAGTTTGTCAAAGTGCAGCTGGGGCAGCATAATCTCTTTCTTAAATTTTACAACAGAATAACCAAAGAAGTCATACTGATGATGCAGAGAATGTGGAGTTTGGTTTACATCAAAGGAATGTATGAAAGTTAATGCATATCAAAAATAAAAAGGCATATGAGTCACTGCACAAAAGCTATTTTTGAACTTATATAATCAAATATACTTGCGTATGATATAAAGAGACTGTGCCAGCTATGGCATGCATATCCCTCTACTGTAATTAATCTTTGCAAGCACTTTCAGTCATTTTAAATCTACATTTACTTCTGCCTCACACAGTTGTGGTGTTATCTCAGTTTTCACCATCTGTCACAGACATCAGAAAAAAATGATTTAAATCGAAGATCAAAAAATAATTTTTAAAGCATTCTGCTTTTCATACTCTACAGTTTCTGTAGGTCTGCACATATAATTAAGACAAAAAGCACCATATTACTGAATGACGATGAGAATGGAAAGGTAACAGCAAAGAAGCTCCTGCTTTCATGAGGCCTTTGCTTAATAAACATACTTAGGTCTTGCATCTTTCACATCATGGTTCACATCCTACATTTCAAGCTCCTCTCTGTTTATAAAAGAAAGATCCAATGAAAATAGCAGGCGAGGAAGAAATCTCTTGGCAGGTCAGCAGTTGCCAGGGTGTCTTTTCATGCTTCAGCAGTCGCTAGGACTCTTACCCAAGAGCTATGTCATTAATGAGAAGTCTAATGTCTTCCATTCCTTTTCTTAAAGGATTCGGCATGTCAGCAGTATGTATGAGGTAGTCTGCTGTAGCTACAGGGATATTATGTTTATGTTCTTCACTACATTTCAAGCTGAGAGATGCTGAAAATGGAGCACTAGTTTATCTGCATTTTTGTTGTTGCATTATTGGTTTCTTTTAAAAACCTTTCCCTTTCTCCTTTGTAAATACATGTGCCACATTTGTTGCAGCCTGAAGCTAGAGAAATGTCTTCAAGCTTGTCACCAGATCTATTTTCCTCCAAATATCCACCAAATCATCAGAAGCTCTTATTAACTGTGCAAGCTGAACTTTCAGACAACAACTGTTCCAGTCCCTTCTGGGGATTTTCTATCCATGTATAGTAAATAATTCAAAGTTTGGAGTTGATATAGCTCTTTTTATTTTTAAAAGCAATCAAAGACAGCATTTTATTGGCAAAATGGTAGTTTCTAACACTGAAAAACATCTTCAAGATGAATCTGTTTTCAAATTTCTTCTCGTGACATGTTTCCTTTTCAAATTTTATGAAGACAAATTTGTTTTACGTTCCTTCCTGAGACCATAAAAAGTAGTTAAGGTCTCTGTTTTGCAAATACATACTGCCTTCATCACTGAAAATGTTCCTCCCATCAGCAGTGACATTGCTCATGTGTGGAAACAAACATAAACATAAATATTTGTAAGACTTCTACCTTGACTCTTTACTGTTTCCAGTTTATCCTCTGGCACCTATGTTATCTACCCAGTATTTCATTTAATGAAACTGCAACCATCAGGATATTAATTTAAAAAATCTCTTCTTATTTGCCAAGTTAAAGTCTACCTACATGATTAAATATATGAAAAAGAGAATCCTGGAAGTGCAGACACAGTCAGTAAGATCAAAACTCTTTGAAGTGTAGAAATACCATTGAAATACTGATTTCAGTATTTACTGAAATACTCTTAAAAATCTTAAATTGTTCTCCTGGCACCTTTACTTTGTTATGATTTCTCAAGGAAGCAGAAAAGAGATTCCCTCCTCTTCTCCACTCTTCCAAATAACTTTAAAAGCACTGTTGATGTATGAAGCCAGGTTGGATGGGGCCTTGAGCAGCCTAGTATAGGGGGAGGTGTCCCTGTCCATGGCAGGGGACTTGGAGCTAGATGATCTTTAAGGTCCTTTCCAACCCAAACCGTTCTATGATTCTATGATTCTATGATTCTATGATTGATACAATTGCTATCCAGTCCATCAGCAGCCACTTTAAAAATGAAATAAGTTATGTTTCTGGGCCAGTTCCATGATAATTACTTGTAGAGGTTATGCAAGCAATGAGAAATACACAAATTCACTTCCTGTCTATGAAATTGCAGGAACTTTTACTCTTGTGCACAGAGAAAGCTGTAATCAGAATGTCTTTTTTTTTCTCCAAGGAATAGTAAAAGTGTCCTTGTTCTCTGCCATACCATTCCCATCTCACCAGTATTTTTCTCTTGTGCTCTCTTTTGACCTCACAGTCTAAGGGAAATGTACATCAGTGTTCAGTGATAAGCTTCTGCCTTTTATAAATAATTTTGACTGTATATTGATTGATGATCACTGGGAGATTAAATATTTGCATCACTTCTCCTCACCCTTCTCTCCACTGTAGAACCCCATTCTGATGATCAACTGTGAATACAAGGCAACATTGTGAGAAAGAATCCAGAAACAAGACAGAGTTTGTACTTGACACTCAAATATTTGTTTATTTTTACACAATATTTAAGTTTTGCTTCCAGTAAAAACTACATGAAAAATTTCTGAAAGTCAGATATCATCCTATTTTTTTTCAATGTATCTTTATGGTATTTCATTGTGATTAAGTATCATGGGGTGGAAAATGAGTCATAGAGCAGTACTGAATGATGTGTTAACATCCTCAGTTCTGTTTTTTTCCCCTTTCTGTGACTGGAGTTCTTCTGTTATTCTATATTCACCAATACATTTTTGACATGTAACTTGGCTATAAGGCAATTATGATGTTCTTTAGATGTTACCAAAAAATGGAGTTGGATTTTATATCTTTTATACCTCAATGATCTCCAGCTTTTCCAAGTACTTTTAATACTATCTCCTCATCAATGACTCATAAGATTCCCCATGCAATTGGAGCATTTACTGTCCCTAACTAGGCTAACAAGAGTTAGCTACCTCTTAGGAATTTTCTAGAATAATATTCGTCATAGACCTCTACGTGGTGTGCCCAGGAAATAACAGAACACAAAGGCAGATTGTATCATTAATCTCAGATTTGAAATGAAAATGACAAGGTTAGAAGGATTGATTACAATAAAAAGAAATATTATCACAGCAAAGGCAAGTGTTAACCTAAACTTTTCTGAAAGCTAACGCACTAGTGGCAATAATTCAACCCACTAATATCCACTGGCTGAACACACTACCATCAATCAGGAAACTCTCTCAGGACTTCAAGATAAAACCAAATGGAAGGAGGTTTTGTACAGAGCTGCTGTGCTAGGTGAGGAACCTCAAATGCCTGTGATGGGAGGAGTGACAGGTAACAAGTGGAGGCAGATTTATAAAGGACTTAGGGCTAATCAGAGTCTCTGCTGGACTCAGGCCCCCTGAGACATTGCAACTTGATGAAATAATAGATGCCATTTAAAATGGCTATTTATTGCACTGTGGTACTTTTTACTTACATGAGTATTCAGTGGGAATTATAATAATGCTTAATGTGGGAGGTACATTGTAAGGTAGAATGTAAGCACCGGTCAGAGAAATCAGACAAGGGAAAACCATAATTCTATACAGTCAATGAATCTAAATGACTCTTTAATTATAATGTGAGGTGCTATGAATCCACATGTTACTGCATGAAAGAGATTTATTACTCACAAAAAGCTTATTAATCCCCTATGCCCAAAGAAGGGGCATTGTGATGCAAAAGGCTATTTTTCTAGTCAAAAGTACTGTGAATCCATGCTTTGTAGCTGGAAGTTGTGAAAACATTTCAGTAATTAGAAAAAAAATATTATTCCCTTCATTACAGCTAATATTTCAGACAATCCTTATATATTAAACCCTGGGTACCTTAAAATGGAATTTTTCTCTAGTGTAATTTTTATTTGTCACAGGACTTTCTCCTTTTTTTGTATGATTATTTTTAATGCTTAACCTTACTGAATATCTGGACATTAGCAATATGCATGTGTATATGCTTGTAGGACTCTAACCAGTAGGTCAGAAAGTGGTTTTAAAAACCAGGAAAATGAGGCTCATAAGGCAGCCCAAGGAAGTGAGTGCAGAGCAAGTGGGGAGCAGGCTTTCTCATTGTACTCTGACCCCCAGAGCATTCCAAAAGGAGGATTTGACCTTCTGTTATTGGCGTAAACAAGGACAAATATTTGCTGAATTGTACAAATACTAAATAAGTACGAATACTAAATAAGTACAAATGCTGAAGAAGTAGAAATACTTGAATGGGGACATGTTCACAAATAAGCAGCTCTTGGATGTAATGGCCACTTTTCCCTCTGTGTGCCTGTAGGTGAGCCCTTGTAATCAAGTCCACTAGGAGAAAACAGCCAGAAGCTCCACTGTTTTGCATTAGCAAACAGACACCCAGGTCCCTTATGAGTATTCTTTTAATTAGAGAGGCAGAGGGTGAGGGGAAATGCCCTGCTTTGAAGCCAGTAAGCAGCTAATGTGTTTGAAAGCCTTTGCTGCCCATAGTAGGTGTTTAGCATACAGGGAACTACACTGCAGTAGAGAAAAACAGTAGAAAAGCATTAGAGATGAGAATACATTCTGCGGGAGCTGGAGCTAACAACTATGCAAGTGAGCAAAGCAGTCCAGGCGACAGTTTACCACCTTATTCACAGCACAAGACTCAGGCACATAATTTCCCAATGGCCAGCATCAGCCTCTTTGACATCGAACTGGCTTACACTTGGGCTTCATGGTGCAAGACTGCAGATGTTTCAATATATGATTCCTTACTGGCAAATAAAACCCTTCCAAAATCAGTTGCTAGTAATCTCCTCATTACATGATTCTACACAAATGTTTACCCTAACTGGCTACTTCGCCCCATAATTGTGCCAGCAGACACACAGTCATGTGTACAGCCTTCTTGTTAGGCAAAGTGTTTGTGAAGTACATCAGCTGGCCAGTGCTTGTACAAGAACTGTTCTTGACACTGCGGCAGTCATTAAATGGTCTTTTTTATTTATAAAATTTATATCATTTTTAACACCAAAAAGCATATGGATCCATCGGATTTCTTGTTACAGTGTGAGTGGTATCTCCATTTAGCTTATTGAAACATTCGTTTTCAAAAAAAGTGTTACATTGAATAATACATTCCTATTCTGAGCTCATAGTAAAGGTTTAGAAAGGACTTCCTAGAAGATGTTTCTGTAATCTGACAGTACTATCATTATTGTGACTTAGAGAAATGAAATGAAAATTAAACTATCAGGGCAAGTTTCACTGAGGAAGAAGATCCTTAATGAAGCATCTTACCTGCTTTATGAGAAAAGGAAGTTTTTAATATTCCCCTCTACCCCGTTCTTCAATATTCTTTGCTCTAATTTGATTGCACAGTATTTATAGAACAAACGTAATGGGATTTTTTTTCCTAACTATATTACAGAAGTGCTTTTCATATTCCCGCAGCACAACAAATAGCTTTCAACCACTTAAAGGAGTTTAAACAATTCTCAAGTAGCGGAAAAACGGTTTGTCTGATGTATGTTTGTAAAGTTACTTGCAGTACTACATATACAACAGCAACTACTGTGCTCATAATTCATAGATTTTCCAGTGCCCATGGAATAGGACTGCACTTCTTGCAAAGTAAAATATTTCTTAGTAATCACAAAATCCAACATACCTCATGTATTCCAAAAGGTATACAAAACCAGATATTACCTCCTGTTTCCTTTGTGGCATAATGCTGAAACTACAGTCACCTTATTTTCCTCTCATTTTCTGGGGTGAAGGGCATCTACATTAAAGTCTTGCAAAGGAAGTAATGTGAGGGTAAGAAACTCTACCTCCAGTACAAGTCAGATCTCAGCAGGGATTACGAAAGATGTGTGCTGAGGATAACTGGCAGGTTCAGAGAGCCTCTGGCCATGAAGCCCTGAGCGATGCCAGTCTCCCACAGCAGGGCTTAGTGTCACTCTCCTCTGATTTGGGGCACTGGCTCTCAGGCTGTGTGTGATGTTTGAAGGGCAGAACAGAGGAAAAAAAACCAAAAAGCTAGTCCTTTCAGCTATTTAAAGTTATTTACAAGAAAGTAAAATAAGAAAGTAGGTTCAAATCTCAGCTTCAACTTAGCTGTGCTTTCCCTCAGTACTAGTTAGAAGTGGTGTTAGTTGTCAGTACTTAAAAGAATATCTGATTGCCTTGGTCAGGATAAAGTCTTACCATCCACCCACAAATTCGTCCTACAGAGAATGATAGGAAAGTAACAAATAGGGGGAAATAGTTCCAGTGGTAAAAGGAAAAACAAAAGAATTGCTAGTTCCTCACTGAAATTAGCATATTTTTTTCTGAAACGAATAAAGCAGACTCAGAAAATCCTGCTCCTCAGAAGTCTCCACTTATGTTTGAATTTTGACAGAGATCACCTCTAATAATAAAGCTCCAAATGTTTGTTACCCTGAAAAAAGGCAATGTCAACTCACTGGATATAATACGTGTTGATATGTTGTTGAATTGTGCAGTTATTTCCCCAGAAATCCAGAACTCCCCACTCTCCTGTCAGTGTCTCATAGTAATTATTTCTTCTGGTGATTATTCCTTACAGATTCACACAAGGTAATTTACTATCACTGATGTCATCCTTTCATAATTTTCATAATCATAATTTCCAGAATTTCATAATAATAATGTCCAGATTTTTTTATCTAAAAAATAGAACTATATGATTTGAAAAATATTTGCATAAACACTTATAATTATAATGCATCAAATCATTGGATTTACTCTGCTACCTGCTTTTTAAGAAAATTAAGTACAATATTCCCTAATATTTGTAGACTTAAGTAACTGCATGGTGAGAAATTAACTTTAAAATAATTAAAATAATTTAAAATAATTTTCTGTTACATTTATTTATATTGATGACACTTTAGATTTATAATACCACGCCTCTTCCAAAATTCAAAGAACTACTTTAATATATATTAACATTTTAAATATGGCTAAAAATACAGACACTTATTTACTTCCTTTCTTAAACCTCAGGATATCCTCACTCCAAAACTTAAAGACTTCCTCTGAATGTATTCATGTTCCTAAAAAGGAAGTTTCTTTTGTGAAAACTTGACATGGAATTGGATGTCTGAAGAAAATGCTGAAATGTGAGCCTTAAGGACACATTGCCAACAGTCAGCTTAACACCAAAGTAAGATTAGAGCGCTATCTGCTTAATGATGCAAATATTGCTACAGCAAAGGTAATAAATATCAAACCAAAGGAAACTGTGTTATTGTTTTTCTTTTGCAGTTTTGCATTTTGCTGTATGATTTCAAGACTGATCTTTGTTCTATATATATTTATTGGGTAGAGTTTACAGAAAATGAAAACTGTCAGATCGTAGAATCATAGCATCATAGAACCATAGAATAGTTTGTGTTGGAAGGGACCTTAAAGATCACCCAGTTCCAACCCCCCTGCCATGGGCAGGGACATCCCACTGGATCAGGCTGCCCAAAGCCCCATCCAACCTGGCCTTGAACACCTCCAGGGATGGGGACAGTCACAACCGCCCTGGGCAACCTGTGCCAGTGGCTCACCACTCTCATGGTGAAGAAATTCTTCTTTATGTCTAGCCTAAATCTGCCCCTCTCCAGCTTAAACCCATTTCCCCACTTCCTGTCACTACAAGCCTTTGTGAACAGTCCCTAACAAGCATTAATTTTAATCCCACATGTTTCATTCAGCTGTGTTTTCTTTTGGACTAGTCATCACAATAAAGATCTCAGAAAAAAACAAGCACAGTTGCTCATTGCAGACACTGGGGTTTTTTTTGAGAACTCGTACTTTTTTGATTGCAAATAGCAGTCATTAATATTTGTACTTGTCTGAAGCAATATTTTCTACAGCTAAGATCTGAGCACTGCAACCAATTCAATATCTGAATAACCTGTGACATACAGATGGGTAGACACTCTCCCATAAATAAATAGAGTGTGTTTAAATTTGAAATTATTTCACTAATAAAATCATTTTTTTGGATACTTCGCACAGAAAAGAACTTAAAGTATAGCGTGAGAGTAGAGTTTAAGGCAGCTGGACTCAAACGTTTGACAGTGCTCTTTACATCAGCTCAGAAAGGCAGAACACACTGGTGGTGTTGCAAGCTCAGACTCTTCCCCTTTGCCCTTTTATCTTTTCAGAATTATTCATGTCTATAGTGCAGTAAAAGGAAAAAATAAAAAGATTTCTTTTTGTAAGAGACAAGTTGATTGCTGTCTCTTTTTGAGAAGTAATGTGTGCAGAAATGAGGTCACTGTCTGAAATCACTCCACCATCTGCTCTGTTTAGCCTGTGAGTCATATGGAGTAAGAAAAAAGATTATATGTACCAGAGTTAACATGGAACAGAAAACAATAGAATAGCAGAGTAACAAAAGAAATTACTATCCCAGAGTTAACTCTGTTCTCCTCTATTTGCTCACTAGATTGGGTGCATTAATTAAGAAATTCAATTGAAAACAAGGCAGTGAGAAAAGTACAATGCTTAATCATGAGTAAAGCAGGAGAAGAAGAGATTCCGGTAGAACTATGGCAGGCATGAAGGAAGTGAACATGTTTGATGATCTATTAAGATTCTTGGACACGCACTTCTTGGAAGAAATACTAAAACTGTTATGAATTTTATCAGAGCTGAGATAATACTAGCATGTCCTGTCAATGCAGCAGACTAGAGTGCCTTCTGGTCCCTAGAAATAAACCCCAAGTAAGTTACAGGCACTACATAAAGGGTGTGCAGTGACACAGATATAAATGCAAGGTGGTAATACAACAGCATACGGGAGGTATCAACATAATAGTTGCACTTTGCACTTGAATCTTTTTCTCCTATAAAGTTCAATATAAAGGAGGTTGTTTTCAGGGCTTTTCAATACAGATTTGATAAAGTTTGCAGATAGACAGAAATAATGTCTTCCAAAATAGGTAGTATCAAGATTCATTGAAGACAACATTTATTTTCCTTTCAAATTTTTGGGTTCATCTACAGAAGTAGGTCAACATAATCTGCAACTAGTTCATGATCTAAAAATGCTGCTTCAGATGTTTTGAAACTATCCGTGAAATTGGGTCTTAAATAATACAGAATAATTTTGGGCAGCATGAAAACTAAATTAAAAAAAAATAGAAGTAGAACAAGGCTGACAAAAATGGGGAAGGACCTATTCTTGGATGCATCTCTTGACAAAAGAGATTTTATGTCTTTCCCTGAAAAATAAAGTATTTAATATTGCCCATTTGTTGTACAAGAGAGACAGCTTTAAGAGGAAAACAGCCAAACCCGAGATGTACTTTTCTGCACAGCTCTGTGGTTGTCTTGCATAGTCTTTACATCTGCTTTAGAAAGAGAGGAGAAACAGTTGCTCATGGGACTTATACACCTGAAAGCTGGGAGCTGGAGGCACCTTCAAATCTACCTGAGCAGGTCAACCTCCACCCCTGAGAGCAGTCAAAGTCAGGCTGAGCTCAGCACCCACAAGGGGAAGCTCCTGCTCTGCCACCACGACCAGAGCCCCAACTCAAACCCCAGCACTCACAGTGGCAATCAAATCTCCCGCAGGAAAAGATAGATCCAAATTCAACACTTCCACATTTGGTGGACTGCCCAGTCACTGCCCCACTGCCACCAGCCTTTGCTGACAGGACGTGACTTGCCATTTTACGATGTAAACGTAAAGTTGTGTGTTTTTCTGACATCATCTTGGCAGACGAACCAGAAAGCCAGTGTTTGCATAAACTTAGTCAGCTGCCTTTTGCTTTCAGCCTTAAATTTATTAAAATATTTCTTGGTGCACTTTTCCAGGGGCTCTGCTGAAAGCAAAGAAAGACACTAATAGCACAGGGGAAGATATTTTTGTGAAAATATAAAATGTAAGAGTCTTCATAGTCCATCAAGGAGCAGCCTTGGGAAGGATGATTCTTTATTCAATGCTTTGGAAGGGAGGGGGAGAAACTAATGCAAGGATTGATCAAAATTAGATGTGAAATATTAATTAAAAAAATAAAAGTGCTGATGAAACCAGAATGAATTTTTAACTCTAAGATATTCAATATACTGAGTATAACAAATTTATTTTGTTACCTGGTTAAAATCTTATGGGCAGGACCACGAAGGAATAGAGAATTTTTCATACATTTATTAAATACTTTCTCATTAAATATTTATTAAATGCTTTAAAAAATCAGTTGCCAAAGCCCATGCTTGGTAAACAAATCTGTGTGCTCATTACACATCAAAGAGTCAAAATAAAGTCCTTATTCTTGCTGAAAATAAATAAAAATTGCCAGATCAGATACCTTTTTAACAGTATTTTTTTTTTAAGTCAAACTCCTGTTCAAAAGCAGCTCTTACCTAGGGCTACATACTCCAGCACCTTGCTTCTCTGACATGAAAGTGTGCATGCAACAGCCAATACATCAACTAATAGCTGAACTGGTGGATTCTAAGTCACATAAAGTTGTGA
This sequence comes from Cuculus canorus, assembly GCF_017976375.1. Classification (NCBI taxonomy): domain Eukaryota; kingdom Metazoa; phylum Chordata; class Aves; order Cuculiformes; family Cuculidae; genus Cuculus; species Cuculus canorus. Next base: position 52,816,693 of record NC_071402.1, read on the forward strand.
TTTCAGCTTAGCTTTCAAGGATCGGAGTTTGCAGTTGGAGCTGGTATGAATCTTGTTTTTACGAAAATAACATTCTTCGCAAGTACTAAAAGCAAGTTTAAAAGATTTTCATTACTCCCTTAAACCTTTATCCTGCAAATTCTTCTGTGTTTGCTGAAATTTCCTACCTGGCAGTGAGACCAGAATTATGATATGACATTTCATTACTACCAGCTGAATAGCTAAAATGCAGAAAACTCGCAAACAGAAAGAGTCAATGCAAAATCGCAGACAGAAAGAGTTCATTTGGCGACTACAACAATCTGCTGAATATTAAAATTTGTGAAAAGTTTTACTTTCTTTCAGTTACCTGCTGTAGTTGGCAATGTCTCTGCAGGTAAAACAAGGTCAGGTGGAGACAGCTCAACTCACTTAGTTCTCTCCCACTTCATCCCAAACCCATTATCATATGTCATGTCAAAATACACTAAATTAATAAAGCTGAATCAACACCTACAATTCTCTGAATACTTCAAAAGCAGAACAGTAACCTGTAACACAGCCAGCTGGAGTGTCAGCCCTGAAGGATTTATATCTGTGCTTACAAAATGTCAGAGAAAATGCAAAACTAAACATGAACTTCTCCCAGCCAAGACAGTCTTTATCAGTTTCTGATTAAGACTCCATCACTATGTCTGCAATCCCAAACACTAGTAACACTCACCTTCCTTTAAATTCTGCTGGCTCATCCCCACCCCCATAAATGCTGCAGCCCTTATTGTGTCAGTGACCCCAAGTTTGAGAACTGCTGCCTGGGTCTTTCCCTCCGCTATGCTATATTTGTATCCAGTCAATGAATCCGAAATCCCCTGCTAATTACCATCTAAGCTGTTATAAAGAATCTACACGTGTTACCACACAAAAGAGGATTACCGTACTTTAAACTTAGCAAGGCTTGGTAATCCCATGTGCTGTAGGAGCAGACACCATAACAGATGCAATTTTACAGGCAGCACTTTGGGCAGTGCTTCCTCAGCTGCATGATTTAGTTGCTACCACTATTCTTTATTTCTGTTGCAATACCCAAGAAGTCTCTGGTCACAACTGGTGTGCAGCAAGCTGAGGAGCCATGCAAAAAGCCAATACAAATACATGCTGAGTAATATCTTATACAGTTAGGTGGTTTTACAATTCTTAAATATGTAACATCCTTTCAAGATGATGATGTCAGATTTATTTGAAGGTACTTACAGCCTTTCAAAATTCCTCTGAAATCTGTTTTGGAGTTAATGATTTTTGTTTGCAACATCCATTGGAAAGAAGTAAGTAAAGCTCCCACCATAACGGCTCAGATAGTGACCTTAAGCCTATGCTTATCTCCCAATCTACATATCTTAGACATCCCAAATTCCTGTTTAATGAACAAGTTAATAGTTGAAGACAGCATGAGAGTAAGTAGCAGGTAGTCATTCTATTAAAATGTGTTTTCAAATTTAATCAGTGCTCTTCTGAAATGCTTCTGATCTCATGTCAGTTAACATCAATAATTTCACCATTATAACAGCAAGCATTCATTTTAGTGCTTTGCTGTCCATGTATATAAATCAAGTCACGCTAATGCTTCCAACTTTCCTAATGCAAATGCCAAGACTGAGGGCTCCACATCTAAAGGAGGCTACCATTTATATCCTTCCCTAGTATTTAGAAAATCAAAGGAAATCTCAGTGAATTATCTTTCTCCCTGCTCCTGAAGGGCAAATGCATTATCACTTTTTTCACCAAAGACAATACCTGAAGTCATATAATGATTAAGGTTTTGATGTCCTCTTCTAACTGATACCTCTCTCATCATTCCTGGCAGAGAACCTGTGGAGGAAATTTTACTTTGATATAGTATTTTCATAATTAATATTATTAACTTACCAAAGACAAGCAATGCAATAATACATCTCTTCACATATGAGATTAAAAACCTGCTCATAAGATATGGCTAGTTAAAAAAAAATCAGGTAACACGATAAGAAAATTGGCCCAGAAGCACGCTCAAGACATAATGCACTGATGACATTCTGCTTAGCTGGGTTTAACCTCTACAGCAACCATGGTCCTCTTCAAACCTGCTGCAGAAAAGGCAAGAGACAGAAAAGATGAGCAGATGATCACAGAATGGTTTTGGTTGGAAGGGACTTCAAAGATCGTCTAGTTCCAACACCCCTGCCGTGATCAGGGACACCTTCCACTAGAGCAGGTCGCTCAAAGCCCCATCCAACTTGGTTCTGAGCACCTCCAAGGATGGGGCATCCACGACTTCTCTGGGCAACGCGCACCAGTGCCTCACCATCCTCACAGTAAAACATTTCTTCCTAATATCTAATCTAAATCATCTCTCTTTCAGCTTAAAATTATTACCCCTTGTCCTATCACTACAATCCTTGATAAGAGCCCCTCCCCATGTTTCCTCTAGTCTCCCTTTAAGTTCTGGAAGGCTGCTGTAAGTTTTCCCTGGAGCCTTCTCTTCTTTAAACTAAGCAAGCCTAACTCTCTCAGTCTGTCTTCAGGCTGGTGCTCCAGCCCTCTCATCATTTTTGTGGCTCTCCTCTGGAGACCTTCTAACAGATCCATCTCCTCCCTGACTCCAGAACTTAACACAGTACTCCAATGGACCACAATGGACTGGAGAAGGAGAATCACTTCCCTTGACCTGTGGGTCACAATTCTTTTGATGCATTCCAGGATATAGTTGGCTTTTTGGGCAGCAAGCATGCATTACAAGGTGACTTTAACAGTTTTTTTCTACCCATTGTGATATTTTTAAATATGTATCAATAGATTTGCAGGATGATGGCCTGAGGATAAAAGGAAATCAAGGTTTTCAGGAAAAAGCAGGTAACAGCGGCTGGGGAAAAAGGCAAGCTTACAATCACTGTTCCTTAAGAACCTGCTAAAGGCACTCAGAGACAAAAGGGTGCATATTTCCTCTATTCCAGCTTTGTCAGTGAATCTAAGGAAAAGGTATTACCTCTCACTAGAAACCCTTCTTCCTTGTTCGGCGTGCTGCCTGGTCTCAAACTTTGGGTCAGTCTTTTCATAAGTGGCGGAAACACCTTGCAGTTATATTCCTGCACTGTAGAAGAAGACTTAACTAGGAGCCATCATACACTAAAGATGAGCAAGGTTGGAGGAAAAAGAGGCACATCTTACAGACAGACTCTAGTCTTCCTGAATGTACCTATTCAGCTGCAATAGCACTTTCCCAAAACCTTTTCCCTTTCCCCCTCAACCACAGCATGCAGGAAACCACTTTGCAAAGATCTTTCCTCCCTTCCCCCACATTACTTTATTTTTACATCTTCTCTCTTACATTGAGAAAACGATGCAGAAAGAGTAGCCAGTGTTTTCCACACCAAATAATTTGTTGACTGTTAGAGGGCATATGGGCAGGACAAGCATTGCCTTCAGCAGAGTATCTGTGCCCTCTGTCATTATTTTCTGCTCTCGCTGCCCGTTCCTAGCTCAAAGCAAGCCCTACTTCCGTCCGCTACTCAGAGCAGTCATTTAAAGGACAAGAGTTTTTTTGTAGCTGTGCTGCAATTCACAATGCCAACACAGAAAGCCTGGATCCTTCTTTACTTTTTATCTAGGAGTGAACAAGAAAGATGGGCTGGGGGAAGGGAAGGAGAGATGGAAGAGTGCCCTAATGTCTCTTCTGTGCACAACGTTCATTGCAGTGTTCATGGACTTAACATATATTATCTGGGTTACCTATGGAATATTAAAGCGTACAGTCATTAAAATTCAGTCAGTCGTTACATTATCTTCAGTTTGGTAACTATAGAAGAAGAAATTAAATTATTTTTACTTAGAGTAATTGTCCATTTGTGACAACTGCTTTTTAACTAGTATTTTAATGAAGTTGCTGTTTTGGTAGCGTACTTATTTTATACGTGTGGTAAGTAGCCACTCAAATATTGCTTGGATTTATCTACCATAATCCACTGCTACCATTTATATAAAAAAGTTTAAACATGATTTTCTAAAGGTGTGTTCTTTTTCATATCAGGCTTAATTTTAAGAATTCTTTTGTGTGTTTTCATGTAAGACTTAATTTTAAGAAGTCTTTTGCATGCTGCTTTATTAATAGCCATAGTTTTATAATATGCTAAAGTTATGTATACTAGCAGATGAAAGCAGAGCAGAGGCATTTACATTCCTGGAATTTTAGAAACTCATGTTTCTTTGCCAATCTAAACAGACTAAAGTCCTTCTCCTCCTGTCACTCAGCTCATCAGTAGCCTCAGTGTGACAGCCTGTCTTTGCTCATATTTGCAAAATATTTTCAAGAAGTTATTTGTGCCATCACATATGGGTGAAAATTCCCAATTTCCAATTTAATTTATTGAATTGAATCTATTGAAAATTTAAGAGTAGATAAAGTTTTAGTGTACTTTGCTTAAAATTGAGGTAAGCTATGTTAGATTTGAATCTGACTACAGCAAAGGACCTACAGACACAGTTGCACAGTCGCAAGGGGCACTGACCCCCGGGGGAAGTCACCAACATAAAAAAAATTCCAGCTGCATAATCCTCTTATGATCCTCTGCTAGTTAAAAAATGCCACCAAGTCTAACACTGAAAAAACAAAAAAACAAATCTGTGCTGTTCTCTTCATTTTCTTTCTAAGAAGAAAACACAGCTAACCTGCCCTATAATTTTCTTATTTAGATAATTGTCCTTTATGCTGCCCTCAGCTGAGCAATGGACCACGGATAATGTAGCCTCAAAATATCTGCAGGAAAGAACTCAGTTGCCTCCTTCTCTAGGATCAATGTTTAAATAGGTGAATTGCATTCAATTCCATTTTGTTTTGAACATAAGCATTTGACCCATTTGATATAGTCAGTCAACATTTATCATTCAGTCATTGAACTGGAAATATTTCTTTCCATAAATGGTGTGAGTACAGTAAGGAACAGAAATAAAAGATCAAAACCTTCTGAGATAAGGTGTACAAATGCAGTACTATAGAACACTCCTTCCTCCAGCTAACTTTTTCTACTAAAATCAACAGGAATTTCTTCATGTAAGCTGTTATAAATTTTGCAATAACTAATCTATTATAGAAAGCAACATCAGGCTTCTAAGGAAAAGAAGATGTATGGCAAGCTTGAGGTCTGCTTCCCATTCCAATCGGCACAACCCATTTCCTGCTGAGGTAAGTAACCAGGTGCCTGCCAAGGAGGCTTTCCACAGCTGTTCAGGCAGCAGCAGTGAGTGGAAAATGAGGACTTTGCCCATACTATACCTGATGACCACCTCCAACTGGCAAATACAGAGATTTTAAAGCAAAATGCTATTTAGAATGTGTTATGGGGGAAAGAAGTAATTATCTCCTTTCTTTGTGAATTTAAATACTTCAAAACCATATGAAAGGCTCAAGATATTTTTACATTTTTTATGTTATCATATGAAGTTGAAATCACATTTGACACATTATTGAAATACTGATATTGGGCTGGAAAGCTCTGCAATGGAAGAATGATGCTCTCGTGCTGTGCCTATTTCAAAATGGCAATTTCTCAGTACCAGTCTGTGTCATTGGAAAATGTCCAACTGACTACAGGTAGGTATATGAATTCTCAGAGGTATAGCTTAATCTCTGGGATGCAGGAGAGTGCAAATTATGTATTGGCCCTTAGTCTTGTCCTAAAACAGTATTACGTATGCTCTCTGACACATGAAACTCATGGCAAAGCTAGCTTACATCTCTGCTACAAAAGGACCTCCGGTATTTTTCAGGTACAAAAATATCAGAACTATTTGTGTTTGGAAGGGTGCAAAATAGCTTGAAAACAGTAAGCAGCTTTGTAAGAACTGACATGACGCATTCACAGCCTTCTTTGTTAAATGCCAAATGATTTTCCATTTTGCAGGGCTTAAGCCCACCATCTCTGTTGCAGAATTCACTAGTTTCTCTAGCCTACCTCAACGTTGAGATTTTTTTGTTCTTGCACACAGCCAGCAGTCTGGCAAGCTAATCATCCTCTGCTGATTCTGCCAGATGTCTGAGAAATAGAAAGCTGCCCACCACCAAACAGACCGGCAGTTTTATGACTGTGACAATTGCTTGTGGCAAAATTATAATTAGTACACCAATGTTGCTATGCATTTTCAATTGGATCACACTGATTCTTGCTCCATTTTTTTTGGACATTCTGAATATGATTTTTAAACAATTGTGAAAACAGCTGCATGCTGGTTGCTATTAAAACCAACATCTACCAGATCTCAGCATCAGGAACAGTGATTTTTCTCTTGCTACTCCAAGAAATGGTGTAAGCGGCAAAGACTTTGCTATGTTGGTCCAGGGAAGGCTGTCAATGTTGTTCTTAGAGTTATAAAACATCTTTGGATAATTAGATATAACAGCCCATGCAACGTCTCCAAGTGGTTGCTGACATGCAGATTATACAGACTTTTTGCTAAACAGAACGTTCCACACAGGGCTGTTGCTGTGATTAAATATTTTTCATGTGTGTTTCCATTCCAAGCATTTTTAAACACCTCAAAGCAAGGGAGAGTGGGTGGGAAAATGACATGCAGAGGAAAAGACTTGGAAATTTAATATTTCACAAAGATTATTCTTGAAGAGGTCAGAAATCCTGTGTTTCTCCCTGACTGCTGCCCCAAAGTGTCTCTCCTCTTACTACCTAGTCCCCAGGAATGTGGAAGACACAATCCCACCAAACTATTTTTTAGATACTGTTAGTATTGCCTGAGGAGGGGACGCACAAGGTGTGCACCTCCCTTTAAAAAGCTCAGCAGGTTATTTGCAGCCTCGTTGAGCTGGCATGAGGTCCTGTGGTGGTGGCTGGTGGTGGGGAAGAAACTACTTTTCCAGGGGCTGTTTCCACAGACACTCACTCCTGCATGGGGAACAGGTGTCTTTCCAGTGATACAGCTGTGCTGCACTGCAACGAGGTTTCCAAACGTTTTGCGTGTCTACCTAATTGCTCTAATCATGGGAGTACAGAGCAAAAACCCCTGGCATTTTCTTTTTCTCTTTTGTGACTGTCTCTAGTTTGTAGACAACACTGTACAAAGCTTAAGCAAAGTTGGTGGCTTTTGATCCTTTTATACAACTTACTTGCTGAGGCTAAGAAAAGCCGTATGAAGAAGAAACTGCTCAAGCTGGGGAGAGGAGCTGCCTGGTCTCACAGCCCCACGGCTACGAGCTAAGAGGTAAACGTGCAGAGCCCTCTGATGAGTGCATGGAGAAGAGCCCACCTTGGGTTCTCTTGAACCAAACAGGAACTATCACCGATGGTGGCTTCTCACCAGCCATCGTAAAGCCTGGCCTGAAATCAGCTGTGGTGATTGCAGACTATTAAAACAAACCGAACATGAAATGGAGATTGTAGTAGGCATGCTGAGACAGTAGGCTCTTGAGACAAGAGTTAAGATGACACACTCTGCCAATTACCAGAAAGCTGCATTGCAGGCTAGCAGGCCCGACCCCATGGATACTTCCTGCCATGGGGGTCACAGCAGCTGCCAGGGCTTCCCAAATCCAACTCTCCTTCAGATGGACCCACAAGGAGGGCCTGAAGAGTTGCCCAGAAAAGCTTCACAGCCCAGTGCATGCACAGAGCAGGCAGAGAGTGAGCAGCTTTTACAACAAGAGGGAAGTTTTGCCGTGCATTTGCTACATGGTCTTTTGTGAGTTTTATAAATGCAAATTTTTGAGTACTGAAGCAAGCTCCGTAATATGAGGTACCTTTGCATCAGTTATAGCACAGCAGCACTTGGGAAAATGAACAAACAAACAAACTCACTGGCCAGAATCTTCAAAAGGGAATGTTCAAAGGAACATACAGGGAGCAGCAGTTCTTGTTTTCCTAATGGCAATGTGACTTGTAAGTCTCTAGCGTTGGCTGTGACAGGTACAAATAAAACAACATCCATGAGCTGCCACTGCATAAGCTGTCCTCCCATTCTGATTTTCTACAAGGCAGGTGTAAGGTCATGAAGCCAAAAAGATTGGGAAAAAAAAATCACATAGTAGTCAAAGGAATTTTCAGAGTTTGCTCTAAGGTGAACAAAGAGAGAACAGAAATACCTATGCCTATGAGGCTCCTGCACACTCCTCACACTCACAATCACCCAAGCTAAGACATGTGAGCATCTCCAGGGGAAAACTCCAAGGAAGTGATCAGCAGACAGCTTTGAAAAATCCAGCTTTTGAGCTCAAATATGCTGATTATAGATTGCCATGGTCACTGTCATTGTGCTAATGACCTAAACACTGTTTAGCATTCAAGACAGGCCTTTCTGTTGTTATTGCAAAAGCCATCGTATTTTAAAAGAAAATACTCCTTCAAGACAATTTTATTGTTCAAGACCTGGCAGCAAATGAGAAAATTGTCCTTTTACACTCAGCCATTAGTCCAGCCAAAATGAGAAGGAAAAAAACAGAGACCAAAACTCTGCTTCTGGACATCATTTTTATCATTCTGCGTGATGAACCTTAAGAAAGAACAAAAGGAAAAAAAGCCATAACGCTATCAAACAAGAAATAAACACCAGCTTAAATTTCCTTGAGTAAGGAAAGACATCAAATAATTTTTGTGGCATACAAAATTTATTTTACAGATGAAAAGTACTTTTGAAGCCTACTAATCCAGTTTTAGTTATAAGTAAGATAAAAATATTATGGGTTTGGTTTTGTTTTTTTTTTTTAAATAAAGAGGAATTGTGCCCAATTGATGACTAGAAAGAACCACTGTGAAAAAAAGGGTCAGCTCTGCTACTTAAAAATAAGTATTTCTTAGCAACGTGGCTCATATCTCCTGGAAATTCAAGACAAGATTCACTAGAACTATTGTAAAGAGATATTACAAGAGTCAATGTTCATATGGTAGCACTCTGTAATATATTAATATTGACCTAAGATATTATTGAAGCTACTTGTAGTATAAAGTAACTCCTATATTCCCTCACTAGCAGTTTTATACCTGGAGTAAAGGAGATCATGGAAGAGCAAGGAAGGAAACAAGACGAGGAAAAACAATTTAGTGGGTTTTATGGACACAGTGGAAAAGTGTCAGTGAGTGATATCTCTACTACTATACATTAGCAATGAATAAAGTATGGCTGAGGGACAGCTGGAAAGCCCCAAAAGACGAATAGCTTATGTTTTTTCCAGGAATGTCATACAGCAAGTAGCAAACACTGTGTCACAGGGCAATTGCTTGTGTATTACACAGTTTTCACCCACTGGCATTTGCTCCTTACAGATGGTCTTTACAGGTATCATAGTGTTTGGTACACTGTGAAAACAGTTGGCAAATGAGAAACTATTGATCCAGTTAAACATTAGGGATTTATAGGCAGCTGGTAATTAATTGAGCTGATCATTTTGCTGCAGCAATTTGGAAAGTAGCTAGAAGCTAGAAGACTTTAAGGATATAATGGAAAAGCTACGATCGAAAGCAATCTTCCTCCCCACCTTCTCCTGCAAAAAGCCACCTCTTTTCTTTTGGCAACTTCACTTGTGCTAAAATTTCCTATAGATTCAGACATTTTGTGAAATGCATTTATTAAATGATAATGTCTTCTGTGTTTTTGTTTTGTGAGCGAAAACACAGGTTGCCAGAAATTCACAGCAAAATCCACCCAAGTGGATCAGAGTGAGAAATTGCACATGAGAATTTCCTCACCGGATGTCTCTCACCTTTTTTCATAGGTACCAGTGTGCTATCATCAGTGACTAATGTCCTTTAAATAATTAGCACAAAACCCTCTTCTGAACACCACATATTGGATGGAAGAAACATCCTGGTGACCAAAGCTATGCAGTTAGGGGTGCTTGCAATGTGGTGAATGGCAGAGAGAAAGCAGTAGTCCTCCCCATGTGTATCTCCAGCTATGCAAAACAGCACAAGTCATCCTCTCTAGCATATGGCATAGTCATCACAGCACTCAAACCTCAACAAAAATAAAACCTAATATGCTATTCCAGGGACAGTAAAAAGATTAAAGTCACAAGTATAACGGATATAAGGGATATATTGATCCATCACATTCCCCTCCCATCTGCTGTTTCCTCCACAGTCACACTCCCAAGCACTATCCTTTAGCCATCATTGTGGAAAACCAGTACCAAAAGAATGTAACCCAAGAAAATACACAGCTTTTATAAGATGTTAAACAATATGGCTACTATAACACTTGATGTCACGCCTTCAAGGGAAGTAAAAATCCTGCTGAAAGAGAGCTTAAACAGATTAGCTTTGGCTCAGTATGGCTACGAGAGCTGCAGCTGGCCAAAGGCAGCCCTACTGTAACTCACTACTGCACAATAATCACACGTGTGAAACTATCATCTGGACAAGATCTGTGTTTGCAGTGATTTTGCTGTCAGTTACTTAAAAAAAATAAAGAGACAGGTAACATGCTTGTGGTGATTTGAATGCTGTTTCATGTTAATTAGTGAGGTCAGACTGGCTGTAGCATTTGAATTAATTGTGGGAAAGTTGCATCACTAGCTGACTGCTAGGTAGCACTGACAGAGCTGTTAGGAATCTAATCCATCATTCAGAGACAAGAGGCAGCGTTTTGGAAGAAGATACAAAGCTTCAGCGGTTGCCTTTTCTCTGTGACACTCTGATAGAGCCTGTTATTAATCTTAATGTTTTATTAATGAAGATGCTAAAGGAAAGAGAACATTTTCTGGCATGCCTGGACTTGGGACCCCAAGCTGTCTGACGTGGTCCATTTCCCAAAAGGACAGAGCACTTGTAATTCCAAATGCTTATCAGCAGCCGTCTTTGCTGATTTGGCTAATGCCATGCCTGTAGTTACACAGGCATTGCCTACACTGCATGCATAAAGCAGAGGTTCCCCTTGTACATCCAGCACTACCAAACTTGGTGCAGAAAGAGAGCATCAGTCTGACATTGCTGTGAGGCAAAGTTTGTTAGCAAAACATCTTGCTTTTCCCCTGCCCCCAGAACTGCTCTGTCTTCTTCAGTGCTAGTGATAAGTTTATGCATTCCTGGGGGAGCCTGCAGCACCCCTGCAAGTCCCGTTTTGGTTTTCTGAACAGCCTTTTCCCTGCCTTCGCTATGAAGTTATTCTCTCACTTTGTTCTTCATAAATACTACTCAAAAATCTTAGTGACAACCAGCTTAGAGGAGAAAAAAGGAGCATTTGTCCTCTCTGGCTATAGTACAACATACATACAAATATACCCCCTAGCTATAAAGGATTCCTTGTTCTTTCCAAAAGCAATTGCTAAAGGTTTGTTCTCTAGAAGACAAATACAGCTGATTAAGAGTGGTTATTATTCTCTATTAAAATAATTTTTCCTACTCTTGACCAAACTTTCTAAAATTCTGTAAGAAACACAATTTGCTGCCATCAGTGAGAACTGAATTTATCATACAAAAATGGACAGTAAACAGACATGTGAAATTGCCTCATACTCATCCCAGGCCAACAGATTATTACTACACAATTTTGGGGGCAGTTTCCTCAACTGAACATGTCAAATTGGGTAAGGTTTCTTTTTTCTTGATTAGTCTCCTATGTCATTTTCTGACTGTTGGTACCTCTGCAGCTCACTCTAGCAGTAGGCACATTTTAAATAACAGCACATTTATTTTTTTCACGTGTATTTATCTCATCACAAAAAGAATAGCTTAGCTGTAGCTTTTTGACCTAACCAAAGAAAATACAGTAAGTCAGTAGAAAGAGTCCAACCTAATTGATCACCGGTTTAGGTCCATGACCCCTAAGTGTAAAAGGTTAAAAATAAATAAATAAAAAATAGTAATAACTGTCAAACTTTTTTTTTTTTTTTTCTGGATAGGCAGTGTGCAATTGTTCTGCTTTCCCTACACTCCTGCTGAAGATAACATATGGCCATATAGGAAATCTTGCCAATGCAGTGCACAAAGCATCCACATCATTTCTCCTCACTACAATATTTAAAATGAAACAAAACTAATTTTCCTTCAAATGCAGGATCTTAATGGATAGTGCCACATTTTTTTTCCAAAGAAACAGTATTTTAATCTCTGAAAAAACAGATATCTCCAGTGTGGAGCCATCATGTATGGTTGCTATGGTGACATAACAGTTGGCTAAATTCAATCAATTCTCCCTATTATTTTGGGATTCTGTTTAAGAAATCACCACTTAAAGAAAAAAGCTCCCTTCCCCCTTCTTATCTTCACACACATTATTTAAGAGTACTCACTAGGCTTATTGCTGTACTGGTCACTGTAACATGATCTTGCCTTGAAGAAAAATCTCTTCTTGAGGAAACCCCTAATAAGCACCAAGAATAAACAGCTCTTAAACTGTGGAGACACAAGACATTGCATTCTCCTCTACCTTCCTTTGTCTTACCTAACTGATACATTCCTGTATCCTCATACACTGATGTGTCTTCGCTGAGGCTATTTTTAACACATCAGCTACCTAAGCAGTTAGGTTGTTTGATTTTTAGGTGGGTTTTTTTTCTCTTTTCCAACTACATGTTTTTCCTTTCTGCCTTTCTTCAGATAAGTAGAATTCCATTTTCAGAAATGTAGAAGTTTTAGCCACAGTGGAATCATTTTGTAACCCCACAGTGACATGTGTAATGTTCAATATCACTACAAACTGGGAGCTTTTTAGAGTCACTGAAAGCTAGTTCCACTTTCCAAATATGACAAGTATTGTGGCTCAGTGAAGGAGTTTGAAAAAAAATCTGATTGAATTATATGGGAGGCCACCTTAGTCCCACATAAATCTAAAATGGCTGTGAAAACAGTGCAAAATGAATGTAGCTACTGTAGGATCAGAGAAATGGAACCCATTATGTTTGTTTAAGCTTTAAGAAACCGCTTGTTATATTATTAATGGGTCTGTCTTAAGACACAGCCCTATGCGTCCTGTTTCATTATGTAACCAATCTCAAAGAAACTCCACAGCAAAAGTGCAAAAAATACAGGTGTAGAGTTGATCCGGATGTGCAGATGCCTCTGCCTTGCAAGCAGAGTGAAATGGTAGTGATCTCTATGCACAACCTTGTGATATTTTTTAAGGCCAACCTGGATCTGAGCAAGAGGACAAATGCAGATGTTAGCAAGATGTAGGGTCTTCACACATGCAGAGACAAACACTTGAACCCAAGAGCTTCACACATGCATATCCTTCCTTTTCAGCCTAGTCCACCCTCATGTTGCCCCTACTGGAAGCAGGCACTGGGCTGACCAGTGGGCTTGACCCATCACTAGGGAAAAGATCTTCCATTTTCCCAACTGCTGTCAGAAAATAAGTACAACTGGGACAGATGATCTTTTGAGCCAGGAAGGTAAAACCTAAGCCCAGGCAAGGCTTGTACCATGTCTGTAGCATCTCGGTAACCTCAGGGGTGCCTTTCAGCTTTCTGCTCTTACTTCTTGTCCCTTCTGTTCATTCATCATTAAAACAGACGAGCTCATATTTTAATGACAACTTCCTCTCTTTCCAGCCAAGGACATAGGATTCAGCTCAAGATACATTTTCAAAGTGTTTTCTCTGCTTAAAAAGCTTTCTGAGTTTTTAATGCAACCTTAAGAAATGCTAAAACATGTATTTTATGCAGCAGCTGAAAATTAAGCTAGCCCTGACAACCAGCTCCCAAATTTAAATTGCTGTGATAATAGAATCATGTATATTTATACTTCAAGAATGCTTTTCCCACCAATCTGGAAGCACACAAAACTCACATTTAGCCAAACAAAAAGGTCCTGCTTAGATGTATGGTTTGCAGTGGAGGCATGCCTGAGGCCATTATTTTGCCATACTGTTTCAATTCACTTTTATTTTTATTCTGGAGGTATGTAGTTAAGTCGACAGTAAATGAAACAAAGCTCTCTGCTTACAAGTAGAGGGACAATTGTGAGGCATTTTAATGTGGAAAAAACCATGAATATTTCAAATTTTACAAAGGATTGCCTGCTACAAATCTGCAAAGCAAATCTGAGACCATTGCAGAATGTGTTAGTGTTATTTGCATTCATTTATTTGTGCTAAACCCTCACTGAATGATGCCTGGCAGAAAAGATTTATTTTGTTCACCAAAGGTTCTTCTTTTTGCAGTTTACAATGAGCAGATGGGAGCGAATGAGAGTAATGATCTTTTTCCTCCAGTGTACTTAAAATAAGACACCAGCTACTGCCTTAGTGTCACAACAGAATGAAGCTAATGCCATCTGTGGATATTACTGCATTTTCTATGTTCAGAAATAGTTAGGAAGTTTGACAGTTTTTCAGGTACTACCAAAAAGCCCATTCAGGATCATAGTCTCTATTATGGAATAAGGTGAGTTTTAAAAGGCAGCAAAACCACCAAAGCTCTTGATGAGCTCAAGAAGGTGTCAGAACATCGGCAGTTTCATTGAATTTTCAAAACAGATTTAAAAAGCTTAATGGATATCAATAATTTACTCACAAGCCTGCTGAAGTTGCTGGGTTTTGAAGCATGTAATTGATGGAGAAGCATGAAAGTTTGTGTTTCGTGGATGGCTCAGCTAGATGTGGTAAACATGCCTGAGAGGCCACAGTATTTCTTTGAGCAAAAAATGTCCCAAAACTTAGGGCCAGGAGCCTTGCCACCAGCCCACAATATTAGAATCATAGAATCATTTAAGTTGGAAAAGACCTTTAAGACCATCAAGTCCAGCTGTAAACCTAACAATGCCAAGCCTGCCACTAAAGCACATCCCTAAGCATCATGTCTACGTGTCTTTTACATACCTCCAGGGACAGTGACTCAACTACTTCCTTGGACAGCCTGTTCCAATGCTTGATAATCTTTTCGGTAAGGAAATTTTTCCTAATATCCAAACTAAACCTCCCCTGCTGCTACTTGAGGCCATTTCCTCTTGTCCTATCACTTGTTGCTTGGGAGAAGAGACCAATACCCACCTTGCTACAACCTCCTTTCAGGTAGTTGTAGAGAGGAATAAACTCTCTCTCAGCCTCCTTTTCTTCAGACTAAACAACCCCAATTCCTGAGCTGCTCCTCTCAAGATTTGTTCTCCAGCCCCTTCACCAGCCTTGTTGCCCTTCGTTGAACACACTCCAGCAGCTTGATGTCCTTTTTGTAGGGCCCAAAAGTGAACACAATATTCAAGGTGTGTCCTTACCAGTGCTGAGTACAGGGGGCAGCCACTTCCCTAGTCCTTCTGGACAGACTGCTTCTGATACAAGCCAGGATACTACTGGCCTTCTTGGCAAGACTGCTGGCTGCCGCGAATATGATTTTTTACACAGCTTTGTTTTAATAGCAATTTAAGATTTATTAATATTTTTGAGATAGATCACTAAATTAGGTTGTGTAGTCCTTAACAGCGTTTAATCATCAAACAGTTTAACAAAGTGATTCAATGGAATTTGCTGCAATCAAAATAGTGACTTAGTTATAGAATTGAGAGTAGCAGAGTTCACCTAAGACAGCAGAGCTTTCTCAATCAAATCACACATACTCACAGAGGGAGGTTAAGTCAAATCAGACACACACAGATAGACAAATGGTTCCAAATTAAATTGCATACGCACACACACACAGATGTTGGTCCATCTCTGTTCAATGTCTTTATCAATGACCCGGATGAAGGCATTGAGTGCACCCTCAACAAGTTTACAGATGACACTAAGCTGGGTGGAAGCGTGGATCTGCTGGAGGGTAGGGAGGCTCTGCAAAGGGATCTGAACAGGCTGGACCACTGGGCTGAGGCCAATGGCATGAGGTTTAACAAGGCCAAATGCCGGGTCCTGCACTTGGGGCACAACAACCCTGTGCAGTGCTACAGACTAGGAGAAGTCTGGCTAGAAAGATGCCTGGAAGAGAAGGACCTGGGGTGTTGGTTGACAGCTAACTGAACATGAGCCAGCAGTGTGCCCAGGTGGCCAAGAAGGCCAATGGCCTCTTGTCTTGTATCAGAAACAGCGTGACCAGCAGGTCCAGGGAGGTGATTCTCCCTCTGTACTCGACACTGGTGAGACCGCACCTTGAGTACTGTGTTCAGTTCTGGGCCCCTCACCACAAGAAGGATATTGAGGCTCTGGAGCGTGTCCAGAGAAGAGCAACAAAACTGGTGAAGGGGCTGGAGAACAAGTCTTATGAGGAGCAGCTGAGAGAGCTGGGGTTGTTTAGCCTGGAGAAGAGGAGGCTGAGGGGAGACCTTATTGCTCTCTACAGCTACCTGAAAGGAGGTTGTGGAGAGGAGGGAGCTGGCCTCTTCTCCCAAGTGATAGGGGACAGGACAAGGGGGAATGGCCTCAAGCTCCACCAGGGGAGGTTCAGGCTGGACGTCGGGAAAATATTTTTCACTGAAAGGGTCATTGGGCACTGGCAGAGGCTGCCCAGGGAGGTGGTTGAGTCACCTTCCCTGGAGGTGTTTAGGGGACGAGCGGACAAGGTGCTGAGGGGCATGGTTTAGGGAGTGTTAGGAATGGTTGGACTCGATGACCCAGTGGGTTCCTTCTAACCTAGTGATTCTATGATCTATTCTATGAGGTGTCCCAGCTCAGGAGGAGATACTAGGTCGCACAGCCTGGTGTGGTTCGAGAGAGCTCAAAGAGCTTTCAATTGCTATTTATCAGATTGTTAGGTGATTGGCTTTTGGTCAGCGCTTTCTGTTCTGGCCACGATTTGTGCTGTCATTCTGGCATACAATTCAGACAACAAATGGCCCAGGTGTGGCTAGGGAATGCCTGACTGCCCCATCCCCACCATTGCACTTGCAACCAAGATAACAGCATAATCGGGGGGTTTCCCAAAACATACATGCCTCATCCTGAGACCTCGGAGTGACGTGGGGAGTGGCACCACCACTGTCCACTCCATGACGAAAGACAATCTATCTTTTCACAAGATGATGGTGTGGTCATGTCTTACCTCTATGCCTATGAATAGAAAACGCCACATTCCAATTATAATTTGAGGAAATTTTTTCATGTTTGGCCAACTTCCATAACTATTAAAGTTTCTTTAAATATGGTTAGACAACATTATGTATCCAGAGGGGTCCTTGCAATTGTTTAGCTATTCTCCAATCTCCAATGTATAAAACAATGCTTAACAAGCATAATATAACAGGAGTCAGTAAAATCATGATGCAGCAACAGGTTCAGCATTCCAGTTGCCATTGGAGACTATCCAAGCAGGACTTCCCAACATCGATGTTCTCCATCCCTTTTAACTCTTTCCAATACTGACTGTATGTCTTCACTACCATGATGGACTGTAATAAGTTTTTTTTCTGTCCCATTTACTGTGTTTAACTAAAGTCAGATTAATTCCAATAAATATCAATTGCATCTCATGATATAGCATGTAATCAAAAGAAAAATCTTCATGATTAGTTATGGATGCAGAAAAATTAACATTACTACCAATGATCATGAAAAGTTGCACACACATAGATTATAGTAACTGGTTACATTGCAAACATAATAATCTATTAACAAGAGTCACACAACATTGTGTTACATACACATCCCTTTCCAATATATGTAACTTTAGTTTTAGGAATCTCATTGGGATGTATTTCAAAGTGGCAAATATTTTGTTCTGTGTCCAAAGAGATGTCTTGAGCTTCAGGAGTATTACTTTTGCAAACAAAACCTTGTTGTTTCTCTATAAGGCATCCATTCACATCAATTGTTTGCCACTTTCCTTCCTTTTAAGGAGCCCACCGACTACGTTCTAAGTGTGGTTCCATTGTGATTTAATTCTAGTGTAATGATTTGGTATATGGTATATACTGAAACATTGCTTCTAGTGAGAACAAAGGCAACAATCTTATCACCTTCTGAATCATAAGTAAAGTTGACTAATTGCCACCACAACAGAAACTTTTCCTCAAACTCTGAGGCATTGCTCCAAATCGCTTTACGAATTTTGCGTAGGTTGGGTTCCTTCTTCTTCTCTAATAACAGCTGCTACTACAGACTGTATCTGTAATTGTACTTGAATACAACTCAAGGCAAGATTGGCATTACCTTGGGTTGTTCTGAGGGCATTTAAAATAAATTGGTGATCAGTTTCTTCATTTAATTCCCAATCAGGTATAATGTCAAACAGGAGCCATTGATTTTCTCCTAAGGCAAATAAAAGATTTTTTAGTGAGCGTTCTAATTTATTTTGGTCATCGGTAGCAGCAGCTAACTTGTTCATTAGGACTTCAATGCCTATGCTATTCAACACTCCCAGATTTGTTCCTAGGATACCAGTCACACCTCTTTTTGATCATTTTGGAGCGGTGAAAGTTGGTGCAGTAACTATGCTAACCAGACAGTATAAGCTTCTCCCCAAAAGGCAGAACAATTTAATTTAGTTGCCAATACATTAATGTGCAGTGCTAATTCCACCCTTTTTAGTGACCAACTAGGGTTAAAGAAAACTCACAGCTCTCCTTTATTTTCAATTATATAAAGGCCAGTGTTATAAATGTGAGCAGATAACTTAATAGGAGGCTGGGTATTGTGAGAATAGTTGCTTAATATCGATTTTGAATTGGAAGCCTAAGTTGGGATGAAATTTAGAGTCTGCCCAAAGACACATTGTGAGTGTTGAGCAGGATACAGTAAAAGTGTACCAACATTTGGGTCCAAAAGGACGGATATGCGTGCTATCCGGACAATGCCCATGTTTTCCTCCAGCATAGACCATACAATAACCCATGAAGTTGTGGTACAGTCAATGCAGTTTTCAATCTGGCGTACTATTGAAATAATGTTCCCTTTAAAGATGGAATCTGTTGATCCTTGTCTTCATTTTTTTATAATCCCCTCTTATCTGTGAAAGGTTATTATGTAGTACTACTACAGATAAATTTACAGATTTAACAAGAAAAGTGCCAGGTGCAAATTTATTAAAGTCTTTGTAAGCATTAACCCATGGCCACTCATAAATTCCATATTTTGTCCACATCAGTCTTAAATTTAAATTGCAGTCCACGTCTACAGTGAGCCCATGTCCAAATCACAAAACCAAGTTGTACTAAGATGAAATTACACCAACAATCTAGGTTGCATAATCACAAAATGTTGCATCTATACAGGTCCAAATGGAGTCTGCATTATAAACAATCATTTCTCTTAGTTTTCAATGGGTATATTCGTTGATTGCTTGGCATCCTACTTTAATTTTTTTCTTCTCATGTGGCTCAGATTTGGGGAACTAATTTTCTCTGTTCCACCTCCATCCATGTCTTAAGAACATCTCATTTCCATGCATAAATAAAGTAGAAAGGTTTAAGCCTGCCCTTTCCCTTGATATTCCTATACTTCCAATATATCTTACTAATAACAGTGGCTTATGCTTATAGCCATAGCATTCTTTCAAATTAGCTGTCTAAATCGAGTCAAACGGGGTTGTTTTGAGAGTACTTGGACATCATCCTCCCTGTGGACCTGTCTGCTGTTGAGTTTTTATAATGGGTCTAATCATAAACTGAGGAGGTTCAGGAAGGTGAGCTGTTATTATCAGAGTTATTCCAAATATTGCCATCCAAGTCCTCAGTGGACACTATCAGTTTTCTGGTCTGAACTTTGTCAGGAGGTTTTGAAGCTTCCAATAACATCATTTCAACACATTCTCCTAACTTTTTTTCTTTCAGCTAAGCTTCCTTAAATTGTTTTTGCAATTGTTCTGTCTTTACTGACAGTAGCAGTTCGGTAGCTTTCTGTCATTCTATTTCATCACGTAGATCTTGCATTTTATGGATTGTTTCCCTCCTTCCCTACATGCAGATTTGAGGCAAGCCCCCAACGTTTTGCAGATTATCTTTCCCATCATTAGTCAAGGCCTGACAGCATATATCTTCTTCTGTACTGCTTCCCAATTACACCCGTTATCATGACCCCATTCTACTGAGAAGCTGGGGTTCCGATTAATGCCATAGTTTAGTAAGTTATCAGTGACACTACTTGCCATCCTTCTGACTATACCAATTTGTTACAAACATGATGTTTTACATGGCTTTGGTTTAGCAGCAATTTAGGATTTGTTAATTTTTTTTGAGGTAGATCACCAGATTAGGTTGTGTAATTCTTGACAGCACTTAATCATAAGCCAATTTAATAGAGGGATTCAACAGAATTTGTTACAATGAAAATAGCAACTTTGTTCTTAAGTCTATAGTGTTGTATGGGGTTGCATTAGGCAAAGTCTTCTAAGTTGCATCACCACTGCTAATTAGAGTCCTTTAAGGTTAACTTAGCTTGAAAGAGTAATCACACGTAACGGAAAAGTGAAACTACCAAGACAAATGGTTTTGGCAGCAGATGAGCTGTGCAAGTTGAAGTGCAGAAGTGAAGGTGGGACAGCTTGGAAGCCAACACCTGAGTTAACCACTCTTGTGAAAGCTTGAAGGAAACTGGAAGAAATTACAAGCAACTTGCACAAATTCTTAAAACTGAGCCAACAGTTTGGCATTCCTCATTTTTTGACTACCCTTAGTTCATCTCTTATTATTATCTAATACTGTTCTAGGGTCCGTGTCTTGATTCAATGCTGTTTTTTTTTCTTTCAGAGAAAGACCAACTCAGAACCAGCAAAGCCCCAGTACCAGCTGGCATGAAGGCAAACCTGTTTCAGAAGCCTTAATAGGATAGCTACTATACACTGGGAGATTAGTTTTCCCAAAGATAAGATACAGGCATGGCAAGCCTGAAATTGCTATGAGTTAAGGAAATGCTTACTGAATAACTGTGTGTTTTCTTACGTCTCAATAATATTTTTTTGTTTTAAATCATGTCTTCTCCAGAGTGCCTGTTCAGAGAATACACTGTGTAAATTTTAAAATAATATACATGCAACAGCATTAAAACAAACAAACAAACAAATTAACAAATATTTACAGGAAAATAACACTGTAAAGTAATTTTTGTTAAATCACTGAACTCCAAAGAAAAACAGATTCTGCCTGCATATAGGGCATCTGCACATATCACTTTTATTTAAGCGGAAAAAAGAAAATATTTTTTTGTCCTCAGAGAGGAAAAAAAATATTAGAGAAATCACTTTGGAATTGCTCCAAAAGCAACTTCAGGCACTGCCTCTGACCCTGCAGTTCTGACCTGCTCAGCTGGTGTTGGAGGTGGAGTTTCTTAGACTTTTTAAAGCTTTATCTCTGCAAGCATGCTAAATAATCACCACAATACTGAAGCATTTCAGTGCTCAGCCATACCTAAACCTGATTAGGGCTCAACATTTCTGTGTCCATGTCTCTGACATTTTAATCCAACAAAACATACTCAGATTAGCACTACTGTATACTAACAATATCAAGATCAGTTCTTCTTGCCATCAGGCATGTTTCATAGGAAAATTTTAAAAAATATAATTGAGACAGAATCATCTTAATGAAACAGGAAAATTCTGCTTATTCAAGAAACAGAAAATCAGATTTAATTTCCCCCCTCTAGGAAAATGATTTGAATTCTGTTCCCCTACTACCAAACAGCTTAGACCTAACTACCTTAAAATTACGAGAGCGCTCTGAGACTGTTAACTTAGTGAACCATACAGAAAATAATTCAGTAGTTCAGTGTTTTGGAGAAGGCAGAGATAAGCATACTGATATAGATGTACGGTTTAATCTTTCACTGAGGTGTGCAGAGAGACGAGTTTTGCTTTTTTTTTCCAAGAGGGTTTCTTCAGTTTATTCCAATCTACTGTATGATTTAATCCGATTACTAAATTATTTAACTAAGGACTGCTGATGCTACTTTATTTTCTGAGCAGATTATATGAGAAAGGATCATTTCCATTAGCTTTTTGGAGATGAGGAGCGTGTGAGGGAGGGATGAGCTGCAAGTCTTCAGGAGAACCTTCCAGGCAGGTGCTCCAGTCGACAGAGATACAGCATCTTGGAGTATGATTCAAACCCGGTTTACTCATCTACAGGCCGGTAGTCATGGTAAGGTGGTGTATTAACCTCGGATAACTCTCTTTTCACATGCTCAGATCTTTGTTCATCCCATCTTCTCAGTTCATGAGTTTGGACGCCTGAGTTCAGCCACATTAGGTGCAGGTCCTGTCCCTGCTTCGGCACGCTGAACTTCACCTTCATTGGTTCTAGCCCTTCATTTTCTCTAGCAAACAAGAGTTTTGTTGAAAAAATGCAAATAAAACTTGAAAGAAAGAAATGAAATGTCAAAAATAGTCTTGTAGGCCCCACCACAGCTCCTGAAAGAGCAGTGCAGATTGAAATTCTCACAATGCAGCATTTAAAACAATCCGCATGCACTTTTCAAAGGATGGTGTAAGGATTTTCTAAGTGTAGTGGCATTTCACTATCTGCCTTGGTCCAACTAAGCTCCTACTGAAGCCCACGGGACCACCATGTCCAAAAGAGCGCATACGAAAGTTTGGTCATGTCAGTGCAGCTCTGAAAAGTGGGTTTTTTTAAGTTGTAGGAAGGATCCCTTTCTTCAGCTCAGCATATCAGCAATGCTCAGCTTTCATTTTCAAAAAATAACACATCACTTAAAAGGAATGTACCACCTGGAACAGATTCTCTTTTTGGAAACCTTGGATACATATGTAACAAGGAGATAAAGTGCTATTTATAAAGATCCTTCTGAATACCTTAATCAAGTAGGCATTGATGGATGGCTGAGATAAATATTTCTACCCACTACATTTTTACCTGAAGTCAACAGCTTAATCATGAAAGTCCCCACAGGAGAAGTACACTCCCAGTTTTCAGTAGCACACAGAAATTGTGCACTTTATGTTACCTATTATCATTTCTCCTCATCTGCTTAATTCCTAGGTTTAATATTGAAATTGAAATGCCCAATCAAATTTCAAACATTCACATTACCTTCCACAGTGCGGTGGTGGTTTTTACTTTTTAAATAACTTGCCTGCAATGCTGTGACTCAGAAGAAGTGTGAATGACAGAAGGAAATTTATTAGATTAAAGACAGTTTGTTGGAGAGAGTAGGGAAATGAATTCAGTTACAGGAACAGGTCCAGTATTTTATTTTATTAGCAGAGATCCAGGAGCCTCTTCCCACTCTGCTCCAGCTCATGCACTAATCACTGTTTGAGGAGTCCTTCAAGTCAAGGCCATGCAAAGCCTGAAAATGGATTAAATTTATCTCAAATAACAGAAGAGTAGTCCCAAATTAAAATTTAGTTTAGGTTACAGCTTAAAGAAATCCATTCACCTCTGGGTATTCCAGAAGGTGGAACTTTCCCATTTTTTTCCAAAATAACCCACTATGGGGCTAGGTGCCCAAAAGCACTTCGCCTTTATGTATTCAGCAACGCTTCTCGGTCAACGTCTAATCTGGAGTACCTTAGCAGA
This sequence comes from Cuculus canorus, assembly GCF_017976375.1. NCBI lineage: Eukaryota > Metazoa > Chordata > Aves > Cuculiformes > Cuculidae > Cuculus > Cuculus canorus. Next base: position 52,840,032 of record NC_071402.1, read on the forward strand.
GCCTTACAGTACCTTATATCTGCTCTGAATATTTTGCTCAGAACTGCCAGAACTGGACACGTTAACCACATGAGTCCCTACTTTAAGGCTTTGCCTCTAGGATCCATGAATCATTTTTTTCCTACCACCACAACCAAAGGAGTCAGTTGTATTTGCACAGCCTAAGAGCACAACTAAAGCCATGAAAAAGTGCAGCTGAAGTGGGAAAAGCCCTTTAACTACTTGTGCACTGAGTGAAAAGGTGAAGCTGTCAAAGTCCTAGGCACAAGGGTCATATTTTTCTTGATGAAGTGATGAGTTTGCATCTCTGACTTTTTGGAAGAACGCAGCCGCCAGTTACAAGGCAGACTTCTGCAATGAGGGGGCATCACGTTACCTCTAGAGATCCCCGCCAACATAATAGCTCCCTGATGCAAATACAGCTATATCCTGTGACCCCCTGTGTACGCTGTGTCCTACTACACAACAGCACCTATGCTTGGGGAAAACTTTCTAAGTCTATGTAACTCTTCTATGTTGAACAAGTAGCACCGGGAGATGCATCATGCAAGGCTAGAGCTAGACAGTGGCAATTTTTTTTTTAACATTTGAGACAGCCAGACTGTGAGGGAACAAAAGATTGTGAAGTGGATGTCTGGCATTGCTCAAAGGGGAGCCCAGGTGACAGAAGCTTACGACTTTGCAGTTGTAGGGAAGGCAAAGCCTGAGACTTGTTGTGCTAACATTAGGTGACAGTGATTAGTGTTGCAAAGGAAAGAAAAGCTATAGAGGGAGGCTGGACCAAGGTGGGGTGTGTGGCAGTGCTGAGTTTAAGACAATATCAGTTGATAGTTATTTAAATGAATTATGAGGTATTTCTTCTTGGGTTCTCACTACTTCTTCCACTGAAAGTGCTACTCACATGTGAAAGTATTTTATAGTTATTGAATAAGAGAAAGTATGCTTTAATATCTCGGTAGATCACTAAAGAGATCTATCTGCCATTACGAAGATACTTAAGCATTCAAAAACGGCAAACACTTGGAAACAAAAGGAGATATTGAGTAGACAGAAGGTAGAAAGGCAAGTTTATTTGCACAAAAGACCTGTGACAGAGATTTCCGTGTCCTGATGTACCAGACTGCTCAGTAAAAGAGAGATGGTTTCTTCTTTTTCAGTGGAAGTTTGTAGGAAAGGGCAGGCGATGCTGTGCAGGTAGAAGTCCTGGCTAGCATCTCTACACAAAGTGGACAGTCCAGCACTTGGGGATGAGTGATGAATATACAACCAAATGGAAGTTAATTTCTGAAAGCAGTCACTCAGTCTCACAAGAGTCTCTTATACTGTATGTTATATAGTTCAGCCTATGATCAGAACAAGAATAACCTTATAGGAATTATTCAAAAAAAGTGTAGAGTTCTTGAGGGAAAGAGATTTTTAAACTTATTTCTACAGATTTCTTATCATTCAAATTTTATTCAGCATTTCTAATAAAAGATGTTTAAAAAGACCAGTTCTTCAATGCAAAAATTTGTTCTTGTTTTCCTTCATAGAAAAGTCATGCAAAGAATATATTTATTTTCCTAACACAGGAAAATTGAACATTTAAGTCCAGGTATAAAAGAAATCTTAAAATATATATCTTTTCAAGAAATCCATTTAATAATTTTGCTCTCTAAACAGAAATCACAAGACTAATTTCTTTTTTTCTATTTATTCAAAATATTGACATTAATTAAAAACAAACTAAAAAACCCAACTCCCAACCTCAAAATTCAGGTTTAAAGCAGGTTCCCACCCAAATAACATTTTCCCATTTTTAACAACAACTGTGCTCACAGGCTTAGAGGTTCTGATTATACATCTGAAATCCACAGCTGCATTAACACTTCAGCAGAAGGTGAGGAACGCAGTACTCAGTGCTTGCATCTTATCTGGTAGCTGACAGGTGTTTTACTAGCTCCCGGGAAGGAAACAACTGATAAATCAAGTGTATCCTAAAGCAACACATTCAGCTGCCGAGAAGCAGGCCTAAGGTTTTGGACTCAAATATCCAGATACAGACAAGTGCTTTAGCAATCTACCCTAGAGAAAGAATAAAACTAACCAACTTCCTGATGTATAAAACTCTGAGGATAAAAAAGCAAAATAGGACTGATATACTCCTGATTTAATCTGATTTTGAAGGACTTGATCTGGCTTTGTAGTACACATTTGTCAAACACAAAAAAAGTAAAAGTATGTGCCACATCAAAATTAAGATACAAAACTTCTTGTAATTCGCAGATTACAAAGGGGTCCTTTTGACCACTAGTAGTGTTACAATAAGCAGCCTATTATATCATTTTCTTCCTGTCTTTCAAAGCTACATGTAAGTTTTCTCAGGTCCTCCGAGTGCAAGAAACATCACATCAATTAAATAACTGGGGTACTGCCAATGCAGTGAAACAAAAAAGCTCTAATCTGAGCAAAAAGACTACTGAATGCAGGTACAAAGTACTTTACACAAGCTGTTTTAGAAGCAGTTGCCTTGGAAAAGCAGTTTTCTAGAAAGTCTAGTATTGTGCAGAATAAAACCCTTATCATTTGTTATACTGAGCAGGAACAGGCAGGACAGAGCTGCACTAATCTCTGCCTCCTTCTTGTGACTCAGATCTAAGTGCTCTTCTCCATCACAAACCTCATGATTAAAAAGCAGCAACAACCAGAGGAGAGATATGCTTAGTGTCGGTGTGGTGGTCCGTAATTCAGTCACTTAGTTATGAACAACTTTGTGTAGATTTTAGATTTGGAGAGTGAGGCCTGAAAATAAATCACAGAGTCACAGAATGGCTTGGGTTGGAATTGACCTTCAAAGATCATCTAGTCATCGTCCCCACTCTGACCCTGTGGTGGGGGCATCTTTCACCAGATTAGGTTGCTGAAAGCCCCACCCAACTTGACGTTGAACACTGCCAACAATGGGGCAGCCACAGCTTCTCTCGGCAACCTGTTCCAGTGTCTCACCACCTTCATCATAAAGAATTTCTTCCTTATATCCAATCTAAATCTACTCTCTTTCAGTTTAATATCATTGCCCCTTGTCGTGTCACTGGAGACCCTGGTAAAAAGTCTTTCTCCATCTTTCTTATATAAATACCCTGAAAACCTCAAGTATGAGGGAAAGATGCACTTCGCTGTATTAGCAGCTACGTTCCTCCCATAAGAAATTCTCAGAGTGCTTAATAAACATTGGTTGAGCTTCATAACACCGTGGGAGATGTGCATGACTTATTATGGAGAGACGAATTGAGGTACAGAAAGATTAATTGACTTGCCATACACTGACTTTGCATCAAGCGTCTGTCAGATATTTTGAAATGCAGAGATTACTTCAGCTTCTCAAGGGAAGTCAGAGCTCCAGTGACTTCCACATAGAATGGCTACAGGCATCTGCTAAGGATCAGACCAAAGCAATGAGGCTGCTCGGCAGAAATGAGACAAACTAACACAGATTTGGTCCAGGTAAAATGTAGATCTGCACACTTAATTCAGATTGCTAGGATTAAAAGAGTAGCCTCATGCAGTACACCCAAAGTGTTTCTCCATCAGAATGATTTCCACCGAAAAGATTTAAAGTTGAGGTTTTAAGAAAGTTTAGCTCTCAGAATACATGAAAAAAAAAGTCTTCCAGACTTTTTCTACTATCGTATATCTATATTTTTACTGCTGCTGAGGTCTAAATTCAGTGTACATAAGCATGTGCAAACATCTAAGTATAAAAGTTATACAAGAGAATTTTAAGTTCAGCACTATGAATGTACCTAGAAGGTGATATAACAAATAAATTTCATTTAGAAGGTCTTGAACATAAGCATGCATTTCCCAAAATTAATTCAGGTTCCCGTTTCTATTGCTCCTTTTGTTCTAAACTGCTAATTGTAGAACAAAGGTGTGGAAAAAGAGGGTTTGGCACAGTATCCTTTACACTCCGTTCAGATGACTTGAATAAGAAATTATGCAGCATTAATCAAAGTTAACAGTTTCAAATAGTTTTTGCAGAAGCCAAACGGGTGAGATTTATGTCAAAACACATTAATACTTCAGAAATTTTTTTTTTTTTTTTCAGGAATTTTGATCTTAAAAGTGTAGAAACCACACCTGTCTCAGGCACTGCAATCAGTATTTCAAGGACGAATTAAGCCACTAAGGAGAGCAAGAGATATACTACTACCTAGGCTTCCCATTTATTTGGAGAAGTATTTCCACTGAAAGGAGTGTAGTGCGCATTATCAAGACAATGTTTTGGGGAAAAAATAGTCATAGTCTCCATGGAAATTATGCATATCATAAAGAGCCGAAAAACAGGCTGCAAAACTGGGGAGAGGGGACCTATTTAATTTTGAGTTGTTTGGTTGGTTTATTTACAAGGAGATAATAATTTTGTTATGTGGCTGTTAGAAATGTTTACAGTCTCCCTTGTGACAATAAGGTCTAGAGGTCTTTAAAAGACTTCCAGCTCTAGGCCTCAAACTACCTGAAATTTTCACATATCTCCTTTATGAATACAAACTTTATGAGTGATTTACCTCAAATGATTTATGTGTAAATAATTTTCTTTACGTGTATGTGTTCAAGTCCTCTTCCAAATGGCCACATGAGTATACACTAACTGTTTTCAAAAATGAAAATAGAAAAAAACCAAAACAGGACACATGATGTGCCCTGTTAACATTACAAGAATCCACGGAAATCCAGGCTATTTTCAACTACCTATATTTTTTTCCCAAATTTCTAGGAAATTGTCTACATTTACTCTAGATTTTTAATCCTCACCCCCCTATTTTCCATTTTGGAGAGCCCAACTCTCATAGCTCAAGCTAAATTGCCAGTTGTTGAAGTTTTTTTTTTGGGGGGGAGTGCTCTGTATTTTTTTTCAAAGAGGTACCGTCAGAGACTCAACCAATTTACGTAAGCTGCCTATTCCCATGGCAAAGGATGTGCTTATCTGACACCAGTCAACAAGACTTATCTCACTTTCACCAGCATAAATCTAGTTGGACTCCACTGATAATGCCTGAGGTCAAATGATTTGCATATCAGCTTATGTCTCAGCTGCACAAACTGAAAGTCAGCAGCAAAACACTGCTTTAGTTCTATTCTTAACATTTAACCCTTTTTCACTTCTTACTTGGGCTCATTGCTTCCTTTTGTGCAATATATCCACAGATAACCTTGCTGTGTTGGAAAATAAATGTAGGAAGAAGAGCTCCTGATTTGATGTAAGGCAAACAATGCCTAATCCTATTAATTTCTTCCTGAAGTACTGAAGAGTTGCATCCACCTTATATTCTCTGCCTTCAGTTCATGAAAAATAACTGTTGCGTAAGGCATGAATAATATTGAGATATATAAATATCTCATAGTATATGAACAAGAAAGTGTGTATTTATGGAGTGGAAAATGCGTAAAAAGCCAATTGCTTTCCTCAGCTATATCTTAGTGGGAGTTTTCTCTAAACAGTTTCCTAACCATACTCTTTAAAGCTTAAGCATTTTCCAAATATATTTGGGAAAAGCTGGCAAAATTCCATTAACTTCAAACCCCACTAAATTAGAGTCATTTCTCCCTTGCTTCTTATGCCCTCACTGATATGAACTATGAAAGAATTCTCTTGCTACCATATTGCCTGTCAAATTATTAGTACTATATGTGAAAACTAAACCAGTAATGAGACAAGGAGGCCCAGGAGATGCATGCTATAGCAGCGGTATCATGCTGATACTGCATTCAAGTATTCCCTAGCTGTTACAGTAGTTGCTAATTCTATGTCAAACAGGATCTGTGCTATTAAGCTGACTTCCCTATGTTCCTTTACATGGCATTGTGAAAGTCCTTTATTTTCCAGCTGGATTGTTTTCCTTTGATGTTGCTTTATTAATGTGCATATCCCTTCTGCTTTGCTCATGCAAAAAGCTAAAGTAGAAAGCCAAAAAGAAAACTGCAATAATTACCATTCTGTACTTCTACTCTCTGAAGGGACTAAGTGGCATAACATATTTGTAAGAGCTTTTATATCTTTCTGAACCCAGCATAAGGCAGCTCTTGGTTTTATTCTTACTCTTTTATGCTTAGATTTTTTATATTTGAGATACCTTTTTTAAAAAGGAAAATATTATTCATTTTCCAGTGCTGTTGTAAAGTCTGAGGTAACTTAATCTAATTGCTTACCAAGGCAAGCCAAGGTGGTCTAGGGGTGCCCCTTACTACTTTGGGCAACATAGGCCTGTCTTCCAGAACACTGGCCTTCATCTTTCCTTACAAAAGTTCACGTTTTACTGAGGTACAACAATAAAGAGGCCAGCCTTAAACCTCATTACCTCAGGGTATTTCCATGATTTCATTAAAAGGCACCTTTCTGAAAAGTCAGTCATCAAGATGACTTTTCTCCGTAGCAAGACATAAAAATGTTTTCAGACAAAACAGAAAGGAAGAGGCCAAACTAAAAGCTATGGCTCGAATTAGCTATGAAAACCAAGAAAGTAAAATTGCCTCAGGAGCTCTTTTATGCATGATCTTTATCTGTGGAAGTATGGATAACAGCTATTTGCCTTAGCATTTATTTACTACAGCAGCAGCGTTTCCCTGGGAATCATGAGTGTATTACCCAACAGAATTACACCTTATGTAGCACACTGCCAAAACCATGACTCTTCAACAACCCAATGGATGCATGCATAGCACTGATCAGAGCACACTTTGGTACCACCATCACCAGTGAAGCTTCATATTTATCATCATAGACACAAAACATCCTTGAAAATAAGAAAAGCCAAAAGGTGAGAAAGCCATGAAAAGAAGATAGGATGCTTTAGGTCAATTGCAACCAACTGTTATTAAGCTTTCCTTTGATTTCTGCTCTCATTGCTCTTGCATTGGAAGAGAAAACCCTCCCATGGCTGCCACTTTACATGGCATTCATCACAGGTGTGAGCATGGGACACTTGTGGTTCAAGGTCATCAACACTTTGACCAAGCCAAAATGCAGTAAAGTATGAAAGTAGCCATCAGTCTGTACCTTCTGCCTCCATCAGCTGAGACAGTGGGTTACCTTGTGGGGGGAGGTGGGAGCTGCAGCAGAGACAGTGCTGGGCAGCCACCAGTTAACCCGAGGCTCCAACCACAGGGACAGAGACTGTGCTGTGGAGCATGCAAGAAGTAACATGCTGTAAATCACAACTATGTGGCAGTTGCTGTGGCAACTACACCTTTTTAAAGATCAGTTGGCAGATTAAACAGTTACACACTATCACACCCATCCCTTGCACATAAGCGAAGGCTGCAAAGGCATGCTTCTATCTCTTTGCATAAGCATTTTCCTTCCATGATTTCTCGATCACCATCGCTCAGAGTACTCAAGACAAGTCTGCAGGGAAGGAATAAGAGGAGGATGAAGCAAACAGACAATGCCAGATTTCTCCATACAGCTGTGAATAGCAGCAGCCACTCAGACAAAAATCTTCCACCCTTTATTGCCTTTTTCTCCTTTCCTGTTTTTCTCAAGCTTATGAATGCATCACTCCTAACTTGAATTTCAGCTGAGATGTCTTGATGTTTGATACACAGACAGTTGTCTTTCATGAGTTTACAGGAAAAAAATTCAAACTGTTAGCATATTATAATACTGCTAGGAAGCTTTATTTTATTTTCTTATTACTAAGAGTTACTTTGCTAAATGTATCAGAATAATTCTTTATCAGCTAAAGATTTCTCTACAACTCAAAAAATACTGGTGATTGCCCTGTAGAGGACAGGTGTGGGACCTATATTCGAACTTTTGTTTCGACATGATGGAACCATTATTACAACTTCTCCTTTCATCTTTCTTTTGGTGTGCTGGATTTGCTCTCCTCCAAGTCACTTAGAAAAGGCAGAAATTTTCTGGCAACCCTGACAAAATCATAACGAAACCAACCCATTATGTCGCACAAGGACCCAACTCACAAACAGGCACTTTGTTACATTGAATCCTAAGAAGAGTTTGTCCTACAAAAAAATCATGATACACCACAAGTCAATGAAGTGCATCCAAAAAGCTTATAGATGAATTGATTTACATATATTCTTATACATGCCTAGGGATGTTGCATATTTATTAGCAGATGGATTATCACAAAATACTCAAAGTTATGTTCTGCTGAAGGCTATTTCAGTGTGGTTCACCAGACTTGAAAGCATGATACAGGTTCATATGTGAAATATAATTAATTAAAATTTTATGATGTTTAATTAATTAATTAAGAAAATATTTTTAGCTTACTGGCCTCGGGATCTTGAAAACAGAAAACTTATCTGTGCTGTCATGGGACATGAAAACAGATCTGCGTAACAATCCTTGGTATTAATCAGTATTAAGTCAAAAGAAAGAAAAAAGCAAACCAATGATATGATACTTTTGTCCTTAAGAAAATCCAAAATACAACAAAACACAGACCAAAGTAATTTTTATTTTTCTTAGGGGGAAAAACATGGTAGAAAAGAAGCCAAGCATGCCCTGTGCAAATACAGAGAAATATATTTGGAATATATTGAGAAGGTATCTATTCAAACAAATAGATGTATTACAGCAGAGATGAGAGTGATATTTTGCAGTGAGATGTGGTTGTTTACCACCATCAGAAAGGTGATTTGTGACTGAAACCAATAAATGTTGGAGGTCAAGAAGCTTTCAGAATCAGAACTGAAAGTGAGGGCCTGGTAGGACATTAGTACTGGACATTGACATAACTACCAGAGGTCATGCATATACTTACGCGTGAGAATTAAGGATCTAAATTATTCTCTGACTGATATTCAGAGGGAGAGGAGATAAATTTGAACCGATGTTGTTATTACAATTTCCTCATTTTTAAGCAAGAAAAGAAAGCAACTGAAGTTGTTTCTGGCCAATACACAGGAAGGAGATAAATGTGCGTTCCCACCACCAGGTGTGCCAGTGGAAGCTGGCACCTCCTTCCTACTAGCCCACCCCAGCTACTCACTAACACCCAGTGCTGGGGATTTCTGCCTTCCTCAAATCCCCTTCCATCATAATACACAGAGTAGTCTCACACTTCAACCACCAGAGATCATTTTGCGAGAGCTGGGAGGACAGCTCACTTGCAAAGCTCGGCCATCAAATAGGGGGACCTGCACTGGCACAGGGTGGGGAAAAAAGACAGGTTAATAGGCAGAGTGTTCCTGCCTGCAATTCAAGAGTTGGTGAGACAACTACCTTTTTTTCTTATGTTCTTAAAATATTTCTCAAGGAGTTAATCTAATGCAGAAAAACAGCACTGAAGATTAATCCAGAGGCAGAGTATAGACTATTTTTCCAAAAGGACAAGTATCTTTCGATAAGCCAGCAGCTCAGGGGACAATATTCCACTCAGGAAAGATGATAATGCTTCACTGACTTTTCATCCTTTAATGGCTACCTGCAAGCATCTTCTCCATGTATGATAGATGAACATTCCTCATCCACTATGGGAGGTGATTCTGATTATCTTCATTTCTTATAGTACACTTCCCAGGGCATTTATACTGTTTCCCCTATATCTGATGAATTTTTGTTTCCAGATCTTTTCATGATCTGGAAAACAGACAGGTACATTCATTAGGCAAGGTTGTACAGACCTGAAAAAAAAATAAAAAAATCCCAAACTAAAAGCAAACAAACTCCATATAAGTCTTCCTAGTTCTCCCTTGCCCAGCCTACCAAGAGACCACAAATCAAAACATCTAAACCAGCAACAGTTCTTCATTTTAATTAAATATTACTGTTATGCTCTGCTAACTGATTTTAACAGGAGAGAATTGAGCCGTTTAGAAGTTTTTTAGGGCCTCTTGCAGAACTGGGACTTCTATCTTATTCATCTCTTGAATGTGTAACTATGTTTACTTTCAGTATAACCACATTTGCTTTCATCCATAGGGAATATGGCTTATTAGTTCAAATGTTATTGCAGTAAAGCAATTGCACAAAAATACCAGTGGCAAAAGCCTCCTCCTCTTCATCAGGCCGAGGTTATTTTGCTCTAATAAACTTGCCTGTTAGTGGAAAAGGTAAGAAGCAAAAAAAAATCAAAACAATAAACTTCAAGAGGCACGCTAACTGTTGCTATGACATATTTGTACCATTAATGATTTCTGTCTACACTATCCTAAATAACAAAAACATTTCTAATGTTGTTGCTGTAACAAAGCACCTTGCTTCTAAAGTGAGATAAGATCTTCCCCTCCCCTCCTTTTTCACTAACGGTTCACATACAGCACAGCTTCAAGTCCTGTCAAAGCCTGGAAAACACAGTACATATTCACTGATTATTCCACTATCGATTCAGTGGCATTCAAGTTATTCTTAGGCCTTTTCTATGGATACATCATCACCAATACCCTGCTGATTTGCAATAGTAATTGTCAACCCAAGTTAGACTAAAATTATCAATTCCTCAAATCAAAACAGTGCTTGAGAACAACTTAGATCAATAGAGCTGCCTGATGATGTATGCTCCCACCTCACTTAGAGAGAGAGAGATATTGTTAATGTAAGTGATTTTTAATGGTATTTCATTCTGTAGTTCCTACAGCCCAGTCATTAACCCCCTAGGATAATTGGGGTTGAAGGGGAACTGTGAAGGAGAACATCTCATTGAAATAAGAGCTGTGCAGCTGAACAGAGGTGATTCTTTCCCCACACTTGTTTTCAACTCTCATTAGACATAATAAAGTCGGAACTACTGCTGTGTTCAGTCCGTGTCAGGTATGAAGTTATCCAATTCTGCCTTTTGTTTTGTGATTCTTACAGCAAATCAATGTAGTTGCAAAGAGAAGTGGGAGAGAAGCAAAGGGAGTGGACAAAAGGAGTCAGAAAAAAAAGGTGGGCGGAAAGAAAAGTCCACCAGCAGCTCTTGTGTTCCTTGTCATCTCCATTTCCTCTGACCCACATTCTACTATTATTAGCTTGCCCTCTCTTTGCAGCTTATGACACATTTGAAGTCTCTATATAACTATTTATGAATCATGTTAATTCTGTAACTGTTCAAACAGTTCAGGAAAAACAGAGCAACTGGCATCCTACTGGGCATGAGAGGTAGTTTGACTAGACTTGGGATGCATAGAACAGAATATTTGTTTTAGGAGGGTTTTAAAAGGTAGCTCCTGAAGACGGATGAACCCTGAAGTGGCACTGGGAAACACAAAATCACTTCTAAAGCAAAACTCTCCTGTTTTGGCACTTTGATATGATAGACATAAACTATCATATTTCAATGACTGCATTGAAACACTATTACTTTTTCCTTTTCAAAAAAGTTAATTAGAAACACTATTCTCATCATAAATGGGTCATTAATGACTAAGTGTAGTAGTAAGTCTGACCCTGTTGGCCACAGGTTAGATGTTCTCAAGCTGCGGAGCTATGCTTGAAGTAAACATAGAAATACCCACAACACCTTGCTTACTGCCTGGAAGAAGATTTTTATATCAGGAAACTGACTTCCCAGATTTGCCAGATATGCCAAGGTGTTTAAGATACAACGAGTTCCAATCATACTACTTGGTTGCTTTAGGAGAGGCTATGAAGGCTTTTAACTTTATGGCCTGGTCCCAAGTTTCACTTGGAATTGATGCTCCAAGTCAAATCACAAAAGCTAATCACAGAAAAGAAACGCAGTTAAGTCCTGTGAAGATTATTAACCCAATAGCACTCAGGTTCAGGCCAAAGACAGTGCCACACACTTACCAAATCAGATGTCATTACGGCACCGGGCTGTGCTTGCCTGTGCAGCAGCTTTTGCATTCAGACAGCATTTTAATTTGTCATATGAGATATTCTTAATTAGTACAGCAGGAAACTAGTATCAAGGTTTGCAGGAATGAGTCCTTTCTTCTCTAAACTCTAATCTTCTGAAAAAGAACTTTTCTTCTCTTCTCTTGAGGAATCTGCTAGCCGCTTTCCTTGGCCCTTCAATGCCTTATGAGACTTAGAGCATCCTTGATGTGCTCCTGTAAAAACACTGGATTGTTACCCTTGTGCAGGCATTCAAAAAGGTAGCATCTTATCAACATACTACGTGTGTACTAGATAGTTAGCGAAGTTCTGTTTCAAGAAGCCTTCTCTACTTCTCTGTTTTCTCTGCTGAATTCAACATCAATAGGTTTCCATAGAATGGCTTGCCATATTAATATAGTTGTAAGATCACAAGCAGCAAAGTTCTTCTACCACGAATATAGTGCTTCTCTCTTCAATCAGCAACAACCCCCGCCAAGCACTCTGTACATTTTTTGATGTGTATTTTTGATGTGTATTTCAGAACTGAGAAATCAAAGTCAATGCCTTTCAAAATGAGGTCATGTGTAGCTCCGAAATTATTTCTCTGCCAGATTTCCATTTTCAAATAAAAATAGAAGAGTAGAATTTATTTTTACAGCAGAGGAATAGTCTCTGTTCATTCTTCTCTGACAGAAGGGGTTGAAATTATGTTTATTCAAACTTCTGGAAACAAACATCTGGCTCCACAGGGAAAGCCAAACTATGCAAAAACATCAGTTCATAAGATGAAAACAAGAGGTTACTGTCAGCATCTGGAAAAAAGCAGCTGAAGAGACAACGCTATATAGCTGATACCGAAAAAAAAGTCTTGCCAAGGCCCAACAAAAACACTTTGCATTCAACATGCTCCATCCTCAGAGGTATGTGATAGTGCACACTGGAAATCTGTACAGAACTAGAGCTTTTACTTTAGCCTCAGAGTGCTTTATTTCAGTCATATCACAGTAACTAAATTTTAAACTTGGGCGCAGCTCTGCCCAATTCATTAATTTCAAAGGGAGACAAAAAAGGCAACTACAGCTATAATAAGTCTTTTACACTTTTTTCAAAGTACACCATCCATTAACAAATCTAGAGTGGAAGAAAGTTTCAACAGCTGTAACCCCCCCCCCATTTTACTAAAATACACTATTACCCTCAATGTATCTAACACACTAAGCAGCGATGGTAGTGCTTGCTCATGCCCTATTTTCAAACAGTCTATTTTGTACTGTTAGAAAACATGTGTATTGTGTTGTCAAAATGATGGGTGAAAACATCACCAGCAAGACAAAGTCCTGCAAGATCTTGTAGTAAAGAATTTCCATATATTGCCAGCTATGGGTGGTCCTGTTCAGCCTTTCATATCCAGCCAACATCATCCATATAATTATCCCCACCACAGTGTACCAAAGTAGTTATTTCAGTGGCATACAGGCATGAAATATGTTCTTTTCAGTCACTTTAACACTGGAATAAATTATCTGTAGAAAGCAAGAATAGTATTAATGTAGCTTATGGGTTTTTTTTTCCTCTGTGCAGCACAACTCCACCCGAATGGTGACTTAGGAAGCTTGAAGTAATTGCACCACTACTTTTCCACTCTGCCATTCAATGGGCAGATCTAACAATTTAATTTCCTGGAGACAATTATTTCAGGTTGTGTCCTGTTGAGTAAAACAGGGACTTGCAGCTTGCAAGAGCTAAGTTAAGGTACATTCCTATAACATTTAGTTCCAGGATTAGTCTGAAAAAGGTGTTCTCACTCAAGCATAAACTAGGCTAGTTTATTTTAGTTAATTTATATATTAAATTTAATTTAATACAAGCTGTCTACTGAAATAGCTGGAGAAACTCTCTTTCTGAAGGTGATGTGTAACCTATAACAGGGATGTCGATACCCATAACCTCACTACAAATTTCATATCACTTCTTGCAGACCACATAGGCTAAATGGAAAATTACACTGAAAAGTGAGGTACCCCCTCTAGTTCCAAATCTCCCGGTTGTCCCAACTGGACTGGACTGGTAAGCAATTTATTACATATGCCCAGCTCCTTCTTCCATGGGAGTGAAGATGCTTGGGAGCAGGGCAGAGAAAAGGAGGAGGGGGAGAAGCTGCTTGACCTGTATGGGCCTTATGATTGACACAGCTTTGTCTCCATGCGTGACTTGGAGAGCATAGGATTTTGCAATTTCAGGACACTTTTTAGGATAGCTTTCTCCCTGGTTACTAGGTACACCTCTGAAGTAAGCAGAAACTCAGAAACCATAGAATTGCAGAACAGCAGAACTCATGAGCTCATTTATGTGAATCTTGTCTCATGGCCAGGTGATGGACTATGACCAAACTACTCCAATCCAACATGTACCTAAAGAGCTCTGATGGTAAAAACTCCACAAGCTCACCAGGATGTGCCTACTGCACATTGCTGCTCTCACCAGTGGAACTGATTCCCAGCATTCAATTTTCTTGCTGAAATTGCAGCTTATTTCCTCTCATCTCCTCTATCAGGGGCATAGATGGCAATTTCCTCCCTTCTTTGCAACAGCCCTTTGTATAGTGAACATTTGCATTCCTCTCCTCCATCTCATCTTGGTTAGAGAAGGATAATGCTTTCAGCCTTTTCTTAGATGCCAGTTTTGCTGCCCAGTCTTTATTATTCACTTTGTTGTTCTTCCAGCTCTTCAGTTAGCCAGCAACTTCCTTGAGACATAGTTCCCAAACAAACACTGTATACCTCTGAGGCCTTCTCAGAGCTGACTATAGGTTGCAAGACAGAAATCATTCATTGCTAGTGTTGTACAAGTCAGTTTTGTCTTTCTGCTAGGTTATATCAAGGTGAAGCTATCTTTATGCCAGCAAACAGCCTATATAGTGGCCCTCCTGAGGTCAAATAACTTCAAAAATACTGACTCTGCATCTTGTCCCTTTCAAGTGCTGCTTCAATACCCCTTTGTTTTTCTAAAAAAAAAAAAAAAAAAAAAGATTCCAGAAGACTTTGTGTTGCACTCTAGGTTTCACGCATATCGAAAGTTTCTTGTCTACCTGTTTTAATTTTCTTTTACTGAAATATTCCATCTTGAGTAAAGTAGCTTGCACCTATGCGCAATATTGACAAGCTGAAGTACCTCACTAATTACACCATCAGAGTAGGCTATCTGTACATTGCATGAAAGGTGAAATCACTGTGAAATGTTAGAGTCAAAGCAAAAAAACAATACAAATTCTTAACTACCAAATGCCAATAACTGTCGCTTGATCCAGACTCAGGCTGTCTCTAATTGCTAGTACCTAGAAGTATAGAGACTTTCTCTTTAGACAACTCATTCTACATATGTTCAGAAGCAAGATAGAAATCAACAAAAGACTAGACAAAAGCATTACTCCTACGGTGATATGATAGAGACCAAATTTTACTAGGCACCCATGGCATATAACCTCTAGTGTCTCCTTGAGAAAAGACCAAAGTAAACTTTGTTACATACCATCTAGCACACTCCACAAATTAAACATTAAATTTAGCAACCTCCATTGCAGCCATGGAGATGCTTGTGCTGTTCTCTCCTTTTGCGTCAATAACAAAAGTAAGTGATGTTTGCAAAACAGATGTTGTTGATACTTCAATAGTAGGTCCACTCGTCAAAGGCACAATTCCAAAATCAGCTGAAAAAGTAAGGTTTCATAAAGTCCAAATCTCTAAATATGACTGACGTATCCTTTCCTCTCCACTAGTTCCACCAGTTTAACCATTCAGTTCCACTTCCAAGATTAATTTTCCATAACTATGCTATTTTTATAGTTCAATTTTCCTGCTTAGTGATTTCAAAACAGAATAGTTTATACTATTATTTCACTAAGTGTAAACCTAGTCTTGAGGGATAGCTCATCCCTCTTGCAAACCACAGAGCCTTGGCCTTCTAATTGTTTTGATAGTGCCAATAGCTGTAACTTACAGACATGCCACAAAATTGTTGTCAAACTTTAAATGGTACCTAATGTTTAGCATGGTTCTTCCAGCATAGATAAGACTCTAGGGAGCAACTGGTACCTTTGTGTTCAACTTCACACAACATAGAAGAGATCCACATTGTAGTTACTTATTGTTCTTTGAGATCAGAGACCTATTTAAGGTCTGCTAAACTGAGCAACAGATTTGGAACAAAAAGAAGTTGTTGTTTATTTAAAAACCTTGGCTACATAACTTGCAATGTATGGGTTAGCAGTACCTTATTAACATGCAGTTATGCTAAAGCCATGACTAACACTGCTGCTTCTGTGTGCACAGTTGTGCAGCAATTGCTGTTCCACTCAGGTGCAGTGTGATAAGGCTTGAAAGAAATGCAAAAGAAATAAGATTCCTAGACAACCATGAAAAAAGTGCATCACTTGCTTTAAATTTTACATAAAGTTTGAAATACACGCAGAAAGCAGATAACACAACCTTGTAATGATTGTAATAATTATCAAGTAAATTTTGTGAGATTGTAAAGCCTATGGCACTGCACATTGAGCAGAAACTATAGCAAAGAATGCAGCAATTGTAAAGCAATTAGCCTTGTTCTACTTCTGTAACTGTTTAGGTTAATATTAAAAGCCACTTGTCACTATAGACATTTACAGAATAATGAAAGATTAGGAGATACGATTCAAACAAGAGAAAGTTTTGCTTAACTGTGTGTTCCCTTAGCACCATTTGGAATTATTAGAACCTGTTTTGAGTTTAAAGGAAAATCTCGTGCTGGTATAAAAGGTTATGAGATATTGGACTTCAGTTACTGGTCAGGTTATACCTTGTTCAGGCTGGTGTATTTAACAGCCACTCTTCACTTTAGATAGTTCAGATATCTTTGAAAGATAGTTAGACATTTCACTATTGAAAGGGAAAGTGCAAGGGACTTCATGAATCGAGTGCTCTGGCTTGAGAAGTTCCTTTAGTATTATATAGAAACCAAGGTAGAGAGGAAACAGTAGGCATAGTATTGTTCGGCCTTGACTGAAGTTAAAACACCAGTTTGAGAGACTATAGATGAAATATATGACCAGTAGCAATAAAATATTATCAATGATTATTGCCAGACTTGGAAAAGCAATTCCAACACAAAGCACCTGCATGTCCCTATCTGGTCTCTTTTCAGCATCTCCCAATGACTTTGAGGAAATAATAGATAACAGTCATATAAAAGCCATGAAAAAAGGAGGTACATAGGTGACATGAAGATGAAGAAGTAGCAAAGCACTCTGAAGGACAAAGTCAGCATGACTATGACAAATTGGACAAGTGGTGTAAGAAGATAAAAGACAATGAAGAACAGTGTGATTGATTTCCTATTGCTAAATCTAACACCTAGCTGCAAAACAAGGACCATAGCCTCCAAGGACTGGAGTTTCAAGTGTAACGGAACTAAACAGGAACTCTTACAACCAAAATCACTATCTAACTCAGATGAAATTGCATAGGTGTACTGTAATTATGACAGGCAAAAGATTCCAGGCTATTCTGTTCAACACTGATGAAAACATGACTGATTCTCCAGTTTTGAGCACTACATGTTAAAGAAGACACAGAAGAGTAAAATAAGACATCCAGCTACTCGTTTCTGGTGCTACCAGCATAAGCAGTCAGATTGTATGGCAACTGAAGGACTGGCTCCTAGTCAGTATAGCTGTGAACTCTCTCATTTCCCCCAGTTGCAGTGACCCAGCTTCATCTTCAGTCCTGGCTCTACTCCCATCTTCCCCTCCTATGCCTTCGATCTCTGAATAGGAAGTGTTGAGCTTTACTGTTTTATTTTCAGTTCTCATTTAAGCAAGGCTGAAGGTAAAAAGCAAGAATCTTCCTTAACTCTATTTTTTAAACTGGAAACGTACGTTTGAAAACAAGGTATGCCAGAAGTCTGAATATCTTAGGTTGATTCAGCTTGCTCGAATGATAAAAAGACCTATGACAGCAATGTTGCTAACCAAAAACAAGAATTAAATCAATAAACTGATGTTATGGCTTTCTAGTGCTTAATCCTTCAAATGATAATAATTGTAGATGTTGACCCAAACAAGCAAATAGGGGAAAAAAATATCTTCCTAGACTACAATCCAGTTGTATTTCCAGTATACCACTAGAAAGATAGCTTTGTGTTTAAAATTTGACCAGCAGTTCCTTTGGATTGATATTCATGCTGCATTCATCCAACCACACAGTTCAAGTAAACAGCCTTGGGGGAGAAAAAAAATTACCTAAAACACAGTGGTTCAAAAATTTCAGTGCAGCAGTCTCCTATTCAATTAGAGTTTCATGCCTTAGGTGAAGACTTGTATTACACCAAGCTTTCTGCATAGTTCTATACACCATCAGCATTGTGATAAACACCCTTGTTTTTTAATATTTTGTTGTGTTATTTCATTACAAAAAACCCAAAACATTTTCATAGATCAGTCTTGCATTATTCTGTGCTCTAGTTTAAACTTCTGGTTTTCAAGAACACCACTGTGAACCTGCATGTTCCCTTAGTGCATGGCTACTCTATTAAACTACTCAATTGCTCTGGCAAAACCAAATAAAAACATGATATCTTGCACGTCATTAACATTTTATGCTTTAGATTCTTGTTAGATGCCTTACGATTGAAAAGACAGAATCATAGCATAGAATGACAATAATCCTTTGTCTATCTTTACTTAAAATATCATGCATAACAATGGAAAAATTTCCTGAAAGTACTAGGGCCAACGGTGGAGCAGACTTCTGCAGGGCCTTTTGATTGATTATATTCCTTTGAATCTGTGAAGTACAGCTACAGAGCTATAACATGCACTTCTCCAATATAAAAGATAACCTTTAAGATTAATTTTTTTAGAAAAAACTCTCCACTGTACCACCACAAACTCGTTTGCTTGTCTTCACGTTTGAGGTTTGGTTTTTTGTTATTGTTGTTTGCTCTGTGGTGGAAGCAGCTGTTTTTCCCATGAATCAGGGTTTCCATGCAGAGATGGAAAACAGCAGAGTCCAAGACCACCGTTACCCTCTCTATGTTCTTGTTACAAGGAATTGATATGACTTGGTTATTTAGGATCCATCTTCCCTAGCATTTTCAGAAGGAGCATTTGACTGCTTTTCTTTCCAAAATTGACATCGACTCAATTATGGTGAAGGGCATCTTTAAAAGCAAGGATCAGAAATTTAGAACTCTGAATTAAGTCTTGAGGGGCCAATGCTCATCATTTAGATGTATCCCTTTTTCAAAGATCGCTGCTATTCCCACATTAGCATGGTTTTCTGCTTCCCCTAGAAAAGGCAGGAAGGCAGGAGAGTGGATATCAACCACTCATCCTCCTTGGGCAGAGTCAGCTGGCTCAGTCTGTAAACTGAAATTTTCAGGAGTTCACGAGTTAACTCTTCATAACAGGAAAGCAGCAGATAAGTCTGCTTTCTCCCTCTCTCTCTCCTTCACCTATGGATGTGCTCTCTAAACTCCTGGCAAGCCTATGACAAAGACCTGAGATATCAATGGTTTCACTAGCTTCACCTTGCCCTTTACAACTCAAGCCAAGCTGCCAGCATGGCGGGGAACTTGGGCACACTCCAACCTTGCCATCCAGAGCAAGAACAGACACTTTATGAAGGTGGGTGCTTAACATGAGATGACAAGAAAGGCTATCCATGTCATTTATAGGCAAGTTTGGTAATGTGTTGGCAAATCTGGCCATTTCAGCACGTGGATGTTTGAATTAACATGAATCATCTAGATTTTTTTTTTTAGTATTTATTTCATAGAATCCAGGTTAATTAAATGTCTTAAAAATCAGTGATTTTTAAGTGACCCCTCATATTTTAAGTGACCCCTAACATTCAGTAGAGTGACGGTTTCACTCTACTCTTCCATGGTTTGCATTCTTTCTTACATAATTCCAGGGAGATTGGAAGGGATCTCTGGAGGTCATCTCTCCCACCCTCACTTACTTAAGATGAACTCCTGGAGTCAGTTGCACAAGACCACGCTCATACAGCTTTTGAGTATCTCCAAGGCTGAAGACTGCACAACCTCCCTCCCTGCACAATCTGTGCCAGTCCTCAGTCACTCTCACAAGGAAAGTGTTTCCTGATATTCAGAGGGAACTTTCTGTGTTTCAGGTTGTGTCCAGTGCTTCTGATCACTGAGAATCACTGGAAAAAGTCTGACTCTGTCCACTTTGCATCCACCCTTCAGGTATTTATAGACATTGATGGGATTCTCCTGAGCCTTCTCTTCACAAGGCTGAGCAGCCCCGGCGCTCAACATTTCTTCCAGTCTCTTTGTCTTTGTGAACCTTTACTGAACTCTCTCCAGTATGTCTGTCTCGCTTGGAGCCCAGAACTGGACGCAAAACCACTAGCTTCATATAAGTATTTTTGCAGTACTAGTCAGCACAAGCCGATGTGACAGTCTCTTCAGCCATCATTTCTGGGTTTCCTATGTGAAAGCTGCTTACAATATTCTAGTTTAGATTATGGTCTTACTCTTTTACCTAGTCATTTAGCATTTGGACTAAGCAATTGTACTAAGTTCTGATTGTCACCACACACCTCACAGTGTCTGTATATCGACTTATATTTTTAAAGAGAAATATCTCTCTTCACATTAATTGGAAAGTAGTTTTCCATTGCAGTTTTTTCCTAGCAATACAGTAAGTAGTTTGCTGTGTTTGCTGGTCTTAAGCACAGTGACATTTCACAGAAAGCAGTGCTGTGCTCAAGAACACTAGGGAGAGTTCAGAGCCCTCTCAGAAATCCATCTAAAAGAATAGCTGAGAAAACAAAAAGAATCAGATACTGTGTTATATTTAATAGAAATGCTGCTTCATTTTACAATTCTCTAACAAGGTGCACCATAACACAGTGACTGAAATAACTTTAAGTAATGGGACTATATTAGTTTATTTAAAAGGAAGCTGTTCATTAATTAGGGTGGACAGAGCAATCACATACTGAACAACAGCAATGTCGATTCACACTATTGACAAGTGTCTAATTAGATATTAAGGGCAGAAAACTGTGCAAATATTTCTTCTATCTACCAGAGAAGCACATGTCACAGGTGTATATAGTGAAGGAATCTAAAACATCCATCTCCAAAGAGATTCAGGAATCCATTTTTTTTTAAATTAACCCTTCATTATACATAGACAATTAGCTCAGAGCAGGTGCCTTCTTAAGAGACTATTTCTATTATAAATCCTTCATAAGTCTCAAGATTTTTTAGTTACTTGAAGATTAATATCCCCATATCCATGAAAGAATTTTAAAAAAAAACCCAAAACAAAGAAAAACAAAAGCACGACAACCTCTCAAACCCATCAACATTAATTACCCAGGAGTTACTCAACACTCTGGCCAAAGACTGTCCAGAAAGAAGGTTTTTTTTAAGTAACTCCTCAGTGTCTCTCTGTACAGTAGGGATAATACAGTCCAGTCCAACGTATTTAGGAGATATCTTGCCACCTTGAGACACAATGCTATGAAAACTTGCTTATGCGAGAGTAACATATCTACTTGTATGTGTGCTTAAATGCCTGTATTTATTTGGGGTTTTTTAGTTTAAACCTCAAGCAAGTTAAATATCTGACAATGGTATTTTCTGTCATCCAGTTCAAGTAGGGCACAGAAAGCACTTGCTTCATGGAAACAGCTTATGTATCCAGAAATGTTGATGCACTTAGAAAATTGCAAGACCAGGATCTTGGTAAGCAAGTATATTGCAAAACATAGCTTATCTTACCTCCTCGGGTTTTTTTTATTTAATAATAATAATCCACTTTTATTAATAGCACATCTCCTAACATACTAGATAATTAGTACAATATCTTTCATAAGCTATATTAATAAATCCTAGCATCTTTGTTTCTGCTTTGGGAGAAATTCAATAAGCAAAGAGACTAAAATTTGTAAAGAACAATAAGCAATTCATATCAGAGACAATTTGTCTTCCTTCACAAAAACACCCAAGACTGTCTCTTATTCATGTTATCCAGAGAAGGAGAGATACCTGACCTGATTCCTTTGCTTGTGTTGTTTCAGTATGACTGGGCTAGACTGCTCACCTTTGAGGACCAGAAAGGTGTATTTATTCCCATTATGCTTCTCAAACAGGACAGGGATTTTTGTCCTTTGGAAGGCATAAATACTGCCGAAGTCAATGGCTAACTGGAAAATGGTATAACATGGACAGTGCTCATGGCTTCAGGATAGTCTGAGCCACGTCTTGCTCACTCAAACTCTTGAATTACATTTCTCACACACACTGCTAATGGTCTGTACTTGGGAGACTAGGACTTCGACACTATCTTCATCCCTCTCCTGTTTTGTTCCTGGGACAGATTAAGCTTTGCAGCAAATGTGAACACCCATGGTGAAACACCTGAAGAGTTTTGTGGATCCTTTGAAACAGACAACTTTTTGTGCCATATTTTACAGGCAGATGTTTGTATATTCTGCCACAGAACTTTCCTTCGGTTCTATGTTCCAATTTCCTAGGCTGAACAAGACAAGGTTGGTTAGTTTGGTTTTTTCAAATGAAGTTTTCTTTTTAGACTATCTAGTAGACGACTGTCTGCTGAAACGAAAAGAAGGACAAAAGAAGGATAGAGCGAAGGCCAGGAAGTGGCAGGGTAAGGCAGGAAGTCCTCACCTGTGCTTTGGAGACAGCCGGACCAGCTGTGTCCAGCTGTCCCACACAGAACACAGCTGCAGTAGCACTCACCCAGTTGTTCTCAAATATGTAATTGCTTTTACTCTATCTGGAGGAAAAATCTGGCAATGTGCATAGCTTCTCTGCATCTGGAGGCTAAACCACTCTGTTAGCCAATTACCACTTATACCGTAGCTAAAAATTCTGATTTTATGGCTTTTTAATTTGTTTTCAGAAGCTTGCAAGAGGAAGACACCCAGACTTCCAACACTGTAACACTGTTCAAGACTTTTGTGTACATCAAGGCCAGTAAGTTAGACCACCCTTTTGGTGTTTTGTACTGCTTTTGTGGGCGACAGAACACAGTGACCTTCTGTCCTGGCACTGTGATACTCGGTTACAAGAGAACAGATACAGACTTGTCTCCTGCTCTTTGAAGCTGAGAAAGAAGAGAAACCTGTATTTTCCTTGACACTGTAGCCCATACTGCTTCATCCTTGAAATTAAAGGTGGGGGAGGAGACAGAGGGAGAACGTCAAACAGAGCACCAACTGTGAATATGGTGTTACAAATTTACTTTTTGTATTAATGTGAGCATTTCACTCTGTTTAAGTGCCATACAGCTTTACTTCATTATTTGCAGCTAACTGTGATGTGGCTAGAAGGTAATGATTCTTCATTGCAAATCGGATGCCATTATATGAGTTGTTTCAGATTGGCATCTTGACATTGAAAGATAGTTACATTTTCAGAAGTAGCCAGGAAACTTGCTCTTTTGCTTCGGAAACTGTAAGCCAAATTTTGTTCTTTCAAAATGCATATATTCATGAATGGCTAAACAAGCCAGTTTCCCCAAGGACATGCATCATTTATCAAACATCCTGGAAGATATTTTCTTGCAAACCCTGTCATGCAACAGTCCCACTGAGGTCAGTAAGGTCATTCTCAGAGCTACAAGAATAGACCTTCGCATTTCATAGCAGGCAAGCAACTATTTTGCAGACTGTACTGAATCCAATGTCCTGAAATACCCTGAGCTTCCAACAGTGACCTTTGGATAAGACCTCACTGCTATTTGTCATAACAATTTGGCAATAACTTCCAATCTCAGCATTTTGGATTTTCAAGCAGAGATTGAGAAGATGATCTGTCTTTGCAGTGTGAGAGTACGGTATCTTTATCTAGGAGAACAAGCTCATCCTAAGAAAAGGGCACATCTAGGAACAGCTAAGAAAAGTGTAGAGAAATAAGAAAAGGAAAGGAGCCAACACAGAAAGGTGATGGAGAACAAATGAAAGAGAACATGAGCTGCAGTCAGAACCAAGAGTATCAGTGTGGCCCTGTCCAGTTACTATTGGATATAAACTGTGGACTGGGGTGAAAAAAAGGAGGGTATATCATTATGCCTATCCCTGTTGACAGTCTGATGCTACACTGGCAGTTACCACTATCAGAAACAGTGGTAACCAAGCAAATTTTTATGTGTACATACATATTGCCTTGCACCTGTTCATAGTGGGATATTTACATAAGATACATTGATGAGATAATAGGAATAGAATTTGGGATAATTACTTTCTTTTCCAGTAAGTTTTCAGGTACTTCTGAAAGTGCTAACAGGGAAAAGTGTAGCTAACATAACTACCCAGGTAGAACACCTGATAGACATCTGCAGGTGACCAAATAGTGGTCTTGAATAAAGAGCAGTAGGGTAAACACAGTCAGATTTGTAAAGCTTCCTTTAGAGTACCTAAGGTGAGTAAATTAGGCAATAGTAAGTAAATACAGGCAATGAAAACAAAGGCTCTAAAGGCTACCTCAGAGTCTCTTGGCAAGTCACTGCCTGTGAAGCAGCTCTGAAAGGCCCCAGAGGTCACGGAGGACAGTGAGCTGAACGTAAGCCAGCAGCGTGCCCTGGCAGCACAGAAGGTTATATAGGAATCCTGGGCTGTATTATCAGAAGCACTGTCAGCAGATCAAGAGAAGGGATTATCCCTCTTTGCTAAGCACTCGTTGGATTGCATTTAGAATACTGTGCACAGTTTTGGGCCCTCCAGTACAGGAAAGGCACCAGTAAACTGGACATGAGTTCAGCAGAGGGCCACCAAGATGGTCAAAGCTAGAGCACTTGCCCTGTGAAGAAAAGCTGAGGCACCAAGGCTGGTTCAACCTGAAGACAAGATAGCTCTAGGAACATCTAACAGTGGACCCTCAGTAGCTATGAGCTCACTCGGTAAATAGAGCTATACTCGTTACAGTAGTGCACAGTGAGAAGACATTGTCTATAAAGAGACGTAAGAGACAGACTAGATGCAAGGAGAAAATTCTTCACCCTGAGGGACAGCTGTGCACTGAATCAAGTTCACCAAGGAGGCTGTACAAGCTGTGCCTGGAGGTTTTCAAGACTAGAAACCCCAGAGCAACCTAACCTAATGTCACAGTTGACCCTGCTTGGAACAGAAGGACCAGAGACCTCCTGAGATCCCTCCCTTATTCAACTACCCATCCTACAATCCAATTTGCCTGCAGTCCCTGCTCTGAATCCAGTCCTCTTTTGTATTCGTCCATAAAGCATGAACTGAACTGGAAAGGCAGCAGGAGTCCAATTCCTTCTCTTTCCAAAAAAAAAACACCTCCTTCATGTAGCAGTTCCACTGCTCATTCAGCTGAGGTCCACTCAAGCTGGCAGCTCATCTTCCTTCTGGGTGCACAAGTAGGTCTCTAGCCTAGTAGCTGGGACATCTCTTCAAAGGCCGTAGCTGTGGATCTAGGAACAGAAGGGGCTCAGGTCCAGATCTCCCACTTCCCAGGCAAGAGGTGGGCGGAAAACACACCACCACCACTAACTGCCATAGTGTTGAGTATGAGCTGAACATAAAGCTACACCTGTGCCTTCAGCAAAGCTGAAAGATTAAGTGGACTTTAGGTCTGCCTCAAAACCAAGCTAGGTCATTAATGAACAAGAATACCCAAGACTGAAGTACAAGCTTACCTTAGCACCTGAAGGGACGGCTCTATTGGACTTGAGGGATCACCACTACCATAGAACACTGTGCATGGTCAGTCTGAAGAGCCTTCTTGGGAGCAGGGGCCAACGTTTCACCTAAGATGGACTTATGCCCTTTTGTAGGCAATGCATAGCTTTCAGCAAATCGGGGTGATGGAGTTGTCAGAATTCAGTGTTTATGGCACAGCAGAGCTTACAGAAGAAAGAAAATCTCAGACTTATATTTAGCAAGTGAGCAATGAAGCGAAATGGCATAGCAAATGCTGACGGTAGTGGTGAGGCTGTGGGGGTGGAAGGGGAGGCGTGAAAACTGGCAAGAGCTTCAGGAGAGCGAGTTTTGGCATTTCAGTATGAGGTAAAGACTAGATGCTCTGCAGCAGGTACTGAAATTCCAGCCCTCTATCTTGTTTGAAAAATATTTACAAGGGGGTGAAAGTCAACCTTCAGACATGTGACCATAGCTGCATGTCGATGCTTTCTATAAATATGGGTTTGCTGAAGCACTAAACTATGGTCTGCAGCAGTATGGAATTATGGCTTCTCCTCAGCAAAAGCTGTTTCCATTCTCATTCTGTATCACTGCTAGTCTTGGCATCTAACTCTCAGCTACACGACTTTTTTGCCCTCCATCTCTAGAACAGATGAAAGAAAACACCCTCAAGTCCAGTTTTGGTTGGAAAGTCTGGTTTAGTAGCTTAGACATATCTAGTGGGCAACAATACAGAAATTATTTAAGAAGTCTGATGATTCTGGGCTATGCTTG
Source organism: Cuculus canorus (assembly GCF_017976375.1). Taxonomy (NCBI): domain Eukaryota; kingdom Metazoa; phylum Chordata; class Aves; order Cuculiformes; family Cuculidae; genus Cuculus; species Cuculus canorus. Next base: position 52,866,273 of record NC_071402.1, read on the forward strand.
GGGTGCTGCAACTCATTTTGTGTTTAGTCATCATTCATTCTGTGTTTCTGGCTGGATCCACTCAGAGTATCTGGTGCATAATTTAGACAGTGCAGACAACTTACATTTTAATTCCCCTACCTCTTTTCCCAAGTTTCACTTTACACTTGTTTCAAAAGTCCTGCCACCTGCATGTGTGTGGCAGACCCATTTGAAACCGAGTTGCCCGTGGATACTAGCATGAGTAAATTTATATGCACAGCTCTTCAGCAGTGGCAGGAGGCTTACAAAAAATGTGTGGGTTTTTTTTCCTCCCACAAAATCATGTTCCTTTTTCATGTTCTTTATACAGTGGAGTGGCAAGTCCAGCTCATCTTACAGAGAAAGAAATTTGATTACCCTAAATGTAGGAAAGGGATCGCACAGAGATGTATGCCGAATAATAATTTGTATTTAAATAACAGTAAGCTCAAAGTAGAATGGCTGAAATTCTAAAAAAAGATAATCTGCAGCTACACCTATACATACTATCAGCAGCCAGGAGATATTGGTTTGCTAGTATTCATCTTCCTTCATTTAGAAATCAAGTCAAGCATGCAAGTGTTTGTTCAAGAGTTCTAAAAATGTCTGCATCTGTCTTCCTGTTCTTCTCTTCCCTTTTGCCTTTTCCAGCTATCCTATTTTCCCCTTGCATTATTCTCCTTTAAAGTGAGAAGAGAACTCACACAATTAGCTTAATTTTATCTATAAAATAGAAGTAACCCAAACTTTTTCATGCAATTTGTCACCAAGCATGATCAATTTACAATTCATGGTTTCACAGTGCCAAAGCTGATCGCTATGTTAGTTCAGACTTCATAGTATTGTGTGATTCTGGATGTGCCCACCCATGAGATAACCTCATGCCAGACCTAACAGCAAAAATTACTTCCAAATTCTATTTGCCTAAAGGCCTGCTTGCTTTGGCGTCTATGCCAGCTTGCACTGGTGACTGGGCTAATAGGAAAGGAGAATTAAAGTTTGTGGGTTTTTAATCATCTTCCCAAAAGCATCTGTTTTGGACACCCATGGAAAGAGGCTATTGGACTAGATGAACCTCTGAATTGATCCATTACAGCTGCTGCTCTGCACCCTCTAAGGGCAAAAGTTCATGTCACATTTAAAGCGCTTGTAGTTAAACAGTTCATTCCAAGAAGAGACTATATTTTTGTATCAAAACACAACACAGGCTGCGGAAGACAGGGTTAGAAGACCTGCTCAAGAATGGATAAAGACACTGTGGACAGATATGTGCAAGAAGAAACAACAAAAGAAGGCTACAAGCAGACAGTGGAGATTTGTAAATCTAGAAGTTTGGCATTCAATTAGTGAGAGAAGGCTTATGAGTCAGACTTCAAGTACTCTGTTCCTTCCAGCTTTTCCAATAATTAAACTCTTCTAGTATGCAACACTTAGTTTGAAAATTAAAGAGTTTAAGTATACCTATATATTTAAGACTTTTTCATGCCATTTTAAACTAGTAGCAAATATTTATAGGAAAAAAATCAGCTGAAAGAAGAGGAAATCATGAAAACAAAACTCAGAATAAAGAAACAGCTGTACAAACTCAACCTTGAAATAAGATGTCTTTTCCTAGCTGTGAGGGTAATTAGACATTGAAAGAGCTTACCTAGTATGTGGTAAACTCAGCAGAAACTGAAGTTTTTAAAGATTAAATATCTAAGAGATCACACAATCCAGTGTCGGAGGGAAAAACCTGACATCCGTAATACGTACCAAAGAAAAAATTAAAAAAAGGCTAGATTACCAGAATAATCTCTTCTGACCATAGAATCTGTGACCATAGAGATATTCCTATATATTCCTCCCTCTACTAACCACCCACGACACAGTTTCAGACACCTGTGAAACAACAGTATAAAAGCGTTTCCCTTGTCCTGATCTTTGGATCATGCTGTCAGACAGTAGCTCAGAGCCTCGGTGAACCCACAGATAGACCCACACTTGCTTCAGACACTGGCGTGCAGGGAGCAGAAAAGACTCTCACAGTCTATGTCGCTGGGTGGACATGCTCCAGAGCTATTGTATGGCACCTTCCTCTGTCAAGACAACCAGCTGGCTGAAGAATGGATTGGACAACTGTAGCTTCTAAGTGAAGGGGACGTTGGGTTTGGGTTGGTTTTTTTTGACAGATTCCAGCATAACTCTCCTTCTCATGCAATATGTACGTGCCATCTCACCAACTTTCCTGCCATTTTGGGAATCCTGATCACTGGGAACAGTCATAGTTACTCTCTGTGCACACCAAATTCATTTTCTGGGGACTGAACTGTACTGGGCTAATGAAAGAACCACTGGGCAGAGATTAGGTCATCTGAGGGAAACTGGATAGCTTAAAGTCCAGAAGTAGTCAGGTGAGCCAATTTATAGGTTTTCCTAATTTAAGACCTCAAAAGCCTTAATAATCAGCAAGTTTGCTTTTCAGTATAGCTTTCTTACAAATCATAAGCAGGACAGCATAAGGAAAGTACAATGTTATTCTTAAGAATCATTCCTCTGTTCTGTTGCATCTCTATTTGCATTTAACATATGACATTAAGGCCTTTTGAAAGCATTTAGAGTCGCATAGCAAATGAAAATAATGTCTTATTAAACAGTCTCCCAAGTATATAAATAAGTTTTAATACAAGTCTTCCCACAGCATACATTTACATAACTTTAGAAAAAGCCCACGACAGTTTACCTGCCTCACGCTGTTCTTCAAAATAATAAAAGTCTATTCAAGACTATTGGGAAAATGAGTATGTGAAAAACCAACATGCTGTGAAGCAAATGTTCTCCCAGAGCTACTGGGGACCTAAAGATATTTTTATACTTTCAGAGTTGGGGGTATTTTTCTCACTCCTTTGGAGAAGGGCCATTGTCAGTTTCAGATTTCGCATTTTATCACAGATGCAGGCAGTAGTCACCTCAAGGCTTCATTTTCTTTTCAATCTGGAACTCCCAGCACATCCCCATGCAAGTGCAGAGTTTGGGAAAGCTTGGGTAGCTATCAAGGGACACACCTGATGTTTAGCCTTCATTTTACCAAGGGCTAACTAGACACAACAGAACATTTTTGATAATAAAATGGTAATAAAAAGACCTCTTTGAAACAGAAGCTCATTATCTTGCACCAGTTCTCAGAAGTGTAACAGGGATACTTACAATTTAACGATCTTTGACACTGTGATAATCTTCATACCTCAGTATTCAGGCTTAAATCTTCCACAATTTTTCTAACTCCTGTAGGCCATACTGCTACTGGAGCACTGTCCAGTCTTTCTACAGCAAGATGCAGTCCCATACAAGCCAGCCTGTGGCACTATTACAGCCTCAGCAGCCAAGGACATTCTCCCAAATGCTCTGGCATGAGGTGAGAGGTCCATGAGAGAGCCCCCTAGCAAAGATTACTCAATCCATGGGGTGAGGAAGAGGAACATTTTGCCATGCTAGGCAGAACCCCTCCTCTGGGACGACTCCTCTCTTCCACTCAAAATCTCCTAGCCAGGCATTGGTAAACCTGAGGTTCCACCCTCCAGCTCTCCAAGGTACAACTACAATTTGCTTTTGCTCAACACCTTTATTTTTTTTTTTTAAAGCTTCAATTCATCAGTGATCTCCACAAAACCTTAAAATAAAACAAAAAACCATCACAGCGCTCTCACCATTTTAGTCACTTTGTCCCCAAGTCCATGTACTTGCATCCTAGTCGCACTGAATCAAAATACAGCTTTGCCTCCCTTTTACAGAAACAAGCACCATGGTTGCCCCCAAAATAAAATCTCTTTTAAGCTCTTACTTAAGGGGGGGGCGAAGGAGCAGAGAAAAAAATATCAATCTACCTGGCAGATGTTAGTAATGTGTTCTGCTGCACCAGCTTCAGCATGTGAGCGTTCATCAGCTCATGTGGTGACTACATCTACATCTGCCTTTGGCTGGCCTCTGCATGTCCCTCAGTGGCATGTGGAATATGGGGAAGCTTTAATCACCAGTATACTATTGCACCATAATTTCAGTTTTTAGGTAAGCAATACCCAGGAGAGAGCTGCAAATCAGTTTTTACCAAGAATACAAGATCTAAGAAAAGAGTCACTAGCAATTTGGATAGATCCTCCTTCTTACTCACAGCCACTGTAGGTGTCATACTTCTGTAGCTTCCTCAAGAAATATTTCCAGCCATTTTGAGAGTCTCAGAATTGATGTGTCACTGAAAAAATGCTCAAAGTATCAAACAGTTCTCCTGTCTTTAGTTTTCATGCAATGTAAGGTTTTCCACCTTCCTAAAACAGGAGGGATTTTTATTTAATGATTATGGTTATTGAAGATTTGGTGCAAGTTAATGAAAAGTTTTCTTTGACTTCCAATTTAGCTGTTTGCTCAGTTGGTTTTTATCACCACAGAAACTGGCCCAGAATCTAAATAAAGTTTCAGTTTAATCTTTTTTACTGCTGTAACTGGTAACGTGGTTTCTCATCACAAGATGGTTTCATTTGGTGTATCTTTCTTCCATTCTCAAAGGGCTCCTACAGAGAATTGTCCCACTTGCTGGCTATGGATCAGGTCCTTTCATTACTCCTTTAGTGGTTTTTGAATAGCCACAGCCCGATTCCCCCAGTGATCTTGACCTGGTCAGGAGTTTTAATTCTGATTTTTGTCCCTCCCTGCAGTCACTGGGGCTTTGGCGCCACTACAGTGTCTTCAGAGTAATCTTTCTGTACTGACAACTCTGTGGATTATTGTGAACTTGCTAAATTGGAAGTGTTAAGCCAAAGGTTAGAGCAAACAAAGAATTTCAGACCCTGCTGTTGACCTTGGAAATTAGAAGCTATGCTTTTCAGACTATCAGAAAACTGCTGCCGATAGTTATGACAGCCACATCTCCTCGACACTTTGTGGAGAAAACCAGAGAGATGTGGCGCTCCTATCATACAAGTGCTCATTTGTTACCCTCTTCTCTGGCTGATCAATAATCTCCTAGTCAGATGTACCTGTTAACGTTTGCAGTTTGCTGAATAGTTATCTGTTAGAGGGAGATGCTAGAAGTCCTGAAAGTAACACACCAGCCTGAAATCTTCACCTTTAACTATGCTGCCTCTTTCAGATACAAATCTCATTTAGATGAAGACTTCTATTTTGTAATAGCTTATGAGAATTTGACATCCTTCCATGAACAAGGATTAAAGCAAGTCAATAGGAGACCTCTTGTCCAAGTCATTCAGGCCACAACATAAGAAAGAGCAATTAAAATTTGTAACAAAACAAATATTTTCTGTAGTGATATGGGTTAGCAAGGTGAAGAAAAGAGACTAAATCATAATAACTCGCCTCTGGGTAGTTCGATGTAAGTTGGCACAACGTAAGTTGTGTCCTGAAAACGCTGCCTTCTCTCACAAATTTCTAAATGCTTGAGCTGTCAGTAGGTGCGTACACGGCCAAGATATTTTCTAATCACAAATCCAAGTTGTCTGCTGGTACATATTCTCATTTAGCACATGAAGTCAGTCAACCTCACTTGCAAACGTGTTTCTTAGGTTTGCTCCATCCTATAATTAGCACCAGCTGAAGAAGAATCTGCAAAATCTTTCTCTAGAGATTTTCTCTCTTACTTCAAAGCCAGATCCCACAATTTTTGTTCTATTTGTTTGCTTTATAAACAAAACAGAACAATAAAAATCTAGGCTAAAAGCAATTAATATTTGCTTCACTACAGAATTCTTACACTATTTCTAAAACACATCTATTAAACAGTCTAGAATATTGCATGATTAGAGACTGAATATTTTTGATTTATCAGATAAATGCTTAAGAGAGTCAAATATTCAGAAGGGCTAGGCCCAGAGCCTACCATTATTATTCTTTTAGCTTATGCCAAAATAGACATACCTTCTCTACATAAATATTTTTCCTGTAAAGCAGTAAAAGGACATAGCCTACTGAGCCAGCCAGGGACTCGACATCACTGGTTGGGTTTGATAGTAGCATGTTATTTTCTTGAAATTTTAACAAAGAAAGTCTCCAGATGCAATGTGAAGGTGTCCAACTGTGTTTGCAGTCACAGAGACTAGTTAATCCTCCATGAGAGCGCAGCTGGAAAAAAAATGTAAGGCCTGTAAGGAGATGATCTGAACTTTTTTTCTGACTGGATCTTCACATGCATTGTCTGTACTGGTAATACCTTCTAAATATCTGCCTGCTATCGGATTTACAGTATCCATGCCTTTGTCTCTCTCTGAGCCAACAGCCCCCGTACAGTTCATTCTTTTCCTCCACAACCGCTGCTCATTGCCCCATCTACTCACTGCTTAAAGCTAAGATGAGAAAGGTTTATTACCAATCTATTCCTTCTCAGGTTCCTTAACCATTCCTGTGAAACAATTGTGAAACAATTCAAGCATCAGTTTTCACCCCTTCCTCCTTTCTTGCTTTCTACCAGCCCCAATCCTCTTTCTTTCTGCTCTCTGCTATTTTCCGCTGCTCACTGCACTACAGCTCTGCTCCTTACTGCTTACACGCCCTCTGCAACCTGCTGGATTTTAGCAAATTCATCCCAGCTGACCATTATACAAAAATAGTAGGAAAGGAGGAAGGAAATCAAAGAAAAAAAAAAAACAAACCACAAGCCAATCTCTGCTCTGCAGACACTGTCACAGCAGCTGCTGAACTGCAGGGTTCCTCCTGCATCCTAAAGGTGCATGCAGTCACCTACAAGACTGATGCACGTTCACTATTGCTGCCTGCAGACAGAATATTCTGAGAATTCAGACTGCTTTCATAAATGAACACATATCTGAGGATATATAAACTGATTTTTTCCTCAGGTGTTTAACAAACCTCAGCAAAAGCAAAACCCTTTGCTCTCTTTCAAAGTCTGCCGTCTGTCAGATTTCAAATCCCTACACAATGCCAGAAGTAAAAAATCATCTTAAAGAAGTTAAGTCTCGCTCTACTAAAGAAATAAGCAAACAAAAAAATCCACAACACAAATAAAAAAAAAAATTAAACTCACACATACAAACCAAAGAAACACACCAAACATTTTTCTCCTCTATTTGCCGTCAGCTAACATGGTTCAGCCATTTCTCAAGTAAACCAAAGTCATTCTGAGAGTAGGACATCCAAGAAGGGAGACCTTAACTTGAGTAATTCAGAACCAGGAAAATGGCAAGAAACCGAGAACAATATCTTCAAATGAAAAGTGCTATGTAGCTCTTACTGGAAGTGCAGCATCTGACTGTAACTCCACCTGGCTTTGCCTCAGCAAACAAAGATTTTACTGTAGCTAAAGCAAAGTGCTATAGTATAGCAAAGAGGAAGGTTTTACTCAAAAAGTTTTTTGCCTCAGTCTTCACTGGCAACCACTATCCTCACCCCTCCTGGGTCAATGGACAACAAGCCTGGGACCAGGGGGGTAAAGCCCCTCCCACAGTGGAGGAGGATCAGGTTCATGACCACCTGAGGAACCTGAATAAGTCGATGGGACTTAACCAGATGCATCCTAGAATCCTGAAGGAATTGGCAGATGTGGTTGCCAAGCCATTCTCCATGATATTTGAAAAGTCACATTCATCAGCAGAAGTCCCTGGTGACTGGAAGAAGGGTAACATTGTACCCATTTTTAAAAAGAATAGAAAATATTACCCTGGGAACTACTGAACTGTCAGCCTCACCTCCGTGCCTGGGAAGATCATGGAACAGATCCTCCTAGAACAAGACTAGCTAAAGCACAGGGAGATGATTCAAGACCAGGTCCAGGTTCACCAAGGCCAGGTCCTGCTTGATCAACCTAGTGGCTTTCTATGATGAGGTGAAAAGCAATGGATGTAATCCATCTGGACTTCTGTAAAGACTTTGACGCGGTCCCCCACAACGTTCTCTGAATTGGAGAGATATGGATGTCATGGGTGGACTGTTCAGTGGATAAGGAATTGGTTGGATGGTCACATTCAGAGAGTACTGGTCAGCAGCTCAATGTCCAGATGGAGATCTATGTCAAGCGGTGTCCCTCGGGGTCCATACTGGGACCAGTGCTGTTTAACGTTGTCATCAAGGATATTGACAGTGAGACTGAGTGCGCACTCAGCAAGTTTGCAGATGACACCAAGCTGAGTGGTGCAGCTGTCACACCAGAAAGACAGGATGACATCCAGAGGGATATGGACAAGCTGAAGAAGTGGGCCTGTGTGAACTTTATGAGGTTTAACAAGGCCAAGTGCAAGGCCCGACACCTGCGTCAGAGCAATCTGTGGTTTCAATACAGGATGGGGGATGATGTGATTGAGAGCAGACCTGCAGAGAAGAACTTGAGGGCGCTGGCTGATGAGAAGCTCGACATGAGCTGGCAATGTGCACTCGCAGCCCAGATGGCCAACCATTTCATGAACTGCATCAAAAGAAGTATGGCCAGCAGGTAGAGGGAGGTGATTCTCCCCATCTATTCCACTTTCGTGAGACCTCACCTGGAATACTGTACTCAGTTCTGGAATCCTCAACATAAGAAGGATATGGAACTGTTGGAACAGGTCCAGAGGAGGCCTAAAAAGTTGACCAGAAAGCTGGAGCACCTTCCATATAAGGACAAGCTGAGGAAGTTGGGTTTGTTCAGCCTGGAGAAGAGAAGGCTCTGTGGAGACCTTATAGAGGTGTTCCAGTACCTGAAGGAGGCTACAAGAAAGCCGTGAAGGGGCTTTTTACAAGGGCATGTAGTGATAGGATGGGGGAGAATGGCTATAAATTGGGGGGGGGGGGGGGATTTAGATTTGACGTTAGGAAGAAATTCTTCATAATGAGGGCAGTGAGGCGCTGGCACAGGTTGCCCAGGGAAGTTGTGGATGCCCCCACCGTGGAAGTGTTCAAGGCCAGGCTGGATGGGGTCTTGGGCAGCCTGATCCAGTGGAAGGTGTCCCTGCCCATGGCAGGGGGTTAGCATTGGATGATCTTTGAGGTCCCTTCCAACCCAGACCATTCTATGAGACTATGGTTAACACAACATTAATTCTTATTCAGTATTAATAATATATATCCTTCTGGGGAGACCTTTTAAAATAGAAAGCAAACATCCCTGTGGTTTTCTTCTGCTGCGCTTGTGAACCAGAAATTTGGATTTTTTCTTCTATCAGAGAGAACAATTGCCCATATCAGTCTTGGGTCCATTAGCAGGGACAACAACTGCTTTCAGATAGGGAGAAAAAAAAAAGGATGACAAATATAAATGAATCAGTAAAACTGCATGATCACACGCACTTGTGGCTTTTTTTTATAATTACATACAGTGCTCTGGAGGGCAGTGACACAGAAGTAAATACATTTTTGTATGTTATATGGGTTATATACTGTTAGCTGGAGGGAGAGCACAGTCTAGGAAAGAAGTCAATACAGAACAACTTAAGCTTTTTAAGCTCCTCTTTCATGTACACTTGAGCTGTGTATAATCAGGAGCATCCATCTTAGAGAAATATTCTTACAGTACACTGAGATTACTGCGGCCTGGAAAATTTTTTCAATCCCATTTCACTTTAACATCCGACAATGTTAATGACAGGCTTGTCACAGAGCATTAAGTAAAATTGTGAAAATTAATTACATGCTATTTGTTTAACTTCTCTCGTCATCCATCTCTGCTTCTTCTATGTGAAAAGTCATTGGCTGACCTAAATCATCCTTCCCTCACACAGACTGTGTGTAACCCGGACCTATATTTGCATGAATTACTTCCCTCCATTCCTTCAGGAAAGGAACAAATTTAAGTAAGTGGAAAACCTTTAAAGTGTTTATGCTCCATTAAAACTTAATTCTGCTTTTAATCCCAAACCAGAGTGCTGATAGATTCATTCATATTAAATAGAACTTGGGTCTCTGTAGTCCCTTTCTCTCTAATGAGGCAAGAAGAGAAAGAGGTTGCTTGGTATTGCTTGCTGGTCCCACTATGTGATCCTACTTTATCACAGTTGTTCAAAAACTGTACTTTATGCTATAGCTCCCTTTTCAACTTTCATTAGCTACATTGTCACAGTTCACTATTAGAACTGAATGGAGCACTAACTGCAAGGGACACTGCAGGGGAGAGGTAAATGAGAAATGCTATTCTTCCTGGTTGCTAGAACATAACTATTTGCCTCAAATATTCCATTTGCGATGCCGCGTTATTTCTAGACCCCACACACAGGTCGAACAGTTACCTTAAGATAAGCTGTAGTACTATATATATTTGGCGATATCTGTTAGTACGATTTGCTACTGATATGATCCCTCCAAAAAAGCCCCAAGTAGAAAGTCATTGGAACATTTTCAATGCACCAGGTTCCCATTAAAAAAAAAAAAAAAAAAAAACACCCAAAAAACAAACAAAAAAATAAAAAAAAAAAAAAACACAAACAACAGAACACAAAAACCACCAAAACCCAAAAACAACAAAAGAAAAACCCTCCAAATATCTACCACCACCTCAGCTCTGCTAGTTCTATTTCTACCTATCAGGAAGAAATCAAGTCCCAATGAGACCATAGAAGCAACAAATATTCAGCCAAATCGCATAATTTTCAGAATTAAATGTAGTATTTAATACCTTTACAGACCACGTTGTCTTTGTAAGACACTTCAATTCTTTGCTTGAAGAAGTGACATTACTTTGCAGAAATCCTTTGTCCTCCAAAGCTCTGCGATGCCAAACCCTTCCCTTTGTCCTTGAAGTGCATGAGGGAATGTGTTGTTCCCCTGTTATATCAAAACAGTACTCAAAGCAATCCCACATGTGACAACACTCACTTTCTGGGCTCAGCTCCCTATGGTATTTGCTCTGGGGTCACCAATGAGCATGGCCACACTGCTGTCCCCAGGACAGACACTGACACAGCTGGCTGCCCAGGGCACTGCCAGCCAAGCACTGTCCTCTTCCCACAGTTTGCTGCTATTCAGATATAAAAGAAGATGTTTGCCTTGTTAATGACACTACAGTGAAAATGAGGACAGCATCCAGCCCTGCAAGCAAAGCAGCTGTTTCCACTCCTGCAGGAGCCGCAAATTGGCAGAACCGGCCTGTCCCTGCTGACCCCAGTGCCCCACTGCTTGCCTCTGGCAGGGCTTGCTCCACTTGAGCAGTGCTGTCCAGCTCCTGCAGACTCCTTGGTATTCTGCACCCTTTGGGGAGTGTGCAGGGGCAGCTGATTTACATCTTTGTCACCTCTGTGCTTACATCAACCCTCTGACAGCTGCTTTACTGTATTTTCTCCTGCACTACGTTTCCCTAGAGCGTGTGACAAGGCAGATCATGCTGTGTAGTCTGTTGAGGACAAAGGGGATATGGGATGACCAGACTTTTATTGTCACACAGATTTTCTTTCAATACAACTATTCCAGGAAAAGCACAGGGTGCTTTCAGCAGAGCAGCTCAGTCTAGCAGAGGCCTGATAAGGCCAGCAACGCAAGCACCTTGTTGTGTGAATTTCTGCTATGCTGCCCCACGACACCTGACTTACTGTGCAGGACTTGGCTGCACTGTGCTGCCCAGGAGAAGTGTGTGAGAAACAGGCATTTCAGCTGTCCCAGGAGGGTAAATCCTGCCAGCAGGCTGGAGCTTTTAAGGCTTCTCTGAAATATTTAGTGTAGAAAGCATTCACCTGAACATGGACAGAGCGTTGTTCTCTCTCTCTGGATAGGAAATGGCAAAGACAAGGGGAGAGGAAGGTGGAGAAAAGAAAACAGAAGATGAATTCTGTTCTTGCCAGTGTAAAGCTACCTGCATTTAAGTCCCATCACTTATGCCTGTTATGTAACTTACAAGTCTACAACTGTCTGTGTCTGATGCAGGTTTAAGTAACAAGGTATCCAAACGCAGGAAGAAGCCTGCAGGTCCAGGCTGTGCTTGCTTGTGAGTGACCAGCAGGAATTCTGATAGGATAACACATGAACAAGCTCAAGTGAGTCCATAAATAGACATCTTGGGCACATCTACAAAGGTGTTGAGATGCAGGACCACAACCTTCACCACTATAACATTTATATTACAGAGTCCCATGTGGCAACATCCACAAAATAGCTTGCTTTTCCACATAAGTAAAGAATCATGACTAAGCCTGTAATTATTTATTGCCCTATGACAAGCTCCAAGAGAGCTGAAAATGTCAGTAAGTTGTGTACTGTAACTTGTGCAGAAGGAAAGCCAGCCACACTACCATCAGCTGTGGACCGTACCACCTGTAACTCCTGAGCTGCAGATATCAAATAAAACAAGCACAGAAGCATCTAAAATTACTTAGGAACCCATTAAAAATAGAAAAGTCCCATAATACTATTAGATAGAAACAATGAATTGTCTAGTTTAGCGTCAGGGTAATTTAGGTAGTAATTACATTTCGAGTAAAGCCTGCCAAGTGCTAAATGCAAAGCATAAGTTAAAACGAACTGAACTTGTTCAGCTGCCCTGAGAAACTTCCCTCTTGGAGAGGAAAAAGAGGAGGAAGCCTCCTTCTCTAATAAAGACAAATTGGACATCTTTATTCTAGTCAGATCAAAATGCTATCCTTCTTGGAAACAGCGTCTTACAAGCTTTCCGTTTCGAATTCATCTACCTTCATAAAAACTCCCTTCTCCTCTGTTGCCTCCAGGTGAAACCTCCACCGCACAGCTTCCGCAAGCACTTGCAGCCAGTATTGCACCAGACGCTAAGCAGCTCCCTACCTTTAATTACTGTCAGCAGCTATCAGGATGAGGAAGGCAGGAAAGTGAATATTCCCTGAGCTGCAGCCAGTAAAGCAAGGTAGGTAACCAGCTGCTGGGCAATTTTCAGGCAGTCTCCACACCTTTCATCTCTCCTCTTGATAAGCTGTTGCAGACAGGCTTAGACGAGCGCCATCGCATTTCCATAAGTAGCACAAAGTTGGTCACAACACACCAGTACTCCAAATTATAGGGCATTAACTTTTCTTTATGAAACAGCAGTATTCAGTCACTTAAAACTCTACTGACAATGGGGAGAGCTGAGGTGAGAGGTAGTGTTCATCCTCTCAAAGGGTCAGGCTGTGACTTTCCAGGTACATTTCAACAGCTTGAACACTAATCCAGAAAGGTTTACAGGGAGGTGAGCTGCTGCAACTGCATACAGAGAACCTGAAAGGATTTCAGTGAAATATACAATTTGGGGTTTTTTACCTTAGTTATTGAACCCTTTATCTGAACATAAACTCAACAGACAATCCACAGACAAATCCCTAGTGTGGCATTTAAAGGCAGTTGGTGTAAATAATGCATAAGAATAACAGATGGAACCTCCGGCCAGTGCAAGGTGACTCAAGTTACATGTCCTTAGACTCCACTCTCAACTTGGCATGCAGAACCCAATCACAATTTCTGCACTGGAATATTTGTGACACTTCACTGCCACCAAGAGCTTCAAAAGCCATATTGTGCCATTTACTTTTTGAAACTGGCCTTTCTTCTAAATTCGGAGGAGAAGACACTGAACAAAAAAAATAAAGAGCAAACGTTATTTTAGTTGGAGTCATTCTTTCTCTTTGCCACTGCAAGTTTTCCCTCGTCTAGCTTGTTACAACATTTCATTACACAGGGAATCAAGCATTTCAATTCAAGGGTTTCCTCTGCTCCTGTTTAATGTCAGCAACTCATTTCTGGTGCAGAAAGTATTTAATGTGGATCAGAACTTCAAGAAAGAGGCAGGGAGAACATATGATGATATTTGTTCAGAAATATAGAAATCATTAGCAAGAATTGATTGAATTACTAAAAGTCAGAACACGAAGGGGAAGGTTTGCACTAAAGCATATTGAGATGTTTAGTTGCAAATCCTACCCAAAGTCAATAGGTGCTTTATGAAAAGAATGCATAGACCTTTACGATTTGCAGTATCAAGAACTCTCACCCTAAACACACGTGCAACAGGTTTTACAAGACACAATTTTCTTTTTTTTCACAGAAGTTTGCATGCTTACTTTCCCACCCATCATTCAGGTCTGTTATTTCTCCTTACTTAACCTCTGCAAGATGAGTGAGCTGAAGTTACTCGAGTAAGTCTGGTCTGGTCCACCACCCTGCCACAACACTACCTCCAAGTCGTTACTTAAACACCTTAAAAGGCAAACAGATGACACAGCACTCTAGGTCACTCAACCCAAACCCTTCACAGCTGCTGATTTTGAGTTTTATTTTCCAAAGAGCAAGTATTCAGTATTTCCCAAGGTTTGAAGAAGAAAAACTTGAAGAAAGAGTCAGTTATGAGTTTTGATGTTATCTAGGTTCTTTTTAGCACTTAAAAAATAAAACAAACAAAAATAAAAATCAAAGCCCACAACTCCAAACCAAAATCCAATATCACAACATAACCCTTTGGTTTCTTTCTAATCCTTCATTTGCAAATATGACCAGTGATGTCTCAAATAAATGTTTTATTGAAAAACATTGTTCTTTTCAGTTTTTAGCATTTGTTTCTAAAATCACCAGTAGCACAGAGACATGAAAACAAAAAATTCTGCTCTCTAGTAGGCAACATTATTCCCTGTGATGATTTGAACTGTGGTTTTGAAAATTTATGCCACTGGACACAATAAATCACTTAGCTGTAGACCCCAAGTATGCACTTCTCAACCAAGTAGCAGTCATTTACATGACAATTTCCTTTTATGATTTCTCTTTATTTGACTAATTCATTATAATTCAATCTGAGGATTTCCTCCTTCTTTAAGCCTGATAGGAGCCCCATTTCTGTAGTCTAGGGTTTAGAGTTTGGATAATTCTATACTTATGATGATCTGCAAACATAAAATGAGGAAACAACTTTGTATGTTACTTAATTAACCACAGGTCAAGTAGTTGCTAGTTGCTGAAGGGACAACAGTAATAAGTACGTAAAGTAGCATCATAGTCATTTGTACATGTTAGAACAGTGCCTGAGGAAAAACATCTAGTAGGCAGTCACTGTTCCAGCAACACACAAAAAGCACAGCCCTTATCCCTGAGGAGTTGTTAGGCTCTGAATAAGTGAGACCAGCAGAGGAAGAGAGTGAAAAAGAAAAATAAAAAAACGGGACAGAAGCAAGCCAAGCAGAGTTATGACAATCAAGCATCAGATTTTCTTTTTCCTTTTAACATTTTTTTGTTCAGGACTTACTTTGAAAAGCAGCATCTAAAGAAAGAAGATGGAAAGCCTAATGAAGGATATAAAAGTAAGAGAATTAACTAGGAGAAAAGAGGAGTCAGCCCAGGTCATAGGAAGGGAGAAGTGCCTCCCAAAAAGTAACCCAACTCCACAATGCTGAACAACTCCCCCCAACTACAGATGCTCTGAGCCCACTACCAGCAACAACAGTACCTTTTTTTTTTTTTTTTTTTTTTTTTTTTTACAATCTCTGCTTCTCAGTCTTCAGCGCGTAGCTTCTCCCTACATTGCCCCTAAAACTTGAAATCTAACATAGCTGAGAGAAGAAGAAAAAAAAAAAACTTCTAAACATCTCAGCAGAGGAGCTGCCTTATAGCTGGGGGTGGTAAGAAGATGAACGTTCCCAGCTGGAGATCATTGCCTCACCAAAGGTACATAAAGTAAGTCTGCACACCTGTTTTCCCATCCTTCACAGGTGGGTGTAGAGCTCACCATGCTTTTTAAGGAAAATACCCTGAATAACTCAGTGTAGACACCTTATACAAATGTTGCAACAGTAACATCAAGTGATTAAGCTATGCTTAACTGCTATAAACACATAGAACATCCTTGTAACATTCCTTATATTTTTCTTCTTTTCTTTCATGGTTGATAAGCTGGTGGAGTGTGTGAGTGTACCAGAGGTTACTAGGTGGTGCAAAATGAGAACGAGAGTAGGCATGTATGCAGTCTATGAGATAGATAGCATGGTCAATGCAGGAATAGCCAGGCTGCAATGTTGAAAACACCACTGGAAAAACAAATGCAAGCCCTGAGCTCTGAAGTGTGATTCTCTCACTTTCCAGCTAGGAGCAGAAAGCAATTTGGTAAGAATTGCTGCTCTAATATAAATTGTGTGACAAAGCTGTGGCTGCAGCATGCCTAGTCATTTAGCTTACAGGTAAGGTAGAGCGAAAGTCTCTCAGCTTGAGTACCACAGGCTGAAAAGTAGCTTGAGGTCTTCAGGTTGCCTCAATATCAAGGGTCCACACTTGTGTGGCACACCTGTACCCCTGACTTTAGCTAGTACTGAGATTAAGGGACAACCCTGCATGCTGATTTTGGACCTCAGATGGTCTCTCTCAAAGCAGTGTTGAGAGTCTGTGATGGAAAGCAGGATGGGCAGTACTGTATGGCACTGCAGCCACAATTGCAACAAGCAATAGTAGAAGCGTGAGAGGAAAAGTCAGAGCTAGTAGGGAAAAGCACACAAGGTGGCAGCAGTGAAGACTCAGGCAGGACTATGGGCCTGGGAGGCAAATGCAACGTAATATATACGGTGTGAGAGAACATAGTTAGGCTTCATGTGGCCATCACTCTCCTAAGGAAGCTCTAATTGTCACATATACCACTTAGGCTTTCCTCCAGCTGAAATTACAACTTTAGGAATTGGTTACTTGCCAATAATGGGCTGTACCTTCAGCCGCTGTAAATCTACGTGACTGCAAGGACACCAGAGCAGTCACACTCATTTAAATCAGCTAAGTAGCTGGCCCTGAACATTACACAAACACTGATCAAAGAGGCATCCTCTGCTTGGTGGATTTATGGGCACAGTCCTTTAGCATGGATGGGCTCGTCCTGACGTTTTAAAACTGGTGCTAGCTTGGCTATGCCTGTGATTTATAGCTGGTGTGCTTAGCCCAGACCAGAGTGTCCTGTTTGCCCACATGCCACATGGGGAGGCAGGGATGCTGCATCTTGACGCCCCACTGGGATACAGCTGAGGCAGGTGATCAGTCTTGGAGCTGAGAAATGCCCTGGCTCTCTCCATGACACTGCTCTCCCCAGATGGAGGAGCATCCCTGCCCAGCTCAAGTTCATCAGTGATGCAATGGGAAGCCAAAGCACTTGCAGGGCTGCTGTGCAGTGCTCCATGATGTGTGCATCCTGGCCCAGTGTGGCCATTAGTAAGTATAAGAGAAGATATTAGACATTGCTGGATAAATTATATTTTCTGTGGCTATTTCTTGTCTCGGGGTTCTCTGCATAAAGCCCATTTGGCACTGTGTCTCTACAATGTCTATTTACATAATTAAGAATGGCTTCTGCTCTAACCCTTAACCCAGGCTTTTTGTGTTGCGGCTGGAGGAGGTTGAAATGTGCACATTGTTTTTGAAATCTGTCTCTGAACATTTCTTTTAGCAAACATGGATTGCATCTCATAAATAGCCACATTTTTCAATACAAGTTTTACATTCATTAGTTCTAATCTAATTATTTATAGAAATGCCCTTTTCCTGTGATCCATAATCTTCTGAAACCTTAGTGGTTTCTTGCTGGAAAAAATGATTCATGCTGGGCTGACTGTAGCTGAGTATTTGTTCATTGAATTGCGTTTTCTGATCCAGAAAACTGAATCTGGAATCAGTTCCTGGGGAATAGCTCTCACGAAGAACATTGCCAGAGGGCTAATCCAGTCCCCAAATGTTCAGGATGTTCCCAAAATTAACTGGAATTGGATGCAGAAGTAAAAGTAAATGTCCTTAAAACTCTTCTATCAAATATTTATAGCATCTATTTTCTCCTCATTGACAGATTTTGCAACAGATGTTCTAAAGTGTTTACCATCATGGAAGATTAGCTTTTTTAATTTAAAAAGTAACTTATTGTGGTTGAATGAACTCACATAGGTTCAAGATGACAGTCAAAATGAGAACTGGAAAGTTCAGATGTTTGTGTGAAAGTCTACCAAACCCGTCTGGTTCTTGAAACCAGTGACAAATCAGGTTGTCTGCCAGACTGGGGCTGTGGTTCTTCCAAGACAGGGTCTAAATGCAATGGAAAAGAAGTTCTCAGGAAGGGAATTGACCTCAATTTCAGTGAGTTTAAAGAGCTTCATTCAAATCTAGTTTACTGCAGGACCTTACCAGTCTGCAGACAGTCAGAAAAACATGCATAGCATTCAAACTACTCTTTTCTCCATTTCACATGCGTTCATTTCAGGACCAAAATGCAGTTGCTGTTCTTGGGGGCTAAGCAAATACGAGCACACAGTCAGTGTCAGCGCTGTGTGTTTTGTGCCACAGGCTGTCTCCCAGGGCCCCGCTCAAATCTACTGACCTCTTGTCAAGCACATTCCTGTCTTATAGCTGCAGAGAAAAATCTCACCCTTAGTGGTGCTGAGGTTGCTTAATGCTCCCATGGATCTCAGGAAGGCTGTAGACAGCAGAAAGCTTAGTGTGCCTCAGAGACAAGGAGAGCCTTGCTGCCCGCTTTACACGTGCTCCCCCCTCTCTGAAATTTTCTGTAGCATATTTTTAATAGTCCTGTTCAAGGTGAAAGCTTCTAACCGGTGGATTTTTTTCCCCTTTAAAATACATATTTATCTTGAATTGAAGAAAGAAGAATATTTTTTTCATCATTGAGAAACCCCCCACCCATATATTTCAAAGGATGGGATTATTCCTATGATTTTCTATGATGAAACTATTCTATGATTTGTTATATGAAATCACTTGGGCAATCCCTATTAACATGTTAATTATGATTCAACAAGTTTTCCATGGCAGGCCTAAAATTAATGTTAATTTATTTGGGTAAGATTTATTAAGAACTATTGTAGCATGGTAAATGGAAAACGATCATTGCCGGAAGGGTTTGTTTTGTCAAGTGTCACTCTAATTGGTGATGAATGCAACCACGCAGGGAGTATTAGACACGTTGGGCTGGGAGTGAGGGAAGGTTTTTCCCTCTGCAGTTGGTTATATGACCCCATTGCCCTGCAAACTGCAAAAAGGAGCATTGTAAGCCCGTTGTGCTTCTATTGATAATTGAACTCATTAGTGTTGCACGGTGGCTTGGCCTCCTGTTTACCTCAGTAGCTGTGGAGTACTGAATTTGTGTCATTTCTGATTTACCCCTTCCACGTCACAGCTGCTCAGCACAGACACTTTTTCACAGGCAATTAAAGGACCTAAGATGGGAGCAAGAGTGAGAGGGAAGACACCGTGTGTTAATGGGAAATTTTGGAAGCAATTGACAGAGTCATGCAAAGGCAATATCCACAATCTGTTGTTACAGTTACTGTTTTCACCACTCACAAATCTGAAGCAGTTTTACACTTAATTGACTTCAGGCCTATACCAGACATGCAGAGTTTCAATATGAAAAGTTTTGCTCTTTGGGGTATTTGGGGTGGAAAAATAGGACCCACTTCTCAGCCATCTATAAATTATCTAAGAAATTCCACCAAAACAATACTAACATTTTTTTTCTACAATGAGGAACATGAACATACATATATAAAAACTATTTTCACAATGAACCAAACATGTTTAACATTCTGGTATATTTACCCCAATAACCCATTAGTAAAACATAACATTTTAAAAAAAAAAATGCAAACAGAAAAATTCTCCCATTTGGAATATGAGTCATTACCCTTACATCTTTTCATAAATTTAGTGAGGAATAATAAGAATAGCTTCTTTCTTGAATGAAACTGGATTTGTGGTATCAAACTATGTGTGTATGTCCTGTGCTTCCCTCCTTCTTTCTCTTCCACAGCCTTCGAATGCTGCCGGACAGCTTCAAGGTGATAGCTAGCAGAAATGCATGGCCAGTGCTCTGAAACATGGACCCAAATGCCTAACAGAACTCCTGTTAATGTGCTCACTGAAAGAATTCAATAGAGAAACCATATGGGAAAAATTTGCAGAAATCTGTATTTCATCACTTCTACATACAGCAGGAGGTGTTGTGCTCACTCTGATGAGCTCTCTGCTTCAGCGCTGAGCAGCTCTGGCTGAACTCAGGAATATTAATAGTATATGAACTAACCACAGAAGAAATACTGAAACATGTCTAAATGCTGGGGAGGGGAAAATATTGCATTTGTGTTGTGCTTTATTTCCCTAATTCAGTCTTCTAGGTGAGATTTTGGTGTCTTAGTCTTGTTGCCTACCCAATTTCTTAAGGTTTGCAGGGTTGCTAACTGTTTAAATATGTTACAAATTTGGGTATGGAATCACATGGTCTTCTTGTATACGTGTATAGGATTTATCTACGCAGCAGAACACCTACCTTTTGTCCAAGTACCACGCTGAAGAACTTCTTCTGTGCCATGCCTCTAAATCCCACCTCCTTTACCTGGAGGGCCACTAATGCCAGCGTGCGCAGGGATGTGTGACTTCTGCTCTGGCAGTAAGGCTCTTTCATCAGTAGAAAGGAGACAGCTTTGTGTTAGCAGCCAGTGAGATCAGAGAGGCTGAAGAATTAACAAGCAGAATTAGCAGTTTTGCCAGCAGCTATTTAGATTAGATTAGTAAAGGTGTTAGGAGAGATTAGCTGCGGGTGCACTCTGAGATAGTGATACAGGTCAGTGGGGACATTAGAGGGCACTCAGGGACGAGACTTTCTGCATCACCACATCCCCAGGCTCAGGTGAAAGGTTTGTGTCAGATATCGCTCAGTGCCTGAAAGGGACAGGTTGGCAGACACAGTGCAAAGTGACCATGTCCCATGAGCTCTGGATGTACGTTTCTCCTGTGCTTCTGCCCAAACCGTAAATGCCTCATCTGTCCCTAGAGATCAGCTGGCCTCATGCCATAAGGGTCCTGGGGAAATTTGCGTTAGGCCTGTGAATATATGACAAAGCTAAATGCTTCCCTCATGGACCTGTGCTATCTGGTCTTGACCATGAGTTGTTGCTAGAGAGCAGGTGCCTTTCTGTGTACAATGTAGTTTCTGATGGGACCTGTGTAAACAGGAGATCCTTACCCCTCACAGTGGCACTGCCTTCATCAGCCAATAGATGGTCTTCACTGTGTACACTTCCTGACATGTCGACCTCTCATTCTTTAGCCCTTGCTCTGTGTTGCTGGAGCTCTGTCCATGCTGCCATGCGCTGGTTGCAATTCTACCCCATCTTACACTTTACATGAAAAGGATGGTCTTTATCTTTCCTCTGCCGCTTTTCTACCTCTCCCAGAGGTGATGGGAATGAGACCAGAGGGGACACACCGGTCTTATTTGTCTTGGTAATTGTAGACAGAAAACTGCTTAAAAGAGACCTCCACTTTTTCTTCTTCCCACAAAATAATTTGCTCATATTTCTTGCCTCTGGATAATCCCCTCCCTGTCATGTATTCCAAGCACTTCACATCACCCCAACAATTACACTAACCAGATCCACCTCGGGGTGAGACAGAAACCTTGGGAGTTTGCAGTTTCCCTTGTTAGCTCCGGCGGTGCCTCAGTAGGCTTTCTCTAGATTTAGGAAGGGTGAATTCTATATTTGGCATCATCCTTGCTCTGCATGATATGCCCCTATCTCACAATCCACCATTCCTGTAGAGAAAGACTTCCTGTAGTAATGTGGAGGAAGACCAGCAAAGGTGATTACGAGGTCAGGGTGATTGTTAAATTCAGAGTCCAAGGCCAGACAAGGCAGGAGGAATACCACAGGTGGACAAAGGGTGCTCTGCATGGAGAGGAAGCCTGTGGAGCCGTAGTTTTACGTAGTCTGTAAAAAAGATAGCCCACAATAGGATATTGAGAAACAAGGCTAAATGGCCTGGAAAGTAAAATGCTTTTACAAATTTAGAAAAAGGAAAATGGAGAGAAATTTTTAACAGCCTTGGCTCTACCCTGGGCCTATATTAAGTATAAATTCTGAAGTGACAAATGTGATAAACTTAACAGACAACATCAAGGATGTGCCATGAACTGCATCTACTCTTTGTTGCAGTGAGCATCCACAGGGCTGTTGAGTCAGTTTGTTCAAGCATCTTCCCAGAACTAAGGGTTACCCAAACTAGTAGCTCTGGAGGGGAAACAGCCCCACTGCCATGGCACATTTTCTCCACTACTGTACATCTGACTTCTGCAGAGAAATTAATTTCATGGTGCTAAAAAAAGGCAAAAATGAAACAAACCAACCAAAAATAAAACTATAGAAAAAGAACAACATTCTGCTACTGAGTGGCTAGTCTGCTTAGACCAAAAGAGTAGCAGCATTCGCAAGGATAGCAGCTTGTGGGGAAAAACTGATTAAGAAAGCGAAGGTTAAAACCTCCCCCCAGCCCAGAATAATAGCAAAGCTTGAAAACGAAGTATCATTTCTTAGAATCACAGAATCATAGGTTGGAAAAGACCTTTGAGATCATCAAGTCCAACCATACCTGTCCACTACTAAATCATGTCCCCAGGCACCTTGTCTACCCGCCTTTTAAACACCTCTAGGGATGGTGACTCAACCACCTCCCTGGGCAGCCTGTTCCAGTGCCTGATAACCCTTTCTGTGAAGAAATTTTTCCTAATGTCCAATCTAAACTTCCTCTGATGCAGCTTAATGCTTTTCCCTCTTGTACTATCACCTATCACTTGGGAGAAGAGATCAACACCCACCTCTCTACAACTTTCTTCTACGTATTCATAGAGAGCAATAAGGTTTCCTCTCAGCCTCCTCTTCTCACAGCTAAACCTGGAGCACCTCCCATATGAGGACAGGCTGAGAGAGTTGGGCTTGTTCAGGCTGGAAAAGAGAAGACTCTGAGGAGATCTTACAGTGACCGTCCAGTACCTGAAAGGCTCTACAAGAAAGCTGGGGAGGGACTGCTCACAACGACTTGTGGTGATAGGATGAGGGGCAATGGATATAAACTGGAGAGGGGCAGATTTAGGCTAGACATAAGGAAGAATTCCTTCACCATGAGAGTAGTGAGGCACTGGCACAGGTTGCCCAGGGAAGCTGTGGATGCCCCATCCCTGGAGGTGTTCAAGGCCAGGTTGGATGGGGCCTTGGGCAGCCTGACCTAGTGAGATGTCCCTGCCCATGGCAGGGGGGGTTGGAACTGGATGATCTTTAAGGTCCCTTCCAACTCGAACTATTCTGATTCTGCTGAGCCTCGATGACCGAACCCCAGTGGCTGCGGTGGCGGCAGCGCGACGCCAGGTGGCGCTGTGGCACTACCGGCCGCCCCGGGGAGACCCAGCTTCTTTCCCTTCACCTAGTTGCTGTACGTACATTATATATATCTATGATGTAGATATATGGCCTTGCATTTTTAATCCTATGAATTACTCGAGGTGTGTGCTTTGTTAGGCTGTTTGCCTTCTCTCCTTCCCCTCTGCACTGGGTCTCTGTATCAGAGATGATAAATAACAGTCCATTGTTGGACATGATATATATATAGACAGATTATATACATACATATATAGTTAAAGTATTATACATTCGAATCTTAAAGTGGTGAATTAGCTTAAGCAACGATTCTTAACCAGCTTGCAGTGAGAATGTATGTGACTGTGTTAGAGAAGTAAAGCAGTGAATTAAAATCATAGAATAGAATCATAGAATGGTTTGGGTTGGAATGGACCTTAAAGAAGACCCAGTTCCAACCCCCCTGCGATGGGCAGGGACACATCCCACTAGATCAGGCTGCCCAAGGCCCCATCCAACCTGGCCTTGTAGCTTAATCAACAATTCCTAGCCAGCTTGCAGTGAGAGAATATGTGACTGTACTTAACTAGGGAGACAACAGGCACGAATTGGATAAAAAAGTAGAAAAGTGGTTGGAACTGCTTGGTATTCATAAGACCTTGAAGCAGAGCCCAGGGAGCATGAATAGCCAGGAAAGATGTTACAAGAACAGCGCCTGGTGTTGGAATCACTGTTAGTGTGGGACAAATAATAAGTTGGCACACAGCCTGCTCATGCACTGGCCAACTGAGGGGCAAGTGATGCTGCTAACCCTTTTTTCAGTCCTTGAGAAGAGGATAAAAGGAGCTGGGCTGGACAGGTGGGGATCGAGAAGGAAAACATGCACATCTTTGAACTGGGGAATGACCTGGAAGGTTCAGTACCAATCAACTCTGACCATCTGAGCACCATGCTCCATCCCCTTCTCCTGCTTGGTGATTGACATCAATTCATGAGTCGGTAAGCTGGTAAATTTTTATGTAGCCGGGTATAATAAGTTAAGGTATAATAGTGTGTTTGAACAATAAAGCATATTTGTTTTAACTATGTTTTAGTGGTCCTGTCTTTGCACATGGGTATCTATAAACAAACCTAATACAGTCTCTTGTATTCACCACCGGAGGGATGTGGTGCATCATTTCTGTGGACAAATACTTGTCTCAGGGCTGGGAGCTGGATTTATCCTGCACAGGCAGGTTTTCACATGGAGTCGGATTTTTCTTCTCTCAGAAGCAGAGGTGGAGTATGTAACACAAAAGGCTCACGTTGGGAAGTTAAAACCCAGTTTGTTACCCAGTGTTTTTCAAGCAGTGGGAATTCATTGGTCTGTGGCACCCCATATGACTTTTATATCAGTGTGTCCACATAAATAAAGCAAGCAAAATAATTATGTTCTCACTGACCACATCTCTTGCTTTTGCTACTATAGCAACTGGAAAGTGGCTGTACTTACATATAAAAAGATCCATTTGTGAATGGAGGGGGGAAATCCACCAGATTAGGAAACAGTTGAGTGCAATACTTCTGTTCTGTCGCCAGTGCCCACAGAAGCTGAAACATAAAGCTGGGTGATGGCAAACACGTCAGTAAACACAGCTGCACAGAGCTCAGTGGGATTCTCTGCATTTCATCCGGCCTTTCTATACCTTGAGAGAAAGAAGAGAAGTGAAAATTAAAATGTATCCAACAGCTGACATGTTTTGACTCATTCTCTGACATTTTATTTCCTGTGCAAGTTAGGTCTGTTTTTTTAACAGGTTTCTGAAATACGGTCACTTAAAGCCACTTGGCCCTTAAGAGAAAGGTTTCTGAAATGCCTGTCAGGGTCATTGTGGGAAATCACTCTTCTGCAGAGGCTTGTGAGGATTTCCACACTAGAGCAACCATAGCAGGAACTTTCTACAACCTTTTGTTCATACAAATACAAGATGATTTACAGACTAATTCTTTCAACTTCAACTATTCAGAGATTTTATGAAATAGCTTCTACTCTCTTAACTGGCTGTACACTTCCCTTTCCTTTATTCTGCCTTTTATGGGATGCGCTGCTTATTCTCAGTGCCTACTGAAGTTTCTGGAACTTCAGTCATTCCACACTGTCATTTCCCAGACTGAGTTCAAAAATCTACAGCTAGGCAAGTCTTGGAGAGTTATTTCACAGAAATCATATTGAAAATATCAGTCCTTACCATATCTTTCTTTCAGCCACCTTTCTCAGCCCAATAATACCCTCAGAGCACAGCTGATGTGTCTGTGCCCAGCCCAAAGAGACTCACCCCAGGGGCTGCACCCTGACACCTGACCAAGGAAAGGCACGGCAAAGCAGAAAGATACAAACACCAAAACTCAGAATAAAGTGAGCTAGCCCAGACTTATACTTGTTAAGCAGTAAATAACCAGTGTCAGTCTTGTTCATGCATTATATTTCCTAATGGAGGTCAAATGTGCTTGCTAGCTTGCTACAGAGAGATCAGTGAAGATTTATTCTTTCTTTTAAACACATAGTAGTATGACCTTGGTATTTATATATTCACTAACCCATAAAACCTTAAGGGGGATTTTTATTCTAGAGACTCAGTTCTCTCCCCACTGAGTAGTAGAAAAACCATGACCAAGCTTGGGACACATGGGATTATGAAAAAGACATCACATGCTTTTAACCAGACACAATCTTTTAAAGTATTTGGAGTGAGAAAGACTGGAATCCTTTGAAGTGACTTTCAATTAAGGTTTTAAATGAAATATGATGTTATTTCTGTGTTAAAATTAGACCATAAATTTGGTTTCATATTAAACACTGTGTGAGAACTTCATGTCACATGTCACTGTTTGCGAATTTACCCACTGTCAGATTTGACCAAAGTTACTTGGAGAGATGCTCTTTTCTTCTTCTCCATGAGTACAGCAAATTCCCTCTGGCGGAAGGAAAAAAGGAGAGTTGAAGGACTTGCCTTTGTGCTGTTATATGAAAAAAATACCAGTTAACTAAAATCACACAAGCCACAGGTTTGTTTTTTGCAGTTCAGGTCAATATTTCATGGAATTTCTCAGTCACGGTCCTCCAAAGGCTGTTTCCAGACTCCGGAGGAAACTGCTGGTGCCTGGAGCTACATTAGTCCCAAAAGAGTTAATTAAATTAATTTTTACTGGATCATTTTCAGTCATGTCATACTTTAAGACAAATATGAGCAGCTTTTGCTATCTTGTCACAAAGGTTAAGAAGCATTTAATGCTAAATCCGACTGGCAGCATTATGGGGCAATGTATTTTTGATAATTAAACAATATTACAGGTATAACTATTTCTTTGAACATTAGGCCTGAATAGCTCATCTGTCTCATCTCTTACTACCTTTTATCCCTCCACCTCTATAAGCATTTGTTTAATTTCTTCAACTAATTCAAATGAAAATACTATCACATTTCCATCCATAAAAAGAACTCTACACTTTTCCTTTTATTCTCTCCCCATGATCACCCGTGACATCAGTTCAAAATAAAAAGTTGTACACCTAAGCTTTTTTTCCAAGGTAACCTGTAAGAATTTCCAGCATTTAGTGATGACCAGTTAGATGAATAATGTTAACAGTGTACTGTGACAAAAAGAACAGGAATTCTTCTTGGTCTATGTAATTTGGAGACAGTTTTGGGGGAATCACTTCAGGATGTTTTTTGTGCTACTCATTTAAAGAAATGTGTCTCTCTGCTATCAGCCAAACTGTTGTGGTTTTTTTATCCTGTTCCCTCATGTTAAAGGCTTGTGACTGTCTGGTCAACAAAGTAACTGTGCTGTGGTCAGGAGCATGGTACAGGGGACACACTATAAACTCTGGCCCTGTCTCTTGCAGCTCCCTACTCAGGAGGAAATCGCCACCTTAAGACAGCATTGGAGAATGACTTTACCTGAAACCCCAACTTGCCACCTTCAGCAAAGGTAATGTGAAGATTCATCACTAAGACATACGTGGAAGCATTGGCAGCACACATTATTCCACTGGTGCTGAGCAATACTCAAATGCACTATGAACTCTACCCCATGTTTCTGTCTGAAGAACTCATGCCGTCCCGCACCTGTAAGGGCTGGGACACCAAATATACAGTCAATATACAGTTTTATGCTGCTGAACACTATATTGTCTAGATGCTCTGCCTGGACAATTCAGAAGGGCTTTGCATAACAGATCACAATTTTTAACTTATATCTTCTCATGAATCTATGATTTAGGATTCCACAACTTAACCATGTATAAAGAATATCAGCAGTCACTGCTTCCTTCTTGAAGCCAAGCAATAAAACTGTGCTTTTGTTGTTTTGACCTGAAAGCAGTAGAGAATGGATAGTTGTTAATATTAAGCTGTGCCCTAATCTATTTTTTATGAGTAATATTTATCTATGCTATGTGAATGTAAGAGATGCCTGAGACAACCAGAACTTGGAAAATGTCATTTATTTTTGTGTTTAAACTACTCATTTGGAACCAAAAGTCTTCTCAGTCCCTATCATGCAATATAACATAATGTTTTAAAATCAGAAGTGTCTAGTAGACACTGGCCTGTCCCCTCCTCAGTTCATTGTGCAGGACTTTAATATCTGATGTATTCTCTGTGCTATAAATCCTCAGCTATATGGCAGGAAGTGGCATTTATGAGCAACATCTTCTTATTATAAATTGTGATGGGCACTACAGATCTTTCTTCCAACAGGATACTTACCTCTGACTTGAAATGAATATTAATGAATGTATTAGTCCTCCACAGAAAAAAACAAGTGGCTTCTCAGTCTCAGTATCCCTAAATATCAAACTCATTATTTCACCTCCAGAGCAGTTGCCCTAGAAGTCAATAGATCGTAGCTCCCAAACATCAAAATTATTTCATTTATACTGAAAGAGCTTGCAAGCATCTTCTCTGTTTGTCAAGCGATGCAGCAGTTCTTCTGTTTTAACAGTGATGAAAAGGTGTACCAAACATCACTGAAAACCTGTTTCCTCCATTGCCTTTCTATGCCAGCAAGTGTCCAACTCGTTTCAGATGTAAGACAACAACAGTAGATGAAGGACAGAAGTGAGGAATACTTCTGCAGGGCTGAAGGGCACACACCATCGTGATCTATTTCTGTTTGTTTCTTTTATCCTACGTGCAATAAATGAACTCTTGGCTGGTGATAAGGATTGCTACCTCTTTCTGGTTAATGTTAAAAAGTCTTTTACTACCTCTCTTCCAGCTTTGCAGCCCACACTAAGGTTTCCATAAGAGACTATTACAGGTCCCAGAAATATAACCAAGGTCATGGGAAACACCCTGGGACTGTCCGAGTAGGCTGGCAAAGATGGGATGGAGATATACCTGACTCTGGACTGCAGCTGTCAAAGAGGCAGGAGACAACTATACCACTCCTCTTCCTTCTGGGTCAGTTCAATAATCTTTGCAGGAATGGGAGACAATTGCTCTTTATAAATACCTTCATCTGGGAGGGTAGCTGAAGTGATCTGAAAAGAGGAGAAATAGCCTTGGAAAGGAAGATAGGAAAGGAAATCAAAGAACTGCAGGAGATCTTCTTGGTATACAGTCAAATTTTGAATCAAATTCTCATGTAAACTGAGGAGAACCTGAATTAAATGATGACTAAGCAGAAACCCAGTAATCCCACATTGTTTCTTTGTAATAACTAACTGTGATATTGGGGCCTATAATTTGAATTTATAACCATGTCATTCTATAAATCAAATTAGTTCACCTTTGAAGAGTCCACATTTGTATTTTCCTTCTCTTTCTGAAAAGATGGAAATGGTGGAATTTGCTTTACCATTCAGCTGAGATCTCAAGAAATGTTCTTATTAGTAGCAAGGTGGAGTGCTTTAACCACAAAGAGTGTCGTTGTACTCTTTCATTAGCCAAACTGCCTGGAAAGTAGTGAGACAGAGCAATTCCCATCTGATTGCACAGATCATTTTCCTCCAGGACATCCTGTCCCTTATCCTGTCTATATTGGGCGTTTCCTCAAGTGTAGGAATGGCCACCGGAGTGAGTCTGACTGTGGTACTGTGCTTTTGGCATCCTACCCTACTGCTTCATGAATTATTCTTTCTCTGATGAATCAAGAGAATAATTGTGAGAGGAAAAATGCCTGTAAAAGGAAGAGCTGCAGGGCTCCGAGGAAATCCAGGCTCAAGCCTTTGGCAACTGTTAAAAGTGTACTGCGGTAGGATCATGAATCCCACACCCTACCTGCTTCCTCAGGAGACTGGGAGTACGGTTTTAGTTTGGAAAGAGACACAGGCTGCAGGTCAGAGGCTGGACAAATTCTTCTCTGTTCAGTATAGTGGCAGAAGGATGCTGCAATTCAGGAGGGTTGGAATATACTGAAGTGTTGCCTACGTCAGCCAACAGGAAAAGACAGAACACCTGAAGTGCTTCCTTACTCCTAGACGCTGCATGCTCTCCTGCCTGGTGTGCACAACCACAGGATGGGGAGCAGAAAATTCCTGCTTACAGGGCTCATGAAGAAATCAAGTTGTCTTCTCCAAACCCTACTGTATGGACTCAGTATGGTGTGGGTTAATGGCTCAGAGCAGGTGATGCCACCCAGACCCCAGTGACAAGACCAGAAGTGCTGGAAAGCATATCCGGACCTGCCTAGTGGAGGGCATGGCAGCATGTTACGTGTCCCTCCACCTGGTCCATTGAGGGGCAGGGACAGAGAGCTTAAAAATCCCTGCAAAAGCCTGCAACCTTGTGTCTTGTGTCTGTCTCTTGTTGTGTTGTATGTGGACACGCACCATCTTCTGGACCCACTGGACGAAGAAACAGAGTCCCTAAGGTGGTGGCTATGAACAGAGTGTTTTAAGGGCATGCACCTTGTTTAGTAAAAAAGTATTGTTTACACCCCCCCTCCTGAGTGATTTTGTATCACTTTGGCGCCACGTTGGGTTAAAGAGCTCACTCTTTTTTAAAGCAGGCTGTGACACCTACTTGTTGAATTCCCATCTGATTCGAATCAAGAAACCAGCCAGCAGAGTTGGTGCTGGTGTGGGCGCAGCTGTCACGATGCCCCTTGTGGGAAATTACGGTGAATGTGGGAATAAAACCTAAGTATGGGAATAGGGGTGAATGTTGGAAGAAACGGGACTGGGTGCTTCCACCTCTCTAGCCTCTCCCCGCTCTTTTTGATTCCCTCTCCTCCTTGCCATGGGCCGAGTACAAGGCCTTCAATAGAAAGGAATGCATCAAGGGTATCTGAAGTGGGGGATGAGGTGTCCAGGAACAGGCACAGCCAACTCCTCCTACCAGAGCAAGGTCCTGCCAAGGACAAGAGCCTAATTATTTTCTAAGAAAATGGATTGCAGCTGCTGTCCTGACAACTCAGCCTACAGATGACCTGTGCTTATCATTGCAATATCATTATAATACTAAAACATACCTCATCACCAGAGGCTACTTGCCTCCTCCCCACCTCCGAGGCAAACCACTCCAGTGGCCACACCCACTGGGCTTGCGCAGTTAAGTTTTGGCACACAAAGAAAGAATTCTTCCTCTGACAACCAACAATTAATATGGAGACCACATTCACTCAAGCTTCACTGCTGCTAGGTGTAAGCTTACTATAAATAGTGTAAACAAAGGAAAAGTTTTGGTGGGTGGGCAAGAGTGAAGGAAAGAAAAATGTCACCAAAACTCCAGGGATCAGCTGATGGGCTGAATTCCATCTCCCCCCTCCTCCCCGGCGACTTCATTGGGGCAAGGGAGTGGAAGGGAAAATATGATCAAAATTTCATCTCCCTTCATCCTCCCTCTCTGGATTCTATTGGAGTAAGAGCTTGTGCTATCCATGCTAAATATACATCTTAACATCAAGCTAATCAACATTGATCTAACTATTAGTATCTTTCTTTCTACTCTAGCATATCTACATGTTATCTTCACCTGCATCTGATTGTTATTGCTCTGTGTATAACGTTGCCTGAATGCGTTTGGGTGTAGTATGATATATAGGGTTGTTCATTGTATTTTTGCAAATGTTGCCTTCTCCACAGCTATTAGCAAACCTTATTAAGTCATGAGCTGTTATTTGGAATGAAATTTACTTGTTTGTACAAGTCTCTGCAGTCTAACTGTTTGGAGGGATTTAAAAGGGAATCTCTAATGCATATGTAACAAGATGAGTGATTATTAATTACCCTTGTGTTATTGTTATGTTACTTATTGTATATATAGCAAGCTGCATAATATATTGCTTATCCTTGTGAGATTGCTGTATTTATTATTCAGACAGGCTGGGCATTTTTACTCTCAGGACTGTGTCAGATTGGAAGGACTCTGGCTAGCAGGCTCGGTGATATTTATATATATTTTCTACTCTTGTGATAGTTGGGCAAAAGGAGTTAAACAGATTGATAAACTCTCCTCTTGAAATCTCTCGTATGTATTTTCAAGTTTACTCGCTTGTGATGTTGATCATGTTGTCTCTCTCGACTTGTCACACCCTGTCACCACTGGACCATGCCACCTGCAGCCTCTGGGCCCTCCCTGCGTTGGGTCTGTGCACGTGAAACTGCTGACTGTACTGCTACCTCTCTCCTACTCAGGTATCAGATAGGAAAAGATAGATAAAAATACCAAACATTAAGCTTTTCAGACATAATAGGTATCAATTTGTGACTCCTGCCTAACCGGGGAAATGGATCACCTCGCAAGCACTGTTGCTTATAGTCAGTTTTCCTGTGTCAAATATAGTTTCTCCTTTTGAGGGAAGCTCTAAAATACCACTTGGTCTGAATTAGATGAAGTGCTATAAAAAAGTAAAAAAAATTGGTTGAGTGCCACTTTCTTTGCAGTTCGCAGAATAATATACTCCTTCAAGGAGAAAAATAGACAAAGCTTCTCTGCACTGCTGATACAAGAAGGGTGGTTTTATTCACCTCTTGTGGGCTGAAGAGATCCTCAGAGCAGTGCTGCTTACACAGAGGCTGTCTTTTCCTGCTGCCAGAAGGTGGGAAGGTCTGGATTACCATACAAGTGGTTGAGGATACACAGGCGGTTTTACTGATCTAAAAGCTTGAGAGACCCCAAATTATGCTCTAAAAAACACATAGCAGGGGTGAGTGTAGGAAAACTAAACCTTCATATGTGCAAAGCTCAGGAGTTCACACACAGTTTAACTTTAGGGACCTATTTAAGGACTGATTAAAGTGGGTGTCATGCTCAGAAAAGGTCTATGCTTATCAAAACTTTACCTATGACCTCATACAGCCTCAAAGATAATGTAAATATTGAGAAAATAGTAAAGGAAAATGGCTGCAGATGTGATGACTGAGTTGTCAGATCAAGAAAGCACTTGGAGTACCAGTGGTGACCCTCCATTCTTGTTTTTGATGCTGTTTTCATCCCAGAAAATGGTTCAGAAAATGCCAAGGTTCAAGCAGAGAGCTTCAGGGTTCCTGCAAGGCAGCTGAAGAGCCAGACCTCCAACCAAGTGTGCCAACCAAACCAGGTGCTACCATTCCCTTTACAATGAGAACACACCTTCTGCACCCCCAGCTCCTTCTGGGCTGCATCATGGTGCATTGTGCTCTGCAGCAGGTGGCACTAACCTTTTACTGTCCATTTAATCAGTGTATTAATTTTCCTCTTTTAAACAGCTCTAAAATCCTTCTATGACAAGGTGACCACGTAGTGGATAAGGGAAAGGCTGTGGATGTTTTCTGCCTGGACTTCAGTAAAATTTTTGACACCATTTCCCACATCATTCTCCTGGAGAAAATGGTTGCTCATGGCTTGGATGGATGGACTCCTTGCTGGGTAAAAAAAATGGCTGGATGGCCAAGACCAGAGAGTGGTAGTGAATGGAGCTAAATCCAGTTGGTGATCAGTCACAAGTGGTGTTCCCCAGGGCTCGATGTTTGGACTGGTTCTGTTTAATGTCTTTAGCAATGATCTGGATGAGGGGATTGAGTGCACCCTGAATAAGTTTGCAGAAGACACCAACTGCTAATCTGTTTGAGTTCGGGAAAGCTCTACAGAGGGATCTGGAGAGGCTGGATCAACACACCAAGGCCAAGTGTATGAAACTCAACACAGCCATCAAGTCCTTCACTTGGGTCACAACAACCCCATGCAATGCTACAGGACTGGGGAAGAGTGGCTGACAAGCTGCCCAGTGGTTAAGGGCCTGGGAGGTGTTGGTCAATACCCGGCTGAATATGAGCCATCAGTGTGCCCAAGTGGCCAGGAAGGCCAATAGCATTCTGGTTTGTATAGGGAAGTGATTGTTCCCCTGTAGCTGGCACTGGTGAGGCTGCACCTCAAATACTGTGTTCAGTTCTAGGCCCCTCACTACAAGAAAGGCACTGAAGTGCTAGAACGCGTTCAAAGAAGGGCACCAAAGCTGGTGAAGGATCTAGAGCACAAGTCTTATGAAGAACAGAAAGAACTGAGGTTGTTTAGCCTGGAGAAAGGGAGGCTGAGGGAGACCCTGTTGCTTTCTACAACTACCTGAAAGGAGGTTGAAGTAGGGTGAGTGTTGGTCTTTTCTCCCAAGTAACAAGTGATAGGATGAGAGGAGATGGCCTCAGGTTGCACCAGAGGAGGTTTAGACTGGATATTAGGAAATATCCAGTTGGACTCAATGATCTTAAAGTTCTTTTCCAACCTAAATGATTCTATGAAAATGAACCAGACTGCAGTCACGTTGAAAAAAACATCTAATACAGCAGTGTCTGAAATTTGACTGCAATCCAATTTCTTTAAAGGTTGCCTGATACAGATATCACAAGAAACAACTCTGCAGCAGCGGAGATTTATTCTACTTACTGTCTTTTGCCAGGGGATAACCTTGGCAGAACTTTCAAATTGGTGGTAATTCAGTAATTTCAAAGGGCAGACAAAATAAATCTTTAATAAAGAGGTTTGTCCCAAGAAGGGACTGCCAGTTTAAAGGGCTTAGAGGTCCAAATCATTGGCATGTGTGCTTTCTGTAATTTAATACTAGAGAATCTTCACTAACTTCATTAAGAGGATGACAGTGAAATTGAAATAAATCATCCCACAGTAAGGGAGACTGATACAGAGAAAATTATAACCAGTATGACAAGCAGTTTATATTGTCACACACGTGACTTATTTCTAAGTTAGTGTTGAAATTAATTTCATTAACCAAACCTATACTTTCTACATCAGAGCCCATGCTATCATGAAATTAAACACACTGTATGATTCATGTAAATGCAACTGTAGTTGCAGGACCTTTGTTAAGTTTAGTTCTTGATTATTATCAGCCCACTCAATCAGAGTAAATTTTCTTCTTTTTGCAGTTAAAAAATCTAGTTACTTTTACATTTTCATCAACTAATATCTCAGAAATTTCTTTATTAATTGTGTAACTCCAGTAATCTCAAAGATTTTTTATTTCTAGTGCTCACTTGTGGAAGATTTCAAAAATACTTTCTTTACTCTTTGAGGAAATTCCCATCTTCTACAATCTTTTGATACAGTCATGCTAATCAAATACTTATTGAGAATTCATACATGGCTCACAGTGGTCAGAAAAAAAATCTATGTTAAGAAACATAGCTCCACTGCACAGTCCTTCAGTTCTGTCTTGTTGTTTGGTTTGGGCTGTGGGGTTTTTTTTTCCCTCCCTGCAGGGAATATCAACCATGTGTTTAAAGACTTTTCCTCAAGAAAGCTGAATCACTGGTTTTATTAAACACATTTCAGCATAAGCCGCGCATTTAAGTAACATTTTCTCTGCATTTTAAGAAAACTTGCACTGAGTAAAGTTCATTTCTTCCTAGTTAGCAAGAATTTAAATGCAGAAACTTTACTTAGGCTTCGTAATATCAGCTTTTCAACACTAGGCCTTGTACCATCCCTCCTCTTTGTGTTTGTTCCTTTTCAGAGGCAGAGTGATGGATGCTGAGGGAAAGGCTGCCCTTGCTTATCCATTCTCTTGTCTCATCCTTGGGCACTTGGTAGTGCACATCTACAGGACCATTTTCACCCTATGTTTTGGAGGAAGCAGCCCAGGAACAGCAAGTGTGGATGGTAACTCCAGTTTTGGCTGAGCCCTGCCCTTCTGGTCTCACCTTCTCACCTCTGCACTCCCCATGGGCCACTCATCCCTTTAGATGGGAGTCTTGCTGGAAGTACCAATTTTCACTAAGAAGAAACACCAAGTATCACATGTTAGATGCTCCATCAGTCATTTCCAAACACACCATTACTGTTGCCAGCACTCACTGTCACTGTTAAAGCTCAGCTGAGCAATGCCATGTTTTACATGGTGGCTGCCAGTCACCCTGCACTTGTGGACTACAGACGCAACTTTATCAAATTGAGGGATTTAGTCAGGAGGACACACACCAACATGAGTTCTGTACTATTGCTTGTTAAGTTCTACCTGGACTCTGTGATTGTGAACATATTAATTTTCTGAAACAAAGTCCATCTTACAGCATAAAATACTGTGGTATAAGATTGAATGAAACCTAACAGTCTTGGCTGGAACAGGAAATCTCTTTTTAATAGTTTTATCCCATTTGCATTGAGTTAGAATAAATTTCCTTAGTACAGGGTACAGGAAAATACTCTTCTTATAATTGACTGATTTTAAAAGGCTCTGCTTTACATCAGCAAAGGGGAAAAATACAGACCTGTGGTGGCAGACAACTTGATTTTGAAATATGAGCACTAAACATTAACAAGTGTAATTACTGAGCCGTCATATCATCTGCTTGAATAAAAAATTAACTTATAAACTAAGCTGCAGAATGGAGAATCACTAGCTGTGTCTGACTGATTCCTTGCTGATGGATGATTCATACAGGACAGCTAGAGCAGCTGCATATCTTTTTACATGCTAGCAGCTCCTGTGACACCTCCTGACTCTCTGGCATAGGCGTTTGTCACAACAGCCAAGTCCTCCCTGGACCATGAGCTGTGCTATTTTTCTCTTGGGCAGAGGGAGGAGGTGGCTGGTCCTCCCCTGGCTCATGCGTGGTGGGAGAGGATGTGATGAGAACCCCTGCTTGACTTGTGGTGCTGCCTTCATGCAAACACCAAGGGAAGAATAGGAATGAAGCAAACAAAGCTGAGCTTTTGAATATCTTCAGAGTCTCTAACCATTTTCAGCTCCAATTTCTGTAGATTTCTAAGTATTTTTGTATTTAGTAACCCTCAATGGATTTCTTCTCCACGCCTGCTCTCTCCCTTAAATTTGCTAAACCTCTTATTCCGCAGCCCAAGGAAACTTTTAGTATGCAGTAGGAGCTGAGATTACACTGAGGCCTCCCAGAGGGTGAGGTTATCACTCTCATTAAGAGGCCTCTTTAACAGTTTTATGCCTGTTATAATGTGCCTCTTATTCCAAGGATAGTACCTTGTTTCTCAAATTCCTTATTTTGTCTACATCTCATATGAATGAGGAGAGACTGAATCGACAAAATTTCATAGGATCACAGAACAGCTGGGGTTGGAAAGGACCTCTGGAGTTCATCTGCTCCCACAGGCAGTTGCCCAGGACCATGTCCAGATGGCTTTTAAATATCTCCATATGGGAGATTCCATAACCTCCCTCTTTGGGAGACCTGTGACACTGCTTGATCATCCTCACAGTGTAATATATACAACAACACTAAATAATCACACAATCTTTTAAAAAATGCCTTAAAAGTTGCTGGGAAGTCTTCTAACCCATTGATGATCTTAAGGCAGGAGCAATTACACCTAGTTGGTTTTGACAGGCATTTCTTTCATCTGTTCTCCAGGAATAGACAGTCCTCAGTCCCTCCCAGCATCTTCTTCCACCCTAATTTGGAAAATGTGCAGTTTTGCTACTGTTTATAAGATCCCCCCTCATCCCTGTAGTTTTAATCCATTAGTTGTTGCTTCTCTTAGAAGGACCTGATCTCCCTTTTTTTTTTTGGAGAAGCCTTTTATTGTATTTGAGGTAACTTGATTAAACCTTATATTCTGTGTAGAAAGCAAGCGTAACAATTAAATCTCCTAAGAAAACCTGTAATAAAGTTGAAAATTCTCAGTTTGTATTGGTTGAATAAAGAATACTCAAAAAAAAATCCTTAACAGTATCCCATAAGAAGTTGTCTGTTACATTATATCTCCCAAGCACTGTTTTAGCAGTTATAATCCTGGTATAGAAATACGCAAAGAAGTAAATGTCTTGAAAGATGGCTTTGAAAACATCAAGTCTTTGCTACACATTGAGTTCAATGTGTTTTATTCCAAGAGTTCAGTGAAGAAATAAAGACACTCTGGAGAAATCTAGCTGTTTCTAGGAGGACACCACCGCCAGAGCTTCCTGAACCTCCTTTGCAGAGCTATCAGGCATGCAACGAAGCATAAGCCAGCTCAGGGGGTTGCTGCAGTGTGGTACCTCTTCTTGTAACTTCTTGTATTGCTGGTACCTCTGTGTAGAAAGGAATCAAAACCTCTTTTAAGAGAGAAATGCTTTTCCTCTGATGCCATAATTCATGGAAATATCAAATGCTCCCTGGAGTTATTAAAATATTCCCAAGAATTACAGCTTATTAGCAAGACAGAAGAATTCCCCATCTTAAGAATATTTTCAGACTGAAGCGTAAAAGAATTGGGCATATTTACAAATTTAGAGATTGACTGCAGTGATATAACTTTGGCAAATGCCACCTTGGTGGCTAATACGGGAAAGCATTATCATGGGAAAATATGCTATCATCATTTGCATTTTCAATCATTTTTCAAATGTTTCAGACTGCAAGAGATATTTCAGTTGAATGCTCAGAAACGCTGAGATATATCTTCACCAACTGCTTAATTTTGTATCTGCAGTTGAAAGGATCTTAACATGTCTTTTATGTCCTGGGGGGTCTACCTGTATGTCAGGTGAAGATTGCATGGCTGCAACTTGTATTTTATACATTAAAAGGACTGAGAGAAACCTCCCGTGTATAAATATATAGTACTAACATTTTTTTTTAAAATATGAGGAGTTTCTTATAATGTGATTTGAAATTTAAGAGCAATCAGATCTTGTATTAGCTGCAGCTTATAGTGTAATACATTCTTTGAAGACTAAGTTGCAGCAAAGGATAAAGGACAATTTCTTTGGTCATAAATGTATCTTTTAGCTAAAAACCGTAATGGCAAACAAGAAGAAAAGCAAGGAAATTACTTGTATTTCTGTATCCTAGTACTAAAGTACGTCTACTCAAGAGTTTGAGTCCAGCTACTTTTTCAATTTGTGTAGGTGTGTTTGTGTCTTACAAAGTCATAAGCATTATTGAAGATATAAAACTTAACAAAAGTTGAGTATACCGTATTTATATGAAGAATACTGTGGGAAGTGAATGAATTCCCGTGTTTTAGGAATTCTTTATTATCTCATTTTTATAAAAAGTGTATATTTTGCTACTTCCAGTTCTTTCCCAAACACACCTATAGACAGATTATTTTCCTTTTGTAAATTGGCATAGATAGTGTAAATCTGTCAAATATTGCTGTCTAGGTCACAAATACAGAATGCTCCTGTACTTTATGTAAAAAACTTAAAACCTTAAAAATCCCACCCAAAACTCTAAAAGCCCAACTGCAGTAAAATGTCTTAAAATGAAGTAAGACCTGTTATAAATAATAATATAAAATGTAACCAAGAGTAACCAAGTTATCTATATCTAAGACTAAAAGAGTCTGTAGCTCAGGGGAAATGTTTTTTTTCCTTAAAGCACCCCTCAAAATCAAGCCTTGCTGATTGTTTTTCCTGTGATGCTCAATCTCCATGCAGGGAAGGGATGTCACATCCCAAGACCCTTATGTCGGGTTTTGTTGCGTGGGCCAACAAATACAGAAGCTGTCAGGAGGCACAAAGACAGATAGCTAATGGGAGCATGTAAACCTCGCTTTCTTAAGAAGTCAGGCAAAGAAAACTCCCCTGCTGACCTCAGACATTCACATAAATGGTTAACTCAGGTTCAGCTGAGCTCATTGTGTGTTGTTGCATATGGTTTGTAACCACAATATGGACTGCAATTTGTATAAAGTGTAAGCAGCAACAGCAATATTTTTTAAGCCAGTGTTAGAAGTAGAATTGGGCAAAATCCAGGTTCCTTTCAAGATGGTGAGAATCCGGCTGGGAACTTTTAGGAACTAGGCTTCATTAACTGCAATCAGGTTCAGATATAAAGGGAAGCACAACTATGGTTTTCTCAGCTCCTAGAAAAAACTATCTACACCTCATTCAAAGTATTGATTTATTTACATAACTCCTCCAAAATAATAATAATAAATTAAAAAATGTATACTACAGATTTCAAAATAGGAACGAGCTAAATCCAGTCTCTGCCAGGTGCTGTACTTACAGAAACAGTGTGTACCTTTAACACAATTAAAACATAAGCACACACAATTTTCAAACCTCAGCCAGTACCTGCGGCTTTTTTTCTTGATTTGCTGTAATGTGATGCATAACAGCTAACTTTGGCAAGCTGCCTTTTTGCAGAGGGACAGGCAGAGCAAGTCTGTGAAAGAAGACGTAATAATCCTTATCCCACTTCCTTGAAAATAATGACTCCCTATCATTGATTTATCTCTAGATGGTCAGTTGAGAATATATGTAAAAATGGTAGCTGCTCAAGTGAGATTTTAGGACCACCAAAGATGACAGTAATATCATTAGAAATTTATAAGTGTACAGGAAAGGTGTTTATTGAAAATAAAGCTTACTGAATATTAGCTACTCCTGCTGTAACACACTCCAGAAAACACCCTTGGAAATATTTGTTTTCTAAAGTTAACGAATGTTTTCTGAATCTATTGATGTACAGATGTAAAGTGCAGCTGCCCCCTCATCCATTGATTTCCTTCAGCTGCTGCATGAACAAGTGTTCTTTGTTTCTAGGTTACTTAATCATTTTCCCTTAACAGCAGAAGACTTTTTGAAAAGACAAAGCAAGGTGTCAACCTGCCTGTGTCTCTCACACATACAGGCAAATGCCGTATCAGCAAACCAGAAACAACCAGGAGTAGCGTGCAAGACTTTTTCTATGGAATTGTACTGGACTATGAAAACAATACTGACAATCTGACATAGATGTTCAACTCTGGGCTTTGTGTCATGCGACATCACAGTCCCTCTGCTACCACGCACAGCCCCCAGGTTTCACCTATCACAGAATGCTTGTCCCAAAACCGCTAAGTTGTTTGGCGTTTTTCTTTAATACGTAGAGCACACATAAAGCAGACAAGAAAGTCTGAGTAGTGAGGACATGCTCTGGGCTGGACAAGTTTCTGCTGGTAATTTATTATGCTGAAGGAATACTCTCTGCAAAAGCATGCAATACGTGATTTTCCATAAGCAAAAAGATCTATCAGAAAATCGCTTCCTTAGCCTAGTGCTGTAGCTCTAGCCTCATCTTAGAGTGTAGGCTGTTATTTTCAAGGTTTTTCAGTGCCCAATTCCAGCTGCATTTACTGTTACTTTCTGCATTGGTGGTCTAGTGAGGTCTTCTTATATTTGATCAGGGAGGTCACGTAACGGAGAAGGATAGGGTCCTCAGACCCCATCACCTCAGCTCTCACTCCATTACTGCATGCCAGAAAGAAGAGGGAGAAAGTAGGGGGTTTAGCTGTGCTATTGTATTGCTAGGGCAAAATCATGGCTTTATACCATCTGTCATTCTCTTTGCCTCAGTACTGTTGGAATTTCAGTCCCAGGTGGAGGCACAATGACAACGGGAGAGACATAGTAGAGTCTGATACCAAAAGTGACAGTGACAAAAAAATGAAGAGCTGTCTGTCTGCCATAGGTGTCTGCAAACGTACACTGAATCCTTAGGCTGATGCATTTCTCCCCTAGAGAGATGCACTGAAAAAAATTGAGGGGTTTTGCCCTTTTGCAGAGCATTTGGCATCTCCCTGAGGGACAACACATACGTTGCCACCAACAACATGAAAATTCATATGTGGAAGCATTTCTTGCTTCTGTAGATATGGGCACTTGGGTGAAAAGAATGGATCGCAAAATAATAAGGAACAGGGCAATTACGAGCAAAACTCATTTGTTATCTGCTGTTGAGCCTCAGTGGTGGAGGGTACACAGTCATCTGTGAGCCATAATGAAATGTGACAGGCATTTAGAGACCGAAGGCTGACATTTCCTGACAGCATCACCATCTGCACACTGAAAGCTGCTAGTATCCGGAAATCATAATCTGTTAAGGACTGTTTATTATTTTACCTCCAAATCACAGGTCACACAGATCCTGGAGTTATATGTCATCAGCTTTGTATACAGTACCGTTACCTTGGTTAGGATCCTAATTCTCAGTCTCTCACTGTGCTCCCTATTTGGATGTTTAACTTTCCAAATAATCAAGTCAATAGCCTCAGATGTAGCTGTTTGAAAGGGAAAAAAATAAAAACCCTTCTAGCCTGCCAGCAGACAAAATAGATGTTAACCTAATTCTTACCAGAGCAGATGGAGTTATATAATCTGATTTCTAAGAGCAAGGGATTTTTCAAGGAAGTAGGGTTTAGTATATATGATACACAGCAGTTTTTGCAGCTTCAGAATCATAACAAGGCAGTAGTTTCTACAATCCTACTTCTATACACAATGAAGCTACAGGGAAAACTGTTTAAAAATGAAAGATGCAGTAATCAATAGGAGGGGTTACCTAAATAGGAAGAAACATATTGCCTTGGATATACTGGAACACAAAGACTAACACAGGACTGACCCAATGTTTTTTTCTGTTTTTTTTCCAGAGCAAGGAAAAAGGTGACCTTGAGAAAAAACAGTCCAGGTTAACTGGAGTAAAAAACCCCAACAAACAAATAAACAAACATTAAAGGTTAACTTTATCTTGCAGAGTTCATTGTTTCCTTGCATTCTAAGGAAGAAGAGGAAAGGCTGAAGGCACAACTCAAGTTACAGAAGCAGATGTGCCAATATGGCCTTGAAGAAAATGCTTTTTCTAAAGAAGAGTCTTGAATTCGTAATGTGCTTGCTAGAGTGCCGTGTTTGCTGTCTTGCATGGTAGTCAACACGGAGCACCCAAGGGTTTCTTTCTTCTTTTTTCCCTTTTCTTCCTTTTTTCCTTTTCTTCCTTTTTTTTTTTTTTTTTTTTTAATTAAATACAAGTGAAAACGCAGTTCCTTATGAGGGACTTGTTTAGCTGCTCCACCTGGTGGAGGAATACTTCTGGACAAACAGAAGCACAGCGCCTTCAGCAAAGTTTCACTTTTTGGAGCCTGGCTTGAGACATGGCAGTTCTCATCCATCTAGCTGCTCTGAGCAGTGATGAGCAAGGTGTCATCTGACTCAGGCACTGATCTTTGAAGTCAACTTTAGCAAATATAAGGAAGAGATTGTGTATCTCTTAAGCTGAAAAAAAAGAACTCTTAACTTGCTGGCATCTCAGTGTCTCAAGTGTTGATGAAATATGGGGACTTTCAGCCTCATGTCCTTTCAATCGGTCACCAGAGGGAAGCATGGCATGGAGTTGTTTTTTTTTAAACTTGAAGATGATGCAAGAACACACTCCTTGCACCTCTAGTATCTCAGATATCTCTGTTCTGTGGATCTCTCAATTGACTGCGCTCTGGAAGTGAATACATGAAAATAAAGAAATATATGAGGCCAAGGGAAAAGCCACAAAAGCAGCTCAGTACTGAGAAGGTGGTTTTCCTGACCACTGCAGCTTTTATTGCTCCCTGCGGGTTTCAGTGATTTGAACGGAAGAGGACAACAAGACTCCCTCTTTTTGCCTCAGATCTAGGAAGTTTAATGCTCAGTAAAAGTGGCCG
This sequence comes from Cuculus canorus, assembly GCF_017976375.1. Taxonomy (NCBI): domain Eukaryota; kingdom Metazoa; phylum Chordata; class Aves; order Cuculiformes; family Cuculidae; genus Cuculus; species Cuculus canorus. The sequence continues at coordinate 52,909,156 of NC_071402.1, forward strand.
TATAAAAGCATAATTTGGGGAAATACAGTGGGAGGAGTTACAAGATCTGACAACATGTTCTACTTAAGGTTGCTGGACTGCACACATATAAACTTCTTCAGCTGCTGGAGTACCAAACAAACTATTAAATCCTCACCACTGTAGATATCCAGACCTGAAAGACTGTTCTACTATAGTGAGGAAATAAACAAACCAGGTATAAAACGTATGGGACATCTAGAGTCAATTGGACCTAGTAAACCATCACAAGTCAGGGTCAACTGTCTCTCAGTAACAATTCTTGGCTTGGAAGGAAATATTAAAGACCACTGCTTTATGCTAATTCCTCAGCAAGAGGGGGTAAGGAAGCGCTGACTAACACAGCTGTCCTCCCTGAAAATTAACAAATACAGTGAGTTGTGGGAAAAAGTCAATATCCCACCAATGAGGGAAAGAAGATTTGTTATATTCGATCTCCCTGTTCTGGAAGCAGATGGCTTTCATAGTTCATCTTATAGCTGAGGATTTTCATAATGACCTGCCTTGTGTGAAAGAAACGAGGGAAAACAACATTAGTAGTTACGCTAACAACATTAGGAGGTATGCTTAGTAAGCAAATATGTGGAAAGTGCATCTATTGTAGCAACTCAAGACAGGGGCTTAACCTTCTGAGATACATGTCAACACACGAATGCATGTGTGTAAAGAATGGCAGCCATTCACCCCCTAGGGCAGTAGTAAATGTGTCCCCCTGTGAAAGGACATAATTCAAAGTCTTCTGTAGGCACAAGGAGGTAGAATTTAAATCTTCAGAACAATGCAGTGATGTTCATCTGCCACCTGATATCACAAAACAAGCATTTACAGTCTTCACTAGCTGATTATTTGACTCTGAAGACACACAAAGAACATTTTCCTTAAAGCTACCAGACGTGTCTTACTGTAATGTTGCAGAATTAGCTTAGGTAGTTTGAGTTCCCAGCTTGCATAAAAGCTAATTTTCTCTCTTTCTGAAGAAGTTCTGCATCCAGCGACTGTCACAACACACATGAATGATTCATGATGACCTTAACCCCTGCAGACTCCTTCTACAGGCAACTGAAAGAAAACCAACCCAAACCAAAACAACAAAACCCCTACACTTCCTTTCCTTTAAGACATTTTTTGTTACTGTTCTTCACCTTTAATAAAAAAAAAAAAAGCTGCACTACAATGGAACATGTAATTCTAAAGGACTATTAATCAAATCCAAACTAAACATGAACTATTGTTGTTTTGGCGTTAAAACTAGCAAGCTCATATAACAAAATCCAAGTAGCAAATCACTGGAGAAGTTATTAAAAAAGAAAAGCTGCTTATGCTAATTAGATGAAGAAAATATGCCTGGCAGACAAGAGCAGCTTAGAATAAAATGCTTTTAAAATATGTATCTATTCCTTGATGTTCCCCAGAGCACTCAAACACAGCTAGTATGTGTGCCATCCATTCATTTTTAAGGATTAAAGAAATTATTGGTTGTGTTTACTAAATCCAGTGAAGATACACTGGTCTTTCTTTACAAACAAAAGCCGATGTGTTCACCCACTTTTGTGAATGAAGCAATGGAAGTAGAGAAGAGACCTTACTTTTGCTCCCTTTGAAAGGCCAGATATAGTGCAAATTCAAAACTTCTTAGGCTGCAGAATTCCTTTTTTCTGGAAAAGCCAAAATGGAGCAAAAGGTTCTGCCAGCCCTTATCGTATAAGGCATCAAAACTAAATCAGGAGAAAACCCATCCATTAGAAATTGGGCTCCATCAGCACTGCTGCTCAGTGCTTATCAAGTGTCAGATGAAAAAGACATTATCAACAGCTCAGTTCTTCCCCGCACTCCTACAAATTCTTTTAACAAGTTGATTGCTCTGTTATAGAGAAATTAGGCTCTATATCCAGGTTTTCATTAATTTCATTTTTCTCAGATCTCAGAGGGTAACCAAGAGACTTAGAGTGAATCCCACATGCTCTCAAGAATTTATTCTACTTTCTCTTCTCTTTCACCACTAATTTAGACAAAACTCTTTTAGAAAAGCCTTCCATAATGACACATTAACCACTGCATTTGACCTATTTGAAGAACTGCAGTATATTTAATGGCAGTCATATTGAGAATAGCTACACAACTATTTAATATGCTTACTGTTGTGGACATACTAGATTCTGTCATATGTAAAAAAGCTTTGCCAAAAAAAATAATCAGGCATGACACAAGTAGAGACTGCAACTGAGATTTTTATATGCACTGTTCAAATAAATAATCAAGAATTTCAAACTCTTAACTAAAATGTTATCACAGAATGCTTTTATTTTTCTGAAACGAAAAAGTAAACATGGCTGTTTCCAAGTCACACAGGTTTTCTGTATTTTAGAACAGGGATTTCTGTTGTGGATGCACAGAAATAACAGCTTTATGAACAGTGGTATTTAGTGATCTTTTACAGCATCCTGCTGTGGCTATGTAGATTTCCGTTTAGGTGTTGCTACTTGATTAGATTGCAAACAATAGCACAAGTATGATAATAAAATTGCGGTAATCAACCAGAATGAATACATAGCAAGCATAGCGGAGGATAGACACATACAACTGATTCTTCCTCATTAAATGAGTTGTGATAAATATATTTTGACATTTGTGCCTCCTTCTACTTACCATAAGTGCTAAAACATTGTGAGTTTTCTTAAATATATATAGACATAGTTTTGATTGTCTTGGACTATTAAGATATTACTTACTGAATAATGAGTAATTTGCTGAATAATGTTTTTACTACCACAAACCTCACAAGCCCATTGCTTGCCTCATAAGATTGTCCAGCAAATCTGAAAATTGCTTTCTTTCTTTTGACAGAGAAACCAGAGACATCTAAGGTACTAAGAGGTTCTTTAAGAGTTTCTTTATTTGTATTCAGACTTGCATCACATTTGCAATAATTTCTATAGTATTTTCTCCAGAAAATACAATCTGTCAGTGATGATACCAAAAGTACCCGCTTTCACCATGTAGTAAGCATATAACAAGCCAAGGGTAAAGTTTTCTTTTGTGCAGTTCTTTCACATGCAGTACATATCTCATCTACATATGCTGGATGCAAATGGTGTGCAGAACACCCTTTGTCAATGGGAGATACTAAATACATGCCTTAATTTAGGGATATATTCTATAGATAGGAGGTGCATTGTTCCACTGTCAGGGAAAACTACTATTTGTTTTTCTTCAATAGGAGACCATAGAAAACTTCCTCAAGGTTCCGTGAGGTTTCCTATCATTTTTCTCTCTCCAAGATGCCAGACTTCTGACAGCACTAAAAATGATACGCATGATTTAATGGCTGAGTCATAGTGTGTCTAAAAGGGCTAGGATATTAAAAGGATATTGTAGAAGACCATAATGGGAGGAGGAGTCGAACAGGCTCATATGAAGTGGTGGCAAAAGCCTGGATTTATTGGCTTTTGAAATTCCTCTTTTTCTAACATGATAATTTTAAAAAAAATCAGACATGCAAACAAGTTTCCAGACTACATGAAGATTGTTAAAATAATTACTGGGAACATTAAAAAAAGGCATCTTGAAAATTTCTGGGGACAAAAAGCAATATAAAGAAGTAGAATAATCTTAAAGAAATGAGAATATTGCTGTCCTATACCTCTCCTTCCTACAGCACTTTAGGGAAGTCCATATCAAACACCATTTTGCACCAGAGCCTCTCCAACAGTCTTACTTTCCCTCATCCCCTAGACTAGCCTGCCTATCAGCCTCAGAATTGACTGTGACTTATGAATAGTTTTCTTAGGCTCTCAGAAAGCAAAGATGAAAAGAGTGCTTAGAAAAGTGCTACTTCCCCCAAAAAAAGCCAATTAATCAAAAAGCTGGTGGTTAAAAAATTTCAGTTGCGACAAACATGCATATACCTCAAGACCCAACTGCCTCCACTTTTCAAAGTCTCCTTGGCTGGGAAAATTCACCCACTGTCTGTAGAAGTGAACCAACTGTGTACTTGCAATCCAAGTCAGTTTTCATTACTAGAGGATTTAGGAAAACTTCAATCATGTCAAATTCTTTGCATTTTTATGTGAAAGAAGATTGAGTTAAATCATTATCTGGTATGAGGCAGTGCTGTTAAATTAAAAAAGAAAAAAAAAAAAAGGAACCAAGCAGATTTCAGAGGCTTAATAATGTAGTATGTGGCTATTCATGAGTAAGCCTCTGGCCATGAAAAGAATCACAAAATTGTTTAATACAAGCAGTAGGACACAGTAATAGATAATTACTTAAATAAAAAAAAAATCTTTGAGAGTCATATGAGTAGAAAATCAATTACGAAAATTTGTCACCTTCTTTGCAGACCCTGTGCATCTGCTTTTCTATATTTCTAGGTGTATTACTACAACAATTCAGTTGAAGCACAGCTACAAGCCATTTCTAGAATAAAATACAGTGTTAGTAACTTCAGGTGTGTAATAGTGCAATCATAATTACAGTAAGGGAGCATAAAAGTGAAAGCTACATTTATTTAGTTTGTATTTTCAGAAACATCATGGATTTCTTCAGCTATATAGAGCAGCTAAAGGGTAAGTCCTGTATTACCAGCTTAAAGCAGTGCTGTTTAAGGTGAATCTATGTAACAACTGCAAATATCTAGTTACTTTATGTTCATGACATAATTCAGACACAGTATATTTCTGTCCTTCAAGATATTAATAAATTCAAATACTTTTTTTAAAGCCACTCCAGTTCTTCACTTTCTGTAAATCAAGGCCCACTAAAGCTGCAAAACTGAATGAAAAACTAGTAAACTCCGTATCAGCACACCAATTCCTCTTCTTTCAGTCAAGAAAATTAAAAGGAATAGTTGAGGCACAAGTGATTTTTATGCAGAAGTATAGAAGTATTTCAAACAAGTAGACTATAACTTCAGTGCTTTTTTAAAACTCCTTTTAAAAAAATACATAGATCATAGGTCTATGATCATAGTCATAGAACACAGTCACTGCAGTCTTGTTGGATTGGTTTTCTTTCCCCCCAAGATGAAAAAAATCTACCAAATCCATTTCATACTGCTATTTCACATACTCCATTTTTAATCAAAGCAAAGTACAAACTCACGCTTCAAGGCAGCCTGAAAGCATTCTGCTACACTCAACAGTAAACTATTTCTTCAGTGAAGACAGCTTCAGAGAGCCCAGAAACTCAGAGAAGAATCCGTCCAGCTGAACTGACATAAATGTTGCACGCAGAACTTACATGGAAGTGCACTGACAACAAGCTTTTGAGAGTAAGTTCATATCATAAGAGCTTGTGCCTGAAACTAATGTTATAGCTATGGTTATTGTTTCTGTTAAGAGGCACTGCATAAATATGGAGTTAGTTATCTAATGCACTTAATATTTCTCAGCTGAGGACTATTGCATCTTTACCCTATGTCTAGGTGTGATTATACTTTGGTTTGCTTTACAGTAGTATAATTGCACTAGCAATACAGCCAATACTAAAGAGAAGGCTGAAAACACCGCAGACCGAAGAAAACAACCCGCTCCTTTACTTCTTTTCATGCTTCTTGGTTAATTTCCCTCTTTCTAGTTGGAGGCTTGTACTGCTGTTTGTTCTCTTCTCCTTTTGCTGGGTCTCCTGGGAAACTTGCTGTAGTGCTCGAAGGATAGCAGTCTGCACAATCTGCTTGCTGGCGTTCTGCAGCTTAACTTCGTCTTGCTCTGTTCCTGGCTTCTCACCTGACAAAACAAGATGACAAAGAAAGGGAACTAAGCATTTATGGCTACTCTTTGAGCACCTGAAGAATAGAAAAGGAGGGAGGAAAAAAAAACCCAAACTCCGCAGCGTGCTTGGGAACAGTTATTACACAGGAAACCTGCCAATACAGAAGATGATGAAGTAGGATAGAAAGTGCCTTTGTGTGCTGAGCACTATGGGACTGAACGAAGGGTGAGACTTCAAGTCATACAGCTCAGTTACTCACTTTCCAGCCCCAGGCACAGCTGCAGCTTCAAACCTGAAACAAGCAGAGCTGCGTTTTGCAGATGGAGAGGGAAGGAGGTTTTTCTCATCCAGCTGTTAATCACATCCTTTTTGACCTGACCTGTGCTTCTGGATAGGGAATTTGACTTCATTGTGCAAGCCTGACATGTACTCCCTCACCACCATACAGAGAAAAAGCTGTTTCATTAGCATTTCTATTTGCTTTTACTTCAGATTAAAAGCCTTCATCCATCAAATTCCAATTGACTTCAAGGTACAAAATTTCGTTAAGTGTCAGTTTGTTAATCCTCAGCTACATTTGAAAAAATATTTGCAAGAGCATTAAAAAATGCTCAGATTGCTATAGGTAAAACAGAAAAAAACCCCAAAGCATCATCTGTAACAACCTGACAAATATATTTCTTATTTGACACTTCCTTTTTCTGCCAAAGTGCTAAAATATGGAGAACAATAAATTAATATGACAGCGCGTCAGTGTGACTACTGACATTTGATAATGAAGAAGAGTAGTTTATGTTAAGATAATTCTCTGTTGGAAGTATTTTGACTCCCAATACAAATGACAATTTGGCAGGACAATAAAGAATGCCTCATAATGTTCAAACTTGATCTGGATATAAAAAAATTCAGTAATTGTAATTAAGGTGATGTACACCTATTGGTATTTAGGAAAATGTCGACCCAGTCCCTATTTGAAATAATTAGGCTAGGTGCTTATTTGTATCTCTAGATTTGGCTTTAAATGTTTTTAGGATATTCATTTCAGTTCTTTCTTCGTTGACTCTATCGTACTCAAGTATTTCCTTAAACAGGATTTGTATTTTACTGTCTGTTTTGAAGCTATATATTAAGAATTATTTGTTGAGAGAAGTAACATAGTGAATTGAAAGTCAGCTGCTTTTATGAAAGGCCCACCCGTGCAATTGTGAGAAATCCCCAATGCTCTTTAAGAAAATTTTGCAAGAAAATTTAAGATAGAGACAAAAAGTAGAACCACTTGTTTACTTTAAGGAAGATACTACAAAGATTTGATACACTTGAAGGAAGGGATGCCATCCAGAGGGACCTTGACAGGCTTAAGAATCCCATACAAAACTCATCAAGTTCAACATGGCCAGGTGCAAGGGTCCTGCACCTGGATCAAAGGAATCCCTAATATCAGTACCCGATGGGAATATATGGATTGAGAGCAGCCCTGCAGAGGAGGACTTGGGGGTCCTGGTGGGTGAAAAACTGGATATGAGCCTGCAATGTGCACTTGCCGCCTAGAAAGCCAACTGTATCCTGAGCTGCATAAAACAGATGTGTGCCGAGCAGGTCAAGGGAGGTGATTCTGTCCCTCTATTCCACTCTGGTGAAAACCCATCTGGAGTACTGTGTCCAGCTTTACGGTCTTCAGTAAAAGTCATGGAGTTAGAGCAGGACCACAAAAATGGTCACAGGGTTGGGACATCTCTCCTGTAAGGTAAGGCCAAGAGGATTGTGACAGTTGAGCCTGGAGATCAGAAGGCTTCAGAGAGACCTTATTGTGGCTTTTCAATATATGAAGGGGATTTATAAGAAAGGCGAAGAAAGACTTTTTACCAAGGACTGTGGTAACAGCAGAAGAGGCAATGGTTTTAAACCACAGGAGTGTTGTGAGACACTGGAACAGGTTGTCCAGGGAAGCTGTGGATACCCCATCCTTGGAGGTGTTTAAGGCCAGGTTGGATGGAGCCTTGGACAGCCAATCTAGTGGGAGGTGTCCCTTCCCATGGCAGGAGGGTTGGAAATAGATGATCTTTAAGGCTGCTTCCAACCTAAACCATTCTATGATTCTAGGATAGATTCAGCCTAGATATAAGGAAGAAATTTTCAACAAGGAGACACTGGAACAGGTTACCCAGAGAAGTTGTACATGTCCCATTATTCGAAGTGTTCAAGAGTAGGTTGGACGGGGCTCTGAGTAACGTGATCAAGTTGAAGATGTACCTGCCTGTGGCAGGGGATTGGACTAGATGGTTTTTAAAGGTCCCTTCTGAATCAAACTCTTCTGTGATTCTATGATTTTGTGCTATGTAAGTGCAAACCAGTCACTAGCAGAATGATCAAACCTTACTCTGTGAGAAATTATTATCTCCAACATTTCTTTGAAAGAACACTGGAAAATATACTTATTTCTACCATGTTCATACTACATGTTTTGACTAAAAATAAAATACAAATGTGATTTAATTCTATTGATATTGAATAATATAAAATAAACCCTGCAACTGTACTGAAATGACAAAGTTTCTCCATGATTAAGAGGCTAAAACCATGAAAACTTAGAAAATATATTTTAGGCTGGAAAAGCTAACTGAATGATATCAGTTTAATTCTTGGCACAATCAGTTTCCCTGATTCGGTTTGTTCCACTCCTCAGCACTTGAATCAGTGTATTTTTGGATAAAATTCAATATTACTTAAGAGTTAAGTACAGATATTTCTCTGTTACTCAAATATGAACTCAATTTGTATTACGCAATGAATTAGTTTTCTTGCTGGGCTTAAAAGATCGGCCAACTCAACCTATCAGCATGGATAAACACGGATATGTAAATATAAATGAGCGTGTTGGAATAGGCTATGAGATTATGTGACATATTTGACAAACCTTATAGGCATAAAAAAATCAGGATTTATTGTTAAATATATAATCATTAAGCATGTTGATGTTGAAAATTATTCATTTTTCTTTCCTTAGGAATGCTTCATTATTTATTTGGTTCTTGCCACTTAATCTACAAAATCTGAACTTTAAATGTTTTTACATTAGGAAGGTCATCAACAGTAACACTCTGCTGAAAAAGGGGCAGTTTTCCAGTGCACTTCTACCTGAGTTTTTCAGTTATGATGGAGGAAAGTCTGTCTGAAAGCACCGCTCAGATAAGTGAGACCTAAATTACCTCTACCCAGCACTAACTCATTAGATGATTCTTTCATTTGCTGGGAAAACAAATCAAGAACAGAGAACCCAAAACCTCTGGATTACTTCTGCCCTGTCTCTGATGGCTTAGGCATGAACAGAAAGGAAATAAGACAGTACAAACTCTTAATTATTTTATATCCTTATAACACAGTTGGGGTGATAGTAAGCCAGGTTAATAACAGCTAACTGCCTTTGGGCATGGAGGGCGTCAAAAACATTGGCCTGGGGTGATGTCCCCATTGGCAGCTTATGGTGACCATTTAAATTAGAAAGCAACACCAAAGATAACCCATTTTTGAGGGGGATATCTGATATTGTAGAGGTCTGAGCCTGAGCTGGGACCATTACATGTAGGGGCTGAGCTGCCAGGCAAGACCCAGACACATCAAACAGGCAGATACAAGTACCCATTTACCCTGGGGGTGCCCACCCAGACAGGATCCTGGGCAAGTGGGTCTACGTGACCCTCATTGAGCAGGCTGTTGGATAAGAGGATCTCCAGAGGTCTCTTCCAACCTCAAGCATTATGTGACTGCAGGATTCTAGCTGGTGAGGCTGCCATAAATCCCAATCTTTCCACTTCCTGAAGGAGTAAACAGTGGTCTCTAGAAGTGATCACCACCACATCCTCTTCTTCCAATTATTCATTTCAGGAAAAGCAGTTAGCACTCAGCTGTTTTCTGGGAAGATCATTTATTGCTATGCTGGACTTAATGTGAGCAAAGAGTGTGGGATTGACTAAGGAAAGCAGAGATGACTCATGCAAGGATCCCAGAGGGGCTGAGCTGGAACATATCTATCAAATTGCTTCACCTTGCTGAAAGACAGACTGTCATGAACATGAACAAAGGCAGAAATTTGAATGCCTATGGAATTAATCAGGTATTCTGAGAAGTGAGTATCTTCAATTAGGTAAAATAGAGACATTACTCCTGTTGTCAAAGCATTTGGTGTTCAGCTAATCAAAATAAGAGTTATAGGGGTACTAAAACAGAATTAACTTTTATCCACAATTTTTAAAAGATTTTAAGAGTAACTAGTTTAATAAAAAATCTATGACAAAAGTTCACTTGAAATAGTTGCTGGGAAAAATTTACAGAATAGTAGAAACAGCACTCTGCCCACTTCTTTTCCTTGTCTAACAGCTACTTTTTTCCCCTTGATGTCAGAAAATCTTTTCTACTTATTCTCTGTCTTTAAATGCTCACCTGACTTATACAAGAACCCAGTTCCCTAATTCTGCAAATAAAGACCTGAAAAATCCAGGTTAATTTGTTAAATACAAGGTAACAATTATATCATTAACTCATAACAAAGTCTCTTTAGTGTGTTTTTATTACCTTATCTTTCACTTTGTAATTTTTATGCCAACTAACACAGTAGACAAAAAGTAATTTGCAAACTCTGTCCTGGTTCTGCAATCTCAAGTATAGTTAGAGAGATTCAAAAAAACCTCAAAATCCTGGGCTGACTGCAGGAATCTGTTACACACTAATTCTATTCTAAAACTAGTACCTTGAAATTCCCCTGGCTGACCTGAAGGTGGTCCCCATGAAGGAAAATGTTCTAACAGTTTGGAAAAAGAACAAAAGCATTTAAGGTAGATTCCAAGTATTCACTTGAATTACCACAACTAATATTAGTTTAAGTCCAAGAATATCTTGTGTGGGAGATTATACATTCTTTGTAAAGAACTGGACATTGAAATAGACCCAGAAAAGTGTACTTGGAAAATGATAGCTATAGAGAAAGAGTATTTAGTGCCAATTAAATCTTGAAGAGCTTCATTCTGGTTGCACATGGACCTTTTCTTATTTGCAGACATCACTTTCGTCAAAGCTTTCTGCACCACTTCCTTTCGAGTCTTCAAAGTAGTCTCATGCACTTTCCCTTCATATTCCCTGTGCCTTTTCCTTCTCAGATTGCTACAAGGAAAATTTAATATGCCTTATAAACACTTCTACTAAATAACGCTCAGCAGCAGGGCATTTGAATCAGCAGTGAAGTTCTCTACTGTATCTTTTCATAGGAGGGTGGAATACCATCATGAAGCTAAACTACCACAGGCATGACCTTGCTCTTTCAAAGATGCAGGTCCATCCCAGATTCATTAATGCTGGCAATGCACTGTGGGGGTCTGAGACACCTAACAGTGGATGCAGAATCAGTGATTTACAAGAAAACAAAAGCAAAATTTCTCACATGGAAACAGAACTTGAATGGTGAATGAGCTGTGGTAGGAAGGAACTTTGGACTCTTGGAGAATACAAACTAGAAATAATTGATCTTACACTTTTTGAGAAAACATTAGTCATGCATGAGTACACATGACCATGAATGTACATTCAATCTCAGGAGTTCTACTGTCCCTCGGTTATCCTTATTGCTTCCTCACCTGCATGACATTACTGCTTTTCCCAAGAGGAAAGTAATGCCTTTAATTTTGATTCAAGTCTCCTCAAAGCATATGACATTTATGCAAGTCACCGTGCCTTTCTCCAGGTTAGGTCACAATGCAAACATTGCATTTGAAAAGATCAGCTTAGCTTATATGACATGTTCCATGAATCCCAAGGGCTCTGCATCAGAGATCAAAAGTTTATGTTCTGCTTCACAGGAATAACAAATACAGTTTAATTCCAAATGAATGCCACTAAAGTTGTTCCGGAAAAAAGAAATTTTTGTTTATGTAAACAGATTTGAGCTTAACCATACCTGAAACTAACAATAAACACTCACAATTATCCCAAATGTATTCTCATTAGCGACAATTTTAATTAATACTGTATCTCTGAAGCCAAAAGTGCCAGGAAGCAAATATTTTTCCCTTCATTGTTTATATGACATTATGCAGATATATCCCTCAGCCAGAAAATGTACTACTAGTTTTATGAATATATTACTTTGGATTGCAATGGTTAACCATTATATTATTTCTGCAACACTGCAACACTAGAATATTTTTTTCCATTATGAATAAAAACTAATAGTAACACCATGAAAATACTGCTTCCTCGTAAATCTATTTCAATTCTGATGAAAACTGGACATCAGGAAAAAAAATTTCACAGAAAGGCATCAGGCACTGGAACAGGCTGCCCCCAGGAGGTGGTTGAGTCACCATCCCTGGAGGTATTTAAAAGATGGGTAGATGAGGTGCTCAGGGACATGGTCTCGTGGCAGATAGGAATGTTTGGACTCGATGTTCTAAGAGGTCTTTTTCCAACCCAGTGATTCAATGATTCTATGGAAACTATGACTGTAAGTTGCATAATTTGACTAACAAAATTTTTAAATGGAATGGAAGTGCAAGTAAGCAAGACAGTGATAATAAGACTTCATCACAAGGTCCAGTATGGATGGATGGGAGCTGCGTTTATGGAAGAAACATTGCAGGGTATTACCTAAGTTGTGTTGATAAATTGTAGATCTTTTGAAAAATTAAAGCTGGCAAGTTTATAATGGCATAATGTACATGTATATGTTGCAATTTACAATAATATTCTTTGCATCAATAATGATATTCTTCTATTACAAGAAACAAAGTTCAGTCCTTTAACCTCCCATTGGCATTAGACAGAGACATCACTCCATCTTTACAGCCATAGCGTGGAAGTTCTAGGTGAGCTTCTTCTGGCAAACAGTTTGTAAACTATAAACTGAAGCGGTTAAAAAATATCTCCTCCTTTGATTGGCTTTACAGATTGGTACTAGGATTTCAACAATAGATGCTTAATTTGAAGAAGAGATATACAATATGAGGCTGCACAGCATCCATAATCAGGAAATGTTGATGAGTTGTGTAAATTACATCCAGAACGAATGAACACAGCACTCAGACAGGACTGAAGGCTTTCCAACACATGCACAAACCCAACTCTATGCATGAGTGTCATTAAGCTATTTACAGGATTAGAGACCCGATTTTTCTCAATGTCAGTAATGATGCCCATTCAGAGACTTCACAAAAAGGTTCTACAATTAAGTTGTAAATTTAATTGTTAAAAAAATAAATAAAAAAAATGTATTCTTAACTACATTAGGGTTAATTCTGTCCAGTACTGTTTCTCATGCTCTAAGATGGAGTCTTGTAAGGTTCTGACTGATAGCTGCCAAGTATTGGAAGGCAGTACTCAGTTGCCCTAATTCCTTGAGGAAGAAAGGAGGGCACTGAACTTATCAGAAATGCTAAAAGTACCTTCATGTAGGACTATCATGTTTTTCCAGTTTCCTAGCCTGTGGTGTGCAGGAAATTTTAACACTCACTTCCACTAGAAAAGTCATTGCTCAGTTATGTTATATTTTCTGTCCTAACCTCATTCCTTAATTCCTGCCGTGCAGCCAGCACATTAGAGAAACTGTATCAGGAAGGAGCCAGCACAGACTACTCTGCTCTTCAAAACACATTCCAAGAATGAATACAGAACAACCTTGCTCTGAACACGAATCCAGGAGGAATGGAAGGGTGAAGAAGAGCAGAAATGCAGATAAACTGACTCAAAAGACATAATAATATCTCCAGGGTAATAATTTAATCTTTTTTTTTTTTCACCCAGACATTAACTATATCTAAACTGAGTTTTAGTATTTTTTTTCCCCACTGAGCTTTGCTCTTTCTTAAAAGAATAGCCGCAAGTCTCTTTGGTTTGTTTGCTTTATGAAAGTTATCTTTTTAAAGATCCCGGGGGGGCTATTTCATAATATTTGAAATACGCCAGCCAAAATGAAGCTTCCAAAGTTTTTTAGATTAAGAGATTGTTGAGATCTACAGATATGTTATCTATTCTTGAGCATTATCTCAACATGTTTCAGTAAGATTTCTTGACATACTTTAATAAGACTAAATAAAATCACATTATACTCTGCAATCTATATATTTTCTAGGCATTTTCACATGCAGCAACGAATTAACTCCTTAAGGACCATGTGTTTTCAGCTTTGAAGAATGAATGTATTTCAAAGTAGTTGTCACAGAAAACTCTGCTACACCCAAACCCCTAAGTGTGATACTTAGATTTTGGTCCCAGAAATAAAATTTCTGGATCTAATACAGTAAGCTAACTGTATTAGAATGTGAGTGGAGTTTGAAAGCTGTACATAAGGCTGCTAGTAACTGAGGCTGAGATTTTATATATATATGTATGTATGTATATATACAAACTCACAAGAGAAGGTGAACCAAAGATTATATATATTTTAATTGCGCATCGAAAGAGTAAAACCTATATTTTTTTCTTACCTGTAATCTTGATGGAATCATTGTTTGCAACAGAATAGCATGACACGCTGTTGTGTTCTCCTAAAGCAAATTCTCTAACTTTCCAGATAAATATTTTCTGGTCTATTAAGAAAACTTTCTTCATGACAAAACATAATATAAATCTGTGAGTATTTAACAGAAGTAGTAATGAGTATGCACTCTCTCCATACTGACAAATGGTGAGTGGATTCACTGATCAAAGTAAGAAAGTACAGTGCCTTTATATCAAATATGCATACTACAAAGTGAAGGAAATGTAAGCAATCCACAGGAGATTATATTTGCCTTACCATTAGAGAAATATCTGAGTAGAATATTGCTCAATTTACTTCTTCAGGCAGAAAATTTCAGACTTTCTTGAAGAAGGAAGACAGCATCTTCTGATAACATGACTACAGGCATTTGCAGGGTCAGATGACAGACACACAGAGCTCACCTGCCTTTACTTCCCTGGTGAGACATTCTAAAGGAACCTCAAGCATTTTACTGCAATTTAGGTCAGCTTTTCATTTCTGCTAACATCAGTAAAGATTCTGCCCCAATTGCAATCCCTTAGAAAATAATAAATCTTGTTCTGTAGGATCTTGCAAATTATCAGGGAAAGAACACACTACAAATCAGTAATCAGTATTAAGATAATTTCAGCAAGCCTATAAAGAAATTATTAATACATTGCTTGCAAAGAATTTTTGCTTTACTTAGTATTTGTAATTGTAATACAACGGATTGTGTACATAGTAAAATCCTTAACAGACAAGATTGAAGGTATAGGAATAAATCTACCTTTTTCTGTATTGTACAGTAAATGTGCCTAATTTCCATTATCATTATAAAGCTTACAAGGTTGGAATCATATTTTTATGCTTATAACACACAACAGAGCAATAAATCTAGAAGAATAATTTAGAGGGACAAACTTTAGGTGTCAGTGCAACTCATTCCTTTTGTACATTTATCATTTGACATTACTACTCAATACATGGAGCCCATACACAGCACCAAAAAGGGTGTTAAATAATGACTGTATCACTTATTACTACCATCCTCAAATAATCAACAACTCCTTCAATACAGGCCACTACAAAGCTGCTGTGAAGACGAAATTCTTTTCTTTGCTATTCTAAATAGGATTCAACCCAGTGATAAGCAAGTGAAAGGTACTAGCCTCGCCTGTTTAATCCTTCGGTTCTGTTCAAAATAATTTGAAAAAGTAAACTGTGCCAGTTTTTAATGCTATGTTGCACCAGAATTTAAAGAAATATTGCACCTAGGACTGTTGACTACTTTTTAAGCTTGATATTTTCATCACATTTCTGAATATCTATGAACTAATTTTCTGTTACCTCACTAATGAGATCTCCTGCTGGAGTTTCACATCAGGGGAAACTGTGTCATTGGGGATCAGCGTGTCATTGGTCAGCACGAGAAACAATTTTTCCTCAGCAAAAAAGAACAATTTCCTCCTATGTGATTACTTCCTACCAGGTGGCAAATACTTTGAAGTATTCCTGGGAGCTCCTAGCTGCGAATATATTTAGTCAGATACTTTTTTTTTTTTTTTCTTTTTTTTGTGGCGGGGGAGGGGGGAATGGCCTTGATACTCATACCAACTGTCACAGTTTCTGGACAACAAAACCATTACATCAAACTGCATGAGTCTTGTCTGTAGCCTCCGAATTATGCACATGACACAGTCTTTGTCAAAACTAAGCTTTCGAGAAAGAATGCTACATGTATAAACTATTCAGCGTTGGTACTGCAGAACTTATAGCATTAGCAGAATGTAGCACAGCAGTTAACAGGGACAAGGACAGTTTCCTGCCTTACCACAATCATTCTCATGGGTGAAAGGCACTTCATCATTCAGGGTCCCAGAGTACCACACTCAGTAAACACTGGAGAGATCCCACAACAGCTTATCTTCAGTAAATTAAAGTTATTGGTAGCAATTTTTGCATTTATTAACACATCCCTCAACAGTGTCTTGATCTGCGCACTACTTACAGGGTTTTCCACAGTACCTGTAACTCTACAATCAGAAACTGAAAAACACTATGAAGAAATTTCATGTCTTCATATGCCACAGAACAACAAGTTTGTTGCTTTCCCAGCTTTTCCACTAGATAAGATCAGGACTATTCAGAGAAGTAAGCACATCTGTTTCAGTGTGCAGCTGCTATGTCTTCAATTGCAGTTTAATGAGATTCCTAAAATGTTTGGTACAGGATGCGCTTCTGATCTTCAGTGTCATTATGCAAGTCTGCTATACTGTTCCTAGCCTAGTTTAAAAATGTTAAGAACAGCTGTGTTGATGAAAAAACTAGTTGAAAAGCTATTGGCATTGCTATTGTAAGAAAAAGGTGCTGAGCAGTGAATATTCTGACTTCTCTAATGTCTATTTTTAAACTTTAAGTGTGTTCACACATCTTTTTTTTACATAATAATATCGATACAAAAATGAGTTCTACCTCCTCCTCCTTCTTTTGGGTTTGCAGGGTCATGAGTAAAGCCTGTGTGTTCCTAATTTTGAAGAAAACACCAGGTAAGAAGGAATTCTTCAAATCGGACTGAAAAAAATGAGACTTACCCGAAAGATGAAATCTTACAATTCAAAGTAGACACAAGATCAAAAGATGTGAGTATTCAGACACTGAAACAAGTTGCTAATTAAAATATTGCAATCTGTCTTGAGGTATACAGATCAAAACTGATTCCTTTCCGAAATATATTATTTAGCCAAAAATACAATTTCTGACTCAAGCAAACACAGCTGCGTACAGTACTAAAACAATATGAAACAATGATAAAATTGTAATTTTTTTTAAGGTCTTACATTACAGAGTAAAATGCTCAAAATATACTAAAATATTCACTGAAATTATACTCTTGCAAGAGTTGCTTAGAAAACCCATTAGGTAGTTCAAATATCCTTAGCAGGCTTCTAACTTTATTCCCAAGCCAGTTTAAAAAGTGCAGACCATCTTTGTGCTATATCAGTACATGCACATAAGGGCAAATGTCTAAGACTTATGTGCTTGAGTGACCCGTGCAAAATAGCATCAGAAAAAAAATCCTTCAGCATCAAAACTTGTATCCTAGCTGTCCAGACAAATCTGAAGTAAACAGAATTACTTCGAATTTTACTTTAGTTTTTGACTTGAAAAAGTTTCGGGGGCTGAAAATAATCCCGGAATCTGCTCAAGGCCATTTTGAAAAAAGTTAAGCGAAAGGAACTTGCAAAGAAGTAGTGTGTTATTAGCAACATTTAAAAGTATTGTTATACCTTATGAGTTCCTTTAAAAACAAAACCAAGATTATTATTGATCAGATAGCCCGATATTGGAAGTGATCACTCCATCGTAAACTAATGATGCAGTAGCAAAAGAAAGCTTGCTGCATTCTATAGTTTTTGCTGACACTTTGAACAAATAAATGTTTCAATCACTCCTCATTCCTTACCTTACAAGGGCAGATATTTAAACTGTGGAATTATTTATAGTTATCATTCTTTTATAAGCTGATCTGGCAATGATATTTTTTAAATTCTGGAATATGCTATCTTCTGAAGCCTCCAAAAAAAATGCCAATTCAACAATGATGGATTTGCTTTTTGACCTAAATCAAAACCTCGACATTTCATGCCTCTCTACTGCAGTCTCATGCATTTCTCTCCCTACATCCAACAATCAGTAACATTTTTTGTCTAATTCTCAGTCTGCCTAAAGCAGCTCTATTCAGGAAAAGTAAAGAAGGTAAATGTTGCGATGTGTAGCTTGTTTGCATTTCCATTACATAGATCATCCCCTTTTCTAAGGGCAGCATGTCATGTGGGAATTTCCCAGGTAAAATGAACTCTCAGATATCTCATAGAGGTTGGATTGCATTTCCTAGACATCAATCTAGCAATAGTCAAACAGCACAACAAAGTGCAACGAAACCCCAATCATATTAAACCAGGTAAGGAAAAATGTACTTTTTTCAGTTCCTTTTTTCTGGAGCAGGCTCAGAGTTAATTAAAACTGGGTATGGAGAAGAATCACACATCAATAATAGCTTTTTGCAAACCTGAAAATAGCAATATACTGTCTAAAATGAGCCAGAAAGTCCATTTCTGAGTACAAAATACCAGCCTTTTTGTAACAATTTTGATCTACCTAGCTCAGCAATAACCAGGCTTGTTTGGTGGGGGGGGTGGGTGGGGAGTGGAGGTAGTGTTTGTTTGGTTTGTGGCATTTTGGTGTTGTTTTGTTGTTTGGTTTGGGGTTTGGGTTTTTTTTATTGGTTTGGTTTTACATACTAGCTGTGAGATTTAGGGAAAAGAGCTGAAACTTAATAGGAAATTATTTAGTCAATATTCAGTCGCTTTCACCTTTTAAAATTTACATTTAAACTTGATAAGCTTCTTCTGCTTAACAGTTTATAAACATAGCACGTTAATTCACTTTTCTGCAATGGTGTATCTTAAGGAAAAGAGTATTATCTTTTTCATATGCAAAGTCTTATCTTTGTCTTCAGAAGAAAGAAGTTCCATTATTTTTTCTAGAAGACAGTTTTCTTGTGGTTGTTCTGTTTCCTCCCCCCACCCTCCTGGAAGGATGTTTATAATTATAAGCCTAACAATTTACAGTTAGACAAATCTTTGCCTCTCTTCTCACCCCTCCTGACAAATAAATAAAATGGACAATATGGTCATTCATCATAATGAGATAAAATCAGAAAGTTGACTCAAGACATGAAACCCAACCTCCTATTAAACTCCTAGAATTCCCATATCATATACCTGAAGTATTATGAAGACACTAAACATGCACAAAACACTGACTTTAAAAAAAAAATATTCAGAGAAGAGATAATGCCAAGGCAGGGTTGATTTACAGCAAAGAAAAGCAATTTAAAAAAAAAAAATAGAAACTCTACTCAGGCTTACTCTGTCTGAATATAAGAGATTGTCAAGACCCTCTGATAGCTTTAGTATCTCTTCTACAAATTCCTGTTTATTTACCCTCTGTATATTATGACAACATTTGCAAGAATACTATGAGGTTTTCTTTGGGTAAAAGAAGACTGGACAAAAATTCCTATACTAGACAGATTTTTTTCCTTCTTCTTTATGGATTAGAGTTGTGAAAAGAAAAGTTGTGCAGATATTAATGAGATTCGGGGTTTGTTTCTTGTCAGGCTTTGGGGGAAATAGGTATGTTTCCACTATTTTAGAGGTAATCTCTTCATGCAGTATACTGGTCTCATGGTACATTTAAAAAAATGACTGTCAGAAAAAAGTTCAGCAAAGAGTCGCCAATACTGAAAGGTGTTCAACAAAAACAAAGTCACTGGTTCTATTAAGACAAACAATTTGGTCCCAATTTCAGCACAGGCTGTACAAAAAGCATCTTATTACAGAGCAACTGGGCAGTTAAAGAGACAAAATTAACTTGTAGTTGTTGAAAAATTATATTAATTTCTAAAAAAAAAACCCCAGACTGTCTAACCCAGACTTGCTAACACTGATGTGTTAGCAAAGTCAACCTCAGGATCACTTTTTTAAAAGAAGATATAAAGTTTTTGGATTCTTATGCATTCACAGACTGGATACAGAATTTCAAAAGAATACAAAATTTGTTAGCTTTACAAATCAAAGGTATTAACGGTTACTTACTGTCAAGTTGTGGCCTTTACCTTTGCTTTTCTATTGAACCACTATTTTCACTGACAATTATACATCTTTAAAGAAGTTAATTGCAAGTCATTTCATTACAGAAGACATTGTGCATGACTTACATTCATTTTCCAGAGCTACTGGGCCTCTCATCCCTTTCTGAACTAGAAACTGCCTATTTCCAAGCAGAATGTACTAAGTCCAGTGTAGATTCTCTGTAGCTTCCCTGATTCTACAGCGTAGCAGGCACATACTACGTAACAAAGATTCGGCACCGACATAGAGCGAGGTTGTGCATTAGCCATAATCTCCTGCTAAAGTCTTCAATTTTATTCCAGCAAAAGCTGGCCTGGACAAACTTTCTGCTCTCTTTCATTCAAATACTGGGGGGAGGAGGGAGAAAAGGAAGGTGGAAGGGGAGGGAAATTTGTAAAGCGTTTCCATGAGTTTCAGAGATTGTCTCATTGTGGGTGCCGGGAGGACTCACTCTCTACTCACTGGAAGGCCACATCCTTCTTCCTGACCCTTTTGTGCAGTCTAACAAGCACAGTTCTCTGCACACTTGTATAGGAGGCTCATGTCCCTGATGTCACCCCCAGAGCCGACCCTCATAACCTCTAGCTCCACGGCTAAATGCATCCTAAGCTAAGTCACCTTCTTTGAAACTGCCTGACTCTGCCCAGTGGCAGCTCTGCTTCAGCTGTTACCCCTCCCTTGCAGATCCCGGGGTAGCTCTCCAGCACAGTCGGGGCCTTCCCGCTGGGTTCCCCCGTCTCGGCTCGGGAAACGGCTGCCCTTACCTGGAGCGAACACCATTGTGCTGCACAGGCACGGCGCGGCTCAGCACCTCGGACAGCGCCCTGCTCCGCACTGCTCGGTACCTCGGACACCGCCTGGTCCCGCACGGCTCAGCACCTTGGACAGCGCCCGGCCCCGCACGCCGGGAGGCGGCTGCGGGCCGCGGTCCCTCCCTCCACAATGCGGCGGGGCGGGGAGGGGGACGGGGAGCAGCGCGGCCCCGCGCCTCCACGGACACACACACACATACACACACACTCAGGGAAGCATCACTGCCACAACTCGTTGCCCTGCAGCGGCAGCAGGGGAAGGGCAAAGAAGAAAGAGAAAGGTAACAGCGATCTGCCCACCAGGGAGACCGGCTAATTGCTCCCAATTACTTCTCGGCAAAAGCCCCGCTGCCTGACATTTCAGGGTGTGTTGCTTTCAACACAAGGCTAACAGCCCTGCTAATAGGCTCCAGCGACACTGGACTTTGTACCAGTATTTTAGTTTTCAAAGGCTCAAATGCTTAGGAATTTACAGTCTGATTTCACAGCTCTGTTAAGCAGGCTCTGCTGAACAGACACACTTTGATTTAAGAGGGAACGGGAATGTTACAGCATATAAAAGATGACATCAGGGATAAAAAGGTAAATAAAATGAAGAATTAGTAATAAAGTAAAGAAGAGGAGTGCTGGCAGCAAGACAAAACTTAAAATTTCCCACGTACTTTATATCTCACATTTAATTTGGCTTTATTTGTTAAACCCAAGCTCAGATTTCCTCTGGACTCTGAACTTCTACAACAGAAGTTACAAGCATAACAGCCAGATGGGACACAGTTTAGAGAAAATAACTGTCCTCTGTAAGCCTAGTCTGTAAAGAGATATTTTGAAAAATATTATTAGTGCAAATTAGAGAAAGTAGACTTAAAAAAAAATAGCATGAATGTCTGCATGTAAATTTTTGCAATATGCAATACATTTCCCAATCATGTGTTCATAACCTACAGAGATTCCTACAAGGCTATTTCATTCTTTTCATAGTCATGTATTTTTTATGTAAAGAATTCTCCAATTAAATCTGGAGTATTTTAAGTCTCCAAATAATGCCTTATTCTAAAAAAAATGGACACAGAAAAGCACTGACCTGCTTAAATAGTTCTGGCTATATACATCAGTAAGAACTCAAGAATGGCTCCACCGTCAAACTAATGACCTAGTGACAGTTTTTTCTTCTCTGGAACCTATATAAGAAAACACCTCCTTGGTGATGCCTTCCAGATTCATCATCACATATCACTTCTACTATCTGACTTCCAGATACTCCGTTTATCACAAGATCTTCCCTTCAGCAACTTCATGTTCTTGTTTGCAATTTGTTTCTCTCTCCTGTACTATATTTCAGAGATTCAATTCAGCTCTCCTCAGACAGCAACTGAATTAACTAACCTAAAACATTATACCTCTGATGGCCCAGAAATGGCATTCCTTTTAAGAACTTTACTTCAAAAATGTTTATTTTACCCTTTTTTTTTTTTTTAAGATCATCATTCTCATCTACCTTGCATCCAAGAAATAACAGGACAGCTACAAACTGAATTAGAATAATTTCTAGTACAGGTATCCTACATAAAACAGAGAAAGGCTTACAGTCAGCAACATTCAACATTCTTAAGATCTAGACCAAGGATACCCTATAATCTCTAGAAAATCAGGACCTATTTTAGAAAGACTGCAAGTAGGAAAACTTGCACAGGTATTTTTATCATGCACATGCTACATGATCCCTACATACTAGGTTCATGTTTTCAATGGAGATTCAGCCATCAAGGAAAGAGATGTTAATCCACTTTTCTCAAAAAAACCAAACAACCCCCCAGAAAAACAACAAAGAAAACCCCATTTGATATATTTATATTACATACATCCTCAAAAGAAATTAGATGTATGTTTCTAAGGGAGTGGTTTTCAAGATGGTGGAGCATATTATTAAATTTATAAATTATATAAATATATAAATTATATTATTTTCAAAACAGTAAATATGATTCAGTGATTTGAAGGTCGGCAAGTAATGTGCAAAATTCTAGGTGGCTATCTTTGACTTAGTAACAGAATCTATGCCGTTTTGGTCAAAGAATACAGATAATTAACTATAATGTTCTACTCATATCTTTCCTTAACTGTGATCTGTATGTAATCTAATGGATCATGCAAAACAGACATACTTTATTTTAGACTCTTTATTTTTCTTGCTCAAATTAAAAGCTACCAGCAATTAATGTTTCCTGATAGAAGAAAAAATTGTTATCAAAAAGGATCTCGGGCTTCTTTTTTCCCCGTTTAATTATAACAACTTTCTAATTTCAGATTTGGTTGCAAGTTCAAATGCACAAAAATCACTGAAATAATTGCACAGGACACAACTCTGTAGTCAATTGGCACATCAAAATAATGTGTGGTTAATGCAGTACAGAAACTGAAACAAATAGTACACTAATAACTATTCTCATTCATCCTCAGAGCAGTGGAAAACAACACCAGTTAGACCCAGTTGTAAAAATAAGGCTATATCATTAAAACACAATACATTTCCTTGTTCGTTTAAAGATGTACCATCAACTTGTATGAAACAGAAAACATGAAAGTACTTACAAAACCATCTGTATGTTTTTATCAGTAATTATACAGTCCTTGCCTTGTGTATAATTTAAGATATTACTGTTTAAGTGAGGAATTCCTGGTTTCAGTATAACATCAGGAGACTTAAAAATTCTTGATCTTCAAAGATTTTCTTCAGTCTTCAAAGATCTTTTTGAAGAAGTCTTGTCTGACATAGAAGGCACTTTGTTAGGAAATTTAACGTTTTTTAACAGTTAACATTCTTAGACAGTTACAAAAATCACGTTGACTGATGTCACTTTAAATCATCCACTGCTATTCATAATTCTGTGGTTTTACATCTGAAGTAAACCCTTCATACTAATAGAGCTGAAAACAATTATTTGGTCACGGAGCTTCAGAAGGTTAATAAACATGTTTTAAGGAAGAAGCCATTTTTACCCGAAGATGTTCAATGTTTTGTTAACAAGAACACACAGCTAATATTTTATGGGTAGGCATCTGAGCTCTTTGGGACAGAATTGATATGATCTGTAAAATGCTTTAATTACTTAAAGATTTTTTGCTAAACTCGGTACTATCATAATGGTCTTCAAAAAGCAACTACAGTCACTCACTATCTTATGGCTAAGTTTAACAATAAAAATCTTTACTAACCAAGGTGCAATGTATTAAATATGAAACTGCAAGGAAGCTGTTTACAGGAAATAACTGTGACTGAGCGTAAACAAGAAATATCATCTAAAATTATATAGATGAATATTTGAAGTGTCAAAATGGAATAAATAAAAAGCAAGTTACCTTTTCATGAGTGGCCCAGCAGAACAGCAATTCACATATTTCCAGCAGCGAAAGACATGAGACTTTGAAAGCCAACAGCAAGAGCATGCAACGTTTTCGGAGACAGGAAAAACTGAATATCATTAAAATAAATATTGGCCATTAGAGTTTCAATACATTAGTCTATTCATTTGTCTTAATTAATCTGATAAACCGCACAGGAGCCCATGGCTGAGATTTACACACATGGATAAATTTCAGTTAGCCTCAGAGAAACAGCTGTGAAGTTTGGAGTTTATCTTGTTATTTTTTTTTTTTAAGTATCACAAAGACCAGTCCGCTCCAGGACTTCTCACAGCATGTAAAGAGATTCCAAAAGCCCCAATTCCATGTAGGATATCCCTCTAACTGATTACATCACAGCTCTCGCAATATCTGAACGCCTTGCACCTGTTAATGATCATCTTCCAACAGTCTCACCAGAAGTAAAATGGTATCTTTATGTTACAAACGGGAGTCAAAATTACAGAGAAGCTGAACCCAAAGCAAAAGTCAGCCAAGAAGAAACAAAGACCTACATAAATTTAGGAGGTCTAAATACAAGACTGAATGACTCACCTAAAATATTACTACATAAACAACTGTGCAAAACTCAGTCGAGCCAACGTAATTGCTGCTCCCACCTGCCACAACTCTGTAGATAGGCAGTCCCTTCACTGAGACAGAAGAATGAGTCACAGTCCAAGATTCAGAGCCCATAGATCACCCAGGAATTCTTTTATACAGCAAGGAACTCAGTCAATTTGTTGGACTAAAAATGAATATTTTTCTTGGGTTTTCCTCTTTTCTATAAAAAATGCTTTAATACTCTGACTATACCAGAGCTTTATGGTGTGTGTAACTTGACACAAGTCATAAAATTACGTATATGCTCCAGTCTTCAAAGAACTTTAAAGGAGAGAAGCAAAGAAGCATTTATGACACAATGGCAAAGCTACTAGCCAGTAAGCTAAGGAGAAGAAAAAGCAGCTTTAAAATAAAAGAAGAAATTTCCAAGCATCAATAAAATACTATTTCATTAAAGTGCTCGATAAATGCAAATATAACATTTATCAAAATGTAAACAATGTAAATAGTAAAATACATGCTTAATATAATGCTCAATGACAAGAACAAGGATATGTAAAACATAAATATCAAAATCATAATTTAACACACTACTAAACTTCTTAGATTGTTCAATAACCGATAATGGGTAACAATACTGAATTACACCAATATAAAACTCAAATAGTAAATACACAATGTGGTTTCCTAACTTGTCCTATAGAGTCAAAACAATGGGGATTTCATCATGCATAGCTAAAATTTCAACACATTGGCCAAAAAATATAAATATATGTATTTTAAATTGTGTTTGAAAAACATCAACCTTGCTACAAAAGAAAGGATTTAGAACAGTAGAGTATCAGAATTTTACATTATGTTAGCAAGATTTATGATGCATAATCTAGGTCACATTGAAAAATATCTATAAGAGGACATCCCTACTCTAGAAGAATTTATCACATCCATCAAATCAGAGCTCCCTTCTGATTGCACTTAATCTGTCCTTGGAACAACGGGAGATCAACAATAAAGTCATACAACTGGATGAAATAAAAATGAATTACTGAAGCAGAAAATTAAACCTATGTTTCAGACTGAAAGTATTTACTAACACTCTTAAAATATGTAATTGTTAACTTCAAAAGCTCTCTGCCTGTCACACCTCTATGTATGACAGCAGTCACGACATTTTTGAGTATGAACTCCTGATGTATTTCAGCTTTTTTGCAGAATGAATGGCAAAACTCCAGCATAAGCAAACCTGCCTGTTGCGCACTTCAAAAACTGTAAGCTTTCATAATTACTATGTGTATAGCTATACAGATCTGTTAGTCCAGTAAACAAGCTCAGACCTCCAACTCATCTGAAATACAAAATGGTATAGCTGCTCCTTCCTTCTTGCCAGGAGACAACTGAACTCTTTACCCTTATTCAAGACCAAGAACTCCAGAAAGAAAGCTAGATATTTTTTCTTTTTAAACCAAGTCTCTGCATTAGAACCATTCATTGAGCTCTTACTGCTTTTCAGCGGTACAAGGTCTCCTGTATTGTGCTGAAAAGTTAATGATTGAAACCTTACACCAGTATTGCAAAGTCTGTGCCTCATAATGCTGGTTTAAACTCTATTTTACACTTTAATAGCATGAATATAGTGTCCATGATTGTTACAAATCTTACTGGAAATCTGGATGAATTAGTAAAATATTACTGGTTAAAATAGCAAAATCATTAATAGCTCTAATATAAAAGAAGGCATCTTGTAAAAAGAAAATATTCAAATGCTACTTTCATATGTGAAAAAAAAAGTCTTGTTTGTTAAAAATAAAACACAGAAAACTATGAGAAATATCAGAGAACAGAATTCATTTCCAGGGAAGAACTGCTCACTGAAAGAAGGCGACTCTTGACACAGAATGCATTCTACAGCCTAAGCTGAGAACTACATTTAAAACTCTTTAAACTGAAGTATGGAAATGTAAAAATACCTACAATTTTTACATTCAGGCCTTCAAATGGATGCATATTTATACCTGGAAAGAAATCAAAATCAATAATTCTAAAACAGTCAAGTTTACCACAGAATTGTAAACTAGAAAGACAGCAAAAAAAAAAAAATTCTAAACATGAAACCATTCTAGCTTACATCACCTAATGAAATACAGAATTCTCCCCTCCTTTGGACTGATATTGTTTGCAATAGGTAAAGGGTTTAATAATTTTTACACGGTAAGTGATCTGAAATAGACCTAAGTAAGCATGAAGAGAATATTGTCCTCTTCTAACACTTGCAAACATTAACCTATGTTGCAAAAAAATATATTTTTCTTACTTCTGGGGCTACACTTTTGACCTTTGGCAAAAAAAACCCACCTATAGTCTTTTATAACTACTTTTTTCTCTCTAACCTGAGCAATTTGTCACAATTCAAGGCTTCATAGGATTGTTGGATGAGAGGCAAACAAGGGTCAGATTATTTAAATAATAAAAAAAAAGCTCATCCCCCACCCCAAACTTCAAACCCCAAATTCTGTTCTCCTGGAAAAGCAGAAATGAAGCATACATTTCCCTTTTCAAATTCCAGCAAGTCTATCACCAGTGGCTACTTCAAAGGAGTGATGTCTTGTCCTTTCTGTTGCCTGGCTGCTTCTCACACACACTCTGCAAGCGTATTTAATGTGATGTCAAAGTTGGGCAAGTCTTTCTCCATTTATTCTGTTAACTCTAGCTATGTGCTTCTGCTACTTACCTTGAATCAAATCTAAACCAACTCACTGAAGCACTGAACTGCTTTGTTATAAAAACTCATTGAACTGGCTTGTCCTAAAGCCACAAAAACCATTAATCTGAGGCAAACAAGACAGAGGAAATGGGTGCAAAAGGTAACAGCAATAGAGGAAAAGGAGAGAACCAGATACCTCTTTTAGCAACAATTTGCATTTTTACTATGGCAGGTGAATCAGAAAGCTCCTGTCTTAGGAGACAGTCCCACAATAGCCAAAGAAAATCTAAACTGGGGTTGCTCTTCCACTGACCCTAGCACCAAGGCAATCATGTGGGGCTGCTAAGAATGCTAAGAAAAAGAATGCCTCAGAACAGTTACTCGTTTTCAGGTGCTTCAGCTCTCCATGAAGTAGTTCATCGAGACATTGCGTAAGTAATACTGCAGGGAAAATAATGACAATAAATTGCAGCAACCACAATTTTGTTTGTCTTACATCACCACGAACCCGATGCCTTGACCTTGCTTAGCTTTTCCTTTAACTTGTAAATAGGGAAACACGACTTAGCTCTGCCTTGGATATGAAACCTACTGCTTGGGTGCATTACCTCTCTCTTTTGTTATCAACTAGTACAGACAAATAGGTTTGAGTTTAAAAGAGCGCTAAGGTTGTTCCTGCATTCTAAGAACACTGAAAAGATATAATTTTTGGATAAAAACCAACAGCCATTAGTTTAAGAAAATAGCACATCTTATCCAGCATATTAACTAGTAATCAGGATATTAGCTCTACAATAGTTATATGTGTAGTAAATCCTACAGAGAAATAAGTGAAATTCTTTTCAACTTCACTTGAACCTCTCTACTCTGAAAAGTCTTCAAAAAGAATAAAAGAACATAACCTAGGAATGAGGTTTGTCTGGATAAGACAAACTTCAAGAGGGTGACTGCATATGAAGACAGAGCAAATGGTCACTCATTTCACTACAAATGAAATATGAGAAGGTTCTGCTTCCTCCTCTTCCCTTTTTACCTTCATCCCTGCTCCTGCCTGAATCCCCTAACCACTTACCTTGCATTGACACAGAAGTTCACCAGACGTCTTTGTAAGCAGGAAAGGAGGGGAGAAGAAACAAGATTTGTCCTTTCAGCAGAATTAAGCTTTATCACACAACGTCTACTTTGCTGTCCCTTCAGAATATTGTATTTTCTAAACCAATCTTTATCGCAGAACAGAAAAAAAAAAAACCTCAATGCTTAAGTTTAGAAATACAGAGAAATATTCCACTGCAAACTATTTTTCCATATAGATGGAGTCGCTTTCTATTCATTTTACATCTTTGCAAAGTAATCAGATCAAATCCTATTGCCATTTGAAAAACATTCCTTAACGTTCTAAGCACATCTCATGAAAACTTCAGTTATTTTCTAACAGGAAATCGGGGGATGATAAGTAGCTTATTTGGGATACAAAGAAGATGGAACCCTAATGTAAAGAAAAAAAGGGTTAAATGCTGCTTAGATATAAACAGTCAGTATAACTAGATATTTCAGGGTAATAAAGCTGTATGAACATGAACACCATGGCTTTCATGGCCAGGAAAAATAAATCTTTACAATGATCCTAAACGTTGGAGGTGAAGGTAATGAAAACAAATCATCAAATTATCACCTGAGACTAATGACTTCTAAAACAAGTGAAAACATGTTCCCTAAATACATTAAATTAATATTTGCATGTAATTTGTAGTAGAGTTTAAGAAATGCAATGTTTAAAACATTTTTTACAGCATGTTCTTGCTTTTACTGCAACTCTTCTCCCTAACTTTGCCAATGAAACTTTAAACACAACAGAAACACATAAACAAGCTTTGATAGTATGCAAAATAGAACCAACTAATATATTTAAAGACATAGTCCTGAAAACTCTACTCTGCAAACCCCAGTTAGGCTGATGACAACTGAAAAAAGAGAAATAAATCATCTGCAGGTAACTGATAATTTCCCTTGAAGAGGGACTCCATCCTTAACTTAAATGGGATCTTGTGTCAGTACCATTTCCAATTTCTAGAGTAGAAAGAAATGAGTTTTCAATCTCAGAGTGGAGTTCTACCATTCTACATCCTCTCTCTGAGCAATCTGCAATGCCACTACAGTGGTTTGTTCCTGTAACCACTGCTTGTGGGACTCCTGACCTGCAAAAAAAAATAGAAGATTTTCATTGTTCACAAATAAAGTTGATTATTTCTGTCTTTGAAAATATTCTTAAGAAGTGGCTTCCCTGCAGGTAAATTGCTTGCAGATGCACGTTACTTTTATTAAACTTTAAACAGACCACTGGGAGGAGGCCAGAAAACTATGAATGCAAGCACTGTGGGTATCTGTTGTTGTTGTTATCAACAGAATAGTTTTGCATCAGAAAATACACTTTCTTAAAAGAGAAAAATGCTTTGACGTTTTGGTGGAAAAAAGCTGAAATAACCAATTTTCATAATTTTTATGATTTTATGATTCCATAAAGACAACATGTCGTTATTGTCTTATTTAAAATTACTCAGTAGTATTAAAAAGACAATACATTTGGAATTTCCATTCAGCAAGAATTTCAGTTTCTTGTTAGCACTGCTTCTTCTACAAATTTGTTTTCTTTTAAGAACTACAGACTTTAACAAAACATTCATACAGGAAAGAAGATGGGACACATGTATCCAAAAGTTCTCCTTTGGCCATGCTCTTTGATATCCATATGCCAAACAGGTCAGACATGGAACAACTTTATTCATATAGTCTACATGTTTTTCAAGTTTAACTATAATATAAAAAATACGATGCTTAGCTACAGATCATTAAAAAAAAAAAAGTCGATTTCTATTCTAAATAGCTCTCAACATGACAGGTCTAGTTCTGTTAACATTGTAACTGCTGAAGTTCATAAAGTTTGAGAGTTCTATAAATACCTAAAGGAGCAGGGCCTGCAAGTAAAAAAAAATTACAAAGGGACAGTGGAAATACATTGAAAAACATATCAATATTGTATAGATCACTATTTTTAGCTAACCTGTTATTTCAGATTTCTCGTATTACATTTAAAATTAATTCATTAGAAGAGATGACTCATATATTTAATAAAAGCTATTCATGGAAATTCTCCATCTGTTCTGAAATAAGTAAGAATGTTATTATAATTGGTTTAGATCTATATGGAGACAAATGACAGACCAAGTGCTGTAATGGAATTTTTAATGAAATATGCACGTTTCTGGCTGAATGTGCACACTACTGTGATCTGTGTATTTGCTGTTTGAAAGAGATGATAATTCCTTAGGTTTGTCTTTATCATCTTAAGGCAGAATTAATCTAGTCTGTACTGACATGTAAATGTTTATATTCCAGAAATTTGGATAGTGTTAGCGGTAGGTGCACATTTGTTTCAGAAATGCTTTGTGTCTTCCATAAAACACAGAGCTGTCTAAATTAATAAAAGACTTAATAACAATCTCTCCCTAAAAATATACTCTAAGCTTAGAGTAGGCTTTCTGATACCATCTGATACTTAATTCTATATCTCACCCAACTATTAATTTAAATATTTTTACTCACTAGAATCGGGAACACCATCTCTAGATTAGAAAATTAGGGCCTGATCTTCAAAAGAACTCCAGTTGGGGTATGTAAACAGCAAAACATTGAGGAGTATTTAGTATTCTGCAGCTTACACGTAACAGAAGCTGAGCTCCTCAAAATCGAGCTACTTAAGTCAACGTTTTCTTTCACACAGCAACCTTTAAAACTCTGATCTCCAGGCCTAGACCTTTTTCAAAGATTAAAGCAGAAAAATTAAAACACAAGCACTCAACTGTGAATTGCTTCACCTTGTAACGTCTGTTTAAATATTGATAAGGGTGTGTAGAAGAGGGAGTGGGGAATGGAAAAGGGCTAGAAGGTAATCTTTCCTGAGCTTCTGCAGTTTCCAAACTGAGTTCTGCCTAATAACCAGCAGCACATCCATGGCTAACACAATTTGGATCAGAAATTAATCAGACACCAGTTTTCAAAATGTATTCTCTTTGTTCCTTTCTCTATGAAAAAAATCCACCTTATTTTTAAGAGCATACAGTTAAAACATTAGAACAGCAAAGTTATTTCAAATATTTCTTTTCACTCTAAAGCATTTTAGTCTTTTAAAACACAAAGCCTTTTAACTAAATGGTTAACTTCTTTAGTATTTAGATGTCTCTGCAACCGAGAAGACATTGGTTTAGCATCTCAGCTGTCCTTATAGACACACTTGGACCACCAGAAGAACCTCATTTCACATCAGCTCACATGTTGCTACATTATATATCCGTAAGCCCTGGTCATGCTAACATTCATAGGAAGTCACTTGGTTACCTAATGGCATAACACCAACGGATATTCATTATAAGCCAAAAAAAAGTAACAGAGTTCTTGATATACTATGTATATTAAAGACATAACTGATTCTCAATTTACAAACCATCGATGCAGATGTGTATATTTAGGACTAATTCCATGCATGATAGTTTTTTTCATTTAATTCTGACAATTCTGTTTTAACCATCTATGTTTCTAGAGCATTCTGTCATTCCTGCGTGAACACAAATTAATGTGCTCGCTGATGGAAACCTTGTTAGGAATATTGGACTAGTCTGGCCCCAGTAAAGTCAACAGCAAAATTCCCATTAATTGGACAGAATATCATCCACTATTTCATAAGCTCCAAAAGAAGTTGCCATCCTTGTAAAAGCAAAAATAAAAGTTTTCCTATTCCTCAATCACTACAGCTCATAGCTTAGGTTTTACAATGCTGGAAAACCCTTGCGGCTTGGAGTTGACATACATCTGCATTTGCACGTGGTGCATTCTGGCACAAACGTAAGATAAGCTGGGAGCAGTAGTGTCTTAAAATGCAGACAAATCTACCTGAACCTCAAAGACAGGCCCCTCATAACATATGTGCTAACATTCCTTCAGAATGTACACAATGAAGTGGAACAATTTAGAACACACTAACAATAATGTCCAGTTAAGGTTACCTCCACAATTCCTTTCTGAAATCTTTTGCAAAACTTTAAGCTTCAGTATTCTAGGCCTTATCCCTCTCTTGATAAAAACAATTGGGAAGAGAAAAAAGAATTATGAATTGGCTTTAAAAAAAAAAGGAAAAAAAAAGTTAAGCTCACATTCTTAAAACAGACAGCAGTAGTAGAAATTGTCAATAAAATTCTCAACTTCACAGCAATAACTGAGCCTTTGCCTCCTTGATTGTCATTGTTAGTCTCAGGAACATACAGCAGTCTACTGATTCTTAAGGAGCTAAAAAGTAAGAAGAGGTCAAGGCCCCTTTCAAAACCTATGACACTGGAGCAACTCCACTGGTTTCACTGAAGCAAAATTTACTTTGATGTAAATACAATGTTATAACACTTCCACTTGTCTGTCTTATGCAAGCCTGCTTCTCTATAACAATTCCAAATTCATAGGCCGACTGTGCTCAAATGTCAGTGGGCAATTCTGTTTAACTGTAAGCCTTGAGCTCTGTCTTTCCATTCAAATATCCGCTGTCCCAGTGAGCCCCATGTTCATTTATTACTTTCCTAGCATTCAAAAGAAACCCCAAAGCTAAAGAGGCTCTTGAGAGCTTATTTAGCTTATTCCTCAGCTCCAAGGCAAAATTAACTATATTTAAACCATTGCTAACAGATGTTTGTCTAACCCGTTCTCGAATATCACAAGTGGAGACTGCAGTACTGCCCCAGGCATTCTGTTCTAATAATCGATTATTCAGGCCTTTAAATGTCTAACGTAAATGTTCACCGCTGTAATTTAAGCTCATTACTTCTTGCACTGTTCATGGGAAAACCAGGGAAAATTCACTTGTGTTTTACTCTCTTGAACACTTATCAAACAGATCTGTTTTGCACAGACTTATCAATCCAAATTTTACCATCTAAGAAAAAGCAAGCACAATTTTAGATAAGAAACATAGCAAGACTAATATATTTAGAAAAAAAGAGTAGATCCTGGTTTGGACCTACTATCTTTATATCTATGATCATATACAGTAAAACATTTTAACAATGGTCATTTATCATGTTCCTCAAGAGAACCAATAAAATGCAATGAATACACATCCTCTGATGTTGCACAGATACAAAATGTATAGTTTGTTTACAAACAAATATTACTGAATGTAAAATGAAGCAACCTTTTAAAAAAATATATTGGTAAACGTCCAAAGTTTACATTTTCTAAAATATTAAGTTCACGTTTTGTTTACAGACCAGCTTTCAAAGAATTACTGGCATTTTAAGATAATTTCTTAACCTGATGAGTACATGAATAAAACAAAGCCGTAAAAAAACCCCAAACAACCAAAAAAAACAGTAATCAAAGTTCCATATGACAGTCCCCAAAAGGCCAGTTTCAACTTCTATTTAGAAAAGCAAGATGTGATCTAACACACAATAACTTACAAGAAACTTGTCTAACGCTTTCATGTGCTATAGGTATTGCAAGTCACCAACGTTAACAAACCACATTGCCAGAGTGTGGATTTTTTGCCCATTCCAACTTCAAAAGAAGTTTTGACAACAGTTGAAGTATTTACAAATTTAAAATAAAGGCTCGATATCCCTTTGGATTACTTTACCACTGTTACTGGGTTTTCTCTTGGTGACTACACATGGCAGACAGCAATCCAAAGACCATGTATTTTGTTGACTCTGCGAGTAAAGGTTAAATTAGCAGCATCTACCTCAGCTTGTCTGAAAAAAAAAAACCCAGGCAGTTCTAAGTAACAGACTATTAGTGAACACTGATTACGGATCAGTTACAACTAAAATCACTCACTTTTTCTGAGAGGTGGTGTGTCAGAAGGCAGAAGTTTATAAAACTTGAATGGGACCTATTATGACCAGCCATGATGAAACCCAGCCTGAATATTGCGGGCAGGTAAGCCACAGCTTGTGGCTGTGCTCTGCAGCTGCAGGGGTCTGGTAGTGACATCCAGTCACTCACCAGTGCAGCTAATCCTCCTGTGCTGCCAGAAACGCTCTTTTGCCTAAACTGTGCTAGGTTAGATGACCTGTTGGCTGCATCATAAAAACTACAGCCTTAAGCTGTATTAGCTTTAACTAATTTCTGCTGGGTCCGAGTAAGGAAACTATCTCCTTCACGCTGCATCCTTTCCTCTGTGGTTCTGTCCCATCTCTGGAGGCCTGCATAAGTGAACACAGAAACAAACGAGACAGACTCTTTTCCCCACAGAAGGGACTGATGAATACGATCTTTCTGCTTTGCCAGCCACTGTGAATAATACATTTTTTTCCAAAAAGCAAGTATTTCATTAAACTTGCCACCTCGGTTAAAATAAGAGGATATTAGAGGGAATGGAATAAGAAATTGAATTTTGATCACTGTCCTCTCTTAAACTCTGTTGTACCAATCTCTAGCACCTACATTACAGGAAAAAAAAGAAAAATTAAAAAAGCTTAGGGAATCCACCTCTGTTGGTATTATTAGGGAATCAACATCTGTAGGTGTAACACTTTCAAAATTATGAAAAACAAATATCTCCTTTTCATGGTTGTTATTTTTCTGAGGTCTCAGCATTTTTAAACGTAACTCACTGATTTTGATGTCTACGTCATATGCAGTATTCCATACTGGATGAAATAGCTGGTGATGATCCCTATTTTATAGAGATCTTGATCATACTCTCAAATGAAATCAGATATTAGCGCATTATACTGCTGATGACAACAGAATAATTTCATAGTCTAAGAATACCTATCTCTGAAATGTTTTAAAATACCTAACCAAGCAATGCTGTGTTCCTATGCAGCATTCAAATCCTCTAAAAACACGTTTTCTGGAAAAGATAATTCCCGGTCTAAACGTATGCCACAACAGATTTTGTTCAACTTAATTTCTTATATTATTTCTGATAAAGTTTCTGCTTTAGTTTTTAACTACAAGCTATAGTTTCCAATTGCTGCTCTGCTTCAGCAGCCATAGCTGCTGCCTGTAACTGTTCCGTTTCACTCTGGATGGAATTGGCTGTAGTAACTTGTTTTCTTTCACTGTGCATATTGTTCTCATGCCTTTTTAGATCAGATGCTTTAGCAAATGCCTTAGTGCAAGAACTGCAGACAAAAGGTTTCTCTCCTCGGTGTCTTCTTTCATGGTCTTTGAGGTGGGACTTGTGCTTGAAGGCTTTATCACACATATGGCATGCAAATGGCCTCTCATTACTGTGAACTCTTTCGTGCTTTTTTAGATCTGGTGCACGAATAAAAGACTTTCCACATACCTCGCAACTGTAAGGCTTGTAACCTGTGTGTATTTTCAGATGCTCTTTCAAATGAGCTTGCGTGGTGAAGCCCTTTGTACACATTTCACAAACAAATGGTCTATCAGCAGTGTGTAGCTTTTCATGTTTTCTCAATCGCGCTTCATCAGAAAAGGTCTTGCCACAAGCCTGACATACAATGTGTTCCCTGTGACCATAAAGCAAATACTCAAACTTCATATCCCCAGCTGCAGTGGTCCAGCCTGGTGTCTGTTCATCTTTCACTTCACTTATGCCATCATTAAACGTCAAAGCCTGAGGGGTCTGAGATCCTAAGTCTTTTGATTCAGTTGTTTCCATAGGCTCTACTTCCTGGCCGTAGCAGTTTACTTTTCTTACCTCTTCACTTCCCAGCTCTTTCAGAATCGCCTCCTGCACTCTCAGGGTAGTGGTAGGTGATTTTCCATCTTCCTGACTTGGAGGAGTTCCTTCCACTGTCACATCTGATGGACTATCGTCATGATCTCCAATTTCTTCCACCTCATCATCTTGGGTATCATTAGGTTCCCCGATAGGACGGTTTATTTTCAGACAGTATTTGCTCTTGGACTGAGTGTTTTCTTCAGGACTAGATACATCACGTTTTTGAGAGCAGAGTTTATCCAGAAATCGAATACCAAGAATCTGGCCTGAGGACATCATCAAATTTACATCCTCTTTCTTAACAGAAATTTTTGCAGTATACATGTAATTGAGAACTTCCTCAAAAATATCAGAACGAAGAAAATCTATTTCTATTACGGATGAACTATCCACTTCCAGTTTTTTGAAAAGCTTTTTGAAGTATGTACTGCAGGCAGCAAGCACACACCTATGTGCTCTGAATTTAACATCTTCAACCACAATAGCTATGTCACAAAATTCTCCTTCCAGACGTTGTTCGTTTAATGTTTTCAGGAACACAGTTTTGTGATCGTCGTCATTATATTTAATGGTTTCAGACATACTGATGAAAAACTCCTGTAAAATTACAAGGGAAACTTTTGTAATTTTTATGAAGTAGTCCAAGTCATAAAATCCCAACAGCCAATGCCATTTACATATGAAAATAACTGCCAAATATACCTTTTTGCTTACTATGAACAGAAAAGGCCTTTCAGATTATAAAAACATTACTCTTAAATTTCTTTTAAAACTGTGACTACATAAAGGACTTTCTCTAGGTTTATACTTTACAGGACACACGCTGATTTGTAGAGGATAATTTTTGTATCAAGATATTAATTTATTCAAATATTTATCAATTCAGTTATCCAAAATTGGAAACTTCCTCTGTGAAGCTCCAGTTCCCAGTAAATGTATGATCCAACTGCAGCAGAAGTCATTCTTATAGCTAAAGGAAATGCTAATACTAAGAAACGCATAAGAAATACTCTAAACATTGCAGCATAATAAACTAAATGTGAAATAACAGATATAAGCCTTACCATGAACAATGCAGGAAATTTTCAGAACAAAGGATTACTAAATATTTGACAGATGATTAACCCTTACAATGGGCCACCGTCAGTCTGAAAGACAGGAATATAATAACATTTAAAAAAATTATAAAATGTATTTCAAAAACTGGTTCATTTTTTGGTGTTAAACCACAGCATTTTCAATCACTTTGAACCACATAAAATACACTGTTAAAATATCCAGTTGTTTTGACTGGTTCTACAGATGACTGCATAAGTTGATCCGATAGCAGTGTTGTCATAAACCATGTATTTACTTTCCTCTTGCTACTTTATTTCCCTGACTCTACTTTCCTGCTACTCATTTCGCACTACATCTAAAAGTCTGAAGAGCCTGTACAGGAATCAATAGCATTACCCCAGTAACCAACCCATCAAGAAGGTGATTTGTCTTCTGCTGAACTCATGTGCTGAGCAAGCCTAGCAGAGGAGCTGGCAACCAGACCAAGCACCCCAAAGGACAGCAGACTGGGCTGTGGATGGATGTGCATCCAGAACCAAGGAAAGAGACAACAAGGATATCAGATATACAAACAACAAAGATACCCAAACAGCAGAAGGATAATGCAAAATACAAAATATTCAATCCCAACCTCCCACAGGAATCTAATTGTGACAGAAGCAGGAATGACAGTAAATAGGAGGAAAATTTAATATTTGCTTCAGATACCTCCCTCTACCACCTCACATGGAGCTACTCGGAACTCCTTTCCTAAATTCTGATTTGATTTATCCTTGACCATGTATTAAACAGAAGCAGGTGACAGGCGTGT
The DNA here is from genome assembly GCF_017976375.1 of Cuculus canorus. Lineage (NCBI taxonomy): Eukaryota > Metazoa > Chordata > Aves > Cuculiformes > Cuculidae > Cuculus > Cuculus canorus. Next base: position 52,947,147 of record NC_071402.1, read on the forward strand.
GACTTTCACTCTTGACACTGGATGTTTAATATGTTATGAAAATGCTTGGCCACCTTTGCAGGTCTGGCATCTCATAGTGTTACTGACAAAAAAAAAAAAAAAAAAACCACCACAAAAAAAAAAACCCTGAGGAAAGCCAAAATTCTAGTCTTAGTCTCACATAATCAGATGTGAAGAGAGACAGACAGGAAGCACACAAATATCTGAAATATACAAAAGCAAACAAACAAAAAAACCACCGTATTTTTATGTTTTGTTTTGCTAAACAGCTGTGAGTCTGTTGAGACTTATTAAGAGACAACAAATTAATCAGCTAAGAATGGAGTACCTGAGTACTCAGGGGTGTGTGATTGGTGAAAGAAACAAAGTTACTGCTCAGGGAGTGGAGGGAGGTAGGTGCTTGACCAGAGCACCACCAGCATCCATTGCCACTGGGTTATTTAATCCGTGGGGAAGTCGTACAATAACAGAATGGTTTCGGTTGGAGGGGACCTTAAAGATCATCCAGTTCCAACCACCCTGCCATGGGCAGGGAGGGACACATCCCACCAGATCAGGCTGCCCAAGGCCCCATCCAACCTGGCCTTGAACACCTCCAGGGATGGGGCAGCCACAACTTCCCTGGGCAACCTGTGCCAGTGCCTCACCACCCTCATGGTGAAGAAATTCTTCCTAACACTTAGTCTAAATCTGCCCCTCTTCCACTTATACCCATTGCCCCTAGTCCTATCACTACAAACCTTTGTAAACAGTCCCTCCATTCCTCCCCAGCTTTCTTTTAGCCCCTTTCAGGTACTGGAAGGTTACTATAAGGTCTCCTCAGAGCCTTCTCTTCTCCAGGCTGAACAACCCCAACTCGCTCAGCCTGTCCTCATACGGAAGGTGCTCCAGCCACACACCCCTACACACCTCCCACCCCCATCATCCTTGTAGCCCTCCTCTGGACCCATTCCAACAGTTCCATATCCTTCTTATGTTGAGGATTCCAGAACTGGACACAATATGCCAGGTGGGGTCTCACAAGAGAGGAACAGAGGGGCAGAATCACCTTCCTCTCCCTGCTGGCTACCCTTCTTTGATGCAGCCCAGGATACAGTTGGCCTTTTGGGCTGAGAGCGCACATCGCCGGCTCACGTCGAGCTTCTCATCGACCAGCACCCCCAAGTTCTCCTCTGCAGAGCCGCAGAGATCCCTCATCCTGCGTTGAAATGCTAATTATCCCTACACACACACTTTTAACCACAGGAAACTGGAGAGGTTACGTCTGCGGTGCTGTGACTGTTGGTGCCCCGGCGCGGCGCTGACCGAGGCAGCCGGGCTCCCGCCGGCGAGCGCGCGGCGCACGCGGGTTCTCGCCGGGGCCGGGCCCTGCGCGGGCCGCGCCGCCGCCTCGGGAACCCGCGGGGCGCCCGCGAGCAGCACTCGCCCTCTCTGCGGAGCGAGCTCGGCGCTCCCCCCGCCCCGCCTCGCGGGGCCGCGCGGGGCTGGCGCTCCCTCCTCCCTCCCAACGCTTCTCGCGCGGCGCGGCGGAGGCGCTGCCAGGCTTCTGCCGCGGCCGCGCGCCCCTTTGTTGCGGCCGCGCCAACGTGCAGAGCCGCGGCCGGACACGTCCTTCTCCTCCTCCTCCTCCTCCTCCTCCTGCTCGCCCTCCTCTGCCGGCCCGCCCGCCGCGCGCGCGGGAAGGAAGCAGGCGCGCGACTCTTCCGGGCTGCTGCTGTTGCTGACGGCGGCGGCGGGCGCGCACGCGGCGCCTCCATCTCACCCAGCGCGCGCTGCCGCGGGGGGCTTTTTAACGGCCATCGGCTGCCGGGGGCTGCGGTGAAGGCAGCGGCGGCAGCACTGAGCGAGGGAGGAGGGGAGGGAGGAAGACAGAGAGAGAGCGAGGGGGCGCGCGCGCGCGGCGCCACGGCGGCGGCCCTGCCGCTGGGCGCGGGTGTGGAACGAGGAGAGGGCTCGCGCTTACCTGCCGCGCGCGCGCGCGGAACCGCAGCTCCCGAGGAGCTGGCGGGGGCTGGCGCCGCCGCCGCCGCGCGGGAGGGGGCCAGGGGAAAAGGGGAAAGGGAAGAAGGGAGGATGGGGGGGCGGGGGGGGGGAAATTTGGGGAGGGGGGGGGGCTCTGCGCGCGTCTCTCCAGCCGTAGCCGCCGCCTCCTGCACGAGCGCCCAGTGTGCGCGCGCGTGCGCGCGCCGGGCCGACGAGGGGGGGTTGGAGTGCGTGTGCATGCGCGGTGCGAGCCGGGCGCGACTGTGGCGGGGAGCGTGGAGGAGGAGGGGAGCGCGCCGGCTCCATCTCCCCCTTTTTGGGGGGCCCTCGCAGGGGAGGGAAGGGATGGGGGGTGGGTCGGGCGGGGGATGAAGCATCCCTCGCCGAACGAGCGCCAAGGAGCCGCTCCCGCCGCGCCGCGGGCACCCGCCCCGCCCGCGTGTGCGAGCCCGGGGCGGGGAGGAAAGGGGAGCGAGCTGTGAGAGAAGCGGGGGCGCCGTTGAGCCGCGCTCGCGGAGGCGGGGCCGCGCGCCCGGCACCGGCCCAGCGGGCCGGCGGGGAAAGGCGCTCGCGCGCGGCGGTGGCGCGGGAGCTGCGCTGGGCGCGCGGCGGCGGCGGAGAAAGGCGGGATTTTTCAAATAGCCGTTATCCGGGAGCGCGCGCCGCAGTGTCCCCGTAGCGGGCAGGGCGGGCGCGGGCTCCTGCCTCTCTGTTGTATCCTCTTGAAGGAAGGAATCAGAGGATCACAGAATGGTTGGGTTGGAAGGAACCTTAAAGATCATCGAGTTCCACCCTCGCTGCCATGGGCTGGGAAACGCGGCTGCCTCCCAGAACCCGCTCTACTTAGTTGCTGATCACAGAATCACAAGGTTGGAAAGGACCCATTGGATCATCGAGTCCAACCATTCCTAACACTCCCTAAACCATGTCCCTAAGCACTTCATCCACCCGTTCCTTAAACACCTCCAGGGAAGGCGACTCGACCACCTCCCTGGGCAGCCTGTTACTGGAGTAGTGTCATCATCATCTGGGAACAATGTAGTAGGTATTTTCATCAGGAGGGTAACTCTTGCCCTTTCCTGAGTCATATCCATGATTTTTTTTTATAATACACTAATACACCCTGCCATGGGCGGGAACACCTCCCACCAGATCAGGCTGCCCAAGGCCCCATCCAACCTGGCCTTGAACACCTTCAGGGGTGGGGCAGCCACACCTGCTTCCCTGGGCAACCTGTGCCAGGGCCTCACCGCTGTCATGGTGAAGAATTTCTTCTTAATGTCCGATCTAAATCTTGCTGCTTTGTTTTAAATTCATTCTCCCTAGTCCTATCACCACAAATCTTTGTGAACTGTTCCTCCCCAGCTTTCTTGTTGCTGCTTCCGGTACTGGGAAGTAATATTATTCGTAATATCTAATCTAAATCTTCCCCCCTCTGATTTGAAGCCATTCCCCTTATCGCTGCTTGTAAACAGTCCTTCTCCGGCTTTCCTGTAGCTCCCTTCAGGTACTGGAAGGTCACTATAAGATCTTAAAGCCTTCTCCAGGCTGCCAACCTCAGCTCTCTCAGCCTGTCAATGATTTGTTGTAAGTTACTAACATATTATATATTTGAATATTATGTATAGTTTTTGTGATTTTAGAACTAAAATATAGGATTGGCTTGAATAATAACTTTTAGCCATCCTGTGCCTGGATACTTACCCTTAAATAAGGAATTTCAACAAGACTTCAGTTAGAAAGAATGGGAAAGAATGTGACTGTATCTAATTAAGCCAGACAACAAGGACTAGTGCAACGATAAGAAAAAAAAGAAAGAACCAGCTAGGACCCGATGCAGCCATGAAGAGGTGCCCAAGGAGACTAAAAGCATGCGCAAGGAGAGTTGAAAAGTACAGCTTTAAGGAAGACCTGTGGTCTTCATCCAGAGATCCCTGAAGAAGACCCCCAGAGGGCAGACCGAGTGCACCAAGGGGAGGAAACTTATGTAAATAAATTCTGGAAACTGATTATAATAGGCATAGCTGTTCGAGGAAAAGTGATGAATTTGTATGCTTTGACTGTATATAGCCTTTGTGAATTGTACTGGAAGTTGCACATACACTAGGTGGAGCGATCCCCTGCATGCCTGGCGTCACATTGAACAATCCCTTAGAATCATAGAATTACTAGGTTGAAAAGGACCTACTGGATCATCTAGTCCAACCATTAATAACCTTACTTAATAATCAAACTGGCATTGATTATTGAGTCTGGCTTTTCACAGCATTACCCTTGTGTGTTACAGAGGGAAACGTGGCTGCCTCCCAGAACCTGCTCTACTTAGTCGCTGATGTTATGTAAACAAGTTACTGGAGTAGTGTAATCATCATCTGGGAGCAATGTAGAAGGTATTTTCATCAGGAGGGTAACTCTTGCCCTTTCCTGAGTCATATCCATGACTTTTTTTTTATAATACGCTAATATACGTAGTGAATTGCTCTCTAGCTGGGTCATTCTATCTTTTTTAAATTATTATTAAAAGGTATCTTTTTTTTCTAGCCACTTTTAAATACAGTGAAATGGAAGTCTATATTTTGATTGGGTGCTTGAAACCACTAGCCTTTATTTGTAGTAACATTGGTGGTTTTCATTCAGAAGGCAAAACTGTCTTAGGTCTTTTAAATATTCCTGAAACCTGTACAAGAATTCTCCCCAGAGTGAAAGGAGCTTCCCTTTTACAATTTCATAAAGTGCTGTTTACTTCTTTGACAGTGCCTCGGACACTCCTGTGATACCCTTATTAATCTTGAGAAACATAGCTGCTGAATCTACTGTGCCGACCAGCATGTTCATAGAATCATAGAATGATTTGGACTGGAAGGGACCTTAAAGATCGTCCAGTTCCAGCCCCCCTGCCATGGGCAGGGACACCTGTCACTAGGTCACGTTGCTCGGAAGACCCATCCACCATGGTGCTGAACACCACCAGGGATAGGGCTTCCATGATATCTCTGGACAACTCGTTCTGGTGCCTCCGTACCCTCACAGTATAAATTTTCTTCCTAATATCTAATCTAAATCTCCCCTCTTTCAGCTTAAAACCATTACCCCTCTTCCTACCACTGCACTCCCTGATAAAGATCCCCTCCCCATCTTTCCTGTAGGCCCCCTTTAAGTATTGAGAGGCTGCTATAAGCTCTCCCTGGAGCCTTCAGGCTAAAGAACCCCAACTCTCTCAGCCTTTCCTCATCCGGGCTGTGCTCCAGCCCTCTGATCATCTTTGTGGCCCTCCTCTGGACTCGCTTTAATGGATTGATGTCCTTCCTGTGCTGAGGATTGTAGAACTGAATGCAGTGCTCCAGGTGAGGACTCAAGAAAGCAGAGTAGAGGGGGTGAACCACCTTCCTCAACCACTTCTTTTGATGTGGCCCAGGATACACAGGCCCAGTTCACACACGTTTTGGTGTGGCCCAGTGTACAGTTGCCTTTCTGAGCTGCAAGTGCTCATTGCTGGCTCATGTTGAGCTCATCCACCAGCTCCCCCAAGCCCTTCTCCACAGGGCTACTCTCAATCCACGTTATGCCTCTTTGTTTTATTAAGCTCTGTGTTTCTGCTCCATCTTTACAGCGTCTGGCACAGTATGGATACACTTGATATCTAGGGCCAGGTTGTGCTGTAATGTGAGTGATAAGAATTAAGCTTCTGATAGAGAAAAGCGTGTTACCATAGCAAAGGTATGGCTATCCATTTTTTCTCTCGGCTTTTCTGTGTCACAGGCTACTACTGAATGTGTACTGCATATTTCAAATTTTATTGTTAGTAACTCTCACCGAGACACTAAAAATGTTCAATATCCAGATATGTTAACTATGAATTGTGGAAAATGAAAAATAAAGCATTGTTACTGCCTAACTGTGTCATATTTTTTTGTCACGTATGATATCCCAGGTATTTGCTCTGTGGTCTGAATTTGGCAGTGCTGTTTCGTGTGCTTGCAAACAGAGAGAGACTTCCTTATTTCCGTGTGGAAGTGCTGCAACACTGCCAAGTTGAAAATGCTATAGATAATATTAAAAAGAGTATACAGTATGCAGCAGGAGTAAACATTACAAATTAGCAGTTCCAGGTAATAATAATAAAATTGAGGTGCAGTTTAAACAGCTGCTAATAAGTGGCTTATTTAAACTACTCTATGTGAGACAACACATTTCCCTGTGACTACTTTTGCTGAGTGGTTAAAGTGGACAAGAAATAGAAACCAATGTCACATGAGAATCCAAGCTTTTGATGAAACCTGCTTGTCTAATGTGTACCTTTGAACACGTAGCCTATACATCTCATGGGCAGTATGATGAAAAGTAGCAGAGGAGTCTATAAGTCATCTCAAGTGCTGGTGACAGGTCTGTATCGGAGTATGTTGCACTAGGTTTTGGAAATAAAAGACAAGGTAAAGGTCACAGAAATTTCCTTTGAAAAGACCTGGGACTGAAAATGTATATTATTGAAAGTAAAGCATAAGAATAAGAAAAGACATCTCCACTAGCACGCATGTGGGCTAATACATGTAGTCATGTCAGTTGCCCAAAACAGGTATTTTTTCAATCTACTGGAAAATACTCTTCTGCAGAGAAAGTGTAACCAAGAGGGAAAAGTGTTCTGGCCATGTATCTGACTGAAACACTCTTCCTATGAAATCACCCTGTACCCAGCTAACACAGATATTAATGTTTGGGCTTTGAAGTGGTTTTGCTGTTTTCCTATCTGATGAACCAGACTGTAGGTACGATGGAACTGTTAAATCAACAGACTATTTCCAGCCTGTTTGCATTGCAGGGATGTCTGTTGGGGGAAAAGAGCCCTTTGTAGGATGCGCCTGGTTATTTAGAAAATGTAAAAGGAGCGAAGAATGACAAGTGCCACTTTCTGCAACCATGTGTTAGACATGGGAGACAGCATAGAGGAAAGGCTGAAGGTTTGCACCTAATGTGTTCTAAGTGGTTTTAAAAGACTGGTTTTAAAATGTATATTGTCAGTGGGTTCTTGAGTATTTGTGATGGTTAGGTTTATAAACTGTATGAGTTACAAGCAGCGATACAAACATCCTAATATTACAGTTGGTTTTCATGTATTCCAGTTGTGTTTTGGTCTTGCAGAAATGGTCATCATACAAGGACATAGATTTTCTGCCTTCACTTTTCATGGCTCAGATTTCATCAGGCTGAGCAGGCAAAAAAAAGTGAAGATACAAAAGTCCAATGTTAGCGAGAGGGAGTCACAGAGCCTGTTATCTTATTCCCAAATGTCTATGTAAGCCTCCGCAGAATGTAAGTGAATGTGCTAGGACAGAGGAGGACAGTCAGGGAGCAGATGCTCCTTGCAGTGTGTGTTTCCCATGGCAACCTGGCAAATTTCCCAGCAAAAATTTGCGCGTGAGTTAGTCATGTTTTTGCATCACTTACCCACTTCTGTATTTTCAAGTATCCCCACAAAAGAGGGAATAGTAGACACAAATGAGGAGGAGAAGAGCATAGATGATGGAGGCTGGCAGCACAAACCCTGGCTAAGCTATGCGAACAGAAAGAGTTGGTGAGAGGCCATCTTTGCCATCTGAAAGATTGAACAGCACTCATAGTTTGTACTTGTGTCAAAAGGGACATAAGTCCTCTCTAGAGAACCTAATCTCTAAAATTTAATTTAATAGTACTGTATTCTAAGTAGAAAAGCAACTTGATTACATGCTTTTCTTTCAAATTAATGCTGGTGTACCTTGTGATATGTTTATCTACAGTCATGTATATATGCATTTGTGGTGTGATAGTTAAGAGATGTGGCTCTGTGAACACCACAGTTCATGCTCTGCGTGCACAAGTCACTCCATATTCTTTTTGTTTCTGAACAAAATAGTCAGGTCTATCTGTAACTTGCATAATTTTGCATGCCCTATTACTGTCCCTGTTTGACTGTCTCTCTGCCTCTATCTTCCCTCTCCCACCCTTTTTTTTTTTACATATTTCTTCATGGTTTGGAGTTTGGACTCCATTTCTTTACTTGTTTTCTCAATTTCTTCCCTATATCCTCACCATCCTCTCATCCTCTCAGTTACAATCCTGAAATCTGGTGCTGAAGCTACCAAATGCCACAGGCTTAGCAGTAATGTTTACTGTCATCCACAGCATGCAATGGAAAGAAGATACTGAGCACACGTGAGAGGTCCCAGGATCCAAATACCTATATTTACCTTCATCCTAGGTAGAGATAGTATCAAATGAACAAAAGTTACACATTCAATTTAGCCTGCATATTTATTTACTTTTTATCGGAGGAATAAAAGGCATTTTGGTGAATTAGTTAATATTCACTGGGCAAGAGCTGTTTCTGTGTTTGATTCCTGTTTGTATTGCAGACCTGCAAATGTTACAAACATGCTCCTAAGAAACAAGTGGTACACAAGAGTATAACAGCTTCCTCATGCCTGGTATGTCAAAAAAGAACAGATTTCTCATTCACAAGTCAGGTGTATTTTTTATTTACAGATCAAGTATGCCATCTGGTCCTATAAGTTGAGCATGGTGATTTCAGTTTTGTCCATGTTTCATGGTCGAGGCAGTCTTTCAGTAGGCAGTTAATAGAGGAGACTGCCATTCTGTCAATTATTTATGTGATGGCCAGTTTGTTTGTATAAGTAGGGCAAACAAAATTTTGGATGAATGATCTGCTGGTGTGAGAATGGGCAAAGCAGAACAATTTAACACTTCTTTGAGGTGGAGTTGTGGTTACCAAGTTATCGTGAATCTTGTCATAGCTATGCAAACCTGATTTTTATTCAAATGTGAATTTTTGGACATGGCATTTTCTGAAAGAAGACGTGCTTGCCAAATGTAAACAAGTACTGCTTACTATGATGTATTTGTTTTGTCAAAAACCTTAAGCCTTTTACTTGTGTTTGTTTATTGGAAACTGTCCTTCACAATTACAGAGAGGCTATAATTGAAAAATCAGTCACCTCACAGCTATCTCTATGGCTCATTCTTTGTCTACTTCATGTTTTGTTATTCCTGAAAATTAGATGTTTATTGTTTACAGCAAAAATAGGTCATTAAATTCTCCATTGCTGTTTTTATTATGTAATACTCTATAGGTAAACTAAAAGCAATATCTGCTTTGATATTTTCATGTCAGTCAGCTGCACAGGGCACAACAACAGGAAGAAATGGAGCTTTGTCCATGCTACATAAAATGCTTGAAATTCTGTAGCTGAGACTGAATGACAAGAATTCTGCATTTATAAACCACTCACAAAATGCCACAAGTAGAGGAGAAGCAGACAGCTTGCCTGCTTCTAGGTGATACAGCTACTTTCTTCATTAGTTGATTGCAGATACTTTTATTTCTGGATGTCTTTCTAAGCAATTGAGCATATTTTGGCATTCACCTGCGTAAAGAGAGGTGGACAACTTTGTACAAGTGAGCAAGTAGTGTGGCTCTCTGTATGATATTTTATTTAAAGGTCATCGGGTTTTCTGCACATTTGCTAATAGCCATCAAGTTTCATGTTTTAAAAAAGTGTGAATTTTAGAATGGAGAACACTTTCACTGACTGTTCTACTTTGCACATTTCAGGCTTTCATCAGCACTTTCCCACAAAGAGATCAGAAGGATTTTAGCCTGTTAACACTTGCATTTTTGATCTCACCATTGAATCTGAATATTGAATCTGGTAACAATTTTTTATGATAATGAAAGTAGAATTCAGAACTGATCTCATCTAACAGTGAAGTCATTAAAGATCACTGGAAAACACATCACTGAAAAAAGCATAACCACGGAAAAATATTTGAACTGAGCTGGATTTACTCTAGAGGCAAAAAAGCTCAGTGCTCTGTCAGAACTGCTAAATATCATTGATAGTAACCTGTTCAAGAATAACAAAGGTTTAGATAATGGTAGAAGTTTTTGATTCTTGTTGAGGAAATAAATAAGCCTAGAAAGCTAAAAGGATTATTCTGGTGTCATACAATATTAAGGAATTAAGATTTGGCTTTTTATCTTTCTCAGCCCCACAGACTGCCATGCAACCTTCCTAACTGGTCATTAGAAGCACAGAAAAGAAGGAATAACTTCTTTATACACTTCTCTTTCCTGAACTGTCATTGGTTGTATTAAAGGCACCGTTAACTGTTCTGGAGAACGAATTAATTCTAATGTCAGTTATTCAGACTAGCTTCCTTCTAATCACCTTCTAATGACAGGCATACATAAAATAATAGCAAACAGAAACAGAAGCTGAAGATCTTCTGGGTCTTACTCTTGCTTACAGCCTTTTTTCTTCAGAAGAACAAACTTCATACGTGTCCTTCAGGCAACTCTTGTATACAACGGCTTTGCGCTGGCACTACAGCTGTTTAAGATGCCATTGTTGGCTGATGGTTTGGCCTCACAGCTTTATGAGTGCTGCAGAAGATGGAGTTTTAGCTGGCAGCCCCGAATGGTCCTCAAGCAGAGAAGAAATAAGAAGAGAAACAAAAAGGGAAAAGCTAAGGTATAGAAGGAAAACAATGCAGAAGTAGGAAGGTGAAACCTAAGGCTAGACTGCCAGAGGTCTGGTAAAGGCAGCAGTACCAGTGGTGTCCCCCCTAGCTTGAACTAGTAAGCGCATCCTTGGAGGAACACCTGGTGTTTCCACAAGGGATCCTGGTTTTAAACCAGTGGGAGGTCCCATGGTAAAGTGGACCCATTACCTTCTGATTGTACTTTTACTATTGGTGGCAGCAGGCTTGTTGTTGGATGGATTTACTTTAAGAGGCTGCGTAATTTTTGTACACCCCCCCAAAAAAAAATGTATGGGTAAGCTGAGATAGGGAAGTGATAAGAGTATGGTTGCTGTTGATGAACTTGTGGTTGATATCAGTCTCTCTTTTGCTGTTGAAATACAGCACGCAGTTTTGGTTCCTATGTTCTGAAAAGGATGAAAGAAAAAATTTAAGGAGCAGAAAGGAGCTTCAAGATTTTTTGTAGGGCTGCAGGAAGTGTTTTACAATGAGAGACTTTAAAAGCGCAAGCTATTTGACTTCCTCAACAAGAATGCATTAGGATGATTTGATTACAAGGACTGAGACACTTACTTAACTTAATGGACAGAAACCAGCAAGTGAATAAAGGAATCTTTAGTCTGAAGACAAAAGATCTGAATTGCCCATAGCTGGAAGCTGAAAACGTGAAACCATTCAGATAGGCAATGAAGCATACATTTTTTAAACAGAGGTAGTGATTAACTGTTGGAACATACCAGCAAGAAAGCTAATGGATTCTCCATCTCTTGAAATTCTCAAGTGAAAAAATGAATGCCTTTGAATGTTATGCTTAGTCACACACCAGTTAATTGGCTCAAAGTAAAAGCAGAAAGTGACGTTGTGTCCTGTTTTGTATAGGAGGTCAAATTAGATCATTATAATAGTTCTCTTTGGCTTGCCAGTCTATGAAATACTGCAACTGCCAAACGCCTACATTAGAAGAAAAATAATGCTTTGAAGTTAAGCACTTCAAGGGTAAAGAAGGCAGAATTAAGGTTAGTCTAGTAATCTTCACTATGATCCTCTATGCATTTGCATTATGATGCACTTTTAACTGCTCGGTCACTCAGGCTTTCCTCTCAACATGGACCATTACGAAAGTTATAATCTTAAATCCTTAGAAATGAGACTCTTCTATTGCTTGATCTAACTAAATAGCTCCTACTTTTATTTCATGTGGGTCAGCCCTTAACAAGGTGTGCAATGAACAAATAGTTTTATAAAGAACTGGCAGAATGAAAGGCACTTTGTATCAATGTCAAGTTAATGAAAGTATGGGAACTCTGGATCTTCAAGCAGAGAATACCCCATTAGGGCATCAAACTTGTCCTGCCTATTCTGAAAGGCAGCGTGGGTATGGAGAGAGCACAATCCTCTGATATTAAGACCAAATATTCTGTATATAACTGCAGGTAGAGGATGTTAGTCACTGTCCAGTTGCAGAATACAATGTATTTTTACAGGGAGAATTTTCTTTCTCGTATTTGTATGTGTTAGATGAGATGCAGACAAATGTCATGAGACTACCATATGCCTTTTAGGAAAAGGAATGATATTGGGAAATTGTGCTGCCCATCAATTTACTTCAATCCATTCTCCTTACGGCTAGTCGGAATGTTGCCACTCATAAGGGAACTAGATATGAACTCATAATTTATTATCCAGTGTATAGATAAAACTGGCTTATCAACTATTATGATTTTTTGAACACATCTCTTCATATTTAGAAAATAATATCAAATTTTGATTGAGAATAATGAGTAGATCTAGGTAATTGTCTTTTAAACCCACTATAAAGATATCCCTTTCTATGTCTTTGCTCACAATAGAGTATTTAGGAAACAGATTTACTAGTTTAAAGTAAAATAATGGAGTAAGTACATTTTTAGGGGAAAGTGGTTTCAATTTGTAAAGTTGCCTGTCTTTGTCTCTTAGCAGTCTCAACTTTGAATTAATAAGTTGCACCTTAGAGTATGAAAGAAAAACCTAGAACTATATTTTGTTTATTTCTAGTGTGCACCTCTATTTTTTAGGCCTGCTCCAAATGTCCAAAAGCATTCAGAGATCTCATCCAACAAAGTAACTAGAATGGCTCCCACTGGTTTCCATGGGTGACAGTGTCAAACTGTGTTAAGAATATGATTGAGCATATTCTAGCTCTTTCCAGATGTAGTAGAATTTTATTCTGCTGAATCTAAACCTATGACTGTAAATTAACAGCCTTATTTATTATAAGATGAAAAAAAAACATACTCCATTTAGTTTGATGAGAGTCTGGAAAAAGAAATAATCCCATATTAAAATCAATATAAGTATTATTACTGTCCTTCTTTGTCTGCTTTCTCAGGACTGATTTTGCAAAAAGTATTTAATTAAATGATTACTTTTAGTAAATGTATTGAAAGCTACTTGCATCCTTCTATGTTACTCAATGTGAACAAAGTTTGTGGAATAATACAATGACTATGCTGTATCCTATTAGATTTACCATTTAAGACGGAAGCAAGCCCTCATGAACTAATTTGGATCTCCTCCAATGCTCATTGTTAGTATATGCTTAATCTCTGTACCATGTGACTAATTGCCTGAAAGAAACAATGCATTAATTGCTTGGTGGTTTTAGCTGTGTCCCTCTATTAAAGGTTAGCAATCCTAAGAATTCCCAAATACTTTTATTTTTAAATTACTACTCTGTCAGAATATTGGAGCTTTTTAGTAGTGTAGGATCACATGGTTTATACAACTTCATACTTATTTGGTATTTTAAACAGAAATAAAAACCAGTAAGACCATTAGCTTCTTACATGAAATTAAAATAGTAAAGTACGTATTAAAGAGTAAGACAAAAGGAAAAGTATTTGCTATGGAGATGGATTGGGACCTTAGCTGGGAATCGGAAAGCTGTGTTCTGTCTTTGATTCTTTTCTAAGAGGTCATGACCTTGGTCACTCACCTTTATATCCTTCTCTTTCTTCCTTTAAACTGTGTTCATTTTGATGCTTATGGTATAAAGGTTACTAGAAGAGCCATTGGCTCCAACTATATTGCCTTCCACATAGGAATAAAAATCCTTTGATCATTTTTGAACCTCGTTGTGATATTTCTATATGAAGAGAGATTAACTGTAGGTTATGGGATTTGGTGGGTACAGAGAAACCCTTACTGATTCACAAATATATATGCTTTAGATAAGTATTATTTTCATTGTCTCAGAAACACCCCAAACCACTTTATGTCAGATTAGAATTTAGTGTCATAATAAGTGAAAACAGTAGGCAAAAGAGCTAAGGGAAAATAGTTGGCAATCACTTACTTCGTATATGCCAGGCATTCCTCCTATAAACACTTTGAATAATCTCCTGAATATATCCAAATTAATAGTTCTGACTTTAAATTCAAAATTATATCCAGAAGGAAAAGGGTTATCTGATAGGGATAATAGGTTAGAATCATGATCAATACTTCTTTTATTGTGCAATCTTCAACAAATTGCTTTGCTGCAGTTTTCTAAATTATTAAGAAATCCAGAGATGAGTATATCAAAGTGATGATATGCAGAAAATACTAACTGAAGACAACACAACTTAAGTAGCTTTCCCTTCTGCCCCACTGCAGTTGTTTCTTGGCTGCTCAGCATCTTCCAAAGGCTTGTTAAAGTATGACAGGTGTCCACAAGTGATTTCAAGGGATCACATTACTCACTAGTTTAAATTCTCCTCACTTTGTAAAGACTTATTTATTTTGCCTTTATATGACCATATCATTTGTGTCAAATCACTTGAGGAATTATCAGAGCAGAATATTCCTAGTGAAGTGACTAGGATTTGGAGTTGGAGTTTGTTTGTGTGTTTTGTTTTTTTTTCAGCCTGGTCTTACTGGAACTAGATACAGAGCATACACCACAAATTCCTTTTTTTTTTTTTTTTTCAGCTAGTTTCTTGTGAAATCCAATGCCAAAACGCCTAATACTGTGGCTTTCTGAAGCTTAGGTCTGCCTGTGTCTTTGTTATTGACATTAAATACAGTACTCTCCATCGAAGAAGCTTGAAAATATCCCAGTACATTGTAGCTGGTAATGTTTAGTCTATGGCAAAATAACCTGATTTTGACCTCTGAGAGCACTGTTTAGATGTATTCAACTGGTGTACAAGAATCTCTAAGGACAATTGTATGGCCTTACATAGTCAGTAAACATAATTACCAAAATGAGAAATGCAGTGACTACACCATCAGAAAAGTATAGTGCTACAGGTACAGCAAACAATTCAATTTGCAATTGGCTTGCAGCAGCAAACAGTTGTAGCACTGCTGACTGCTTCTTGCTGAGGCAGGAAACCTGTGAATTTTCCAAATCTGAATAACTTGCAAAAAAGGGGAAGATTGAAAAAGGTCCATGGGATGTAGCTGCTGCGTGCTAGAATGATAATGGGCTATGATGTGTCACTTCTCCTTGTGTGATGACGTTGTGCAGTTGGATTTGGTCTGAGAACAGCGTTAGTTGTTCAGCCACAGAGTTGTCAACATATCTGCCAAAACAGGCTTTTCTTACCAGCTTGTTTGACCAAAGTTCTTTTAGCTGCTTCTGTCTCCGGTATATATGGATGTATTTTTCAAACTGTTACACGATGTTGAATGCATATGGGCTTTGTGGTTATGATCAGGTCATGTGCTTCTGTACTGTCCAAGTTGCATGAAATACAGGGACCATAATTTGCAGTAAGTTATAGGCTTACATGTATTATTAGTCCCATAGAAATAAGTTACATTTGCTTGGTTTGAACAATTTATGTTTTATAACCGCAGTCTATTAGAGTCGTTTCCACAGAACACAAACAAATATTTCCAGCAGTGATGACTGCCAAATTACTTGGAGCAAGTGAACATCGCTCACTCCCTGAAAGTACAAAAAGATTAATATCAATCATGTCTTATGCTCATCCCAAACATTCCTCATTCTACTTTACCTAATGCATACTTTGGACTTAAAATGCCCACCGACATCTCAGCCAAAGTTGTTAGTGATATAACTACAGACTGTGATGATAATATAAGAAGCCTTTTTGCTTGATATCTGCTATGATTTCAAAATAAGCTAGGGTTACAATAATCACTTATAGTACATCTGCAGCAGAATTTGCAGACTTACAGTTCAATTATTTTATGCATTGGCAGCTAAACTAATCTGTATTTACCGTTCTGTACAAATTTATTATTACAGAATCACAGAATCACAAGGTTGGAAAGGACCCATTGGATCATCGAGTCCAACCGTTCCTAACACTCCCTAAACCATGTCCCTATTCAGGAAATTCAAGATGGATGGCTAAGAATCATTGTCTGCTTTATAGTTTCTGCAGTTTTCCTTTCTGTTTTCTTTTGACATGGATGCAGAGAGATGGTCTTAGAAATGGGAGAAGAGACACACATGCTAAAAAAACACTCTTTTTGGAAAACCTTAGAGGGTCTTCACAACCAAGACATCCATCACCTGGCTGTGATACTGAAAAGATGGAGCAGCTCATCAAAGACATTGCATCAATAACACAATATACATACTCAGTTCAGGAATTATTATTACAACTCTTCTCAGTCCCAGTGTCTGTGTATAATATAAGTCAAAGGAGGAAAGGACAGGGAGGATAGTCCAAGATTGTCATTTGCTAACACAGTTGTCCTCTTGTTTGTGGAGAACCTGAGACAGCCCTTACTACCTCACTAGCTTTAAAAGCTGACAGGCAGCCATATTTTTAAAGAAAAAAACCCCAAGTAAATTTATTAGCTTAAAAACATATAGGTTGGCAAGTTAGTACCACTTTTAACCTTTTTTTTTGTTTAATTAGTGGCTTTATGCTCACAATATTTAATTCATGCACCACACAACTCAGGAAAACCTGTTAGAGGTTTGGATCAGTATGTTATTAGCCTACTACACTGAGTGTTAATTTTATTATGTATATTTGCACGTTTTGCTCTGATAGTTAACAGACCAACAGGATTCTTTATGATCAGTTTGGTAGCTAGATCTATCATAATAGCCTTAGGCATTGCAGGCTGCTTTTATTCAGTACTATTCTCTTGCAGTTTGCTTGCCTGTTTTGCAGGAAAAATTTAACCATGAACTCTGCTTGGCCAATTACTTTGCTTTCTTTCTGAAACATGCAGTATGTTTCTTCCAGGAGTTCTGCATAACTCAGGTAAGTCTTGGGTGCTATTTCTCCCTCATAAGATCACTTGTCCAGAAAGACTAGAGAGAGGACGTGACAGCTTTCTGTTTCTATTCTTCTTACTTTCAAACACTCTTGCCTGTTCTGACTTTCAGAGCACTTGATCTCACCTGACTGTTCTTATTATCTCCTGGGTACCTAAGCCCTATAGGCCTCTGTCTCTAATTTTGACTTCCAGTTCTCTGTTGAATGTCTTTCTCCTTTTCTTAAGGCCCCTCATGCTCAAACACCAGTGACTTCCTTGTTGATTACCCACATTAGGCGCCCCTTTCCTCATCCTCACCTCTGTTCAACTTATAAGCTTGGCTCAAAACTCCCCTCAATACCAATTACCCAGTTTGGCTTTTCACTGTATGCATGATCTCTGTGATCTTTGGCTCCATTCCACCTTGGAATGGTTCAGTCTCTTGCATCATTGCTCTTGGACCCCATCGTTATGTTCTGTCACTAGTGTAACCTATCAAAATTTGTGTCTTAATTTATTTTAATTTACCTGGAACTTAAGTTGAGATGATCCTTCATTTCTTCATGTTTAATTCTCCTCTATCTCTGCAGAAAGGACTTTTTCCCTCCACTATGAGGTCTGCTACACTCTGACTGAAGCTTACTCTTGTCATTGCTTCCTCTGCTCCTGCTTTCCTTTCACAGAATGTCTTTGGTGGAATGTCCTTCCTTTTTAAATTAGTTTTTTTTTTTTTTTGCTTCTGCCACCTCTCTAGCTAGAAACCCCTGATGTTCTCAGTCCTCCTATTTTTCTTTTAGGCAGGCCATTGTGGGATTATTTTGGGTTTGTACTGTGACTTCACTATAAACATGCATAAATTATTCCTCGAGTCCTGCTTAAAAATTAGGTAAGCCATGAGCACTGGGGTCCTTTATCACTAACATCCCTTTGAAGTCACCTTTGCGTCTTTATCCAATCATCTCTTGTAGTACTGTTCGAATGTATGCTCTTTGGTGGAAGAATTCACATTCTTGTTCTGTATTTGTCGTCTATGTTGCAAAGTGGTGTCTTGGTCCATGATTGCAGCTCTAAGATATTATGGTAAAAAACCCTATATGCTATAATGATGAGGAACTTAATTTGTTACTAGTTCCTCTCTTTTTACAGTGTTTCAGTATGAAATGAGTCAGCAAACATCATGCCAGATGTACAACTTGTGTTCAATATATCGGCATAAACCTAGTGGCATGGCTAGGATGTTCTCGATTGTGTATTTGCAGTGTTTCCCATAGGAGAAAATATTAACAGAGTTCAAAGCATAAGCATACTCACCTTATGAATTACATTCACATGGTAAAATGATATTCACCAATTCAGGTCATCAAATATATGTGGTTTTCTGACCATATCTGGTTTTGTTTTCATTTGAAATCTGTGCTATAATTATGAGGCTGCTCTGTAGTTCTAATAATTTGATTTGGGTTACTGCTAAATATAAGGTGGAAACACAAACAGTTTCGTGAAACATTTGGAGACCTATGCTTTTAAAGGGAAAGAAAGCTTTAGAAGGCATAATTGTAGTCCCTGCTAACAGTGGAATGTACACCTTCTGTGTAAGGTTTACCAAATATCCAAAAGACTGTATCTAGAAACGGGAAGACCCTGCAGAATTCTGTTTGCTGCCCAAACAAAATATGCCACACAGAATTCATTTCTTCTTTTCTCACTCAATGTCAAGTCATGCTCCAACTGTTTTTTGTTAATAACACAAATAATGTCTCCTGCAAGTTCTGTTCACATTTGCTTCTTATAGTGTGAACACTTAGTGAAATTGCAGTTCCAAATGACTTTTCTTGCTTTCATACACCTGTATGCTGCAGCCTTGCCTTAGGCTTGTATCCTTCTGATATGTTTGTTCAAGCTAGTTCAAAGCCCAGAACTCAGGGTCTGCGAACCTTCTTTTCCAAACTAAATGTCTTTTTAGACATTTATCTGTGTGATGTAGGCAGATGCTATATTTCCTTCTTGACCTATCATAACTCTTTCCCTCCCTGCCTGGCACTGTAAAAAGGAATACGCATTCTTTAATACCTACATTACATGTTTGCATGTCTTGACACAACATCTCCCTAGTGAGATTTCCCCCTGCATATCTGAAGCTTTGCCTCACAACTCCCATTGTTGTGCCTAATTCATTTGTACTTGAAGTGGGAGAAAGACACAGAAAATAATATCAAATCAAAATCCCAGGTTTTCCACGTAGCTGATATTCCTTTGTCACAGGATACTTCTAGCTGTGTACAATGAGACCATGGAGAACATACTATACAGCCTGTAAGGCTCTACAATCTACATACTAATAATCTATAATATAATATATAATATATATATAATAGCCACATACTAATCTCCTATATTAAGCCTTGCCAACCACAGACAACTTTCTGTGGCCGAAGTATGGCTTTTTAGACCCGTGCCCCTAAACTTTACCATTTCTGTTATAAACACCAAATCAACCCTAGCAGCTGAACCCACTGAGCTTTTGCAGACAGTGGCACGGTTATTATTCAAAGTGAAAATTTCATCAACTAAATTCTCATTCTGTTTTGCTTGCATATCAGATGAAAATGATCATTAACCAAGAAAAATGTCATCTAACCTGCACTGCTGAGCTTTCAGCTTTGCTGCCCTGTGTTGTATTATTAGCAGCCACTGCAGTGCTGCGGAGCAGTGAAGACAGAGAGAGTCATCAAGAGCAAGATCTAGAAAGAGAAATTATATCAGAGGCAGTATTCTGGAAGGCTTGAGAGCTGTCAGTTGCCTCTCAAATGTATTTTAGGCCTAGAATAAAGTTTTGGTAAGTCTGATTTGATAATTGATAATTGTATTTAAAATGTGATGTATAATACTAAAGAGAAAGGGGAAATAAAGGAGTTGCTCTTAATGTTTTGGCAGTCATAGGATCTGCAAAAGCACAATCTTGCTGTTGGAGTTGCCTATATGAGAGAACTGGCTGTTCCTGTTCACCAGATGACGGAGCTTAGTTTAAAAGATATTCCTATTAAATATATTAGACTTGGTTTCTATCAGCCTTGAGATTAATCATTGGTACCTTAATATTTGCAATGGGCTATGTTTAATTCAGGCTGACATTATTTTTCTGATTGACTGTAGGTGGCAATAGTAGTAACACACACTGAATTTGTGAAGTTCTGCTCATCAGCCATAGCAGCAGCGTATGAATAGCTATGAGTGATGGTAGGCATTTCTAGGGAAGAGTTGTTGACAAACGGCTATAGATATGGTGCTATAAATATCTATAATTGAAAAAAATATTGAAAATTCTGGAGGATAGGGTTGCATTATTTGGGTCTCAGCTTCTCTTTTGGTAACTATCATATGTATATTTTTGTTCATCTCACAAAAAAGATTAGTGGTCAGTCATATCCACCAAGAGGCCCAACACCCAGTATATGGGTATTCATAACGTGGAAAGATCCTAGTCCTGCTGTGAACAGCTGCAGGTATTGGCTGACAAGCAAGTAGGCATGAGGAAAATTTCCCTGTCACCTGGCATGGATGTGGCTTGGCTTCCTATGAAAGTTTCTGTCATCAAGGTGGTAGGAATATTTTATTTACATGTTGAATGCAGAAGACTTAGCCAAGGTCAGATCTTCAGGTCTTGCGATTTGTGTCACTGCTTTCTTTGCCAGGAAAAGCTCAACAAGAGGTGTGGTCATGACTCCATCCCAGAGAGGACAGATAGGATGAAGCTGAAAGCTTTGTTAGAAGAAGGATGACAGTGGGTGTTGAACACCAAGGGGCCCATAATACCTACAATGGGAAACATTGAAGAATAGGAGGGGGAGAATATAGAAAGCAGAAGCAGAGCAAGAAAGGCAGGTTTTTCAGTTTCTCCCCACTGTAGTTCTAGATTAGTTAAAGTGTCCTTGAGCAGGGAAGGCTGCCAGCCAGATAGGAAAAATACCAACAGATCCAATGCTCTCAAATACAGACTTGCCCTGTCAAAAGCAAAGCCTGCATGGGATTATGACTTCTATCCATCAGTACACTCCCGGGAGAATCAAGAGAGAAATCCTGCTGTCTTTGTCTAAATTGTCCTTCCCTGGGGGAGAAATAGATGCAGAGGATTAGGTATCTGTATTAGAAAGTCTTAGAAATACCTGTTTTCTCAGAAGATTATTATATCTCTCTCTGGCAGCAAAACATTGCAGGAGGCAGGATGGTATGGAGGAATTTTAATTGTTGGTGCTAACGCAGTGCGCATCAATCTTGACAAATACTATTTGCTTTACCAATTGATATATAACACATTTACTTGTCAGTGTTGCTGAGGACATAGACGTCTGCTTTGACCAAACAAAGATTTTAAGATGGACATCAACAGCCAGGGATGTACAGCTAGGATTAGATCGCTTTGGAGTCTCAGCAATAGACGCTTCGCATAATTTCTTGTAGGTATAGAGATATTACTAGTTTAATGTAGAAATAATTTGAGCTTGCTCACACAAATATGTAGTTTCATGACTGTTTATGCCAGGGCAAATGCATATAAGCATATTGCATCATGAATTTAGACACCACTTGACATTTGTGCTCATGACTGAGTCATCAGCAATAGCTTCACTAAGACAGCAACTGGAGCTGTATGTGCATTGGATATAGACACTCTTTCCCCTATTATCTCCCTGGTGTGTATTAAAAAGATCATTAAATAATAAGACAGTTGTCAATATCTAAAGACGTGATTAGAAATATGATTTTGTAGTATATACACTGAAAAATACTTTGGACATTACCAGCATTTATGGGGGGTGGTCTTTTCTATTCTTATCTCTATTCATCATGATTTTAAAATAATAGCCTGTAAAGATGAAATATGACTGTTTCAGATTGTGGAAGATATTAGTCAATCACTATTTTAACTCTTTTTTTGAGACAGCATTACTATTAATTTATGACTACAATGAACACTAAGAACACATCAAACTGTTTTTATATGATACATACTTACAGAAGAGATGTTCTGTTGCATAGATTAACTTACTTTATTATTCCTGCCGCACAATATTTTGGCTGATTTAGTATTTTACCAGGTGTCACTGAGACAAATAGGTTACATTCTCTCTACGTAAGTCTTGAACTAGCACTCTACCCCCTACCTCGTTGCCCTTAAAAAAAGGAAGTTTTACAAAACCCACCTAGATATGAATTGTTCTGCACCACCTTGATGTATCTAGTACAGTAACTGCACTCTCATTTTACTTGCATGTGTCTGAAGAGGGTTTTTTTCCACATGATAGTTCTCTTATGAATAACAACTAGATTTTTTTAACCCCACCCCCATCATTTTTGTATTAAAGCACAAAATTAATGCTACAGATAGAGCACAAAGTTTGATATTATAACAAAGTCTTTTTACTGAGACTTGGTCATAAGAAGCAGCTTTCTTGATCTTGAACTATTACCACCTACCTTATCTTTCAGTCACATCATCTTCCCCAGGCTCACGAATAAACTTCATCATACATAGTGAAGGAATTGATTTTCCCATCATAATGTGAACAATGCTGCTGCTGTTGGAGAAATTTTGTTAATGCAGGTGGCAGGGGTTTTTTAGCTCATCACCAGCAGTTTTTTTTGTTTTGGTCAAATTAGGTGTCTTATAAAAAAGAAACCCAAACCCTTGTTCCAAATCATTAGAGCAATGGGTTGTGGCCTGCCACAGCACCAGCTGGCTTTTCCTGACATTGTAGATTTAAGTTGTCGATAGGAGATTAACCTCCTTGACTGGAGAAACTGGAATCAGCTCTCCATAATGTACTTTTATTTCTAGTCAGTCAGGGACATATAGTGATAAAATTTGGGTAGGAAGCCAACTGGTTCTCCTTTTTTCCCAACATCTATTAACTTTAATTGTTGGAATGATTGATATACTTGACAACACAGATGGAAAATGCAGGGTGTCAGCCAAGGTTTCTCTCATCCACAAGGCTATGTCAGAGCTTTTGCTCTGGCTGTCTCTCTTCTGCTGTCTCTTCCTTCTCCTAAAATTGCTCAGACATATACGTGAATGCAACATTAAATACACTGAAGGAGAGCTCAGTGGTGTGGCTGAATAAATAATGCTGATGCACCATTTCAGTACAAATGCACCGACGCATATAATCACTGGGTTGATACCTGACTTGTTCAGCCTGTGTCACTGCAGCCCGCCTCACATGGGTAATATAATTTCATGGCATTCCTAGGGTTCATGTAAGAGTCGTGTGTACAAGAATGAGAGAAGACAGTCCCATTCCTCAGCCCTCACTCTGAGCAGGTCAGATAGAAACCAGCTCCAGTTCAGAGGCTGTGCAATGGTAGACCCCAGAGATGATGCCCATTTGGTCCTGGGGCTTTGTCATCAGCTGAAATAAACTGGCTGTTTATTCCAGAACAGTTTAGATCTCAACATAGCAATGATGTTATCTTTTTAGTTTCATACGCTAATGATTACCACATTTCCTGGCAGTGTTTCCATTTTGCCTTCACACAGGAATTGTAATCTGGTAATATGAGTGACAGAACTTTTTCTGCTACATAGTGTTGCAGCTGTAAATACACATAAATTTATTAAAGAGAAGCAATACTAACTTTCAACAAGTGAGACAGAAATGTGGACTGGCTGAATCCATATCCATGGGAAAGACTGCAGTGAGTTGGTATAGAGGGAGATTGGATGTACACCATGAGATCCTAAGATTCCTACAGAAAAGTGGATTGAAAGAAGGGGAGCCTGTTGCTAAAAGAGTTGTTGCAGAGTTAGGAAGACTTAACTGAGCATAGAGAGGAGGACAGGATTCAGACAGAAAAGTGGTGTGCGTGTCTACAGAGAGGACAGGTCACGGAGGATGACAGTAGAGTACTGGTCCTGAGCTGAAGAAGACAGCTGTGGTAGCTGCTGTGGGGAAAAACATGCTGGCCTGTAGAGGGGGAGAGAGCAGCTATAGATGATGTCAACAACATGGTCCTGGATGTGAAACTGAGAGTTGGTGGGGACCAGAGCAGACATTTTTAGAATGACAGGAACTACAGATTTAGGAGATAAACCTGATATCATGAGGGAAAAGATTCCTGGGGATGCATATGTCGAGGCTGTCAGAAGTGGAATAAGACAAGAGACTTCTATGTCTGTGAAAAGGGCACGAAGAAGCTGAGAGTGAAGAAGGCAATTTGAGATGGTGATAGTTTTACTTTAAATTTGATCTCCTCGGAAGATATGGTCAGGACT
Organism: Cuculus canorus; assembly: GCF_017976375.1. Lineage (NCBI taxonomy): Eukaryota > Metazoa > Chordata > Aves > Cuculiformes > Cuculidae > Cuculus > Cuculus canorus. The sequence goes on from NC_071402.1 coordinate 52,971,145, forward strand.
CCATGCAGAAAAAAGTAAAGGCAACAGGCACCACATATATTGTCTGCTTGGGGGAGATTTATTTAAATAGAAGAGTGTTGTTTATCATTGTTAGAGAAAAGAATGTCTATTGTACTGAAGGGAGACTACAGACTTTCCATCATGCACGCTTTTCAGTGTTGGGTCAGAAAGAGCATTAGAGAAACTAGGTATAGGGCTTGGAAGGCCTGAAAGAATACATCAACCCATCAAAGCTAATGGACCAGAAAACATGACAAGACCAAGTGTCATTGTGAGAGAGAATGGGCTGATGCTGAAAGAGATCAGATGATGACTGAAGAGGGAGAAAGTGGCTTTAGAAAAAATCAGAGTACTGCTTGGTAAAATCAGTCATGGGAAAGACATCAGTGATAAGCGAAGAATGAACTGAGGCTGAAATTTGGAGAGAGGTATGAAAGCAATGAAATATGCACTTAAGGGTTGGATGTATCATCATTGTAGGAGCTGAAGTTGTTAAGGGAAGACTGCAGGACAGAAGGAATTAGGAGTACTCTAAAGAAGTTTGATAGGATAGAACATAACAGCAGAATGGCTGGAGAGAGAAGCAGCAGATGCAGTCTGCTCAAAAGCCAGGAGAAAATTTGGAATGGGGAGAAGACTACAGAATCACAGTATGGTAGGGGTTGGAAGGGACCTCTGGAGATCATCTAGTCCACCCCCTTGATAAAGCAGGTTCACCTGCAGCAGGTTGCACAGGAATGTGTCCAGGTGGGTTTTGAATATCTCCATTGAAGGAGGCTCCACAACCTCCCTGGGCAGCCTGTTCCAGTGCTCTGTCACCCTCACAGTAAAGAAGTTTTCCTTCATGTTCAGGTGCAACTTGCTGTGTTCCAGTTCATACCCATTGCCCTTTGTTCTGCCACTGGGCACTGTTGAATCAGGCCCATCCTCTTGACACCTGCCCCTTAGATATATATAAGCATTGATAAGGTCCTTTCTTGTTCTTATAGATCAAACACAGATGAGTTAAGTTGGTCAATATGAAATAAAGCAAGAACGGACAAAGAAAATTTAACTGTGAAGTGGTGGGATAAGCCACTATAACAGGCTGTCTTCCCAGAGTTTGCAGAAGCTTCCTTGTCACAGGATCACCTCATGCAGAGGTTCAAGACAATCCTTTATTTCTGTGATGGCAAGCTACATGTTGCAGTGTTTTCATGTTACATATTCACTTTTATAGATCGATATGATAAAAAGTATTTGTACTGACATACTGCAGCTGAATGCAGGAGAAAAATAATCTTGTGACGTGTCAATCACCAGACAGCATTTTGAATGGAAAAAAAAACAGCAAAAAAAATCCATTTTTTTAATGCATATTCAAGGATGATTTCATAGAAATACTGTTAGAACAAACAATGTTCTGTGGGAACACGTGCGTGTGTTTGTCCAGTAGCTTGCGATTTAGGAGATCTAACAATGAGTGGTGAAACTGTCAACACTGTGACTATATAAAAAGATTCACATTTGTTTAACTTACATATTGATTGGAAATTGCACTAAAGGAATATAAATGCCTTTAGAAGCCTCCATATGCCAAATCCATCAACTGGGCTTGGTCAGAAAACCAGTATGTTCAAGAAACAGCCTCGTAAACCATTGAGGAAGGATATCTGTGCTAGTAGCACTCTTGATTTAAGGAAAGAGCGATCATAAGATTAGCTGTACTCGTCCTACTGGAAGAAAGCTTTGAAAATTTCTTAATGATTTACTTTTGTACCTTCAGATATATTGCTTTCATTTTTTCCTTTGCCCTGTTGTATGACTTATGACACATCCTTCCTTGTGACATTTAATATGTTTTGTCTAATATTGTATCGTATACAGTATACTCACCAAGGATTATCGTCCAAAGAATTCATACCCAGTACTTAAAAGCAACAGGTGCACAGTAAGGCAGGACTGGTGTGGAAATATGGCACTCTGCATTACAACTCAGGCAGCTCTAAAGCTCCACATTTTCTGGAATCTCTATTTTGCAGTTCAGATTAGTTGACATTGTTGCTTGAGCTTTGGTTGAGTATGGAAGTTAAGAGCCATGGCACAATTCATTAGAGAAGCAGATAGCAAAGATACTACTAGAAAACGACAAAAAAATTCCTAGTCCTCTGACCAAAAAGAAACGAGAATAAAAGGTTCTTATTTAAGTTCTGTACTGCAGAAAACAGAGCTCACAGATAAAAGTCAAATGTGTTTAAAAATGAAAGTCATTCTCAAAGACAGGCCATTAATCCTACTTAGAGTCAGTCGTGGTCATTTCAGCTGCAAGAGTGAGGTCATTGATTTATGGAGGTTACAGCTCCATTTGGGAGCACAAGATGAAGGAAGAAATTTGAGTTTTTTTAAAATTCTGCAGCCATTAGTTCTAGCTGAGAAGCAGGACTGCTATGGAATGGGAGACAGAAAAAAAGAGTGGAGAAAGAAATCAAATGTCATAAACCAGAGTAATTTAGAGTATGAACAAGAGTTAGCAGTATTTCCAAGATAACAGGTTAATCTGGCTTCACTTAATGAATACAGTAATTTAGAGAAAACATTTTTATATAAAAACTAACATGCCTCATCGTTCATTTAAACCTAAATCCCTATTTGAGACAGAACTAAATGATTCATAAATATTAGCAGTCTTTTTAAGTACATGACCAACTTTGTATTAGGACAGCTGGCATTCTATGTTGCTCTAAGGGAACCCAAACCAACAATGGCCAACCTCTTCCCTGATGTGGCACAGCACTGATGACAGAAGTTATAGCAAACCATTGTGAAACCTCATCTCGAGTGCTGTGCCCAGTTCTGGAAACCTCAACATAAGCACAATTTGGAGCTGTTGGAACAGGTCCAGTGGAGGGCTACAAGGATGATCAGAGAACTGGAGCACCTGCCATACAAGGACAGGCGGAGAGGCTTGGGGTTGTTCAGACTGGAGAAGAGAAGGCACTGAGGAGACCTTATAGTGACCTTCTAGCACCTGAAGGGGGCCTACAAGAAAGCTGGGGAGGGACTTATTACAAAGGCATGTAGTGATAGGACTAGGGGCAATGGCTATAAATTAGAGAGGAGCCTGGTCTAGTGGGAGGTGTCCCTGTCCATGGCAGGAGGGTTGGAACTAGATGATCTTTAAGGCCCCTTCCAACCCGAACTATTTTATAATTCTATGATTTGCAGTGTAATACTGATGCCACCTTTGGAATCTATAATTTTAAGAAGAGTCCTTCATTTCATCTTTCTTTAAAAATGTGTACAGTGGAGTGTTTCTCATATTCATCCATTAGTCCATTCATCCTCATCTCATAATGTGGCCATAGTTCCTCAGACCAACACTATACCTTGGGATCTATACAGGACTACAGGACGTACAGTTCAGCGCCTGTTGTCATAAAAAACATTTCACGTTCACTCAGCACTAGATCCTGTTTGAAAGGACTTTGGTCTTACTGTAGTTGATGGAGAGTTTGTGTTTGGTGTCATTTCATTAGCACATAGCCATAGAAAACATCTACACTGGAAGCCTGTAGCTAGAGATAGTGGGTTTCAGGAACAAAAGAAATTGCAAAGGTATCCCAAGAGACTAATTCAGCAGAGTTAACTGAAGGAGGATCAGTAGCAACAAAAAATACTTGCTCCTTTATGTAACGGAGGCGAAGGGAAAGAAGAGAATCTAGGAAATGTTTTTAATCTCTTATTAGCCAAGTTACTCTTCTATGTACTTCAGGACAAAATGGATCCAAGATTTGGGAATGGGAAATGACCCAGTTGAGAATTTTCTTTCAAGTTAACAATACAGAAAAGCCAAGATGAATTTTCAAAAGTGGGCTGTAGTTTGGGACATATATAACTTAAAAAAACCCCACTTCTTAATGCTTTGTAATAGCTAAAGTCAAATAAAAATGGGACTACCTTTGGTATTAGTTTGAACTTTGTTCATAGGAGATATTTTTTTTGTGTAGGGTCTCTGACTGTATGGTAACTAACAATACAAAAATGATGCCAGCCAGTTTGATCAAACGGTTGACTTAGCAGGATTTTGTTTGGGCAATACAGTTAAGAGTATATAATATGTGTGTTAAGCAAACATTAATAAAACCTCATACAATGCCTCACATTGCCTCCGACATGTTGCAAACTTTTAATAGACTAGACTAGGGAAAAAAGATCACAAATTAAGGTTTGATTCCTAGCTTTTCAGATCCTGGCCCATTACAGCTTCTGTACAAAATAGGGGAACACATTTCTTTAACTCATGCTTATTACCTGTGAAGAAGGAAGGTGTAAGGGTGAAGCTTGTAAATGGGCCTTGCTACCCAAAAAATCTGCAGGAAAATTTGCCAAATTGCAGGGTGTTTGCCAAATTGAAGCCTGGACTCAAATGTCCAATTTAATTGTCATGAGGGACTATTTATAAGGAACTATAATTTCAGCAGATACAAATTGTTGTACAGACAGGTCACATTATCTCACCAGCTGCCTAAATCTGTGCTGGGAAGAAATAAGACTAAGCTGTGAAGCCCCTGCTTTGATCTAATATCTGGATTGAGAGACCCATTAAAATTTTTTGCAGCTGCTTGAGCATGGATCACCATTACTTGCCATTTGTGATATCTTTAAAAACCTTCAGAGATACATGTTAAGTGATTCCAAACAGCACTAAAAAGGTCAAGGTAATGGATTCATTCTTTCTATATCTGTAATGGTTACAATTGCTGATTGCTTGCTATGCCCATTCTTGCCTGATGTGCAAAAGCCCAGCCTGGTCATCCTGGTCCCTTACCTCTACAGCGCAGAACAGCCAGGACGCATGGGGCTGAAGCTGTGACTCCAGCTGTAACAAGTGAGGCTGTCTCCTGTACTGTTGTCTGTGTTGGCAACGGTGCTTTCAGATAACACAATATTTGATGGTTTGTTTCCTAAGTTGTGCTGCTTCAAGAAGCCAGAGAAAGACCAACAATAAATGAGAAGAGACGGAGACAAAAGATGGTTGGTAGAAACAGGCAGGTGTTCTTTATTTCATGTGGCACAGCATTAGGCAGACAACCCAAGAAATAGTTTCTAACAAAAACCAAAACTGTCACTCCCAGGAACCATCCCCCAAACAAGGGTCTACTGCCAACAATGGCATTGAGATGTCCTTGCCTGTTCACTCTCATCTCATAGTTTGCATAAGCTTAGGCCGTATCTTAGCTGTGAGCGTCCTTTCCAAGGAGACTAACTTCTCGAGATACAATATCTTTAGGCAGCATACATACTGCATGGTATCACCAAAGTACAGTCTCCTAAAGCCATGCTAAAATATAATGTTAACTCTGGAGACAAGGCTGTCCAATCGCCTTGCGCCTCTTTGAGGTAATACAATGATGTTTCTTAGCTGACAACATGAGAGGCACCTGAGGGAAGATCTATATGGCTTCAGAGTCTATTTCAAAACTTCTGATGCAGTAGCAAGAACCTGGCATGCTGTCTGCTGAGACACAGGGCGAGTACATCCTCCATCCCTGGCTGCTGCTGGGCCTTGGCAGCACCAGAGAGCTTGGCTTACTGTCACCGAGACAGATGAAAACATCTAATAAATGCTCTTGGACTAGTATGGGGACAGGTCAATCGATGGTCACAACAGAACGTAACCTTTGCGTTGGTCATTAGGGAAGAGGTAAGTAATGATGGCGGTAAGGGAAGTTACACAGTTAGCACTCCGGATTAAAGGCATGAAGAATGACTGGTGGAAGGAAGACATTTTAAAGACTAAGGGCAAAGCTTTAAAAGCCTTGGGATATTACTTTTAATTATTATCTACAGGTTACTCTCTCTGTATATACTATTTTTCTTTCTAAATTAAGAAAATACACATTTATTAACAAGTCACTGGGTCAAATCCTACTCTCCACTGATGCCAAATCCATTGACTTCAATGTGAGGAAGCCCCGTGTAAACAATGAAGGGCAAATATGGCCCTTTATGGCCTGAAAAGTCTGCTTGTACCCATTTATTTCAATCCTTTGTGGAAACACATATCAAAGGGTAAATTAATTGTTATGACTTTCTCCTGAACTACCAGGGAAGCATCAACAAGACACAGCAAAGGAGCAAGAAAAAGTAGGTAAGTAAGTACTGCTTTAAAGAGAATTTTAGCCATGTTTTGGAGCAGAAGGACAAAAGAAAATGGATCTGGATCAAGTGCTACTGGCCTTTACTTCCTAAGCAACTACAAAATCCTTGGTTTAGCTTCAGTGAAACGGTACACAACCAGAGAAAACAGAAGGAACCAAATACTCCTTTTCCTTTGCAAACATCATTTGCCCAAAGGTGCACACTGTCATCCCTTTGGATGCTTTGCTAACTCCAACTGTCTGCACAGTGCAGTGTCAGTCGCTGAAGACAAAATGTGTCTACTGTGTAGATAGGTAGAATCTGTGGTGTCTTACAAATGTAACTTAACATTTTGAGCATTAAGAAACACTCAGTGCTTTTAGACACAGAACAATACGATTTTGGATGCATTTACCACTTTTATTTCACTATGCAGAAACATACATTCACCATGTGTTGTGATGCAGCTGACAGTGTGATGGATGCTAACCCTTCGGTGGGGATTATAGCTGGACACTAACAAGTTTTCAGTGGACGTTCTGTACAGGTTAAGGCTTGACTCTGAACTAGATAGTAAATGCTGACCAGATTCTCAAACAGACTTTTTTTCTTTGTTTCCTCTGAGAACAAAAGGGAAATCAATAGAAAACCTTCACGGTTATTTCAGATTAATAATTTTCTAATGCTGCAAACTAAGTAAAATACAGATTTTTCTTCTCCAAAATAACTACATATAATTTACAAGGTTAGGATCTGTGAAGGGTGACTGGAAGCTGACTCTGAACAATGCTGACAAAAATCATTAAATTTAATATACTAAAATCATTACTACCTCATAAGGTATTCAGTCAGGTATACAAAGCACACTTTGTAAGCATTTAAATGTTTTGGTAAGAGCAAAGATTCATCATTGTTTATCGGGCAGTAATAAAACCAGATGAAACAAATATAAGATTCAAGTTGTTTACTGAATAAACTGTGTTATTGGCACATCCAATGTGTGGTAAAACATTATACACAGTACCTATACAGCTTCTAGCATTTTTGGGGTAATCTTCATTTACAGTATCTGTAAACAAAAGGCTTGCCATCTAACAAATTTTAATTTGTTTAGACTTTTCATAAAGTGTGAAAGGCATGAACTGTTTATGTGTTACATGAGATCACTGTTTATATTGTTTATGAACGTGCAGGTATAGCAGAAAAAATTGACATTTTAAGAAAATTAAAAATGCTGCTTTTCTGTAATTTTACCGTTGCTTCATGCAATATTGTTTAACTGCTGCTGATTCAGATTGCTTTCTATGGGAAGGCATCTCTGCCAGTTTCTTTGTTAACGGTCAAGATCAATTCTTCTGTACTGAAATTTTCCATAGACAGATACAAGTCAGTCAGGTTGGAACTGAGACTCCATATAGGCTCTCGTATTCCTACTGGTGTGCATGTCTGGATTCATATGGAATCTAGGTTATTCCTGTGGGAAAGAGAACCAAGTTAATTAGCTGAAGCAACTGCTCTCTTGCAAAAGAGATTTTGTCCATTTGTTTGCGTGACAAAAGCCACTTGAAAATGGCATCATCCCACTATAAGCAACTCGGCCCAAATCCAAAGTCCACTGATGCCAATGGAAAAAATTAATAACAATGATAGACTTTTAAGCAAGCCACATTGTGTTGTCTCTGAAACAATTAGCAGAATACCACAAGAATCACAGCTACTCACTCCTCAGTGAACTGGTTCCATCTTCCAAATAAATAAGATACTGAAATTCAGTTTCCTTTAGAGTCTGTATTTCCAAAAGCAGGACAGCAAAACAGCTTCAAAAGGTGCTGTGCATCATACTCTGTTACTTACACCAAATGCTAGGGAATATATATTGTTTTAAGAATAAAACGCTGCTATTGATTTAAACAGAAAAGCAGCTTTTTTTTTTTTCCCCCTTCTGCATACAGCATTCAAAGCAATTTGTGCAATGGTGCTGGCAGTAACGGCTTTTGCATAGCAGGTTAGTATGCATGACATGTTTTTGCACACAGAATAAATATAGTAATATTAAGATGTCTGTTTAGCCAACCACAACTAGACAGCATGCCTTTACTGACTAAAAGCTTGACACAAGAAAAGCTGCATTATCATCTCATCCTGATAAACAATGCTGCTTTAAAACATAAAATATTCTTTCAAATACAAGAAAGCCGAGACATTCAAATACCGACACACTAATTCACCGGGTATAAAACCAAAATTAAAGGCAAGCTGGACCATATCTTTGCAAGTTATGAATTAAAGTTTAACTTGTAACAAATCTGCATAGGACATTTATAAAGCAGCCATAGGTTCTTCCCTTGGCATTTTTAAACAAAATGCATACCTTTAAGAACAAACAATATTTGTTCTTAAATGACATAAAAGCAGACAACAGATTTTTTTGACTTCAGAATTAGAAAAGTAGACTATATCAAAGCATGGACAATGAAGACTTTCCAGGGAGCCAACAAAAGCAAATGAATAGCTTCTCTTTCTCCAGCTGGCACCATTAAAAGAAGAAAGACATTTAGAGCTGAATGTGGTTTACATTCAAATACCAAAACTGGTAACCAGTACAAATGCAACTTGCAAATGCCAGTGAGAGAAAGCAAAGAGTTAGAGGTGAATTATGGTAGGAAAATCACCTTTGCAACATGCCAGCCCAGTAAACGCCTAGAAAAATCATCTAGTCCTCTTACCTGTGGTCAATCCTCTCCATCTTCTGGTGTGATTTCTGTCTCTTTATGTACCACTACTTTGGTCACTGACATGTCAGGGTGCTGCTCTTTGGCTTCTTTAATTGCCTGAGCCAGCGCCTATCCCAAGGAAACCACAGAAGGGCAAAAACAAAAAGGAGGTGGAACATGCATGATCAACAGCAAGGTGGAGAGATTCATGAGATATTACACAATTTACAAATGAGGAAAATGATTAAAATATGAAATATACCATCACAGATTTAACTACTAATCCAGTTTAGTTTAAGGCATGCCAGTATGCGTAGTATCTTTTAACACAATGTTTAGAACTGTTCTCTTTGGCAGTCTGCAGGGAAGCCTTTAGTGGTTTATAGATTTTACCTGATCGTGATCAATATCAGCATCTCCTGTGATGACTATTCGTTTTTCAATTCTTGTCTCTGAGATTCCTCCTTTCACAGTCTAGATAGGAGGCACAAAAGCGTGTCAGTAACTTACTCTAAAAAGTGCTGCTACTCATTCAGAGAATGATCAGTGCAGGAACCCAGATGTGACTGGATTGGACTGAACTATCATCCCGTGAAGAAAAGAATGGACATACAGCTTATATTAAGACCTAGTTAAGTCCAACTGCAGGCTTTAGAAGGACATCAGAGTTGTATGACCTCTGTTATAGCTCCTCTACTGGAGGGTGAATTTCACTGCAGAAAAGAATGAAATCCTGTATTCACTGAATACTGGTAGGAGAGCTGTCACCCCACTAACAGGGTTTCTGCTTAGAGAGTAATCGTCACTGAGATACTATCCTGGAACTTAGAAGATCTAACGTCATTTGTCTGTGCAGCTGTAAGCGATGTGACCGCGGCATCTGAGCCGACTGTTTGTCCTATTATGACTACATGATACAGATTTACCACATGGTTTCAACACCGTGTAACTCAAGACTCAAAGGCCTCGGAGTCATGTCAATGGAACCTCATGCTTGGGCAAATTATTCATTCCTCCATACCATATGATGCCAACGCGGCTACACTGTTTCCAGTTCCAGACAGTATTTGCAGTTAAGTCAAGCATCACTGCACAGCCACATTTTGTGCTTGCATAGACATACTCTAAGGGTTTATGACCCTTGGGACTCTTTCCAAGTCCTTGGATGATGCATTAATGAAGCCAGTATAGCAAAAGAAAGGTGAACGAAGACAGGTACCCAGAATAGACAGGACTTTGTCCAGAGAATATAAGCACTTTAAAATAACCCTTGCAAAAAAAAAAAAAATCTCCGTTTTCTAAGGACTCACTTTGGTGATATGTGTAGTGGTTGTAGTGCTGGTAGTTTCAGATGTGATAGTTTGTGCACTCATCAATACACCTGGTTCTAAGTCAGCACCGCTATCCACCTAGGGAACCAAAAGAGAAAACCAGACATCAACACACGCTCCTGAGAACAGGGAGGCAACAAACATGTAGGTTGAAGTCTACTTCTACAGTTCTTCATAAAGTGAGTATCTAATGGTAGGGAAATAACTGCCGTTAGGTTGATCATGTGCCACTATTTCTCTTTGCATGCAAAGATTCCCCTTCCCTTCTAGAAGGATAGATGAGAAGCTGGGGTCTTGAAATCTATAGTTTCATCAATGTTCTCGAAAGGCCCTGCATCAGGACATGAGAGTCACCCTCAGGTGAACTATACTTACATACATCCCCCTCGTCCTAATATTTAATACTTGAACAGCTTAGAATAGTTTCCACTAAGGCATACAATTAAAGATGAGTGAAGAAACACAGGTACCTTAAGGCCATGTTAAATGAGACCCTGATTTTGGCAGAATTTCTTACCTGAGAAGACTCATATGTAATAGTTTTTGTTTCTGTATGGACTACTGGCACTTCCTTTGTTGAAATTTCAAGGTTTTCCCCACCAGCAGAAACACTACTGAAACTGATAGTCTCAGTCTTCACAACTGGTGACTGCATGAACAAAAAAATGGAATTCAAACACTTAGCAAAGCTTATGGATTTCTCACAAGTTGTTTTTTTTTTTATTTTTTTTTCCTTTGGGACAAGGAGGTAAAACAACTAAAAAGTGCTCTGCATTGTTGTTTTATTTTAAACAGAAAATTCTCTTCAATATAGCTGTACAGACATGTACATAATGCTGGAAATGTTTAGCACTATCCTGGATTTAATGAAAAAAAATTTCAGAAAAGATTAAACTCTACACAAGTAACATAGGAGGTTCCCTCTGAACATCAGGAAACACTTTTTTTTCTCATTGTGAAGGAGACTCGGCACTGGCAGAGCTTGCCCAGCTAGGTTATGGAGGCTCCTTCCTTGACTCAAATGCCATGAGGCCTCCAGAGGTCTCTTCTAACCTTAACTAGTCTGTGATTCTATATTTTCTTAAAATGACAAGGGAATGAGTCCTCTTCAGGCTTAGTCTTCCATTCAGCTCTCAGAAAAAAGAACAAAGTTGTTTTTTTTTTTAAACCCTCTGCAGAATAGTCCTTGAAATTTTGCTAATGGGGCTAAGATGCGGAATCTGTTCTGTTTAAGACACAGTTAGTTTATTTAAACTGTACCAAACGTGGAAAAAACAATACATTTTCTGTCTTTGAAGACATACAAACTTTGCCAATCTTGATGGACTTTCCCAAAGAGAATGCCAGCTGAATCCCTGTTATCCAGTGCATAAAATGCCACTGAATTAGGCATTTCACTGTAGCATGAAAAGCACTTTTAGGTACAACAGGCATGGCATTTGGCCAATAAAGGAAACCAGCAACAACCCTTGAAGGTGCTGTGCAAGAAGGAAATAAGAGGAGAAACAAACTGCCTGCTGAAAAGATGCAATCATGAAAGCCTGGTACACTCTAGTTTCCATGACAGGATTTAACTTAGTCCACTACTGCCTACAGCCACAATTCAACAGAGACAGGACCAATTTAATTAGGAGTTACCTCAAAATGAGGTTTTCTTTCCGAAGACTCTGAAATGTGGACTGTTCTACTGTGCTCCTCCACTCGCTCGCATGAAGCAGCTGCTGCAGCGACTCCTTCCTGTTTGGTTAGGGCTTTCCCAGCCTCTTCCCTCTTTTCCTCCTTTGCCCCCTCAGTCCCAGCAGAACCCTCCTTCCCTTTCACACCACCAGCCACAGCCGATGTTGTCTCAGCCTGAGCATCCAGTGCAAGTCCAGCCGCTTTATCAGGATCCCTGCTCACATGCGCATTCATTCCGTGTCTCTCCTCGAAAATAACAGTCTCCTGTACAACCTTCTTCACTGTATCCTGATGTGGCTGAACTGCTTGCTTCATTTCACTGGAAGTTATCTCCTGAGATGTTGCTGTGTCTATTCTCTGCAGGGAATGAGAATAAAACCCCTTCAGAATCAGAAGCAGACAACACTACTTGTAACAGTTCCTCAGCTTAATGTACTGTGAACATAAACAGAAAAAATGGGTATTACATTTTGCCAATTTATTTCTCTCATGTCGCATGGATTTTCAGTCTCAGGACATTATTAGAATAGAAGAAATAAAAAACAAAGCAAGAATCACAATTTTTAGAAGTGAAGAGAAACGCCAGGGTGTTCTTCTCATTGGTATTTCTGCATGAGTTTTATAAAGGCAAAATACAGCACCCTGCAAATGACCAAAATAAAGTGAAATGAGACAAAACCTGGAGGTTTTTTTTGTTTTTTCTTTTTGGCGAAGCTTCCATTGTGGTCTATTTTAATAAAGCAAAAGGTACAACCAACATGCACTAGTTATATAGGTTCCAAGTTGTGTATAAAAAACAGGAAACAGAAGAAAACCAAAAGTAATCAGCGTGCAGTTATAACATTGATGGAGGGAATCAAATGGCCACCTGAGCCCAGCTATGTGAAGAAGAAGAAACCCCTCCTATGAACTCAGTTGGTTTCCTGGCAGACTCTATTAAACTGAAGATATCTGACCCATCCAAGGTTTTTTCACCGGTGGACTGCTTAGTCTAAATAGACAAAGAAATGTAGAGTCATATACAGCAGAAAGGCAGACCCACATGCACAGACATATTAATTGCCAAAACTGGAGGCAGAGACAGAGGAAAGGGAGAGAAGGCTGGAGGGGCACAGAGAGATTGGAAACAGGAAAAGAATGGGAAAATAAATTAGAGCAAATTCATAATGGCTGTAGTAAGCAATAGTTACGAAGCATAGTTGTTAGCATTGGCATTTTGCTGGTTCAAGCAAACCTTTTATTTCCCTTTATGAACAAGCCACAGCAGCAATACTACATTTCAGTAACACGGATCTTTAAATAAACTGGAAAGGTTGAAAGCCTTCCATAATGTCCCCTTCTGACTGTGGGACAGATTCAAAGTATGAGGGTTAAAAAAATGAGCTGGGTTGGCTGCTGTCAACATAAAGCCAGGTAGCAAGAGAACCGAAAGGCAGGGTGGTGCCAGGGGATTGCCTAAAAGAAGTCATGCTTTAATCTTTAAACCATGGCATGAAGTCAAAGCCCCTCGTTACCACTACTTTTGACGCAGATGACTCGGTAACATAGTGAGCAGTAGCAATGGTAAATGGCTGTTCTCTGGAATATCTCCACTCAGACAGGCTCTTATCTCTCCGGGCAAATGCCCCTGCTTTTACAGCTTCACTGCCAAGGTGTTTTTCTGCTTTGCCAAGCTGCAAGCTTCCCAGTGTACCATGTAACTGCAAATCCTGGTCCATCTTTAGTGTCTTTTTCAAACACTCCTCTTCAGGACTTTGCAACTGAGATTCTGCTTCCTTTATAGGTGTCAGAGAGTCGGACAGCTTTCTTTTCGAGCTCTGCACGTCGGATCCCCACCTGGCTTTCTCATCAGTGAGAGGCTCAAGGATTTCATACTCGGCCACTACTGGAATGACTTTCACAGATTCTTGCACTTCCCTTTCCTTTTTTTGCAAAGCTTCTACTGAAGATTGTACTGCTTTCTCGCTCTCTTTAGCTTTACTTGTCATGGTTACAATTTTCCCGGATACGGTATCATAAGACTTTCCTAGCGTGAACATTTTCTGCTTATTCTCCTCTTTAGATTGTATTTCACTTTCCAGGTCCTCAAAGCTCTGCATTAGAATGGTACTGGATTTTAAGATCTTGGGTGGAAAGGCAGTTTTACTGCTCACAGTCACTACTTTGTATGCCAGATTTTTTTTCGATTCACCATCAACTATCTCAGAGGGTATTTTGTCTATAATAACCCAATCTTCAGTGCCCTATATTTGAGATATAAAAGCTAAATTAGGATATCTGAAAGTTTATCTGTACTTCAGGAGCACTAAAGTATGAAGACTTGTAAGAAATCAATACTGCCTCTTCTGAAAGCATATAGTAACTTTTACCATTGCACCTCTTAGAACAGTTATCAAACAAATAAACAGAATCACCTTAGGCAAAGTATGATTTCTTTGTATATTCCCTCCCCTTATTAGAAGCCTATATAATGTGGACACAAAATTTACGTTTGCCACACTATTTCTGTATTAATTTGAAGCTGAATTAGTGCATCATTTAAAATGATGACTGGAATCATACTGAGGTTAAAAATCAAATATCACCGTGGTTCATAACACTACAATGAAAAACAAATTATGAAAAGAAAGCAAATAAGTCAATTCAACGGTTCCCCAGTTGTCACAGACACACTGCTGTTTAGAATTTAGAATACTATGCATTTGTATATAGCTGTAGCTTGCATTGAATTGCCTTGTTTTTCTTAAGAGTAACATCAATCTCCTTCAGGATTGTTTAAATTGTGAAGTACAACACAGTAAACACCATACTACTAAAGATTCTGAATGGAACTTATTGCAGCATCTTTTTTCCTCCTTATGCAAATATTTTATGTGATTTGTTTTGGCTACGCAATCAGCATCCGGTTAGCTGACCTTAAGACCGTAACTTCTGTATTGAACTAAGCACATGAGGTAGTTTGAAATCGAATGAATTAAAAATAACCTCTAGGGATGATGGAATACTTTTCTGGATAATGATTTGATGAGAAGTAACCAAAGTGCCAGCAGATTCTCCTTCCTGCAGCTTCTTCTCTATCACACTTGGCTAATAGAAAAACCAACAAGAACACAAAGTTCACCATCACTCAGCATAATCTAAATTTTCTTGACAGTATAAAGGAAATTCATTCTAGTGACAAAAGTGCCCCATTCACCATAACATTCTCAGTGAAGCTTATGCTGGAAATGCATGCACAACTGCAAACAATATCCACAAACAGCACCGTGCAAGTAGATTTCTAATTAGCAGAGAAATCAGGCTCTATCAGGAAGCCATTAGCTCTGGAAGGGACTCATCCATCAGAATTTGGCCCCCAGATTATATCTCGCTTTGGAACTTACAAAATAATAATAATAAAAAAAGTGAAGCTTGAAAAGGAAAAAAAGATAATAATAAATCATTGCCAGCCTATCTGACTGTATTTCAAGCAAGCATTTATTTTACCTGCAATTCAAGGAATGTAGTACCTCCCTTCTGCAAAAATATGAGTTTTTCTGATTTTTCTGTTTCTTCTTTGGTCTAATGTCAGGGGAATAAATGGTTTCAGTAAACAGAGCGTATGAAGTCCACTATACTTTATAATAGCTCATCATATTTCTCTACTCTACAAATTATTAATTGCATGGTAAATTAGGAAACAAAATTAAACAGAATAATTTTACAGCAAAGATGCTTCCAATAAGAATTGAAATCAGTGTCTCTCTGTGATGAATGCGAAGTAGACATAAGTGTATCTTTTGTGTAGCAGGAAAAACAGTAAAGCGAACCACACTCGGGTGTGGACGCACTGTATCTGGTGCCAACATCCATGGCTTCCATCAACAGCCTAGGACAGACCTCTCTGCCTTCACTCCGGACTTATGTCTTTCCTGAGTTTGCAGCCTTCCCTGTTGAAGCAGACAGAAGGTGTGCACTGCAAAGATTTCAGCTCTGCTTTTCTCCCTTCAGGTATAAAAGGTATCACAGTCTTGTTCCCATACAGGAAGCCGACCATTCTTGTATTATCCTCTACAGAGTGACACCAAAATCCTTGTCACCTTTATCCCAGCTCTGCCTTCCCAATGCTGTGAGAATGAGAAGAGTATCTCTACAACTTGGCCAACAGGGTCAGTTTTAAATTTCCTAAAGTACCATTCCTAGTGTACCATTTAAAATATGTGTATTCCACCTATTCAGGAAGAAACACACACATTTGGACGAAAATGCAAAACTTCTAGAAACTTGAGATAGAAAGACATCCCCTTGTCTGTTAGAAGATGCATAAATTCTTTATTTCTAAAGTGCTGGTTTAATCCAACCCAGGTCAGACTAAACACTGTAAAGAAGTTTGTTACTATGATGGCTTTTGTGTTCTGCAGCTATGTGACCACCAAATTAGCAGATATTTTAAACTGTATTTTTCACAACTAAAGAAAAATAAAGTATTTCCCCCATGGTTTTAACAAACCAACTATTGACTAGACAGGCTGAAAGTCAAATTGATTGACGTTTGGCACACACAGGTGCCAAACGCTCGAAGTAAGCATTTTGAAAAGGCATATTTTTCTTTCTGTTCTTGTTTTATTATATTAAAGAGCTATAGGTAACAGCACTGAAAAAGTATGAAGTGAATATGCTAAGCTAAATGAGTAACTTCTTTGACCAGAAGAAGCTACTACTACATAACACAGTTCTATGTGCTCTCCATCCTAACTGCCTCTGCATTTCTTAGAAGACATTACGGTGCTGATTTTTACCTACACCTCGCTTTTTTTTTTTTTTTCCTGAAAAGTTGCTCTCTGAGCAGGGCGTGTGAACTGAAAACATCCCACTTAGCAGTACCAAAAAGGATCGTTAGGTATTATCACCAGCAGGGCCACCTTAGTGCCAGAAATCACCTCAGAGTTAGGCCCTGATAGCTCAAACTCATTCACATTTTTCCATGGAAATGCCTTCACTTGAATGAGATTCTGTGGGACTGCTTGTAGTTTGCTTAGATCCATGTAAGATATAGTAACTAGATAGTGCTTTTGAGCAAGTCCTTTTTTTCCAGTAAGAGAAGAAGTACCAGATAAGGATAACTCTTGCCATTTTCCTTTCCAAATGAATGATTAAATTCAGATGTGTTTCCTCAGGGTGAAGACTATATAACCGTGTAATGCTTTGCTACTGCTTGTGCATTTTAATTAAAATTTATTATTCAATTTCTAAAGTAATAAAGACATGAAATGAACTGGGGAGGTATAATTTTGCTTCACCTGCATTCCTCTGATTCAGGTTCAGCTACCCAGCTGCTCCCTTTTCAACAGTTCCTTCCATCTTTACTAGATTAAATACATCCTCTTCGTTACACTTATAATTGCCTTTCAACAAAGAAACCTCTTATTTTCAACTACAATCAAACTAACATCGTCACAGCATCTACCAGTATTTCTGAAAAAGGCAATAGAAGCAACATTAAGACTCCTCAGTGTCCTCTCCTAAAGGTAAGTTCTGGGCACCAAGTTTGCCCTTTAGATATTTTGATCCAATTTGATGGCCACTCTAACATGCCTGAAACCTGTATCGGCCACTGGTTGCCTGAATATACTGTGGGGCAAGAGGAGCTGGGGCTTTTTCTTGGCAACATCCCTTTCCCTCAGATGAGAAGTTGACGCACTAACTGCGTGCCTCCAGGGATCCATTTCCCAAGAGAGCTTTGGTTCTGCCTCCAAGGTGGGAAGCAGAAGACTCTTCTGAATTACACTTTCCAGCCAATTTTTGCTGAGTTCCTTACAACATTACATCAGTGCTGGGAAGACAGAAACAAATTTTATGACCATTTATTGGTCTGTAATGCTAAAAAAAGTGGTGACCATGAAGATGATTCCTGCGAGACAGAAACGAAACATCCACAATAGGTAAACAAGACTAACCTTCATGCAGATCACACAAGCATATTTGTTTTGGCTCCAGTGGATTTAAACCAAGACTCTTTGCTTTTTTTGAAGTTCTGTGTACTTCACAGCAACATGAATGTTAACAGTGTTACCTTTACAACTCATAATCTACCCACAAACTAAATAAAAGGCATTTTTTTCACTTGGCAAGTTTCTTGCAAACACTTAAGACTGCACAGTGAGCAACATCTTTTCATCCATGCACACTGCATGAAAATGCACATGCTTAGCAATCTGCGTTGGGTCTTCAATGAAACGGGATCCAGCAGACTGCAGCACCTATCAGTTGCATTATGGAAGTGGCCAAGCAGGTCTAATTATCATCATTATCTCTTCCCTGTTTTCAAAGACTGAAACAGTTCTGTCCCTTGCTCTGTATTTTCTTGTCAAGTTCGGTACTGCGCGCCCATTGGTTCTGCTACACAGCTGCTCCCAACCTGTCACCACTATTCAAATTTTCTCTCCATCACCTTCATGATTTCTTTCACGCATGGCTGGACTTCCTTAAGCTTACTGAACCTATAAGAAAGCCTGCATTTCACACCCTCAGAGAGACCCAATTCTGCCACGCGGCTTCCAGTGAATGTCATACTCTAACTACACATACACAGATACACATGCAAAAGGTATCTGTTCTTCCTTGCATGCCTGCTGCTAGAGCCTGAATCCTACGAAAAAGAGAGCACCTGCAAGTGGGGAATGGCCTCTAAATCTACTAAGCGCTATAATAAGTGAAAATGAATACACAAATACGTAATGAAGCCTTTCAGCTCACGCTGACCTCTTCAGGCACTAGTGGTTCAATCATAGGAGCTTCCTCCTGCCTTGCTGCAAGCCGAACGGGAGATGTGGAAAGCCTCTTCTCCCACTCATTAGACACAGTCGTTTCTGTGGAGGTTTCCAAGAAGGTGCGTTTCAGCTCGCTTATATTGGTCTGATGTTTCATTAGATCATCCTGGGTTTTGTCTAGATCCTGGACAGTTTTAAAAGAATAGAGCAGTTTGTAATACATCCTAAGCCAACAAATTTTAGAGCCCAAACACATAACTTTGTTAGTAAAGAGGGAAGTAACATCTCAGGGGGCCGGGTAGCACAGCACTAACACAACACTCTGTGAAAATGTGGCATTTTGAAAGAACAGCATAGCATATCTTGTACAAGTGATATAAATACACTCTCTTACAGGAGCTTAACCATATTGGTATAATTTACACCTGATAAAGTGGCTTCAAACAAACATACATATGCGCGTGGACGCATACACACATATATATTTATAGTACAAGTTAGAGGAGTCATCATAATCTGAGAAAAAAAAATCTATTTGATTTATTAGCAGGTGGGAATACACGGTTCATGCATCATAGTGCAGATTCACAGTTTACCACTAAAACTAACACACATGTACGTACATGCACTGGTATATACCAATACCAACCTCTAACATAAGATTACTATGTTTGACATACACATTTTCACCCTGTATTCGCTTAATCAGACTATTCTGAAAGAAGTGAAAAAGAAAGGGAAAGGTAAGGGACACAGTATTGAAAGGATACAAAATG
Organism: Cuculus canorus; assembly: GCF_017976375.1. Classification (NCBI taxonomy): domain Eukaryota; kingdom Metazoa; phylum Chordata; class Aves; order Cuculiformes; family Cuculidae; genus Cuculus; species Cuculus canorus. The sequence goes on from NC_071402.1 coordinate 52,990,512, forward strand.
CTCTTTCTACACATTTCTTCACAGAGAACTGACAATAACATGCTGAGAGAGGTGAACACCTCCAACACTGATACTTGAGCAAAATCTGGGCCTTTTGTTTCTGTACCTGTGCCTTTAGATCTCCGTCCTCCTCTTGATCCGACTGCCAGCATGAGAAAGATTGGAAACAACACCTTACCCACTTGTATGGTTGAAGGTTTTACAAAACATGGTGAGTGGAACACGCTAGGTTAAGATCACATTTTCTCTATGCTAAGGGCTTAAGGAGAGAGAGTACACACACTGGTTGAATTCGTACAGTTCTCCTGTCTCACAGCAAGCTTCTTCTTTTCAAACTTTTTAATTGTGAATGAAGGAATATTAAACATTTTCCTTTTATAAATATAATTAGTGGGCTCCACTTTATAGATCTCTATTTAGGAGCAGCAGCTGGACTTTCTCACTCAGATCATGGCTGTTTTGCAACTTGTCTGCAACAGCAAATTCTTTCGAAGTCCATAATCTCAGAATTTAAACTTATGACATCTCCTGGGCCACAGGCAAAGCTTTGCATAAACTTGCCATGGGTAGAAGACCTGCAACAGTTTCCACAGAATGAAGCACATTCTATTCGCTTAAAATGCTATTTCCATAGCCCTGGTTCATTTCTTTATGTATATAATTTCTTTTTATATTTAGCTTATATATATTCTTTCAGGATCTATCTGCAGTGGTGGTCTTCTGGAATGCCATACGTATCACATCTGCTTCAGCTCTCATTTTCAAAAGCAATGCAAGATGGACTGCCTAAACAGTCCTCATTCTGAGGGCTGAATTTTTAGACAGCAAGTATACCACACTTCGAAAATCAGGTATCCATAAGGAAAACTGAGATTCACATAATCTTCTCCCCTAAAATAAAGATGGCAGCTAGGGAAATTATTGAGCATTTTTTATTAATAAACTGAAATTTTTAAATGTCACAGTTTTAGGATTATGTTTCACTTTCTGCATGGCTCAAAGTCTGAAGCCACACAGCACAAGAGACACTTCAAAGCATTTGGTACTCCTGATTCATCTCAACAGACTTTACGTTGTTGCTCCATTTGGATTTTTTAAATTCTTGTCCCACTACTTTATTGTTAATTTTTCATATAGCACTAATTAGACAAATGTCCCATGGGAAAATCTTTACATGTTGATTACTTTATAATTCAGTTCAAATCTATTCTACTTATAGCCAAGACTGAATTGCCCTGACACGTCACACAGAGAATTTTTCTTGATGATAAGTTTAACAGTCTGAAATATTAATGAAATCCTACTGAAAGCCTACAGTAGTGTTTGTGGCAAGACTCTTGCCTTCTACCAGATGTCAGCCCCAATTCGGCTCATGTTTGCAGCTGCAGCCATATTAATTATGAAAGCATTATATGCACTCGACTGGAGTCACAGAGGGCTGAAATTGCCTGCACAGTCTATCTACCATGTCGTAGATCTGAGGCTTTTCAGTGCAAAGAAAATAGCAATTTTTTATGTTCCTCTTCTGAAGACAATACCTGGGCTACCGGTGGCAATATGTAAAGATGACACGTGAAGTTACACTCAAGGATCTTAGATATTTATAAACTAAAAATTTGAAAACTGCTTTTTTTGTCTTTCTCTCCCTCTCACACAGGCTGTGGATTATAAAAGCAAACAAGCAAATTGAACAATCCAGGGCACAATCTGGCTAACATGACTCTCCCAAGGGGGCGACATTGGCATGGGCGATACTGCCACCACTCCATTCTGCGCACAGCACAGAGGCCTCACAGTTTCCAAACCAAACACAGAAATAAGAGGAGCTGGTGGGGAGCACTAAAAGCTCAGCTCACTGAGCAAAGCCCTTAAACTCGCACACAGGCACATGCACACACGCGCAGAGAGGGATCCTGAACTGCCATGGGAGACATGCAGTTTGGCACTCGGGGTTGGGAAGAGATGAGGCAAAATGCTCTCCCCTGCCATAACTGGGTGCTGGCAACTGTACAAACCTCGGTGGCAGTGGTCTCACCATCAGCTGCAGTATCCGTCTGCTCACTGTCAGTCTATTTGGTTAGACAAGTAACCGGATCCCAAGAGGAAGGCAGGAATAAAGAATAAACCCAGCTCATCAGTACACGTGGCTCACATGGGGAACTGTTAAATTCAACATCCCTGCGAACTGCATTAGCATTGCTTTTCAAACCATGTACAAGTCAAAGAAGCAAAATAAAAATGCTATATTAGTAAACAGAACAGACTCAGAGGAAGACTCGAGGCGTACTGTACACAGTATATGGCTTTACTGGAACAAATTTACAAGCCATATGAAACATTACTGGGAAAGTGTAATTTGAATAGCAGGTTTTTTATCTCAAGAAAGCCAGGTGGCTTTTTAAAAAAAAAAAAAGGGGGGGGAAGCTAATATTTTCTAAACAAACTTTTCCTCTCATAATGTTTTTTTTGAAAGAAAATTATTAATAAAATTTTGTTCTAGCCAATATAGATTGATGTGGTATTTGAATTTTTATCTGGAGGGGGAAAAGATAATAATAAATAAAAGGCTACTTTAACAGTCACCTGACTTTCAGCCCCTCATTTGTACAGAAATCATTCTTGTCTCCAAATTTATACACCATGAGGCTGTCTGCATTACCAAGGAGTTCAAATAACCATACCCCCAGCCCTTCTACTGTCTGTCTGCAGAGTAATGGTAAGGCTCAGATCCCACTCTGTTCCAATAAAGAACAGCTGATATTGTTAACAATAGTAAAAAGAAAGAAAACCACCATCAAAAGAATAAAAAATACTTCTCATTCCATTCAGGAGTATGGATGAAAGCAGGAGAAAAATAAAAGTAACTCCCCCCCTCCCCGAAAACACTTACTAGGAACAAGTGATAAAAATGAAACAAAGCACAGCATTGCACAGACTGATCTATCCCTGCTTTGCTCGACACTGCGAAGAACATTTTAGTGATGAACGCAAGTGTCGAGATTTAATAAACAGAAAGTCAAGTGTAGGTTACTACAGGCTGGGAAGAGAATTCAAATTACTATTTTTCATGTTATACAAGCTTATGGAAATCTAGTATGTAAAGAAAGTGCTCCTTACTTCTCCAGACTGGCACATTCAAGTTGTTTTAACATCAGAGAAAGCTCTGGTTTTGATTGGTTTTGTGGTCCTTGGATAATCTAAAGTAACCCAGGCAGGTAATTTAAAGCTAGGACAATACATCTAATTCTCAAACTACATCAGCATGAAATAGGATAAAAAAAGCAACCTACTGGTGGATGGAGTACTGGTCTTTGAATTTCCTATCTTCTGTCATTTTCTGACAACTCCCATGTTTCATAAACCTGCTTTTTTTTTGGATATTTTTTCATTACTTTGCTCTTCATTCTTTTGAATAATTTGTATTGCTTGTATGACAGGCAGAAGAATAAGTGGGCATTTTGGACTATTCCAAAAATGAATGTAAGCTACGAATGCAAGTAAGTGCATGAATGCAAGCTATATGCAATATTTCAAGCAATAGCCACTCACTAGACAGATCACTTTCATTTTTTAAATGCCAAAATAGTTTACCTAGCTGGTCAACTTGCTTCCACTGAAGTGTTACAAAATTGTTTCTTTATTAATGAAGGATCTCATGTTTTTGTAACACTATAAGCAATTATAAAGTTATGGCAATATAAAAAAAAATCTATGCATTGTCACTCCTTTACAAGAAAAAAGAAGAGGAATTAATCAATATAGGCATTTAGAAGGAATTAAGAGATTTGTGTCAAGGCACTGTAGCAAGTCAGTCTGGCACATAGGGTTGATTTAAGAACTTGAAGTTGGGAACATTAGAGAAAATCAATAGAAATATTAGCTGCTAAGGTACGAATACAGAAGCTAATGAAATGTAAGGAGAGAAATTCTGCCTGTGACTACCTGAACTGCCTCCAGATGCACTGCTCAAGGGAGAACGGAGCTCAGCAAGGTATGAGATTGGCTCAGGATACTCACTGCAGACTTTTGCATAACTGTGTTCTACCTATTGTGACTGGAGGTAAAATAAGGTTTCTATTTATTTCACCGTAACAGCAATGAAATCCTAAGTAGGCATAAAATTCACTTTATTGCAACATACATGTCTGCTGACAAGGCGATCAACAGCCATAGAGTCAAAGTTAACATTACTGAGTTACTTGAAATAAAGATCTGGGGTTATTGCAGAGCAGGAAAAGACAAATTAAGGCTCAACAAGGCAGGTTTCCTCTGGAGTGAAGAGTAAGAAAGGACCGGCTTAACTCCAAGACGGGATGTAGTGCAGCTGCTGGTGGGGGTCATAGGTGGGCAAGGGTCTGAGCAGGAAGGGAAGGCAGCTGTCTCTTCTGAGATGCTGCGGTTGCACCTCCTCTAACTTGTGATCGTAATTGCTGTGATTTGTTTTGCCAATGTAATGTAGACATGCCCAAGTTTAAAACATACTCACTTTCATGCAATATTTTGAACAAGAAATACCCTCTGGATTAGGCACAAGTCTGTGTTGTCTGCTAGCAAGCACTGCCAGAGTTATCACCCTCATAAAAGAGTGACACTAAAAAGCCTATTTTATAAGTTTTTATGCTCAATACTTCCTAACTTTACTAACAAAAAGAAGCGCTCATTTCTGAAAGAGGAACAGACTGATGTATTACATAAACACTATCTCATTATTGCCTCTGGAGCTGGCACCGTATTAATGCTGTTATTGCTATTAGATTAATCCAAGTGCAGAGCTAATGCAAATTGAGACCTAAATGCATTCTCAAAATGAGGACATGAAATGAGACAGCAACATTTTGGATGCTTTTTATCAGAAATTGCACATTATTATTTAGTTGTTAGGCATCACAGAGCCAAAAGCATCTAAAGACATTGTTTTCACTAGATAAATTTATACGACTTTTGGCTTTCCATAAAAAGGAATTGAAATCTTGTACCATGTCTTACAAAACCAACAGTGGCAGATTACACAAATGTTTAGATGTGCAAGCTGGTTTACTGAAGACAACTACTGCAAGGGCATTGACAAGTGGCCAAGATGGCTTTTTATACATGGCCAACTATCTGTGATTATCTGATCTCTTTTACATACAAAGCAAAACTGTATTTTCACATTGGAAGATGAAGGGGGGAAAGGAAAAATAAGGGGAAAAAAAATTATTATTTTATTCTATCTACAACAAATAACTGGGCACCAGCAAAAACTGAGATGCCAGGTAGTATGTTATTCAACTAAGCAGATTCCTTTCCTTCTTCTGGACGTATTATCATGCCCACAGTTCTCAGAACCACTACGGACTCCTCCTGCAGTCGGTTCATCTGCCTGTGGTAACCCTGGTGGCTTGAGGCAGTGCTAATATAACACTGCATATGGCAAGACAGCCCACATGGCATGCTTCCCTGAACAGCTGCAGCAGAGCCGTCCCAATCTGACCTCTCACTGATAAACTGGATTTAAACATGGGTAAACAATTCAATCTGCAGCAGAGATGGGATCAAGGCTGAAAATCCAGATCCAGGTTTCACTGGACCAGAAAGCCTTTTCTGGGCTTGGGCTAGTGTTGATGGTCTCTTGTAAAAAGCTAAGTTCATCTGAACTTTGAATACCTTGAAGTTGGCAAGAGTGCCCATTATTATTGGCAAGCTATTTTTATAAAGGAGATGTATATACATACATGTATATATGCATGTATATAAAACTACGCAGGAAATTGTACTTAACTCCCATTATTTAGGTAACTATTCTAACCCTACTATAAACCGATAGGAGGAAGAAAAGGTCTTGGTGGGTTCACATACAATACTTTGGAGCTGATCAGTGGCAATTTGTTTAGTGCAAGTTACTTTGCATCAGCCGACACAGTTCAAACCAAGCCACTTCCACACAGTGTTGTGCCTAACCCTGGGCCCCAAGCTGCACTCTCAACATGAGAAAAAAAATAAGAAAGAAGGAAAAAAAAACCCCAAACTCAAACCAAAAAAATCAAACCCACCCCTTCTAACATATCAGCACAGACAGAAATGAGGCTCTGAAAGTAGGACTACTATTGCAGCAATCTAACACTGGTTAGGACTGAAGCACTGAACACGAAAGAGTGTGTTCGATGCCGAGGTACACACCTCTTCCTCTGAACTGTCACTCAGGTCATTGGCAAGTGAGGCACTCAAGGAGGCCGCCTTGGGCTCCAGGTAGCAGAGGCACATAGCCAGAGGAAAGGAGAGAGTGAGGGCATATGGCACTGAGAAAGAGGCAGAGAGCAGAAAGAAAAAAATGAAGAGGAAGCAAGGCACCAGGGAGGGGGAGCGGATGGGAAGGTAGTGCTGCACGCTGGCAGGCAGGAGGTTGGTTTCGGAGAGGTTAGGGAGAGACAGGTAGCCGTCGTCATCCAGAAGGGAAGGAAATGACTCTGGAAGTTGCAAGGAGAAGGAAAACAATGTTCCGCCTTTGCTGGCTTTTTGCTTATAGCCGAAAGCCATGTCTTGCTCAGCAGAGCAAACTCGTCCCTTTCTGTCAGAATCTGGCTCTGACTCGTTGTGCTTTGAGGCACTCTCTTTGGGCGTCTCACAACCTAAGGACTTTGTTCGAGCACTCTCCTTGCATCTCCTGCGAAGCTTTGCTGAAGATGCATGGTGGCCAGGCTGCGAGGATGGCGAGGGGTGGCAGGAGTCAGTGCCAAGCAAAGAAGGCTGGTGACAGAGAAGGAGCAGCAAACAAGGCGCAAAAGCAAAAGGACAAAAAGAAAACTGTAATTAGTTAATTTTCTTCCGTGATGATAAATAATATATTTATATATATAACATTAAAAACAGTATCTTAGCACTACAGCTTTCCACTGAGTTAAATGGCACATATTCCCATGCCGCACACCACAGGTAGTAGTGAATCAGGATTACAGCTTACAAAAGGCAACTTCTTGATTCAGCATTTGTCTTGTCATCTGCAGCATGGGATTTACATAAGAACCTTCACGACCATATGTGGAGTTTCAGGTGATGCCAATTTCCACTTACTGTAAGATTGGTGTCAGATCATAAGGAGCTTTCAAACATGAAATACATGGAGAGCAACAAAGAAATGAGGGAATGCATTTCTAATACCAACACTGCTTGTGACAGCACTCAGGAGGAGGCTTAGTCGGGGCCAGATGCTTCCCTCCTATGCTTTGGACAATCTCAGCACTAATAACTAAACCCTTTGCCCCCAAATTCCTCTATTACAATATCTGTAAAAAATAGAATAAAAATCTAGGTCCTAAAACTAAACAAAATGCTTTCTGGTTTTGAGGGGCATAAATCCATATGTTAGCTGTCACCAATGGAAAAACACTATACTAGCTCCCATCACTGCCTGGGTTGGTCTCTGCCAGGTGCCTGCACAGCCTGCCCTCACCTCTGCCTGGCATGAGCCAGAGCAAGCAGTGCCAGGGGGCTGCCCCCCTCCCAGCCATGCACTCTGCTGCCCTCCACTATGCTGCAGCCCACTATTTTAGCAGCACGGTGAAAGAAGGGAGATGACAGTTTTGGTCAGGCAGACCCTGTGTTCTTTCACTGGGAATCTGAAGCAGGGTTGACCAGACAGAGGTCCGTGACACAGAGCTACATCTCCCCACAGTGAAAAAGTGACCTTTTTATCCATAGCAACAAGGTAAAACGTACACAATGCTTTTGCTACAAATTGTACCACAACACAAAGAATATTGGCTACCAACAAGCAGCTTTGATACACCATTTTTAGTACATTCAGCATTTCTTTAAGGAAAGTCAAGGACAAAAAATTGGAGCAGGGAGGTGATTCAGCAGGAGGGGTGCTCACAACTAGCTGACCGCCAACTAAACAGGCTCTCTGCAAGCAGTCTCAACCGTCCTTTAGAAGGACAACAGGCCTCACCACCAAACTACCCCAGTACAATAGACTTGCCACAATGCTGACATATTGGATATGTTTTGGCCAAAGTGAACTAGGTGCACTTAACAGAAGTGGCACGCTGGCTCTGTAACAAAATCCGAAGTGCTCCATTCACCACGTATCTTCCCATGGAGCTATAAAAGGCATTTCACTCCCACTGCCACTCCCAGCTCTCCAGAGCAGAACGACTTCAAAGCCAAAACAGCATTTGCCTGTACAAGCTGGTACCAATTCTGAGCCAACAAGCGGTGTTTAGACACATGTTGCACCAATGCTAGCTACCAAGCCTAATCTTTACCAGGTATAGTAACAGTAGGAATGAGATTTAAGCTCAATATTTACTCAGAAGAGCTCCTTCCACTCCCTTTTATTTTGCTTCTGTCTCTTCTCTGACCAGAACAGTTAAAAAAACCAATCTATCAGTTCAGGTAATCTGTATTCCCAAATTAAGCAACCAAACCCAAGCCTAGCTTCAAACTACTTACAAGCATCTTCTTTATGGGCTTAATGCAGCAACCTCAAGTCAAAATTTAACGGTGCTGGACTCACATGACATTATGTGAGCTGAATACACAGAACTTCTCTTTATATTGTAAACACAAAAAAGGCAAAAGTAAATTTATTCTTTGCTACTACAGACTATTCACTTACTAACATCTTTGCAGTGTTAATATTTAGAATAACTTCTATACCTAGATACATATGGATTAAAAAAAGGTAAATGTCTGAGTGGAAAAACTGAAACCTACCTATAAAACTGATATACCCTTAAAAAGGAATATGATTTCAATTTTTCATGTGTTTCTTGAGACCCTATTCTCTTTCTAACAAATGATAAAAACTGTTAGCAGGTCTGCTGGAAGCAGGACAGAGATCTCTGTAGGCTTACAGAACTGAAGCTCTATTAGCAGGCGGTTTAAACAGAACCCACCTCTGGCAGATGGGTGTGTGGGGTGTAAAAATCACTCATTTGTGAGTTACGTATCATCAAAATATTCTCCTAAAATATATTTGCCTATTTCTAGCCATATATAAGGAACGGATGCTCTTCAAAATGCAGCTGATCTCTCCATTGACTTAAGTTAACAAACACCTGGAAAATAGACAGTTTCTATTGGATATTTTCTGCATATTTGATTTTCATCAATGTTTCTCCATGCAGAAAAGAATGGGAGTTTCAAGAAGACTTCAGTTAAATTTTGCAGATATTTTTAATGCTACAATTACAGTTGAGTTTCAAAAGAAAATCTTATCTCACCTGCAATTTCAGTAATTTTTTTCTGATTTTTGGTACCTTAATTGCAACTCTTTTTTAGGGCTTGATCCTTTAACTGCGCAGCTCATTGTGGCCTTATATGATAAGGCTAGAAGTCCAGGTGCTAACATTTGTAAGCGTGACGGTTTCATGGGTGCAACAGTATACATAGAAGGTTTTCCTCATAAATGAAGATGGTAAATCTTACTTGGTTAGAAAGTGCATTTTGTACTACACTTTTTGAATGATATCCTAGATTCAATATTTCACATTCTATTTTCTTCTCTTCGATGTAAAAGAAACAGAGGACATTCTACACTTGATCTTTTCTGATTCTACCTTATTTCTCTTCATCGTCAATCCCTGAAATTCAGTGACTTTTCCGCCCCTCTGTTATATTTGCCCTATCTTAATAACTCAGCAGATATAATGCACAACCATGTGTGTACACGTATGCAGTGGCGGTAGGACTGGAGATGGTGGGGGATGAATGGAACAACTGAGCAGAGAATCATGAACAAAACCAGTTTTCTTCAATGCAAAACTTCAAACAAGGGAAGCAAATGCTTTTGTAAGCCAGGGGAAAAAAAGTTTATAGCAGTATATTAATACCCAAAAGTTAATAGAGAAAAATGCTCATTGAAATAACTGCAAGGAAAGAGAGCATTATGTAGAAGTATATGAGAAAAACACAAGAGTTTAAAGCACAGAGCTACATAAGAACACAGAAGTATTTTGTTGCCTTGTCAAAAAATAAAAAACACAAAGCCCACACTAAATACAAAACATGACTGAAGATCAAAGGAGCAAAATGTTCACTGCTAAGCTACTTTTAGTATTTCCCAAATAGTTCTTGAGTGTTTTGTGAAAAACCATGGTGCTGACTGCTAAGTGGATTTCACAAAACAGTCTGAGACAGGAACTAACTTTTACGACCCTATAGGAAACGTGTAAGAACTATAAAAATATTCATTCAAGACGTGTATATACATGTACCTAAAACTGTGTTTATTCCAGTTTCCCTTAACTGAATTAGGTATCTCCTTCTTTCCTAATAATTCTGCGTTTTTCTGAGCACCCTCCAGGCAGGTCAGTTTTAATACAAAAATCTCAAAACTCTACCTTGGTGTCATGGCGTACTGCTGAGACCGGGGTGACTTCCTCTGCTCTTTTCTTTTTGCCCTCTTCATCATCTTTCTCTTCTTCTGCCTTTTTCTCTGGAGTCACAGTGGTTATCAAGTTGGTCTGAGAGATGCCCTTTGTTGTGGCGTACTGGCCAGTACCAACCTCTGCAGCAGACACAGAATCCTTCATGTACATTTCATGGTTTTCATTCACTGATGCTAAAAGCAAATATTTAAAGAGGGAAAGTCTGAAATAGCTTTTGCTGAGAAGCTGCGTAAAGTTAAAAAGCTGGGTTAGTAAAACATTTGAGATATTGCTGAAAACACAACTATATCATGTTTCAGGAAACCAGAAGCATGTGCATACATTTAAATAAACTGTTTACTCAAAATAAAGCTTGTAGCTTTTATATGCATAAACATACATTATGGATGTCTATACACACATTACTGTAGCTAATGTGTGCATTACACAGTTGTTAAATGTCAGCAAGCCATTAAAAGCGCTACTGTAGTAAAACAGCAGAAAAAATTCAATGCGTTGCCACAGTTATCAGGCAGAAGACATAAGGAAAGCCAGCTATGACATCAGACACGGGGGTGGAAGAGATTTTTTTAAAAATCTGTCAGAATATAACAATGCAGATCAAATGCATGGTAAGTCATGCACTGCATTGCAGGAAATGACAATATTGATATAACACGGGCATATCATCTGAGAATCAAGAAATACGATCTTCGTATTATTGAGTATTCATGTCTGCCAGTAAAGTGAGCTCGTTATCCTAAAAAATGCTGGGAAGTGATGGCATTCAGTTCAGTAGACTGAATATTCAGAATATTTTAGGATGTAAATGTTTGATAATTCAGTAAATTTTAGTCTATAAAAATGATTTTGAAATATTTACAAATACCTTTACATTATAGTAACAACATTGGTGAAGAAATCATAAGCACTGACTTTAAAAAATCTCTTTCCCCCATTTGCAGTTACACAAATTAACATCGTAAAAATCTTGCAGAGTCTAACAAATGCTGGGGAAAAGCGTTTCAGATATCTTGTCTCTCGGGAATGAGCTTAGGAGGCAGGAGAAAGCAAAGGGAGTAGAGGGAGACATCTTGTTTAGATGTTACAAACAAAATAATGCAGAAGGATAATTTCTCTTTTGAGACACATGCACAGCAATCAGGTCACCAGTTGCTTGGTAACGAGCAAGAGGCACATCAGAATTAGAAGATTCCAAAATAATTAATGACTAGCAGCACCTTTAGGGGGAGAAAAGAAGGCTCGTCACTAGTACTTCAAAATCAAAGCTTCTCCCCCTCCCCACCATCAGCTATATTAATTGCCACCTGTTTGTGATATTCTGCAGGAGAATTCACCTCTTTTACATAAACCAGCAGCACTTCTGAATTTAGTCTCAGTCTTTTTTTTTTTTTTTTTCACGAAAATAAGCTACCACCTCTTTTTACTCAATAGCTGACAACAGTAACACCTGATGAAGTAGCTGAGATTCTGAGTCACACGCTGGTTTAACCTAAAGGAGCAGCAGCACAGTGACCTCCATGAACCATGGAGACAGGGAGGAGGAAGAAGGACCTGCATATGTTAGTCTACATCTCACCCCTTCAGAAGTAATGTATGGAAAAAGCCTGTTAGCACTCATCTGACTAGGACACAAAGTAATAGGAGGCAAATGTTACTACTCCATCAGGGGAAGTAATTCATTTATGAATTGTAACATATAATTAAATGAAAAACCTACATAGGAGTAAAAGCGAAGTTAAACCAAAACCCAAACAGTTACTCACGCAAACCTTGAAAAAGCATTAAAGCCTGACTTCCTCAGTCAGGCAGGTCCAGGTGCCTCATCCTTCTCCAAACCTGGGAAGTGCTTTGCAGGTTTGAGGTCAAGGAGACGGGCTCCACAAAGAGTGGACTCCCAAGGACCTCTTCCAGTCAAACACTTGGTAAGAACCACAAGCAGTACATTTAGTACAGTATTTCTCCCCTAGCCCTGCAGTGAACGTGCAGGCAATCACAGCCTCCATTCTGCCAAAACTCAAGGAGATGATATGACAAGAGGTTTATACCTAATCTAAAGCAGTGACCACTGTGAATGACTTTGTCAAGTAAGAGGAGGACCTTACCCCCATCTAAGCTGCGAGACATAGTGTAACGTTTACTAGAAGACCGCTCAAAGTAAGGTGCGGGGCGGTCTATGAGTGCGCTGGCTCTTCTTGTCTGGGCCTGTGTCCGACCGCTGTAGCGAAACTTGGAGCCCAGCGTGAGGAACTTCTTTGGAGGTGCTTCTGGCAGCAGGAGCCTAAAAGACACCAAGCAGTTCACTCATTAACCCTTCCTTCTCCAAAAATTATTCTACTATTTCTGCAGAGGAGAGATGACACCTGTTGGGTATCACTCTCCATCGTAACCTGTGCCTCATAGGTCTGTGGCTAAAAGGGAATCAAAGGATGCCCCTCATACTGCATGGCAAAACCACTTAGGTAACGCATTAGAAGAGATGAGTTCTTCCTAACAAGCAAGAATCACTCAGTCCCTTCCTGCTTGAAAAACAGATTTTTATTTTTTAATCAACAAATCTAAAAATAAGGTGTTCCTTGTATAAGGGACTCTGATCTGGGCTGAAATACAGATATATCTCTCATACTTCAAATTTAACACAGTCCTCCTATGCTGAGGACAGGGCGAGAACAGATTTTCAGGGGATGCAGGGCAATATTCATTCACTGGGATGCAGATATTTTTCATGTTAGAGCCCTCCCACCCTCTATATTTTGCCTATGGAAGCTTGCTGAAGCAGCCATTCTCCTGCTATGGAGTTTATGCTTTAGACATTGATTTTCTATTAAAAATCAGACACCGCAAAAAAAAAATGCACAGTTTCTTTTTAGATCATTTGCCACTATGACTGCATTCCACATGAACATATAGACAACTTGAACCAGGTTTTAAGAAAGGAGAGAAAATCTTCAGTCCTCCCAAAGAGCTTTAGAGGGGATTTTAAGTGTTGGATGACCTTTTGTACCATAGAAAATCTCACTCTCTTGAGTTCCACTGCTAAGGATCTCCTCACTGACTACCCCAGCAGAGACTAACTACACCATTTATTCCACTACTCCAAACTTTTCTCAGGTAGTGTTAGATGTCAAAAATATAGTTGCAAAATTCCTCAGTTACGCAAAAATTGCAGTTATGGATTGGGTATTCTGGTGACCAAAAAAATACACCACCTACACTGTATTTTCATATGTAATTAACTAAAAAACTCTTTTTTTTTTTTTCCTAACTCTTACCCACATTCCCCAGTAACCCTCCATTTAAGCTGTTCTCCCTATACAAGTGTATGTGCAGAAGTGCAACAGAGTCCTTCGCCTCTTTAATTATAGTGAGCGATGATATCACGGTAGAGATAAAGAAAAATGATTAGCTGGGACCATATGGTGATTTTAAACATCCAGTATCTATCTGAAACAGTATGAATAATTTGGCTGAAACATCTTACATTTTTAAGAAGCAATAACCCTCCCTTGTCTGCTCACAAATACCTCGTAATCAAAAAGACAAATTCGATTTAAAGGATTTTGTCTCTGCTGACATTTCTGTTGCATTTTATGGCACAGCTTTAAGAAAAGAAATTCACATACCTGAAAAATGTATGGTGTTCAACACATACTTTCCATAAGCGCTTTGCAGCACGATGATTTGGCAACTTAAACCCAATAGTGCTTTCAAACTGCTCAAACTAGGTAGGAAAAAAAGAAAAAGGGTGTATTTGATGCTGTGCATGTACTTTCAGACAGTGTACACAGGTTCATCTTCATTTCCTCCATCTATATTATCTCATTGCAGAGATGAACACATATGCTCACATATATAACCGCATACATACATATTCTACAGACAAGTCTCTGGAAAGGGAGCTGAGTGATAATCAAAGACAACCTTTGAGGATTGTTTTCTGGGGGAAACCAAGATAACGAGCAGAAGGTTTCTGATGGTGATAGTGATGTTGTATGCCCTATAGCAACAAAGACATAAGTTAAGACTTGTGAGAAAACCATCATTTAAGTGTTTTAACCCTGTTGTTTTAACTTCACCAGTTTAAACAGAAGTAGGGAGCCTGAGAATAGTCTGCAGGGAAGCAATAGTCCCCAGGGTTACACAGACTTAGATTAAGGAGATTTGCAGTGAAAGAACTAGAGTTAGTAAATCACAGTGGTTTTAGCTAATTTATCTCCTGGGGAGGATGAGGAAAAGAAAGGTAATTGAAACACCTGGCGATACTAAGAGACCTTTTCTAGGTTGTGCTGCAGATTTATGTATTTCAGATGCAAAAGCTGTGCCAGCTACAACCACTGTAACATGTTGATGGCTACACGTAGATAGCTGACTAGGTGAAATAGTGTTGCTGTGAGTGGGGAAAGGCAGGCGGAAAGGCACTTGAACGGAAGCCTGGATCCCTATGGGGACCTCACAGAGAGAAATGAGGCAGGAAGGAGCAAAATAATAAAGATGATATAAGCAACACGTGAGACAGTGAATCAAATGTGATTTGGAATGAGACTGCATTGATTATTTTGCATAAGGAACTATGACCTGGTCACAGGATGCTAAATACCAAGACCAGCATTGCTCAAAAGGACTTCAGTGCTGGAGGGCAGGCACTGCGAACATAAGCAGCTATTCTTTTTTGTGGAAAATTGGTTACCAAAACTGTCTGCTGAGAGGCAGGAGTTTGTGGAGTTTGGTTTAGGACTCTAAAAAAGGCTCAAGACCTGGGACTGGCAGGGGTTCCCAGCAGACTTCCCAGGTCATTTACAAAGTCAGTACTGGAGACATTGGCTCAGGACCCCCAACTGCCATGCTGCATCAGAGGAAAAATGTCAGTCCTCAACCAGGTGATATCTGTCCTGCTGTACAGCTCAAACCTTTAAAATGGATCTGGGTTTTTCATCTATCACAGACTGATTATTGTTCCACCACTTAAAATGGAAACACTCCTTTGCCTCTGATTATCCTGACCTCCTGTGATTTTTCCAAAGATTTATCATCTTATATTTGGGTTAATGCACACTCAGCCCAAGAGGTAGACATTTGCTATGCATTCGTCTGAGCCACGAGAGGGCACTCACTGTACGAGATTTCAGAGTCAGAACATGAGCTCCTGTGGGCCGGGGAGGACTAATGCACACAGCTACAAAAAATGCTGAATGACGGATGCTTAACTCCGTTTTTATTGACCTCCAGATTTCTGCTCCAACTCGAAATGTACTATTCTGCTATGCTTACAAAATTTGGTATGGCCTCTCTACAGCTCTTAGTGGGTAAGATGAATAGACATTTACTTAATATAGAACATGACCATAGATGAAGAGCACTCCATGAATAAAGAGTATGCTACTTAAATTCCTGAAGTATTCATAATATAGGTGAACTTGTTACATGCAGATGGCTGCATTTATTCTTTACATTAGTTCCTGGATGTAAATAGAAGAACACTAAAGATTTTACCTGTACTTTAAACAAAGTGTTTACCTAATCTTTCCTAAGAAAATCAGCACAGATTAAAAAATATACAAATGGAGAGGCATGTCAGACATGACAAATCAAGAAATCAATGTGAACGTGAGGTTTTTTAAAAGGTTCATTTATTAGAGAGTGTCAGGATGCCCTTACCTCCCCTGGTCGGATTTTGATGTAGAAGTTGTTCCTCTTGTAGGAAATTTTCAGAACCTTTGGCCAGGCAAATCTATTTATTCTGAGTCTGTCTCGATATATCAAGAGACCACTTGCACAAACTCCCAGCATGATTTCCACTCCTTCAGAATCCTGGAAGAGCAAACAATGCACTTTGTTGAGTATTTTTCTCCTTATACCCTACAGTTCTACAGATTCTTGTATACTGTGTTTCTATCTGAGCTACATCTTTTTAATGCATCAGCTGTAGTGACCTGATTTCTGAGCTACCCTACTCACTGATTGCATTCATGCAAGTAATAGTTAGGTTGGACCAGTGAGAGAAACTCAGTGTTATGAACATTTCCTTTTATTTCAGAATGACACCAAAAGGAGGGGGGGGGGACATTTCAGATATTATTAAAATAATGTATTAACCATATAGCAAAATTTTATTAGCATAATAATAAAAGTGTTAAATAAATAAATAGCAGATTGAAAGTAAGTAGGACAGCATACAAATTTACTTCTCTGGCATCACTCATCTCCATGATTAAGCTTTCTGAATCCTTAGATTTTTCTTCTGCAGTTTGCTTAGCTTGGCTTTAGTTGGTTGACTAGTTTCTTTAATGCTATTGTGCCTATGCTCAGTATTTTCACTTTGAAATGACCAGCGGGCAGAAAGTCAGACATTCAGACCAGAAAGACTCTTTTAAAAGTGTGCAACTATGCCTGTGCTATAACCCATTTTTGACAGGGAAGCTGTAGGTCAGACACGTTAGCACTATAAAAGATTTGGCCACAATCTTATCAGAATACACCCATAAATATGTATTCTTTAAGTAAGGGTATACACTTCTCTTTCCTTTAGAAACCTTCCAGTCATCTAAACCCAACCTTCACTGTTTGCTATTACCACTAGATTGTATAATTCTGTTTTTTCCATTTATCTAAGTTCTAGTACTGCTGGAGAAAAGAAGGATCTACGTTAAAATGCAGAGTTCTTCGGTAATTATTTTAAAACGACTTAAGAGTTACAAAAGTCTGACAACAGAAGCTATGAAGATGCTGGCCCTCTGATAATTATGTAATGAATTCATTGCTTTCCTCTGCTTTTCCCAACAAGCCATCTTTTAGGCACACGGTGAAAAGCCAATCACATTTTAAGATGGACCCAAAGACATGCACGGTCAGTTGTGATGAAAAGGCTGTGGCACAACTTGAAATATAAAAAAAAAATAGTTTTAAAATCAGAAACACAACATACAATGACTGTCATTTCAGTGTTAGAAAACACACCAACAGAGGATGTATGTTCCACCAATGATGTTTCTAAACAAAACTCTGGTGTGACATCACTGTCAGGTACTACAGAAGAGACTTTTTTTGTCAGTAGGCTTTAGTTCCACAGTTTCCTAAGCAGAGAGTAACATCTAAACACAGTGAATACATTCTAAAAACGAAAATCTCATTGCCAGTAATCCCACTACCTGGCAAGCGCACGAAATGCACACATGCTCATATATGGCACATAGCTATAGGTGCAAGGAGCTCTTTCTTTTGATATACTTTTAGAAATTTCTTGAGAAATACGTTCTTCCCTCATGCTGCACTTTGGAGCTGATCTAAGTGCATTCATGGCTTCTGTTGCTAGCTGGTGTCAGAGACTGCTTTTCAATATCATACTTTTGGCACAAAGTGAAACCCGACTAAAAGAATTTGGTTCTTTTTCAGGAGCGATGCGGTTGCATGGAACAGAAAACTGTTCTCTAATGTCCAAGGCACAAGACGCTGAGCTGCACATCCCTGCAGCTCTGCATACGAATGGGGGGCTTCGTCAGAGCAGTGACAACCCAGAAGACAGATCTGTCTATTTGAACGCATTTTTTATTGTAGCCTTGTGTTGGATAATTGAGAACTGTTTTAACAGCAGCTGGTGAGTCCAGCATCTGTTGAATACTGAAGATACTGGCACAGCCTTAATGAATTGACATTTACAGAGAGACATCTGCCACGGCATGACTTCAAAAAGACTTCCCCAGAGATACTTGTCCCCTAGCCTGATACCATCAGATCTCATTGACAGACCTAATGAAAACTAAACATTACTTCTCACGCAGAGTCTACTTTTCCCACCTTCAGCTCAGTTTTCAAGATTACTGTTGGGCTTCTCAACCCACAGACAGACACAATTTGTTTAGCACTGCAGCAGTTTAAATTAAGAACATCAGTTTAAAGAGAGATGGGCTTGTCTACCAACTTCTCTTGCTGTGAGTCTTGCTGTATGAAAAATAGAAGAGTAAAACTGGATACTAATATACTTAAAAACAAAAAAAAAGTTATCTCAATATATCCCATCTTGAATTTCACATTCTTTCTCCAAAATTCTGAAAAAAACCCCACTTAAGCCTTAATGCTATGCTATGTTAAATTTTCAGTAACGAAGCCTGTAAGGTATTTAGAACAGGAACTCACTTTGTTGATGTTTTGTAGATTTCTTTGTGTTGGATAAAAGATGTTGAAAAAAAGCTACTGAGTGACATTTACCAATCAGTTTCTATCTCTGCTCCAAATACGCCTCAAGATTTTGTTCCTGTCTGCAAGACACAGGGAAAGCAGTGGCATGCCTCCCGGTAGAGCGCTGCTCTTTGAGCCATACCAGATTTTTCATTTTCAGTGAAGGCAATTAACAGAACACAAAAGAGTGCCTTGGATTTTGTAACACATATGCACAGCTACTACTAAATGTCCCAGGGACATGGTTGCAGGCCCTGTCAAGATCCAAGCTGCAAATTTATCTTGGTTCTTGAAAGAATCTGCTACAGCATAAAAAACAGGCTCTCAATAATTTGACCTTTATAGAAAACTCCACTGCTCAGGATTCTTTGTTCAGCACTCATTTGCCAAGGATGCCTGCTAACCTCAAGTATGTTAAAATCCATTAGGCCTACTTTGAAAAGCAAGGAAGAAAATAGTAATTATTTTTTTGGGAAAAAAACCCTTAAACCAAAAAAACAGACAACAAACACAAGGCTCTTCCAAGCCACAATAAAAATGACCATGTTTTATTCATAACTTAACCTACCAGTGATTAGAGGAACTACTTCATCATGAGAGAATGTTTCCAGAAGAATTGCTGCCCTTCCAGTCAACTGCAATGACCACACTTCGGAAGAAAGGCAAGCCGCTGTCTCCCCATTACTATTAACCTGACTAGGTTTCCAGCATGGCTAAATAATTGCTTGAAAGTTCTCTGTAGTGTTCAAAATGATCTGCTTATCTAATTAAAATATCATAGTTGGCCTTATTAAATTGGAAAATGTAGATAATTCAAACGACAATTCATCATTCTCTGGACAGCTTCTAATATTCTTCCTCATTACTCTGTCCTTTCAACATTTTCCCAAAGGATTTGATTGTTTAATCAACATGGAAGGCTAATGTGCAACACCTTGGAATCTATAGGCTACGTTTTGGTAAAGTTACATTACACATTTATGCTTATCCCATGAATCATCTTTCCTCAAGTTAACACATGATTTACCCTACAAAACACCTATCTCAAAATAACAAGAAAGAATACATTGGATTCAAGTACTATGCCACAGGAGAAAGTTGATAACTGAAAGAACTACAGCCCATACCTTGGCATGATGGAGATCTACTCCATACATTGATAGTTTTTTGGCATTCTCCAGGAAATGCATCTCAGCCTCCGCGGGTGTCATTCCCCTGAGGAAAAGCAACCAATTCCAGCATGAATTTTAAGGACACAGAGACCGAAATAAAATCC
Organism: Cuculus canorus; assembly: GCF_017976375.1. Classification (NCBI taxonomy): domain Eukaryota; kingdom Metazoa; phylum Chordata; class Aves; order Cuculiformes; family Cuculidae; genus Cuculus; species Cuculus canorus. Next base: position 53,010,330 of record NC_071402.1, read on the forward strand.
AGCACCTGGAAAACACTGTCAGTCTGTCAGAACTATAGTCATACAACTTAGATGGCTGGGTACCTACCAGAGCCAATGTCCTGGCACAGAGTCTGTTATCTTTCATTCTGTAAAGCTCTTCTCTAAGTCACTAAGAGGAGTCTTGTTTGAAAAATATTCTTATTAGGTATACTGCAGCAGGTTTTAACATTTTATGATGTACCAGGACAGTGCCTGAAGGCAGGCTACAACCCACACTGATGTCCTCCATCTACCTGTGGCTTTTGTGCAGCTCGATCACTTTATCCTCCAGCTCTTTAGTGTGATTAGGCGCAAAGCGAAATTCACTGACGTAGTCACTGCCGTACTCATCGGGGTCATAGTCACCGAGCTCTGACTGCACTGTGTAGGAGCCCAGCAGGGCCAGTGTGACAAACGAGCAGGGCAGCCGACCCGACACGATGTCATCTCTCAGCTGCAAGCAGAGGTAGTACCTGCAATCAAGCACCAAGCCAGCTAAGAGAGTGCTCCTCCACAATTGCCCTCAAAGGAGTGCCACCCAAGGACCAGCAAGAGGCCTCAGCTCCTCTACTAATCTGCAGACAACTCCCAAACCCAAACACCTGTTTTTCAGGTGTTAACACAAATAATGATTTTGAAAAAAAAAACCAACCAAACAAACAACTTGTCTGACTTATGGGTAGTCACAACTAATTTATCTTCATAAAGCATCATGGAGATTTCTTAATAAAATAGGTTATTACTTTGTTTAGTGACCTTAGAAGGATAATTACCCATTAAACATACCAGGTTTCTATCATAAATCACTAAGACGTAGAGCTACCTGATAATTCTTTTTGTTAAGGAGAAAAAATAAATAACCCCCCAAATACTGTTCATTAAAAGATAGCTGAACTCCAAGCCATTCAAAAAACATAAGTTCTCTCTTAGAAAAAAAGTGTTGAGGTTTCTCAAAAATACATTTAAACGATTTATGATGTGAAAACCATGGTGGCATTCAGTGTAAGGGATGATCAGATAGAAGAAAACGGAAAAAGTGTGAGTGTTAGCTAGGTAATGAAGGCACAGAATTCCCAGGGGAGATCTGAGGGTGACAAGAGTAAAAACGCAATACTTTCTTTTGGAAGATCTCTGTTGAAGTGTGAATTCTTGGCACACCGTCTTTCTGCACAAAGCCTAGCACAGGGGAGTCTGATCTAAGCCAAAGGCTTCATGCTACCTTAAAGGCAACAAGTAGTCCACAAAGCAATGAAGGTTAAAAATATCCATAGGCTGCAAAATGTTTTAACAGGTTTGGGAATGCCTTGCTGATGGCATAAAACTTGTCATGACTCCAATGTTTTCCTGCCTTATACCAAGGTGGAAACCAGGTGAGGTTTATTTTTCTTGTTGTTGTACTTGTAATCTGTATACAAAACCAGAGAGCAGAGGTGCAGATTGCAGAGTTAACTGACTGGGATAGCAAGGAGCAGCTATTTATTACCACAATCAACTGCTTACCTCATCAAATGACATACAAAATTCACATGCATGCTTATTCTAATCCCACTTCTTTCCTTTCACAGTTATGATTTTACTGACAACAATATTTTGTTACCACCGGCAAAACTGGGAATCAGGCATCTTTGTGAAAAATAAAATAAACTCTCAGGAATATGTATATTGGAAAAGTTTGTTTTTAGGGTTAAATTACAGAAAAGAAAAAGTCGTCTTAGCTGAGAAGACAGACACTGTTTACAGTGTCTTTTCTGCCAAAGCATTGTGTGTTTCCCATAAGCTCATAAAAGAAAGGAAGCCAATGAGAATACAAAGGATTCCTTTTCTTGGACAATTAGAGTGCAAGCACATCTATGAACAGCTTTTAAGCCCCTTCTAAAAAGGTATTTAATGTTTTAAACACCTGGTAATATCTTCAGATAGCTGGGCAGGGTCTGGAGGGTAGAATTTCACATTAAATGCAAACTGCCAAGCACCACCTGGAAAAGAACACAGGTTGACTGAAAGTACACTATGAGTGCAAACGGAGATGCTCACGCTGCTTGATTACCCACAGACTTAAGAATATCCCAGTCAAGCAATTAATAAGAACAGGATAGTAACTTTTTCCCACTGTGTTCTGAAGTTACACAATTACAGAACCAGATAAGGTTTTACAGCTCTTTTCTTAATTAGTAAGATTTCCAATGAAGTGAGGACCCTCAGGGAGCAGTAATTTTTTACTAACATTAAAAAAAAATGCCTGAAAACACTGTTTACTAGAATTAACCATCTGAAAACACAACGTATACTAGCTTTAAAAAGCAATACCCCAAAACACAGAGGCACTGAAAACACCACAAGCTGAAGTATGAAGAGGGTCTGGAGGGGGGTGATGTGCCCAGGTCTGGCTGGCCAAACCAGCTCACAGCATCCTCTCAAGAGTGCTGCCTCAGCACATAGCTCCTGTCTCCAGCAGACATAAATTACTGTGCAGACAAAACTGGAAGGACAAACACAGAGAACATGACTGAAAAACAGTATGTAACACTAGGGCATTCTCCTTTAGTAATTTCAGTAAGGGACCCCAGTAAGGGACGGATGCTGGTTTGCATCACTAGTTTGTGAAATTTTTTTGGAGTGTTAGCTTTAAATGTTGTAAAGTAAGAATATCAAGACTAAAATAAAGAGACCTGAATAGAGTGTGTAAATATAAAAGCTATTCTGAAAAAAAAGGGACACCTTATACTAGTGCATGTCTCGAATGCAAATAAAAAGCAGTAACAAAACCCCAAACCACAGTGTGCTAACAAGCAACACAGTGGGTTTTCAGTAACAGGACTTTTCACCAAGGACTCTGATGTGGAATTTACCTCTTGTAAGTATTTCTACCACATAAATTACAGTATTTCTGTAGTCAAGAAACTAAAGCAATGACATTGCTGTCTTCTGAAACACATTGATATCAAATTACAAATCTAACTATAAATAAATAAATAAATGTCTTTAAAAGAGATTGGCTGTGTAATGACGAAATGCTTGTGAACACTGTGAGGAACAGGACTTGCCTTATAAACTTTACAGGGTAGGGCTTTCCCATGATCTTTAATGCAGCAGCATGTTGTGCCAAGGTACCTCCTAAAGAATATGGGGTTGAATATGTGTCTGGTGCACTCTCCGGTAAGACAGCTTATACACTGGACAGAGTGAATGCTCACTTTCCTGGAAATACTGTCTGGTTGTCCTAATTCTGTGTTTTGGAATATTTCTTCAGAGATGACAAGGAAATTTCACTTCATACAAAGCCCCATCCACTGTTGTCATTCACACATCCAATAAAACAGGCTCAATGTGCATAAAGACTTTGACATTTACCATCAGGACTTCAGCTCTTGGTGATACTTTTGGGGTCCCTGATTTTAGGAATTGTTCTACTTTCTTGAACAAAAAAAGCTGGTGGGAAGAAGATTTGGCTGGCAGTGAGGATGGGGCATGGTCCCACCAGTAAGTTGTCTGGCCCCAAGGTGAGCCTGTGGGTGACACCTGCGCCCGTGATGGAGGGAAAAGGTCATAGCTCAACAATCTATTCCTCTGTCACACACAAAATAAATCAAACCTACAATACAGCTCTATCACATAGCATGGCCGGTTAAGATACCTGAGTAAGAGGCCTTCAACCTTCACTTACCTACAAGTTAGCAGGTTACAACTAACGGGGTGGAAACCAAGGCCATACACATTGAAATAGTCTCATTTCTTAACCACTGGGATGAAATCCTTGTGGTCTGCAGTAGAGTAACGGGTACCTGAGTGTTTGAGTATCAAGCAGCATTTAGCAGGACTATGTATATGTATTTTGGAAAGTGCCATGGGTAACAGCCCTCCTTTACCACCACTGCCCTGTTCCAAACTTCCAGGGTGAATTGTACAGAACAAGCAATTATCACTGTCATCTTCTGCAAATACAGCTGTCCCCCATGCCAAGTCCAGGATGAGACTCTTCTACCCTGGTTAATCTCCCGCTGTCACAACCTCTCATAGTCTATCTCATGGTTCAGGCACATACTAAATACATTTCAAATCAGCAGTGTGTAGCTGTGTTGCTTTACCTCCACTGACCACCTGCATAACCTGACTTACTGGGTTCGACAGCACCTTCCCCTCCGGATCCACCTTCTCATGAGATTAAAAAATAAAGGCAGGTTTTTATTACTTTTTATTGCAGATCACTTACTTCTAATGAAAATAACACTGGCAGAAAGGTGTGGTTGCTCATAGTAAGTGGGACAGTTTTCCAGCCAGCGTAAATTAACCCTTTCAATCTCGGAGAGGGAAGTGTTTCATTTGCCAGGTCTGACCCAAGAAATATGAACTGCCATTGGCCTGTGAAAGCACAGGTGCTAGAAGTGATCATTTACAAAACATGCAAGAAAAGAACTACTGATGTTTTCCTGACAAAGAAACAGTCACAAACACTTGATCAATTTTAAAAAGTGAAGGGGGGGCGGAAAAAAAAGGCAGGTCAACTTTTGAGCCTTGACAAGGCTTTCCTTTAAGAGAGTAGACAGCTAAATTCATAATAAAGCTTTTTAAAATATTCATGTGAAGCAGAAAATTGACTGGTTCTCTGTGAATTAAATGGCCATTTTAGGAGCAAAGTTCAGGCTTTTGAAACACAGGAAGGAAAGATGTTTCATACGCAGTGCTATCTTTGCATCACTGAACTATTTCAGTATGGGGCATGAACATCATTCCTGGATATGATATAAATATCAGCAACACAAAGAAATAATTTACATACATGGCCTAGTTCCTAAGGTTATGTTGCTTAATGTCTAACTTCAGATTTTTTTCATCTCTGAAAAACATCAAGCTGTTCTCCGCAATGCAAGCGTGTGTACTACAAAAGCCTCTGTAACTGCCTGCGCTCATTATGGGGTAAAACACCTAAACTGTGCAGGTAGTTCCTGTTCAAGAGACTTGGGACAGGATGCAAAAGATGACTATGAAATAGGCTTTATCACCTGGAAGGAGGGCACTCTCCTGGGGGAAGGCAGCGAGAAGGGGGCTGTGCCCCTGTCCTGCCTGTCCCCTCACTCTGAAGGCAGTGGGGCCAGGGCAAGGGTCTGGGACAAGGGGGCTGCCAAGCCCCCAGTGCTGAGGGCACCCTGGTGGAATGGACCCCGTAACCCAAGAGCAGTGAGTTACCCCAGCCATTCAAGAAGAATCCCAGAGGATCAGAGGGGCTGGGCAGTAATGGGTGCCTGGTGCCTGTGACATCCTCCATGTGAGCTCCTGCTGTCTCTTGCATTCCCACTTGGCACCATAGGGCTCTGATGCCTTCTACAAACACTTCTGGAAGTTTAGAGGATGAGACTTCGGGAAAAATTTTGGGGTCTGGATACATCAGAATGAAAGTTTTCCAGATCCCTGAAATTACCACACAAATGATAAAAAACTTACTTCGGATCTGCTTCTTGATTTCCTTGGCAGGGTCCAACCAGTTCTGCAAAGAAAACATTTCCTTTTTTTTCAACTTGAATTAGAAAACAATAAACATTATTTTTAAAATAGTGCTATATGTCAAAGCTAGAAAACGTGAAGGTCTGCCACCCCTTTCTCCTTGGAGCAGCAGTAGGCAGGGATAACACTAACTTTCAAGTGTGGCCCTGGGCAGAAACAGGATTTTTAGTAACCTTTCTAGACATTATGTGGCTGAATGGTTTGAAATAAATAAAAAACTCAGAAATTAGCAAAATAAATCCATAGAAAACTTTTTTTTCAGATTATCACCTGGAAAAATTAAATACCTACAAGCTTGTTAAGAAGGATTTTTTGTTTGGTTGATTGGGTTTTTGCTTTAATCTTGGGAGGGCTGAAATGTCTTGCTACAGGATAAGCAAGCAGGGTGCAGGACATTGCCCTCTTTGTGACCTAGCATGGGTACAAGGGGTTCCCCGAGGGCAGAGGGAGCACAGGTTGAAACCAAAGGCAGAACTGTAGTACCAAGGCTGCTCCCAACCATGCTGTGCAGAGCCCGGTGACTATGCGAGACAATAACCCTGCCAAGGAGGCAAGGAATTATCACGGTGATATGTTACTACTCCATAGATGCCAAGGAGCAGATGAAATTCCCGTGGAGGAAATGCATAGCAGCTTGGGGTCTCTTAGAGTCACTGCTGCAGCCAGAGTTTACAACTAATCGAGCAGCCTGCTCTGTACCTGCAAAGGCCCTGCACTTCTGCCTTGTCCTCTAACAGAATCAAATTAATATTTAAAGTGCGTCACACAGACCAGAACAAAAAGATTGTTTCCTTTAGGAAAGTTCCACTTTCTCCAAAGAAAGATAAACAGATGTATCAGATGAAAAAAACATACTAAAGAAATATCAAACAAGTAGAACACAATAATCACCCCCAACAAAAACATTTTGCAGCTGTCCAAACCCAGCCCATGGTGCAAAACATGAGACTGGTGAGCTCCAGCTACTTCTGAGCACAAAAGAACACTATGTTCCAAGAAATTAAAGATGCATCAGGATTTCTGTTTTCAAAGGTGACATGTGCTGTGGGCACATATATTTCCTGTCTGGAAGTTATCTGGCAGAGAATCGAGATAAATTGTTAAGCACTTTGACATTAGAAGTATGTATGATACTGATCAATAAAGGTGGTGGCAGGCAATATTCTTTTAGCTGTTCAGCTCTGTAAAGTAACTGGTGATCTATAGATGTTTAGTGCCTCTAAACCACCTGTTAATAATATGTTCTGTTTCCAGTACAGGAAAACACATCTATCTGGAAACGGACAAACATCTGCCCGTCTTTTACCACAACTCAAAACTAAGCATATGCTGAAGTGCTATCTGCACTGGTATGCATCAAGTCTTTGCTTAAATGATATTCTGAATCACATACAAAATCCTCATACTCAGAAGTCTGTAAAGAAAGGGGAAAAAAAAAAAAAAAAGACTGATTTCTTTTGTATCATATATAAATGAAACAAAGGGAATCCTCAAAAATAAAACTCTTGTTCTCAGAAGACATAAACAGTTGAAGTAATAACAGTTTTAACTCCATCAGAGAAGATCTTTCAGGCCATGCAAAGCAAAAAACACCTTCACCTGCCGAGGTTTCCTGGGCTGCAGCATGTATTGCTAAGCAGTTTTGTTACTGGTTTCTTTCAAAATATTTATTTTGAAATGCCAAAATTACACAGCATATGTTATGTTATGTTATGTTATGTGATGTTATGTTATGTGATGTTATGTTATGTTATGTTATCCTTTGGTACTCTCTCTTACATTATAATGCATCCAAAACAATCTCTATATATAATCACGTGCATGTTACATCATCTTGGTCACTGTTAATACACAGCTTATTTAATAGTAAAGTTGAGATGTGGACAACCAAAGTGCGATTCACTATCGCTGCCAACTGCTTCTGAAGACTAATATCTTCAGCCAAATCAACAATAGTGCAAAGATGAAGTAAGTCAAGACTTACAGCCTTACTTTATCTTAGCAGTTAGCAGGAGCAGCCAATCAATTCCTGCCTATCTGTATCCCAACCATAGGATTATTAAGACATATTTTAGTATTATATGTCTAGTAGTGTATCTATGAATGTAAATCTGACTTTCAACTAAAGCAATAATGAAATAAATCATACTACAAAGAAAACAAGCTACATGATTAACTTCTTTCAGGTCACAAATAACCAACACAGAGGGAAGCCAGGGAAACATGGGGGATGGTTTGCAGAGGTAGAGTGTTCCAAAAAACAACAACTCAAGCTATGTCTATGAAACTTGGCAAGGAAATGAAAAAAACTTATGGACTGTTGGCAGCTTTTTAGTGGGTGTCTTGGGGCGTTCTGATGTTCACATACCAAAGGCCAGCCACAGTTTTGTGGGTTACCTTTTGGTTTTCCGTGTCTCTGTATGTTAGCCCAAAGTAGTCCTTTTCCAAAAGATTCAGATGCTCACACACTTTGTCAAATAGCACTTGACCTCTGGAACGTTTCTGTGGGAGACGAACAGGAAAGAAAAAATCATGTTTGAGAAATAAAGTAATAAAAGCATTAAAATAACACCTTTTTGCTTGATCCTCAAATGAATAACTCCAAAATAATTTAATACAATTACTCTATCTTTCAAACCTACTGATCTGAATCTTTATAAAAATCTGCTTGAATGGGGCAAACCTAATTTTCATAGAAGTTCAGGTCTTCTTGTGGAGTCAAAAGTAAGTCAACACTTGTCATGTTTCAAAATCTCTTATCCTTCAGAAACTGCAACTTCAAATGCATGCTGAGGTCTTATCTCAGCAAACTGGAGCATTCTTCGTGTGCAACAGTAGCAACAAACAAGAGTGAAAAATATTCCCAGTCAAGGACTATTAGAGATGTCACTTGGATCAATCCACTGGAGTAAAAACCAAATACGAAGATATTTTATGGCTTCAGTAACAATGCAGACTGATTCCAGGATCCTCTTTTGTCTAATAGATGAGAGAATCTGATACATCACCCACTGAAAACACTGAAAGAGCCTAGCAACTCACTGAGAAGGCAGCTGGGTAAGAAAGCAGCTTTTCAGTGTCCCATTAACCTTCTTTACTGCTAACACATTAGTTGAGAAGATCTCTCACTGTCAACAGACAGAGCCCTTAGCAGAAGCTTTGTAGTATCTCCTGTATTGGACAGTAAAAATCCAGGTCATCCTTGTTCTTGACGTTGTACGTGACACTGAGAGAAAAAACTAATAAACAACTAACGCAGGCAGAAATGTTCTCTTTATATGGTACATGTGCCAACTGTGATAAGCATTAATAATGATAAACAATCCAAAATTATTTGGGCCACTGTTTCCTCACTGCCTGATTCTCTAAGTGCAACTCAGCTGAAGGAAAACCACTCCCAACTTTATATCAATCACATGCATACACAAATATTTTCGTTGATGTCAGCTCCTTGTTTTCTTTATCTGTAGCATACACATGACTTGAAGCAGACTGGAAATACACTGCTTACTTCAAATGCAGCACAGGAGGCTGACACAAAAGAGGAGAGAACTCTGCCTCTGAATTTACGCACCTCTGCTGACAGAGCTGTGCCTGGACTGCACTGCCAACCCAGCAGCCTTGGCTGGGAGGGTGAATGTTTCACAATCCAAGCTGACATAGCTATGCCAACAAACCCACGGAGCCCAACATTGGCCTCAAACTATTTTAGAAGTGGTAAACAAGCCAAAAGAAAAAAAAAAAAAAAAAAAGAATTGAGGCTTGCTGCTTAACACCCTGTGAAAACATAACAAGAGATGATGGAGGAAGTTGTGCACTGTAACCCAATTTACGTTAAAATTAGTATTGCTACTGGGGCTCTGATGGTATACTAGAAAGGAAGCAGGGAAATATCCTCTACTTTTTTATCAATGGGGAAACTGAAGAGTGTGACTGATAGAGTTTAACAAGTCCAGACAACTTTCTCCAGCTGAGAAAAAAACAGGCACAGAAGTGCATTGCAAGCGTATTGCTGTAACTTCATTTACTGTGTCTCCCAGCATCATTTGAGCAAAGGGCTCAATGGGCCTTAACTCTGCAGTCACATGCTTTTCACCCTTTTCCACTCTAGCCCAGTTCCTTTATAATTTCAAACAAATATTTAGTTAATTCTTCACGCTCCAGACTCGGAAGGAGATAACAAGAGATTGATGGTTTTATACTTGACGCTCCAGGGAGAGGATCAAGGAGATTAAAAAGATCTCACCACTAATGTGCAGAGAGGAATCAACTCAGAGTCTTCAAGTCAAAATAACCACATTTCTGCCGTAAGCAAGCAATGCTCTATTTTGCCAAATTTCTTGCTTTTCTACTTGGTAACAAATAAAGTGGTTATATTGAATGAAGAGAAACAATCAGGCTAGGTCTAGAGGATATTTGCTTTGAGAGACACTATGTCTGCACCACTGGACCATTTACATGTATTTGAATTATGATACTTCCACATCCTCTTACTTTGAAGTCACACAAGGCCAACACAGAAGCTGTTTTATGCAGCTGATCTGTGTGGCTGCACAGATGTCGGCTTTGTGAAATAGTAGCTAACAGCTACAAAGTCCAGTGTTTCAACAGGGAATTGCACCAAACAATTGTGAGGGGCTGTGCTGCAATAAAAACCAACGAATTAAAAAAAAAAAACAAACCCAAAAAAACCAAAACCAAAAGGCAATGATCAGGACTTCTTGTTTGGCTACACATTATGGGCAAGTGAGAAGAAGTATAGCAAGCCTAGAATAATTTGCATGGCTCATTTCCTATCCATGAGCAAATGTATCCTCCTTCTCCTATAGGAAGAGGCCCAAGTTGTACTTGGCCAACTTTCCATAAAATTCTTGCTGCATCAGGACACGGGAAAACCCTGCCAGTGCTTCAATAAGATGTTGGAAATAACATATATCACTGACAGCCCTTCCTGTCTGGGATCGTTTCTTCACCAGACACCAAGTGTGAACCAGTGGCAGCTGAGGGGAAGCCTTACCAGGACCACTGTCCTTCTCACTTTCCACAGAAAGGCCCACCAGTGTGCAGACAGATGAGTCGCAATGTCACAGCCTAATTGCTGCCCCTGAACACCTCTTCCCAAGTCAAAGCTGAGCCTGTGGGAGCAGGGCTTAGAGGGCTCCTGTCCTGTAGGGAGCGGGGCTGCCTGGCAATATATCTACTCATGCCCTCCAAATCCTCGTGTACTTGCCTTTCCATGACAAGTGGTGTCCTCAGGGGTCCGTACTGGGACTGGTACTGTTTAATATCTTTATCAATGATATTGACAGCGAGATTGAGTGCACCCTCAGCAAGTTTGCAGATTACACCAAGATTAGTGGTGTAGTTGCCACACAGGAAGGACAGGATGTCATCCAGAGGGACCTGGACAGGCTGGAGAAGTGGGCCTCTGAGAACCTCATGAGGTTCAACAAGGCCAAGTGTGAGGTCCTGCACCTGGGTCGGGGCAATCCCTGTTTTCAGTACACGATGTGGGATGATGTGATTGAGAGCAGCCCTGCAGAGAAGGACTTGGGGGTGCTGGTGGATGAGAAGCTTAACATGAGTCAGCAATGTACTGTTCAGCTTGGAGAAGAGAAGGCTCAGAGGAGATCTTATAGTGACCTTCCGGTACCTGAAGAGGGCTACAGGAAAGCTGGGGAGTGGCTATTCGTAAAGGCTTGTGGGGACAGGACCAGGGGGAACGGGTATAAACTGGAGAGGGGCAGATTTAGACTGGACATTAGGAAGACTTTCTTCACCATGAGAGTGGTGAGGCACTGGCACAGATTGCCCAGGGAGGCTGTGGCTGCCCCATCCTTGGAGATGTTCAAGGCCTGGTTGGATGGGGCCTTGGGCAGCCTGATTTAGTGGGATGTTCCTGCCCATAACAGGGAGGTTGGAACTAGATGATATTTAAGATCCCTTCCAACCCTAACTATACCATGATACTATGATGCTATGTGCGGCACTGCTGCTTTGTACCAATGCAGTATTAGCACACTCCCACTCTTTCTAAAACAATGCTGCACAAAAACACAGTGAGGGGAGGCTACTGCATTAATCCATTGGAAATTAAGAGGTTTAGTGAGGAACATATAATTAAAGCAACTGAACGGACCTCTTGTGCTCTTGTTAACTGCTTTTACTTTACTGGGTGCCCAAATAAGCATGCCAGGCAAGACATCGGTACCACTGGTTTGGCAGAGAGAGAATGGGAGGAGGAGGAGAGATAAGTCAAGTCACAAATTCATTCTGCTCTTCAACCCAGCTTAAATGTTAGCTTTCCACCATTTTGGAGTGACAAGTCTACGGCAATGAAAGACTGACAGTCTGCTGGTTACTGTGGGTCACAAGTTAATGTCAAAAAAGCCCAGCAATTTTCCAATAAAAAAAAAGTGGATTAAAAAAAAGGATAAATCAGAATAACATGCTATAAAATACTGGCCATATAAATAAAAAGCTTTCCTGAAAGGTAAATATGGTAAGGGTCTCCTTCAGAAATATTCTTGGCTAGTTTTCAGGCATGAATGGGATGAAATGAAATGTGTAGATCAGAAAAAAGAGACACTTTACTTCAAATTTTGGGAAATCAAGACCACAGAAAGAATTCAAAACATAGATTGAATGGTATAAATGAGTACAAAAGTTGAGGAGCAAAATCTTGATGCTTTTCACAGCCTGCTCCCTGCAGCTCCATAAAGGCCAGGGCTCTTGCTTGAAGCTGGAACGGGAATAAAGAACCTCCTGGTCAAGATCCCAGTGAAAAAAGCCAGCAGCAGTGAACTTGGCAAGCCTGTGCCCTCCAGCAATTCCTACATGCAAGAGAAAGGGGAAAAGGCCTCCCTCCTCACCAGCTTCTCCTTGGTTTTGGAGCTGAGCCTCTCCCTTCTTGGAAGGACATCGGCCACAAAAGGCTCTTCCATCCCCTATCTCACTTCCCTAGAAAAAATGCATGCTCAAACGCCTCCATGTCAGCTTTCTCAGTTCATATCCCTCCATCGCACCCTCCTCCCCTTACAAGATCATCAGACCAAGATTACATGTAGCACAACACTGAGTGAAGTGTTCAAAAATTAAGTACCTCCATTTTAGCTCTGCCTGGATAATAAGATTATTACAAAGTCAATTATTCTTATTGGCACACATTTGGGTACAATGTCTGTTATTTCTTAATGCAGAAAAATAACTGGAAAGGTTTCTTTTATTATGATTAAGCCTATAAGCTATAACGTACTTTAGATAAACATTAATAAAGCAAAAACCCACAAGCCTTTGATATAGATACATTGTCACTTCAGTCACAAAATATGCATTGTGCATTAATATAACCACAGAATTACAGACTAGCTGGCGCTGGTGGGCACCCCTGGAGATGGTCTAGCCCAATCCCTCTGCTCAAGCAGGGCCACATAGAGCTGGTTGCTCAAGATTGTGTCCATTTGGGTTTTGAGTATTTACAGGCACGGAGACTCCATAGCCTGCACGCGCAACCTACATGGCCATCCTCATAGTAAAAATACTTCTACTTTATGTTTAAATGTTTTTACCTTATGTTTAAATGGAATTTCCTGTATTTCATTCCATGCCCACTGCCTCTTGTCCTTGCACTAGGTACCGCTGAGCAGTCTGTCTGTGTCTTTACTTCTCCCATCATATATTGATACCTGTTTCTAAGATTCCCCTGAGCCTGCTCTTGTCCAGGCTCAGCAACGTCAGCTTTCTCAGCCTTTCCTCATTGAAGAGATCCTGCAGTCCCTTCACCACCTTTGTGGCCCTTTGTTGGACTCTCTCCAGCACGTCCGTGTTTCCCTTGTACTAAGAACCCCAGAACTGGACCGAGCACTCCACCTCTGGCCTCACAAATGCTGAGTAGAGGGGGAAGATAATTTTCCTCAACCTGCTGGCAACGCTGCCTTATGTGGCCCAGCACGGCACTGGCCTTCTGTTCTACCAGGGCACATTGTTGACTCTTGTTCACACTGTTGTACGTTAAGACCCCTAGATAATAATAAACCCTGTATTGCAGCAATCAACCCACCAAAACCATATGTTACTGTAGTGTAATAAGCAGCGAGGAAAATGACAGGGAATGAGCAACCAACAACTTAATACAATGATGTGACACCAACCTCCTTGTCATGAATATGCTAATAAGACCCCAGGAACCCTCTTTGCTATTTAGCGGAATATAGGGAAAAAAATCAGGAAGATTTCAAATCTTATGTGCTGGATAGTGCTTCTCAGACTGTAAGCCAGTAGTACCAGAGGAAAATACATGAGGATCCAGAATTGCCACCTCTAAGAGGTATATTTTGTTTCTTTGGAAGAGCATAGGCTTGGCTGGGGTCTAGGACAGCATTTCATGGCCAACTCTCTGCAGTGACAACTCTCCATGGAGTCAACTCTAACTCTAGTGGCTCCCAACAGAGAGCTGTCCCTCTGAAGAGTTGTCCCTTCCTGCTTGGCTGCTCCATGCCAGGAGGCACCATGTCTCCGAAACTTGTTCTTCAAGCTGCTGTGGCTCCTGATTTGTCAGTCTTGCGCTGTCCCCAAAACACAATCATCTGCATGAGCTGTCTTTGGGGCATTTTGGCACCCACCTTCTGACACACCCTCACTCTGGACAACACACCTTCACTTGCTGCATAACCTCCAACCTATCAGACTGGCCATCTTTCCCACCTTTATCTAGTGGAGAGATGTCCATGCCGAGGACCTGTCACCACTTTGTCTTCTTCCAGTCCGAATCCAACTGTCTGCGCAATGAATTGCTCCCTAAAGGGTCAATAATGCACTGGGACTGGTATCTCAGCAAGGCTAAGGAGCTTCTATTCTCAGAGGGTTTCAAGGCATTGACCAGGCAATGCCACACCTGGCCCGACCCAGTGCCAGTCATCACCCTGCTTAAATCAGGGGCCTTCTTGATCTCTTCCAACCAGCGCGACTGTGACACTAGACTCCCATGAAACTCTGCAGGTGCTAAGAGGTTAATCATTGTGCACCTGATTAAAGTGTAGAGTGTTAGCCTCATACTCTATTTTCACTTATGAGGAGATTACCTTCCTCTTACTGATAGGAAAATAGGATGAGAGGTTGAAGGGCAGAAAACAGCCCTGTCAGCTTCCTAGAAATGGAAGCTATTGCAGCCTCCAAAGTGTCGCATTTGGAGCGGTTCTATTTTTGCATCCGATACTGCAGTCTCATGCAGATGCAAAATGCTGAGCAAAGGGTGGGGGAGGAATCTTTCTGCAGCATGCAGGTATGTCCCTCCCATTTGAAAGCAATTACAAGAGATCACATTTAGACCGAATTTTACAAAGATAAGCCCGAAGAGACAAAGAGTCTCACAGCCAAACAGCTGTAAAGGGATTAATTATTGCCATCAATAACCATCATGTCCACTCCATAGTATCTAGAAGGTCAGGGCATCCCAATGAACTGAAACTTTGTCCCCCTATTTTGTTCAGTCAAGGAGCACAGCAAGACTAACAGGTGTCACAGCTGGATTTTAAAAGGAGAGTTTGCACATATCTTTCTGTGTGAATACACATGCAAACACAGTATCGTCACTTTCCCTGGAAAAACTGTCAAGCAGCCAGCAAACAACACAACACTAGCAACAGCCTGGCATTAAACTCTATACAATTACTGTAATAATTCCATTTGGGCACAATCGCTGGTTGAAGGACAAACAGATTAGTATCATGAAATCCTTGTAGAAGTTATTGGACTTTAACTGATGTTACCTGGTTCACATTCCTAATTAACATTTGCACTTTTCAAGGGACCTTAACCATGCACTGTATAAATGCATGGGCTGGCTCTAGCCTTGCATACAGTAATGTATTTCAGCATGTGGCTGTAGCAACCTCTTTGTTTTCCTCTGTTCTTTCTGACATGGAAATATTACCATTTTTTTTCACTTGCAATGTGCACGATGAAAATGATTCCAATGGTGTACAGATCTCTGACTTTTTTATTTTATTTACTCTTTCAATTTAAATTGTGTTTTGCAAGCTTGGTCAACACTTCAGTTTCTACACTGCATGGGCCACATGTTGGTCTCCTCTGCACAAATGCAAGGAAAACACACAGAAAAGTTAAAGCATACATGGCAACAAACAGCTACCATACACATGGGTATGTTTCTCTCTCCCCATGTTGCAGCTTCTGCAATTATTCTTGGAACACAAACAAGTGTAAGTGATTAGCCTGTTGTCAGGAGTACTTTGTACTCAGGGCAGTGAACACTCTCTTCCCATAAATTCCTCCAGCTGAGTCTCCAAGCGGCTGAAATTCCAGCCTCCTGACAACACCCTTTCTCATTCTTTCCTCAGAAATTACTCAGCCTATACAAAAATGTACAGAATCCCAGAAAACATTATTTGCACAAACTGCCATTAGTTGCAAGCTGAAGTGATCAAGTGTATACAAAATTCCAATATCACTTATAATGTGTCAATTGAATATACATATGCAAATATGAGCATAAGCATAATTTAATATACATAATACGTGCACACACTAACATACACAAATAACATAAGTGAACCCTTCTCTGACACAGAGAGACAGAAAAGTTTAAAGATAAAAGAAATAAACATATCCAATCTTTTTACACCAACCATTTTATCTTTCTCTGAGAAAAGTCTTGAGTTTGGTATACACAGAGTATTATAAATAAACATTTATGGGGATACACATATCCCTTGGATGGACACGAATACTCTCATCCAGTTTGTAAGCAGCTTGCTAGCAGGTGTAGGAGACACTGAACAGACCTTTCTGCCAGTCTTTCAGGTGGCAAAAAAATACAGATAATGTAAAGAAAATGTTCAAAGCAAAACACATTGTTTGGTTCTCAAACGGAAGTATCACTTAATCTTTTACATACTTCAATGGTAAACTGCAATTGCAAATGTCCCATGTCACAATTCCAAATACAATCTGCTGAATAAATAATTTAGCCAAATGTAGGGTAAACTAAGAACTAGGCAATTTCAGAAAGGTTTCATTCAATAAAAGCTATGTTAAATAGACTTTTTTTCCCCAGTGTGAACGTATTTCATATAAGGAAATGCTTTTCCTTAAAGCTGCATGCCAATAAAAGCTCTTCAAATGTTCTATTTCTCCATTAACTTTTTTATGTGCAAACCTGCATATGCACCTCAGTAGGTGATCAATATATTCTAATAGTCTAAAATAAAAACTGCCATAGTATTTTGCCTTTCTCCACTTTTTAATGTGGAACTCCATCCCATACTGCTCTGCGCATATAAACACCACGTAAGAAAACTAAGCAGACTAGAAGGTATTTTGACATACAGTGACGATTGATCATCATCTTATTTCCTCCATCAAGGCAGTACTACGATGTCAGTTTACTGAAACTGATTGTAATACAGCATATTGAAATGTATTACCATTCCTGAAAATAACCTTTTATGACACCTGTCTCTTAAATGTTTAATACAAGTTACAAACTTGCAGCAAGTGTCAATGACATTGTATAACACCACATGGTTTTTATCAGGGGGAACCTTCTTTAATGCCGTTTGAGCTTGCAATCCTAAAAAGCCAGGACTAATCTAAAATAACCCAGAGGACTGCTAAATCCCAGTAAGAAGATTGGTGACCTAGTCCCGATTCTGGCATGAAACCAAATTAGGGCTTTTGCCTTCTACATCATCACCAGAGATCACACCAGCACTGGCATCATACAAGCCTTAAGCATCGTGCCACGTGCGCTACATGATTTGCATGCTTAGGAACAAAGCAGAAACTTTCACGGCAATGCAAAGCAGCAGAAGTGGGCATCTGAGAAATAAATACTCTGGAGCATGACTTTCTAAGTGGAAGCGTAACAGTCACGGCTGCATGTGCACAACAGCTACAGAAGTACCTGTGAAATGTGATGATCATCAAATGCTTGGGCATCGCAAGTGCATCAACAAAATTTATGCTGTAAAAATAGTGATCTGGTTAAGAGCCCACAAGAACTACTCTCCAATAAATGGAAAAAAACCCCAGTGGATAATATTTCTCAAACAGCAGTTCTCAGTACATTGATTAGTTTCACACATTTGCTAAATCCTGACATAAAACAATAAACCATATTCCAAGATTTTGGAGGCTTTTCAACAGAGAAACTACCCCCCTCGCTCAGCTTTCTTAAGATTGTTTGGGCTGGGATTTTAACTAGATGTGCAACTGATCCATTGCCTTAATGCCTCTTGATTGCCCTATGCCTCCTGCAAAACACTCTGCAGTAACTCAAGCTTGGGATTCGATACAGCAGTTGAAGCTTTCCAGTGAGGGTCACAGAAATAAACATTTTCCTTCTTCTACCTCTACTTGGATGAGCTCAGCGAACGCTCATCTCTCCTGTGTGACTGCTATCTGTTCACAAACCCAGCACCAACACAGCAAGGTGAACCAGCCACTACCTGTACCATAAATAGTTACTGGCATAGATTAGCAAAAACTAATCATAAATATTTTGTTTATTTTCAGCTGGAAAAAAGCTCTACTTTGAACATAGTCCGATTTACAGAGTAATCTTGCCATGCGAATTTAAAAGCCACAGAGCTCTCCCTGACCTACATTGCCAGGCTGCACTGAAAAAAACACCCAACAAACAAATGACCCACTTCACACAAACCACAGCACAGAAAGATGCTCTTGAGGCAGGAGAGACAGCACAATGATCAAACTTTTAGATTTGGGATACCTTAGACACTTTCACACCATGAGTGATGGGGCTGTCAAGAAAAATAATGAGTGTATTCTCAAACTACATCCAAGTTTTATCCACTTTAGATGAAAATCGCTTCTGCCAGAGCAAGATAAACCATGAGAGACAGACCTCAATGCCTATCAAAGCTTTGCTTTGCAAGCAGGTGTTTCCTCACCACCCTGTCCCATCTCTGATATTTTGTTCGCTGTATTAACAGATAGGCATAAAAAAATATAAAAGCAGATCAGTGAATACTGCACAGGGCTGAGTTGAAAAAATATGACCATACGACATGTTAGGATTTTATATGACATTTACTCAGTTTCTGGCTGGAAACAGCAACTCTGTTAATGTGGGAACAACTATCAAGAGTTGGAGATCAATTCAAATGGCTTAGTGGGGAGCTGGAGCAGGTAACAAGCACTCAATTAATACAGAAACGAGGCAAGAAACATGATAAAGTGCACTGGGCAGTGACAAGAAAATCAGCAACTTCTCTGGCAGGATCGGCATGGGAGAAGTGGTAGAACGGCCACGCTGTCGACTGGAGACTTTAAAAGCTGAGAATCTGTTTGGAGAAAGGAAAAGAGCAGGCAAAACCCTTCTTCCATAGTTTGTGATTTATATTCCAGTATGTATGCGGAGGTTCAGTGCTGGCTTTACCAGACACGCTAGTAAGAAATGTGGGGTCTCCAGGATGAGGACCACCCTGGGCAATGCACCTAGAGAAGACAAACTTGGAGGGACTGATGCAGTCTCACTCTTGAGAGTCCATCAGCAACAATGGTGACAAGGGCAGGACTCCTGGGGCCAAGTGACCTCTATTTGTCTGGGGCAAAAAGTGAGTAAAAGATCATAGTCTCTTGGACTCTTGCAAACAGATTAACCTGCCATGAGCCTTGCAGTATGTGGGGTTGAGCGTGCACAGCCAGAACTTTTTTAAAAACTTCATTAGACGGAAAACAAGCTCCTGTTGCCTGACTTGTGCCCAAGTGGTGCACCAAGAGGAGGGAACCAGAGGCAACATTTCATCAGTAAGTTTTCAGCTAACCACTTATTCCCTACAAAATGCAGTTTCAGGGAAGATGAAAATATTTGTCAATGTAGGTCAACTGCTCTCCGTAGTTTTCACCATTATGGAAAAATGGCTGGCACCTCCAAAGTATTAAAATGAAGATCTTTTTGTCTCCTAAACCCATCATTTCACTGTTCAAATCATTACCAGAAACTATTAATGAAAGGCAACAGATAAGAGCACTAAATGAAGGAAATGGATGTGGAGAAGAATCATACTTGTTAAACTTTTTTTAATGTAATTTTACATTTTTTGGCATTTATTTTGATTGCAACCAAGTCCTTTGCTGTGCCAACAGGTGAAACTAAAAGCCCAACCTGCTGTTTACCTGGTATGAAGCCCGATGGAGTGACTTGGGTTTAATTCTTGGTTCTTCCTCAATCTCTGTAAACTACTTGTATATTAACTGGAAGAAACAAAAGAGCCCCCAGGTGTCCAGTTGTTTAGGTGTGTTTTCCTACCAAAGTTATGAGACCTTTTCCCTAAATACCATGCAGCCTGGGTATTCCTAGCCATGAGGAGCACAGGGGAGCTAGGGGAGCTGAGCCTCTCCTGGTAAGCCCCACAAGTGCCACACCAGCATCCTTCCTTGCTTTGTGGCATTTCCAAAAGGATTAGCTCAACCTGAAGTCACTTCTTTTCATTTAGATTTCTTCAGCTTCAGTGAAATAACATAACAACAACTATAATACCACCATCATAATCATCATCACTAAAAGGGAACGCAAACATTTTCATTTTTGTTTCAGTTACCAAACTGAGGCAAAAACCCTTCTTCTCACAGTTGATTATTGAGAGCTTGACAACATTGGTATTGATTTGCAGACCATTACGCTTCTTGGACTGACAAGTAGTCTAACTCATAAAAAGCTACCTACAGTATTTTAAAAAAGCAAGCCAGGAGAGTTATATATTAACTCTATTCAGCTGGAACACATTCAGGCAATACTCAGACTCCTACTGACATGTGTCAGGTAACATAGATCTTAACCGAATCCCCTGGCTAATCTAAGTCAGCCTTAATTAGTGGGTCTGGGGACAGAAAACATTCTGTGTAACAACAATGATGCATCTCAGCCCAGTAACATTTACTGAAACACATCCTGGGGAAGAAACAAAAACCTAGAACAAAGCTCTTCATATTAAATTAACTGAAATGTAAGCAACGAGTAGGTCAAAAGGAAAAGACTTATTAAAAAAATTCCCTCTTGCTTTCAGTAATCAGTTTCACATGGAAAGACATTTGCAAAACACTGTGTGGAATTCATTAAACAATTAAAATGTGCAAGGGGTAACTGAAATGGTATCCTTCACAAAGCAGAGTGAATCTTGTTACTGTGGTTTCCTTCCTGACCTTAAAGCCTACCTCAAAATGGTTGAGAAATTCAATGTCATTAAGCTCCCTGTGCAAAAGCGTCGCACAGGTCCAGGCTGAGACGGCTCCTAGGGAAGGGCTAGCTCGGATGCCTCGCAGGGAGGGGAACAATGGGGCCTTACATTCCCCCATCACCCTAGAGAAACACAGAAGGGTTTTGCCTCCAGAGGCAGTCTTGCAATCCAGGTTTGGAAAAACCAGGAAAAGAAACACATGCAGCATTGAAGTCAGCCACTTCCCTCCTTAATTTCTAGCAATGGTGGCAAAGTAGAAATAAGTCTGCTTGTTCTCTGTTCTTCAAAACATGTCCTGTCACCATCTTTAACAACTTATTTTTTTAGGAAGCATCCATGTATTCTCATTTTTCTACAGTAAAAAGAAAAGTTCATGTGAACACAATAGTGCATGACCACTTGGTCTCTAAAGATTAGTTTCAGCACATACCTGTGCAGGGCAGAAAGGGACTTGTTCACTCCAATCTGCCTCTGTTGCTATTCTAAACTCTGGATTTGAATGTATGGAAATAAACTATCTCATCACTGCAGCTCAAGCCAAGCATGCTATTCTGAAGTGACCTGAGGATGAGGGGAATCCTGCTACTTAGTAAGAAAACGGGGTCTCCATGCAGGAGTCACCAGAGGTTCATCACAAACGCGTAGCAGGCTCTAGAGCATGGGATACTCAACTACTGCCCAGGTCCTAGCAGCAGCTTGACTGAGAAAATTTGATGAAAAACCCCTAAACAACAGTGTATTTTTATGAATCTTCTCCCACCTCAGCTGATCCACATACACCAAGACAAGGGGATACCGGTAATGTTTTCTGAGACATTGGCTATTCATGTGCTCTGCAACCTATCTGAATCCTATGGCAACTCACTCTGTCTAAAGTAGTGCTGCAGAGATGGCATAGGCAGGCTGTCATGGAAATGTTTATTTTCATTTACTGGTGTCCTGCATGATAAGAAAGACTGAGCCATGACACAACAAAGAAAGAGTATAAATTACCAATGGGCTCAGGCAGCTGAGCTTTTGAAAATGAAATCTAATTATTTTACCATTTATTTAGACAGATTATGTTAGAGCTTTCTGATCTCACTCTGTGATTAATAACATGTATATGTTTAGAGCAGAAATGATGAAGGCAAATTCCAACCTGTTTTAGACACTTCAGATTAGGCTACATGTAAGAGAGGGCATGACAGCTGGTTCCACTTGCATCTTTTAATTAAAATGCAGTAGTCTAGATAATAGAAATTTGACATGGGGCAGAAAGCGAAGAGTAGGGAAACAAATCCTAGAAACAGTGTAATTGTACTGCAGCACTTGAAATTCCCTACTTAAAGTGGGAAGAACCCAGAAATAAGTTATTTCTGCTTGTTTTCTCATATCTTAGGAAAAACCTGAACAAGTGTGTTCACGGTCTTTCTTTAATGTTATCTGAAATCAATTTGCAGTCTTGGATCTGGCTCTATCTTTAATTCTTCAAACCAGGAAATGCAAAGTACAGAGCTAGCTTGCTTAATGGAGAAGTTTTCAGCATCCTCTTTGCAGTGCAGTTTTGGTTCCAGCTGTGGACTTGGCCACTTTTGACAAAGAGCATTTGCAATACTGATACTGGCTGTCAGAGTGCAACAAAGAGCCCAAGGAAAACTGCTTCCAGCAGGGCTGGACATCTAGGCGGAACTCACTGCTCAGTATCCCTCTGAGCAGACCACATCAACTCCTGCGACTCAGTGAGCGCCCATTAGAAACGTCCAGCTTCTTCAAGACATGGGAGAATCACTTAGTGACCCTAAGGCTGTTTTCCTCTGATAGAGTATCAGGGACAATGTCAGCATACAGCAAATACTACTCCAAATGCCAACAGCTGTCCCTGGACAGGCAAAGCACCATTAGGCGGTCATCCCATCTCCAAAAGGAAATACATCTCTTAAATAAGCCTCCTGCCAACATCTCTAGGCACCCAGATGAAACTGGCATTGGGGATACAGATGGTGATGCTTCTGCTTTATGATTTTGGAGGAGAATGAATGAGCAGGTTGGGCTACCTACTTAACTTGGTTTGGGCTTGTAACATCTTACTGCATGAAAGACTTTCTGGGTCAGGATAAATACAGCAGGCAGGCAATAACACTGTGGGGCCTCAAGAGAAAGCTTTTACCTGGCATTTCCTTAAGATCCTTTCACTGAAAAGACACCACATTATATGAACCACTCAGCTTTGAAGTTACCTCTGCTACGTTTTCCCCTGCAGATATCTCTCATACAATATGAAAAACTCCAGTGTCACAAACGCAAAGTACTGGACATAACAGAGACTGAAAGATGCAGCAGAAGGGAGTGAAGGTGTTCAGCATTAAATATGGAATAAGGGCTTCTGAAACAAATGACACCAAGGGGTTAATGGATTAACCAAACCTGCCTCAGAAGCATCTCAGTCTATGAGTACGTGTAATTTTGGCTGTCAATTCATCAACTGGATGAACACATAATTGATAAGCTGTAGGTTGCACTCTATTTGAGGGCAATAAGCTCCTTTAAATGATATTAATATTTAACATATATAAAAGCATTTGCCATTTGAAAAATTCTAGAGTTACTACAGAGTAACTAATGTATTCTACAATGATTACTGACTCCCAGACTAGGGAATGCAATTCTGGAAGGACAGACATCCCAAATCTTGTCCAAATCAAGATCTACTGACAGAGTTATTAGTCTAGATCAAAATAAGGTTTCTAAGTTTTCGATCCTTCTAGATTACACTGCTTTGTAGCCTTTAGTGAGTAGAAGCATGACACACAGACGGAGCTGGAACATAGGCACTGACACTATGGGATGACATTTCTGACTCACATCCACTGATTGTCATATCCCTACCCTGGGCCACCATCTACACCAAAAGATGCAGTTAAGCAGGTCGGACAGAAGGAATGGAAATATTAAATATTTGATTGCCGTGTGTTGTCTCCTCCTCTCCCCTTTCTTTTAAGGAATTAATATCGGGGAATTTATGGACCTCCATAATTCATTAGATCTTTCAGTATACTTATACTTTACCTTTAGCCTCCTACATGGTTTCCTGAGATGTCTCCTGAGACAGTCCCTCGGTTTCCCTGCCCTACTAACTCCCTTTGTATATACTTTTTCTCCCCAGGAGAAAAAACACAGTGAAAGTCACATTATTTCTCTTGGCTAGATGCAGCATCCTTTTGCTGTATCTGTACTTTATGCCATGGAAAGTGGACTCCCTTGGGGATCTACCACGTATTCCCACAGGCCAGCGTACCAGAGAGGTACCTGCAGTTGCATCCTCAATACACACAGCATGCTGACAGTACCACCTAGGAAGGATGCAAAGTCTGGATCATCTATTTAAGGTATCTAAATGCGTATGTCACTCCAGTTGCACTTTTCCCCTGAAATATCTTTGCCTTCTAAACCACTTCCTGAAATATTTGTGCCTCCTAACTAACTTCTGTGCCAGTGCACTCAGTGGTCTGCTCATCATCACAGCTTTGTCACTTGAGGATTCCTTCTTTTAGGAGCTCTGTTCCCATCAATATTACATTCTGCCTAGGAAGCCTAAATATCTTAGGAGATAAGATATCACTTTAGACAAAGTGATTATTTTATGACAATCAACACAACTTCAAAATATTTCAGCAGTGTAAGAAAAAAATGCACGCAAAATCTATATTAGACATTATTCAAAAGCTATTCAGAACTTGCAGAGCAGAGAAATCTGACAAGCAATAAAACATGATGGCTTCTATATGCTAGCATTTTGACACTTCAACTCCAACAGAATCCAAGTTTAGCAAAAAAGTGATACTTCCTAAAAGAAAGCACTATTCACAGCATTTATTTGCATATGGGAAGTCAAACATAACAAATCTCCCCTTCTGCTATATTCTCATAAAGCTTAGACAGCTAGACAAGATTTCCATAGAAATCCTATTTGGTAAAATTTCCTTGATTGTATTCCAAAAAGTGACTCACATTTTCAAACCAAGTGGCAAAAGCTGAAACGACTTTGACTGTTTCCATGAAAGCCAGTATTAGTCACTCTTCCAGTTTAATGGTTAACACACTATTCTTGACAGACAAAAGTGGACCACAGGTCAAGAAATAACAATTTAATAGTCACAAAGTATGTGGCCAGATAGCCCTTGCTAGTTGGAAGGAAAAAGACAGGACTCAGCCAGGGAAACTAAAAGATACTCAACAGCATTACTGTTAAGTTACTGTAAGAGAAATAAAATCACAGCTTCTGGGTTAGCATGGAAAAATTTGGCCCAAACCGTAAAGTTGCTATTAAATAAAGGTTACAAAGTTCTTCCTCACCTGCCACTTCCCAAAGCACTTAGAATAAGAGCGGCTGGAGTATGCAAGGCCTGAGTACAATCTGATTGTACATCAGGATTTGACTCCCAGTGAGACACTGCTTTCCTCTGCCCCCTTTCCTTCTTTGTCTTTCTGCAGGTTCCCCTTTCAAGCCTGCAGACTACTCATCTCTATCTTCATATTATTCTGTGCTTCCCAGGTGGCTTTTCTTCTCTGTGGTTGCCTGAAGAAGTGCTGGATTGCCAAGCCCTCCAACTCACACCCTTCCCCTTCTGACCACTGCTTGTGGCCTCCTGACCTAAAGGGGGCTCAGGACAGGCTGATTCACTGTCCAATCATCACCTTGGTGACACGGCTGGAAAGGCTGAATGGAGAAATGGGCTCCCTCTGAGACGCTGAATTTGTTCATGCCCACTGTAAGATGCTGAATTAGCTCATGCTCTGCTTCTCCATGGCCTTCTGGAGTTGAAGGCAAGGCATCCTCTTAGCATGGGTGCACCCGGAGGCTCAGACGAGTTCCTAAGCGACAGTGGAGCAGAGACTATCCCTCTCAAAAGCACCCTCCTATGAAGTTCCAGCAGGGGGGACAAGTTTCCTTACAGAAAACCATCAGTCAGGAATGTTCAGACACACTTATGATTCACAGACATTGTGAAGAAGCACATAAAACTCACCACTCTCACTGCTGTTTGCTCCTGACATTTCCCGTCTCCCCTGGGTGTCTCTCATGCCCCCACTAATATCACAATGGTCAGAATTACTTTTTGGACAATGACTCAACCTCGGTCTTAACTCAGCAGAGTACCAAGGAGAAAAGAAGCCCTAGGGAATTAAACCCATCTTTGTTTATGGGCTTTGCTGCCCGTAATTCATTTTCTGCATTCTGTTGTGGCATGTGCTGACATAAAATTAATCCAAATTCTCTGGCTGTTCCAGGGACTGCTCACAATCCCTCACTCAGCTCAAATCTGTGCAATGTCTTCAAGCTCCACAGAAAACAACAGCTCTGTGCTTGACATTGGCAAAATATCAGGCCATTCATAATTTTGCTTAAATTAGGAATCTGATTTCAAATGTTTTCCTCCAGGCAGAATCAAAGAAGAAGACAAAATGTAATTTACCTCTACTTCACATGCATATTCTGATCCATCCAGGAGCGTCACTTTGCACTGCATATTTTTCGGTTTCTTAACGATCTTTAGAGGAGACTTGGAAAGTTTGCTAGATGATGATTTTTGAGAGAGCTTGTCGTCCTCTAGCTGCTGATATTCCAGTTGTTTTGCACTTGCAGCAGCCAATTCCTGTTCTTTTTCTGTGGCCTGTAAAGAGAAAGAAAAACACATTTTGAAGTGAGATAAAACAATCATGCAATGCAATACACTATCACCTGCACCCAAATCATTTAACTGTGCATAGTGTGGGGCTAGGATGAGAAAGCCACTGATGCAGAACAGTCTTCTTTATCTACTGAAAAGATTTCCCATATTTCGCCCAGCCCTCCCTTCTCACTCCAAAATGTACAGAGTACCCATGAAGGGGGAAGGTCCATGAAAATACTTTTGGCTTCTACTTTCTCCATAGGTACAAACTTGATACAAACTTGGACTTCTTGCATCCATGTTTTGGGTCTGCTGGGAATGCTAAATCAGTGGTAAATGTGGTGAACAGATATTCCTATAGTTTCTTGATATTACTTTTAAGTCCTGCACGTATTAAATCATATGATGCTTCCACGGTGCCATACAGAATAGGAAAATACCATCACGTTTGCACTAATTTCACTGGCAGTGAGTAAACAGTCCCGTGAATTAGGGGACAGACCCAACCACAACATTGTGAACTTGCAGGGGGATGCTGATGTACCCAGGAGAGCAAAAGGCTCCCCAAGCACCCAAGCAAAGGCTTAAACAAACAGGACAGAAGTGAGAGGCCAATGACTTTTATGTGCAGTGGGCTGGCTAATGGATGATAATTACAGGATGAGAGGCTGAATTTTGCCCTCTACAGATGCCTGATAAGTCCCTCAAGCTGGTGAGAAGTAGGTGCTGTTTGAAAGACAAATATACTACAGGGCAAAGGGGAGAGAAGAAACAACCATGGTTACTTTTGCTTGGGTTTATCTGAGGGTCACACCATTTGAAGAGTTCCTGCGATGCACCAAAGCTCACGGTCCTCTCCACAGCACTACATGAAAGCCAGAACAGCTCTCTAGAATTTCACCTTTCCTAGCAACAGCACTATGCTGCAACCACTATCTTTCTCATCAGTTATGCCCCTGATAGTGTCCAAACAAAACCTCAACGGGAGTGCAGTAATACTAAAGCTTAAATGGAATTAAAAAAAAAAAAAAAAAAAGTGAAAACAGAATCTTTCTGTTATCTCACTATAAGGGGAAAAAAAACCCCAAACCAACTGTTTTGCCTCTGAATTATTTCAGTGTAATAAGCAACAAGCAACACTGGAAATATATTGTAAATTAATCCTCCAAATCTGTTTCCATTCATTGTACAAACCTTCAGGAGAATGGAGCAAATCCATCCAAAAGCTTTAATCTGCTTTGAGACCAGAACAACCTTACATCATATAACCAGCAACAGCAATATACCACTAAATCACAGGGAACTCTGCCCAAGGGATTTCATACAAACAAGCCATAATTTCGTCCTCTGCCTGGGTGAATGGGAGAAAGAAAAATTCGGAATTGCCTCTGCTATCAACAGTTCCAGCTCCAGCCCTAGCAATCTGCAAAGAGGTGAGGCAAGACCCGTGCTCCTCCTTTCCCTGCAAGAGAGGACATAGCAAAGGTCTTTTGGGCTTCCCTGGGTGGAGACACTAGAAGAAAGTAGGACTAGAAAGAGAAAAAAACAGCACAAAACCTGTTTTAAAATCCGCCTCATCTCCTAAGCTAAGGATTCTTCCCCAGGAGCAGCCCAGTGCCAGACGGCCCCTAGCTCCAGCACTGAAGGACTTTCTCCTTCCAGCACTTGGACACCAGCTCTGTGTCTAGACATCAAGGTCCTCCCATACCTTGAAGGCTGGCAGGAGATAAAGACACAGTGTATGTCAGCAGATTAGCTTTTTGCTGAGCATTCATTGCTCACAGTGGCTGTGACAAAGGGAAGAGTGCCCCTAGGCTCAGAGCACAGCTTGAGACCAGCTACCTCTCTACCACAATCAAGGCCAGCTGGCAAGTGGTCCATCCTACTGCACTGAGAGGAAAACAAGACTGAAGATGTCTTCCGCTAGGGCCTGTGTGAAGAGCTGTGATGCTGCTGATGGGCAGAGGAGGTCCTTGATGATGTCCAAAAGTTTTGTTAAAGAAATCTGTGAGGGAAAGTACATGTGGGTACAAAAGATATTCCAGAACTGGAAAAAATATACTGTCATACCTGGCAGCTCATTCAGTTTCTTACATGCATCTTAACACCCCACTCCAAAAAAAAAAAAAAAAAAATTAAAAAAAAAATCAAACAACAAAACCCCAGATGCATGGAATTAATCCCTTTCAAGAAAATGGGAAAGCTGCTTGTAAGAAAACTCATAGCAATGAGGGCACCCACCAGCTATTTAAATTTTAGAACCATGTTCAGTCTCCAAACAATTTCTGTGAATCCTAATGGATTGGTGATTATTCTCGTTCTTGAAGACACTCAGTATCTCAAGACTACAGCACATATTTGTTTACAGATAGTATTGATAGATATTGAGGTTATTTTGTTTGTTAAGTTTCCCCTCAACATTAAGATCAGGGGAATGTGTCTAGGTTAAAATCATATACAGGATTTTCTCTCATTTGTCTGGAGAACAAAACATGCCAAGAGCTATTAGAGAAGATCCGCCAAACTATGCTGACATGTTCAGGCACTGAGGTACTTTCAGACTGTATTAAGCCTCTTCTTCCTAAAGAGACACGACATCCTGGTATCTCAGAAGAAAAGAAGTGGCCAGTGAAAAACCCATGCACTCGGTGAATTATTGTGAACTCTGCAAGCATTTTCTTCTAAATTCTTCCCCAAGATGCCTCCGTGCTGTATTTCTGAAGTATTTTCTGTGTCACAGACTCAATTCTAGTGCAACACAAGTCACTTCAGTCTTTGTGGTTTTTGAACATAAGCTGCCTTACCGTACCTTACTTATGACATGGTATGTTCAACCCCTTCTGAAGCTGAATCCTCTCTTGAAGCAAACCTTTGAAGTCACAGGATTCAGCAGCAATGACGTTTGATGCTTCACAGCTTCTCATCGAGGTATGAAGTGATATTACCAAGCTTGCACAAAGCATGAATCCTATCTACTTATGATATAGTTGCTCAGAAATGTCAGTGTCCAAGCCATGCAATGCCTTCATTCTCATTTTCAATGAGACAGGAAGGCAGGAAGACAGTAAGACTGCATTATTATGCCTGACAGAAGTGACTCATTGCTGTAGTAACCATCTGAACGTGAAGAAGCCTTTTTGTCTTCATTAAAACATTTATTTTTAAGTACAGACAACGATGACAAAAAGTCATGATCATGGACGGGTAACTTAAATCTTTCTTCCCAAGGTTCTCTCATATGAGTGACAGCAAAAACCATCAACTTCCTCACTGTGATTACAGACAGCAAGAGAGGAATGATACCTACTACCCCTACATCTTGGGGCTTTTTTAATGACACCACTGCCAACAGCTCTGTCTCTCAGGGCTGCATTTAAGTGGTTCTTTCTAGTGATACAGACACTTAAGCCACTACAAAATATACTGGGCAGATCACAGCAGCTGGATGTGGCAGCCAGCTTACAACAGGTACTTTAAGATTCAAACCGGGAATCACAACGGGAAGGTCTCACATACCCTTTCACTAACCCAGTTCTTCAATCAAGGCTTCTGCAGACACTTGCCCACAAATGATCTTTGGGAAAGGAAGGGACTATGCAGTACGTGATCACACTGCTCTCCACACTCACACCTCCATAAACACAGACAGACTGGTTTGCTGCCTAAATGCGAGGGGTTTTGTTGTAATGGCTATTTTGAGGGTTTGTTTTGGTTTCTTTAAGATGAAAAGAAACTCAGAGAGGAAAGATTACTGAAGATACTTGGAAGAATAAAATTAACAATGCTTATGTCTAGGTCTGATGAAATTATATTTTCAATTAATGACCGGTTCCTGTAGCACCTTCTCTATTGGAGAAGCAGCCCTAACTCTTCTCCCCAAAATAAATACATGCAATTTCTGATCTATTTCAGAGACCAAAATTGTCCTAACACATAAGCAGTGAATGCTGGAGCAGGAGCACAGAGGTCTTTGGTGGGCATGCAGTGACACTGATCAGATTTTAACAATGGAAAAAATGGTTAACAATCAAAAACATACGCAGTTATTCCAATGGTTGATCTTGCAATAGTAATAAACATCAGAAATCCTGCCCTGCCACGTCTACCTATTGAGATATTTGAAGTCAGATGGAAGATATCTCTTTTAGTTTGGTCCTAGAAACACTTGTCCCAAGCATTTTGACAATGCGCACATAAACCAGGAAGATACAAAACCACTTTATTTGTATCTGAACTTGCTTATGCCCCCATTTTTTTCCTGTCCAACAGCAAGTTTGTGCTGTAGCTCCATGGACAAAAGTTTACAATCTAAGACCACAGCCAGTCCCTAACAACTTCTATGGGAGCACTCATGCTGATTTTAAGTAACACTTTATACTTGCTTGCTTCACCAGCACTGTCTCCCATCTAGGTAAAATAATAGGATGTCACTCCAAACAATCTGTTATTTTTAAATGGTGGAGGACTTAGACCGACTTACTCCACTCTTTAAAGGTGAATGCGGTCAGATGGGGGTCATAACCTTATGGAGCTAACGGATGCGATTTGCTGGTATCTCATTAATTGTGTGTCATTTACCCACGAAGAACAATCAATGTCTGTTAATCCTATTGACTGGAAATTATTAACAGGAAAAAGAAAGCAGCTACCACAAATTTAATAAGTGAAACCATGAACCAAATGGAAAAGAATGTGATAGCTCTTCTGAAACCTATTACATGAGAAGTTAAAGTAATTATAATGCAGTCATTTCAGAACTATGAGAAGCTTAAGGGACCACAGATTGTTCATGGCTCACACATCAGACAAGCAACCATGAAATCAGTTTTCAGTAGGTGTCAAAGAAGAACAAACTCTAAAAACATTTTTAGATTCTTCAAAATTGGCACTATTTGCTCTCTAATGCAAATGCAAGGTCCAAGATGTTTCCTGATTAGTTAATAAGATTGCCCTTATATTTAGGCACTGGAGGCAGAAAGACTTGACATAAATTTCAGATATTCTGTCGTGAGAAATATTATTTTTCAAATGCAGAAGACCAACCAGTCAAGATCTACAGCATCACACCAAACAGCATTCCACATGTATCTGAATATATATTTCTGCTTCTAACACACAAGGCTCATTACTTCCCAGGAGCAATAAGTGGGCACATGAATGCATGGACTCCCTCACCTGATCCTTTTTCACTGGGGTGCTGTGGGCTGCCACAGCCGAGAACTGCTCAAGAGCGTTTTGATGTTCTTCAGTCAGCTGCTGCTGCTGGTCCTGTGGCTGGGTCTCTGCCACCCCTTGCTGCGCAGGGCTCTCCTGCTGATCCTGCTCTTTATCCTTGGACTCGGAGTCCGATCCCGATTCTGTAGTCATGGTTGGTTATTCTGTAAAACAAGGCGAGCAGACCTTCTGAGTACAATCATGTAGCCATGAATTTTCAAACTAGGCTTACAAAATGGAGAAAAAACAGATGCAAAGGTTTAGTCTTAATATGCCCAGTCTTTAAAACTAAAGTGGCTATTACGGGCCCAGTGTGGATCCTTAGGAAAGCTTTCCCGGAGCAAAAGACCAGGTCTAAATGCATCTGTGCTGTGAGGAAGAGCCTGTTGCCATAAAAACTTATTCTACTTCATAATACACGGACATTTCCTCTACATCGGACATTTTAAGGCTCAGCTTGACAGGGTGCCTGGCCACCTCACTTAGACTATATGTCACCAAAAAAGATTGGATCAGATGATCCTTGAGGTCTGTTCCAACCTGGCATTTTACGATTCTATTATTATAGGACTTATGTTCAGTTACCTACAGTTCTACACAGTTTGTAACTTATAAAAGGAGAGTAACACATTGAGAAAAGCTCATGCGATTGAGAGCCCTAAATCCAACCCGCTTCACTGCAGTTTTAGTTTCCTAACCACATGGACACTTTTCAAAACATTACACATTTTGCTCTCTACACTGAAGTCAACAGGGCTTGAAAACCTCAGTAACTCTCCTTCGGAAATGGACTCAACTACTTTTGATGCTTCCAGGCAACACAAACACTAGAAACATTTGAAGTGGGTACATCAACATCAGTTGCAAATGTACAACTGTCCTTAAATTCATATCTGTCCTTCCCACTTGAATTCACCCTCACTTCTATAATTTCTTTCTAAGCGCTAGAACACCCTGAAGAAAAGACAAATACTTCCACTGAGTCATACTAAGACCTGGATTTAAAATAAAACACGTTTGACTTTCCTTGAATCTGAAATGTCTGTTTGAACACACTTTGTCTACTACTAAATCAAAATTTAAATATTAGCAATATTCATTCAGAATATTGAATATTTGAATAGTTTCATTACAAATATGTAGTTGGCACCCAATGTTAAACTCTGTAGAAGAAAAGCCAACTTTAAAAAATACTGTGATTTTGTCTCAAAACAAAGATTTGAAAAAGCAGACTCTGCCAGTTCAGCAAATAGTGTTCTTATGTTTTTTACTCATACGCTCTTAGTCATCATGGTCTTATCCTCGAGCATTTTGCTTTTAAGCAACTCAAAACCAAGCCATTCTGCTGCAATCTACTCCTTTTCATCATCAGGCTATGATTTCTTTAACCTGGTAACCATAGCTACTATGTAATTATAAGCAGTTCCACAGAACACACATTTGCTAATGCATCTGCTAGGAAGTCACTATCAACCCTTAACATACACTACAATGTTTACTAGTAGAAACAGGTTTATTAAAGACCACAAAAAAAAGTACAGGCTTTTTATTTTTTCTTTTTTAACTAAAAACATTCAGCAAGCTACACTGCTTGACAGAAAATGCTTTAAATGAGGCCAATTACTATTTTCAAGCTCATTTATGTATTCTGCACTTTCAGGGCTAAGTTCTCCAGTGAATACGTCTCTGCACAGGAAGTGCTCAGCTTTCAGCCTATGCTCAGTTTTCACATAAAGATGGGGAGTGCGTGTTCCTACCTCCTGCGTGCCACAACAGCACAAGAGAGAAGCAAAGCAAGAAAGCATACGTGGCAGATTTATGCTTCAGGCCACATTTTCAAAGTACTAACATGTGACACACTTGTTTAGGAATATACAATCATAAATGTCTACCCTCCAACTGACACAGTTGTAACAAAAATACCTTTTAAAATGTATCGTTTAACAAATTGTGTTTTGCATCTGTAAAAAACAAACAAAAAAAAATTCATGTCTTTTATAATTTGACAGTCAGAAAGGCATTCATCGAATCAAACCGCAAATGTCCACATCTGAGATAGTCACTTTAAACGCAGAGGAGAAAAACAGACATTTCAGAGAACGACTCATCTGACCTATTTTAGATGCCTGCTTTAAGCTGAGATAAATCACATACTAGCATGACTTCATCTGACTTGCTACAAAGGAAGCCTAAACAAGTTCCTCCGATGTAGATCAAACAAACACATCCTCCATGTTCAATTCTGTGAAGCCACTTTTTTTTTGAACGCTTTAAAAATTGAATTGTAGAACAATATTAATCTCTCAGAATCTTGTTTTGCCCATCTGTCAGATCAACATGGAATAAACTATTCTTCATCTGATGCTATTACGATTGCCTTGCTTTAAGGCACTCAGGTCTCCATTAAAATCACGGTTTTTCCCCTACTCTCAAACCATGTTTTGTATAAACGTATGAAGATTTTAAATAGAAATTAATCAAATAATTAATCCAATAATCCCAATCTATGTATTTGATTTTGTTTTCCAGAAGCTATGAGTTAGCAAGTAACAAAACCCTAACTTACAGTTGCAAAATCATTACTAAAACAAGTCCAAACAGCATAGAAGACCAATACAAACTGCAATGCATGGAAGTTGTAGTACAAACTCTTTTGTTCCCTCTTGATAGGAGTCAGAGCAATGTAAATAGAAAGCAACTATCTAACTTGATGTCTTGAAACACAGTCAACCCAAGTATCTTGAGACATTAATTTATATAGGATCAGACTGCCAGTCACATTTGGAATAAAAAGTTTATTTTCTTTCAGCTGCCATCACAGAGTCCCTGGAAGCTCATTTTTGCATCCTATACACTCTCTTTCCTAATGAACCTTCGTATGCTGGCTTTTTGTAAGCATGGAAACACAGCCATTTAAATTAGTCCTATAAAACTCAACTTCTCAGTTCATGAACTGAAAACAAGTTTTACTTTGTTGCCAGTTTTGCATCTCAAGGAACAATAAATGTGTTTCTTAACCTCTTCTGGGAGATTGTTGATGAAGTAGAGCCTTACAATACGGACAGTTGGGACTGGTTTTCTCTCCAGTTACATGAGTCCTCACTATCTCTGAAAGTGCTTTGTTAGAAAACTTCTGCGTTATTAAATCTTTTAACATAAGTGATTCCCTGGATACAATATTCCTGTCATTAGTCAGACAGCAGATGGATTTAATTAACCCAAGGTTACCCATTTCCAAATGTCTTCTCCATTTCCCTACGCACATTAATATGTTTAATAACAAATACTGAGAACAAAATACTATTGATTTCACACTGTTATCTTACAGATGTAAACAGAAGGAAAGGAAAGCAAACACATTTTGAATCCAATTTCTTACAACCTCCTCAGATGATTGCATTGTTAAGATCCATCTCATCCCATCTAAGTACAGCCTGAAAATATCTAAATTACAAAACAGAAAACAACATTCCTCTCTCAGTGCAAACCAATAGGTTGTTTTGGCCTCCTCAGCAAACAGCTGCTTACCAAAATGAATTTTGAAAGCATTTAATTTTTTATAAATGGCACAAAAATCCTCCTAGGGCAAGGTAGTTTCCCTTATTGGAAGAAATAACAGCAATCTTAAGAAATTTAAAAGCATGAATCTTACTCTGTTTTTGTTTGTACACAGGAAACCTCACAGGACAGGTGGTAGCATCCATACATTTGTCAAACACACGTAATTGTTAAGATCTTTTTTTCTTATTTTATTGGTTTATTTACTATACTTGGCTATGTACCAAAATCATCACTTCTAATATGAATTTCAGTACAGAAAGAAAGAAATCACTGAAGTTCCTTCAATGTTTTCTGTTGCCAGTACAACCCCAGTACCAAATTCCTCTTTCTGGCAAACAGAAAACAAACTCACGAAAAGAAGCTGTCCCAGTTTAACCCCACTCCCAGCCTGGTCAGTGGCTAACTGCAGGCAGTTGAGGTCCAAATTTTCCCTCCCACCTCCCTGGGAAGGGGAAATGAGAGAGGGAGACTTGTGGGTTTGAAACTAAAACAGCTTAATGAAACAATAATAATAAAAAGGAAAATAATATTAGTAAGAAAATAGTAGAATAATACAAATATACAAAATTGAAACCCCCACCACTGATGCTGCACAGCAGGCACAGGGAAAGATCCCAGACTGGACTCAGCAGCAGGCAGGAGCCAGATTAAGGAACTGGATTCCAGAACACACAGATCTGGGATTGGCAGGCAGAAGGACAGACCAGATCCTGGATGGTGGCCACTGAAGAAGAGGGCTTGACCCTCGTGATCTCCAAGCTTTGTACCAAGCATGAGGTATATGGGATGGAATACCACGTTGGTTGGTTCGGGGTCACCTGTCCTGTCCACCCCTTCCTGCAAGTGCGGCCCTTTTTTACCATTTTGACTCATGGCATTCCACCAACACGAGGATGGCCTTGGATTGTGCAGGAATAAGTATAAGCAATGGTCCTTCTGCATACCAATGCCCCACTACTTTGGTGATAACTATAAACATCAGGCGTTATCACTTCTAGAGTCAGACACTGTCTGAAAAACATGTTGTTAGCTTTCAGAAAATGAAGTTGCTTAGACAAAACTTAGCTGGAAAGTTAGAAAATTAGCTTTATTTTAGCTCAAACCATAACATACACTAAAAGCATTACCTTATACAAATGAGGTAATACTATGCAAGTCAGATGTGCTCTTGGATAGCTCAGTTCTGGCTCACAACGCAATATTCTGAATTCCAAAAGATTCACTAAGTGCAAACTTAACACAGATGCTGCTAATAGTGGACAGTCTAAGGCTAAAGTCAATTTGCTACAGAATTCCATTAGAATTGAGTCTTTTAATTAAAGGGAGGGGGAAGAAGTCAAGAACTACTTGATTTTAATGTGTTGACTACTTTAAAATCAAGTGAAAAATCTAGGTACTCTCAGCACAGCCAAAGTTCAAAGTAAAAGTGCTTAAGAGTGCTACAGAATAATAATTAAGGCAAGATAAACACTAACACGCTACTAAGATAATAGAAGACAATTTAATAAAAAAGGTGATATATTTTAAAATCATTTTTGCTAGATCAAATCACAGAAAATAAATATTTTCATACTCTTACAGTATACAGAGGAAAGACATTACACATGGACTGCAAAACCTGCAAACCACTTGTGCAAAGCCTACATCCTAAAACCTTTCAGCACATCTAGTCCTTGTTACCCACACCTACCAACATACTGCAGCTTGGGAGATTACTATTTCTATTACAAATTACTTGTTATGGACTTAAAAGCACATAATTTTCTCCATATGGGAGCCAAAATCATATTGTTCTCTATTAATAATTCTCCAAGTAGACAAAGCCTAAGCTATCATGCCTGGTTCCCTCCAGCATGTGACAGTCACAATCTACTGTATATATTCATATGTACCACATGTTACCCAACTCCTTGCCTCCCATTCTCAGAGCGCAGACCTTCTGGGTTGCATCTACTGAGGAACGAAACTCACAGCTAATTGACAGTAGAGTTCACAGTTTAATCAACCCAGCAGTCATTAATAAACCTTTATTTATATATAAATACATGCTAGTGAAAATATTTGCTATATTAAGCAAACGGAAATCACATTACAGAAGAAACTGCAAATTACTTCTGAATAAATTGTGATGTAATGACAAAACAGAATTGCACGAAGTATAATTAAATGAACTATACATAGCCACTAACTATTTCCTGCAATGCACATATTAATGATTTACATCTAAATGCTCCTTTGATCTAATTAATTCCCTTTGTGGAAAGTTCTCCTTTAATTACAATCATTTCTGAAGATTGTTACAAATCACTGCAAAGGTCCAAATTTGGAAGTTACGTAACAAAATAATGATTTCATACTTCAAAAATACTATTCCGCATATTGAGAGGCATATTTATCCAATAACAATGAGATGCTGACAAGAAAAGCATATGGAGAACAATATTGCTACCCTGAGCAGTAACAGAAAAATCAATATATGTTTCTAGAAAAGAATATATGCCAGAACACTGACTCCTAAGCTTGACATATAAACTGTTTTCATCAAACTGCTTGAACTTTCATCTCACTTCATTCCAGTTTGGTTCCTTATTAGGAAAATAACCGTTTTTTTTGTTGATCTTTTTTAATTTAGGTGAGTTTTGCCCTCATGTGCAGGAGGCACCTAAGCCACAAAAGCCTGGCGTAGAGTCCCTACCTCGGACAAGTGAGAGGTAGGACCTCTGTGCTGCACTTTGCCAGCAGTTAACACCAACTCTTTCTTTACATGCTGTCATCTCCATAAGAGACCTTACAGAGGTGTTATGGTTTCCCCAATGGGCATCTTTCACCTGACATGCAGGATGAGCAAGCGCAGGCTAGATGGAGTAAGGGAAGAACAGACCCAACACATGAGTAAGCCAGGTGGTTTCAAGTCAGCAGGAACCACTAGAAATGTCCCTACAGTGCTTGTGGAAACACCTACCAGCAATCATCTCTAAACTATTAACCACCTCCTTGCAGTTTGCCACAGAGGCCAAGCGAGGTCCAAATGAAGCAAAAATACCCAACAAAGCACCCGATATAACAGGGGGAAGTGGGGATGGAAAAGCCAGAAATTACAGGGAATTTTGAATACCAGAGAAGTAACTGAAGCATGCTGCTAAAGGATTTCTAATCCTGCAATAATAATGAGATTAGAAACCCCCCTCCATCAAAACAGTCAACATGAACATAGGAAAATTAGTGTAATGTTTCTCTTGCTCTCTCTGACAGAGAATCCGTACCAGCTGGTAAGAAAGTGATACAGGCAACAGAGCCTATCTTTAGAAACGCTTTTAAACCAGAAATAGTTTAAATGAATAAAAGAAAAAAAAAGAAAAAAACAAAGAAATGTACAAGCAATTAAAAGAACCCAAGGCCTAGCCTACAGTCATCAGTAGCACGATAACAACTTGTGAACTCATAAATTTGAGGAATCGCATCCCTTTGAGCATCAGTGAGGGATGCGAAAGTGCCTGATCCATGCTCAGCATCACAGCAGGGAGACTGAGGCACACTGCTGGCATTCTCACCAGACTTAAAGAAGAGAACAGCAGACTGACAGAAAAGCATATAAACACTGAATCTGACTACATTTCCTTAAAAGTTAACAGCAACAGCAATAGAGACCTACTTAGAAGTGAAAAGCCAGGAGGAAGCTATGGGTTAGGCAGCAGAAATGAAACAGCGTACAGGTGTGAAGCCATGCATTAAGCAAGACAAATTTCAGCCTGAGATAAGATGCTGGAGCTGTTCTGCCTTCTGCAGCACAAGGGAGAAGTATACAGCATACTGTTTTTCATTTTGGACCTTGTATTTTTTGAAAAATACATATTAAAGAGTGTGGAGAAGAGACAGGAAGAACAATTGTATGTTTAGAAAATGTGACTAGTGGGAAAGGTTTAAGGAGTTGAATTCATTTGCCCTGGGAAAGGCAATAGAGAGGTGAGCTGATAAGAGCCTTGCAATATATACAAGCTTCTCGGCAGACAGAAAGTAGTCAAACACTTGCTAAGAGTGGAGCAAAAACTATATTGGTATCGAGTGGGATTTAGAGTAGATGATAAATCAACTATCGTGACAGTCAAGAAGAGGTTACCTATAGCTATGTGAGGTCATCACCGGAGACTTGTACAGATA
Organism: Cuculus canorus; assembly: GCF_017976375.1. NCBI lineage: Eukaryota > Metazoa > Chordata > Aves > Cuculiformes > Cuculidae > Cuculus > Cuculus canorus. The sequence goes on from NC_071402.1 coordinate 53,049,637, forward strand.
AAAGAGCAGCAGCAAAATTCTTCGTTCGCAACTTTAAAAGGCACAAGCAACTAAAATTTTGATTATTTTACTACCCACCCTCACCTGGACTGGCAACTCTGAATACACAAAATGCATATTATTTGCTTCTGCTTCAAAGCATCTGGATGCACTGGATAACATTTTTATTTCCTGCTCACTTTTCATTTCTATTACTCAGTGAAATTACTCAGGTCTGTTTTGCTGTCTTGATGGGTGTCTTTCCACAGCAATAAAACGCAGTCACTGCAATTTCTGTTGCTCCTTTGGCATGCAAGCTTTGTCAGTTGACCAGGTTCCCTGAAGACAGCAGGTTCTCAAGATTTCATCACTTAGAGCAGCCCAGGGCTACCCTAATTTCTGAATAGGACAAGAAAAATCAGGCCACCATAACACATTTTGGTTGTTCTTTCCCATGCTGCTGATACAAGCAGTTTTCCCCATGACCGATACAGCTCTACCAGAGGAAGAAGGGAACTACATTATTCCACCAAACTCTCTATAGACGTCTCCAGGCACTGGGTGCAGGGGGCCTGGCTCTGTCTCCCCTTATTCCCTGGTGCTAGGATTCATCCACCAGTTCCAAATGCAGGATCATAGACACTGCTCACCGCTCATGCTGCAGTTCCTGCAAGCAGCTCCTGCTTCTGAGAAACCACACATGCAAGTTGGCAAATGCACACGTGCCTGCGAGTGCTGGGAGTAACTCTTAAGTAAAAAATTACACTAAAAAGCCACCCTCCAAAATGTAAAAGGAGGACTCCTGCTTATTACATACTTCTGCAAGTTGCCCTCTCAACTGCAAAAGTACTGTGGCTACAGGAAGGTAAGGGGGAGCAGAAATAAAACACAAATAATAAATACATGTACTGAAAAACAACACTGAATTACAGGGGGGAAACAGATGTGAGGAAGAGATGGAAAATAAAGGCACCAGTAATGGAGACTACAGCAGCATCCCACAGATGTCAGTCATGAGAGAACTGCATAAAAACACCCCGAACTTCACCCTTTCCTCATTTCAGTCAGAAAAAAAAAAAAAAATTCCAGGCAAGAGAAAACACAGCAACATGGCTTGTAGTGCAGTGACTATGACTGATTGATAAATATTTCAGTCAGCAACTAAAAAGGCCAGGAAGACCTCCTCAATGGCACACCCTGATTTTCTGCAGACAAGCAACATCGATTACCTGGGTTACATTTATATGAGGTTTTGACCTTTCTGAATCGCTCTGGAGCCAAATATTCACATGAGGTCCCCTGTGCCTCATTCACTGTTTAAAAGTTGCATTTAATGCTATAGAGACTGAGTATGCTTCAGGCATCACACTGTTAAGAGTTCATATTCTCCTATATTGAGCAGAAAATAGAATCAAGTCAAAATTTAAAAAAAAAGGGTTGCATGAGTTGCTGACAGATAGCAGGTGTGCTACATTATCACACTACCCTCAGGCCAAAATACTGTAACACCTGTGAACAGTATTTTCTGTTTCATATACTACTTAAACAGATTGTACTTCAGTGCTCCCGAGCTGGTGACCTGCTTAACTTCACAGAAACAAGGGAATCTGACAGGCAAGGTACAGATCAGAGCATCAAGCCTATGTCCTCCAAGGGCTTCCTGCTCCCTTCCACCAGACATTTATCTTTCCAGTTCAGCTGATATAAAAGCCTACAAAGTAAAACAAGAAATGATGAACTATAATTGAAAGTATCAACACAGTTTTTCTGATTTCCTGGACAAGTTACTAACTAGAATGCAACAAAGAAACCAGATATTTTTTCTGCTATATGTCACCGAGTGGTCCTTGAAAAAGCCACAAAGGGCTGCTCACTGATGAATTAAACCCTCACCAACCTATTACTTGCAAAAGTGATGTAGTATTACATTTTTTTTTTGCTTTTGCAGTGAATGGATACTTTTAACCCATTTTTATGGTTTTGGGAGGATTCCCTTTTACATTTTTGTAGCCTTTTCTCCAATCCAGTGTGGCTCAGAGATGGAAAAAAAGAACCATTTGGGGCAGAGAAGACAGAAGGTTTGCAGTCGGCTGGCTAACGCCTCTTCCAGCCAGTCACTGACATTTCTGTCCTCTGCTGCTCTTCAGATCCAACAAGACACACGTTAGCATTGCAGCCAAGAGCTCTGCTCCCAGCTTCGCCACAGGTCCACACTACTGCTGCCTTGAAGCACGCTGAGCTTCAGCAGGTCACAGTGCTTTTCATAAACCTACAGAACTGAACGTTTGTTTTTTTTAAGAGATTCATCAACCATTTCTTCTTGGCGACAGCCATCCCACACAGGCCATGCAAGCCAGGGGGCTTGAGTGACAGTTTCCCCCATGGCATCCCAGACCAACACTCACTCTCCACCACTCTGGAGCTGCAGGTTTTCCTGAATGCTGGATTAAATTGGGAAAACGTCAAACTCAGCCAGACATGAAAAGAAGGAAGAAGTCACAGGCAGTGACAAAAGTAGTAGAACTACCCCTGAATCCGTACTGGGTCCTAGTCAAGTGAAGGTGTCTCTGTGCAAGAAGAGTGATCACACTGAGGCCTGGGGCTGAAAGCGCTCCTACTTCACCTTCCTTTTTTTTTTTTCCCCCTCAAATATCTTACATACCATTTTTTAACTGTTGAAGGCATTAAACAGGTCTGATGCAGTAAGGCGACATGATGAGGCATCATAGCGTGTTTAGTCATAATAGCTTTTGTTTTTCTGAAATGGATTATTCACTTTGAATTTATATTTTACTCTCCTGGGCATTCACATCAGTTTTGAACATAAAACACGTCCTGCAATACCAAGTAATAGACTTTCCAGTTTGAAGCGCCACATTGCGAAACCACTGGCTCCCCAAACTAATTTAAGACTTGTGAGCCTAAGTAACCGAACTCATGGCATCAGACAGGCTTTTATACTTAAACTCTTCTGGGACCCCTGTGCTCCCCAGCTTTTTAATTACCTGCCACAGATTACAAAAATACTGTTCATTTGGCACCAGCAGATAGCCTGCAATACTCCTCCTGCGAATTTCACTGTCACTTCTAAACCATCCCCCTGGCCCTACCCAGATGACAGCATGGCAGACCATCAACTGGGAGAATCTGTCACCTCTGAAAATGCAGTTCAACACGTGTGTCCCCAGAATTCAAGTGCACATACTAGCAGTCAGCCCTTATACCTAAAAAAAAAAAATGTTAAATAACCAGATGTTAAATAATGTGTTGGACACAAACCAAGACCTGCAGATGGTGTGGAAGCAGGGACTTCCAGAAATGAATTGGTCAGAGTGGAAACACAAAATGACAAGAATATTTACAGCAGGTCCAGGCATCTGCAGAATAGAGCGATCCCACGTAAAATCACTGAGTAAGCAGGATTCTCTCCCAGCTTCAGTTACTTTTTGGTTATAAGTTTTAGGACTACTTTAGTTAACATGGCATAGGAAGCTCACACACATGTTGTCCCAATGAGTACTAGTTAAGTCCTAAGGGTCCTTTGCGTGATGAGTTCTACGAGGAATTAAGAGCAAGCTTTCTGTGTCTTCATGCAACATCCCAATAAAGCCTACATATACAGCTATACAGTAATTACATTCTATACTCCTGACTCAGTATTACCCTGGACTATGCTGTCACTGGAGATGGATGTCACTGGATGTAAGCAACACCTCCTTGACGTGTATGGTTGTCTTGGACTTCAGATACACAGAAGTGACAGCAGCTCAGAGAGGACAGGAGGGGTTGAGGCAATGGGGACAGTCAGGTGGCCTGAAGTGCCCCCACAAGACAGTGATCAGAAAAAACGGGGAGGAAAGGAGGAGGGGAAGAATAAAAAAGTAGAAAGCAGCAGTGATGTAGCTTAATCCCAAAAATGTGAGTGAGAGGGAATGGATAAACTCTTGCAGTAGAAAGAGGAAGAAAAGATCTTTGCATCTAGGAGTTCAAAAAAGATAACCATGTAAAGCATTATAAGTTACTTAAAAGGAATCAAGCATTTAAAAAAAAAACCCTGTTCTGTATCAAGTTAACCATCTGAAAGCAGAAGTGAAGGTAATTAAGCTAGATGCTCCTATTTCCTTACTCAGGTATGAATGACTTTATAACTTGTATTATTTCCTTCCCTACCTACTTTTCCTTAAACATACCTCTATTAAACATTTGACAGTGTGTTTTCAGGGCTACAAACCACTAATTCAATAGCCACTAAATAATCCAAATTATCTACCTTAATTTATGTGAGACTGCTATAATTCAGAAATAAAGTAAAAGACACTGATACCAGGCCTTGTTCAGGGTTCTGGGTTTCAAACTTCTCTTGTGTGCTAACCAGGAAAGTGTCTGAATCAGTGAAACAGGTCCATAAAACGTGCTCCTTCTGCCTGATGTAGAACTCAATGCAAGATTCAGGGCATGTGACAAAGGATGGCTGGGTGTTGTATCTACTGATTATTTTATGCCAATCCATTTCTATCAGCACTCTTCAGATCACAGCATGTAAAATTCAACTTATTTATATTCTACATTATGTGATAGTGTGTGTGTGTGTGGGGGGAGGAAGTCACTGTCTCACTCCTTACCAGAAAGGTTTGCCCAGGAAGGCATTTACAATTTCAAAGCTTAACTTATCAAACAATTTTGATATCTTAGTGTGCAATTCAACCTTCACAGGAGCTAATAAAGATGCAGAAAATACAGAAAATTGTTCCCTACATCATCATAAATTATGGTTTAACACACCAGAATTTTTTATAGTAGCTATGGCTGATGGTAGATAAATGACAAGAGTTGCATTTCATCTCTCTTTCCCCTCTTCCGTTCACTCTGCAGTCTGTTTGCTGTGGGGACAGAAATCTCCATGCCAATATTCACATGGCCATTACATCTCAACCGAAAAATGAATGAAGTAATCCGCCCCCTCCCTGGATGTTATGAATGCCCTGGGGAAGCAGTACCATGCAGCTGGGGTCCAACCCACACTGCTTTCTGTCGCCTGCGCTATATGCATGTGTTTCACCACAGCTGAGGCCACAGAAGCCTTACCCTTAAGAAATAACTTTTAAAACGTCCACAAAGAAGCAAGAAAGCAACTAATCCTTCCCCTAGCTCCAGAACACCACTAATTACCCCTACAGCAGCAACCACCAAACTTTTTTGGAGATACAGCCACACAAGTATGCCAAAAACATCACCAACAAAACAAGGATAGCAGATACATACAGGATCTTAATTACAGGGCTCACCATATCAAAGCATATTGGATGCTCGTATCAGTGCTCCATGGTCCTCTTCCCAGCCCCACTTGTCTAAACCCTACCTGGTACATATTTATGTCACCTGATACTAAATTCCCACAGTGCTGAGGTTTCCACATTCCCTATAGGTCATCTACTCCATTAATTCCCTAGCCTTACTCTAGGAAAACTTTCTCAAATGTCTGACCTAATTCTTCCTACTTGAAACGTAGGTACACCTCTCCTCACCCTGACAACAGTGGATGTGAAACATGGCTCTGCGGCTTACCGCCGGCTGCATTCTTCCCTCAGACCACTCCCTCCTCTGCCTCTTCTGGCAAGTCCTATTTTTAGTTCTCTCTCAGGCTCTTTCCTCTCTCTTCTGTGCTCTTTCCCACCAGTACACCTTTTTTCCTGAGCAACAGCATCCAAATCCTACTTTCAGCTGACAATTAACTGTGCTCACTGGTGCTGAGCAGATTGTAAGGATGGCTTTATGTCTGAAAACAATATTCTTTATACCTCCTTGTAGTAAAGAGTTCAATATTTTCACCATATTATGACATTTATCAACTTAGTTTAAACCCTTGATCCACAGCTTTCTCCAAAATCCTGCCTAGAAACCTCCCAGGGGGAAGAAAACTTAAGTACATTAAATAAAAAGTAAGGAAAAAATCCCACGTCCTACCTAGATATTGTTTGACTTGTTTGTTTTATATTCAAACAGTTTCTACTCTCATGCTGAGTATTATCCAAACAAGTAAAGTATAAATGTATGAGATCTAGTTTCACTGACAGGGCGCATATGATTTACATCAGAACAACTGTGGCTCCCTGTATCCGAAGTACATTCAAGCCATGACGCTCTCTTATTTATTAAAATGTTATGGAGTACCAACGGGAAGCATTTCCAATTTCACTTCCAGTTTCCATCCACTGCTGAAATACCCACACCAGAGAGAGTCACCTCAGTCCCCATCAGGTGTTAGAGGCATCAGCAATTTGACTCAGCCAAGCTCTCAGCGTGTTTCCTACAGTGGTTTTAGGGAAGCTGAGAACATCTTCCAAAAAAACACAGGAACCCGATGTTCACTTTTAAAAGCCTCAGAGCCATTATGGTGACCTGAGTGGCAGTGCTGGCAGTGTCGTAACTTATTAATAAATTGGGAGCAAACTCACATCTGCTGGCAAAGGAAAGTCTAGTCTATTCCATTTTAAGGTCTCTAGCTGAGTTGAGCACATTAAAATATGTATTACTTCTGTCTACCTGTCACTTCTTATAATATGCTTAGGTGAACCCATGGCTGCAAGCCAGAACCCAAACTGTTTCAATGCAAGAGTGCTTTTGGGGAAAAGTTATTTGCTACATAAGTGTCAGGGCCCTCTCAGTAGGCTGGCAAATGTTTGCCTCAACCCTTATTGAGCCAAAGGTAAATGGTGAGGAAAGACTGCAATTTCAGGTCAATATGAGCACCTTCATACACTCATGAAATTAACTATACGCTATGCCTCACCAATGAAAAATGGAAAAATCCAAAGACCGAACGAGTCTGATTCCTTTAACTTGTATTTTAAGAACAGTATTGATATCGTTTTTTTTAAGAGGGAGTAAACCCCCAGCCTATGTTACAACACTACGGAGAACATCTACTCTTATGATCCCTGGTACCAACAGTAAATGTACCATGGGGACATGATGTTAAGGACTGGGATGACAGGCCAATATAGGACACATTTTCATTCAAACCAGTTGCTAGACAATGGCTGGCATTCAGGCAACTGAAACTTGCAGAGAAGCTAGTCCAAGTTGGCTTAAGCAGATGCAAGTGTGGGCTTGGATATTTGGGAGTTCTTAACAAAAGCAGCTTGCAATACTTCAGGGTGGGGTTCTGAGACTTTTTTTTTTTTTTTTGTCTAATCCATTAGAACTAAATAAGACCAGAAGCATGGCAGGATCCTTTGTGCCCAGAATTTCCACTAAGCCTCAAAATTACAGTTGTAATTAATGGCTTTTCCAAGCTAGGAGAAAAAGAATCAACTGAAGAAAAACCTAAACCAAAATAACCCCCCAAAACCCAGCAGCCTACTATCTGAGCATGTTCATGATTTCTTCTCTTTCTCGCACATACATACTCACACACAAGCGTATCAGAAAGGACATGACTCCAAAACACATACTCAAGGCTCTCCCTACTTTCACCACAATTGTAATCTCTTACAGTCTTGTAAAAGTGTGCTACCTCCAGGAAGATGGGGGTTCTTTTTATTTCTTATTATTTCATCTACAGTTCAACACAATGCTTGACCTACGCTGACCAAACCTTAAGTAAAACAGGTTCAAGTATGCCATTTCACCATCCTTAACGAGAGCTGTATTTTATTAAGGTTTTTTTCCCCCCTCTCCCTCCACTAACACTTCAGAGGAGAGGAAATGCCTGCTGTGAATTCTTGTCCAGCATGAAGCACTTTCTTTCCATTGCCAAAGCTTCCCAAGGACCATAAGCCCTGCAAGGAAGAGAGCTGTAAATACCTTTGTCCCTCCTCAGTGAGCAGGCAGCCAATGTCTAGAGAGGGAATTAGCAGCACCGGGGCAACACTGCACTCACTGAGCTTTGGGTGCTGCCCAAGGCCCCTCTGCCCATGCTCACAAGGATGGAAAATCCCAGCAGTGGGAAAACCAGCCATTTCACTCCACTGCCAACCTGCTCCAGTTGTAACCAAAACCAGCAAGCACCCAGAAGCTACAAGTTATTGGTATAAAGATGACTCAGTTACTTTTCAAGCAGCCAGCTGTACTGCCCTATATACTGCAGACATACATTCATTGAATTGTTGTATTGAATTGCCGGTCATACTGAATTATGTGTGAAAAGACTGAATTATGACCTTTTTGCAACAATCTTGATGTTACAACACCCAGAAGTTTCATACGGGACAGTTTTACAGATTATTAAACTAAACACATTTTCGTGCTCTACACGGTCTTAATTGTCAAGGTAGGTCACATACAGCTATAAATCTATGAAATGTATTATAAATAATGCCAAATGTTCAAATTAGTTTGATTTTACAGGAAAGACAATTCCCTTAGCTTATTCCTTTAATGCTCAGGCCATACAGTCTGTAAGGTACAGCAAAACTATTACTGTAGCTGAATAAAAGGCAATCTTAAAACTCACATCCAACAGGGATAAATTTAAACTCCTCCATATATGCTATTACCACTCAACATCAGAATAGAAACTCCACCAAGTCACTATTGCACATCTGTTTTAAACACACTTTAAAACAAAAACACTGGATTTGTTTCGATTTTGTGGTGGGTTTTCTTTTCTGGCTGTTTTTGGGCAATTGGGGGGGTTGTTTTGGTTTTTTTTTCCAAAAGATAGATCATGTTATCATTCTTTGTCCTTTCAGCATATGATCTCTGGTTACCTTAGTGTGTGAGAAAGTAAATTTGTTAAGTCATGTATGAACCTAGTGAGCTTAAGTCTGGCACACCAGAGGGGGAAAAAAACAAACCAGAAAAGCAGTGCAATTTTCACAGCAGACCACATGGATTTGAATGAAAAAAACTTAATTCAGTCCTGAGAAAAATGACAGCAAAGGAAGACTGATTCAGCCTGAACACTGTACTGGCTATACCGGCCTTAGCAATTTGCACCATCACTAATCTCAGCAGTGGTGCCTGACCTGTACAACAGTATTTATAGGTACCTTAAGCAAATATAGAACTATTTCCCAACCTATATACTTTTAAAGGCAAAAGAATCTGGAATATTCCTTTAAACATCCAGTGCGCATTTGAAAAATGAGCTACGGTGTGCTTATAAACCCCACACTCAGCAGCATGGGTTTTCTAACTTGTTTTAATTTGCAGGTCTCAGCTGGCACAGGCAGCATGCTGTTCAGGACCAGAGTAAAGGCAGTGCAAAGCACGCAGACACCAGGTCCTCAGCCCTAAATGTTTCATTGTAGGGATCTTCTTCTTTCAGGCCAACACTCCTCACCTAACACAGATGCATGCTTCTCTCCCTGTTTATATTTATCCCTGGCCCAGGTGCCATTTTTCAACAGTAAATACCACCTCACCCGTGCTAAGGGCTCTGAGACAAAGGCAAGAATTCTTCCCCCTCTATACACACCTGTCTCTGTCTATGAGCCGTTAAAATGATTTCATATAAATCAGGTTCACATGTCAAGGAACAAGTGACCTGGAGTTTTTGAATGTTCAAAGCCAGCATATGTTTGGCTGTACACTTTATTTATGTTCTATATGTACTTTGCCTCCCTGAGGCCTACAGCAAACAGCTGTCATTAACATTCACCCCTTCTGCTACCACTTTCCTTAATCCCTAACTGACTTTCCAGCCTATAATTAAACTTTCCAGCTGCCACACTCAGAGATGGCACCAATATCCATAATTTGTTTCTAAATCGTTCCTAAAAAGCTCTTTTTCCAGCTTCCAAGACCGTGGACTAGGACCAAAGCCTCTTACACTTACAGGTTTTAGGCGAAAAACCTTCCATTGACTTACAAATCACCCCATCCTTTACTAGTGAAATTAAATGGCCAAGTAGCACTATCTTAATAATTAAACTAATGCATTTTTACAGTGCCAAGTGGTGGAGTGCAAAGAACTTGAAAACTGATGGATAACAGCTGCAAGCCCTTCCACATTTTGCATGGAAAATACAAGAAGAAGCTGTGTGTCTACCATGACTTAGAAGTCCAAACAGCTGCTCTGCAATGAAAGAATCAGAATTTGGAACAACTTTCTGAATAAACATAATGAAAAACCCAAACATCTTACTTCAGATTGCAACAGTAAATTGGGGTTAGCACTGCAATCTTGAAAATCTGTTTTTCACATTCCTGTAAATGATTACTTGCAGGGTAGAGATGGCTGGCAACATTTTTGTCTGATGCTGTTGTTACAGTGTTCAAGAGGACTTGATATTTTATGAAAAAATTACTAGCTTCACATTTAAGAAAGGAAGACAAAAGATGTCTGAATTGAACAGCGCTTTGGGGTACCATGACATAATACAACACTGGGGCAAATGAACAGGGCAGGTCAGGAAGCAGAATACCCGGTGCGCACGCACCACAGGCTTCAGGAGAACAATGATCCACAAGCCCTGGAGATTGAGGACAGAAAAATTCCACTAGACAGCCACAAATTCATGTTACTTTTGTGAGCCCCAAATGTCTGGGACATCTGCTAAGCCTCGGAGTCCACAAAGCTCATCCACCCCAAATGTAAAGTTTGGATAACCACGCACAGGCACTCTCAATCCCAGAGTTCTGCAACTCTGTGCATCACAAACCAGAAGCCAACATCCCCAAATATTATCTGTTATAGACTAGGGCAACATTTGCTTGACTGCCAAAGCACTACCATTACAAACAGCAAGTGGGCTCCATTCATAACATGACTGGCAAGCATCCACCAGCAATTCTGACAGTGCACCAGCCCACAGCAGTCATGTTGCCAGCTGATGAAGACGTGGGGATGCTCAGGGTCAGCCACCCCTATGTCTCCTCTTAATGTGTTTAGGGGTCACAGCATGCTTTGGCTTTGCCTTTTGCCTTATGTGGCAGAGATAAATTGAGTGCTTATGTCCAGCCTCCACATTTCTGAAACCGCAGGCTAGTTGCACAACGGATAAAGGCTGCAGCCTTGCTGGAAGAGTGGGGGCACCTTCAGGAAAGGAAGGCATTCGTTTTCCATTTTATCCTGCTGGTTGAGGTTAACAATTTAACATTGAGGTTTTAATGTTGCAAAGTATTTCAATAACTATGCAGGATTTTTCAGCTACTGTAAGGCTGTTTTGGTAGGCTACCAGAAGATCAATCATTTGTATGTTGTCAAGTCTAAAAGGAACACTGCTCAGCAAAGAGATCATACCAGATAGGTGCAAAAATTCAAAGCTTGGACAGCTATAGTTTATTCCTAGTGCCAAGACAAAAATGGTCACCATTTTACGTGGAAATTAATACGCTTTCAGTTCTGTCTAAACTACAGGTGAAACTTCCCTCCCTCCTTATATTAAGGGTATAATTTTAAAAACAAGCTTTGAAGCTTACACTTCACACATAAGCTTAAAATACATATGCTTTGAGAGGTTAGGAGAAGAGAAAAACAGTGTTCCACTGAAAACTGTTTGTCATTTTTAATCACAGGATAACTCTACAAGAAGAGGTGTGACTGATGCAATTTATATATTCACCTGACAAATTGAATTATTAATCTTCACAGTGCCTACAACAAAGGATTACGAGGAGCAGTCAGTCAGGTACCAGCCCCAGGAGCTACTAGAGCAGATCCTTGAGAAGGAGACACAGCAGCACGAGCAGCAGACACAAGGGCTTGGGACTCCCCGTCCTTGCCCTCACTGCCATCTCCAACCTGCAGTTTTCCAAAGCAGGGGAGGAGCTTGAGCAGCACCATCGATATGCTGTGATTTGCAAGGAAGGTGACAGAGAAACAAAGTTGAGGGCTTTATTTGAACCTAGAAAGAGTGGTTTGCTCTGGGCCAGCAGCTCTGGCAGGGAGGACCAAGTTGCCTGTGGAGCTTTTCACTCACATCTGAATGAAAGTCTTAACCTATCACCGGTCACTACTTCCACTTTCCTGCAGAAGGCAACAAAGACTCCAAGCTTCCATTAAGGTGGAACTTTTTCTGACAGATTACATTTCTCACAATGCCTTGCCATCCCAATTCTTGAAGACACTATGCATTTTGCAGAGCTGTCATCTTAAGTGATGTTAAATATTACTCTTGGGTACTAATTTTGCATCTCTCTAGTATTACTGATCAATAATTTCCTTATTATGTGTCTAAACAAAGTTCTGAAGGAAAGAAAGTTCTAAAAAGTTCTAAATATTTCAATGGAGTAAATTAAAATAGGGTTTCCAACACCACAAATTCAGAGTACTGGGTTAAACTAGAGCAGGTTATACAATGTCTTCAAATGAAGGCCAAACGCCAAGTAGAAAGTAGGATTTTGTACTCGAGAATCTCAAGCTGTTGGGCTTAAACTTATCATCAGTCAAAGAGCAACTTCTGTGCAGCCCACCTCTCGAGCTAGTATGTTTTTAAGTAGGAATTAATCCTGTTCATCACATAAACACTCAGACTTTTGTTAATGTTTGTGCTATCCCTTCTCAATTTCTATACAGTTTCTTTCAGGCTCAGCAGCCAGTATTTAATTAAGAAGTATTTAACCACTAGTATTTTTTTCAACAGTGGTGTGTAAGCAGAAATAATTGCTTATCACAGCACTTTAAAAAATCAAAATACAGCCAGTGGGAACCAGATACAAAACACTTATCTTGGGCCGAAGAACTTTTGTTTAGAAAATGAACAGACAACACATTTCCTTGGCTGAGACCTTGATTTGTTTGCCAAGTCCCATTCTGCAGTGATATTCCTTCTTACAATATCCCAGGCAAAGAGGACACTATCAAGGAAGCAGACTCACAGTTCTGTGGGTAAGAAACAATCACAGCCCTGGTGTACCTTAAAAGAAGGTAGTGTAATAAATAAACCAGCACTGCCTTGACTTTGTGGGTAACCCCAAGCCCACGCCATTTGCTGTATATTGGCATTTTAAGTCTGTTCTGACAGCAAAGCAGGGGAAATTAGCAAAAATTTAAAAAGAATGAGCTTTTTTTTATTCTTTATTTTTGCCTCCTTAATTGAAGTACTGTCCCCTCAGGCTGAGAAAAGGACTAGCTTTACTGCTCTGCACTACCACATTAGTAGAGAAGCTGCAAAGTCCAATATTAATGGTGTATATATCATGTGAACATAAGAAAAATAGTTTGGGATTCATGCAATGAACAAGTTAAAATCATCTCTGTCACACCACTAGCATACGAGGATAAAACCTCTTTAAACTTTAAATATGAAATTCTGGATGATTCGGTTTGGCTTTTGAAGAACTGTGGTCAAATGGGTACAGATCAAAAATAACCTCAACAACACCCTGAAGAGAGAGGCTTTTCCAATAGCTTTTGAGATATCAGCATTTCATCATCACAGTAATTAACTGTCTGCATAATTAAATTACGTGTGAATGCAAGTAGACACACATTTTTTGCAGATGGAAAGCTTAGTTAAATACATTTAAATATACTGACGAAGGCAGTGGGCACTGTCCTTTCCCCCTGCTTTGGACAACCAGTGGGAGTGGAAGCATCGTCTATCAGCTCTTCTTCAACCCATCATAGGCAGAAAGGGATTCCTAAGATCAGAATAAACACAGATAAATCAACTATTCTCTAGCTCTTGAGGGTGCCATTAAATAAGGTGGCATGAGAAATAGGCAGGATGGTGGCAATCTTTTTTACTCTTGCTTTTTCCAAGATATCTACTATAATACCTTAATATAGTATTTTTCGTTGTTATATATACACGTTTATAACCTACATACAGGACTAGTGGCATTGAGAGTAGGACTGAGCACAGAATGCCAACCAGTGTCAAAACCAGATCTAAATGGGAGTAGAGCCTGTCCACAACATTCATTTGCTGCAGTGAATTGCCCACACTTAGCTCGCTACCCCTGCAAGTAAGTCATCAAACCCCAACAGCATGCTGACACCATATTAAAGGATGCTCCTAATTGCCACTGCCTCCAATTCCAGCTCTAAGCTTGCTAAAATAAAGTCTGCAAAACTCTTTAATAAATCATAGAAATCAGAGACGGAAATTAGGTCATCTTGCCTGTGTTTCCTATCTGCACCATGAGTTTGTTGACCCATACACAGTGCTGCTGAGTGCTCTGTCTTGGCAACTCCTAAATGATTCAAGTGCTGAGGTTTCTCCCAATTCCCTGGGCAGGCTGTTACACAGTCCAGTGAACCTTGCCGTCCCTACGCTTCCCATCTACCAGCCTTGTCCTTTCCACCCAGTTTTGCCTCCATCTCATCTCATTTCATTCTGTTCCTATTTATATCTCCTAGAAACTCACCCAAAATCCGCTCTTGATGCTACCAAAACCACCATCCAGCAAAAGTTGTTGCTCAGAAAACATTCTTCTGCCACTCCTGCAATCCCACTGTAATGTGCTGCTATTTTTAGGAGAAAAAGGAGGTGGTAAGGGAATAAAAGGCTGCCAGCTCCTGCTGTACAAGAATAATGCTCCCATATGCAGAAACTACATTACAGTGTTTCCCTTTAAGCACAAGTAACTAACGAAAACTTTCAGTCTACTGGAATGACCAAAAAAAGAGTCAGAAGAAATGGAAAAGATGAATTCCAAGATAAAAAACCTGCCACCTCATTTCACCTTAAAGCCCTTCAGCTAGGCTTCTCACTCCATGGTTGTTCTCTTACACTGGTGCTTGCTTCACAAGCCACATACTGCCAGAATGAAGTCATCAAGAAACCTGCTTACAAGAAGAGGCAACTTTGCCTAGTGCCAGCCTCTCAAGCAGCAGCAAAACTTGTGTTTTACTCCTGCTCCGAGACAAGGCAACATGCTGACCTACAACAGGGCAGCTGCTTGTCACCTGCCTTAACCTACCCAGCCAATATTGGTGCCAGGTGCCCCACGCAAAGGGCTCTGTGCAACTGGTGCCTGGGCCACCAGGACCATGTGGCTAAACCGAATATAACCTGCTTTCCCAAGAGGACATTTTTGTACCTCACTTACCATCTTTACAGTTATCAAACCTCTTATTTATTGATACGCGAGGTTAAGGACCACAAGTAGGAACAAACCAGAGGTACTCGGTTTCTTGCTGCAAATAATTCCCATAGGCAAGCAGTCATATCTCTCTCTGTATAGATATATATGTCTGTATACTGACAGCAGCACAGCTGTGGGGTGCAACTGCATTGTAATGGGGAGTGGAGGGGCTGAGCACTGCCTGCCGCAACTCTTGCTCTTCGACAGTGATAATTTAATTGAAAGAAAACAGTGACGTATTTAGTGGACCTGGTGAAGTAATCATCCCCAGGGTCCTTAGAGAGATTAAAGCTTCCTGACCTAAGCTATGATTTGGTAGGGTCAGATTTTGATACCTCTAAACCAAATTGAGCCTTGCTTCACAGACAGGCTTACCAATTTCCATGGGAAGACTGGCAGATAAAGATACTCCCTGATATGAGTCAGGGTGCAAGAACAGGTCTCTCAGTTAGCATAAACATATGTTTCCTAGGTCTGGAAGAGTTGTTTTGTGGTGGTTATTTTTTTTCCCCCACAGTCTGTTTGCATTTGCTGGCTTATTAAGCAAGATTTTATTTGCAGCCAGTATGTCCTAGGAAACCAGGAGGTGTTACACATAATTGCCCTCAGATTCATGAGGAGTAAACAAAATAATCACCACCACCGGGGATTCCTCCTGCTCCACTGTCACCAGCAATGCCCTGTTCTCTGGCTGCTAGGAGCAGTGTCACCTCCTGCCACCAGTGAAAGGCTGCTACTGCAAGATAGGGTGTGGCTGCCTCCCAGGATTTACTCACCTCCTCTGCTCCTCCAGGGAGCTGCAGAGTGCTGAGGCACTACAAGCGATGAAGCTCTTAAAATAAGGAAAATGGAGGGATAACCCCTAATTGGGAGGAGGGGGAGTAGAGCAGGTGCTAGGCCACCTTCCTGGGTGATGGGAAGGATGGATGGCGTCAGGGGGCCCTGCCCCAGCAGGGACTCCACCAAGGAGCCAAAAGGAAGGGGCACCAAGCTGGTGACTGCAGGCAGGGGAAGGGGATGCATGGTGGGAGCAACAGGCTGGCTGGGGGAACAGAACCGCACATGTAAGGGCGCAGCCTGCTCTGGTCTGACAGGGTCAGAGACTTGCATTTTCCCTTCCCCTCTCGCATGAACATCCCATTGACCATTACCAGGGCTCTAACTAAGAGCCCACCACCGTCAGCTGTTCCCACCTCAGACGTATTACCTTGCTTGCTACCTGCAAGCCATCCGGTATTAAAACCCAACCTCTGTTTTAGGAAAAATGCTGCAGTAGAAACCAAGCAATACATGCTATACCTTGACAGTTCAGATTTTAACACAGCCCAAACCCAGAAACATCAACCATTCTCTATTCCTCCTCCACCCACCACTAACTTATTGAAGCACTGCTATTACTTTTCCCCGTCACATTCACCAGTAAACATGCACTTCATACAAATACACGTATATGAGCATGTATACAGAACTGTATCCTGCTTTTTCTCTTTACACTTCCTCCTGGCTTTCCAAAATATTTTTTTGCATTCACATATGCTTTACATTTATTCTAGCCCCTTACCCCCCCATGCACACTGTGACTCCCTAGTTTCACATCCTTCTTTAACCCTCCAAACTATAAAGACTTTTCTCAGTATGATTAAACATCTGGTGGATGATCCTCATGCAGATTTCAGTACTTCTTTTGTTTCTCAGCTTGCCAACAGATCAGTTTTGATAGGTAGTGAAGCCACTGAAAGGAATTCTCTGTCTGTGGCACACAAAGTATTTCCAAGGTCTACAAAGGAAAGGGTAAAAATTTAAGAGCCTTATTTAAAAGGGCAATGACCCTCTTTTTTCACTTCTATATACTTTTTAAACTTTTATTTATTTATTGCCCTTTCATGTGCTACATCCCATAGAATGCAAATAGATTTGTGATTTACAAGATTATTATAATTTCCTTTTTTGCTTTTATCTGCTTTATTCAAGAACAAGCACTGCTGATGCAGTCGTAGACCAAGTACAAAGTAAAGATTTCATTTTCCTCCAGAGACAAAAAGCTGACAATTACTCAAATTGCATTATATCAGTTACCCAGGAAAGCTGCAGGAGATACCAAGTTTCCTGTCTTTACTTCACATTCTCTCAGATTAACTCAGTTGTCCCAAATACTGACCCATTTCTGCTTTTCCACAGATATTTGTATCCTCATGAGTTTCCTCTGCACCAATGCTTTTGGTGACAAAGATTGAGGATGGCAGGGGCAGGAGTAAAGGGCCCGCAGGATTTCACTTACTAAAGCCAAGATAAGCGCTTACACTCCTCCACTATCTGTGCTGTTCGTTTTAAGAAATGGAAATCTTTCCAAAGAAAACAAGCATTTCTCTTTGGGTGTTTCTAGCCGGCTAATGCGAGAGGAAGCGCTATGTGTCCCAATACACATTTAGACTTGGATCATTACCCAGTCATACAAATTGCTAATACTGGAGAACAAAAATTAAGAGAAACGTGTGATAAAACCTAGCCAATCCATCATCTTTTCAGCAGTTCATCTCTTTTACAGGCTTACTTTACAGTACTGATTCAAACTGCTTAGCAATGCTCATATAAGTCTAGTTCTGGGTAACACTCTTTTACGTACTCTGTAAATTCTGTACTAAATAAAAACAATCCATTGTGATCCTTCAAAATAAACACATTTTCAGCTTAATTTACAGCTTAGTTGACAGCAATCCTATTTTTCAGTTATATGCACGCATTTATTTTCACTTGATTAGAGTGAAATTGTCTGAACAAAACACTTTGAAAATTCAAACTCTGCAGTCATAACATATTTCCAGCTAAAAGCACGATGAGTAACATGCTAAAACACAATATCCCAGAGCCATGCTACACACAGTGAAAAAGCACAATCCTGCAGACTCATGGAAGAGCCTTCCCTGCGCATATCAACCTTTTGTTTTAAAAGCCAAACATACACTGAATTCACTCTGAATGTACAGATTCTCACCTCAGGATTTACTTCAATGTGATAAAGTCACACAGTTATTAATACTGTCACACTGAAAATGCAGTAAGTGGAGAGATAATGAGAAGATTGCATGAGAAACAAGTATCCTTTTGTAACTACTTATAAAAGGTTTGATGTTTTCCCTTAGACAACAAACAGTCATTTACTGGTACATGAGATTTCCATGAAACAAGCCTGAAAGTCACCAGTCGTGAACAACACATTTAACACATTTCAAGAAGTTTCCATTAACTCAAGTTCGTGCGTGAAATACAAAGAAGCATCATTTTACGTATTTAAGAGAATAATCATACGTAGCCCCCAAGGAATTCACAACCATTGCACCAAACAACAAATGTAACACATATAGGTGTGAGCACGCTGCTGTGGGTCAAGCCTACCACCAGAGTCCACATTATCTACAAAACCCCTTCAGCCTTCAAAGGAAAACCTGCAGACAGAAACTCTTTCTCATCAGAGTAAATATTCACCAGGTTCCCACCACAGAAAAAAAAATAATAAAATAAAAAAAAGGAAAGAAAAAAAAGACCTCACCCTGTTTAATTCAAAAATTATGTAAGTTACAGCTTCACCTTCACTTGCTCCTTCTCGAAGAGAGAATAAAACCCCAACTAAAATTAGACCTCTCCAGTTTTGCTGCAGTTCCCCAGCAGACGACCACAGCCCTGCCCTGCGAGGAGCGACCAAGGCGGAGGCGCTGGGGAGGGGGGGAGATGGTGCCACACCCTGCTGCCTCCTCCACTACTCCTCCTCCTCCAGGCTAATCCTGCCCACCGCAGAAGCAGGCTCCCCTCGGATGAGCAGCTATCTGACCAGCTCCTCGGTCATGCAGGACAGCGGTTGGGGAGAAAAGGCCGTCAACTGTATCATTAAAGGAGGGAGCTGACTGCGTGCAATTAGTTTGGGGAGAGTCTTGGCTGTACCGGTATGATTAAATAAAACCAATATGTTTGTAATGCTTCCCAATGCGTTTTATGTTCTCTGCTGCAGCGAGCAGGTCCGCAGCATGCTGACAGCTCAAGGAGTCCTCCTGCTCAAGTGGAGGTGTAAGGAATAAACTTCCAGTGGCTCTTACTCTAATGCGGTGCTCTTGGGCTCCCTTCCGCCCTTATTACCATGCAGGTCTCATCCTCACGTTAGAGCTCAAAGTTTCCAACCCAAGGAGATCAGCACAGCAGTATTTGCCTATATTATGCATGTACACACACAAGTGCAGCAACAGCCATGAATTTAACCACATCAGTGATGCAGCAGGACGTTCTTGACCTTTTAATACTCTATGAAAGGACTGATCTCCATAGATTTAGAGGAAAAGCACATACTCAACCCCATCTGAACAAGACTTACTAGTTAAGAACTTACACAGCTTGCTTATTTTCTATTAGACTTAGTTATACTTGTTTTCTTTACGCAAATTTTTCCGTCTTCCAGGGACACAGACAAATAGTGACAACATTGAAAGTAAAATGAAAAAGATATAAAATCATAGAATCATAGAATAGTTTGGGTTGGAAGGGACCTTAAAGATTACCCAGTTCCAACCCCCCTGCCATGGGCAGGGATATCCCAGTAGGTCATCTT
This sequence comes from Cuculus canorus, assembly GCF_017976375.1. NCBI lineage: Eukaryota > Metazoa > Chordata > Aves > Cuculiformes > Cuculidae > Cuculus > Cuculus canorus. The sequence goes on from NC_071402.1 coordinate 53,069,189, forward strand.
GCCACACTATGAAAAGCTGGATGCACCTGGGACACACCTTACCGAGAGCCTTTTTGTTGGCACTGCAGGCCTCTGGCTTGCAATCATTTTGACAAAAAAAAAAAAAGACTTCAAACGTCCTAGGTACCTTCTTCTCAACTTATAAGCCACATGCATTTTGAGGTGAGAAAACACTTTTCATCCCTAGCTCAAACGCAAGCACACATGGGAGAAGAGCATCCAGAGCTTAAAGAACCACCTTTACTAAACATCTTCCCTCCTCAAGAGAAAGAAGAAAATCAAGCAGCTGCAAGGCCGGATTAGCTGCACTTTGCTACTCGTGACGACTGCGAGTTTTCAAGCTTCTCGGTAGATCTCATAAAGTTTCAACTCTGAACGAAAAATAAGAAACCCTAAAATGACGGAACACTTTGCTCAGCGCCAAGGGGGAGAGGCGGCAGGCAGGATGCGGGAGGACGGGGGTCTCGATATCCCCCCCTCCCCCTTTCCCCGCCGAGCACCGCAACTCGCCCCGCGTGGGAGCCGCGGGGCAGCGGGGACCCCGCACGACCCCCCCCGGGCTGCGGGGCCCCTCGCTGGGGCCAATGGGGGGGGGGGGGGGGGGGAAGCGGCGCTGGCACTGCAGCGGCCCGGGGCTGCGATGTGCACAGAAACCACACCCACCGCATTGCAGAAGCCACGACCGGGTGGGGGGGAGGGAAGAGAACATCCCCCCCCTCCTCGACCCCCTCCCCAGCCACCCCGCAAGGAGCGCAGCTCCGGCCGGAGCGGGGAGAGGAGGGGTCGTAGGGGGGAGACTCCCCCGCACTTCCCAGGCGTGTGACAGCGGGCACACGGGGTGTCAGCCCCCCAAAAAGGGGTGTGTGTCTCGGGGTATGCCCAGACAAACCAGACCCCTCCTTCCCCTCCCCCCACCCCGAAGTTTCCCACAGAAATGCGCTATCACCGTAAAAAACGAAAAAAAAACCAATAAAAAATTAAAATCGCAGTTGCCTCCCGCCTTCCCCCATTCCGGCGGAGCTGCGGCGAGAGCAGCCGTGTCCCCTCCCCACCCCGTGTGTCCCCCCCGGTGCCGCAGCGAGCGGCCCCCCGCCCTCCCCGCTCGCTGCCCCCCCGGGCACCCACAGCGCCCCCCTCGGCCCCCCGGCGGCTGCCACTTCAAAAATGGCTCCTAAGAATGAGGTTTATATATATTTATATATAAATACGTATATATATATAAATACGTATATATATATATTTAAAAAAAAAAAAAGCAGCGAGGGAGTGAATGCAATCTGCCTGCGCCTCCCCATCACCCCCTCCATCACCCTTCTCCAGCCATATCCTCGGCTTCTCCTTGCCGGGAGGGCATCGCCCGCGCCGGGGATGGGAGCGGAGGGATGGATACCTTGTCGGGGGAGCCCGGTGGTCCCGGAGCTGCTGGAAGAGGCACCTATCCCGGCGGCGGCCACGCGTCAGCGCAGCCCCGGCTCTGCCCAGAGCGAGCCGCCGCCGCTTCCCCAGCAAATGGGACTGCGGAGGCTCCTCCGGAGAGAGGGAGGGAAAAAGGAAAGGGGAAGAGAGCAAAAAAAAAAAAACAAGGGGGGGGGAGGAATAAAAAGAGGAGGGGGGAGAAGCCCACGCCACGGAGGACCGGTAGGTTTTTGGAGCCAGTCCCGCAGAGCAGGGAGCTCCCCATCCCGGCACCGGCATCCCTACCTGCGTCCTAAGGGATCCGGCCGCTTTTGGGCTCAGTTAAATGAATTTTTCTGTACAGATGAGGTTAGCTGCTGCAGTTGCAACCAAAGCCTGGCAATGGAGAGACTCCCTGTGAACTTGGAAGCAGCAAGCTGCGTGCTGGCAAGGTCTGGCTTTGATTTGTCCGTGGGTTGTTTTTTTTTTTTTGCTGGGGGTGGAGGGAGAGGGTATACCAGCCTTTTCAGTTTTAATTTCCAGTAACAAACCGCATGCTGTTAAAACGTGGACCCCATTCCACTCAACAGCATCACCAAAACAGGAAAAAACAGAGGTCCTGCCACACCAGAAAGGGTAATGTAAAATTGAGGATGACTTGTTAGCTTTCACTGTAACACAGACCACAACACGCCACGTGTCAGAAAGCATCAAACACTCCTAGCACCTACAGAAGCCGTTTAGGAGGGGATAATCCTACTTTCACCGGTTCATTTTGGCAAATACGTAGCTCCTCTTACAGCATGTAACCAAGCTTTCCACTAACTACACGCATACAAGCAGCTATTGGGTCTGAGACTTCGCCGCACCACGGCGCTCAGAGGCACTGCTCCTTCGCTTCTCTAAGGGATCAGAAACAGCAGAACTTGCTCTCTTCCAGGGGAAAAAACTGGCCATGGAAAGGGTAGCGATGGCTGCCTATAGGAGGGCTACAGACTGACACAGTCTCATGCTGCACCTTCAATCCTGCTGCGACACAGAAAATAAAGTAGGCTTATTCTCTCAGTGTATTTTGGGGGCTCCCAAAAATTGTAAGATCCAAATTATACTGAGGCCTCTGATATAAATCAGAGAGGAGAAAAAAAAAAAAGTCCTCCTTTAATTTGCAGCATCGCTATGGGATTTAAGACGGGAAAGAGGTTTTGACGGCAGGCAGCAGACGTCCCGTTTCTCAGATCTGCAAAACTGCACTGTTCTGTATTTAATGTAGAATTGTAGCAAGACATCCTCCCCCCTTCACCTGCTATGCAGGAATGTCATTTAGCAAATCTGGCACACCACATGCACAAAAAGGAAAGACTTCAAAAGGAAAATGCATGCTATCAACTAAAAGAGGGCATACTGCTAGTCATGCAGTTGAAATAAAAAGACTTGTATACTCTTCTCCACCAGGAGCTCTGGAAGTCATCATGGGAATGGACTTGACAGCTGACACACATTAAAGTTAACAAGGTTTGATTTGGGGAAAAAAAAACAAAGTAAGAAAAGGACTGAGTTGGTTTGAATCAAATCAAGTTTCAAAGCAAGGTAGGGGACTTGAGAAATATTACTTGAAAAACAATGCAAGATTTACCAGCTCAGCCTTTCGCAGAGGTTGTACTGCCCATTACAGAGGCAAGTGTTGACACTGCTTTTAAGCAGAGATACACCGTTGGAGCATTAGTGCTTCACAGCAACAGATGCTGTCCTTGCACAGTAATGCAGGCATATTTGCCCCACACTTAGAATATACTCTGTAATCCTTTCTGTGGATATACTGCATACATAATAGCATCTTTCATCTGAGGATCTAGAAGGCTTTCAGTGCATTGATTTAACCTCAAAACATCAAGTGGTATTAACAGGCTGTTCCTACAAGCAGAAAATCTTTGCAACAGACTAAAGTAGCTGGTACCTCTGGGTTACCAATGTGGACCTAAGTTTCATAGGTGTCAACACTCAGAGTATTTCTTCTTTTTCATTTTCAGTTGCTACTTTCTAATTACAAAGTGGCTTAGTTGGCCAGCTTGCCCTAACTTCTGTCAGACAGGAGCTCCATGGAAGTCCAGGTTTCCATGAATCAGCAGGTTTTAAATATTATTTAAAAGAACCGTTCCTCCAGTAATTTATAGCAAGCCTGAATCCATTCTCTTCTCACACTGGTAGGAAACATGAATAATCCCTTTGCACTTCACTGGTGTAATCTCAATGTCCACTTATATGAAGGCAAGCATGGACAACAAGTCCAGGCAGCACTAGAAGAAACACTGTTCTCCTGCCCTGCTACAGGACAACAGTTTTATTTTTGCTATTTTCTCACCTTTCTGGAAGTGGTGCACCAGACCTGTACATCAAGAGCAAATGGGTTCAATGGTCCTATTTAAGCTTTTTGTCTCAGGTCTCAATGGGTCAGGCTTGGTGCAGTCCTTCCTCACCTCCACAGAACACCCCGCCAATAGCCAGCTGCCCACCCTTGCTGCCTGCCATGGAGAAGTCTTTTAACTCCTACGTTCTGCTCATTTAAAAATGGCACCAGCTTGGGTGGGACGTGCAATGAGACACACTCATGGTTGCCCTGAACCCACAGCCTTTGAACCTGTCACATCCTGCTGCTCTAGACACAAGCCCCCTGCATGCCGCTGACCATTCACCATCTCCTCTCCATTTTGGTGACTGCAGAAAACTTCTCCCAGCCTATTCCTACTCTTTCCACTTCTTATATCCAGCATGCCCCATTCTCCATCCCCACCCAGCCACTTCTTCCCCTCTCTCCGTACCTATCAGACAGAGGCCTCCTACTCCTCTCTCCCTCCTTTGCCCTTACAAGAGGTATCTCTTAATTTTTCTCCTTTCCAAAGCAGTTTCATTCTCCTTGTGTCTTATACCTTCCCTGGATTTCTTCCATGCCAGGATCATCCATCTCCTGTCCGTAAAAGGAGCTAGATGCACAACCAGATTGCTTCTATGCTGGTCTGGAAGCCAGGTTGGTCCCAGCACCCTACACTTGGGGGAGAAAGGCACATAGCCATTGAGACACCAGGACCCACCTGTATGAACAGTAGTCAGAATCACCCAAGAGACAGACACTGAACTAGAAGAATGGGTAAAACAGGTGGGAAGCTCTGCCTTTTCCGTTCACCTATCTCTTTCAGGTTTTCTAGTTTCTCCCTTTGAGTGAATGCATGCAATTTGCTTGGGAAAGGCTTGCAAAGGAAGGCATGAAAACCCAGGAAAGAATAAAGGCAAAGACAGCCTCTGACATGAAGCAGGTATATTAGAGGCAGGGAAGGAAAAGGTGCCAACACACACAACCCCCTTCCTCATGGGGTACCAGTCAGTGGAGGGCAGCCATCAGGAAAATGCACCCCCACTGAATATTTAGCTGCAATAAGGGCTTTTTTATGTAGGAGAAGGGAATAGGGAGACACGCGATCTCTGCCAAGAAAGGATGAATAGGCAACCCTTGGAAGAGCAGGGACAAGGATTATTGCCCAGCCCTGAGAACTGCTGCCTAAAAAATTCTTGTGATTCCCTAATTGATTGGACATGGCATTCAAAATAGCACATTACAGAAAAGCAAGACAGAAAAATGCTATCAAACTCAGCAAAAGGCTGTCTCAAGCCCAGCCAAGGATGAATTAGCTGGGTACAGCACTTGAAAAAATGGCAAGTACAGTAGAAGCAGTAGCATTATTACAGCATTATTAAGAAGATATTTCTTAGCAGACAGAAGCTTGGCACTATCTGTCTAGACGAGTAGATGGGTTTGGAGTCAAACTGATATTTTTTTATTATTATTATTATTACCATATCCACTTCCATTTTCTAAAAGCAAACTGTTCTGCCCATGACTCATGCTGCTTAGCTTTCTGCATGGCAATGACACAAAATTCTCATAATTAAGAGCGATCACTGTGAGACAGCAGATGAAGGAAAGACAGAGAAATCAGACCAAATCTTCTATTTCTGTCTTCCCTCACTGCAAACATAATGCCCACGGACCACTAATTGGCCAATATTACTATTGTCTTCAAGTATATAAGTAGTAAGTTTTCAGGTGAGATATCCCTTAGTGCGACTCAGTGACACAGCAGGTCAGATTTATTTTTGATGCTGGCTTATTGACCTCAGTGCAGGGTTTTATTCAGCCTGTCATTTTGAAGTAAGTCTCACTCTGCCCGTCAGTGCCAAATCCACCCCATTTTAAGACTACTGAAATTTAGGCCCAGTACTTCTGCAGCTGAAATCCTGCCTTTAGACGATTTACTGCAATTAATTCAGCACTGCCCTTTGCCACATCCATATCTGCAGCCTCTTTCTGACTGAGAGCATTAACTGGATTATCAAGCAATTACCTCCTGCTGCAGTTGTCCAGCCCCCACTATGAACAAGAGGTAAACAAATTTTGTGGATCTAAAATACTTTGGGATGTACCTGAGGTTATGCCCAAAACAGACAAGAATTAGTTTTCAGCTTAATAAACTGAAGCTTTTCATCAATTAAAGTTTTCATTTTTAGTTTGTTCTGTCTACACATTATCATTAATATGGTTTAACTGTACTCTGATTCAATATACACTGACTGTAGGAAAGAGAAAATACAGGAGATATGCAATATGCAGTTAATACACATTTATTTTAATTAAAGTAGGGTTCCTACATAATGAGGAGTAGGACAACTCTCATTTTCCTTTGGCAACTCTAGGACTGAGAGCTTCCTAGATGATGACCACCTCTACAAAGGTCAACACACACCATGCTTTTTTACTGGCACTCTTTCTTTTGAGTCTATCTATTTCAGTCCATGAAATGCTGTATTTTTGTCCTTATTCCCTTATGCCCAACTTGTGGGGTATTTAACAGGAAAACAGATACCTTCCTTCCCCTTTTCCATGCCTTTAAACCCAGTCTTGCATTTTAGTTACAAATATTTAGCTCTTCTACAAGGTCTGACACAAAAACCCCTGTAACTCTTTATTTACAAATTAAGAAAATCAATTACAACCAATGTTCAAAGCAATTATGCATATCATTTTCTGAAAGGCTGTTGAGAATCTCCACCATTTTTGCTTTCACATCTTCTACCAACAAAAAATGGGTTCCATTGAGCACCAGTTTGATCTTTGTTATCTCTTCACCGTAAGTATCAGTCAATAACTGAAAAGTTTCCATTGCAGAGTTCTTCAGTTTCACAAGACTGTGACGTGTTCTACAACCATCTATTTGTCTCTCCCCTCCCACCCTAGGTTCCCAAGTTACAGGGTTTTCCACGTAGGACCTCTTATGTCTTCTTTTCATGAAGCATCTAATTCAGATAAGGATTTAAGCAGGAGTTTACCTTTAGCATAAGCTAAAGTCTTACTGACTCAAAGGAGAATTAATTCTCACATTTATTAAGTACTATCAGAATTAGAAATGCCATCCTGAATCATAACTGCCTTCTACAAATCTTTTTTTAAGATACCTCTTCCTCATGACACCTATAACAAAACAACTCTCAGGGGCCAGGTTAATAGGCACAGTCCTCAGCTGCTTTTATATCATTTATCTTCATAAACTGCAAGACTTACCAGGTAGGAAGGCACTTTAACGAGTGTTTGCATAGCACCCAGTACAGTTCACCTCTCATCTTAATGAAGGTTAATAGCAATTAAGGGAAGTACTAGTAGATTCTTACTTAAAGTACAATGAATATGTTTATCATAATACTGAAGTGTTATAAAGAAAAGTTAAGAAGTCCCGCTCTAGAATGAACACATTTTTCCTATGTCTGTGTTGTCTTACAGTTACGCATGCTAAGGTGTCACAAGTTTTATTAAATGGTTAAAAGATTAGTTTAGTTCCCAGGATTTCTTAGAAGTAAAATATTCCTCATCTGGCATGTCTGAAGAATTCTTCTAGGTTCCTTGGCTATCTTTCCTGTTAAACTATCTCTCTCCATTTTCATTCTCTCAGAGTGCCAGGAGAGTAGAAAACACAGATTACTTGGCAATAAGTAAACTTTACTCACGGAAAGGGAAAGGGCTGGTGTTTTTAATCTATCAAATATGCTTACTAAAGAAAACAAGAAAGCAAACCCCCAAAATAGACAGTGCAATTTCTCTGACTCTACTTATAGAAGTGCACATTTAAAAGGTCTTAATACACGGGCTCCTCTTGTCCTTACTTCTTTTCCTGCACAATGTTTTATCGGCCAGTAGAAGTGGCTGCTCTTCATAAAGCAAGGACATGGGTCTGTGTCCAGGCTGCACCTGCCTGCTCCAAGCACATCCAGCCAGATGTAGTGCTTGCTCCTCCCAGCCTGCCCCTGTCCCGCAGTGTGCCACACTTTCCCAGCCCGTTAAAGGTCTGCAGGCTGCTCCTTCCCACCTCTGTCCCGCTCTCTTCAAGCCACTACAAATACTTAACTGATGGCATGGGGAGAAGCAGGCAAATCTATCCAAGATAAAACTAAAAAGGGAGGAGAGACAATAAATCTGATCAATTCCTGTCTGATCAATTCCTCACCGTGATACCTCATGAAATCTCATCAATCTGAGACTGGAAGGGAGGATCGGGGGGTGGTGTGACATAAGAAGTGGGGATGATGGCAGAGTCACGCTGTCAGCTCTTTGGCAGCCACGCCAGCCTGTGCTGGAGTCAGACTATAGTGCTGGCCATCAGCCTCTATTTATGTGAGCGATTGCTCAAAATGATATCACTAACCTTCAGCCCCTGCCTGACCGAGCTCCCAGAGACCAGTCCACCTCCAGCTAACACACTGCTTCTGCAGAATCCTAAGAGATCCTCCACCTCATGTTTACAGGTGCTAAAGCACTTTCAATATGCATTACCTTTTTAAAACATGTTCTAAGGCACTTTACAGTCTCACATTCAGTTGATGGAATAGTGCCAGTAAAACTGAGTTAAAGGTAGTGAGGAGAAATCCATCCCTTCCCTCTGTTTTGACAGCTTACTCCTTCTGCAACTCACTCTCATTGTCAGTACACATAGTGAAAAATCAGGGGGTACCGATCCAGGCTCACTCTGTCTTTCCCTTGGCAACGTTACAGAGGCATACTTCAAAGGTAGGGCTCTCCCACATGACAAATGATACTTATTTGTGTCCTAGGCACTGAAAAATAACAAGAAAGGCATTTTAGCCTCTCACCTTTTTGAAAAGCTTTTTATACTTTACAAATAATGAGTATGACAAAGAGCATCTCACAGTGCAAATGTTTAATTTACCACATATCCCCTGACTGATAATTTTAGGACTGGGTTTGCTTGGTTGCCACCAGATTGCTCCCAGTCAGCTTATGTGCAAACATCTGTCCGGCTGCTCCCAGAGAAAGGCATGCACAGCCTAAAGTTGCCAAGCAACATCCTCAATGCCTTAAATATCGTGCCAATATTGCCTGTTTTTAAAAAAAAAAAGTTACTCAGAAAAAAAGGCCGATAGGAAAGCACAAGCTTATATAAGAAGCCTGCATTCAGAAGAGATGCTCTGCCTCTTTCCCAGAAATTTCTGAGTGCACAATTTGTTCTTGGTGGTAAAATAAGTGTAGCAATTCCTGTCACCATCTCCCCCCAAAAAAAAGGAAATATTGTGTGTGCTGGAGTTCCTACGGTTGAAAGTGAAATCTAAACAAAGATTCAGGTTGAAAAATCCATTTTCTGGGTGACAACACAAAGTATACTGCCCTCCCATCTCTTACCCAAATCAAGGAACAAGCAAACGTTGATTTAGCATATCTGGGAGGCAACACAGTGCCACCCATGACAGTTAAAGTGGCAGCAAACGAGACATAAAACTAATGTATTTACAAAAAGCCTGTGAAGGAGAAATCCAGGCTGTGTTCAACCCCCCATTTGAACTCGTTTTGCTCAAACAAAAGTCAAATTGTTTCACAGGTCCTCTTTAATTAATATACCTATCAGGGCAGCCAAGTACCCACACTTTTCAAGGTAGTAGTAGTAGCTCCACTCCCAAACCAAAGTAACAAACAGAAAAAGTGGGACTGGAATCTCTGTTGCAAGATAAAATCATGTTAAGGGTGCTAGGGCTTACAGACAGCATGGGTCCTCTGTTTCTGAACTTGCCTGCAGGATTGATGAGATCATGGTGACTGATTGCATCAGTTGGTGCTTTGGTGTCTTGACCCATGAGGGTGCTTAGAAAAAACTTGCAATTGCCACTGCACGTATTAACACGTGTCGTGAACTATCTGTGTTTTTAATAAAAGTAACCAGACTTCATGGCATTTGGAATTTTACTGATGCCTGAGGTGCCAGACAACTACAATAAGGCTGTAAGAGGAGTATTTTCACTTTAAGACTTTTTCTCTTTATAAGACGCATAACTGCAGGAATAATGAAAGCCACAAACATTTTCTCAAAGGAGAGCCACAGTGGCATAGATAATAAGCATTGTATTTATGCAATATGCAGTGCACAGTTGATTCCTTTGCAATTTTAAGAAAATTCTATTATTTAGTTAGTTTGGAATAAAATGTACCTAATTCTTCCAATTCTGACTTCAGTACTGGATTCACTTGTGGAGGTTTGGGCCATTTTGCTGCTTTTTGACAAAAGCTGATCTATAGTCAAAGAGACATTTTAAGTGTAAGAAAGAAATAAAAAAGAAACATAAGCAAGCCAGACAAATGAACTTGTAAAACAGCCTTCAAAGAGTTCTGATGACTTCAATGACTTGCTCTCTGATGTTCCTTTCACGTTTTGAGAAGAAAAGTCAGAAAGAGGAAAATTAAGGAAGGGAAAGATTATGTTCATAACGTTTTATTATTTTTCCTTGTCCTCTATGCTCCATCCTTTCCACCACCAAGCTCAGTGCTCTGAATACCCCTTCTGGTATTTCTGTCAGGCAAGACAGAGCATATGCAGTAGCTATATGCATGCTGACAAGCAGCACTGCACATGCTGATCGTCTATCACAACATACGCTTTGACTAGTCAAAAGGCTACCTGCCTGGTTAGAGCCTCACAGGGCATTTAATGGCTGAGCTCATGCCAAGGTAAAACATTTTCCTTAGAGGGGCAAGGTTTATCTCTAGACTCTTCTAGATCACCATAGCTACACCACCACCACTGTTCTTTATTTCTCTTATCACTACACAGGGTGAATTTGAAAGCATGACATCAAAGATGCTGTAGCAATGTCTTGTGAAGCAGAGCCTCCATGTCTTCCCACGTGCCACACACCCTCTGCTTTGCATTAAGCATACAAAATCCTGCTTTATTTACGCTTGGCTCTCTTTGAAGGAACCTGAAAGTGATTATATAGGTGATGACGAAACCTGAACTTTTGTTCTCACATTCCAAAAAGGCAAGAGATGGAGTGGTTTACTCTTCATGAACGCAGCCACAAGTTTCCTCCATAAAAGTAGCAACATATTTTTTTAGCTGCAAGGGAGCCAAAGTCCTTCAGACAGCAAGACCATTTTTGTGTAGTACTCTGAAATGAATTTCCATGAAAAAGTGTTTTCATGTCATCACTAAATTGCTCACTGGCAGGTTTTTTATTTGGTTTGGCTTTTTCCTATTTTTAATGAGCAGCAATTAATAACAACAATTTATAATAAACATTTCTTGAATAACATGATTAGAAGTCTATCCTTTGGGTGAAATACATTTTCTCTACTCCATAATTCCCATGAAATCAAATACTCTGACATATAGAATCATTAAGGTTGGAAAGGACCTCTAAGATCATCGAGTCCCACTATCAGCCCAGCACGACCTACAAAACCAAGTACTGAAGCTCCAATTCTACATGTTTTTGAACAGCTCCAAGGATGGTGACTCCACCACTTCCTTGGGCAGCCTGTTCCAATGCTTCACCACTCTTTCAGTAATGAATTTTTTCCTAATATCCAATCTAAACCTCCCCTGTTCACCACTACTATGTTTAAAGTCAGGGTTTCTAATGTTAAACTCCACAGTGACTAAGTTACAAAGTAAAGCACAGCAAAATTTTGGTTTTTCTGTAATTGACTGGGATCTTGAAATGCACATGAATTATAGAATCACAGAATAGTTAGGGTTGGAAGCAACCTTAAAGATCACCTAGTTCCAATCCCCCTGCCATGGGCTTGGACATCCCACTCGATCAGGCTGCCCAACGCCCCATCCAACCTGGCCTTGAACACCTCCAGGGATGGGGCAGCCACAACTTCCCTGGGCAACCTGTGCTTGGTCATCTGCAAACTTGCTGAAGGTGCACTCAATCTCACTGTCAATATCATTGATAAAGATATTGAACAGCACCAGTCCCAGTACAGACCCCTGAGGGACATTACTTGTCGTGGATCTCCATCTGGACTCTGAGCCACTGACCACTACTCTCTGAATACAACCATCCACCCATCAAATCTGTATCTCTCCAATTTAGAGACAACAATGTTGTAGGGGACTGTGTCAAAAGCTTTACTGAAGTCTAGGTAGATCACATCTGTCAGTTTACCCATGTCCACTGCTGCGGTTACCCCATCATAGAAAGCCACCAACTTGGTCAGACAGGACTTGCCCGTGGTGAAGCCATGCTGGCTGCCATTAATCACCTCTCTGCACTCCATGTGCTTTAGCATAGCTTCTAGGAGGATCTGTTCCATGATCTTCCCAGGCACAGAGGTGAGGCTGACAGGTTGGTAGTTCTCAGGGTCGTCTTTTCTACACTTTCTAAAAATGGGCACAACATCACCCTTCTTCCAGTCACCAGGGACTTCTCCTGACTGCCATGACTTTTCAAATATCATGGAGAGTGGCTTGGCAACCACATCTGCCAGTTCACTCAGGAGGTCTTTTGCGAAGGTCTTTTGCAAAGGCTGCATTGCTGATGTGGATATTTTATTCACTTACCTTCTTCAAAGACTTTCTAGAGCTAAAATTATGTTTCACATTAGTCTAAATAAAATTGATAAATGACAATCAAATAAAAATTTCACTTTGTAACACCCCAGACATCACATAATGTGACATGTCTACAGTCTGTACAGATTTCATCTGAACTTAGCAATGTAGAGCAACTTTCAGCAGGCAATCATGACATCTGGAAAACTTGCCATAAACCAGTGGTTGTCATGCATTATATACATACAAACTGAGCCATTATTATAAGATTATGTAGCATGTTACATTCTTTTATCTTTTAGGTCCTTAATACCCTCGGCATTGTATCCAGAGTACAGCAACTGCTCTTAACTACTTGTTACCTTTTTTAGTGTCTGAAACATTTAAACCACTTTTATTGTGTAAGGGTGTTGCAGAAAAAGTCAAGTCAAGCTGATGGCTACTTGGAGAAGCTAGGATGCAAAGCTAGCAAGGCAAGAATTCATTTTATCCTATTCAAACTTCACTAATTTACAGTCTGAACATTTGTTATGTATAATACAGTTGAAGTAACACACTTTCTAAAGTAAATATGTGTTTATATCACTTTCCTTGGCTAAATGAAAACTTCAAAATACATTGCTCTGCACTGCATTAGCTGAAAGAAGAAAACTACTACCAAGAAATTCTGTTCAAAATTTGTCTTGGGAGTCTACACTCCAGAACACGAGAGGTTTAGTTGTATAAGCTTTCTGAAAACAAAATTAAGATTTCCAGAAAGGCAGAGAGGGGGAAGGGGGTAACAAAACTTGCTTGTTTTCCTTTATTTACAAAAGAAAAAGGAAGCGATGAAAAACAAGGAATTTTTTGAAGCACTTACAGTGGTAGTTTACCAAGTCTAAAACTTACTAAGTTAAGGATAAGGAAAGTTTTGGGTACAATTTCCTTAGCCCAGAGAAAGTAGCTACAGCTATCCTTGGGCAAACCCAAATACTTGAGCGTGTTACATATGGGGAACAACTGTACACTGTGTGCACAGGGATGACACATTTGAAGTGCAATGTGAGAAAGAAACACAACAGCTGCTCACAACAGTGTAGCCAATGTCAAGCTTGGACAAGCCTGCTGTGCACCTCCACCTTCTTGGCCATTGAGCTGGAGACCTGAGGTGGGAACTTGTCTCCGCAACTGCAATACTCAACAGCAAGAGGGCAAGAACACAGCCAGCATCTTGGTCACTGAGCAAACATACTTGAACATGACTCCCAGTGACACCAGGAGAGAGATCACATCTCAGGAAGCCTGTATTTTAAATACTGGGATGTGATCAACCTGGCTCATTTTTAAGGACTAATAAACTGACCCAAGAAACCCAGATTCCATGGAAGAGACAAGCTGCAAATACCTGTTAGTGAAAAGGACTAAAACTAGCAAGCTGAACATGAGATTGAATTGAGGTTTAGATTGAATATTAGGAAAAAATTCATTACTGAAAGAGTGGTGAAGCATTGGAACAGGCTGCCCAGGGAAGTGGTGGAGTCACCATCCTTGGAGGTATTAAAAAAATGTAAGTATGGTGCTTCAGGACATGGTCCAGTGCACACTGGTATTGTGTTGATAGTTGGACTCGATGATCTTAGAGATCTTTTCCAACCTTAACAATTCTATGGTTCTATGAAGGCATTCCCACGTAGCAGTAATGTAATTTTCAACTGTATTGTATATTCCCTTCCTCAGATTTCCAGTGTTCCTATACCTGTTTCTATACCAGGTTCTCTTTATATATACATATTTCAGGAAATAAAAACTACCAGGTCTTTCTGAGAGTTTCAATTCCCTCTTCTTCCTCTCACACACATCTTTACAACTCCAGGTTTTGCTTAAGCCTCATGGCTCCAAAGATTAGTAACATAGCTTGTGGATGGGAAGTAGAGCTTTGTAACAGTATGCTACTAGAATAAACAATTAAATAATTGGAAAGAAGAGGTGAGATAAATCATGCTGAGTCACGTGATATTTCTTAACTCGAAAATTATTAACTTTTTTAGAACTTTTAGTTAATAAGAGCAACTCAGACTTCCCAGTGGACAACTAGTATGACCTATTTGGACTCGTTCTCATCCAGGCTTTCTATATCTCTATAAGCAATAATCTTCTTTACTTTTCTGTAGTCTTTGTTGCACTGAGGTAATGTTTACTTTCTAGCATAAAAGAAACTCCAACTAATTATATGTGTGTGTAAGAATGAGAAAAAAAAAAAAATCAAGACATTTTGTCTAAATGTTCATAATGACACCAGGAATGCACCAATACATTTTAGTATCTATTATGTTTTCTAGTAAATGGTTCTAAGAGGTGCTATCCTCAACTCAAGTTATTATCAATATGAGCAATAGAAGGATTTTTCATAACAAGCAACATCAAGCCGTTTGCTTAAATGAAGAGGTTTAAAATCTGATTTGAAAGCTGCACTGAACCTGAGCGCATTGATTGGAGGAAAGGAGGAGGCAGGCAGAAGCAGCCCAACCTCCTCCACACCCATTTACTAAAGGATATTCTGCGTTCAGGCAGCACCCAACAATTATATCAGATTTTGCAGGATCACTTCTCTGCCTGAACAGTTGTGTTGTTTATAAAACTAGGAATTAAAGTAGTGTTATAAAAGATGCAAATAAGCAGCCTCTCTGCCTTTTTGCACATAGGTTATTCTTGGTAGCATCAGTGCTACTGAAATGCCTTATCTTGACGCATTCTTTTCCACTTAAGAGAACCAAACAACTGAGAAGCAACAGAGACTTTCTAAACCTCTGTTTGAAAATCTTATCAGTCACTCAACAAGAGCCTGAAAGAGACTATCAGGAGTTCCAGAGTACAGCAGAGGTGAAAGAAAATAATAGAATCAATTATAACTATAATATCTGCCACAGTAGACAAAACTACTGTGCATCATAAGCAAACATGACACTCCCCCCTGCAACAGAACAGGTCTAATCTTGACAACTCAATGAGTGAAGTCCTGAGCCATTGAAACTGATGGGAAAACTCATCAGTTCAATGATGCAAGGCTGTTGTTGTCCCATGTGCAGGGATAGTGGTGGTCATGTGGTTGGCCCAACAAATTCAACAGAAACACAGCGTCAAAGTGAAACAATGCACTGGCCGACTGTTCTGTTTTACAAGCAAAAGATAATTTTAATAGCTGTACAGTTGTATAAATTTGTACTATGGGAAATTAAATTCATCCCCTTATTTATGTTTTACCCAATAGCAAGAACAGTGTATTGATGATTTTTAAAAAAAAATCAACATTTTTTTCTGTAAATAAATGAAAAAAAGCACATTCAAGAGAAACAGCTATGTTATGCCTATCAATGAAGTAATTATTACAAAATAAATACTCATCCCAAACGTATTCCAGCATATGATTACAGCCCATTTTATAAGTCAATTACAAATGCAGTCAATATTTGGAAAATTATACACACACTTGCATGAAAAAGACAGCAACTGTGTTTAATATGTCTAGTTAGTGCAATTACAATAATTTCTCATCCAAGTTATATGAGCAAGTTGATTTTGTGTGCAGCTCTCAGCATTAGAACTGTTCGAACCCCCTCTCCCTCCCTGCAGCACATGAAGGTCAGCTGCTTTTAACACCGGAAATTCAGTGAAACAGCTTAGTTTGTTATTGCATTGGAAGTGGTTTTAGTCAGGGCAGCTCGAAGCTAAATGGCAGACAGAACAAGTAAATTCAATTAAAATAGCTCCGAGGCAAAAAGGAGACGAGTGTATTAGGAAAATACAAATGGGACTTTAAACGGGTGCCAGGCCATAACAGAAACCTCCTTCCATTTTTTATATCCATGTTTTTCTCTTTAACTATGAAGAATATTTTTAAATAGGCTGCTCCATTTCACAACTATATCTTATCTTGGCATATAGTGAACAGACACAGAATAGCCCGAGTTTTCACCAATCCTGCCACACCAATCATTTCTTGTAGAGGAGAACTTGCAAACTGCACGGTCTGGAGTATTCCTCATTCCCAAGCTTAATTTTTGTTCTCTGTGACAGAGAAAAAGGCACTCGGAGCATCCTTTCTGCAGGGTGGTGCACATGCACACAGGGAAGTGGGCTACCTGCAGGCAGTTTAAAAGTTGCCACCAGCCCCTAAGCAAAGGAGAGGGGCAAGCGGGACACAGCCCCTACAGCTCCAGGTCTGCTCTCCCAGGAGCTTCAGAAATGTGTCTGCAAGTTATCCAGGCCAAAACCAGCATCAATATTCACAGATTCACATGAATGGCCACAAAATCTTTTTTTTGCAAGCCACTGCTCCACATGTTGTCAAAGACTGCATAACCTTTTCTTGGGTTCAGTCACTCAGGATCAGAGCAGTTTGGGACCTCTTCTTTAGAGCTTGTTTTATTCTAATGCGTCCTACAGAAGAACATCACACATGAACTCTGCAGCTTTATGCCTCTCCAAGAACCAGGGTCCTCTGGACTAGAGCTCATGTGTGCCTTGCTTTGCAATTAATTAATAGAATTCCTTTCTTTCATCACTGCTTGTGGCACCATGTTTATCTCTGAAACGTAGAATGCTGTTTACATGAGGGAGAGTCAAACCATTTTAGTCCCACTGGGCAGTCCTGTACTACATGGAAGAGAAGCAAGAATAAAATTAACATTTTTCACTATATTCAACTACTTCTGTCTCTCTCAGTGGAAGTTTTTTTTTGAAAAAGTCTACGTGTATGTGTTTTCATAACATCTACACGTCCCTTCTGAAAACAGCCTTAACAAAAACTGTCTTTCAATGAGTCTCGGTTAACAGAACAGCTGTGATGTGCAGCTACATCCTTCTGTGCCACCACTGAATGAGATACCATGATGCATCCAAATTACTGGTTCAGTTCTGTTTCTGTGACTCTTGCACAAGTTAAAAAAAAAAAGGTCATCAAAGCAGTGTTTGAGTTAGACATGTTATTGAAGTTCAGCCTCAAAGAATTTACTCTTCAGATCTAACTGAAAACAGGCATTTTTGGGAATTAACACTAGCCAAACAAAATTGTTTGGGTTTGTTTGTTGTTTTCTTTCTTCTTTATTTTTTCCTTGGCATCAAAGTAATTTGTCCTCAAGCACAAGTATTTTCCTTTCTCAGAACACGTCTAAATTTTCCTTGTGGTTTGCATGATAGTCTTAATAAATCGGAGAACTAATGGACTTGGGATGAAAACGGATCTGAGAGGACACTGAGTAAAATCTTTGCCCTCCTTAATACAATCTACTATTAGGGCCACTTTTTTAAAAAAAGGATACATCTTTTTCTCCTATCATTTCTTTTTCTTTCCACTCCCAATTTATTTAACAGTTCTAGTGATCATTTTCAGGTGTCAATACAAAAACGAGAAAGCTTTTTTCGATTGATACACATAAGTAACATTATTAATTCTTTTCTTGTAGCCTCTCAGAACTCCAGGCAGAGATAAGAACTAAAGCACGCTATACTCTGTACACATCAACAACAGATAACCCTTGCTTTAGAGAGCTGGGATTAAGATTAGCAACAGGGCTAAAGTGAAACTATTTTGAAACTAAGGCCACTTTTCACAGTGAATGCAAGCAACTTCACATTACTTACATGTAATTTTGTTTATGTTGTGTCTAGATCAAGTGTAACTTGGCAGGAGCGCAATACTTTGCAGACAGATATGGCAGCAGGAGAAAAGATAGCAACTCTAAAAATAAAGGCTCTAACAGTATCACAAGCAGGAGCCAAAATGCAGAAGAAACACGTATTCGCTGTCGCTGAGGTGAAAGGGATGGTGGAAGCCCATGCGGCAGAAAGGCTCACTAGGCCTCTGGAAGGCCATTTTTCATTCTCTTTGAGTGAACGGGGCAGGACAAACTGATTCTCTCCTTTTACATTGATAATGCTGAGGATGTAAACAGGCTTAGAAGCTTCTGAGGACCATGACATTAGAGCCAACTTTTAGAACAGAAAATTGACAAAACTGAAATATAAATTAATTACCTAAAGCACTTAAGAAATGCCAGAATTAAGTTGCCTTCTATTGATGCACTATTTCTACCCCAGTACTTCCCCTCACTGCCACCATCTCTGTTTTTTTTTGGCCAGGAAGGAACTGCTGCCTTATCCAGTGTAAAGCGTGAGAAATATTTAAGGAATTGGGCTATGAAATCAGAATTATCAATTTGCTCACACGCTTGCCTGTAGTGCTTAACACTGATAAACGAGCACTGCAAGACTAGCCATCAATACTGATAATCACCATCTTTACAGCCATCATTTTACACAGAAGACTGCGCCACACACATTAAAGTCAAAGCCACTGAGGGAAGAGTGCTTTCACCACTTGGTATCTTATAGCACAATCCCAATACTTTTCAGATACAGTTCACTATTTTTGCACTGCAATTCTGTCTCCACTTAAAACTGAAGAAAGGGAAAATTCAGATGAAGTGACACAGCATCACTAGGGAGCTCTAGAGTAATGAATAAGACTGAATGATCAGTCAAGTCCAGTCTACTATTTCATCACCTCCATTGCCTTTTCCCATTTATTACAGCCCTTCTGCAAAAAGTAAACAGCTTTCAAGTATACCACTGAATGAGTCCTACCCAGGACAGGCAAAGATACCACTCTCTGATTCCTTGCCTGTTCCTGTTCTGCTCCTTTCTTTTTCCCCCACATCTGAGCCCTGTCATACACCCTAGTCTGAGGCTTTCCTTCCATCCAGCCTTCTCAACCTTTTCAAATCCTCACTGAACACAAAGTTTTCACTCAGTATGGCCTCACAAAAAAGCCGTGCACTCTGCCAGGCTTTGCTTATTATGCATGAGAACAGAAGGATTATTTTAGAAAGGACTGTCAATACATTTGAATACAGGTAAAACAATATAGTCTCCCTTCATTCCTGAGAAGAAGATTAAGATAACTTTGGCTTGGGGAAAAAAAAAAAAAAATCCCTTCTCTTCCACTCCAAGTGAGGCACACACTCCTCTTCAATAAATGGGTTACCGTAAGTGTTTCAAATTGGGAATAATTTTGGGTAGGAAAACACCTTCCATGAGAAACACCAAACTAGCAGTCTCTCCTGCTAAACACTGACAAAGTTCATAAAGCATAAGATTTGAATCAATCAGCGATTCAGGATGGAAGTGGCCTCTGAAAGTCATCAAGCCCTGTCTCTTGCTGAAAGCACGGTTAACTTCAATGCTAGATCAAGCTGCTGAAGTGTTTGTTCTGTCAAGTTTTGAGTATCTTTCAGGATGAAAATTGTGCCTACTCTCTGGGAAACCTGCATTGATATTTGATCATCCTTACTGTGAAATCTGTATATTTATAGCTACCAGTAATTCCCCCTGCTGCCACACGCTTTCAACACAAGTCTGATCGATCTTATCTATAAACCATGCCCAAGATTCCCTTTTGATTTCTCCAGGACAAATGAAGCCACACTTCCACCCTCTCTTGGTCCATCAATCTGTCCTTCAAGGCTCCTTGATATCTTGATGGTCCTCCTTCTAAGCCTGAAAGTCTTCCTTCTATGAGAGCAGGACCCAAAACTGGGCACAGGACTCCAGAAGCAGCTTGTTCACTGCGAGTAAAGGGGACTTCTCTTGACATGCTGTCTATGCTCTTTTTAATCAACTCTGCCTATGGTTGGCCTCCACTGCTTAGTTACGTTCCACTAAATGGACTTGCAGGTCCTTTTCTGCAGAGCTGTTGCCCAGCCCGCGCTGTTGCTTTGGCTTATTCCTTCCAACTTTGCTAAGCTTAACAGGGTTGCCTCCTAGACCACTAACAGCTTTTTGTGGTTCCCCCTTGCTAGCTCCTCAAAAATTCAATCCTTTGCATGGCACTGTAACAGTGAAGAGAAATCACACTTAATAGAGGAAACACGGCTTTGGAGCATAAAGTCACCCATCCAGATCCGAATCTTGGCATGCCTCTTAATAGCTCACATCCAAGCCTAAGACTGGGCCGTCTGCTCCTCAATCAGGGAGCTGATAAGCATCCACTGCTTTCAAAGGCAGGCCAAGGAACACAGTACAAATTCTGCTCCTAAAGCCTTCATTAAACAAGGTCCCCAAACCACCTTCCCACAGAAGGAGCAGGTTACATTTCTTCCCGCATTGCTTCTGGGAGCATTCAATACCATCACAGGAAGGCATCCAAAAGACAGTGCAAGCTACGAAGTACCAAATGAGACATGGAACAAAGTGGAATGATTGATCGTTTGGGGAATGAGGTAAAGGATATAGATTTGGTAGTTCTCTTTTTTTACCCCTCCTCTGAAAAGAGCATGAAGCTGATGGATGATTTTGGGAAGGAACATCTTGTTAAAAATGTTGGCAACACACCATCAACGTTTCAGGTCTACTTAATCAACTAAAATGTCTGTCTCTGAAAGAACCAAATTAATATTAGAAATGAAAGATGAAGAAAAAGCAAGAAGCTGGAGAAAGGAACAGATTTAGCTGACTCATCCATTTGAGATTCTTATTTAATGACACACTGCCTGCAATAGAGAGAAAACTGTTCTTCAAGTAAAATGTTCATGGAAGGTAAATCATTTCACTCACCATCACTGAAAAAAAGTATTGATGCTAGGATTCTAACTGCTATCTAAGTTCCTACAATATTTAATTGAACCATAAGTGACACGCCTGGCTTCTCCCTCAGAAAGGTTAGGCCCCACACAAATATAGTTGCTGGTAATCTCAGCTGGGATGTAATCACCTGCCCATATCAAGGGCGTTGCAGTTTGGTCATCAGACAAAATACTTTAGCAGTGCCCCTGTGTACCTGCTTTGGCCAACTTTGCTCCCTCATCATCCTCTGCCCCTTCCCAAATCAGTAAAGCTCCATGTGCTACTGTCCTCTAGGTTTTTTGGTGCGATTGCATGTATTTAGACCTTTCCTAGACTGATGCAACGAATGCTGCCCAGCCTCCCTGAACACACTAATAACAGCACATGAGCCTCACTATCTGCGCTTCACACACGTTTCTACTCCACAAAAAAATAAAAATTGCAGTTTGGTAGCAATTCAGCTGCAGTTGTGATTGCTGGATTGGATGTCAGGGTCAAAAACCAGCTGCAAAAAACACAGATCTCGTGCTCTGTATGGAGCCAGATTCTCATCTGGCCCAACCTGGCAGGGCTTCACATTGACAGTCTGGCTGCCAGTGCAAATGGGCTATAAACATGGTCTTTGCTTCATCTGTAAGGCTTGGGGTATCTTAAATTTGACAGCCACTAAACGAAACTTTACTCTGGGGTTTAGAAGCAAATTATTGAATTAAATTACGTTTCATTAGCAGCAGGAATATTACAATCACACTCTTTGTTATTTGAGACTTCAATTTGATTTTGTCAAGACTGTTTCATCGTTCAGTTTTCTAAAGCCAGTGATTTTGAAAGGTTGTACAAAGGACATAAAAAGCAGCAACAGAGCAAGGACCTTATAAGCAATCAGTTGCAGGGGCTATTTTCTTTCTTTTTCAAATAATGAAACCAAAGTTTTGAAGGCTTCTCAGACCAGCACTCCTCAATGACTTCATATTCATCTACATATTCTCAACCCAAAGGCATAAACCCAGAGGAACACCCCAACATGAGAGCCTTGTATGCCTATTTTTGAGTATCTTCAGTGAGTTGCGTTTCAATATGTGTCACAGCAAAAGAAGTACCAGCTGCCAACAGAAGAGGAAAAGAACTAGAAAACAAAGTTTGAATTACTTGTGCAATTCATCAGCTAGGTATTAAGGAAAAAAGAAAAATGGAAGAATGGCTGATTGAAAGCCTGCAAGGAATCAGTAGGTTTAAATTTACCTCTGCAGAGAATGAAATCACATCTGGAGCTTATATTACATTCTCTCATAATATCAGAGCATATTTACTTGTGAAATAAAGCCCTGTCATGGTTATAAGCTGTAGATGACCAAATTGGCTGATGAATTAGACTGGAGGATTACAGTGTGCTCTGAGTGCAGCCTTGGTTTGAAAATTTTTTGGGAACAAGAACAAAGAGCCATAAAACTGTCATGAGAAATTTCAGATCACACCACTTACCACCAAAGACAAGAAAGAATTACATTAGTTGTTGGGTAGCTTCTGAAACTAATTCAAGGTAATAGGTTTAACCTCCAAAACCACTACATTTAGGGAGCACATTACTTAGCCAAGAGCTCTTTCCCCCCACAGTCATATATGACACCAGAGAAGGTACTGAAGCTTCATCCCCATGAGAACCGCTCAGAGAACGTGCCACAAAAAAATCCCTTCAGAATCCCAAATCCTTCCTCCCTTAGACTACTTTCACCTCCGTGATTGGGTGCTACCCGAGCATGCTGCTGAGAACCCATGGGTTGTACTGGGATGCCGATTCACACTAGTTGTGAACCTTTTGCAGAACAACACCCCCAAGTCCATCTCCACAGGTCTGCTCTCAACCCATCCTCCACCCAGCCTCTAATTGTGCTTGGGATTGCCCTGACCCAAGTGCAAGGACTTGTTCAACTTCATGAGTTCAACACAGGCCCACCCCCTTCCCTCCAGTGTGTTGACTGCATCACACAACTTGATGTCGTCAGCAAACTTGTGAGAGTGCACTCAATCCCACTGTCCATGTCACTGACAAAGATGTTAAACAGTGCTAGTGCTAATACTGACCCCTGAGGAACACCACTTGTCGCTGGTCTCCACTTCAACATCAAGCTGTTGGCCACGACTCTTTGAGTGTGACCATCCAGCAAATTCCTTAATGACCAAGTGGTCCATCCACGAAATTAATGTATTCCCAATTTAGAGACAAGGAAATCAAGTGGAACAGTGTCAAATGCTTAATTATATAAAGGAAAAACACTGTCTTTTGTTGTCCAGTTGCAACTCCCATGAAAAGAAAAAAAAAAAAAGAATCTGAAAACTTTGCAGCCACTTCCCAGTGGAATAAGGCCTCTTCTTTGTCCTGGGAAGAAACCCAAACACTTAATTTCCCACTCTAGTTTGAAATTGGTACAATGTGCAGCAAGATAAGGTCCTGTCCAACGAATGAAGTTTATGGCATAAATCAAAAACCTCTGCCAGTGACAAATCACCCATGAAGCTCCCACCTGCTTCAGGAATTCCTGGGGCAAGCCATTGGTGGAGTTGACCCCATGTTGGTCATCACAAGAGAAGGACCTCTGGAAACGTGTTTCTCACAAGCATCATGGCCACACATTAGAGGAAGGGTTTTGTGTCAGAGGACAAGACGCATCTTTTGCATTTCACATTAGATGAAGCCATGTAATCACAGAAAACACAGTATGTTTTAAACAAGTTAATGTTTCTGATGTACAGAGACATCACCGTCAGATTTAAGGCACAGCAGGTTCATACATTATCCCTCCTTCAGCCTGGGCACCTGCTCTGTGGCACAGAATCCAGCACTGTTATGAACCATTTCGAAGCAGCTGGTGGATAAACAAAATGAAGCATCCACAGCATGCAGCCCTGGGCATTGATGGGCTGCCGTGCTGTCACAGATATTTCATCTGGGGTAACTGTCACCAGAAAACACATCTCCGATTCATGGCAAGGAAGCCTCATCAAGCAAATGAAACACTCCAGTCTGGTCATCAGCACTAACTAAGGGGAGGAAAGGAATTATTTTGTCGTAGCATAGCCTAGAAAATTAAACTCAAGCTTCCTGAATAGGAGGCTGGAGGATTTTTCCACCTTACCAAAGACATCTTTATTTTCCCAAGTGGTTCCTAACCCATAATGTATGTAAAATACATTTGCCTTCTAGTATCATAAGCATGATTTAGTTCTTCTCTATTAAAAATAAATAAATAATAAATAAATAAATAGCTCTGCCATTACTAAGAACAGCTACAATGCAATCCTACTCACCAGTGGCATCTATGGAGTGGAAAACTCAATGTGCTCTGATTTTTTTTCACTATAAGGATGCAATTCATAAGGCCAGCATAATCCCTTTAGACATTTTCTGCCCATTCCCCTTAACCAGTTTGGTAAAAACATCACAGGTATTATACGGAGGAAGCAGTCAGTTCAGAAAAGTCTACATATAACAGGCAAATTAACCAGAACTGTAACATCATCTAACTCACTATAGTATTACATAAAGAGGGCAAATATTTGTATATAACAAAATATTCTTTAAAAGTAATTACAAAATAGCATGTAGTAACCACAGCCAGCAGCAGAGCTCTTTCATATTTACTTTTCTAAAGAAGTTGTAATAGCATCCTTTCAGCAAAATTCACTTTCCTATATTAATTCAGTACTAATTTGAGATACGTATGAATTTGAGAAATAAAAACAATTGAACTCTCAAAACAGACTACAAAAAAAGACTTCCACATAGTTTATGTTACTACTTTCAAAGCACACCCCTCACATCTCACCATCAATTTTACCTTATTCTCCCACTTCCCTTTCCAGAGTTCATACCACCAGGGATAGAATATACATAATTTATCAATATCACAGAAGATACTACAGCAAGATTCATTCTTTGGAAAAAAAAAAATAAAATTAAGAAAGCACATTTAACTTTTTCCTAAAGGATCAACAGTGCCAGGCAGCACAAGCCAGTAGTCAGAAATATCACAGTGCTGGATGTTTTGAGATCTGCACAGAAGCTGAAGGAATGCGAAAGCCTTGCCTGTAACCAGCTGGCTGTCGAAGGGTGATGGATTACTTACTCAACCAAATTACAGGAACAACCAATTTTGGAGTGATTGGTTTTATCGTAAATCCCAATTATGGTTCTAAACGCCCACCCTTAATATCAGTCTGGTATTGCTAAGAAACTTCATTAGGCTCTGGGTTAGACAAAAAAAAAAAAAAAATCCAAAAACTAGCTATGCCTGTGTAAAGAGCAGCTGCACTTTGCCAGGACAAGTGTTAACCCCAAGATTAAATCAGAGCCTCTTACCACGGTGACCAACAAAACAGACTTTAGCGCAACACAAGCAAGAAGAGAAAAGCCTTGGTCTGGGTGACCCACGCAGCTGACCTCGGATACTTTTGCTCCACTTGCATGTAATGACAAAACCCTACATACACAGCCAGAGCACAGTGGTGGAATATATTTTTTATTAGGCCTTAATGTTTATTTTAGTATCTGTCCATGCAAAGATAGCCTCTCAGATCATATCTCATCAAATGTGTAATGAGCCAAATTATTCTCTACTACTGTAAATAAGTGAAGGTCCATTGATCTCATTACAGGAGAGCAATTTACACTTGCAAAGATGGTGGAGTAACTATTTCTAAATGAGGAAAGAAAGAAAAAAAACCTAATCCTGGGGAACCTAATTCAGGAACAAAATGCATACAGAACGCTGCCTTTTTTAAATTGAAACAGCTATATTTATATGAAATATTAACAGAAAAGAGCTGAATAGTTTTTAGAACTTACTGAGCTTCAGAGACTTTGATGACTCTCTGCAATGTTTGCAAAGTTGAATAAAGGCAGCTTCTTCCTTCCCTTGCAAAGCCACCAGTGCCTGGGACTCACTTGGCATTTCCGAAGTATTCCTCCTTCTATACCTTAGATTAGCAATGATAGCCCAGACTGACGACCACCAACCATCCCATTCACCCTGACCTCAGCAGCCACTAGAGGTGACATCTGCCAAATGCAACGCAGAAACCCAAGCAATACCTCTGCTAATGCAATTGCCAAAGCATTGGGTGGACTTTGTGCAAGTGTTTTATAAATTTGGGGCAGGAATGAACAAGAGACTCTACTCTCTCTGCCATGCATTGCCTTATGTAAGCTTTTATAAAAAATGAGGAAGATACACTTTAAGAACTAAACCTTATTCTATGAACTGATGATTTGTTTACATTTCCTCTTGGTATGTTATAATATATGTCTTGCTACAATATAGGCTAAGTAGGACAACTCATTTCAACATGGAATTACAAAAAATGCCTGTAAGCGAACAAATGGCCAAACCAGAAAATTACTTATTTTTGCATTGTGTATTAATGCAAGTATATGAATCTAAAAGGCATCATCTGTTAATTAATACAATGAAGAACAATTCCTACTGAATTTAATTTACTATCTTTTATACACAGATGTAGTCTTATCACAGAAAGTTCCAAACCAGCTCAAACATTACTTAATTCTAGTAGGCAGCATGAAGTTAAAGCAATAAAAAGGAAATAAACAACAAAATGGTTTCAATAGGTAAAATGCAGATTATTTAGCAGAAGTAATGTTTCACATATAATATTTCAAAAATTGCTTGTACAGCTGCTTTTGACTCCCATAAGGGCTCTGGAAAAAAGCTGAGGAGATGCTGAAAGCTGATAATCCATCCCAGTGGTCCTCTCAGACAGCTGTTATTAAGAGAAATGAACTTGCTCTACTGGGCAAGAGGCCACAGACATCACCCAGGACCTTACAGGTCTCTAGAGACTGGACTCTGGTAAAATCAACAGCAAACTGTTTTCCTAAATGCCTTGTGCTGCTACAGCATTCCCCCATTGACTGCTGTTGCTCTGACCACTGGGTCTGCTGGGAGACCCACAAAAAGAGTCAGGATGTCCCTCAGGTCAGTAGCGAGTACAACCGAACTCAAAGGGAGAGGAATGTACTTCTCCATAAATCATTACTAATAACAATAAATCACTGGACTCAAAGCACACCATCCCAGATGGGGAAAGCATATGGAAGAATCTGCAAAGATCGTGCAGAAAAGCTGTGCAAAGAGATCTCTGTCCCTGATCCAAGAGTCTACACTGCTGTTAGAGGTAAGGAGGTTTGGATTTGATTAATAACTGTAAAATACTATGCTCTTCGAACCAAGAGTCTGTTAATGTTTTATTACTTTCATTATCAGAAGGAGGTATGTCACTGTAAGTAAAAGCAGCAGTCACACCCCTCCCACATGCTGTTTCAAGGCTGGGCTCACAACCAAGGCACAGCACCAGAGACAAAGGTGGTTCCTAGGGCACAGCAAGGCAGATGAGAGAAGCTCATGGATGCCTAGCAAGCCTGTAATCAGCAGCCACTGCTTTTCTCTGAGTATCACCACAAAAGAGAGCTTTAAGGAAAATAAAAAGCTTACTAAAGCCATTCCCTGAATTTGAGGTACTGGTCTGAAAACTTGACAGCTATTAAAAATCCTTTTCTGGCTGTATTTTGTACAGGAGTCAAGGGAAAGGAGAATCTAGAGAAGGGCAGCAGGCCAAAAACTTTCCTTTTTTTGTTGTTTGATAGGGAAAAAGTAGAACAAAACATAGAACGGAAGAGGGATAACCAGTATTTTATTAACTGTCCCTCTGGAAGACATTTCCTTATGAAAGTGGAGGCAGAGCAAAGAGAGGAGCTGGATCACAAACCCGAGACAGCAATGGTAGGAAGAGGAGTCAGGAGATGGATGTGCTTATGCTGGACCAGCAGAGCTGTAAGCTGAAACCATGACAGACTAGGAGGAGGAGAGAATCAATTTAACCTGAAAAGTCAAAATGATTGTGCCCTTTCTGACAGACACATTCTGCGGCATTTTAGTGTCATTCTTCTTCGTGACCACCATAAAACCTGGGCTATTGTCAGGGTGCCATCTACCTGTGCTTAGTACGTTTCCAGGAGTGAACTGGCATAGGAGAAAGCAATAGCACTTCAGGGGCAGGTGGAAGGGGAGGAGATTTTCATCTGTAGTCACAATAAGTTTATTCGCTAGAGGAGTAAATCTTTATATTGCTGGTAAAAGGCATGGTTCTTACTGTAAAGCATGGAACTCTCATCAGGGATAAAAGAGGCATTTATCTAACATATGACATATGCAATAGTTAAGCCACTACAGTTCAATGTATTCTTATTCCAGACCGGAGAAATTTGATATAACGATAAAGTATTTAGAAAATAAGTGTTCTGGACCAGAAACCTAAGGATCCTTTTGGTCCAGACATAAGAACAAATCCAACCGCATTAAAATAATTAAAGTATCTTCCAGTAAGCATGAATATTTGGAAAGTATAAATTAGTAGCTAAAATGTTAACCTTATTGCAATGATTTCCTTGTCCCATGAGGTGTCATCTACATATCTAATGTTTGCATCAGACATTCATTAAGGGCAGGGAACATTCTGTAGAGGTTAAACAGTGAAAGCTGTCTTTGGTGACCACTCCAGTTAGTAATAGCAAGCCAGACAGCTTCAATTTCAGGATACTTTAAAATCAATTCTGAGCCTATAACAATAAGAAGTTTCAATGCTTTCAAAGGGAAGTTTCTCCCACCCTTTTTTTAACTTGAAACCAGTTCGAAAGAGACCTTCTAGTAAGGTATCCAAAGAAAAATAAGCTTTTTAGTGCTGTGCCTGAGGTTCTGGGCCTCGTGTTTCCATTTTGATCTCAGTCAGAAAATTTCAATAGATCTATAGTCCTCTGCTCCAGCTTCAGGAGAACCACAAAAATCAAAATAGGAGGAAAATGAAAAGAGCTGGTAAATGCTAGTGAAGCACTTATAGCATTTAAATTAGAAAAAGGGGGATTCAAGGGAAGAATGGGAAATATGGGAAACCATTGAGCTGCTTGCATGTCTCTGCAAAGAGAGCCACTGGACTTGTCAGCCCTGCAACCCATGCAGCTGCCCAGGGCAAATGGGTGACCCAAAGGGGTGAAGCCAACAGGGATAAGGGAACAGATGGCCACAGGGATGAGGCGACAGGCAGAGCCCTGCTAGAGGAAGGAGAGCAGAGCGAGAGGTACCTGGGCTCCCCGCAGCACAACAGGTGGGCACAGAGGGACAGCAATCGCTGGATGCAGTGGCGAGATGCTAAGCAGGATGGCAAGCAGAGGTCAAGAGCAGTTAATCATTTAGAGAAGGAAGTAGGGGGAGATTCAAAGGAGACAACAGGGCAGGACAAGGGCATCCACGTGTTGCAATAAGTAACAAGGCAAGGTGAGGGGGAGAAAACACAACAGGACTTCAAGGGGGGAACACCCCACTGGTGAGTCACAAAGTGTCTTAGGGGAGAGACTGCATTCATCAGTGGAGGGGTTCCCAGTTTGTGTCTCAGTATTGGGTTTTTTGGTGGTACAACAAGTAGTTCAAAGATTCCCCCCCCTATTTTTTTAAAAAATCAAGAAGTAGGAATTTATTAGAAGCAATATTTTAGTCCCAAGGCAAACTTCAGACATAATCCAACAAACAATTATAAATTTGCTTAACTGCAAATGCATAAGGGGGCACTTTGACATTAATGAGACTACTCACATACGCTGTCTTAAGCAAATGTGGAACGTGTGCATGAACAGTGCCTAATGTAACCTTTAGTTGTGTGACGGCCTCTGCATCTTCTATTTTACCTCCAGGCTGTGATCCCTGTATGCACACATCCTTCTCCCTTCTCCCATTTCTTGATAGAAGGCTTCAGGCAAAAGGGATTTTTCCCTTTTTATTCTAAGCTGGAAATGTTGCTGGAGGCCATTTTAATAATATACAGAGTAGCACCACCATAACACCAGCAACACTAAATTTTAAACAGAAAGCCATCAAATCCCTACAGCAACATATGCAAAAACTTATCGATCAGGCTGATACGAGATGTAGCACAGGCAGAGATTTTCCTTTGTAAGATAATAAGAAGATTATTTTTTCTCAACAATAAAATGGCAGCTATTAGGATTTAATATAGGGCAGGGAGAAATTAGGTGATTCCCCACACACAAGAAATCCTCTTTTAGAAGATCAGATGCTTTAGGTTTCCTATAAATTTTCTTCTTATGTTCCAGAAAATGAAATACCACTGTATCTCAGAATACATGTCAAAGCCCTCATTTCCAAAAAAATCCCAGAAGCGATGATTTATTTCCCATTCAAAAATAAACAACATGTTCAAATACAGCAGGTGAAATAAGCTAGACGAGGAGGCAAGATACCACCACTCCTGTGCAGTGCTAGTACTGAATAGATCCTGGTAGCTCTATAAATATGCTTTGGTGACAATAACACCTCAAATCTTTCACTCGGAGAATCATCATTTATCAATACTGCATTTTTCCTGCTCTGATTGAGCTAGTTTGATGTAATGACAAAATTGATCTTTACATATTCAGAACTCTGATTATAGCACTTTTCTGAGAAGCACTTTTTTTTTTTATTTTATAATTTTCCCTAGTACTGATAACATTTACATTTTTCTTTGGAAGAAAAAGATTTGTCTTCATCGCTTCTGTTTGCAATTTGCTTTACTTTATCTTTTTCAATGTTGAGCACAGCAAGGAAGAAATATTTGCATGCTAATGCAAATCAAAGCATGAAAGCAATCAAATAAAACAAAAAGTAAAATCATCTCTAGAATTAATGAAATTCTTCCTCCCCTCTTAAATCGTTAATCTAGCACTTTCTTTTCTCCACTATTGACCAGCTGCCAATTCCTCCCTTAACTAGAATTATCGAGAAGAACAAATCTTCAAGAATTCAATATTGTGCATCCTTAAAAAAAAGTTATCATTTTCTTTTTATATGTAAGAACAGGTATGCGTTAATTGACAAATTAAGACAATAGCTCGGATTTCTAGAACCAAAAACTCAGGTAGGTGTTGTCCTTTTATAACTTCAGAGCAAAGCAGAAATTTAAGAGAGGCCGGGACAATCATTATAAATGCTGTTCTTGTGTAGTCCAGTCCGATCTAGTTTTATATTGCTATTTACACAGCAATCACATCACAAATAACTCTAATCTCATACCTAGTTTTGTAAAAATAGCTGCAAACATGCTTGGGCTTCAAGCACGAGGTTCACTTACTGCAAGTGCAGGCAGTCTGGCAAAGCAAGCCTGTAAAACCTGGATTACATGTAACCTGCAAAGTGCACCGTAAGCAGACCAGTATTCTTTGGGCATTGCTTTACAAAATATTATGTCAGAAGGCATTTTTCTTGGCTTTTGTAACAAAAATAACCTTGGTTGATTTTAATGGTGGATATTTAGCTTTAATAATGTTATTCAAGATTAGATATTAAGTTGTATAACTTGTGTCTTCAGACTGGGCAATTGCCTTACATTCTCCTTTAAAAAGTGGTTTTAATAACTAAGCTTTTAAATTGTTTACCCCATAATAAATAAATGAAGCTAAAAGGCACTTGTCAGCATTGATGAGCTGGATCCATTCCCACAGTAGATATTAAGGATACGGATTAGATCCAGCCAACAAAACACTTAAAACAAAGGTTTTTCCCTATTAACTGTAGCAATTTTAAAACTGAGATTCAATAATATGATTTTAATGCCAGGTGAATGAGGTCAGACAAGGAAGAAATTACATCACTGACACCAGGTAAATTCTTACCATTTTAATGTCTACAAATTAAAGCAAGCTTTCCTTCAGAAATAGTTAATGTCTCTATAAGCATAGAAGAAACCAAAAGCATAGCACTTAACAACATTGAATTTGCAAAAACAGCTACCACGCAATGACTTTTGCCATTATTTCTTATGGCAGATGAAGAAGGAAGGACGTTAGCAGATCCATCTCATCCCCAGGTAAAAGGATGATTTAATGTTAAAAGCAACAGTTTAGGCCATGAAACTAATCCTCTCAATCTCAGGACAGAAAAGCTGCCTTCCTCACTTCCCTTCCTCCAGTTTAAATGTATGTCCTTTGAGCAGCAGGTTTCTGGCTCATAAATTTCTGATGTCACATGCTCCTATGGCACAGACCCAACAGGTTGTGCAGCTATGCTCATAGATGCCTAACTTCCAAGACATCAGTCCCTGGTAGAAGGAGAAAGGAGTTCAAGTCAGGTAACCAGAACCAATGCAAAATTGTCAAATGCTGCCTAAGTCTAGCTCCCAAACCAGCTGGCTCAAGTTTTTATGGGGAAAAGAGAAGAACATAGGTGTATGTGAGGAGGAGAGAGGGAGGGAAAGAGAGAGAGAGAGAAGAGAACATATATCTACTAGTAAATAAATGCTGCATCCATCACCCAGATGAATGTTAACAGCCAGAAGCAGACCATACCATGATCTGTCCTCTTGAAGCAAAAAATACCAATCTAAATTAAGGATCTTGTCATCTTAACACCCTTAATCTAGTTAGTTGATAAATTAATGTATTCTCTTTCTCTCAAAATACACTGTCTAGCCCTTCAATGAGCTGATGCCAAATGCCTACCCTTAGTATTTACTTCCATAGTGCGGTGTGTATCTGCTACCTCTACCATAAAAGAAAACAGGCAGATGGCTAATAAATGATTTTATACCTAATTTTTACCTGGAGATATTGAGTCCAAAACAGCCAAGTCGTCTTAATATTCTACCTCTTTTTTTTTTTCCTACTCTTTATTTATAGCTTTCTTTTTCTTTCAGGTTAAATAGGCCAGGACTAATTACATAGTCCTCATGACCTACACTATTTGAAACCATCAATCATTTCTGCTTTTTTCCACTCATCTCTATTTTAGCACCTTCCTTCCCTAATACGGTGACAGAAGTGATCAGAAAGCTCCAGACCCAATTTTCATGTGCCAGAACCACCTTTCCAACCTCATGTTCTCAAGACTTTGCTTTCCTTATTAATAATTGCCATAAACTCTGCAACAGCTCTCTGAAGTACCTGCCCTCTAGATTATCTTCAACGTTGCCATTTTGCAGTGCAGAGGGATTATTTGGCGTTTGCTTGATCACTTCAGCCTCTTCTATGCTCAGAGGGGCTGCAGCAGCACCCACTTCTCCTGGTGTCACCAGCCCCTTGCCTACAGTTCAGGCTGAACTTCGTTGTGACGTTTCTGAGGTTTCTCTCTCCTCCACTGAGGTTCAGCACAAGTGATCTCAGACCTGACTGGGAGGTGCTGGTGCAGCTCTACTGTGAGCCCATACTAGGGGCTGAAGACGCTTCATCCTCTGCCATTACCAAATCAAACTATCTCTCTTGTCTGTGAGACACCACCATGATCACCAGCAGTGTTGGACATGGCAAGCATGCGTTCCAAGCCCACCTTTCGCAAGAACATGAGCAAGGCATCTCTTTCCATTATCTAGTGGGTGACAACAGAAATGATCTGTAAGGCCTTTGTGGTCAACTTTAGCCTCAGACAGAAGTATGGTATGGGTTACCACGCAAACTGCTTTGTGCACAGTACAGTGCTTGAATTGACAACACTGTATTATAATTCACTACAAAAAGAAAAATACTGCCTTGTCTTTGCAATCTATATTGTTACAAATATTTTCAAGGCACAGTGGCAGTTTAGATTTGGACCAAATTTAATTTTGTTTAAAGTGAGTAAGAGGTTTTTTTACAGAATGCAGGGACAACAGATATACTTCCAAGTTTTGTTTAGATGTTGCAGGGCAACTACTGCTTCTAATAAAAAAAAAAAAAACAAAACCAAAACCAAAATCCAACACAAGATATCCAGAGACCTCCTGGATCACTGTAAGAATCAGAGGCCTCAAGTGACACAAATTTACATTTGCTTTCCTTGTCCACTCTAAGTAAAATGTAGAAAGTAATTCCCGTTTACTTTTCCAAGTTATTTAATAATGTGTTATTTTAAATTTAAAAGAAAATCAACAGTTAAAAGAAATTGGTTTTGCCTGCAGAAAACAGCATTTAGTGTCCAGCAGGTCCAAGTGGTCCAGCAGGTCCACCTCAACAGCACTATCTGCGGGTTTGAGAGACCAAGTTTACATCCGTACGGGACTAGAAGATTAGAGCTTGCCAGCTACATCAGTGACTCAGAAGAAAACACTATGAGAGTTTTCAAGGTGTGTGTGCATGTATACATAATGAAACATCCCCTCACAACTGCTTGCTGCCCTCCCCACCCTGAGAGTGAAACAAGCACAGCCCAGCACCAGAAGGCTCCTGAGCTGTGTCCAGGGCTCAGCAGGGCTGTCCTGTACCCAGGGTACAGGGCTTAACCACTCACATCCCACTTTCACATGTGCCCTCTTCAGCCATTGCTCCAGACCTTTTTGCCCCCCTGTTGCAGACACACGACACACAGGTGCCCTGGCACCCCGCCGCAACAGCTCCCCATTTTCACACAGCCATTTTCACCATCTTGGTGCTCCATCTCAGCTCCAGACAGTTCACATTAGCTTTGTCCATCTCCATTCCAAAGTGTCAACTGGAAAGCCCAGACCCTGAATACTTTACAGATGAAATAATAACAGGCTCTTTGCTAACAGCATGGGACTGGATCCCAGCCCCTGCTCTGCACCGCTCCAGTGACGGGCAGGAAACAAGCCAAGAGCTGTCTTCGGCGTTGGGTTGGAGATATCTTTCACTTTTGCAAGGGACAGGCTGCTCTGCAGTTCTCTGAATCCCAGCCACCAAAGTAAGTGATTGCAGGGGGAAGTCACACAACCCCACTATGCTTTTGAGTTGCAGCAAAGGTCTGCAAACATCCCTGCGCAGGCAGGGCAGCATGCAGAGAGGCAGGCAGGGGTTGGTGGCCCAGGCACACAGTCACTCTCAGCCCAAGCACAGTGCCTGCATGCCTCTTTCCTCATTGGTCTCAAATTGTGGGTGCAAGATGCCAGAAGGTTCAGGCTAAAAGCTTGTTAAAGTGGCCTCAAATCTCCTTCTAGCCAGAGGGAAAAGTGCAGCTGGACAACCCCCCACTGTACTGGCAATTAAATATAGACCTCAGTTAGCCCAGGTTTTCCTCACTGCAGATTTGCTGCTGTGCCGTCTTGACTACACACTTCCGAGTCCATGCTTCTTCAGTCTGGGGTGTAAAAGGCCAGTAGAGAAGGCAAATCCGTGTTTAGTCTTAAGCATTTAAAACTTTCTCAATCTGATCCAGTTTCAACAAAAAAAAGAAGTTGCTTGGACGAATAAAGACCACTTTGAACAAATAAAAATAATTGTTTTCTTCTTCATGCTTCTTGTCCCTTTTGCACAGCATTATTTATCATCAGGGCACTGGAGACACAAGATAACAGCTATCAAATATTTTCTCTTTTAGTTTAAATTAGATCAAAATGGGATATTACTTTTAACTAGAAAAAATAATTTACCAGGGGATTAAATATTACAAGAATTTAAATATTAAGGAAATAGTAAAATTAAAGGACAGAACTCCACATGCTTCTTTAGAGAGGCATCAGATTTTGGAAAAGTATTCCGTTGACTGGATATTAATATCCAGTACAAATTTCAAAATTCTTTACTTCTAAAAAGAGCTTTGCAATTAGCTTTCTAATTCTCATTTTATAGACTATCATGCTGGTTTCTAACACGCCATATCAAATACTAAGAAAGTATAAATAGGAACCAAGCACACAATACTCCAGGATCACATTGTTGCCGTGCCGGTTTCATTTCTTTTTAGTCCTGTTCCATTTTATTAGAGGATTATTTTAGCTTCAAGTGCACGTGCAAGACAGACACAGCATTTCAGGTCGCCATTCACACACTGTCTGTATCAAGAAACATCTCATTCTAGATAACTATCAATGAAAGCGATGCCTATCGCAATTCTTCCTCTGTCCTTTACTCACACTGCAAGGGCATTCAAGAAAAGGACCTGGAATCTAATCTTTAGAATAAACACTAGGTGGAGCCCACTTCCCAAGACTGGAAAGTGAAAGCTCTCCTTACAGCAAATCCTTACCAGCCTATTGAAATATCTGGTCATGCATAAACATGACAGAACTCAAACAGCTGCAGTGACTGTCTTTACTGCAAAAACATATACTGGCCAGCAATCATATCTCTGCATAAAGAGAAAAGCTTTAAAACTGGGCAACCTCAAAACAATTTATATTCCTCTACAGATACATCATCTTGTTTTAAAAGACCTCCAATGATTGGATAAACTAGGCACGTGTTTTTTTTTAAAGTACCCTATGACAAACATAATGCTGGGTTGAGAGGATTACAACTGAACCTGGTGTCTCTGTATTTTGATAATAAGCTCTACTGATTCCAACTATACAAGAATTTTGTACACAAATTTTTATTAAATAGGAAGAATCCTTTTTTCACTTGGTTTGAATTGGTTCTAACAAGAAAGTTCATTTGTGATGTTTCATAAAATGTCATCTCTCTTAAATGAAACATCAACACATTTAACTAGAGATAAGTGAGCTTTGGTGTTAAAAATAGGATGCAACAACACTCAACCTCAGTACAACTATTACGGTGAGAAAGAAAGAGAAAAAAAAAACGGAGCCACATCGCCAAAACCTAACTTGAGCAGCCTCACAGTTACTGGGTAAATCCATTTATCTCAGGCTCCACCACAAAAAACTACCACTTCTGCAGTATTCTGGCCACACTCTGGACTGGCTTCACAATTCAAAGAGCAGGCAGGAATTGCAGGACCCTTGGCCTTTCCTTAGCTTGCTCAAGGACATGCTCACAGGAACAGCCAAGAGCCAAGCAGACAATAAAGTTGTGCAAAACCTCAGATGCAATTTGCAGCAATGCAATTCTGCTGACAGCTAAGCTACCACTGATTGCTCTAACCTTTGCTCAGTCTGAGCCACTGCCTTCACCTAACTCTTTCCTTACAAACCTATTGCAATTGCTT
The DNA here is from genome assembly GCF_017976375.1 of Cuculus canorus. NCBI lineage: Eukaryota > Metazoa > Chordata > Aves > Cuculiformes > Cuculidae > Cuculus > Cuculus canorus. The sequence goes on from NC_071402.1 coordinate 53,105,997, forward strand.
CATCAAGGTTGAGATAAGCATGAAGGCAGTTAGCTCTACCACAGAAGACTACTTTTTGCTCACAAACAGCGACCCATCCCGCACAAACAAAATTAACCCACAGTTAATGAGCTTGCCTTAGGACGTTTTCCCAATCACATGGGAGGAGAGATAAAGGAAGTTATTACTATCCACCAACTTGGATCCTAATGGCAATTTCCAGAAGGACAAATACAGTGTCTATGAAGAAAGGTGCAAGTTCTCCCTAGATGATCCTACTCACTCCTTATTTCTGTGAAACACTCACATAGCACATTTTCCTGGTTCCATATCCCTGTGGATGAAAGTTGGTCTTCAGGGTCTCATGCATTACTGCTGTGAAGCTTTGAAACCAAGAAAAGGTCTTCTAATCACACTAAATGCTGCTAGGAGATCGTACCTGTACTCACCACCATGTTGATAACCAGCTGCTCAACTCCACCAAAGAGCACACACAGGATGACACTAACATCTGTCCAGGCTGTTTGTCAGATCTGTTGCTTGTGGGCAAACACAGTGCTGCCACAAAAGCAATGGGCTGTCTTGACATAGCAAGCATATAGTTAGCTCAAATGATAGTACTTCTATTTACGAATATCCTGCTTTGGTCCTAATACATTATGTATGTTTCCCAACATGCCCAAATGGAACATGTATCTGCTCTCAGATGGGTAGATTGATTTGTGTCCTGGTTTTGTTTTATTATTTATTTTTTTGAAACAGTGGATAGAGCAAGCACCTAACATTTCTTTTAAAAACAAATTTGAAAATAATTAGCATTTGTTTGGCACTTGACCTAAAACCATCTCGGAGAACACGCCCATTTACTTCCAGAAGCTTGCAGTTCAATAAAATAGGGGCTGTACTAGCAGTAAGAGTATCTCACCAACTGCACAAATTAAGTGTCAGCAAAAGGAGGAGACAATCGAAGTACCAGCCACAGTTGCAGGTTTGACTAAATAGTAATGTTTAACTACTTCCTTATCACAATCTTCCTGTACAACTATAATTTAAGAACCTTTGCCACTGTAATTTTCTCTGCTTCATTTTCTTTACAACTATGCTTTTATATGTCAGACTAAATACTTGTTCATCAGCATTATTATCCATGCAACAACTGAAAATGAACAGCTATGGGGGGAAAAAAAGGAGAAAATAAATACAAAGGCTTTGCATATGTATGAAAGAAAACAAAATAAAAGGCAAATTACTCAGTACAATATTCGAGGCTGGAGCAAGAGTAGACAAAGTCACAATAATTGCATGAATGTAACGCCAAAGACAGTCACTGGGCATGCACACGGACCAGCTCAGTTACAGTTAAGTTCAAGTTAAGATTTAAAATTAATTTAAAGTAGAGGTTTAAAATTAAAGCTTTTAAGTTCTCACAACAATATTGCTGATGGCTTTATGGCCATGGTGCTTTCAGCCTCTAAATATTAAAGAGAAAACATGCTGTGGCCTCACTGGGACCTCACCCACTGACCACATCCCATCACATCTGGGTCATGACAAGAAAGAATGACAGTTAGTGGTATGAAGGAAATCTTAGGGAATGATGGGATAGTGGTAAAAATAATAAGTGCAACAATAAGTGAAGGCCTTTGAAATCTAACTTGGAGTTACTAACTGTTGCTTTTCATATTCACCTGTATTGCCTCTAAACACAAAGAGGGAAAACAAATTTGTAACTTAAACTGACTCCTTTGCAGGAAGAACAAAAATCAAGCCAACAAAACCAGAAATACAACAGAAAAACTGAGATCAGGTTAAACACAAATTCATTTCATGGTGCATTCATAAGTCATACCCTACTAATAGCATTTTGTATATTTTATGCTTACTTTCAAGTGTTTGCCAGACTAACTCCAATGTTGCAGACCATCTTCCTGAAAACTCAAAAGATTAGTTGGGAGGTTGTCTAAATCATTAGCAGTCCTTTTCTCCTCCAAAGCTGCTGCGCTCCGATACATCCACACTCCTCTTTGCAGGCTCACCTATTTCATCCTGCAAGGTTGCCCCAGTTATCTTGACCACTTTCCTCTTCCTCCTCTTCTGCAAGAGTTCTGTTTGGCTTCACATCACCACCCACCAGCACCTACCTCACGCTGGGCAGCTGACTCCCATTAAGTTTTATCAACCATCGGTTTTAACCTGCCTCCTACCCACACTCCCACATAATTTTTTGAAGGATTGTGAATAGTCATAGCCCAGTCTTTAAGAAAACCCAACGGAAAAAATCCCCCAAAGACTGGAAGCTTTTCTCCTGAAGTCTGCTCTCACGAGGTAAATGAGGTTTGTTAACTGATGTAAACAAAAATGTGTTGATTATTTCCAAAATCTTGGAAACGAGCGACTGTATCACTGGTGTAAAACACGTAGCATGCTCTTTCTTCAGAAGCAGCAAGTGGCATGTTTTAATTGCTCTGTGCAATTAAAAAAACAAAAGCAACAAACGTTCAGAGACGGCCTCAGAGAGCAGCATTCCAGAAAGAGCCCAGCCAGATGCTGCGTTCCTGCTCCTGTTACAAAAACCACCCTCCCACAGAAGCCAGCACCAGCCTTGAAGTTATCACAATGCCCTCCGTGACCCTGTCACTTCATTCTTCTTACAAGCATAAAGGCCCCTCTAAATTCAAGTGTTTTTAATGGATCACAGGATAATTAAGGGCAGGAGGAATTTCAGGAGGCCTCTGGTCCAGGCTCCTGCTCCAAAGCAGGGCCAACTCTGAGACCCAATTGGGTTACTCAGGGCTTTCTCCGATCAAGTCTTGAAAAACCCCAAAGATGGAGACTGCGTAGCCTCCCTGAGCAACCTGTGGCCCTTCCTCGCTGGCCATCCTTGGGGTGAAAAAGCTTCTCCCTGTAACCAGTGTGAACCTCTCTTGTTTCAACTGATGCCCATTGTCTCTTGTCCTTCCCTGATGCACCACTGGGAAGAGCCTGAGGTGGCATCAGATCTGCTCTTTCAGTGAAAAGAAAGGAAAACAGTCCTTGTACTTTTAGCTCTGATATTTATCCCTTTATGCAAAGTACTCTATGCTCTTTGATTTAGACTACTGTTTCAGATTTTAACTCTGCTAACTGCATTTGCCAAAAATTCAAATATAACCAAATCAGAGCTAGAGTGAAAAATAAACCTAAGAATAAAACTTGGGTGGAAATGCTCATCCATGTGATCACATCAAACCTCCACTGATGTGCTGTGGTGACAGCAGTACTTCTGCTTTCATATTACTGCGTTTCCAGATATCAAAAAGGCATCTTTTTATACAGGCATACCACAAGAAGGCCAATTATGGATGTACATTAAAAAATTGTCCAAAAAATCAAGACACATGCTGAAACAAAGCCACAAGGAATGCACTCTGCTAGTTTTCAGGCTCAAAGAGTTTTGGGTAGTGCATCTATCACAACAAATATTTGTTACTTCTGTTCCTGGGCACAGGAGCTATTACTCTCTCAGGCTGATCAAGGCTTCTTAGCACATCAAAGCACAGCAATCTGGAGCAGTAGCCTACTTATAGACCTTACTGCTACTCAGTTACAAACTCACTGTGTACCAGCCATGTAGATGGCTTCTTAACTGCACTCCTAGCCACACTGCTGAGGAATAAAAGATATGTAACCAGAACTAAGAGAGGAGAAAAATGCAGCAGTGCAACATATGTTCATCCTGCCCGAAAGGTCATATGAAATGTGATTAGTGCCATTATCCTCCAGGACTCTGAATATTGCCTTGAGACAAGGGCTTTCCGGCATAAGCTATGGATCAATAAAAAGGATTAAGCAGCAATACTTTGGAATTGCTCAAAAGTAAAATATCAGGTTTTATCTCAGATTTCTGCAAAGCTATGCCTGAAAATAAACTCTTAAGACCTGTGTTTCAGTCCCAGGCTCTTTGGTTCAAATAGGTGCAACAGACTGTGCAACTGCAAAGTAAGAAGGGGAGGGAGGGAAGCAATGCCACACACACAGACCTCAAAGGGGCAGGCATCAGCTGAACCCATCTGCAAGTGGTTGGAGAGTAGCCAGCCCCCAGCCCCAACCTCACTCCCACGCCCTTATGCAGGACCAGACCAACACCCCACCACCTACACTCACTCACATCTCCCTGGGATAGGATAGGCAGCCAATGCCATACTTAAACCATGTTTGCCTTCTCCCTCAAAACTTAGGACTGTGCATAAGTGACACTGTCATCACACAGGTGAGAGGGGAAGCAAGCTGTTTTCCTTCATTGAGCCTATTAGTAGTAACGAGTCACTCCTGTTAGGTCTAAATAGCTCAGAGATAAATCCCAAGGCTGCTAAGCTGCCAGCCACCTCCAGTCAGTGTTCAGAGGCAGCTTTACACCTACAGATCATGCTGGGTGAATACTCCAAACACGCTTCTGGAGCAGATCTCCAGGCTGATAGGTTTACAGCAATTGTTTTCCCTGCAGCTGTCCAGTCACCTTTAATTTAAAGTCCAAAGTGCCAGAGTCTCAACCTCAGGGAGCAACAGCAGCTACTCTCAGACTGGTATTATGCTGGCCAGCCATCTGCACATGAGTAAGAGTATGACCCTGAGAGATCAGAGAGATTTGTGCCTCTTTTTTTTTTTTTCTAAATAAAATAAAATTAAAAAAGGACTTCTCACCAGAGACTTCTTGGGATGGAAATCCTTTTCATGGAAAATTCTGGTACAATATTTAACGCAAGCACAGCATCAAGATATCATCTCTTAAAGTTCACACCACAGGCAACACCAGTATTGGGAACAGTAAGAAGAATGGCACAGTGCTTTTCTGAAAAGCCATCCAACGAATTAATCATTTTCTGTCTGAAGTATTTGCAGAAACAATTGAATAAGCCAGAAAAGAAGAATGAAAACGTTCTAAGCCGCTGCTTCACAGTGTGTCTTACAGAGAAGTCATTTAAAAATTATTACAAAAGCAATAACACTCAGTCTCAAAAAAATGACACAATTTCAAATTAATCTACTGCATGTTAATTCCTTCACCTTTGCCAACAATAAAACAGAATATGAAAAAAACACTGCAAATAAAAGTTAAAATTCAACACAATTTGCCTGTTGCTTCTACAAAACCAACATCCCAAAAGCAGACATAACTTTCAATAAGCCCAGCTCCCAATAAATAGCTCTCCTTCTCTTTCTCCCAAGCAAGAATAAGTAAGAGATCAGTTTTCAGACTCACCAAAATCATCCATATTCCAGGAGACAGACATTGGTCCAGTTAATGAAGTCCATGGTTGCAGCATGGTCATAGCGATCATCAGGAAAATAAAGGAGAAAAAGAAGAAGAAAAAAAAAAAGAACTCTTGAGATTCAATGAACAACACAATAATACTGTTTTCTGTAAAGTATGCAACACAGAATTGTTTCAGATCACTCATTAAATAGACCAAACTTACCTTGTAAAGAAAGAAAATAAACACAAGAGCAATGTCATATTGATAAAAGAATAATAATTACAGTCTAATAATGATCTGTCAAGGCTGGCCTCATAAGGAAGACTATGAGGGGGGAAAAATATATTTTTTTTAAAGCCGATATTTTTACTGTACCTTCCCCCATCAGGCAGTACCAGTTAGGCAACATCATATACAAAAAACATACATTACTTTCTCATACTGCAGACATTTCTAAATTGTTGGTGCTGAGATATAACGTTTGGCAAGGAAGCAAGTCAAAACTGCCACAGCAACTGCTCATTTTCAGAATCCTCAGTCAAGGACAGGGGATTGATAATTTATTCTCTGCAATTAAGGGGGGCTTGCAGCCGACCCCGCAGCTAAGTACCTAAGCATGGTTACACATCTGCAAACTGTCAAGAACACCCAAGCTTAAGAAAACCTTTTTTTTTCCAAAAAAATTTGTCCAGACCTCAGTGTCTGGACAACCAAACCCAGTAAGTGTCATTTTTCTCCTACTAATAAAAACCCGAAGAATTAATTTTACAGCTTTCCCAGGCTCAATGTTGATTTCTTTTGGCAACTGTTCCAAAACATTTGACCAATTTAGCATTTGGGGTTTTGCTTTTTTGTTTGGTTGGGTTTTTTTATTATTACTCCTTTGGAGAGGAAGTGCTTTAAAGACATCTGTACTAATTGCCAATTGCTTTGGGTTAACCTAAGTAAATTGCACATACATATGTAACAGCAGCAAAAGGCATACTGTTTTTTTTACTAGCGAAACCAATCACATTTGCAAGTAAAGGAAAAGGTCCCAAGTGGAGAGACACCAGATAAGGCAAGTACTGAAGCCTGCAGGAGGAGGTGACAGTGAAAGAAACACTGATGTCTTCTCCCAACAGCTGTATCATCATCAGATTGACGATTGTGCAAACTGCGCCAAGGTTGATGTGATGCCAAGAAGTCAGAGGTCACTGAAAAAGTCTCTTGCAACAGGCTGGGAAATCTTTCCATTTCACATGTTCCTACCATCCAAATTCTTCAAACCAAGTGTTCTCAGGAATACAGACAGCCTCACAACTCAAAAATCTTCTGTGGGGTCTCAGGGAAGGGGCCTGGGGCCAAGGTAGTATTTTGGCCTCGAGAAATCCCAAGGCAGTGAGCCACCCACACAACCCCTGGTACGGTTTCTTCTTGATCCCTGTAGAAACAATGCTATATGAAAGCAAATTTATCTATTGATGTCAAAACAAAAACATAACTGGCACGTTCAACTAATTTGCAGCTCCCCTATGGGTAACGGCTGATGAGATACCTCCTCCTCTGCTTCTACGGCCCATTAGTAACACAGTACAAAGGACTGCAGAAGAAGGATGATGATTGCTCACAAATCTACCACTTTGCTAGCAAGTGACTTTTTTTGTTGCTGTTTCTGTAGGAGTGCTTTTACAGGAGTCTCTCCACTGCCTTCATGTGAAGGATATCAGAGAGAAAATGGAAGAGATTGCAAAGGATTTGTCTTCAATTTCCCTGGTCAGCCTTGTCAACTGCAGTCCTTCCCCAGAGATATGACCACACAGCACTAATGTTAGCATGAGTGCAACTACAGATTGCCCTCAAGATATTACTTGCCTTCTTTCTCTACAAGGAAAACTGAAATTACTGGAGGAAAATTTTTTTTGAGCAGATGACTCCAAGATGTTCCCAAAGAATGTAATGGCCATTAAGTGACCTGACTAAATGCAGGACTTCAAATGAAGGAAAGTGAGATTTTCAAAGAATCACAGAATGACCGAAGCTGGAAGGGACTCACAAAGATCATCAAGTCCAACTCCTGTCCCTACACAGGACAACCCCAAAATCTGCACCATGTGTCTGAAGGCACTGTCCAAACACTTCTTGAATATGGTTAGGCTTGGCACCATGACTACTTCCTCTGGGGAGCCTGTTCCAGTGCTCCACCACCCTCCAAGTGAAGAACCCTTTCTTAATATCCAACCTAAACCTCCCTCGGCACATCTTCCTGCCATTCCATCAAGTCTCATCATTGGTCACCAAAGATAAAAGATGAGCACCTGCTCCTCCTCCTTCCCTTGTGAGGAAGCTGTAAACTGCAATGAGTTCCCCTCTCAGTCTCCTCTTCTCCAGGCTGAACAGACCAAGTGACTTCAGCCACTCCTCATATGACTTCCCCTCCAGACCCTTCACCAACTTTGTGGCCTTCCTCTGGACACTCTCCAGTTGTTTGATACCCTTCTTATACTGCAGCACCTGAAAGGTGTTTTTCAGTAGCTCCCAGAATAATCTTCTCCATAATCTCACCAGGCACTGAAGTGAAACTAACATGCCTGTAGTTACTGAGGTCATCCCTTCTGCCCTTCCTGAAGACTGGGACAACATTTGCCAGTTTCCAGTCAATTGGTACCTCTCCAGATTTCCAAGAGCGTTCTTGTTACGACATCAGCCAGCTCTTTAAGTACCCTTGGATAAATCCCATTATGATGGTAGCATGGAACAAGACAAACATTAATGAACTTATGAAGAGATGAGAGGTCAAGAGGTCACAGGAAAGCAGATACTGAGTAGGTGGGAACACCAGGAAACATGTGCAGAAAGGGAATAACAGTACGGATGACTAAAGAGACAGAATTTGACCCGGGGAACTGTTGAACTCTTTTATTTAGGATGAGAAGGGAGTGGGAGAAAGGGATAGTAGTGCAGCATCCCCACTGACAATACTGCACACACAGCTTTCCACCAGCAACACAAAAAGTTTCTGCAGGAAGGGAAAAAAGCCACAATATGCCATGATGGGAGGGATGAGTGGATGGGATGCAAATTGCCTTGAGCACTGCAGCAGCATCCACTGCTTATGCTACATGCCTGTTGTCTGGGTCAGGTGAGGAAAGATACTTTAGAGCAAAATCAGAGACATTTTGCATTCCCCATGCTCCTCTTCACATGCTATTTTTACATGACACTTGCTATTCAACTGAAAACGTTGGTTCAGCTTCAGGCAGCAATTTTAGGGTCAATTGATTCTTCACCAGACACTGAAATCACAATTTTTCAAGCATCAAATTAACTGTGAATGTTTTAGGGGACAGTGAACTTTAGTTATGCATTATTACTGTGGGTCCCCCTCTGCAAAAGCTTATCTTGTAATCCCTCTTAACATGCCAGGTGCTTATTTTTTGCTACAATTGCACTTTAAGATGAATTCTGCAATCACACTACTTGCTCTTTGCTCCATCAACGCATTCCTGACTGTTACACACTATATCATACAGATCTCAAGTGGAGTAATACACTTTCAAAACCACGTGAAGCATTTTATCCATTTATCACAAAAGTACATTAATATAGATTTTCCATCTGAAAGCTTTTGAAAGTTTCTTCAAAACTTTTATAGTTCAGCTTGGATCTGTTCCTAACCCTCAGGCAGCCTAAAAGGCTCATCTGGCACGAGTGCACCACTAAATAAATAAATAAATAAACAATAAAGTCTTAATGAGGTTAGCTCTCCAACAAAAACTCCAAAACCAGGGCTAAGCATCTTTCCCTAACACTGTCAGTACAATGCAGACCAACTACAAGCCTTGATGCTGCAACTGATTTCACCCTGGATCCAGCTGAACCAAACTGGTGTTTAAACAGCATCCCAGCCAATGCTCCAGTGGGCTAGAAAAGATGGAAACTAACAGAAACTGGAAAGGCACTGCTGTGGATGATGTCAGATTCGAATTTATGATTTCAACTGCCAGTGGAACTCCTAGGACAAAATCAAACTTTTATATTTTACTCCGCTATATACATTATTAAAGTGTGTGTATGAAAAAATGTTCTTTAAAATGGAAAAGACCATCCAGCAATATCCTGTGAATTCTACATATCTTCTGATTTAGATTAGCTGAAGCTATTTTGCATCAAAATGAGATGCTCATAAAACTTTATGGAAATAAGATAGTTGACACCATTAATGGTGAAATCAGCATTGCCATGGAGATTTAACATTTAAGTAATACATAACAAAGTTCCACTTGATTTGTTGGGGTCTTCAATTCAAGTCTACCTCCACAGCTTGATACCTGACTGCCAAGACAACTGTGAAAGCTTCATCATGAGCAACGATCTACTCAATTAAAAACTCCCAGTTGCTTTCAGTAAAGAAAAGGCAACATTAAACATCAGTAGCATCAAAATATCTCCCCTATTCCTGCAATATAAAACCCAAGTGCTATTCGAATTTCACAAAACATAAGCTGTCCTAAGTCCTCAGAAGGTGAGAAATGTCAGGTCTTACCAAGGTTCCGTAGGTTCACCTATGAACATCTCTACATCTCTCTGAAAAAGCCATGCACCCCTATTTAAATAAACATATACGTAACATAGTACATGTAGTATGTATACACACACAAATACAGTTATATAGATCTAAACCACATATACTTTATATAAAGCGCGCTGATCATCACCCAGCAGGTGGCACTCGTACCACAAGCTCCTGAGCCTGGAGCACTGTGGGAGGCTGTGAGCAGGCACTGCTCTACAGGAGGCATCATCTTCCTAAAAGGTAAAACTACCACGGGCATCAAAGCGTCCAGCATCCTTTTGCAAGACCTGAAGTGTCCAGTCTGGCAGAGAGGCCAAAACCCCATGAAGCTTACTGCCCAGGCACTACCTCCATTAACTCTCTCACAAGCTGCAAGTCCTCCCTTCACTGCTGCTAATTCTCAAGTGCTCTTGCAGCCTTTCCAGAGAAGCAGCATTTTGGGGACTGAAAGGGGACTGTAATATTTTCAGTGCAGAAGCATCACATTATGACATCAAGAACAATACAGTTAAATGTAAAGCTTCCTTCAGACTACATCACTTCTTTTCTTCGTTTAACACACCCAATCAGATCTCAATTAGTCCCACTAATAATTTGGGGTTTTGAAGATCTGGTGAATGAGCAAATCACAACTGGCAGAGGAAATGCTGTTTTCCTTTGATTAAGATTAAAGACTTGTTTTCTCCCATGACTTAAGTGTCACTATCGTATGTATATTCTTAATATACCTCTTCTTCAGCTGAGTGATGCTTCAACTTCAGCTGAGTGGGTTTGTTTTCAAAAAAATATTTTCCTTTCAAATTCAATATTCCAACCATCTCCCTCCCTTCTTAAAAAAAAAAAAAAAAACAGTTCGGAAGCATCAATATGAAAAATCAGCTCTGTATGGAGCAATGCTGTTACCCGTAAGAGCATGCCTTGTGTCAGATTGAAAGATGCCTTTCCAAGGTCATTTCATGTTCCAATGGGTTTGTTATGAAGTTGTGGAATGGCAGATAAGGTTGCATGAGATAGTGAAGTGCCTTCCTAAGCTAGTTCTAGGCAGTAATGTGCAACCAATATTTGAGCATGGGACTTCTATAACATTTACCTCAGAAAGAAACTTCATATGCTGAGATAAATGCTGCTGCAGGAAGGATAAGAGTAGTACTGAAGTACTTTTAATCTTTCTGCTATCTCCTAATTTAAAAGAAAATAGCCAAAGAAAAGGCTGTTCGTGACAAATTCACATTAACTGCACATGTTTATGGTGCTTGGCAAAGGTTGGAGGGTTCTAGGAAGATTAGCGTGTATTTCTTCAGGAAGTTCTGTTAAAACACCCAACCCTTCATAATGATGACAATTTGATGTTAAAAACTTCAGTTCAGAATCAACAGTGATACCTCCAAGTTACAAGAACAAGGATACCAGAGTACCTCTCTATTAGGTACCAGGAATAAAGATTTCCGAGGTTAAAAAGGAAAAAAAGAAATTACAAAGCATACCTAAGAATGTTTCTTTGAAAGTCTTGTGGTTACAGTGTGAGGAATGATGATCCAGTATTTTTAGATTGCCAACACAGCCCAAAAATGGAGGAAATCATATAACAGTATCGCCTTAGCAAGCTTTTAATACTGCCTGAGCCTATCCCAAACTCTGAAACAAGGTAAGCATCTGGCAGCACACTGAATTGCGTGTCACCATTTCAGCCATCATACCAGGGACTAAATCTTTCCCTGGAAAGAACTGGGGGACAAGTACATTAAGTCCACAGACACGGGGTGGAGGAGGGAGTCTTTCTAACAAACGGTTAGCTACATCTTAATTAGGTTTTAAAGCTCGACGAAGGATCACTGATTTGGGATCCAAAAATGGAAGCGTTTGGCATCAAAACAACCCTAGCAAAGGGGTGGAGTGGGGGTTTCAAGCCTTAAATGAGCATTTTGAGGGTGCAACAGCTTGTCAGGAAAAAATTAGAAAAATGGCCACCCAGCGCTGAAGTGTGCACAAAACGCAGAGTTTCGGTGCCTCCGGTTCTGCATTGCACCCCGCACTCCCCCGGCTCCCAGGCACACCCGGAGCCCCTCTGCCCGCCGGCTCCCCAAGCGCCATCCGCCACCGCTCCCGGGGTTCTATTCCTACTACTTTTCATTTTCCTGCGAGTATCACTTTCCTAATGAACTGCTGTTACTACAGAAATGTAAATGTCGCCGGCTGAGTAGTTGTGGTTTTTCTTAAACATCCGGAAAGGTAGAGGAAAAAAAAAAGGGGGGGGGGGGGGGAAGAGGGGGCAACGGGGAACCGTCTCATAATTATCCACTATTAGACATTTTTAACGCTAAAGACGCACCGAGCGCCCGCCAAGCCTTGCGGTTTTATCAAGACTAGCGCCAAGGGGACACTAGCCCAGCCTAAAGGGGGCTTCATCCCCCCAGCATCCCCGCCGGAGCTCCCAGCAGACGCTCGCCCGGCCGCGCTCCAGCCTGCGCAGCGCAGCGCAGCGCGGCTCCATCTCTCCCTCCCTCCCTCCCTCCCCCGCCACCTCCGCAGCCGCCCCCGCCGCGCAAAGCCCCGCAACTTCAAGATGCGCACCCAGGCGGCTCTTCCGCGGAAAAGAGAGATGCGGGAAGGGAGGCTGAAGGATAGGTTTTCTTGGAAAGCCTTGCGCGCCTGCGGCTCTCCCGCATCCCGCAGGTTCGCTCCCCGCAGAGAGAGGGAGAGCCTTCACCCCGGGGCTCCCCGAAACGAACCGCGGCGTGAGGGCTTGGGGAGAGAAGGCAAGACATCCCAAAGAGCCAAAAACGCGGAGGAGAGGGGAAGGAAAAAGGGAAAGAAGCGGCCGTGCGGGGGCAGCGCGCACCCCTCGTTGACCTCAAGCCAAGGACAGCTCGGCGGTCCCGCTGCGCATCGCCGCCCGCCCGAGTCCAGCCCGGGGAGGCGAGCGGAGCGGCAGCTCCTCACCTGAGCTGCCCCGGGGCGGGGGGGGGTGGTCCTCCCCTCCGAGATGCGCCTCTTCCCGCTTTCCGCCGGGGAAGGCTGCGCGGAGAATCCCCGGCCCGCCCAAGTTACGCGTCTCCGCGGAGCCGGGCTCCCACCTGCAGCGCCCGACAGAGGCTCCCGCAGCCAGCACGGCTCGGATCGGCACCGCGCGGCTCGGCCCGCCCCCCCCGGCTCCCCATTGGCGCCGCCGCCGGCACCGGAGCGCCTCCCCCAGCCCGACCCGCGCCTCCCGCCGCCCGCCTACCCCGGCCCCGGGTATTTTCTTTTCTGGGGAAAAAAAGAGGGAAAAGTATAGAAGCAGTTCCCCCGGGCCCTATATTTTTTTTTTTATTTCATTTTCTGGGTAAAAAAAAAAAAAAGAAAAAAGAGGGAAATAATAAAAGCCGTTTCCCCCGCTCCCTATTTATTTTTTTTATTTACGGGGGGGAAGAGGGGGAGAAAATAAAAGCGGTTCCACTGGTCCCTATTTTTTTTTTCACTTTTTTTTTTGGCGGGGGGGTGAAGGGGAAATAATAAAAGTGATTCCCCCACTCCCTAATTTTTTTATTTCATTAATTTCGGGGGGAAATATAATACAAGCGAATCCCCTGGTCCCTGGTTTGGGTTGTTTGGTTTTTTTTTTCATTTTTTTTGCTGAAAAAAAGAGGGAAAATAATAAAAGCAGTTCCTCTGGTCCCCTAGATTTTGGGGTTTTTTTTTCATTTTCTGGGTGAAAAAAAAAAAGATAAAATAATAAAAGTGGATCCCCGGCCCATATTTTTTTTTATTTTATTTTCTGCGTAAAAAAGAGGGAAAAGAATAAAAGCGGTTCCCCTGCTCCCTATTTTTTTAATGGAAAAAAAGGGGAAAATAATAAAAGCGGTTCCACCCGTATTTTATTTTCCTGCGGAAATAAAAGGGAAAATAATAAAAGTGAAGTTCCTTTGTGCCATCATTTCATTATGCACATGGGACCCGTTGCCAGCGCCAATGTTGCAAGGCTCCAGTGCAGGCACTGCCACCCAGTCCAAACTGGTTGAACCTGGTTATTAATGCCCCGAGGAGCGGTGTAACGGGGTCGATGCTCCATGACAGACCCAAAACTTCTTTGCAAGGACAGGACCAGGGAGCAGCCTCAGGACTTGATGAGCAATACTGCCCGCCTGAAAATGCAAACTCCCTATCCTTTTAAGCCTCCTTCCCTCGGCAGCCTGTTGCAATTTCCTGCTTTTTTTGTTTAAATTATAGGTAGCCTGTGCACAAGTGTGCTCCAGGCACAGAGAGGAACAGAGTCTGGGGAGTGCAGGATAGAAAAGTGAATATAGCTGCTCTTGTGGGAGTGTGAAAAGGCAGTTTGTAATCTCCCGGTAGTGGGAATCCCCCCCTTGGGTTTAGGATGAACCATTCTGAACCTCTGGAGAAGTGAAGTCACAGCTCTGGGAGCACAACTGTTCCCAGGATCGGAAATCCTCATGCAGATTTTGAGGTGATGGGGATATCCACGCAGAAGTGAGAAATTTCCCTGAGAAAAGCACTCCAAGGAAGAAGAAGAAGAATCACTCAGAGCTGACTTATCTTGGGCAGAGTGGTTGTGAGACCTCCTACCAGATGATGCGAAGAGTGTCCCCAGGCCATCCGCTTTGAGTGTCATGCCTAAGTCATTAACGCCAAGATTATACCTGACCCTGCTGAGGTCTCTTAAGTCATGACGAGGCTAACTCATCCCCTGTGGGAGGCAGCCAGAATTGCTGCATATAGAAAGCCTGCCAGCTACACAGCACTCGTGCTTAATGCCCAGCAAATCCCTCTGCTTGGCAGCAGGGAAAGCTGTATCCCACCTGTGGCCAAGCGGCAGGGGCAGACGGGCTCCCTCCCCAAATGTTGTAGCACAAGGCTGTGGTAGGAACTGCTGTGGTGGCGTCCGCTGGCGCTTGGCCAGCAGCACCTGCTGGCACCTCTGCCTGAAGTTTGCCCGCAGTGCAAATTGTTGCTGAAATCCACCATACGTAGTCTTAAGAGTTCAAAGGATACCCATAGGAAAGATCTCCATGTGAGGGGAGCACAGGGTGCCAGCTGACGGTGGCAAAGGTTGAAGTTCCAATAAGGAAATTTTTCTCCGGCACGTAAGATAATTTTCTGTGATAAGTTATGCTTAGGTCGGCTCAGCGAGAACATCCTGGTATCGAAGAGAGTTGTGTGGCAAGCAAATATCCTGGTCATCCACTTTTTTTTTTTTTTATTTTTTTTTTTAACTGGGGAGCTATGTACAGTTATTGACTTTTTACATCTTTGAAAACTGGTCTGCAAGATGTGATGGGCTCAAAGAGCCAGAGGCAAAATTTAGTTAAAATAGCCTGACTTGATTTTTCTCCTCTTTGACAAAGCATTCATAGAAACTAAAGTTCCAAGCCTCTGGCAGGATGCACAGGACAAAGCAAAGTAGCCGAGGCTCATCCTGCCCAATGCATGGGTAGGCATCCACCAGTGGAGAGTCAACATTGTCACAGCAGGGACACTGCTCCAGCTGGGGACAGTGAAGCTGGGCTTCCTAGATGGAGCAGGACTGTGAGGTGAGGAGTGAAGCTGTCTTCAGGAAAATGGTTTGGGTCGCACCGTGCAGATTTTCACTGGCTGTTATGGGAAGGAGTGATGGTGCATCTCATAGTATAATGGTTGTTTTTACCTCTAAGGCCAATGGGGCTTTGGGAAGAAACTAACTGTGTAGAAAAAAAGTGCTGTAAAATGAGAGCAAGGGGTGGGAAGGCTCCCAGGGGAAGCTAGTGCTCTGCCATGGATGGGACTTCAGGGGAACAGGTTTCAGGCAATTGGGAAGCAATCACCCAGCCCTGCTTTATTGGACAAAATGGCTGGAGCATATTTTGTTCTGCTGATGTGGGGAAAGGCCGCGCCAGTCCCTGTCTGGGAGGCATTAATTAAAGGAACTAATGGCGAGTTCCTAAAATATCCATCAGAGTGATCAGGATGTCTGCCGAGAGAAATCTGACTTGCCGGGCTTCAAGTTGTGCCAAGTCATTGTGTTCATCAGGAAATGAGGGTGTTCTGGGGCAGGTAAAACACAAATAAATTATGCTGACCCTCCTCCGGTACTTTCTGCTCATATTTCCAAAACCGCATTTCAGGCGGCGTCTTACATACTTTCGTTAAATATTTACTTAATAGGCTGTAACAGCTCTGAGGCATTTATTTTTTTGCTTAAACTGTGGCTGAAGCTTTTAGCGCATAGTAGAGGAGTCTCTCCTTACTAAAATTACCACCCTAAGCACCCTTGTCTGAAATTCCCCTCTCGCAGAGGCTGCATTAGAAGAATGTTAATCTGATTTATGGTAACCCGGCATGACAACTTTTGGTAACAGGTGACATGAAGTTGAAACCTTGCGACAGAGAGGACATTTGTCTCTGACTGTGATGTGAATGTGGAGGCCCCAGGGGGCCTGCTCGGTAGAGCACAGAGCCTGTGAGCGCGGGGTGATGAATGAGGGGAAGTATTTACAGCATCCCTCTAAAGAGCCATTTACACCAGAGAGCATCATTATTTCCTCACATATCAGTGCTTCCTAGTGTGGGCTGGCCTCATATATCCAAACTTTTATGAGCCCTCTGTATTATATCTGTGGCAGTGCTGGGTTTTTTTTTACTTTAAATGAACCTAATTAATAATGCTTCATCTGCCACTGCTTATTAACACACTGCCAGGGGACCGAGTGGTGGGAGAGAAGTGTCTGGCAGTCACTGCTTTTCAGACTCTGGAAGAGGAGTCTAGCCTTTCTCAAGCTCCACGCTCTGAAGATGAGGCCAGAGATGCAGATTTACCATTACATTTGGGTTCACATAAAAGGGATGATAAATACTATAGTAATACGCTATGCAGATGGCATATGCCAAGGACATGGATCTGTTAGAGTGAATCCAGAGGAGGCCACAAAGATGATCAGAGGGCTGGAGCACCTCCCATATGAGGACAGGCTGATAAAGTTGGGCTTGTTTAGTCTAGAGAAGAGGGGAGACCTTACAGCAGTCTGCTAGTAAAGGGCAGGACTAAAGGAATATTGAGGAAGCGCTCTTTGTCAGGGAATGTAGTGAGGACGGGTAGCAGTTTTAAGCTGAAAGAGGGGAGAGATACTAGAAAGACTACTAGATACTAGAAAGAAATTTTTTACAGTGATGATGGTGAGGCACTGGAACAGGTTGACCAGAGAAGTCATGGATGCCCCATCCCTGGTGGTGTCCAGGGCCAGATTGGACGAGGCTTTGAGAAACTTGGTCTAGTGGAAGGTGTCCCTGCCCACAGCAAGGGGTTTGGATCCATATGATCTTAAGGTCTCTTCCAGCCCAAACCGTTGTATTATATGTTTCTATGATTCCCTACTGAAAGATGTTTTTGAATGGTCTCAGCAGCCCAGCTATTGCTGGCACACTGGCTGGCAGCACCAGCTCCTGGCATCCTCTGCCCCACAGACTCATCCCACAGACCTTCCACTGCAGCACTGATCTTCACTCCTGTGCAGTGCAAATGAGATTTCTGAAAAGTTTTCTGGTCTGACAATTTCCACGCTTACAGCAAAATCCAAAAGCACTTGTTTAGATGCTCCATTTCCAGTAAATGAAACTATACACCACAGAAGCAGCTTCACCCATACCTGTTCATTTTAAATCAACGAAGTTTGTTAGAGGGACCAAGGCAGTGTTTGTTATAATTTGCCAGTCCTGAGGATTGCTTTTAGAGGCTATTGTTACCTGAGATTAACTTTATTTTTATACTGTCATCAGCACACGTGATGTTTGAGAGACAAAAAGGCAAAAAGAGGCAGCATCCCTGCCCCAGAAAATAAACAGTTTGGGGACTGAAACATATTTATTGAAATCATGTGAACTCTATCATCGACTTCTTTGTGCAGTGAGGTCTCCTTTGAAGCTTGACAGCTATTTCTTGTAAAGCTGAAACAAGACTAATCTGAAGTATCAGGACTGAGTAGTTTCATATGATACTTCCCTCTCTCTCTCTTTCTCTCTCTCTCTCTCTTCAGATTTCTGAGACTGGAAATACTTTTAAATATATGTTTATCACATTTAGTGGAAGCATTCAGGCTGCCTCAAACAATACAAAACGCATGCAAAATTCAATTTAGCATTAACAGGGGACTTGACCAGATGATCTAATTGGCCATTTATAGCTAGCTATGAATTAATTACATGTCTACATCATGCTTTCTAATATTCTAAATTCATATTAGGTCGAGAGAGGTGATCCTTCCCCTCTGCTCAACACTGGTGAGGCCACAACTGGAATGCTGCATCCAGTCCTGGGCTCCCCTGTAAAGGAGAGACATGGACTAACTGGAGACAGTCCAGCTAATGGCCCCGAAGATCATTAAGGGACCTGAGCTTCTGAGGTACGAGAAGAGGCTGACAGAGGTGGAACTGTTCAACCTAGAGAAGAGCAGGCTCAGGGGAATCTTATCAATGTGTATCAGTACCTGATGGGAGGGAATGAAGGTGAGGGAACCAGTCTTTTTTCAGTGGTGCCCAGTGCCAGGACAGGATGCAATGGACACAACCTAAAACACGAGAAATTAAATCTGAACACAATCCCCCCTACTTTTTACACTGATGGTGACCAAGCACTGGCACAGTTTGCGCAGACATGTTTTGGAGTCTCCCTCCTCAGAGATATTCAAAAGCCATCTGGACATGGCCCTGGGCAATCTGCTGTAGATAGCCCTGCTTGAGCAGGGGGGCTTGGACAAGGTGACCTTTGGAGTTCCCTTCAAATCTCAGCCATTCTGTGATTCTGTGACTAATCCAGATACCCTACAAAGCAGCACTCTTCTGACTTTTCAATGAGAAATCAGCAAAATGCTACACTGAAATCCCATTGTCTTACTTTGATGGAAGAAAATATGTTACACATCATTAACAACATACCAGCATATTAAAACCATATTATGCTTGCAACATAAAGAACTTTTTTATAACCGTTGCCATTAAATTTATGTCTGCATTAATCTGAAAAATCAAATAAATCTAAATAGATCTCCCAATTAGTGATACAAAGTAGGTACATTCTTTAGTTTGAAATAAAAGTATTTGTTCAAAGTTTAAGATGGAACATGTTCACTCCCATGTTTCAAATTAAAACAATTTAGACAATTTCTGATCAAAAAGCTGTATCAAGATGAAGGAGATGGCAGTATCACAGATTGGCCATTCTGCTATATAATAGATCATCAGTCCTGGCCAAAAGTGCAGTAAAACCAGAGAAGCATCTGTCCTTGGCCTGGTTGACGTGAATATGCAAGAAACCTATTGTGTTGTTGGACCGGACTCATGGCTGCCTGCAAGTGTGAAGTCTGGACAATCACAGACCACACTGAAGTGGAAGGGCATTATGATTGTCTTTCTTTCAAATGAAATGAAAGAGAAATTAAAACCTCATTTGTTTAGTGGTAATTGAAACAAGACGAGCCACCGCCCAAGGTGCAACACAATACAGGAAGGCTGGATTGGAAGCTCAGCCATGTGGCTAGAGGGGTTTCACTGGAAATTAGTCGCAAAAACAGGAAACAAGGCATTGATTTGGTTGAAGCTCTCTTTGGTTGAAGTTCAAGCTTTAGCTTGTGGGTAGAAAGAAGCACAAAGTGAGCAGACAGCCAGACAGGCAGTGTGTGTGTGTGGCCCCAGAAAGGTAGCCAAGAATAAATGACTTTTTTTCTTTCCAATCCTGAAAAGCCCGGAAAGAGATCTCATAGACAAGATGACAGCTTCTAACTGTATGGTCCTCCTGTGTTTTGACATTAAAAATATTTATATTTTAACAAACAAATTTTACTGAACTTGCAAAAACAATTTCTACTTGAAGCGACCCTAGAACTCTGTGAACTTTGGCTCCGTGCAATGAACAACATCATATAAACTACAGTGCCTCAATCAGTCTCCCATATGTCCAGCTAGAGTCCCATCCCACTATCAATTAGAACTCTTCTCGCAAAACAGTCTGAAAAAGATGTGTATTATAGCCTTGGAGCTATACAGCTTCTCCCATAAAGTTATGAAATCTTTCTTCATTTAGGGATAAACAGTAAAGCAACATCTGATTTGTATGAATAACTCTTTCAGTTGCTTAAATACTTGAAGCCTGATGAATTTTTAAGCTGTTCTGATTTCTCAGAATGTATTACTATTTCACACCTGTTGTTTTAGAGCAAACAGTGGCTCATGCCGTGCTGCTAGTGTTTTACATTTTCTCATATTTTTTTTTTTTTTAAGATTCATTATTTGACAGCTTTTTTGAAATGGTAAAGTATTAGTCAACTGTCCCTTAGATGGTTCTGCAGGTAAGGTTTTATGTTTGAACATTCTGGTTTTTCTTTTGAAAAAAACCCATGTGCTGCCAGAAAATCCTCTTAACTGACCTTAGCTCTTCAGTCTACTCATGGTTCTTGTCGAACTGAGAATTTGCAGAAATGAGTAATTGCACATGGACTGCTGCTTTTTCTTGCCAACACCTCATCTTTAAAGGCAATGCCATTTGTGTACGGAGCTATCCAGATGTGTGTCGCAGCTTGATTTCCTGGGGCTGTCTGTGGAAACGCTTCAAGAGAAGAAGTGCTCCCTACCCCAGTGACTTGATGAATCCCTTCCGGATGCTATATAGCACAAAAGCAACAAAGTTTTATCGCATTTGCTTTAAATGCCTCCCTTTTCTGCCTGTTGAAAAACAATCCTCCCTTCAGAACAGGTTCATGAAGCCCATGGAAAATTAGTTTTGTCGTGTCTGACTGAACCTTTTTTATTTTGACAGTGGAAATTGTTCTTCTGTAGTCAGAGTTGTTTGTCTGTAATCTAGGTTTTTACACTGATGCAACCAAAATAGCTTCAATTTGAAGGTGAAAATTCTAAACTGCATTTCTGTGCCAACGCTCACAGAAGAAGTCTAGCAACCCAGGGGGACAGAAATGTGTGCCTTAATCCTCTGAATGAACAGTTACCTCATAGTTAAATACAGATTAATATTAATTTGGAATATTTATTTGGTATGTCCCCTGGTCCCTGCCTCTCACTAGTCCATTGCAATGCTAAGGACCCAGATACCCAAAGCAGAGCATTGCAGCTACCCCATTTTTTTTTCATGTAAACCTGACTTCTGGAAGTGGAGGGAAGCTTGTGGTATAAGCCAAGGTGGGATGTGTGCGTAGCCCTCAGAGGACTAAGGGTGAGCCTTGGTAAGTAGGAAGGGGTGAGGAGAAATGGATTCAGATCCCCTCTGAATTTGAGATGAGCCTACGGATTGCAATCTTGTAAACATTTGCAAGTTGCAGATTCCCTTTCTTTTGACTTCTCTCTCATTTTTCTTTTTCCTTATGTTTTCCCCAATGCATGTTAGGGAGGGTTTGTAACTGGATTCTGCTGTAGCAACTGTTGGTTTTACCCTGGTGCAGTGGTGGGATCTCCAACCACCGTGCAGCTGCGTGTCCTGGGGTGGATCTCCCATGACAGAGCTGGGCTGTGGGGGCAATGCCTGCTTTTAGCCTTGCACTGTGCAGGATGAACTCCCTTTTGTGAAGGCTTGCGCACGCTGCTGCTGGAAACATCCACCACTGAGGCTGCTTTGGGCTTCATCTGTTCTGGTTAGGGAAGATCAGCTGGGAATTAGAACTGATGCCAAGGCAGGTGCTGCGATTTATGGTTCTTGCCCAACTTTGCCCAGCCTGTGCTGTCCCTCCTGCAGTCCCTGGCCACATCTCCAGCTGGGTGTTCTCAGAAGACAGCCTACTCCAGCCTCTGGCCAGACAGGCACTGCAACTGCTGAGATAGGTGGGGTAGGGTGGACATCGAGAGCCAGGTCCAGCTCTGGGTGAGGCTGGTTTTATTTCTGTTTGAGCTGCCACAAGCCTAAGAAGACATTTAGAAGCACATGCTCATGTAGCTGCCTTTTTATTATTTTCTTTTAAGGCTTAGGCTTTTATGCTGGAGAAAATAAAGATGACAGGTGACGTGAAAACATTCTGAGGATCAGAGGATTTGTAAAGGTGCTCCCTGACAGCCATTATAGTTTGACTGTAGCATTCCTCTATGGCATTTACAGTAACTGCTGCAGTTACTATTGCAACCCTTTAGGTTGTCATATGTGATTTTACAGCACAGATCATGGGCAAGTTACAAAAGGACCATTGCACATACTGAATATTGGTAATCTGTAGAAAACGCTATATTAAAAAATATATGCTTGAAGCGGGAATATCTTATGGACTTAGAGATGTTTTCAGACTCTATTATTCTCCTTGATTAGCCCACAGATTTCAAATTCTAAAGAGGAAGGGTTAAACCTCCTGACAGCTGCAGAAGTTTTCACAAAAGCAAACAATACATATATCCTTAAAAAACTGCAGACAAGTAGTCCAGCCCCTTCACAGTAGTGACTGAAAGACAGAAGATAGTAATTCCTCAGTGAGATAATATTTGTCTTGGGTGAGCATCAATGTGGAATCTTTCTTTTTAATTTAATTTTGAATTTTAAATAAAGGGATCAAAACTAATGATTGGAACAGGACCACAAATAGGCTTCTTACTTATTATAGAAATAAAGAGATTATTAACATTCATGAGGACCCTACTTAGAAAACCAAAAGACTTCAAATGAGCTGAAGGATGAAGTAGATACTGAAAACAATAGGTAATGCATGAAGAAATATAGAATAGCATCAATATCTACAAATATGCTGGCATATTTGACTACTTTTATATGATTTAATGATTCCACACAGTAAATTCAAATATATGCAATTGCCAAACCAGGGAAGTAGATGTATCTAAGTTCAGTTCTTCTTTGACACCAGTGCCATCTTTCTTAATCATATGAATGGAGAAAAATAGCTTTCCAAAACTAAAGCCATAATTTTTCAGATGTTACTGGAAAGATAGCAAATCTATAAGTTAAGGATACAATTTGTCCACTTTTGAAACTTCACCTCAAAGACAGACATCTGCTCTATTTATGATTTCTAACTTGAATGTTGATATGGAGACTAGGTGTAAAAAAAAATTCTAACCACACAGCCAAACCTTACCTGTGATTAATGTACTTTTTTTATGAGTGAGATTGAATGTTCATCACTTACGGCTGCCACTTCCATGAGGCAAACGAAAAGAGCATGTACAGAGCAGAAGGATTGTATTCTGGGATATTAACAATGCAAGAAAAGTCATATTCTTTCTGACTTCAGACTGTTACTTCTATAAAGACTGAAGAAAAAAGTCCTTAAAAGATAAAAATGAATACATATTTCCAGATATGTATGTTTTTAGTTAAAACCAGAACTTTTTCTATGGAATATTTGTGGCATTTTGTCCCACTACACTATACCTTACCTGTAATTTCACAGGCTTTTGGCTTGCGGCGGTGAAGACCAGTTTTGTCAGTCTGTTTTTCGCTAACAAATGTATGTGCTAAAAATCTTTCCCAGCTGCTTTCAACCATACCTGCCCATGCTATGCCATACGTGCCTTATGCCAGATTTGTGGGCAGGGTGAAGGATTGCACAGCACTGATTGTGGCAAGGCTCCCATGACCCCTCCCCGGTAGAGAGCGGAAGTCTGATGCACATGCAGGAAAATAGATTTAAAACCTTAAAAGCATCATCAGCAGTTTGGGAAGAAAGTCAACAGTGTGTTTTATGTGTTATCAGACCTCTGATAAGCCTGTGGCTGTGCCAGTTCAGAGGATGTACCATATCTACAAAACATAATACAATCAAACTTCTCATTTAGCATTTACATCATGACCTTTTAGCTCAATAAGAGAAACTTCCACATTCTTATGCTTTTTACAAAATCATTTTTAATGTTTTACATGCTTTTGTTAGGATTGTATGCGGTTTTAGACCTCGATCACCTTGCTCAGTAAAGCATCTAAAAGAACAAAATTATAAAGTATATAATCATTAATGCTCCCCTGAATTAGAACATTATTGACTAAATTTCATGCCTACAATAAAGCTAATAAAGCAGGTTACTGGAGCAGGAGTTGAGATTTTAACTCAGATTTATAACAAGACAGAAGGCAAATGGCTAATGGATATTAACTACCAAAGGTAACTGTGGTGCAAGATAAAGGCTGAGAGACAGTTCAATCTGTACAATGGTGCCGAGGAACTTTTCCTTACACTGGAGATCAATTTGTGACACTGTGGATTGCTCTGTTCTATACAGGATAACTCATACCATGTCTTATACAGAAACTTTCAATTTATATTGCATTAAAACATCCTATATTGGTACCAGATGTTTGTAGGAACTGCATTATTTTTTATACATTATACTTTGTCAATTAAATCAATATACAGAGAGTAAATCCTGTGGAATAACTTCACCATGAAGCGACAAGGGATGTTGCAGTAGTAGTAACAGTAGAAGTTGAACTGACAACAAATTTTGTTGTTGAAGAAATGCTTTTTCTGAAAAATGAGAATGGGTAAAAAATCAATAGCATGCATTGGCAAAACTATTCCATCTATTTACAGGGGAGGGATGACTCAGAATTAAAGATTTCACAGCACAAACTCAATACTCTTAACTTCAGAAATCTGTAATTAAAATCCTAGATTTATAACCTCAGTCCCACAAACACACCAATAGCAAATGCTATCAAAAGACAATATGATAAACTAGGATAGTTTGCCATCCATTTTTACCTGCTCCTCAGTTTGACTGTATTTTGGTCTAGAAAATATTACCATTCCAAAATAAAAAAGTGCCTTGGAACTGTAGATATAATCTGTTTTATCCTTCTTATAGGCAGAGCAATTGCTCCTGAAGTAGATTTCAAATTTTGTTGCAGTCTGTGACTGGCTGATGTGACTGGTACAAATATTGATGGCCCAGCTCACAACTGAGAAAGATGGATATCGTGTTAGACTCAAACGCAATTTCATTCGCTGTACCCTAGACCCAAGCAAGGTCCTAATAAATAGTTAATCCGCGGAGAACTCTAAAACCTCCAGACTCCTAGAGGTGGGCACTTTCTATTATTTCCACAAAGCTCCAGTTTGCTTTTGACAACAACCCTCCATCTCCCACATGGGTGTAATAGGAGGGAATGTTTCTAGGTTCCCAAATTGGCATTTTGGACCTAGAGAGATAAGAAATGTTTCCAAACTCTGTGTGTGCTTCCAGCAAAATGGAGAACTTCTCTGGTTGATAAGCAAACAGTAACTTTTGGTAACTCTGATGAGGATGGTGATGACTCCTGTCATTGGTCCTTAACTTAAAATGTTTTTCCTGAGTAGGAATGGATATAGAGCCATTATTATTAGTCTAGATCAATTCTACCTTGTAAGAATTATGATAAAATAGCATTTGTTATGAAATAAAAATGAATCAATAAAATGAAGGAAATACATCTGTATTCTCTTTCCTATGTGTTTAGGCAAATAGTGTAGGTACTTGATAGGTTTCTGCTTCTCAGCCGTTACAAATGCTACTGTTTATTTCTTCAAAATATCTTTCCATTAATATTTTGCCATATATATTTAAGAATGATGTCTCTATAAAAATTTTCACCAGTGAACTTTTGTACTGCTGGTAAACACAAATACAGATTTTATGAGAATCAAACTTGCTTCAAAGTCTAACAAATAGCCACTGAAACCCCTCATCTTTCCAGTCTTTCTTTGCATTTCCTTTTCCTTAAGTGTACCTCAATCTATTCAACTCTTGCTAATGCCTCCTCTGCAGAGACCCCTTGGCCTGGAGATAACTCTGGAGCTGCCTACAATTACCTCTGAGGGCCTTCAGCTACTGGGCTGGCACTTACAAAAGGTAAATATGACTCAGATACTTTCTGGACAGCAGTTTTTGCTTCTTGCAAAATAAATCACGCAGTAACCTTCTTAAATCCTCTAATTTCTACAACTAAGCAATTTTTAAAACCTACTTTAAATGTTTTCGCAAATACGTGTTATGTATTGTGTCTGGTTTATATATATGTTTATTCACTTGGAAAGAAAAAACTGGGCAAAAAAGAAATCTCTTTTAAAGTTGCTGAACAAAGTAAAATTACAGTAAGAGCATAAATGGAAGAAAAAACACATTAATACTGACTTGATTAATAGACCCCTTGAAGGAAGAAATACTGTATTAAAGCAAAAGCTATACTAGGTAATAGATAAATTCTAGGTTAAAAAATTCTCTTACTTTCAATGAAAACAGTTTTCAAAGAGAAACCATCATCTTGCTTATGCAAACTACTTGAGCTAATCAAAGGCTTTTCAAAGTCTCCAAATCCTTTTTTTACTTTAGCAAAGACCTCTACCATTGATTTGATACCCTTTTTATGGACGATAACACTGTTCAAGAATGAGAAATGTTTCCACTGAAATCATTTATCAAATAATAAGCCATTATCTTGTTTTCTTTCTGGAGGAGATGATGCCAAATAAATTACTTTTATTATAGGTCAAATATCACTAGTACTGAGAGACTTGGACATAGTTTTTAAGTGTTTTAGTGGATCTATAGGAATGCACTTTCTACTGCTGAAGACTTCTGAGATTTCAGCTCATCAAAATGTATATATTCAGCTCAGCTTACCCATTCCGCTCCAGTTCAGGCCTCTCTTCAGAGAAGGAGAACTTCACTGAAGAGTCAGAGGATGTAGGAACAAAGAGAAGGGGTTTGATTGTTTGTTTGTTTATAATTCTCTTTTGTGAGCTCTCCCAGGAGTACAAAAGAGTTCACAGTTTGGTAAGATCAGAACAGCAAAAGTATTTGCATCATGGCACACAATAAAACATGACTTGCTTGGGAATACTTTACTCCCAGCCAGCACCATCCTGTGAGGCTCATGGATCAGCTCCAGACCCTGCTGTAGACTTGCTTTGGGAGCTAAGATTCCCCCCACCTCTGAAAACTTCTCTTCCCTGGAGAGCCCTGGGAGGCTGACATGAAACAGATCTGACTGTCTACTGAATATCTGGTTGAATTTCAAATTTTTTCCTCTATGGATGGGTAGATTTTTAAGTACTGCTTAAAAATTTTAAGTTCATTTTCATTCCCAGTAACGATATTCATATCCTTCTCAATTTGCATTTATTTTACAAGCATTTTTTCTTTAATCATGTCATGGAGCAGACCACTAATACTCTCCTTCTGGATGGCTGTGGTGAGACCACACATGGTCTCTGCTCTGAGCGCTAGCAGGCTGGAAAGAGATGAGAAGACAGTGCAAGAACAAAATACAATTAGAAAACCAATGATGTTCCTATCCGAATTATTCTTATATGATTCCTCATTGAGCCAGCAGACTTCAGGATCTTTCAGCTCCATGGCCTAAGTATCAATCATTTTTTCCACCGGTTTACCATTGCAAAAGTAATGGCAAAATTGCATCGAAAGAGCTATGAATTAGCCCTTGGAGGTAGTTCAAAACAACTAGTAGCCAATGCTGTACTTTCTGGTTAAGAGACACTAAGACCAGAAAAGGACCTGTTGGGCTAATATGCCTGAGTGAATAAAGGATCTGTATGGAAAATCTAACAACGGAAATTTTGAAGTGCAGTGTGCCAGTTTTATGGAAGGATGAGACTGATGGGAAATCAAAGCTCTATATTAAAGTGCTCATTGATTAGTTATTTCCAAAAGCACAACTAAGATTTATTTTGAGTGCACAGTGTGTACTCGTCCAAACCATGTTTTCCCCATTTCAAGCAAGTTGGCTGGCTAGAAAAGTTTGGATAACTACACAGACTTTACTGGTCTCCATTTTAAAGAGAATTGCAATTTGAATTTCAGTCTCACTTAGAGATGATTCTGAGAAGAAACTTGTGTTTCTGAATTTGAAACTAAAAAACATTGAGTTTGATTTTGACAGCAGTGTTATTGTCAAAAGAAGAAAGAGATTGTGGTGACTACTCCTGCCTTGACATAAAAAGCTCTTTTAAAATCTTCCTGTTCAAGATAACATCATTAGGGAGATATCTTTCAGCAGCATGGGTCTCACCTGAGCATCTGGAAAGACAGCGATAGTTTGGAGACCTGGTTGTTCATTTTGCACTGTCTGTGTAGTTCCTGGGCAGATGTTTATACCTCTACTGATGCAAGAGACGCTGGAGAATCAATCTGAAAGTGTCATGGACTGAGCACATCTCTGCAGTATGCTTGGTGACATTCACATTAAATATATTTTGGAGTCAAAGGTATAGCTATCTTTGCAGGACCAAAACTCTAGCTCCTAGCCTTACCTTATATCCATGACTTGTAAAGATAAATTCTATAAAGTATTTTGTTATTTTACGGACATTACAATACTCAGAGAAATGATGGCTTGCTATCTATGCTCCCTGAGCAGCCTGCTGGTGGCCCCATGGGGAAGGGTACCCTGTTTGCAGATTCTTTGTGTTGCAGCTCCTGATTTGGTGTCGCAGCTCCTAATTTGGGCACCCTCTGCTGTCACCCAGATTTATGTGTCTGTGCCCTTCTTTAAATAGCTTTAGTTGCTACTTCTATGTGGTCTCTTATTGACTGATATTGTATTCGGCAACAGAAGTGCCTGGAGCTGAGGTCTACCAGCAGCATGGCCAGAACCGTTCACCCACTGGCCACAAGCATGTTCAGAAGCTGTTTGGGAGCTCAGCTGCCATAGCTGCAAAACTTGCTTCGGCATAGGTCACCCTTCAGGCACTGCAGCAGGCAGAAAGCCCAGTGTTGTGCACTATGAACCATAGGGTTTGCAGGGGAATCCAACTAATCAGCAGCTCAAAGCCGTTCTACAGCACTTTAACATAAACCCATCTCTTACACTTAACCTCTTATGCATTTTGTGCATAGAGCATCTATTTTGTGATCATTGTTTTTGTCCATGCATCAAGCACACACACTCTAGGTCATTACCAGCCCCGTGAGCTCTGTTTGCACTGTATGTCTTTACTATATATTCTTAATCTTCCTATCCTCCTACCCACAACACTTCTGGTGGCATTTCCAGGCATCTGTTAACATTTGCTAATATTTTTCTGGATCTCAGACCTCCCATTTATTAGTCTGTTCTCTAGCTGCACATCTCTTATGCTTTCAAGCTTTCTTTTACTTCAGTTACATACTCATAGAAATGCAGCTTCTCATTTTTCAGGCCTTCATATCTTCGCTTCAAGCCTATGGACAATGACTGCCATCAAGGATAAAAAGATGTAGTGAGTCTGCTGACTGCCACCCTCTATGTCAGATTGCTTTCTTGGAGATTATTCAATGGAATTTTCAGTTTGTACATCAGTAACTGAAAAGACGTAGTTTATTATTGCCACTTATCAAGAGTAAGTCTGAAGGTTCAATTTTTATTTGAAATGACCAATTGATTCCATGTTTTGAGTAAAGCTTCTTAACTTCAACTGAAAAAAGAAGCTTTGGGTGGATGATGAAATAAATCAAGAGTTTATTTGCTAGTTTATAACAGGCCATTTCCTCAAGATGGCCTCTGGCAAAGCATATGCAACAATCAGTGAAAGTGTTTGTACTGAGGAAGAGGCAGCTACCATCTACTATTTTCCTGAAAAATATTTATCTTTATGTGTTGCATTATTTTTCTAGCCAACATCTTTGTTAGCAGCTCTTCAAAGAACTGGAATGAAACTGTCTGAAATGCCATGACAGACCCAGATAAATGCAATCATAAACAACTTATTGTATCAAACTGAATATCAAAATGAATATTAAGACCATTATTATATTGAATTAAATTAGTGTTACTGTCTGCAAAGTATTCCTTGTGCTCTTCATTTCAGCACTGAACCTTCTCCCAAATTGTTCCTTTTCAAGATGTCTGCTGAGCTGTCGGGCTGATGATGCTGAATTATCTTGCAACACAGGAATTTGGGGGAGGGATCTGCAGGTTTTGGTGACTAGACAGACAGGAGGTGCATCTGGCACACAGTGAAAAATGTGGGAAGTGGTTTGGGAATGTAATAAGAGTACATTAGCTGGATGTTTCTGTTGGAGTATTCAATAGCAAAATATTTAATGATGCTGATATTTAAATAGTGATAATTAGATTTCCTAGTTAGCACCACATTGAGAAGAATGGGAACAGTTTATATATTGCTCAGAGCTATTATTTCAGACTGTCTGCAAACTCTGATTGGCAAGAATGACCTGGTTCATATTCTATTTATGTATGAGCTTGATTTTGGCTTTAATGAAAGCTTAGCTTCTGGATCACAGTTCTCTACCATTATGTGAGGATGGAATCACAAAAGGCTTGCTTTCAGCCAAACTCAGAGCTCCTCTATTGAGATAGCCCACAACTCATTACCTCTGCAAATAGTGGTCTGCAAATTTGGCCATGGCACCAACCACAGGTTTCAGGAGAAGGGAGGTTATCTAATGGTCTTAGAAGGTAAACTGGAAGTTTGAGTAGAAAAGATTGCAGAAGGCGCAAAGTAAATGCTTGCCATTATTACCTTTCCAGGACATTTGTTCCCTTGCTACAAGAGTTTTGCTACACCAGGCAGAATGGGGAACTGCACCCACTGTGACACAGAGCGTAGGTCCCCATCTGATAGCCGGTCTGGCTGCCTCTTACAGTAAATGCAGGGAAGTGATCCATGGGAAAAAAAAAAGCATATTCTGCCAGCTGACTTTTCCCCACAGGTTTGGGTTTTTTTTTCCGCATCAGCACAACTTTGATGGGTGTGATGAGGGAAGAATCTACTGTACTGTCCTTTTTAAGAAGCATTATGATCACTCTCTTCTTCTTCTCCCTTGGGTAGGGTACTGGCCTCACCATTAACTGTTTCTATGGCCCCCATAATAAATGAATTATTTCAGTTTAGATGTTCTTGTCAAAGCTTTGGGGAAGGCAGCTTGTCTTCTGAAGTGCTGCCAGTAGACAACTTACTCCACATCCAGGTGTGACTGTGGGCAAGTGCAAGCCCTGGAAGGAGGGATTCCATCACCCTGGTGTGATGGCTCCTACATCTGAAGGGGCAAGAGTCGCTGCCAAGGACTGAAGGTGGGAAGAAACCTGAAAGGAGGCACGTCTGAAGAGGAGGCATTGCTGAAGGAGGACCTATTTGTGGGAAAAGAGATCTAGAGTAGCACTAGAGAAGCAGAAGGGGGCAAATAGAAGGATGAACTGATGTGTGGCACAGATGGATGGAAACAAAAGATCAAATAATATGGGGAAGAGTAAAAGGAAGTGAAAAGAGAGTGTGGAGACATTTGGTTTGCAGCCACTAGGGTCTTCTGTCCTCTGAGAAGTCAGGCTGATCCCAGGAGCATCTCCACAGTTCTGCTGCCAGTCAGTATCTAAGAAATCCAATAACAATGTGTGAATCTCACCTTCCCTCATTTCCAAATGGCTAGCTTACAGTCTAGTGCAGCCCTCCACTGCTCCAGCAGCAAAAGTGATCAGGAAGCAAAGACTTATGCTGTGCTTGTGGGAATAAACAATACTGCTGCTAAAGTTCAAATAATGCATGCATGTTTTTTTAAGAGCTCATTAAGCCCTCCAGAACAACTCAAAATGAGCTTTTTTATTAAGAAGAAAAAGAGAAGAAAAGAGAAGAGAAGAGAAGAAAAGAGAATAAAAGAAAAGAGATGAGATAAGAAAAGAGAAGAAAGAGAAGAAAAGAGAAGAAAAAGAGAAGAAAAGAGAAGAAAAGAGAAGAAAAGAGAAGAAAAGAGAAGAAAAGAGAAGAAAAGAAAAGAGAAGAAAAGAAAAGAAAAGAAAAGAAAAGAAAAGAAAAGAAAAGAAAAGAAAAGAAAAGAAAAGAAAAGAAAAGAAAAGAAAAGAAAAGAAAAGAAAAGAAAAAAGGCTGCAGAATAAAGCACTCAGAATTTAAGAAAAGCATCCGGAATTAACAGGGACTCAGTACACTCGCCATGTGTGTGCTCACCATGAGACAGTCTTTAATTAAGTGATCATGTAATATTTCATCCACAAGGCCTTTTGCTTGATGCCACACACAGGGCAATGAGTCTTCACAGTTTTTGTCACTCTTGTAAAGGACATTTCTATAGTGGGCATTGTATTTTGCTCCACAGTAATTAAGTGTATTTATTGAGCTGTAACAGGTTATCAGGAGAACTACCTGTGGAGAAGTAGAAGGGAAGAATGACTTGACTAGTAACTAATCATTCATAAAATTCTTACAGTGACATTTCCTACAGAGATTTTTGAATTTGCAAACTGCCTCATCTGTGCTTTATTTTTTCACTCTGCAGATCAAGTATTGTTTATTTTATCTGGCCTATATATATAGCAAGGAGTGAACTTACATAGCAACTTTTCCCTTGTAGGAAGCACAAAGATGGTCTTTTGACCTATAGTACTCTTTATTTTCATTAAAATTTCAGGGCATAACTTTAGACCCACTGCCATACCCGGCCAGTGGCATGTATGTCAGTCAAGAGACAGACTCCCACAGCCCACACTTGCATTTACTCACAGTTACTCAGTCAATCAATGATCTGGGTGTGAGCACCCAAGCCCTGTTACTCTGGGCCACACAGACTCTCTCCACATATGGGAGCATGCAGAAGGCTTTTTTCCCAGTGTCTACAGCACTAAGCTTGCTCAAAATGGTTTGACTCCCACATTTGTGAAACCTTAACCTGGATTCCCAGGCAGGGAATACTTGGCTGCGTGGAAAGCATTGGTGTTGCTGATACAGGTCTGTAAGGAAGGCAGGCACCGAAATGCAGCCTGCAAATCCTGCTGGGTGAGCATCATCATCTGGACAGCCTTTAAAACCAAATGCACTGTTTTATTACAAAGGATACCTCTGACCATACAAATACCCTTGAGCTTAAAGTATCTGCAAACAGTCAATTTGCTTACAGTGTGGAAGCTAATAATCAGGCAACTAACTCAGATTTCCTCCTCTAGGAGAATAAATTCTACTTACTTACCTGTTATCAGTAACAGTAGTTTAAAAAGAATGAAACAGAACATGACGGATTAGTTCTTTCTCCAGCTCTTTGAGGATCCAAGGTTATTTTTGTCATTCATCATGCCACATTCACACAAGCATGATTTCTTTCAAGGTACCAGCAGTGCAGCTATCATGGTAATGGAGTGGATTATTCAGCGACGTGTCAGGTGTTAGTAGATGTTTTTCTCCCATCTTCACTGTAACATTGCATGTAAGATTTCTAAGGCTACCGTATGCCTTACAGCTTTTTCTCCTATGCTTTATTTAGGCAGGAAAACCTGTTAGTTTCTGTATAAATTTCAGTGTCTAGAAATAAACTGCAATCCTCTGAACTAAAACTAGAGTTCGGATATATCTCTTTGCTTTCTGGTAGAATGGAAGCAGAGCCTTTATTTATTGATCTACTTCCTTATTCTTTATCTATACGGGGAAGCAGCTAATTCTCTCTTCTGTTTTGCTGCAAAGTCTCTTACCAGGGCTTAGGTCCTTTCTTCTCCCCTGGGCATTCTCTTCATGGAGCTGCAGTTGGTCAAAATACAGCCAGTAGAGCTGCAGCCGTGCCTTTGCTTATTTGATTGCTATTAAAGTCTGTCATTGTTCCTACAATAGACAATATAATTTCCCATTTGCAACAGGTGGCAAAGGAAATGCAATCC
The DNA here is from genome assembly GCF_017976375.1 of Cuculus canorus. NCBI lineage: Eukaryota > Metazoa > Chordata > Aves > Cuculiformes > Cuculidae > Cuculus > Cuculus canorus. Next base: position 53,139,319 of record NC_071402.1, read on the forward strand.
AGAAAAGGACTCACACGGCACAGCAGCTGTGCCTCTACCTCCCCTGGGACACTCCATGAAAGAGTCAATTCTCTTTCAAGGCTTGATTTGTCCTAAAAACTGTCTGAGCTTGGATAGGGATAGCATACACCTCTCTTGCTCTAACTCCAGCCTCCTCCACCTGGCACATTCGTACTCTACCATGAATCTCTAAGGCAAGGCTCCGTCGTCAGGATCTGGAAGCCTGCATGTCAGTGCTGAGGATGAAGGTACACTCTCCTTCAGCAAAGTGGAGAAGTTGTTTTTTTCCAACAGATCTTAAGGGAAGGAAGTGGGTTCTGTGGGCCACTATTTTTGTCAGCCCACTGATAAAGGAACAACACTGATCCCACTGCAGCCCAAGTCTTCTCTCATTCTTCCCTTCTTTTACTATCTCAAAGGCCTTTTAGTGGTTCAGTTGCCTTGTGAACTAGGAAAATGGGGGAGATAAGGGTCAGGGCACAGGAAAATGTACAGGTGATCAAAGGACAGATTTCCTAAATGGCGCACTCATATTCTCTCATTTTAGAAACGTCAACTGTATATCCTGTCTCTTTCTGTCTGACACTATGAGGATCTCATCTTGCCATTCCTGATCAGCAACAGGCACTGTGAAAGAGTGCTGATGCCTAAACACTGTTTTTCAAATAATTTCCATGCTCTGTGGGATCTCACATGGAGAAAGAAGACCTGTGGGAATAGTTCTTACCTTGAGTGAAGAAGGATTGCTGCTGTGTGGAGGGAAGATGGGTGCATTATACAAAGGTCCCATTAAAAAAAAAAAAAAAAACCTAAGAAAGAGAAATGACTGTGAATGAACTTCATTGATCCACTTTGAGGCCCCAGTGCAGTTTTCAGCTGAACATTAAGATTGCTTTTTAACTGATTCAATTTTAATTAAGTAGAAAGACTGGTAGGTTTGAGGGGAAAAGAAAAGAAATGAAACTGAGAAAAAGCCTTGCTGCTGCACTGGATCCATCAAGATTTTCACTAATTCATCCATGTAACCCCTGCCCTGCTGAGCGGAAGGAGGGAGAGAACAGCTATCAGCCACCCAAGGTTGACTCACCACACTCTGCAACCAGAGGATCAGCATTTCTGCATGCCAAGTGCAGTGTTTCCCGAGAGCATGCATTTTATATTGAATAATAAACATGGGAAGCCTCTGAGCACTCCTTTCAATGTGAGGTGCTAGGACAGGCAAACAGCCACGTGCATGCAGGCTGGCGTATTTGTTCCATTCAGCCTGCAGCCTGGAGCACTAAGTCGGAGTGTGGAGTAAACCATGCACACCCTGGCGGGCAGCAAGGCACTCCTGCCTAAGTGACTGGGCTCCCCAGTTCTTTCCTCTGGATCGCCATGGCATGCAACAAGAAACCTGTGCTTGGTTTTCAGGTCTGAGCCCTTACTCCATCTTGCTTAATGAAATCATCATCTCCTTGCAGCAAGAACACTCCCTGAACCAGGGAAACCTCTGCTTCAAAGGGACTCCAGGGTATTACTCTGACATAATAAAATAATTGGCTGTGATGGGAAATGCTGAAGGAGTTGATGCCAAAAGGACTGTCAAGAGCACAGAAAAAATACCCCAGGAAAAAATGGAAAATACTCCTTTAATGACTTCACATAAGCAGAATTGTAGGCATTTCTTTTTAAAAATGTCAACATACAAAATAAGTTTTTATTATGTTCTTTTTAAAATAAAACACTTTCTTTTAAACATGTAAAAGTGTAGGAAGGTGTACTAGGTCACGGAAATAAAATATAAGAGTCTGTCCCAATTTTGCTTAACTTGATGCAAAATGCAAGAGGAAATCTTAATTTTTAAATGCTGTCCCAACATCACAATTTCTGAGCAGTATACACTGAAGATATAATATTTTGGTGACCTGAACAACAGAAAACCAGGGATGCTGGTAGGCTAGTGATCCTTTTCTAAGGAAAAATTAGCCCTTAGCTTTTGGTAACAATCTACGTTTTTCCATTTTGTTTATATCAATGTTTGTAGTTCTGAGTCACACATGCTGAGAAACATGAATGAAATCGTCAGGTTTTTTTCTGCTATTTTCTGTAAACAGAAGTAACCTGGGACCTCTCATACAAATGGTGCTGAGAGTGTTTCTGAATTTGTGAAACAAATATAATGGTTAAAGGTAGCCACGAAAATAAGGCTGTGTCTAAAAACGAAGAGCTGTCTGAACTTATTCTCATGGCTTTTAAACTTTAATTTTGGAAAAGCAGCCCTAGGAGGACCTTCATTGCTGTCAAGTGACAGAATAAACCAGAATACATCTAGAAACAAACAGGGCTTAAGTCATAATACGTCTACATCCATGAGTAGCAGAAACCTTCCTCCTATACCTGCATTTGGGTATATTAGGAGATTTAGCTTATTCTGCCAATTTGTGCTATACTGCTATATTTTTAGTGAGGTCATTTACTGGAGAGTTTTGGACCAAAATCTAGAACATTCCCAGATTGGCATGGATTGCCAAGAACAACTGGAGATAAAAATAGAGTGGATGACTCTTTCATACAGGGGAAACTGAAATCTGTAAACTCATTTTTAATTTAATGAGGTCCTTGATCTAGTAGATGTGTGATACATTCAAAATCTAATTAATGCCTAGCCTTTTTTGGCCTGATTTATTAGTTCTTGAACAGATTTTTAATATTCCTCTGTAATATTAAATATATTAGGCCTGATTCTCACAGACAATAGGTTTCTGTTCACTTCTGACAACTCAAGGAGACCTGAAAGTGAGCAAAATTGGCAGAGAAAGTTACGCTCCTGCTCCATCTATACTGTCAGAGCAAGGCCTGTGTCCATTTTAAGTGTGCATAAAGGTGGCTTTGCTTCTTAAAGGGAACAGCTTATTCCTTTCACAGAAGCATTTACATGTCTTTAGCACAGGTTTGGCTTTTTCATTTGTTTAGCTACAGCTAGATAGGTAGATCAACAGTGTCTATAAAGAGAACCACTTGAAGACTATGCTTGTCATTCTACCTTAGTTAGCATCTGTCAGCAGCCAAAGTGTCCTAAAACTTTTATACGTCCCCAAAGAGAGGAGATGTGTCTTTGTTCTATTATTTTATTTCTGCACTAACAGCAATGATCTGAAATACTAAGGTCACTGACTCTCCAAAAATTCACACTTCAGTGTGACGATTCATGTTATGACGGTTCAAGTGTATATACAACCTCATAAATGAAGCCTGCTCTTGAGATGAAATTAGACCCTCTTGACTACCTCTTACATGACTTTCTAAATTCTCATTTAATTTACATGACATAAAGTGAGTTTATGCTCAGGCTTTGAGGTTAATGGTGTATTCCCTGGAATAAGTTCAGTCCAGTCAATATCACTGTCATCACTATTATAACAACAGACTTCAAGGCTTTGTCTGATTGAGCATCTATTAATATATTCTGAGATTTCCTTGAAGGTGAGCTTGAATTCAGCTAGAAGATTTAAATAGGCATATAATTTGACATCAAGATAATATGTCTCTTCCTATCATTGAGATAGGGAGCCCAGTACCACTGAACTGACTCTTCAGAGACATGCACAAGTTTGGATGTTAATCAGTTAATTCAGTACCTAAAAATTCCTCTGTAATTAATTGAGTTAGCATGTTACTAAAGTTAAATAATTAATTTGGTTTATGACTTGCATGTTGACCAGCTGTGCTCCATTGTGGCTTGCTGGAGCTGTCAGTAAAGGAAACAAAATGATGAGACCTGTATGCTGTTCTCTATTAGTGCAGAAGTTGGTGGACCATCTGTAGCTGTTTAAATACACAATGTCAATAGAAGGATTGGCTCTGGTGCCTGTGCATCATTTACTTGTAGAAAGTACATCTTCGATATTGCTTGCAATGCAATGCCTAAGACAAAGTGCTGCATCATAATGGGGAATTAGAGCCAAACTATGAAAAGCCTTAATGCCTGCAGCTATTCTGCAGGATGACAGTATTTTAAACAATGAATAAATGCTACCTGAACTGGTGGGGGGCAGAGGGAAATTGCAGTATCAGAGAAGACACAGCATACATCTATTACTGATGGGAAAATATCTCATGGCATCCAATACACTGACTGTTGTAACCATATTCAGTATAGCATGTGATTGTCTTATGTGTTTGATTTACTGTTATCTTTAATAAGAGGAAATTCTGTCTTTTTGAACATTAAATGAGTTTGGTTAAAGAATTCTAATTGTAAAAGTCTCTCAAATTAACAGAAGGGGAAAAATGCATTCATAATGAACTATTTATTTATTTATTTATTTCAGATTACAATAAGCTATTACAGGGAACAGAATAAATGTGTGCAGGAAAATGATTTAACTATGTGGAATTCATCACGCTGTACCACATTCCCCTGCCATCGCCGTTTTGGATAGACACACTTCTGGGCTCTTTCAAGCCCAAAGTTTTCCTTTCCTACAGCCACTGTCAGTTTTTTTTCAATGGAGACACTTCCTGATCCTCAGCCACCCAGTCAGGCGAAGAATCTGAGCGCATTGATTCAGACTTCAGATCACTGTTTTCAAAGGCTAGAGTGATTGGAAGATTTTCCACCACTTAATATAGCAATGGGTGTAATCTTCCAGAAGAAATGTCACTTTCCCACAGCCTTCTCTCGAATCTTGTGGCAAAGGAAATAGGCTTATATATTGCTAAAATATCTCGAGCAGCTTTTGACACTTCAAAGCATCAGTGTGCTCAGCACAACGTAGACTAGCTAACACTTCTAAAGCGACCGTACACTGAGGATCACACTGCTTTCGAGACAGACAAAATTCTTCCAAAACAGATGTCAAACTGACACAGCAGCTGATCTCTCAGACAGTTCTGCTGTGTAGACTGACTGTTGCGTTTCTAAAACCTGCCACGGGGCAGTGATCAGCGTATTTGCCATTCAATACATGTATTTACAGCTCTTTCACTATATATTACACAACCACCTCTGCGAAGCCAAAAGGACACATGAATGTAATTTCTTTTTCCACAAAGCATTGGCTGTGTTCTTTAAAAGGTTAACCCGCCTTACTAAACTGTACAAACATTATTTCACTTTTATTGACACTCTTTTCAGACCATGAAATGACTTGAGTTTTAATCTATTTTTTTATACTGAAAGGAACACACTAATTTAATAAGCTTCACACACAGAGGTATTTCAAAAACATGTTTTCCAAAGCTCTTTCTTGAAGTTGCAAGGAGGGAAAGTAAAATGGTGTGTCACAAAGAAGAGGTTATTGTTGAGATAAATACAGTTATATTTACTAGGCTGATATTAGATTTTTTTTTATTCCAAGGTATGCCTAGAGACTGTGGCACAGCTTCATGCAGGAAACGCTCTTTGCAACTCGGATTGCTAATAGAAGGGTTTTACTGTTTGGTTTCTTTTACTTAGGGGAAAAAAAAACCAATTACTATCAGAAAAAAAAAATAAAAAGAAAATCCTGAAGGGACGATTTAATCTCAGCAGAAAATTATTTTCCCAAATATAATGCATTTGCTTCGCCCATTTCACTTCATATGGTGAAATATCTAACAGAGCTAGCGGCTCACCGGGGTGGTAGTAAGCATTGTAGCCTCCTGCTACATTTAAGAAAGTTTAGGCAGCAATTTGGCCACTTCATTTTAGAAAGGTTGAATGGAATTATTTAGGTTGGAAAAGACTTTTAAGATCATAAAGTCAAATCATAAACCTAACACTGCCAAGTTCACCACTAAACCATGTCTCTAAATGCTACATCTACAGGTCTTTTAAACATCTCCAGGGATGGTGATCAACCAGTTCCCTGGGCATCCTGTTCCAGTGTTGACAACCATTTCTGTGAGGAATTTTTTCTGATTATCTAAACTAAACCTCTCCTGGTGCAACTTGAGGCTGTTTCCTGTCATCCTATTTCTTGTCACTCAGGAGACCAGCAACCACCTTTCAGGTAGTTGTAGAGAGGGTTGAGGTCTCCCCTCAGCCTCCTCTTCTCCAGCCTAAACAACCCCGGTTCCCTCAGCCACTCCTCATAAGACTTGTGCTCCTGATCCTTCACCAGCTTTGCTGCTCTTCTTTGGACACTCTCCAGCACCTCAACGTCTTCTTTTGCAGTGATGGGCTCAGAACTGAAGACAATATTCAAGGTGCATCCTCACCAGTGCTGAGTACAGGGGAACAATCACTTCCCTACTCCTGCTGGGCACACTATTTATGATACAAGTCAGGATGCTATTGGTTTTATTGGCCACCTGTGCACACTGCTGGCTCATGTTCAGCCTGTGACTGATGAATACCCCGAGATCTTTTTCTGCCAGGCAGCTTTCCAACCATTCATCCCTAGGCCTCTAGTATTGCTTAGGGTTGTTGTGACCCAAGTGCAGGACCTGACAGCCTTGTTGAGTCTCACCTGTCCTTGGCCCATTGATCCAGTCTGTCCTGATCTCTCTGTAGAGCCTTCCTTGCCTCAAGAAGTTCAGCCCTCCTGCTCAGCTTGGTTTTACCTGCACACTTTTATGTGGGTAGACTCAACCTCTTCCTCCAGACCATTGATAAAGATATGAAACAGAACTAGTCTTGTTTTTTGGTCCTGTGCAATTGTTTTACATGTTGTTTAAACCTTACACTAAAATGCAGCCAGTGACTACTAAGGTAACAGTTGTAATACCCAAGATCAGCATTCAGTTTGGGTCTATAAACACAGAAAAAAAAAAGGACCCAATGTTAATGAGGTGTTACATTAACATACATAGCTTCAAGTGTTATGACAGAAGATCAAGTAAAATATATGTTTCCTAATGCTATATTTTACCTGAAATACACTTTCTTACTAATATCTAGTAAAGCCAGTACACACCATCCACAAGATCTGTCTTGACAGACAATAAGTAACACAGAATCACAGAATCATTTAGGTTAGAAAACACCTTTAGGATAACCAAGTCCAACCATAAATCTAACACTGCCAAGTTCACCACTAAACCATATCCCTAAGCATCATGTCTACAAATCTTTGAAATATCTCCAGGGATGGAAACTCCACTATTTCCCTGAGCAGCTTGTTCCAATGTATCACCACTCTTTCAGTAAAGATTTTTTTCCTGATATCTAGGCTAACCCTCCCCTGGCACAACCTGAGGCTGCTCCCTCTTGTCCTGTTGCTTGTCATTTGGAAGAAGACACTGACACCCACCTCACTACAACCTCCTTTCAGGTAGAGTGAGATAAGGTCTCTCTTCAGCCTCCTCTTTTCTAGACTAAATAACCCCAGTTCCCTCAGCCACTTCTCATAAAACTTGCTCTCCAGACCCTTCACCAGCTTCATTGCCCTACTCTTTGGACAGGCTCTAGCACCATAATATCTTTTTTGTAGTGAGGGGCCCAAACCTGAACGTAGTATTCAAGGTGGAGCCTCACCTGCGCTGAGTACAGGGGAAAAATCACTTCCCCTATCCTGCTGGACACACTATTTCTCATGCAAGCCAGTATCAGAATATCACACATCCTAGGAGACAAACGGACCCCTGTGTATAGTGCCTACATCAAACTGAAGGCTGTGTTAAGTATGAGAAAAATGGTATTTTCTAACAACTGCTTTACTGTTTCTACATTTTTAGGGCCAAGATCTTTCAAAAGAATAATTGCTATTACTAAAGCTATCCTATAAATTTGATATGAGATATTTCTGGAATTGTAAACAAAGCTAAAACTTTTCCACTCAGTCATAAAAATCAAGTTTTTATTTTATTTTTTTAACATAATAATGGAAAGCATTTTCTGCAGCCTTTAACAGGAATTTTTGTATACTGTTTCTTTCTACAACTAATTGAGGATTCTGTTTAAAACTTGCTGTGCATATTTTCTGATATCGTATTAACACCCTGGATTTTCCTTCTTTGAAATCTCTCATACTCTCAAGGATAGACATTAAACCACACAATCATCTTTTCTTCTTTCATTTGTTTAAATCACTTGTGGGTGGCTCAAGGCTCCATTTTTTCCCCAAGAGTATCCTTTTAGCAGTTTCTGAAAGCCAGACTCGTGTGAAATGTCAAAACCCCAATGCACTTGGACTTCTTGAGTCATTTCACCAAATTTTAATGCTCCATAGAAGTAGCTTCCTAAACACTAGACAAAATCATATTTCTTCTCAAGTGGAACAGCAGAGCAAATGTGCGGAAAAACAGACACAAATGCGAGAGCATAAAGCACTAAAACATAAAAACATAATGACAGTTTTAACTCTTCAGCTGATGAGTGTTGATAACACTTGGTTATGAGCACATAAGTCAGGAGATGCATATCAGATGTTTGCTATAATTCCTGTTATCTTTCTAATTACGTTAAGAGTATTTGCAGTAAGCCACTGTAGCTCGAAGAACCATCTGATGGAGAAGAGATGAAGAGCTAGCAGCTCCGAGGCTATATCAAGCAAAAAGGAATAGGTGTGAGGAAGAGGAGGCATCATATAAACTGGTTTTTGGAAGTCCTTTCAAATTTCAGATAACTGAGCATTTAAGAACATTCCTTACATTAGATTCTGTAGTCCGTATCAAGGTAGACCTGTATGATACTAAAACTGAAAACCTATTAATATTCTGTTGTTCAGTACCAAAAATAATGGAATTGTACTAAGATGCCAAATATATTTAGTGTAGATATTGATTTTTTAAAGTTATGACATGACGTTTTGCTAAACGTGAATTCTGAAGCTACTATTTTTCAACATTAAGTGAGAAATAAACTTGTATAATCTTTGCAAAAAAATGTCTTTTATGATCCACTGACTCGCTTTCCTACAAAGTCAAAAATTATAATATTGGACAAGCTCTGCATGTCATATTAATTCTACTCCTACAAAATCTGTGTATTTTCTTCTAAGGTTTCTTTCATTAGTTCCTGATATTGAAAGACTAAGCAAAGACTTTCTCAGGTAGCAAGTAAAACAATTTAGAGATTTAATGGACTGTCACTTGGAAGGAAAATTATCTAAATATAGGCAGCAATCGGATTTCACTGTAACCATTTCACTTACAGCTCTTCCCATTACCCTAACCTGTTGCACTGCAGTTAAAATACATTAAGAATGTGAACATGGCTAAACTGATAATTTAACCTGGCAAGATTCAAGGCCACATAAAGTAAATTTTATTTAAAAATCTTGTTAAGACAGACAGAAGTAATTTGGTCCCATCCTTCCCTGCTGCATTCAACTAAGTCTGAGCAGCAGCCATGTAATATGCATAGGAACTTACACTACCAGTAAAGAGAGAAAAAACTGCACAAACTGCCATCAAGAATTTGACTTCCTTGCCTGCAAAGGGGATGGACATTTGTTCTCTACTTAAAATATATGGTAGTATTATGGGAAAAATTCCTCTTCTATTGTTGCAAGCAGTGCATGTGAACTAGCAAAGGAAATTTATGTGTTTACCTTTTCTCTACAGAAATCAAATGAGATGTGTGAAATTTAGCAAGAGAATGTTAAAGCTTCATTGTAAATTCAGTATATTTTTAGAGATGTGCTATCTGCTTTAAATACTTTCTAATTTGGATCTGAGCAAACAAAATCTGCTAGCTGAGATAAATACCTATGTAGGATGGAGAAAATTTTGGCTGGGATAATATGCAATCATTCATATTAAAAACCTTTAATAAAGCACTGAAAATCTTTGTAGTGCTTCATCAACACATAATAAAATATAATCTTTGGGACTGTGGTTTCACAGATGGGAATAAAAATATTCTTCCCTTGGAAAATTGTGAATATGGACACAGATCCTCCCCACTGTGACCATCAACCCCCACAAAATGCAGTGTGGTATGAATGACCCCAGTGAGGGCTGAGGCAGACTGCTCAGCGCAACATTCAGAGAAAGCCAGCGTGGGCATCTCAGCACCTGCACCAAACACTGCCCCCCAAACACATAGAAGATGGTTCAAGTGCCTTGCCATGAATACCTGGACCCATCGTGTTGCCTACAGAGCGTCCTCTTTAGCTGCCTCTCTAGCAGACTACGGGATCCCTGGAGGTAGCACATCATGTCTGCCTGCCTTGTACAATGATTTGGGTATCTTTGGGCACTGAAAAAGGCTCTAGACATCTGTGCTCAGGCAGCTGATTCGCATCCTAGACCCCGACTGCATTCAGAGGAGTGAGTATCTAAATGTCCTCAAATATCTAGGCCTCCAGTGTCTAAAATTTGGTAGTGGCACCAAAATCATTATGCAACACCATACTCGGAATGCTAAGGGTATTTTGACAGATATTTTTAAATCTCTTGTAAAAATGGCCTCATCAAATTTGCACAGTCTTAACTGGTTTTGTTAAACTCCAAACCTCCCTTCTTGGCTTTAATGTAACTATTTTAGCTAATGTAAAAGGCTGTATATTTGGCTACAGAAAAAAATTTAAAGATTCATTACAACACATTAAATGTTAGACTCCAACAGAGCTTCCTTTCCCTTGGGCTAGCCAAATGCTAAGCTTTTCTGGGAGTCCTATCACACCACTGCAGGAGGATGGCTTCTCTAAGGCTTATAGACTTGTGTTACAGGTAGGGGAGAGAAAAATAGCCAGCAATATGCGCTCCCATCCATTCTGCCAATTCAATGTGCTGTGCAAGGGAGCAAGCGATAACCCTTCTTTTCCTTCTTCTCCCAACAGAGCCTGCCCTCCCCCAGGGAGTACCCCACTTTGTAAATCACAGCCCTAGTGGGGTGGGGAGTGCCAGGTCCTGCTGTTCTCATCTGTGATTGCTTAGGGGGAAGCAGCCCTCCAGAAGCAGAATTTGCCGGCTCTCAGCTGTGTATCATAGCCGAGAAAAGCAGAGTCAGCTTCCTTAAGACCTCCCCTTCTGGTTCAATGAATCTTGCCCTGCTGCAAGTCACCTCACATGCCTCCCTCAGGCATCTAGACTTTAAAGAGCTCAGAGTCCAGCCTTCCCTCCTGTACTAATCTTTTCTTTGGGCTGGGTGGAAACAGCTCTTTGCTCAGTCAATGGCTTTAAATCACGTCCCTCAGCTCTTCTATTTCATTGTGGTCAGCATGTGTCTAGAATGAAGAATTGCAGCATCCCAGTTATAAGCACCCAAGGCTTTTATTAGCTAAGGTCTTAAGAGTGTAATTCCATGGTTTAATCATTAGATAGGTCTTCCTGCTAGAGATCAAACTTCAAAGTCAGTCTTAGGTCAAGTTAATATTGTTTGTTTAATAAACATCCCCCCCATACCAATCCATGTACTGTCAGAAGGTTAGTGATCACCACTACGTTGCTTACCTTTTGCACTTCTGAAGTCAATTGGCTTCAGATAAAATTATAATAGAGAAATATTTTTTCCATTTGTTAAGAAAAAACCTCACCTACTGAAAGTTACAAGTCCCAGTCGGATGTAACTGAATGAAATTTGTCTCAGTAGTGAATGAAATTCATCTCATTCATCTCAGAGAGCTCTGTGGCAGCAACACTGAGACTATGAGTCCTGTAAAAAGTGCCTTTTCCTTAAGTGATTTTACAGAACTATAATAGCCTTCCCCTATATTTTTGTGAGGAATACCAGGGCTTGATGGTGGCAACATATAGTGCGAACTCTTTCTTCTGTGTGAGTTTAGGGCACGTAGATGTTCCATGTTTCAGGTACAAGAGCCACATAGAAGTTGAGCATTTCTCTAATTTTCTGAAATGTCCAACTTAAAGCTAAACAAATACTACCACGAGACAATATAAACAGGAAAGCTTCTGCCACCTGATATACAAAGACGAAATTTTCAAGAGATATTTGAAGTGACCAAAGAGTATTGGAGAAACTCTGTCCTTACAGAGTTCAGTCTTGGACTCTTGGCAGCCAATATTCCTCACAATGGGAGGGAGATTTGCCAAGAGATTTTTGGATCAGGTCTCTACCCTTATTCTAGGCTTTGAAATGTGTTTTGCAACCCATGGAGGAAAAAATAGGGAGAAATTAACACTGTGAGTCAGAACCAACCCTAGAAGGTGTAAATTAAAGGGTTAGAAGACATCTCACTTTTATATATTATTCACATTCAATAGAGAAAAGCAAGCCCTTGATTTAGAGCTCAGTAATTAAAAGCAGCTATTTTTAAAATCAGTGTCTGCTAATCCAAGATGCTGTTACTTTGCATTTCATTCCAGGCAGCACGTTTGTAAGTTTGCTCATAAAAATCACCCCAGAAGGACCAGTTTTAAACCAAAAACCCTGTGAATATTTATCTAAAGGATTTAAGGTATGATGAATTTAAGAAGCTTAGGAAAATGCCAGCAGAAGTTGACCAACTTTCTAACACCGCAACGGATGTGATTAAGTTAGAAATGTGTTTCCTTCAAAAAGGATGGCTGGCACTGGACATTGTACGCTCCCATTGGGGCTCCAAAGGTAGAGGGGAAAAATGTTTTGACCCTGCCTTATTGGATTCCTTCATAGCTGATTGTCCCAGCAGAGGGAACTGGGCAGTCTACATTGACTGGAAGAGGAATAAACCCCTACTTTTATCTGATTAAATGAAAATAAATGGCTGTTAAGGATAGATTTGAAACTCTACGGAGTTTCTTTGTCACCTGAAGACAGTAGTGACAGCTAGGTATTTCAGATCAGCTGTGGGAAAAAGGAGCCAGAATAGCATTAGGATAGATTAGCTGCCAGTAAGTGGGCAGAAAAGATTCTGGAGTTAAAAGTTAAAGTTGGATATATGAGATTTTGAGCGTCCAGTTATGGGATTTTAAAAGAAGATTTGATTCCTGCCTGCTGATAGTGTTTTTAACTTATTAGTTTAGTCTTAATTTAATATTTTTTTTCTGCTTTCCTCCTTTTACTTGTAAGTTCCACTTTCTTGCATTCCTCTACCTGTAAACTGATCCCTAATATTTTCAAACATTTGTCTGCTAGAAAGAAGGTTGAAAATGAGGGTATGTTTTACTTCTAGAAATATTCAGGTCACCAGGTACCTAGTTAATGCATCTTACTCAAATGTTCATTGTTACAACTATCTCTAGATGTGGAACCTGAAGAAAATTTCCACCTCCTCTGAATGCATCCACAAAAGAGTGTTGGAGATCCCGTGAGTGTGGAGCACTGACTAGTTTCTAACCACAGCTCTTAGGACAACAAGTTTCCTTCCGTAGAATGGGTCTAGGAAACACACATGACCCAATACTTTTCTTGGTAGCATAGTCCTGTTTGCAGTTTTTTATTCATGAGCTTGTTACAAACTGCTGAGAAGTTCTGCAGTGCGAGACATGAAGACCCACACTGCCTTCCCTGTTGGAACCTAGAGACTATGCCTAAGGCAGCATGAGAGAGCCCCCAGGAGCACGTTCCTCAGCCCCATTTAATTTGCCAATGCAGAAACAAAACTTGCATGTCTTGTAAATTCAGTTTCTCGGGGAGAAACCTTTGACCAAGGGATGCCAGATTGGAATTTATGTGACATCAGTTTACAAGATTGTTTTTCAAATTAAACATGAATGTAGCAGTATCATTACACTTGGTCTAAGAACTTGAGTAAGCAAGTAGGACTTCATCCAGATAAATGATTATAGTTTGCATATTTCCATTCTTGTAAGTTTATACTTTGTCAATCTTTGATAAATATCTTAGCTCATATGTCAATAAAAATGAGAGAAGTGTAAGTTCAGAAGCATGTCAACACCTTCTGTTTTGTCATCAACCATGATAAGGTTAGCCTTGAATATTTTTGAATTTATTTGGTAGAGAAGAAAAATGACATCTGTTTTGTAACCTCACATCTTCCTACACTTACTGACAGCATGCAGCATTTTCACTGAACTGTAAGATTTGCTCGTGAAAGCTGAGCTAATCAGAGGTGGCTATTCAAAGTTCAGTCAATAAATAGCTTGGCTTTCTAGCTTACAACAATATAAAAGGAGATCAATAAGAACTATGAAGATTATTTCTCCATTTTCTTCTGCTTCATGTTAAGCTAACCATGAAGGACAGTTTCCCTTCTATCATGTTTTTGTCCTTAGCTATCATGCTGCACCTGTTCCATGGATAGAAGTGTATGTGAATACTAGTCTGGGAATATTTGCATTTAAGTAGTACACTCCTAAAAAAAATCCCTGTTTATAGCCTTTGAATATTTACTATCAAATCAGAATGTGTCATTAAAAAGTTACGTAACTTTGGACATCCATGGTTTTTTTCTTACTGTTCTTACGACTAGTTCAGTTATGAATATATAGATGAAATCCCTGTCCTGAAAAAGTCCTATCAATATTAAGAGCAAGCTTTTGTTCTGAAAACAAGTGCATAGTTTCTAATTTAAGACCATAAAGCGCAGCTTGAGTGATGTCAGTCCTTATGGAGCTTGTGAAACGTCCAGTATGACAGATTACTCTATGAAGAAGGGCTGTACCAAAACAGTAAGGAAGTGTCCAGTTCGAACAGAATATCAATATAAATCATAGAATCATAGAATCACCAGGTTGGAAAGGACCCACTGGATCATTGAGTCCAACCATTCCTAACACTCCTTTAAACCATGTCCCTAAGCACTTCATCCACCTGTTCCTTAAACACCTCCAGGGAAGGTGACTCGACCACCTCCCTGGGCAGCCTGTTCCAGTGCCCGATGACTCTTTCTGTGGAGAATTTTTTTCTGATATCCAACCTGAACCTCCCCTGGTGGAGCTTCAGGCCATTCCCCCTTGTCCTGTCCTCAGTCACTTGGGAGAAGAGGCCAGCTCCCTCCTCTCCACAACCTCCTTTCAGGTAGTTGTAGAGAGTAATAAGGTCACTGACCAATGTGAAGTGAAGGATATTTCTGAGACAAAATGGAAGAAGCAAAAGCCAGTAAAAAGAGACTCGGCTATGTACTTAATATAGGCTGTATAGGGAAAAGGCAAGGAGAAGGAGAACAAAGTCAGTTTTAAGTGATTACAAAAGGTCAATTAGCAGCAAAACCAGTCTCTACTGACATTGGAATATTTTATAAGCATTGACTGAAGTAAGTGTATACCTGTATCTAATCTGCAATTAGGGTTACTTGTGACCAGGCATTTAATGCATTTTTAAACAGAGGACTAAGATATACACCAGAATTTGGAAGAATATATTTAATATTCATAAAGAGTTAAAGATATTTTAGTTGTCACAACGGCTGAAATTCCAGGAAAGAGTGTAGGGAAACAAGCCAAAATAACCTTGGAACAATTCTCTAAACATTCATTGAGGACAGAGAAGGTCTGAGAACAGGAAAAGTTCAGAAAGTATCTCTGAATATGAAATTCAGGGAACAAAACAGAAAGCTTAGCTCCAATACCAGGAAGAACAATTCAAAAGAGTCACAAAATGGTTTCTTTTGTCTTGGTTATCTGCCTTAAGCGTTGCAGAGGTCTATCATTGCAGCTAAACTTGATGTTAGCTGTAAATTTGGGGTAGTGGGTAAAGAAGTGCCATAATCCAACATTTCTGTTAGTAAATTCCATCTCAGAGTGAGAACAAATGCCAATTTGGAGCACTCTGAAAAAGGCATCACAAACTCTGCACCTTTAAAAACCGTGGGTTGTGCCTGAAATCTATAAAATGAATTTCAATGCATGAAACTGCAGAGGGGTGACATAGGTAATGAAAAACAAACACAGAGTAGGAACAATGCAGCTGAATAGCACTGCTGCAGTAGCTGAACTAGCTCATATCATCATCAACTGCATACATGCTGATGTTGTGATTATATTTCAATAAAAGCAAACTGAATTTTTGTATGTTTTGTCTCCAGTATCATACCTAAGACACAGGAAGACAGTGGTTGTTTGTTTTTTTCTCCCACCTCATGTGGTGCCTAGTGTCCGGTTCTAGATACCACGAGGTGCAGACAGAATTACAAGGAACAAAAAAAAAACAACCCAGGGAGAATAATTTTAAAACACTTGAAGCTGAAAGGATTAGGGAACAAGAAGCAGCTGAGAAAAAAGAGATTAAACAAGCATGTAAAAGTTTTGCTATAAAGATGATAATCAGTAAATGTTCTGCATGTTTTTTAGGAGCATGACAAGAAATTATCAGCCCTGATGTTTAAAGAGCTAAAGCAGATATCAAGAAACAGCCTGGATTTGGTCAGTGGAATCTGACATTTTTCAAGAATGGAGGCAGCGTGTTCCAGACCTTAACTGTTGGGATTTACCCGGGTTGCAGCATGGCCTCTTGCCTCAGCACTATGTGCTACTTAGTCTATCCCCATCCCTCTGTAATCACCCATATAGCTAATTGTAAACAGCAATTAAATCTTCTTTACCATTTGCTTTTTAAGGCTGAACAAGCCAGCTATTTCTCCTCTCTGTCTTGTGATCCAGCCCCCAAACAACTTTTGACATGCTCCAGCACGTACATCTATTTCTTGTACTGAAGAGCCCTAAACTGGACACAGCTCTTCAGGGAAAAGACACTTTATTCAGCCTCTTCTCTACCCTGTAAGGCATATATGTGGATGGTTCCCATTGCCATGAAAGTGTGTTGCTGACTCACGGTGAACTTGTCCGTCGGGATTCCCAGTCCATCCTGCAGAACTGCTCCCTAGCTACTCAGCCCCAATGCATGTGTGGAGTTATCCTATCCTAGATGCAGGACTCCATGGTTATCTTTGTTGAGCATCATGAGGTTGCTGTCAGCCAACTGCTGCAGCTTATAGAATGGTTTGGGATGGAAGTGACCTTAAAGTTCATTTGGTTCCAACCCTCCTGCCATGGACAGGGACACTTCCCACTAGATCTGGCTGCTCAAGATCCCATCCAACCTGGCCATGAGAACTTGCTTGCTGAGGGTCCTTGGCTTAATAGACCTGCCCTTCAATCTTTCAGTTACTTCTCCCCAAATTCCATATCAGCCACCAGCTTGCTAAGAGCACATTCCATCCCCTAATCCAGATGACCATTAAAAAGCATGATACCCAAGGAATACTACTTGTATATGGCTGCCAGGACTTTCAACTACTGACCACTACTGTGTTAGTCCAAAAACCGAGACCGTTTTTAATCCACCTTACAGTAAATGCTCACATTCTATATTTCTCAAGTTTGTCTACAAGTTTACTACGGAAGATCCCATCAAGGGAAAAGCCAAAGTAAAGGTATACAACATCCATTTCTCTCCTCTCATTCACAAAGCCTGTCATTTTTGTTACAGAATGTACTCAAGTTGGTCTGTCTCCCTTTGCTCATAGTAAATCTGTACTAGCTATTCCCAAAGACTTTATGTCCTTCATG
Organism: Cuculus canorus; assembly: GCF_017976375.1. Taxonomy (NCBI): domain Eukaryota; kingdom Metazoa; phylum Chordata; class Aves; order Cuculiformes; family Cuculidae; genus Cuculus; species Cuculus canorus. The sequence continues at coordinate 53,156,581 of NC_071402.1, forward strand.
TAATTGGAAAGGGCTTCTGTGAGGCCTTGATCCATAATGTTCCTTACTTCTGTGAGGCTGACCAGACTAGAGTTATTCCTTTTGCTACCCTTTGAAAATGGGCAGAAGATTTCTCTTTTTCCAGTCATGGAAAAACTCTCCCGAACACTGAGAGCAGTTTTTTTTGTGTCATTGGCCAGTTCTTTCAGCTCCATCCCAAGTTCAAGTCTCCTCTGTCATCGAGGGGATATGTACGATGACTGCCTCTACCTCACTCTTCTAAATGCTGCTACTAAGAACAAAGACTGGGAGGTCTGATATCAAACCCTGCCAATGATAACTGAATGGAACAGAGCCTTGAGAATCAAAGCCTCTTCAAAATCCTGTGCCACTAGGTTGCCTGTTCCTAGGCGGCATCTAGCCAATGTATGCCTTGATATTCCTTTTGCAGTCAAAGTACCTATAGAAGGTCTTCTTCTAGCTCTTCACATCTATCCAAATGCAGCTATGCCTGGCTTTCCAAACTTTCTCCCTGGGATAACCTGGTTTACTAACCCTTTCTCCCTGGGTGGTGACTATGCATTGCCTCTAGGTAGCTTGTCCTTTCCTTCAACTTTTTCTTTGTGCTTGAGCTTACTCGGGAGTTACACACTTATCCCAGCTGGCATTCTGACACCTGTTCATTTTTTTGAGCACTGAAACTGTCCTGTCTTACCCTTTGAGAAGGCTTCCTAGGAAGAGGCACCAGCTCTTCTGGGTTCCTCTGCCTTTCAGGGCAGTAACCACTGTGGTCATGAGGCTTCTTCCAGATACTCAGATTCGCTCAGTTGCCGTCATGGTATGTAGCAGACATCTACCACAATGTACTCTCTCTGTTCCCTACACAAACTCTGGACAAACCTGTTACTTATTTTACAGCAGTTCTCTGTGCATTTGATGAGTTATTCGGCACAGTGTGCAACGTCTCCTTCTTTTCCACCCAGTCTGTCCTTCCTAAAAAGCTTGTGGCTGTCCTTTATAGGGCTCAGGCTATACAATCCAGTCCATCCCATGGGCTCCCAGCACCTCCTTCCCTATGCTGCGTATGTTTCTGTTCTCCTTTTCCCTCATTCTGATGTCACTTTCAATTTCAATACATGGAAAGATAAATAATTTGTGAACCTCAAGTGTAGACCTGGAATGAAAATTCTTCACAAGAGTTTCTCTCAGAGCAAGCAAAGTTATGCCCATCTCAAGCCAGATCAAGCATAGATGCAGTAAGTATTCATCAAACTCTAAGCTAGTAAGCCTATGTCAACACAGATGCAGTGCTGTATCAAGGTGGGTATGTCACCTCTACACCCTGCACACCCAGCAGGTCAGGGTGCTGTTCAGCATGTACAGGGTTCCCAAAGCTTCTGAAACCCATAGGTAATCTAAACAGTTATTTTAAATGCGCAATTAAACTGTGCAGATTCATGGGCAATAGTTCCAGCAGCAATGAGCAAGTTTATACACATTTTGGGTGACTGCAGCCCGAGTGGATGGAAATCACTGTTGACACTTGCTTCGAAGTTTCATTACAATTAATCATCGTGTTACACAGGCTTTTCTTTGGCCACGTTCAGACAGGAAAAGCAATTCAAGTTTTAGTGAGAAAATGAAAAAGGGTACTCCTGGAACTCCATATCATCTATCTTCAGTGAAGCCAGGAAAACATTTTCTAAGATTCTCCTTGCTGGCCTTCATCTTAATGCAAAATCCCAAACCAACATATCGCAAACAACCATCCTCACTAGTTTAACATCTACTTGCCATTAACAGGTTTGACTACTTCCTGTCTGCAACAAGAAGACTTACAGTCTGCACAGTGTGGTACACAGCTTAATGAGCGATATTAAGTGCACACTTTCGTATGGTATAACCAACCCGTTAAAAATAGCAACAAACCAAAACCTTCCTAAGGAGGGACTTCTCTTTCTCCCACTATCAGATGAAGCTCTTCAGACCCATAATTTAACTGCTTGTCTCATTGCTAAATACTTGTCAGAAGACTTCAGCTAGTTAGTCTGCAATTTAGCTGGAAAAGTTTGTTTCTTCCCATTCTTTCTAGTTTTTGAATAAAGAGATAAGCGATAATGCCTGCTTGCCATGGTAGGTACATGAGCTATAATTTGCAATGAAATATCATGAACTGTGCCATATTACAGAAGCTTTAATTAGAGTAATTTAAACACATTGTAACTTACCAGTGATTTTGCATTCAGTATATTTTAAACAGCTGAGCCCTGAAAAAAAATGTGGTGATTTGCTCACCACCACATATCAATAGGCTTCTGCAGCTGTGGAATCACACTCAAATCAAGCTTGCACAGGCAGCCAAATTATTCTTCAGGAACTGGAGAAAATCAGAGAATGATATCTCTGGAGACAGACCCTTAAAGAAAAGTTAACTATTAGGTCTCCTGTGTAATTTTTGGCTACTCATATCTCAGTGAGAGACTTCCAGGGTCTTAAAAAAAAATAAAATATAATAGCTCCTAGATATTTCACCTGTTTGTCTCTTTAGCCTCACACATTCGCTGTTTTCCACCAGGGCAAGAGGTGGCTGGCCAATCTGCAAAAATGGCCGTGAAGGTGTCCCTCTAACTAGCCAAAGCAGAGAAACATGCTCCAAGAGAATATGCTATTAAGAGTAACGTGAGCATGAACTCACAGTAGGAAGGAAAAGATTCCAGCTAGTACTGGCTGGTAGTTTCCAACCACGTGTTTGTTAAAGAATAATCTCACAAGACTGTAAGAAGTGAATATGCTTTTTAGTGAAGGAATGAGGGCTGGAGAGAAAAAATTCCTAACTCTTTCTTGGCAATTACATTTGCATTGTATATATCCTCAGTGTATTTCATTATTTAGGCCCTTGCAACTTCCAGCAGCTAGAAAATAGAAAAGATTATTTCATTCCCTACAGAGCTGCTTAAATCAAGAACAGCTATGGGTAGGAGACATTTAATTTGACTGTACTTTTACACATCCTGTACAAGCACTTAGTGGGAAAATACATAGATTCATCATCAACATCACCATCCCTCTGCTGTGTCTCCGTAAGGCATCTTGCAAAGGCTAATTGATGTTGTGCATCTGGTGCAGGCCTAAGTCTAAGTTCATGCCCAAACATGCATGATCTACACACAGAAATCCCTAAGCGTAGACCACCTACGCATATCCTACCCTGTGCCTGCTAGTAGAGAAGCAATCAAACGTATCTCTGATACATAGCAAAAAGAGAGACTGGTGGGTTGCAGCTAACAGCCCATGCGCCATTAGTTGTTTGCGCACGCCTGATGTGAGGACCAAGACGAGCAGCTGGGTGCACCGAAGCAATAGTGCTGACCTCCTCCTAACCATAACCCGTCAGAGGCTGATTTGGACAGAAAAGTGGTAGCTTAGGCACCAGATGTACAACCCCCTAAAGATTT